>NC_135245.1:8746616-10013036 GCF_947623445.1 Clavelina lepadiformis | reverse complement strand
AAAATGTTTATTAGAGTCTAATAAGTAAATAATAAAAGTATAACAGTTAACCAATAAAGCGTTTGTCTGTTATCGTTAAAAGAACTTAACTAAAAAATTTGCACTATACATTAGTTATATAGGTCCTAAAAAGTGCCTTGTGAACTATATGGTGCCAAATGTGCAATTCACATTGCAAAAAGTTCTAACGGGTCTCAAAATGTTTATTAGAGTCTAATAAGTAAATAATAAAAGTATAACAGTTAACCAATAAAGCGTTTGTCTGTTATCGTTAAAAGAACTTAACTAAAAAATTTGCACTATACATTAGTTATATAGGTCCTAAAAAGTGCCTTGTGAACTATATGGTGCCAAATGTGCAATTCACATTGAAAAAAGTTCTAACGGGTCTCAAAATGTTTATTAGAGTCTAATAAGTAAATAATAAAAGTATAACAGTTAACCAATAAAAGGTTTGTCTATTATCGTTAAAAGAACTTAACTAAAAAATTTGCACTATACATTAGTTATATAGGTCCTAAAAAGTGCCTTGTGAACTATATGGTGCCAAATGTGCAATTCACATTGCAAAAACTTCTAACGGGTCTCAAAATGTTTATTAGAGTCTAATAAGTAAATAATAAAAGTATAACAGTTAACCAATAAAAGGTTTGTCTGTTATCGTTAAAAGAACTTAACTAAAAAATTTGCACTATACATTAGTTATATAGGTCCTAAAAAGTGCCTTGTGAACTATATGGTGCCAAATGTGCAATTCACATTGCAAAAACTTCTAACGGGTCTCAAAATGTTTATTAGAGTCTAATAAGTAAATAATAAAAGTATAACAGTTAACCAATAAAAGGTTTGTCTGTTATCGTTAAAAGAACTTAACTAAAAAATTTGCACTATACATTAGTTATATTGGTCCTAAAAAGTTCCTTGTGAACTATATGGTGCCAAATGTGCAATTCACATAGCAAAAAGTTCTAACGGGTCTCAAAATGTTTATTAGAGTCTAATAAGTAAATAATAAAAGTATAACAGTTAACCAATAAAAGGTTTGTCTGTTATCGTTAAAAGAACTTAACTAAAAAATTTGCACTATACATTAGTTATATAGGTCCTAAAAAGTGCCTTGTGAACTATATGGTGCCAAATGTGCAATTCACATTGCAAAAAGTTCTAACGGGTCTCAAAATGTTTATTAGAGTCTAATAAGTAAATAATAAAAGTATAACAGTTAACCAATAAAAGGTTTGTCTGTTATCGTTAAAAGAACTTAACTAAAAAATTTGCACTATACATTAGTTATATAGGTCCTAAAAAGTGCCTTGTGAACTATATGGTGCCAAATGTGCAATTCACATTGCAAAAACTTCTAACGGGTCTCAAAATGTTTATTAGAGTCTAATAAGTAAATAATAAAAGTATAACAGTTAACCAATAAAAGGTTTGTCTGTTATCGTTAAAAGAACTTAACTAAAAAATTTGCACTATACATTAGTTATATAGGTCCTAAAAAGTGCCTTGTGAACTATATGGTGCCAAATGTGCAATTCACATTGCAAAAAGTTCTAACGGGTCTCAAAATGTTTATTAGAGTCTAATAAGTAAATAATAAAAGTATAACAGTTAACCAATAAAGCGTTTGTCTGTTATCGTTAAAAGAACTTAACTAAAAAATTTGCACTATACATTAGTTATATAGGTCCTAAAAAGTGCCTTGTGAACTATATGGTGCCAAATGTGCAATTCACATTGCAAAAAGTTCTAACGGGTCTCAAAATGTTTATTAGAGTCTAATAAGTAAATAATAAAAGTATAACAGTTAACCAATAAAGCGTTTGTCTGTTATCGTTAAAAGAACTTAACTAAAAAATTTGCACTATACATTAGTTATATAGGTCCTAAAAAGTGCCTTGTGAACTATATGGTGCCAAATGTGCAATTCACATTGCAAAAAGTTCTAACGGGTCTCAAAATGTTTATTAGAGTCTAATAAGTAAATAATAAAAGTATAACAGTTAACCAATAAAAGGTTTGTCTGTTATCGTTAAAAGAACTTAACTAAAAAATTTGCACTATACATTAGTTATATAGGTCCTAAAAAGTGCCTTGTGAACTATATGGTGCCAAATGTGCAATTCACATTGCAAAAACTTCTAACGGGTCTCAAAATGTTTATTAGAGTCTAATAAGTAAATAATAAAAGTATAACAGTTAACCAATAAAAGGTTTGTCTGTTATCGTTAAAAGAACTTAACTAAAAAATTTGCACTATACATTAGTTATATAGGTCCTAAAAAGTGCCTTGTGAACTATATGGTGCCAAATGTGCAATTCACATTGCAAAAACTTCTAACGGGTCTCAAAATGTTTATTAGAGTCTAATAAGTAAATAATAAAAGTATAACAGTTAACCAATAAAAGGTTTGTCTGTTATCGTTAAAAGAACTTAACTAAAAAATTTGCACTATACATTAGTTATATAGGTCCTAAAAAGTGCCTTGTGAACTATATGGTGCCAAATGTGCAATTCACATTGCAAAAAGTTCTAACGGGTCTCAAAATGTTTATTAGAGTCTAATAAGTAAATAATAAAAGTATAACAGTTAACCAATAAAGCGTTTGTCTGTTATCGTTAAAAGAACTTAACTAAAAAATTTGCACTATACATTAGTTATATAGGTCCTAAAAAGTGCCTTGTGAACTATATGGTGCCAAATGTGCAATTCACATTGCAAAAAGTTCTAACGGGTCTCAAAATGTTTATTAGAGTCTAATAAGTAAATAATAAAAGTATAACAGTTAACCAATAAAAGGTTTGTCTGTTATCGTTAAAAGAACTTAACTAAAACATTTGCACTATACATTAGTTATATAGGTCCTAAAAAGTGCCTTGTGAACTATATGGTGCCAAATGTGCAATTCACATTGCAAAAAGTTCTAACGGGTCTTAAAATGTTTATTAGAGTCTAATAAGTAAATAATAAAAGTATAACAGTTAACCAAAAAAAGGTTTGCCTGTTATCGTTAAAAAACTTAACTAAAAAATTTGCACTATACATTAGTTATATAGGTCCTAAAAAGTGCCTTGTGAACTATATGGTGCCAAATGTGCAATTCACATTGCAAAAAGTTCTAACGGGTCTCAAAATGTTTATTAGAGTCTAATAAGTAAATAATAAAAGTATAACAGTTAACCAATAAAAGGTTTGTCTGTTATCGTTAAAAGAACTTAACTAAAAAATTTGCACTATACATTAGTTATATAGGTCCTAAAAAGTGCCTTGTGAACTATATGGTGCCAAATGTGCAATTCACCTAGCAAAAAGTTCTAACGGGTCTCAAAATGTTTATTAGAGTCTAATAAGTAAATAATAAAAGTATAACAGTTAACCAATAAAAGGTTTGTCTGTTATCGTTAAAAGAACTTAACTAAAAAATTTGCACTATACATTAGTTATATAGGTCCTAAAAAGTGCCTTGTGAACTATATGGTGCCAAATGTGCAATTCACATTGCAAAAAGTTCTAACGGGTCTCAAAATGTTTATTAGAGTCTAATAAGTAAATAATAAAAGTATAACAGTTAACCAATAAAAGGTTTGTCTGTTATCGTTAAAAGAACTTAACTAAAACATTTGCACTATACATTAGTTATATAGGTCCTAAAAAGTGCCTTGTGAACTATATGGTGCCAAATGTGCAATTCACATTGCAAAAAGTTTTAACGGGTCTCAAAATGTTTATTAGAGTCTAATAAGTAAATAATAAAAGTATAACAGTTAACCAATAAAAGGTTTGTCTGTTATCGTTAAAAGAACTTAACTAAAACATTTGCACTATACATTAGTTATATAGGTCCTAAAAAGTGCCTTGTGAACTATATGGTGCCAAATGTGCAATTCACATTGCAAAAAGTTCTAACGGGTCTCAAAATGTTTATTAGAGTCTAATAAGTAAATAATAAAAGTATAACAGTTAACCAATAAAAGGTTTGTCTGTTATCGTTAAAAGAACTTAACTAAAACATTTGCACTATACATTAGTTATATAGGTCCTAAAAAGTGCCTTGTGAACTATATGGTGCCAAATGTGCAATTCACATTGCAAAAAGTTCTAACGGGTCTCAAAATGTTTATTAGAGTCTAATAAGTAAATAATAAAAGTATAACAGTTAACCAATAAAAGGTTTGTCTGTTATCGTTAAAAGAACTTAACTAAAAAATTTGCACTATACATTAGTTATATAGGTCCTAAAAAGTGCCTTGTGAACTATATGGTGCCAAATGTGCAATTCACATTGCAAAAAGTTCTAACGGGTCTCAAAATGTTTATTAGAGTCTAATAAGTAAATAATAAAAGTATAACAGTTAACCAATAAAAGGTTTGTCTGTTATCGTTAAAAGAACTTAACTAAAAAATTTGCACTATACATTAGTTATATAGGTCCTAAAAAGTGCCTTGTGAACTATATGGTGCCAAATGTGCAATTCACATTGCAAAAAGTTCTAACGGGTCTCAAAATGTTTATTAGAGTCTAATAAGTAAATAATAAAAGTATAACAGTTAACCAATAAAAGGTTTGTCTGTTATCGTTAAAAGAACTTAACTAAAAAATTTGCACTATACATTAGTTATATAGGTCCTAAAAAGTGCCTTGTGAACTATATGGTGCCAAATGTGCAATTCACATTGCAAAAAGTTCTAACGGGTCTCAAAATGTTTATTAGAGTCTAATAAGTAAATAATAAAAGTATAACAGTTAACCAATAAAAGGTTTGTCTGTTATCGTTAAAAGAACTTAACTAAAAAATTTGCACTATACATTAGTTATATTGGTCCTAAAAAGTTCCTTGTGAACTATATGGTGCCAAATGTGCAATTCACATAGCAAAAAGTTCTAACGGGTCTCAAAATGTTTATTAGAGTCTAATAAGTAAATAATAAAAGTATAACAGTTAACCAATAAAAGGTTTGTCTGTTATCGTTAAAAGAACTTAACTAAAAAATTTGCACTATACATTAGTTATATAGGTCCTAAAAAGTGCCTTGTGAACTATATGGTGCCAAATGTGCAATTCACATTGCAAAAAGTTCTAACGGGTCTCAAAATGTTTATTAGAGTCTAATAAGTAAATAATAAAAGTATAACAGTTAACCAATAAAAGGTTTGTCTGTTATCGTTAAAAGAACTTAACTAAAAAATTTGCACTATACATTAGTTATATAGGTCCTAAAAAGTGCCTTGTGAACTATATGGTGCCAAATGTGCAATTCACATTGCAAAAACTTCTAACGGGTCTCAAAATGTTTATTAGAGTCTAATAAGTAAATAATAAAAGTATAACAGTTAACCAATAAAAGGTTTGTCTGTTATCGTTAAAAGAACTTAACTAAAAAACTTGCACTATACATTAGTTATATAGGTCCTAAAAAGTGCCTTGTGAACTATATGGTGCCAAATGTGCAATTCACATTGCAAAAAGTTCTAACGGGTCTCAAAATGTTTATTAGAGTCTAATAAGTAAATAATAAAAGTATAACAGTTAACCAATAAAGCGTTTGTCTGTTATCGTTAAAAGAACTTAACTAAAAAATTTGCACTATACATTAGTTATATAGGTCCTAAAAAGTGCCTTGTGAACTATATGGTGCCAAATGTGCAATTCACATTGCAAAAAGTTCTAACGGGTCTCAAAATGTTTATTAGAGTCTAATAAGTAAATAATAAAAGTATAACAGTTAACCAATAAAGCGTTTGTCTGTTATCGTTAAAAGAACTTAACTAAAAAATTTGCACTATACATTAGTTATATAGGTCCTAAAAAGTGCCTTGTGAACTATATGGTGCCAAATGTGCAATTCACATTGCAAAAAGTTCTAACGGGTCTCAAAATGTTTATTAGAGTCTAATAAGTAAATAATAAAAGTATAACAGTTAACCAATAAAAGGTTTGTCTGTTATCGTTAAAAGAACTTAACTAAAAAATTTGCACTATACATTAGTTATATAGGTCCTAAAAAGTGCCTTGTGAACTATATGGTGCCAAATGTGCAATTCACATTGCAAAAACTTCTAACGGGTCTCAAAATGTTTATTAGAGTCTAATAAGTAAATAATAAAAGTATAACAGTTAACCAATAAAAGGTTTGTCTGTTATCGTTAAAAGAACTTAACTAAAAAATTTGCACTATACATTAGTTATATAGGTCCTAAAAAGTGCCTTGTGAACTATATGGTGCCAAATGTGCAATTCACATTGCAAAAACTTCTAACGGGTCTCAAAATGTTTATTAGAGTCTAATAAGTAAATAATAAAAGTATAACAGTTAACCAATAAAAGGTTTGTCTGTTATCGTTAAAAGAACTTAACTAAAAAATTTGCACTATACATTAGTTATATAGGTCCTAAAAAGTGCCTTGTGAACTATATGGTGCCAAATGTGCAATTCACATTGCAAAAAGTTCTAACGGGTCTCAAAATGTTTATTAGAGTCTAATAAGTAAATAATAAAAGTATAACAGTTAACCAATAAAGCGTTTGTCTGTTATCGTTAAAAGAACTTAACTAAAAAATTTGCACTATACATTAGTTATATAGGTCCTAAAAAGTGCCTTGTGAACTATATGGTGCCAAATGTGCAATTCACATTGCAAAAACTTCTAACGGGTCTCAAAATGTTTATTAGAGTCTAATAAGTAAATAATAAAAGTATAACAGTTAACCAATAAAAGGTTTGTCTGTTATCGTTAAAAGAACTTAACTAAAACATTTGCACTATACATTAGTTATATAGGTCCTAAAAAGTGCCTTGTGAACTATATGGTGCCAAATGTGCAATTCACATTGCAAAAAGTTCTAACGGGTCTTAAAATGTTTATTAGAGTCTAATAAGTAAATAATAAAAGTATAACAGTTAACCAATAAAAGGTTTGTCTGTTATCGTTAAAAGAACTTAACTAAAAAATTTGCACTATACATTAGTTATATAGGTCCTAAAAAGTGCCTTGTGAACTATATGGTGCCAAATGTGCAATTCACATTGCAAAAAGTTCTAACGGGTCTCAAAATGTTTATTAGAGTCTAATAAGTAAATAATAAAAGTATAACAGTTAACCAATAAAAGGTTTGTCTGTTATCGTTAAAAGAACTTAACTAAAAAATTTGCACTATACATTAGTTATATAGGTCCTAAAAAGTGCCTTGTGAACTATATGGTGCCAAATGTGCAATTCACATTGCAAAAAGTTCTAACGGGTCTCAAAATGTTTATTAGAGTCTAATAAGTAAATAATAAAAGTATAACAGTTAACCAATAAAAGGTTTGTCTGTTATCGTTAAAAGAACTTAACTAAAAAATTTGCACTATACATTAGTTATATAGGTCCTAAAAAGTGCCTTGTGAACTATATGGTGCCAAATGTGCAATTCACATTGCAAAAAGTTCTAACGGGTCTCAAAATGTTTATTAGAGTCTAATAAGTAAATAATAAAAGTATAACAGTTAACCAATAAAAGGTTTGTCTGTTATCGTTAAAAGAACTTAACTAAAAAATTTGCACTATACATTAGTTATATAGGTCCTAAAAAGTGCCTTGTGAACTATATGGTGCCAAATGTGCAATTCACATTGCAAAAAGTTCTAACGGGTCTCAAAATGTTTATTAGAGTCTAATAAGTAAATAATAAAAGTATAACAGTTAACCAATAAAAGGTTTGTCTGTTATCGTTAAAAGAACTTAACTAAAACATTTGCACTATACATTAGTTATATAGGTCCTAAAAAGTGCCTTGTGAACTATATGGTGCCAAATGTGCAATTCACATTGCAAAAACTTCTAACGGGTCTCAAAATGTTTATTAGAGTCTAATAAGTAAATAATAAAAGTATAACAGTTAACCAATAAAAGGTTTGTCTGTTATCGTTAAAAGAACTTAACTAAAACATTTGCACTATACATTAGTTATATAGGTCCTAAAAAGTGCCTTGTGAACTATATGGTGCCAAATGTGCAATTCACATTGCAAAAAGTTCTAACGGGTCTCAAAATGTTTATTAGAGTCTAATAAGTAAATAATAAAAGTATAACAGTTAACCAATAAAAGGTTTGTCTGTTATCGTTAAAAGAACTTAACTAAAAAATTTGCACTATACATTAGTTATATAGGTCCTAAAAAGTGCTTTGTGAACTATATGGTGCCAAATGTGCAATTCACATAGCAAAAAGTTCTAACGGGTCTCAAAATGTTTATTAGAGTCTAATAAGTAAATAATAAAAGTATAACAGTTAACCAATAAAAGGTTTGTCTGTTATCGTTAAAAGAACTTAACTAAAACATTTGCACTATACATTAGTTATATAGGTCCTAAAAAGTGCCTTGTGAACTATATGGTGCCAAATGTGCAATTCACATTGCAAAAAGTTTTAACGGGTCTCAAAATGTTTATTAGAGTCTAATAAGTAAATAATAAAAGTATAACAGTTAACCAATAAAAGGTTTGTCTGTTATCGTTAAAAGAACTTAACTAAAACATTTGCACTATACATTAGTTATATAGGTCCTAAAAAGTGCCTTGTGAACTATATGGTGCCAAATGTGCAATTCACATTGCAAAAAGTTCTAACGGGTCTCAAAATGTTTATTAGAGTCTAATAAGTAAATAATAAAAGTATAACAGTTAACCAATAAAAGGTTTGTCTGTTATCGTTAAAAGAACTTAACTAAAACATTTGCACTATACATTAGTTATATAGGTCCTAAAAAGTGCCTTGTGAACTATATGGTGCCAAATGTGCAATTCACATTGCAAAAAGTTCTAACGGGTCTCAAAATGTTTATTAGAGTCTAATAAGTAAATAATAAAAGTATAACAGTTAACCAATAAAAGGTTTGTCTGTTATCGTTAAAAGAACTTAACTAAAAAATTTGCACTATACATTAGTTATATAGGTCCTAAAAAGTGCCTTGTGAACTATATGGTGCCAAATGTGCAATTCACATTGCAAAAAGTTCTAACGGGTCTCAAAATGTTTATTAGAGTCTAATAAGTAAATAATAAAAGTATAACAGTTAACCAATAAAAGGTTTGTCTGTTATCGTTAAAAGAACTTAACTAAAAAATTTGCACTATACATTAGTTATATAGGTCCTAAAAAGTGCCTTGTGAACTATATGGTGCCAAATGTGCAATTCACATTGCAAAAAGTTCTAACGGGTCTCAAAATGTTTATTAGAGTCTAATAAGTAAATAATAAAAGTATAACAGTTAACCAATAAAAGGTTTGTCTGTTATCGTTAAAAGAACTTAACTAAAAAATTTGCACTATACATTAGTTATATAGGTCCTAAAAAGTGCCTTGTGAACTATATGGTGCCAAATGTGCAATTCACATTGCAAAAAGTTCTAACGGGTCTCAAAATGTTTATTAGAGTCTAATAAGTAAATAATAAAAGTATAACAGTTAACCAATAAAAGGTTTGTCTGTTATCGTTAAAAGAACTTAACTAAAAAATTTGCACTATACATTAGTTATATAGGTCCTAAAAAGTGCCTTGTGAACTATATGGTGCCAAATGTGCAATTCACATTGCAAAAAGTTCTAACGGGTCTCAAAATGTTTATTAGAGTCTAATAAGTAAATAATAAAAGTATAACAGTTAACCAATAAAAGGTTTGTCTGTTATCGTTAAAAGAACTTAACTAAAACATTTGCACTATACATTAGTTATATAGGTCCTAAAAAGTGCCTTGTGAACTATATGGTGCCAAATGTGCAATTCACATTGCAAAAAGTTCTAACGGGTCTCAAAATGTTTATTAGAGTCTAATAAGTAAATAATAAAAGTATAACAGTTAACCAATAAAAGGTTTGTCTGTTATCGTTAAAAGAACTTAACTAAAACATTTGCACTATACATTAGTTATATAGGTCCTAAAAAGTGCCTTGTGAACTATATGGTGCCAAATGTGCAATTCACATTGCAAAAAGTTCTAACGGGTCTCAAAATGTTTATTAGAGTCTAATAAGTAAATAATAAAAGTATAACAGTTAACCAATAAAAGGTTTGTCTGTTATCGTTAAAAGAACTTAACTAAAAAATTTGCACTATACATTAGTTATATAGGTCCTAAAAAGTGCTTTGTGAACTATATGGTGCCAAATGTGCAATTCACATAGTAAAAAAGTTCTAACGGGTCTCAAAATGTTTATTAGAGTCTAATAAGTAAATAATAAAAGTATAACAGTTAACCAATAAAAGGTTTGTCTGTTATCGTTAAAAGAACTTAACTAAAACATTTGCACTATACATTAGTTATATAGGTCCTAAAAAGTGCCTTGTGAACTATATGGTGCCAAATGTGCAATTCACATTGCAAAAAGTTCTAACGGGTCTCAAAATGTTTATTAGAGTCTAATAAGTAAATAATAAAAGTATAACAGTTAACCAATAAAAGGTTTGTCTGTTATCGTTAAAAGAACTTAACTAAAACATTTGCACTATACATTAGTTATATAGGTCCTAAAAAGTGCCTTGTGAACTATATGGTGCCAAATGTGCAATTCACATTGCAAAAAGTTCTAACGGGTCTCAAAATGTTTATTAGAGTCTAATAAGTAAATAATAAAAGTATAACAGTTAACCAATAAAAGGTTTGTCTGTTATCGTTAAAAGAACTTAACTAAAACATTTGCACTATACATTAGTTATATAGGTCCTAAAAAGTGCCTTGTGAACTATATGGTGCCAAATGTGCAATTCACATTGCAAAAAGTTCTAACGGGTCTCAAAATGTTTATTAGAGTCTAATAAGTAAATAATAAAAGTATAACAGTTAACCAATAAAAGGTTTGTCTGTTATCGTTAAAAGAACTTAACTAAAAAATTTGCACTATACATTAGTTATATAGGTCCTAAAAAGTGCCTTGTGAACTATATGGTGCCAAATGTGCAATTCACATTGCAAAAAGTTCTAACGGGTCTCAAAATGTTTATTAGAGTCTAATAAGTAAATAATAAAAGTATAACAGTTAACCAATAAAAGGTTTGTCTGTTATCGTTAAAAGAACTTAACTAAAAAATTTGCACTATACATTAGTTATATAGGTCCTAAAAAGTGCCTTGTGAACTATATGGTGCCAAATGTGCAATTCACATTGCAAAAAGTTCTAACGGGTCTCAAAATGTTTATTAGAGTCTAATAAGTAAATAATAAAAGTATAACAGTTAACCAATAAAAGGTTTGTCTGTTATCGTTAAAAGAACTTAACTAAAAAATTTGCACTATACATTAGTTATATAGGTCCTAAAAAGTGCCTTGTGAACTATATGGTGCCAAATGTGCAATTCACATTGCAAAAAGTTCTAACGGGTCTCAAAATGTTTATTAGAGTCTAATAAGTAAATAATAAAAGTATAACAGTTAACCAATAAAAGGTTTGTCTGTTATCGTTAAAAGAACTTAACTAAAACATTTGCACTATACATTAGTTATATAGGTCCTAAAAAGTGCCTTGTGAACTATATGGTGCCAAATGTGCAATTCACATTGCAAAAAGTTCTAACGGGTCTCAAAATGTTTATTAGAGTCTAATAAGTAAATAATAAAAGTATAACAGTTAACCAATAAAAGGTTTGTCTGTTATCGTTAAAAGAACTTAACTAAAAAATTTGCACTATACATTAGTTATATAGGTCCTAAAAAGTGCCTTGTGAACTATATGGTGCCAAATGTGCAATTCACATTGCAAAAAGTTCTAACGGGTCTTAAAATGTTTATTAGAGTCTAATAAGTAAATAATAAAAGTATAACAGTTAACCAAAAAAAGGTTTGTCTGTTATCGTTAAAAAACTTAACTAAAAAATTTGCACTATACATTAGTTATATAGGTCCTAAAAAGTGCCTTGTGAACTATATGGTGCCAAATGTGCAATTCACATTGCAAACAGTTCTAACGGGTCTCAAAATGTTTATTAGACTCTAATAAGTAAATAATAAAAGTATAACAGTTAACCAATAAAAGGTTTGTCTGTTATCGTTAAAAGAACTTAACTAAAAAATTTGCACTATACATTAGTTATATAGGTCCTAAAAAGTGCCTTGTGAACTATATGGTGCCAAATGTGCAATTCACATTGCAAAAAGTTCTAACGGGTCTCAAAATGTTTATTAGAGTCTAATAAGTAAATAATAAAAGTATAACAGTTAACCAATAAAAGGTTTGTCTGTTATCGTTAAAAGAACTTAACTAAAAAATTTGCACTATACATTAGTTATATAGGTCCTAAAAAGTGCCTTGTGAACTATATGGTGCCAAATGTGCAATTCACATAGCAAAAAGTTCTAACGGGTCTCAAAATGTTTATTAGAGTCTAATAAGTAAACTAATAAAAGTATAACAGTTAACCAATAAAAGGTTTGTCTGTTATCGTTAAAAGAACTTAACTAAAAAATTTGCACTATACATTAGTTATATAGGTCCTAAAAAGTGCCTTGTGAACTATATGGTGCCAAATGTGCAATTCACATTGCAAAAACTTCTAACGGGTCTCAAAATGTTTATTAGAGTCTAATAAGTAAATAATAAAAGTATAACAGTTAACCAATAAAAGGTTTGTCTGTTATCGTTAAAAGAACTTAACTAAAAAATTTGCACTATACATTAGTTATATAGGTCCTAAAAAGTGCCTTGTGAACTATATGGTGCCAAATGTGCAATTCACATTGCAAAAAGTTCTAACGGGTCTCAAAATGTTTATTAGAGTCTAATAAGTAAATAATAAAAGTATAACAGTTAACCAATAAAAGGTTTGTCTGTTATCGTTAAAAGAACTTAACTAAAAAATTTGCACTATACATTAGTTATATAGGTCCTAAAAAGTGCCTTGTGAACTATATGGTGCCAAATGTGCAATTCACATTGCAAAAAGTTCTAACGGGTCTCAAAATGTTTATTAGAGTCTAATAAGTAAATAATAAAAGTATAACAGTTAACCAATAAAAGGTTTGTCTGTTATCGTTAAAAGAACTTAACTAAAAAATTTGCACCTATACATTAGTTATATAGGTCCTAAAAAGTGCCTTGTGAACTATATGGTGCCAAATGTGCAATTCACATTGCAAAAAGTTCTAACGGGTCTCAAAATGTTTATTAGAGTCTAATAAGTAAATAATAAAAGTATAACAGTTAACCAATAAAGCGTTTGTCTGTTATCGTTAAAAGAACTTAACTAAAAAATTTGCACTATACATTAGTTATATAGGTCCTAAAAAGTGCCTTGTGAACTATATGGTGCCAAATGTGCAATTCACATTGCAAAAAGTTCTAACGGGTCTCAAAATGTTTATTAGAGTCTAATAAGTAAATAATAAAAGTATAACAGTTAACCAATAAAGCGTTTGTCTGTTATCGTTAAAAGAACTTAACTAAAAAATTTGCACTATACATTAGTTATATAGGTCCTAAAAAGTGCCTTGTGAACTATATGGTGCCAAATGTGCAATTCACATTGCAAAAAGTTCTAACGGGTCTCAAAATGTTTATTAGAGTCTAATAAGTAAATAATAAAAGTATAATAACAGTTAACCAATAAAAGGTTTGTCTGTTATCGTTAAAAGAACTTAACTAAAAAATTTGCACTATACATTAGTTATATAGGTCCTAAAAAGTGCCTTGTGAACTATATGGTGCCAAATGTGCAATTCACATTGCAAAAACTTCTAACGGGTCTCAAAATGTTTATTAGAGTCTAATAAGTAAATAATAAAAGTATAACAGTTAACCAATAAAAGGTTTGTCTGTTATCGTTAAAAGAACTTAACTAAAAAATTTGCACTATACATTAGTTATATAGGTCCTAAAAAGTGCCTTGTGAACTATATGGTGCCAAATGTGCAATTCACATTGCAAAAACTTCTAACGGGTCTCAAAATGTTTATTAGAGTCTAATAAGTAAATAATAAAAGTATAACAGTTAACCAATAAAAGGTTTGTCTGTTATCGTTAAAAGAACTTAACTAAAAAATTTGCACTATACATTAGTTATATAGGTCCTAAAAAGTGCCTTGTGAACTATATGGTGCCAAATGTGCAATTCACATTGCAAAAAGTTCTAACGGGTCTCAAAATGTTTATTAGAGTCTAATAAGTAAATAATAAAAGTATAACAGTTAACCAATAAAGCGTTTGTCTGTTATCGTTAAAAGAACTTAACTAAAAAATTTGCACTATACATTAGTTATATAGGTCCTAAAAAGTGCCTTGTGAACTATATGGTGCCAAATGTGCAATTCACATTGCAAAAAGTTCTAACGGGTCTCAAAATGTTTATTAGAGTCTAATAAGTAAATAATAAAAGTATAACAGTTAACCAATAAAAGGTTTGTCTGTTATCGTTAAAAGAACTTAACTAAAAAATTTGCACTATACATTAGTTATATAGGTCCTAAAAAGTGCCTTGTGAACTATATGGTGCCAAATGTGCAATTCACATTGCAAAAAGTTCTAACGGGTCTCAAAATGTTTATTAGAGTCTAATAAGTAAATAATAAAAGTATAACAGTTAACCAATAAAAGGTTTGTCTGTTATCGTTAAAAGAACTTAACTAAAAAATTTGCACTATACATTAGTTATATAGGTCCTAAAAAGTGCCTTGTGAACTATATGGTGCCAAATGTGCAATTCACATTGCAAAAACTTCTAACGGGTCTCAAAATGTTTATTAGAGTCTAATAAGTAAATAATAAAAGTATAACAGTTAACCAATAAAAGGTTTGTCTGTTATCGTTAAAAGAACTTAACTAAAAAATTTGCACTATACATTAGTTATATAGGTCCTAAAAAGTGCCTTGTGAACTATATGGTGCCAAATGTGCAATTCACATTGCAAAAACTTCTAACGGGTCTCAAAATGTTTATTAGAGTCTAATAAGTAAATAATAAAAGTATAACAGTTAACCAATAAAAGGTTTGTCTGTTATCGTTAAAAGAACTTAACTAAAAAATTTGCACTATACATTAGTTATATAGGTCCTAAAAAGTGCCTTGTGAACTATATGGTGCCAAATGTGCAATTCACATTGCAAAAAGTTCTAACGGGTCTCAAAATGTTTATTAGAGTCTAATAAGTAAATAATAAAAGTATAACAGTTAACCAATAAAAGGTTTGTCTGTTATCGTTAAAAGAACTTAACTAAAAAATTTGCACTATACATTAGTTATATAGGTCCTAAAAAGTGCCTTGTGAACTATATGGTGCCAAATGTGCAATTCACATTGCAAAAAGTTCTAACGGGTCTCAAAATGTTTATTAGAGTCTAATAAGTAAATAATAAAAGTATAACAGTTAACCAATAAAAGGTTTGTCTGTTATCGTTAAAAGAACTTAACTAAAACATTTGCACTATACATTAGTTATATAGGTCCTAAAAAGTGCCTTGTGAACTATATGGTGCCAAATGTGCAATTCACATTGCAAAAAGTTCTAACGGGTCTCAAAATGTTTATTAGAGTCTAATAAGTAAATAATAAAAGTATAACAGTTAACCAATAAAAGGTTTGTCTGTTATCGTTAAAAGAACTTAACTAAAAAATTTGCTCTATACATTAGTTATATAGGTCCTAAAAAGTGCCTTGTGAACTATATGGTGCCAAATGTGCAATTCACATTGCAAAAAGTTCTAACGGGTCTTAAAATGTTTATTAGAGTCTAATAAGTAAATAATAAAAGTATAACAGTTAACCAAAAAAAGGTTTGTCTGTTATCGTTAAAAAACTTAACTAAAAAATTTGCACTATACATTAGTTATATAGGTCCTAAAAAGTGCCTTGTGAACTATATGGTGCCAAATGTGCAATTCACATTGCAAACAGTTCTAACGGGTCTCAAAATGTTTATTAGAGTCTAATAAGTAAATAATAAAAGTATAACAGTTAACCAATAAAAGGTTTGTCTGTTATCGTTAAAAGAACTTAACTAAAAAATTTGCACTATACATTAGTTATATAGGTCCTAAAAAGTGCCTTGTGAACTATATGGTGCCAAATGTGCAATTCACATTGCAAAAAGTTCTAACGGGTCTCAAAATGTTTATTAGAGTCTAATAAGTAAATAATAAAAGTATAACAGTTAACCAATAAAGCGTTTGTCTGTTATCGTTAAAAGAACTTAACTAAAAAATTTGCACTATACATTAGTTATATAGGTCCTAAAAAGTGCCTTGTGAACTATATGGTGCCAAATGTGCAATTCACATTGCAAAAAGTTCTAACGGGTCTCAAAATGTTTATTAGAGTCTAATAAGTAAATAATAAAAGTATAACAGTTAACCAATAAAAGGTTTGTCTGTTATCGTTAAAAGAACTTAACTAAAAAATTTGCACTATACATTAGTTATATAGGTCCTAAAAAGTGCCTTGTGAACTATATGGTGCCAAATGTGCAATTCACATTGCAAAAACTTCTAACGGGTCTCAAAATGTTTATTAGAGTCTAATAAGTAAATAATAAAAGTATAACAGTTAACCAATAAAAGGTTTGTCTGTTATCGTTAAAAGAACTTAACTAAAAAACTTTGCACTATACATTAGTTATATAGGTCCTAAAAAGTGCCTTGTGAACTATATGGTGCCAAATGTGCAATTCACATTGCAAAAACTTCTAACGGGTCTCAAAATGTTTATTAGAGTCTAATAAGTAAATAATAAAAGTATAACAGTTAACCAATAAAAGGTTTGTCTGTTATCGTTAAAAGAACTTAACTAAAAAATTTGCACTATACATTAGTTATATAGGTCCTAAAAAGTGCCTTGTGAACTATATGGTGCCAAATGTGCAATTCACATTGCAAAAAGTTCTAACGGGTCTCAAAATGTTTATTAGAGTCTAATAAGTAAATAATAAAAGTATAACAGTTAACCAATAAAGCGTTTGTCTGTTATCGTTAAAAGAACTTAACTAAAAAATTTGCACTATACATTAGTTATATAGGTCCTAAAAAGTGCCTTGTGAACTATATGGTGCCAAATGTGCAATTCACATTGCAAAAAGTTCTAACGGGTCTCAAAATGTTTATTAGAGTCTAATAAGTAAATAATAAAAGTATAACAGTTAACCAATAAAAGGTTTGTCTGTTATCGTTAAAAGAACTTAACTAAAAAATTTGCACTATACATTAGTTATATAGGTCCTAAAAAGTGCCTTGTGAACTATATGGTGCCAAATGTGCAATTCACATTGCAAAAAGTTCTAACGGGTCTCAAAATGTTTATTAGAGTCTAATAAGTAAATAATAAAAGTATAACAGTTAACCAATAAAAGGTTTGTCTGTTATCGTTAAAAGAACTTAACTAAAAAATTTGCACTATACATTAGTTATATAGGTCCTAAAAAGTGCCTTGTGAACTATATGGTGCCAAATGTGCAATTCACATTGCAAAAACTTCTAACGGGTCTCAAAATGTTTATTAGAGTCTAATAAGTAAATAATAAAAGTATAACAGTTAACCAATAAAAGGTTTGTCTGTTATCGTTAAAAGAACTTAACTAAAAAATTTGCACTATACATTAGTTATATAGGTCCTAAAAAGTGCCTTGTGAACTATATGGTGCCAAATGTGCAATTCACATTGCAAAAACTTCTAACGGGTCTCAAAATGTTTATTAGAGTCTAATAAGTAAATAATAAAAGTATAACAGTTAACCAATAAAAGGTTTGTCTGTTATCGTTAAAAGAACTTAACTAAAAAACTTTGCACTATACATTAGTTATATAGGTCCTAAAAAGTGCCTTGTGAACTATATGGTGCCAAATGTGCAATTCACATTGCAAAAACTTCTAACGGGTCTCAAAATGTTTATTAGAGTCTAATAAGTAAATAATAAAAGTATAACAGTTAACCAATAAAAGGTTTGTCTGTTATCGTTAAAAGAACTTAACTAAAAAATTTGCACTATACATTAGTTATATAGGTCCTAAAAAGTGCCTTGTGAACTATATGGTGCCAAATGTGCAATTCACATTGCAAAAAGTTCTAACGGGTCTCAAAATGTTTATTAGAGTCTAATAAGTAAATAATAAAAGTATAACAGTTAACCAATAAAGCGTTTGTCTGTTATCGTTAAAAGAACTTAACTAAAAAATTTGCACTATACATTAGTTATATAGGTCCTAAAAAGTGCCTTGTGAACTATATGGTGCCAAATGTGCAATTCACATTGCAAAAAGTTCTAACGGGTCTCAAAATGTTTATTAGAGTCTAATAAGTAAATAATAAAAGTATAACAGTTAACCAATAAAAGGTTTGTCTGTTATCGTTAAAAGAACTTAACTAAAAAATTTGCACTATACATTAGTTATATAGGTCCTAAAAAGTGCCTTGTGAACTATATGGTGCCAAATGTGCAATTCACATTGCAAAAAGTTCTAACGGGTCTCAAAATGTTTATTAGAGTCTAATAAGTAAATAATAAAAGTATAACAGTTAACCAATAAAAGGTTTGTCTGTTATCGTTAAAAGAACTTAACTAAAAAATTTGCACTATACATTAGTTATATAGGTCCTAAAAAGTGCCTTGTGAACTATATGGTGCCAAATGTGCAATTCACATTGCAAAAACTTCTAACGGGTCTCAAAATGTTTATTAGAGTCTAATAAGTAAATAATAAAAGTATAACAGTTAACCAATAAAAGGTTTGTCTGTTATCGTTAAAAGAACTTAACTAAAAAATTTGCACTATACATTAGTTATATAGGTCCTAAAAAGTGCCTTGTGAACTATATGGTGCCAAATGTGCAATTCACATTGCAAAAACTTCTAACGGGTCTCAAAATGTTTATTAGAGTCTAATAAGTAAATAATAAAAGTATAACAGTTAACCAATAAAAGGTTTGTCTGTTATCGTTAAAAGAACTTAACTAAAAAACTTTGCACTATACATTAGTTATATAGGTCCTAAAAAGTGCCTTGTGAACTATATGGTGCCAAATGTGCAATTCACATTGCAAAAAGTTCTAACGGGTCTCAAAATGTTTATTAGAGTCTAATAAGTAAATAATAAAAGTATAACAGTTAACCAATAAAAGGTTTGTCTGTTATCGTTAAAAGAACTTAACTAAAAAATTTGCACTATACATTAGTTATATAGGTCCTAAAAAGTGCCTTGTGAACTATATGGTGCCAAATGTGCAATTCACATTGCAAAAAGTTCTAACGGGTCTCAAAATGTTTATTAGAGTCTAATAAGTAAATAATAAAAGTATAACAGTTAACCAATAAAGCGTTTGTCTGTTATCGTTAAAAGAACTTAACTAAAAAATTTGCACTATACATTAGTTATATAGGTCCTAAAAAGTGCCTTGTGAACTATATGGTGCCAAATGTGCAATTCACATTGCAAAAAGTTCTAACGGGTCTCAAAATGTTTATTAGAGTCTAATAAGTAAATAATAAAAGTATAACAGTTAACCAATAAAAGGTTTGTCTGTTATCGTTAAAAGAACTTAACTAAAAAATTTGCACTATACATTAGTTATATAGGTCCTAAAAAGTGCCTTGTGAACTATATGGTGCCAAATGTGCAATTCACATTGCAAAAAGTTCTAACGGGTCTCAAAATGTTTATTAGAGTCTAATAAGTAAATAATAAAAGTATAACAGTTAACCAATAAAAGGTTTGTCTGTTATCGTTAAAAGAACTTAACTAAAAAATTTGCACTATACATTAGTTATATAGGTCCTAAAAAGTGCCTTGTGAACTATATGGTGCCAAATGTGCAATTCACATTGCAAAAACTTCTAACGGGTCTCAAAATGTTTATTAGAGTCTAATAAGTAAATAATAAAAGTATAACAGTTAACCAATAAAAGGTTTGTCTGTTATCGTTAAAAGAACTTAACTAAAAAATTTGCACTATACATTAGTTATATAGGTCCTAAAAAGTGCCTTGTGAACTATATGGTGCCAAATGTGCAATTCACATTGCAAAAACTTCTAACGGGTCTCAAAATGTTTATTAGAGTCTAATAAGTAAATAATAAAAGTATAACAGTTAACCAATAAAAGGTTTGTCTGTTATCGTTAAAAGAACTTAACTAAAAAACTTTGCACTATACATTAGTTATATAGGTCCTAAAAAGTGCCTTGTGAACTATATGGTGCCAAATGTGCAATTCACATTGCAAAAACTTCTAACGGGTCTCAAAATGTTTATTAGAGTCTAATAAGTAAATAATAAAAGTATAACAGTTAACCAATAAAAGGTTTGTCTGTTATCGTTAAAAGAACTTAACTAAAAAATTTGCACTATACATTAGTTATATAGGTCCTAAAAAGTGCCTTGTGAACTATATGGTGCCAAATGTGCAATTCACATTGCAAAAAGTTCTAACGGGTCTCAAAATGTTTATTAGAGTCTAATAAGTAAATAATAAAAGTATAACAGTTAACCAATAAAGCGTTTGTCTGTTATCGTTAAAAGAACTTAACTAAAAAATTTGCACTATACATTAGTTATATAGGTCCTAAAAAGTGCCTTGTGAACTATATGGTGCCAAATGTGCAATTCACATTGCAAAAAGTTCTAACGGGTCTCAAAATGTTTATTAGAGTCTAATAAGTAAATAATAAAAGTATAACAGTTAACCAATAAAAGGTTTGTCTGTTATCGTTAAAAGAACTTAACTAAAAAATTTGCACTATACATTAGTTATATAGGTCCTAAAAAGTGCCTTGTGAACTATATGGTGCCAAATGTGCAATTCACATTGCAAAAAGTTCTAACGGGTCTCAAAATGTTTATTAGAGTCTAATAAGTAAATAATAAAAGTATAACAGTTAACCAATAAAAGGTTTGTCTGTTATCGTTAAAAGAACTTAACTAAAAAATTTGCACTATACATTAGTTATATAGGTCCTAAAAAGTGCCTTGTGAACTATATGGTGCCAAATGTGCAATTCACATTGCAAAAACTTCTAACGGGTCTCAAAATGTTTATTAGAGTCTAATAAGTAAATAATAAAAGTATAACAGTTAACCAATAAAAGGTTTGTCTGTTATCGTTAAAAGAACTTAACTAAAAAATTTGCACTATACATTAGTTATATAGGTCCTAAAAAGTGCCTTGTGAACTATATGGTGCCAAATGTGCAATTCACATTGCAAAAACTTCTAACGGGTCTCAAAATGTTTATTAGAGTCTAATAAGTAAATAATAAAAGTATAACAGTTAACCAATAAAAGGTTTGTCTGTTATCGTTAAAAGAACTTAACTAAAAAACTTTGCACTATACATTAGTTATATAGGTCCTAAAAAGTGCCTTGTGAACTATATGGTGCCAAATGTGCAATTCACATTGCAAAAACTTCTAACGGGTCTCAAAATGTTTATTAGAGTCTAATAAGTAAATAATAAAAGTATAACAGTTAACCAATAAAAGGTTTGTCTGTTATCGTTAAAAGAACTTAACTAAAAAATTTGCACTATACATTAGTTATATAGGTCCTAAAAAGTGCCTTGTGAACTATATGGTGCCAAATGTGCAATTCACATTGCAAAAAGTTCTAACGGGTCTCAAAATGTTTATTAGAGTCTAATAAGTAAATAATAAAAGTATAACAGTTAACCAATAAAGCGTTTGTCTGTTATCGTTAAAAGAACTTAACTAAAAAATTTGCACTATACATTAGTTATATAGGTCCTAAAAAGTGCCTTGTGAACTATATGGTGCCAAATGTGCAATTCACATTGCAAAAAGTTCTAACGGGTCTCAAAATGTTTATTAGAGTCTAATAAGTAAATAATAAAAGTATAACAGTTAACCAATAAAAGGTTTGTCTGTTATCGTTAAAAGAACTTAACTAAAAAATTTGCACTATACATTAGTTATATAGGTCCTAAAAAGTGCCTTGTGAACTATATGGTGCCAAATGTGCAATTCACATTGCAAAAAGTTCTAACGGGTCTCAAAATGTTTATTAGAGTCTAATAAGTAAATAATAAAAGTATAACAGTTAACCAATAAAAGGTTTGTCTGTTATCGTTAAAAGAACTTAACTAAAAAATTTGCACTATACATTAGTTATATAGGTCCTAAAAAGTGCCTTGTGAACTATATGGTGCCAAATGTGCAATTCACATTGCAAAAACTTCTAACGGGTCTCAAAATGTTTATTAGAGTCTAATAAGTAAATAATAAAAGTATAACAGTTAACCAATAAAAGGTTTGTCTGTTATCGTTAAAAGAACTTAACTAAAAAATTTGCACTATACATTAGTTATATAGGTCCTAAAAAGTGCCTTGTGAACTATATGGTGCCAAATGTGCAATTCACATTGCAAAAACTTCTAACGGGTCTCAAAATGTTTATTAGAGTCTAATAAGTAAATAATAAAAGTATAACAGTTAACCAATAAAAGGTTTGTCTGTTATCGTTAAAAGAACTTAACTAAAAAACTTTGCACTATACATTAGTTATATAGGTCCTAAAAAGTGCCTTGTGAACTATATGGTGCCAAATGTGCAATTCACATTGCAAAAACTTCTAACGGGTCTCAAAATGTTTATTAGAGTCTAATAAGTAAATAATAAAAGTATAACAGTTAACCAATAAAAGGTTTGTCTGTTATCGTTAAAAGAACTTAACTAAAAAATTTGCACTATACATTAGTTATATAGGTCCTAAAAAGTGCCTTGTGAACTATATGGTGCCAAATGTGCAATTCACATTGCAAAAAGTTCTAACGGGTCTCAAAATGTTTATTAGAGTCTAATAAGTAAATAATAAAAGTATAACAGTTAACCAATAAAGCGTTTGTCTGTTATCGTTAAAAGAACTTAACTAAAAAATTTGCACTATACATTAGTTATATAGGTCCTAAAAAGTGCCTTGTGAACTATATGGTGCCAAATGTGCAATTCACATTGCAAAAAGTTCTAACGGGTCTCAAAATGTTTATTAGAGTCTAATAAGTAAATAATAAAAGTATAACAGTTAACCAATAAAAGGTTTGTCTGTTATCGTTAAAAGAACTTAACTAAAAAATTTGCACTATACATTAGTTATATAGGTCCTAAAAAGTGCCTTGTGAACTATATGGTGCCAAATGTGCAATTCACATTGCAAAAAGTTCTAACGGGTCTCAAAATGTTTATTAGAGTCTAATAAGTAAATAATAAAAGTATAACAGTTAACCAATAAAAGGTTTGTCTGTTATCGTTAAAAGAACTTAACTAAAAAATTTGCACTATACATTAGTTATATAGGTCCTAAAAAGTGCCTTGTGAACTATATGGTGCCAAATGTGCAATTCACATTGCAAAAACTTCTAACGGGTCTCAAAATGTTTATTAGAGTCTAATAAGTAAATAATAAAAGTATAACAGTTAACCAATAAAAGGTTTGTCTGTTATCGTTAAAAGAACTTAACTAAAAAATTTGCACTATACATTAGTTATATAGGTCCTAAAAAGTGCCTTGTGAACTATATGGTGCCAAATGTGCAATTCACATTGCAAAAACTTCTAACGGGTCTCAAAATGTTTATTAGAGTCTAATAAGTAAATAATAAAAGTATAACAGTTAACCAATAAAAGGTTTGTCTGTTATCGTTAAAAGAACTTAACTAAAAAACTTTGCACTATACATTAGTTATATAGGTCCTAAAAAGTGCCTTGTGAACTATATGGTGCCAAATGTGCAATTCACATTGCAAAAACTTCTAACGGGTCTCAAAATGTTTATTAGAGTCTAATAAGTAAATAATAAAAGTATAACAGTTAACCAATAAAAGGTTTGTCTGTTATCGTTAAAAGAACTTAACTAAAAAATTTGCACTATACATTAGTTATATAGGTCCTAAAAAGTGCCTTGTGAACTATATGGTGCCAAATGTGCAATTCACATTGCAAAAACTTCTAACGGGTCTCAAAATGTTTATTAGAGTCTAATAAGTAAATAATAAAAGTATAACAGTTAACCAATAAAAGGTTTGTCTGTTATCGTTAAAAGAACTTAACTAAAAAATTTGCACTATACATTAGTTATATAGGTCCTAAAAAGTGCCTTGTGAACTATATGGTGCCAAATGTGCAATTCACATTGCAAAAACTTCTAACGGGTCTCAAAATGTTTATTAGAGTCTAATAAGTAAATAATAAAAGTATAACAGTTAACCAATAAAAGGTTTGTCTGTTATCGTTAAAAGAACTTAACTAAAAAATTTGCTCTATACATTAGTTATATAGGTCCTAAAAAGTGCCTTGTGAACTATATGGTGCCAAATGTGCAATTCACATTGCAAAAAGTTCTAACGGGTCTTAAAATGTTTATTAGAGTCTAATAAGTAAATAATAAAAGTATAACAGTTAACCAAAAAAAGGTTTGTCTGTTATCGTTAAAAAACTTAACTAAAAAATTTGCACTATACATTAGTTATATAGGTCCTAAAAAGTGCCTTGTGAACTATATGGTGCCAAATGTGCAATTCACATTGCAAAAAGTTCTAACGGGTCTCAAAATGTTTATTAGAGTCTAATAAGTAAATAATAAAAGTATAACAGTTAACCAATAAAAGGTTTGTCTGTTATCGTTAAAAGAACTTAACTAAAAAATTTGCACTATACATTAGTTATATAGGTCCTAAAAAGTGCCTTGTGAAATATATGGTGCCAAATGTGCAATTCACATTGCAAAAAGTTCTAACGGGTCTCAAAATGTTTATTAGAGTCTAATAAGTAAATAATAAAAGTATAACAGTTAACCAATAAAAGGTTTGTCTGTTATCGTTAAAAGAACTTAACTAAAAAATTTGCACTATACATTAGTTATATAGGTCCTAAAAAGTGCCTTGTGAACTATATGGTGCCAAATGTGCAATTCACATTGCAAAAAGTTCTAACGGGTCTCAAAATGTTTATTAGAGTCTAATAAGTAAATAATAAAAGTATAACAGTTAACCAATAAAAGGTTTGTCTGTTATCGTTAAAAGAACTTAACTAAAAAATTTGCACTATACATTAGTTATATAGGTCCTAAAAAGCGCCTTGTGAACTATATGGTGCCAAATGTGCAATTCACATTGCAAAAAGTTCTAACGGGTCTCAAAATGTTTATTAGAGTCTAATAAGTAAATAATAAAAGTATAACAGTTAACCAATAAAAGGTTTGTCTGTTATCGTTAAAAGAACTTAACTAAAAAATTTGCACTATACATTAGTTATATAGGTCCTAAAAAGTGCCTTGTGAACTATATGGTGCCAAATGTGCAATTCACATTGCAAAAAGTTGTAACGGGTCTCAAAATGTTTATTAGAGTCTAATAAGTAAATAATAAAAGTATAACAGTTAACCAATAAAAGGTTTGTCTGTTATCGTTAAAAGAACTTAACTAAAAAATTTGCACTATACATTAGTTATATAGGTCCTAAAAAGTGCCTTGTGAACTATATGGTGCCAAATGTGCAATTCACATTTCAAAAAGTTGTAACGGGTCTTAAAATGTTTATTAGAGTCTAATAAGTAAATAATAAAAGTATAACAGTTAACCAATAAAAGGTTTGTCTGTTATCGTTAAAAGAACTTAACTAAAAAATTTGCACTATACATTAGTTATATAGGTCCTAAAAAGTGCCTTGTGAACTATATGGTGCCAAATGTGCAATTCACATTGCAAAAAGTTCTAACGGGTCTCAAAATGTTTATTAGAGTCTAATAAGTAAATAATAAAAGTATAACAGTTAACCAATAAAAGGTTTGTCTGTTATCGTTAAAAGAACTTAACTAAAAAATTTGCACTATACATTAGTTATATAGGTCCTAAAAAGTGCCTTGTGAACTATATGGTGCCAAATGTGCAATTCACATTGCAAAAAGTTCTAACGGGTCTCAAAATGTTTATTAGAGTCTAATAAGTAAATAATAAAAGTATAACAGTTAACCAATAAAAGGTTTGTCTGTTATCGTTAAAAGAACTTAACTAAAAAATTTGCACTATACATTAGTTATATAGGTCCTAAAAAGTGCCTTGTGAACTATATGGTGCCAAATGTGCAATTCACATTGCAAAAACTTCTAACGGGTCTCAAAATGTTTATTAGAGTCTAATAAGTAAATAATAAAAGTATAACAGTTAACCAATAAAAGGTTTGTCTGTTATCGTTAAAAGAACTTAACTAAAAAATTTGCACTATACATTAGTTATATAGGTCCTAAAAAGTGCCTTGTGAACTATATGGTGCCAAATGTGCAATTCACATTGCAAAAAGTTCTAACGGGTCTCAAAATGTTTATTAGAGTCTAATAAGTAAATAATAAAAGTATAACAGTTAACCAATAAAGCGTTTGTCTGTTATCGTTAAAAGAACTTAACTAAAAAATTTGCACTATACATTAGTTATATAGGTCCTAAAAAGTGCCTTGTGAACTATATGGTGCCAAATGTGCAATTCACATTGCAAAAAGTTCTAACGGGTCTCAAAATGTTTATTAGAGTCTAATAAGTAAATAATAAAAGTATAACAGTTAACCAATAAAGCGTTTGTCTGTTATCGTTAAAAGAACTTAACTAAAAAATTTGCACTATACATTAGTTATATAGGTCCTAAAAAGTGCCTTGTGAACTATATGGTGCCAAATGTGCAATTCACATTGCAAAAAGTTCTAACGGGTCTCAAAATGTTTATTAGAGTCTAATAAGTAAATAATAAAAGTATAACAGTTAACCAATAAAAGGTTTGTCTGTTATCGTTAAAAGAACTTAACTAAAAAATTTGCACTATACATTAGTTATATAGGTCCTAAAAAGTGCCTTGTGAACTATATGGTGCCAAATGTGCAATTCACATTGCAAAAACTTCTAACGGGTCTCAAAATGTTTATTAGAGTCTAATAAGTAAATAATAAAAGTATAACAGTTAACCAATAAAAGGTTTGTCTGTTATCGTTAAAAGAACTTAACTAAAAAATTTGCACTATACATTAGTTATATAGGTCCTAAAAAGTGCCTTGTGAACTATATGGTGCCAAATGTGCAATTCACATTGCAAAAAGTTCTAACGGGTCTCAAAATGTTTATTAGAGTCTAATAAGTAAATAATAAAAGTATAACAGTTAACCAATAAAAGGTTTGTCTGTTATCGTTAAAAGAACTTAACTAAAAAATTTGCACTATACATTAGTTATATAGGTCCTAAAAAGTGCCTTGTGAACTATATGGTGCCAAATGTGCAATTCACATTGCAAAAAGTTCTAACGGGTCTCAAAATGTTTATTAGAGTCTAATAAGTAAATAATAAAAGTATAACAGTTAACCAATAAAGCGTTTGTCTGTTATCGTTAAAAGAACTTAACTAAAAAATTTGCACTATACATTAGTTATATAGGTCCTAAAAAGTGCCTTGTGAACTATATGGTGCCAAATGTGCAATTCACATTGCAAAAAGTTCTAACGGGTCTCAAAATGTTTATTAGAGTCTAATAAGTAAATAATAAAAGTATAACAGTTAACCAATAAAAGGTTTGTCTGTTATCGTTAAAAGAACTTAACTAAAAAATTTGCACTATACATTAGTTATATAGGTCCTAAAAAGTGCCTTGTGAACTATATGGTGCCAAATGTGCAATTCACATTGCAAAAAGTTCTAACGGGTCTCAAAATGTTTATTAGAGTCTAATAAGTAAATAATAAAAGTATAACAGTTAACCAATAAAAGGTTTGTCTGTTATCGTTAAAAGAACTTAACTAAAAAATTTGCACTATACATTAGTTATATAGGTCCTAAAAAGTGCCTTGTGAACTATATGGTGCCAAATGTGCAATTCACATTGCAAAAACTTCTAACGGGTCTCAAAATGTTTATTAGAGTCTAATAAGTAAATAATAAAAGTATAACAGTTAACCAATAAAAGGTTTGTCTGTTATCGTTAAAAGAACTTAACTAAAAAATTTGCACTATACATTAGTTATATAGGTCCTAAAAAGTGCCTTGTGAACTATATGGTGCCAAATGTGCAATTCACATTGCAAAAACTTCTAACGGGTCTCAAAATGTTTATTAGAGTCTAATAAGTAAATAATAAAAGTATAACAGTTAACCAATAAAAGGTTTGTCTGTTATCGTTAAAAGAACTTAACTAAAAAATTTGCCCTATACATTAGTTATATAGGTCCTAAAAAGTGCCTTGTGAACTATATGGTGCCAAATGTGCAATTCACATTGCAAAAAGTTCTAACGGGTCTCAAAATGTTTATTAGAGTCTAATAAGTAAATAATAAAAGTATAACAGTTAACCAATAAAAGGTTTGTCTGTTATCGTTAAAAGAACTTAACTAAAAAATTTGCACTATACATTAGTTATATAGGTCCTAAAAAGTGCCTTGTGAACTATATGGTGCCAAATGTGCAATTCACATTGCAAAAACTTCTAACGGGTCTCAAAATGTTTATAAGAGTCTAATAAGTAAATAATAAAAGTATAACAGTTAACCAATAAAAGGTTTGTCTGTTATCGTTAAAAGAACTTAACTAAAAAATTTGCTCTATACATTAGTTATATAGGTCCTAAAAAGTGCCTTGTGAACTATATGGTGCCAAATGTGCAATTCACATTGCAAAAAGTTCTAACGGGTCTTAAAATGTTTATTAGAGTCTAATAAGTAAATAATAAAAGTATAACAGTTAACCAAAAAAAGGTTTGTCTGTTATCGTTAAAAAACTTAACTAAAAAATTTGCACTATACATTAGTTATATAGGTCCTAAAAAGTGCCTTGTGAACTATATGGTGCCAAATGTGCAATTCACATTGCAAAAAGTTCTAACGGGTCTCAAAATGTTTATTAGAGTCTAATAAGTAAATAATAAAAGTATAACAGTTAACCAATAAAAGGTTTGTCTGTTATCGTTAAAAGAACTTAACTAAAAAATTTGCACTATACATTAGTTATATAGGTCCTAAAAAGTGCCTTGTGAAATATATGGTGCCAAATGTGCAATTCACATTGCAAAAAGTTCTAACGGGTCTCAAAATGTTTATTAGAGTCTAATAAGTAAATAATAAAAGTATAACAGTTAACCAATAAAAGGTTTGTCTGTTATCGTTAAAAGAACTTAACTAAAACATTTGCACTATACATTAGTTATATAGGTCCTAAAAAGTGCCTTGTGAACTATATGGTGCCAAATGTGCAATTCACATTGCAAAAAGTTCTAACGGGTCTCAAAATGTTTATTAGAGTCTAATAAGTAAATAATAAAAGTATAACAGTTAACCAATAAAAGGTTTGTCTGTTATCGTTAAAAGAACTTAACTAAAAAATTTGCACTATACATTAGTTATATAGGTCCTAAAAAGCGCCTTGTGAACTATATGGTGCCAAATGTGCAATTCACATTGCAAAAAGTTCTAACGGGTCTCAAAATGTTTATTAGAGTCTAATAAGTAAATAATAAAAGTATAACAGTTAACCAATAAAAGGTTTGTCTGTTATCGTTAAAAGAACTTAACTAAAAAATTTGCACTATACATTAGTTATATAGGTCCTAAAAAGTGCCTTGTGAACTATATGGTGCCAAATGTGCAATTCACATTGCAAAAAGTTCTAACGGGTCTCAAAATGTTTATTAGAGTCTAATAAGTAAATAATAAAAGTATAACAGTTAACCAATAAAAGGTTTGTCTGTTATCGTTAAAAGAACTTAACTAAAAAATTTGCACTATACATTAGTTATATAGGTCCTAAAAAGTGCCTTGTGAACTATATGGTGCCAAATGTGCAATTCACATAGCAAAAAGTTCTAACGGGTCTCAAAATGTTTATTAGAGTCTAATAAGTAAATAATAAAAGTATAACAGTTAACCAATAAAAGGTTTGTCTGTTATCGTTAAAAGAACTTAACTAAAAAATTTGCACTATACATTAGTTATATAGGTCCTAAAAAGTGCCTTGTGAACTATATGGTGCCAAATGTGCAATTCACATTGCAAAAAGTTCTAACGGGTCTCAAAATGTTTATTAGAGTCTAATAAGTAAATAATAAAAGTATAACAGTTAACCAATAAAAGGTTTGTCTGTTATCGTTAAAAGAACTTAACTAAAAAATTTGCACTATACATTAGTTATATAGGTCCTAAAAAGTGCCTTGTGAACTATATGGTGCCAAATGTGCAATTCACATTGCAAAAAGTTCTAACGGGTCTCAAAATGTTTATTAGAGTCTAATAAGTAAATAATAAAAGTATAACAGTTAACCAATAAAAGGTTTGTCTGTTATCGTTAAAAGAACTTAACTAAAAAATTTGCACTATACATTAGTTATATAGGTCCTAAAAAGTGCCTTGTGAACTATATGGTGCCAAATGTGCAATTCACATTGCAAAAACTTCTAACGGGTCTCAAAATGTTTATTAGAGTCTAATAAGTAAATAATAAAAGTATAACAGTTAACCAATAAAAGGTTTGTCTGTTATCGTTAAAAGAACTTAACTAAAAAATTTGCACTATACATTAGTTATATAGGTCCTAAAAAGTGCCTTGTGAACTATATGGTGCCAAATGTGCAATTCACATTGCAAAAAGTTCTAACGGGTCTCAAAATGTTTATTAGAGTCTAATAAGTAAATAATAAAAGTATAACAGTTAACCAATAAAGCGTTTGTCTGTTATCGTTAAAAGAACTTAACTAAAAAATTTGCACTATACATTAGTTATATAGGTCCTAAAAAGTGCCTTGTGAACTATATGGTGCCAAATGTGCAATTCACATTGCAAAAAGTTCTAACGGGTCTCAAAATGTTTATTAGAGTCTAATAAGTAAATAATAAAAGTATAACAGTTAACCAATAAAGCGTTTGTCTGTTATCGTTAAAAGAACTTAACTAAAAAATTTGCACTATACATTAGTTATATAGGTCCTAAAAAGTGCCTTGTGAACTATATGGTGCCAAATGTGCAATTCACATTGCAAAAAGTTCTAACGGGTCTCAAAATGTTTATTAGAGTCTAATAAGTAAATAATAAAAGTATAACAGTTAACCAATAAAAGGTTTGTCTGTTATCGTTAAAAGAACTTAACTAAAAAATTTGCACTATACATTAGTTATATAGGTCCTAAAAAGTGCCTTGTGAACTATATGGTGCCAAATGTGCAATTCACATTGCAAAAAGTTCTAACGGGTCTCAAAATGTTTATTAGAGTCTAATAAGTAAATAATAAAAGTATAACAGTTAACCAATAAAAGGTTTGTCTGTTATCGTTAAAAGAACTTAACTAAAAAATTTGCACTATACATTAGTTATATAGGTCCTAAAAAGTGCCTTGTGAACTATATGGTGCCAAATGTGCAATTCACATTGCAAAAACTTCTAACGGGTCTCAAAATGTTTATTAGAGTCTAATAAGTAAATAATAAAAGTATAACAGTTAACCAATAAAAGGTTTGTCTGTTATCGTTAAAAGAACTTAACTAAAAAATTTGCACTATACATTAGTTATATAGGTCCTAAAAAGTGCCTTGTGAACTATATGGTGCCAAATGTGCAATTCACATTGCAAAAACTTCTAACGGGTCTCAAAATGTTTATTAGAGTCTAATAAGTAAATAATAAAAGTATAACAGTTAACCAATAAAAGGTTTGTCTGTTATCGTTAAAAGAACTTAACTAAAAAATTTGCACTATACATTAGTTATATAGGTCCTAAAAAGTGCCTTGTGAACTATATGGTGCCAAATGTGCAATTCACATTGCAAAAAGTTCTAACGGGTCTCAAAATGTTTATTAGAGTCTAATAAGTAAATAATAAAAGTATAACAGTTAACCAATAAAAGGTTTGTCTGTTATCGTTAAAAGAACTTAACTAAAAAATTTGCACTATACATTAGTTATATAGGTCCTAAAAAGTGCCTTGTGAACTATATGGTGCCAAATGTGCAATTCACATTGCAAAAACTTCTAACGGGTCTCAAAATGTTTATTAGAGTCTAATAAGTAAATAATAAAAGTATAACAGTTAACCAATAAAAGGTTTGTCTGTTATCGTTAAAAGAACTTAACTAAAAAATTTGCACTATACATTAGTTATATAGGTCCTAAAAAGTGCCTTGTGAACTATATGGTGCCAAATGTGCAATTCACATTGCAAAAACTTCTAACGGGTCTCAAAATGTTTATTAGAGTCTAATAAGTAAATAATAAAAGTATAACAGTTAACCAATAAAAGGTTTGTCTGTTATCGTTAAAAGAACTTAACTAAAAAATTTGCACTATACATTAGTTATATAGGTCCTAAAAAGTGCCTTGTGAACTATATGGTGCCAAATGTGCAATTCACATTGCAAAAAGTTCTAACCGGTCTCAAAATGTTTATTAGAGTCTAATAAGTAAATAATAAAAGTATAACAGTTAACCAATAAAGCGTTTGTCTGTTATCGTTAAAAGAACTTAACTAAAAAATTTGCACTATACATTAGTTATATAGGTCCTAAAAAGTGCCTTGTGAACTATATGGTGCCAAATGTGCAATTCACATTGCAAAAAGTTCTAACGGGTCTCAAAATGTTTATTAGAGTCTAATAAGTAAATAATAAAAGTATAACAGTTAACCAATAAAAGGTTTGTCTGTTATCGTTAAAAGAACTTAACTAAAAAATTTGCACTATACATTAGTTATATAGGTCCTAAAAAGTGCCTTGTGAACTATATGGTGCCAAATGTGCAATTCACATTGCAAAAACTTCTAACGGGTCTCAAAATGTTTATTAGAGTCTAATAAGTAAATAATAAAAGTATAACAGTTAACCAATAAAAGGTTTGTCTGTTATCGTTAAAAGAACTTAACTAAAAAATTTGCACTATACATTAGTTATATAGGTCCTAAAAAGTGCCTTGTGAACTATATGGTGCCAAATGTGCAATTCACATTGCAAAAAGTTCTAACGGGTCTCAAAATGTTTATTAGAGTCTAATAAGTAAATAATAAAAGTATAACAGTTAACCAATAAAAGGTTTGTCTGTTATCGTTAAAAGAACTTAACTAAAAAATTTGCACTATACATTAGTTATATAGGTCCTAAAAAGTGCCTTGTGAACTATATGGTGCCAAATGTGCAATTCACATTGCAAAAACTTCTAACGGGTCTCAAAATGTTTATTAGAGTCTAATAAGTAAATAATAAAAGTATAACAGTTAACCAATAAAAGGTTTGTCTGTTATCGTTAAAAGAACTTAACTAAAAAATTTGCACTATACATTAGTTATATAGGTCCTAAAAAGTGCCTTGTGAACTATATGGTGCCAAATGTGCAATTCACATTGCAAAAACTTCTAACGGGTCTCAAAATGTTTATTAGAGTCTAATAAGTAAATAATAAAAGTATAACAGTTAACCAATAAAAGGTTTGTCTGTTATCGTTAAAAGAACTTAACTAAAAAATTTGCACTATACATTAGTTATATAGGTCCTAAAAAGTGCCTTGTGAACTATATGGTGCCAAATGTGCAATTCACATTGCTAAAACTTCTAACGGGTCTCAAAATGTTTATTAGAGTCTAATAAGTAAATAATAAAAGTATAACAGTTAACCAATAAAAGGTTTGTCTGTTATCGTTAAAAGAACTTAACTAAAAAATTTGCCCTATACATTAGTTATATAGGTCCTAAAAAGTGCCTTGTGAACTATATGGTGCCAAATGTGCAATTCACATTGCAAAAAGTTCTAACGGGTCTCAAAATGTTTATTAGAGTCTAATAAGTAAATAATAAAAGTATAACAGTTAACCAATAAAGCGTTTGTCTGTTATCGTTAAAAGAACTTAACTAAAAAATTTGCACTATACATTAGTTATATAGGTCCTAAAAAGTGCCTTGTGAACTATATGGTGCCAAATGTGCAATTCACATTGCAAAAAGTTCTAACGGGTCTCAAAATGTTTATTAGAGTCTAATAAGTAAATAATAAAAGTATAACAGTTAACCAATAAAAGGTTTGTCTGTTATCGTTAAAAGAACTTAACTAAAAAATTTGCACTATACATTAGTTATATAGGTTCTAAAAAGTGCCTTGTGAACTATATGGTGCCAAATGTGCAATTCACATTGCAAAAAGTTCTAACGGGTCTCAAAATGTTTATTAGAGTCTAATAAGTAAATAATAAAAGTATAACAGTTAACCAATAAAAGGTTTGTCTGTTATCGTTAAAAGAACTTAACTAAAAAATTTGCACTATACATTAGTTATATAGGTCCTAAAAAGTGCCTTGTGAACTATATGGTGCCAAATGTGCAATTCACATTGCAAAAAGTTCTAACGGGTCTCAAAATGTTTATTAGAGTCTAATAAGTAAATAATAAAAGTATAACAGTTAACCAATAAAAGGTTTGTCTGTTATCGTAAAAAGAACTTAACTAAAAAATTTGCACTATACATTAGTTATATAGGTCCTAAAAAGTGCCTTGTGAACTATATGGTGCCAAATGTGCAATTCACATTGCAAAAAGTTCTAACGGGTCTCAAAATGTTTATTAGAGTCTAATAAGTAAATAATAAAAGTATAACAGTTAACCAATAAAAGGTTTGTCTGTTATCGTTAAAAGAACTTAACTAAAAAATTTGCACTATACATTAGTTATATAGGTCCTAAAAAGTGCCTTGTGAACTATATGGTGCCAAATGTGCAATTCACATAGCAAAAACTTCTAACGGGTCTCAAAATGTTTATTAGAGTCTAATAAGTAAATAATAAAAGTATAACAGTTAACCAATAAAAGGTTTGTCTGTTATCGTTAAAAGAACTTAACTAAAAAATTTGCACTATACATTAGTTATATAGGTCCTAAAAAGTGCCTTGTGAACTATATGGTGCCAAATGTGCAATTCACATAGCAAAAAGTTCTAACGGGTCTCAAAATGTTTATTAGAGTCTAATAAGTAAATAATAAAAGTATAACAGTTAACCAATAAAAGGTTTGTCTGTTATCGTTAAAAGAACTTAACTAAAAAATTTGCACTATACATTAGTTATATAGGTCCTAAAAAGTGCCTTGTGAACTATATGGTGCCAAATGTGCAATTCACATTGCAAAAACTTCTAACGGGTCTCAAAATGTTTATTAGAGTCTAATAAGTAAATAATAAAAGTATAACAGTTAACCAATAAAAGGTTTGTCTGTTATCGTTAAAAGAACTTAACTAAAAAATTTGCACTATACATTAGTTATATAGGTCCTAAAAAGTGCCTTGTGAACTATATGGTGCCAAATGTGCAATTCACATTGCAAAAAGTTCTAACGGGTCTCAAAATGTTTATTAGAGTCTAATAAGTAAATAATAAAAGTATAACAGTTAACCAATAAAAGGTTTGTCTGTTATCGTTAAAAGAACTTAACTAAAAAATTTGCACTATACATTAGTTATATAGGTCCTAAAAAGTGCCTTGTGAACTATATGGTGCCAAATGTGCAATTCACATTGCAAAAAGTTCTAACGGGTCTCAAAATGTTTATTAGAGTCTAATAAGTAAATAATAAAAGTATAACAGTTAACCAATAAAAGGTTTGTCTGTTATCGTTAAAAGAACTTAACTAAAAAATTTGCACTATACATTAGTTATATAGGTCCTAAAAAGTGCCTTGTGAACTATATGGTGCCAAATGTGCAATTCACATTGCAAAAACTTCTAACGGGTCTCAAAATGTTTATTAGAGTCTAATAAGTAAATAATAAAAGTATAACAGTTAACCAATAAAAGGTTTGTCTGTTATCGTTAAAAGAACTTAACTAAAAAATTTGCACTATACATTAGTTATATAGGTCCTAAAAAGTGCCTTGTGAACTATATGGTGCCAAATGTGCAATTCACATTGCAAAAACTTCTAACGGGTCTCAAAATGTTTATTAGAGTCTAATAAGTAAATAATAAAAGTATAACAGTTAACCAATAAAAGGTTTGTCTGTTATCGTTAAAAGAACTTAACTAAAAAATTTGCACTATACATTAGTTATATAGGTCCTAAAAAGTGCCTTGTGAACTATATGGTGCCAAATGTGCAATTCACATTGCAAAAAGTTCTAACCGGTCTCAAAATGTTTATTAGAGTCTAATAAGTAAATAATAAAAGTATAACAGTTAACCAATAAAGCGTTTGTCTGTTATCGTTAAAAGAACTTAACTAAAAAATTTGCACTATACATTAGTTATATAGGTCCTAAAAAGTGCCTTGTGAACTATATGGTGCCAAATGTGCAATTCACATTGCAAAAAGTTCTAACGGGTCTCAAAATGTTTATTAGAGTCTAATAAGTAAATAATAAAAGTATAACAGTTAACCAATAAAAGGTTTGTCTGTTATCGTTAAAAGAACTTAACTAAAAAATTTGCACTATACATTAGTTATATAGGTCCTAAAAAGTGCCTTGTGAACTATATGGTGCCAAATGTGCAATTCACATTGCAAAAACTTCTAACGGGTCTCAAAATGTTTATTAGAGTCTAATAAGTAAATAATAAAAGTATAACAGTTAACCAATAAAAGGTTTGTCTGTTATCGTTAAAAGAACTTAACTAAAAAATTTGCACTATACATTAGTTATATAGGTCCTAAAAAGTGCCTTGTGAACTATATGGTGCCAAATGTGCAATTCACATTGCAAAAAGTTCTAACGGGTCTCAAAATGTTTATTAGAGTCTAATAAGTAAATAATAAAAGTATAACAGTTAACCAATAAAAGGTTTGTCTGTTATCGTTAAAAGAACTTAACTAAAAAATTTGCACTATACATTAGTTATATAGGTCCTAAAAAGTGCCTTGTGAACTATATGGTGCCAAATGTGCAATTCACATTGCAAAAACTTCTAACGGGTCTCAAAATGTTTATTAGAGTCTAATAAGTAAATAATAAAAGTATAACAGTTAACCAATAAAAGGTTTGTCTGTTATCGTTAAAAGAACTTAACTAAAAAATTTGCACTATACATTAGTTATATAGGTCCTAAAAAGTGCCTTGTGAACTATATGGTGCCAAATGTGCAATTCACATTGCAAAAACTTCTAACGGGTCTCAAAATGTTTATTAGAGTCTAATAAGTAAATAATAAAAGTATAACAGTTAACCAATAAAAGGTTTGTCTGTTATCGTTAAAAGAACTTAACTAAAAAATTTGCACTATACATTAGTTATATAGGTCCTAAAAAGTGCCTTGTGAACTATATGGTGCCAAATGTGCAATTCACATTGCTAAAACTTCTAACGGGTCTCAAAATGTTTATTAGAGTCTAATAAGTAAATAATAAAAGTATAACAGTTAACCAATAAAAGGTTTGTCTGTTATCGTTAAAAGAACTTAACTAAAAAATTTGCCCTATACATTAGTTATATAGGTCCTAAAAAGTGCCTTGTGAACTATATGGTGCCAAATGTGCAATTCACATTGCAAAAAGTTCTAACGGGTCTCAAAATGTTTATTAGAGTCTAATAAGTAAATAATAAAAGTATAACAGTTAACCAATAAAGCGTTTGTCTGTTATCGTTAAAAGAACTTAACTAAAAAATTTGCACTATACATTAGTTATATAGGTCCTAAAAAGTGCCTTGTGAACTATATGGTGCCAAATGTGCAATTCACATTGCAAAAAGTTCTAACGGGTCTCAAAATGTTTATTAGAGTCTAATAAGTAAATAATAAAAGTATAACAGTTAACCAATAAAAGGTTTGTCTGTTATCGTTAAAAGAACTTAACTAAAAAATTTGCACTATACATTAGTTATATAGGTTCTAAAAAGTGCCTTGTGAACTATATGGTGCCAAATGTGCAATTCACATTGCAAAAAGTTCTAACGGGTCTCAAAATGTTTATTAGAGTCTAATAAGTAAATAATAAAAGTATAACAGTTAACCAATAAAAGGTTTGTCTGTTATCGTTAAAAGAACTTAACTAAAAAATTTGCACTATACATTAGTTATATAGGTCCTAAAAAGTGCCTTGTGAACTATATGGTGCCAAATGTGCAATTCACATTGCAAAAAGTTCTAACGGGTCTCAAAATGTTTATTAGAGTCTAATAAGTAAATAATAAAAGTATAACAGTTAACCAATAAAAGGTTTGTCTGTTATCGTAAAAAGAACTTAACTAAAAAATTTGCACTATACATTAGTTATATAGGTCCTAAAAAGTGCCTTGTGAACTATATGGTGCCAAATGTGCAATTCACATTGCAAAAAGTTCTAACGGGTCTCAAAATGTTTATTAGAGTCTAATAAGTAAATAATAAAAGTATAACAGTTAACCAATAAAAGGTTTGTCTGTTATCGTTAAAAGAACTTAACTAAAAAATTTGCACTATACATTAGTTATATAGGTCCTAAAAAGTGCCTTGTGAACTATATGGTGCCAAATGTGCAATTCACATAGCAAAAACTTCTAACGGGTCTCAAAATGTTTATTAGAGTCTAATAAGTAAATAATAAAAGTATAACAGTTAACCAATAAAAGGTTTGTCTGTTATCGTTAAAAGAACTTAACTAAAAAATTTGCACTATACATTAGTTATATAGGTCCTAAAAAGTGCCTTGTGAACTATATGGTGCCAAATGTGCAATTCACATAGCAAAAAGTTCTAACGGGTCTCAAAATGTTTATTAGAGTCTAATAAGTAAATAATAAAAGTATAACAGTTAACCAATAAAAGGTTTGTCTGTTATCGTTAAAAGAACTTAACTAAAAAATTTGCACTATACATTAGTTATATAGGTCCTAAAAAGTGCCTTGTGAACTATATGGTGCCAAATGTGCAATTCACATTGCAAAAAGTTCTAACGGGTCTCAAAATGTTTATTAGAGTCTAATAAGTAAATAATAAAAGTATAACAGTTAACCAATAAAAGGTTTGTCTGTTATCGTTAAAAGAACTTAACTAAAAAATTTGCACTATACATTAGTTATATAGGTCCTAAAAAGTGCCTTGTGAACTATATGGTGCCAAATGTGCAATTCACATTGCAAAAAGTTCTAACGGGTCTCAAAATGTTTATTAGAGTCTAATAAGTAAATAATAAAAGTATAACAGTTAACCAATAAAAGGTTTGTCTGTTATCGTTAAAAGAACTTAACTAAAAAATTTGCACTATACATTAGTTATATAGGTCCTAAAAAGTGCCTTGTGAACTATATGGTGCCAAATGTGCAATTCACATTGCAAAAACTTCTAACGGGTCTCAAAATGTTTATTAGAGTCTAATAAGTAAATAATAAAAGTATAACAGTTAACCAATAAAAGGTTTGTCTGTTATCGTTAAAAGAACTTAACTAAAAAATTTGCACTATACATTAGTTATATAGGTCCTAAAAAGTGCCTTGTGAACTATATGGTGCCAAATGTGCAATTCACATTGCTAAAACTTCTAACGGGTCTCAAAATGTTTATTAGAGTCTAATAAGTAAATAATAAAAGTATAACAGTTAACCAATAAAAGGTTTGTCTGTTATCGTTAAAAGAACTTAACTAAAAAATTTCCCCTATACATTAGTTATATAGGTCCTAAAAAGTGCCTTGTGAACTATATGGTGCCAAATGTGCAATTCACATTGCAAAAAGTTCTAACGGGTCTCAAAATGTTTATTAGAGTCTAATAAGTAAATAATAAAAGTATAACAGTTAACCAATAAAGCGTTTGTCTGTTATCGTTAAAAGAACTTAACTAAAAAATTTGCACTATACATTAGTTATATAGGTCCTAAAAAGTGCCTTGTGAACTATATGGTGCCAAATGTGCAATTCACATTGCAAAAACTTCTAACGGGTCTCAAAATGTTTATTAGAGTCTAATAAGTAAATAATAAAAGTATAACAGTTAACCAATAAAAGGTTTGTCTGTTATCGTTAAAAGAACTTAACTAAAAAATTTGCACTATACATTAGTTATATAGGTCCTAAAAAGTGCCTTGTGAACTATATGGTGCCAAATGTGCAATTCACATTGCAAAAAGTTCTAACGGGTCTCAAAATGTTTATTAGAGTCTAATAAGTAAATAATAAAAGTATAACAGTTAACCAATAAAAGGTTTGTCTGTTATCGTTAAAAGAACTTAACTAAAAAATTTGCACTATACATTAGTTATATAGGTCCTAAAAAGTGCCTTGTGAACTATATGGTGCCAAATGTGCAATTCACATTGCAAAAAGTTCTAACGGGTCTCAAAATGTTTATTAGAGTCTAATAAGTAAATAATAAAAGTATAACAGTTAACCAATAAAAGGTTTGTCTGTTATCGTAAAAAGAACTTAACTAAAAAATTTGCACTATACATTAGTTATATAGGTCCTAAAAAGTGCCTTGTGAACTATATGGTGCCAAATGTGCAATTCACATTGCAAAAAGTTCTAACGGGTCTCAAAATGTTTATTAGAGTCTAATAAGTAAATAATAAAAGTATAACAGTTAACCAATAAAAGGTTTGTCTGTTATCGTTAAAAGAACTTAACTAAAAAATTTGCACTATACATTAGTTATATAGGTCCTAAAAAGTGCCTTGTGAACTATATGGTGCCAAATGTGCAATTCACATAGCAAAAAGTTCTAACGGGTCTCAAAATGTTTATTAGAGTCTAATAAGTAAATAATAAAAGTATAACAGTTAACCAATAAAAGGTTTGTCTGTTATCGTTAAAAGAACTTAACTAAAAAATTTGCACTATACATTAGTTATATAGGTCCTAAAAAGTGCCTTGTGAACTATATGGTGCCAAATGTGCAATTCACATTGCAAAAAGTTCTAACGGGTCTCAAAATGTTTATTAGAGTCTAATAAGTAAATAATAAAAGTATAACAGTTAACCAATAAAAGGTTTGTCTGTTATCGTTAAAAGAACTTAACTAAAAAATTTGCACTATACATTAGTTATATAGGTCCTAAAAAGTGCCTTGTGAACTATATGGTGCCAAATGTGCAATTCACATTGCAAAAAGTTCTAACGGGTCTCAAAATGTTTATTAGAGTCTAATAAGTAAATAATAAAAGTATAACAGTTAACCAATAAAGCGTTTGTCTGTTATCGTTAAAAGAACTTAACTAAAAAATTTGCACTATACATTAGTTATATAGGTCCTAAAAAGTGCCTTGTGAACTATATGGTGCCAAATGTGCAATTCACATTGCAAAAAGTTCTAACGGGTCTCAAAATGTTTATTAGAGTCTAATAAGTAAATAATAAAAGTATAACAGTTAACCAATAAAGCGTTTGTCTGTTATCGTTAAAAGAACTTAACTAAAAAATTTGCACTATACATTAGTTATATAGGTCCTAAAAAGTGCCTTGTGAACTATATGGTGCCAAATGTGCAATTCACATTGCAAAAACTTCTAACGGGTCTCAAAATGTTTATTAGAGTCTAATAAGTAAATAATAAAAGTATAACAGTTAACCAATAAAAGGTTTGTCTGTTATCGTTAAAAGAACTTAACTAAAAAATTTGCACTATACATTAGTTATATAGGTCCTAAAAAGTGCCTTGTGAACTATATGGTGCCAAATGTGCAATTCACATTGCAAAAAGTTCTAACGGGTCTCAAAATGTTTATTAGAGTCTAATAAGTAAATAATAAAAGTATAACAGTTAACCAATAAAAGGTTTGTCTGTTATCGTTAAAAGAACTTAACTAAAACATTTGCACTATACATTAGTTATATAGGTCCTAAAAAGTGCCTTGTGAACTATATGGTGCCAAATGTGCAATTCACATAGCAAAAAGTTCTAACGGGTCTCAAAATGTTTATTAGAGTCTAATAAGTAAATAATAAAAGTATAACAGTTAACCAATAAAAGGTTTGTCTGTTATCGTTAAAAGAACTTAACTAAAAAATTTGCACTATACATTAGTTATATAGGTCCTAAAAAGTGCCTTGTGAACTATATGGTGCCAAATGTGTAATTCACATTGCAAAAACTTCTAACGGGTCTCAAAATGTTTATTAGAGTCTAATAAGTAAATAATAAAAATATAACAGTTAACCAATAAAAGGTTTGTCTGTTATCGTTAAAAGAACTTAACTAAAAAATTTGCACTATACATTAGTTATATAGGTCCTAAAAAGTGCCTTGTGAACTATATGGTGCCAAATGTGCAATTCACATTGCAAAAACTTCTAACGGGTCTCAAAATGTTTATTAGAGTCTAATAAGTAAATAATAAAAGTATAACAGTTAACCAATAAAAGGTTTGTCTGTTATCGTTAAAAGAACTTAACTAAAACATTTGCACTATACATTAGTTATATAGGTCCTAAAAAGTGCCTTGTGAACTATATGGTGCCAAATGTGCAATTCACATAGCAAAAAGTTCTAACGGGTCTCAAAATGTTTATTAGAGTCTAATAAGTAAATAATAAAAGTATAACAGTTAACCAATAAAAGGTTTGTCTGTTATCGTTAAAAGAACTTAACTAAAAAATTTGCACTATACATTAGTTATATAGGTCCTAAAAAGTGCCTTGTGAACTATATGGTGCCAAATGTGCAATTCACATTGCAAAAAGTTCTAACGGGTCTCAAAATGTTTATTAGAGTCTAATAAGTAAATAATAAAAGTATAACAGTTAACCAATAAAAGGTTTGTCTGTTATCGTTAAAAGAACTTAACTAAAAAATTTGCACTATACATTAGTTATATAGGTCCTAAAAAGTGCCTTGTGAACTATATGGTGCCAAATGTGCAATTCACATTGCAAAAAGTTCTAACGGGTCTCAAAATGTTTATTAGAGTCTAATAAGTAAATAATAAAAGTATAACAGTTAACCAATAAAAGGTTTGTCTGTTATCGTTAAAAGAACTTAACTAAAAAATTTGCTCTATACATTAGTTATATAGGTCCTAAAAAGTGCCTTGTGAACTATATGGTGCCAAATGTGCAATTCACATTGCAAAAACTTCTAACGGGTCTCAAAATGTTTATTAGAGTCTAATAAGTAAATAATAAAAGTATAACAGTTAACCAATAAAAGGTTTGTCTGTTATCGTTAAAAGAACTTAACTAAAACATTTGCACTATACATTAGTTATATAGGTCCTAAAAAGTGCCTTGTGAACTATATGGTGCCAAATGTGCAATTCACATAGCAAAAAGTTCTAACGGGTCTCAAAATGTTTATTAGAGTCTAATAAGTAAATATAAAAAGAATAACAGTTAACCAATAAAAGGTTTGTCTGTTATCGTTAAAAGAACTTAACTAAAAATTTGCACTATACATTAGTTATATAGGTCCTAAAAAGTGCCTTGTGAACTATATGGTGCCAAATGTGCAATTCACATTGCAAAAAGTTCTAACGGGTCTCAAAATGTTTATTAGAGTCTAATAAGTAAATAATAAAAGTATAACAGTTAACCAATAAAAGGTTTGTCTGTTATCGTTAAAAGAACTTAACTAAAACATTTGCACTATACATTAGTTATATAGGTCCTAAAAAGTGCCTTGTGAACTATATGGTGCCAAATGTGCAATTCACATAGAAAAAAGTTCTAACGGGTCTCAAAATGTTTATTAGAGTCTAATAAGTAAATAATAAAAGTATAACAGTTAACCAATAAAAGGTTTGTCTGTTATCGTTAAAAGAACTTAACTAAAAATTTGCACTATACATTAGTTATATAGGTCCTAAAAAGTGCCTTGTGAACTATATGGTGCCAAATGTGCAATTCACATTGCAAAAAGTTCTAACGGGTCTCAAAATGTTTATTAGAGTCTAATAAGTAAATAATAAAAGTATAACAGTTAACCAATAAAAGGTTTGTCTGTTATCGTTAAAAGAACTTAACTAAAAAATTTGCACTATACATTAGTTATATAGGTCCTAAAAAGTGCCTTGTGAACTATATGGTGCCAAATGTGCAATTCACATTGCAAAAAGTTCTAACGGGTCTCAAAATGTTTATTAGAGTCTAATAAGTAAATAATAAAACTATAACAGTTAACCAATAAAAGGTTTGTCTGTTATCGTTAAAAGAACTTAACTAAAAAATTTGCACTATACATTAGTTATATAGGTCCTAAAAAGTGCCTTGTGAACTATATGGTGCCAAATGTGCAATTCACATTGCAAAAAGTTCTAACGGGTCTCAAAATGTTTATTAGAGTCTAATAAGTAAATAATAAAAGTATAACAGTTAACCAATAAAAGGTTTGTCTGTTATCGTTAAAAGAACTTAACTAAAAAATTTGCACTATACATTAGTTATATAGGTCCTAAAAAGTGCCTTGTGAACTATATGGTGCCAAATGTGCAATTCACATTGCAAAAACTTCTAACGGGTCTCAAAATGTTTATTAGAGTCTAATAAGTAAATAATAAAAGTATAACAGTTAACCAATAAAAGGTTTGTCTGTTATCGTTAAAAGAACTTAACTAAAAAAATTGCTCTATACATTAGTTATATAGGTCCTAAAAAGTGCCTTGTGAACTATATGGTGCCAAATGTGCAATTCACATTGCAAAAACTTCTAACGGGTCTCAAAATGTTTATTAGAGTCTAATAAGTAAATAATAAAAGTATAACAGTTAACCAATAAAAGGTTTGTCTGTTATCGTTAAAAGAACTTAACTAAAACATTTGCACTATACATTAGTTATATAGGTCCTAAAAAGTGCCTTGTGAACTATATGGTGCCAAATGTGCAATTCACATAGCAAAAAGTTCTAACGGGTCTCAAAATGTTTATTAGAGTCTAATAAGTAAATATAAAAAGAATAACAGTTAACCAATAAAAGGTTTGTCTGTTATCGTTAAAAGAACTTAACTAAAAATTTGCACTATACATTAGTTATATAGGTCCTAAAAAGTGCCTTGTGAACTATATGGTGCCAAATGTGCAATTCACATTGCAAAAACTTCTAACGGGTCTCAAAATGTTTATTAGAGTCTAATAAGTAAATAATAAAAGTATAACAGTTAACCAATAAAAGGTTTGTCTGTTATCGTTAAAAGAACTTAACTAAAAAATTTGCACTATACATTAGTTATATAGGTCCTAAAAAGTGCCTTGTGAACTATATGGTGCCAAATGTGCAATTCACATTGCAAAAAGTTCTAACGGGTCTCAAAATGTTTATTAGAGTCTAATAAGTAAATAATAAAAGTATAACAGTTAACCAATAAAAGGTTTGTCTGTTATCGTTAAAAGAACTTAACTAAAACATTTGCACTATACATTAGTTATATAGGTCCTAAAAAGTGCCTTGTGAACTATATGGTGCCAAATGTGCAATTCACATTGCAAAAAGTTCTAACGGGTCTCAAAATGTTTATTAGAGTCTAATAAGTAAATAATAAAAGTATAACAGTTAACCAATAAAAGGTTTGTCTGTTATCGTTAGAAGAACTTAACTAAAAAATTTGCACTATACATTAGTTATATAGGTCCTAAAAAGTGCCTTGTGAACTATATGGTGCCAAATGTGCAATTCACATAGTAAAAAGTTCTAACGGGTCTCAAAATGTTTATTAGAGTCTAATAAGTAAATAATAAAAGTATAACAGTTAACCAATAAAAGGTTTGTCTGTTATCGTTAAAAGAACTTAACTAAAAAATTTGCACTATACATTAGTTATATAGGTCCTAAAAAGTGCCTTGTGAACTATATGGTGCCAAATGTGCAATTCACATTGCAAAAAGTTCTAACGGGTCTCAAAATGTTTATTAGAGTCTAATAAGTAAATAATAAAAGTATAACAGTTAACCAATAAAAGGTTTGTCTGTTATCGTTAAAAGAACTTAACTAAAACATTTGCACTATACATTAGTTATATAGGTCCTAAAAAGTGCCTTGTGAACTATATGGTGCCAAATGTGCAATTCACATTGCAAAAAGTTCTAACGGGTCTCAAAATGTTTATTAGAGTCTAATAAGTAAATAATAAAAGTATAACAGTTAACCAATAAAAGGTTTGTCTGTTATCGTTAAAAGAACTTAACTAAAAAATTTGCACTATACATTAGTTATATAGGTCCTAAAAAGTGCCTTGTGAACTATATGGTGCCAAATGTGCAATTCACATTGCAAAAACTTCTAACGGGTCTCAAAATGTTTATTAGAGTCTAATAAGTAAATAATAAAAGTATAACAGTTAACCAATAAAAGGTTTGTCTGTTATCGTTAAAAGAACTTAACTAAAAAATTTGCACTATACATTAGTTATATAGGTCCTAAAAAGTGCCTTGTGAACTATATGGTGCCAAATGTGCAATTCACATTGCAAAAAGTTCTAACGGGTCTCAAAATGTTTATTAGAGTCTAATAAGTAAATAATAAAAGTATAACAGTTAACCAATAAAAGGTTTGTCTGTTATCGTTAAAAGAACTTAACTAAAAAATTTGCACTATACATTAGTTATATAGGTCCTAAAAAGTGCCTTGTGAACTATATGGTGCCAAATGTGCAATTCACATTGCAAAAAGTTCTAACGGGTCTCAAAATGTTTATTAGAGTCTAATAAGTAAATAATAAAAGTATAACAGTTAACCAATAAAAGGTTTGTCTGTTATCGTTAAAAGAACTTAACTAAAACATTTGCACTATACATTAGTTATATAGGTCCTAAAAAGTGCCTTGTGAACTATATGGTGCCAAATGTGCAATTCACATTGCAAAAAGTTCTAACGGGTCTCAAAATGTTTATTAGAGTCTAATAAGTAAATAATAAAAGTATAACAGTTAACCAATAAAAGGTTTGTCTGTTATCGTTAGAAGAACTTAACTAAAAAATTTGCACTATACATTAGTTATATAGGTCCTAAAAAGTGCCTTGTGAACTATATGGTGCCAAATGTGCAATTCACATTGCAAAAAGTTCTAACGGGTCTCAAAATGTTTATTAGAGTCTAATAAGTAAATAATAAAAGTATAACAGTTAACCAATAAAAGGTTTGTCTGTTATCGTTAAAAGAACTTAACTAAAACATTTGCACTATACATTAGTTATATAGGTCCTAAAAAGTGCCTTGTGAACTATATGGTGCCAAATGTGCAATTCACATAGAAAAAAGTTTTAACGGGTCTCAAAATGTTTATTAGAGTCTAATAAGTAAATAATAAAAGTATAACAGTTAACCAATAAAAGGTTTGTCTGTTATCGTTAAAAGAACTTAACTAAAAAATTTGCACTATACATTAGTTATATAGGTCCTAAAAAGTGCCTTGTGAACTATATGGTGCCAAATGTGCAATTCACATTGCAAAAAGTTCTAACGGGTCTCAAAATGTTTATTAGAGTCTAATAAGTAAATAATAAAAGTATAACAGTTAACCAATAAAAGGTTTGTCTGTTATCGTTAAAAGAACTTAACTAAAAAATTTGCACTATACATTAGTTATATAGGTCCTAAAAAGTGCCTTGTGAACTATATGGTGCCAAATGTGCAATTCACATTGCAAAAAGTTCTAACGGGTCTCAAAATGTTTATTAGAGTCTAATAAGTAAATAATAAAAGTATAACAGTTAACCAATAAAAGGTTTGTCTGTTATCGTTAAAAGAACTTAACTAAAAAATTTGCACTATACATTAGTTATATAGGTCCTAAAAAGTGCCTTGTGAACTATATGGTGCCAAATGTGCAATTCACATTGCAAAAACTTCTAACGGGTCTCAAAATGTTTATTAGAGTCTAATAAGTAAATAATAAAAGTATAACAGTTAACCAATAAAAGGTTTGTCTGTTATCGTTAAAAGAACTTAACTAAAAAATTTGCACTATACATTAGTTATATAGGTCCTAAAAAGTGCCTTGTGAACTATATGGTGCCAAATGTGCAATTCACATTGCAAAAAGTTCTAACGGGTCTCAAAATGTTTATTAGAGTCTAATAAGTAAATAATAAAAGTATAACAGTTAACCAATAAAAGGTTTGTCTGTTATCGTTAAAAGAACTTAACTAAAAAATTTGCACTATACATTAGTTATATAGGTCCTAAAAAGTGCCTTGTGAACTATATGGTGCCAAATGTGCAATTCACATTGCAAAAAGTTCTAACGGGTCTCAAAATGTTTATTAGAGTCTAATAAGTAAATAATAAAAGTATAACAGTTAACCAATAAAAGGTTTGTCTGTTATCGTTAAAAGAACTTAACTAAAACATTTGCACTATACATTAGTTATATAGGTCCTAAAAAGTGCCTTGTGAACTATATGGTGCCAAATGTGCAATTCACATTGCAAAAAGTTCTAACGGGTCTCAAAATGTTTATTAGAGTCTAATAAGTAAATAATAAAAGTATAACAGTTAACCAATAAAAGGTTTGTCTGTTATCGTTAGAAGAACTTAACTAAAAAATTTGCACTATACATTAGTTATATAGGTCCTAAAAAGTGCCTTGTGAACTATATGGTGCCAAATGTGCAATTCACATTGCAAAAAGTTCTAACGGGTCTCAAAATGTTTATTAGAGTCTAATAAGTAAATAATAAAAGTATAACAGTTAACCAATAAAAGGTTTGTCTGTTATCGTTAAAAGAACTTAACTAAAACATTTGCACTATACATTAGTTATATAGGTCCTAAAAAGTGCCTTGTGAACTATATGGTGCCAAATGTGCAATTCACATAGAAAAAAGTTTTAACGGGTCTCAAAATGTTTATTAGAGTCTAATAAGTAAATAATAAAAGTATAACAGTTAACCAATAAAAGGTTTGTCTGTTATCGTTAAAAGAACTTAACTAAAAAATTTGCACTATACATTAGTTATATAGGTCCTAAAAAGTGCCTTGTGAACTATATGGTGCCAAATGTGCAATTCACATTGCAAAAAGTTCTAACGGGTCTCAAAATGTTTATTAGAGTCTAATAAGTAAATAATAAAAGTATAACAGTTAACCAATAAAAGGTTTGTCTGTTATCGTTAAAAGAACTTAACTAAAAAATTTGCACTATACATTAGTTATATAGGTCCTAAAAAGTGCCTTGTGAACTATATGGTGCCAAATGTGCAATTCACATTGCAAAAAGTTCTAACGGGTCTCAAAATGTTTATTAGAGTCTAATAAGTAAATAATAAAAGTATAACAGTTAACCAATAAAAGGTTTGTCTGTTATCGTTAGAAGAACTTAACTAAAAAATTTGCACTATACATTAGTTATATAGGTCCTAAAAAGTGCCTTGTGAACTATATGGTGCCAAATGTGCAATTCACATAGTAAAAAGTTCTAACGGGTCTCAAAATGTTTATTAGAGTCTAATAAGTAAATAATAAAAGTATAACAGTTAACCAATAAAAGGTTTGTCTGTTATCGTTAAAAGAACTTAACTAAAAAATTTGCACTATACATTAGTTATATAGGTCCTAAAAAGTGCCTTGTGAACTATATGGTGCCAAATGTGCAATTCACATTGCAAAAAGTTCTAACGGGTCTCAAAATGTTTATTAGAGTCTAATAAGTAAATAATAAAAGTATAACAGTTAACCAATAAAAGGTTTTTCTGTTATCGTTAAAAGAACTTAACTAAAACATTTGCACTATACATTAGTTATATAGGTCCTAAAAAGTGCCTTGTGAACTATATGGTGCCAAATGTGCAATTCACATTGCAAAAAGTTCTAACGGGTCTCAAAATGTTTATTAGAGTCTAATAAGTAAATAATAAAAGTATAACAGTTAACCAATAAAAGGTTTGTCTGTTATCGTTAAAAGAACTTAACTAAAAAATTTGCACTATACATTAGTTATATAGGTCCTAAAAAGTGCCTTGTGAACTATATGGTGCCAAATGTGCAATTCACATTGCAAAAACTTCTAACGGGTCTCAAAATGTTTATTAGAGTCTAATAAGTAAATAATAAAAGTATAACAGTTAACCAATAAAAGGTTTGTCTGTTATCGTTAAAAGAACTTAACTAAAAAATTTGCACTATACATTAGTTATATAGGTCCTAAAAAGTGCCTTGTGAACTATATGGTGCCAAATGTGCAATTCACATTGCAAAAAGTTCTAACGGGTCTCAAAATGTTTATTAGAGTCTAATAAGTAAATAATAAAAGTATAACAGTTAACCAATAAAAGGTTTGTCTGTTATCGTTAAAAGAACTTAACTAAAACATTTGCACTATACATTAGTTATATAGGTCCTAAAAAGTGCCTTGTGAACTATATGGTGCCAAATGTGCAATTCACATTGCAAAAAGTTCTAACGGGTCTCAAAATGTTTATTAGAGTCTAATAAGTAAATAATAAAAGTATAACAGTTAACCAATAAAAGGTTTGTCTGTTATCGTTAAAAGAACTTAACTAAAACATTTGCACTATACATTAGTTATATAGGTCCTAAAAAGTGCCTTGTGAACTATATGGTGCCAAATGTGCAATTCACATTGCAAAAAGTTCTAACGGGTCTCAAAATGTTTATTAGAGTCTAATAAGTAAATAATAAAAGTATAACAGTTAACCAATAAAAGGTTTGTCTGTTATCGTTAAAAGAACTTAACTAAAAAATTTGCACTATACATTAGTTATATAGGTCCTAAAAAGTGCCTTGTGAACTATATGGTGCCAAATGTGCAATTCACATTGCAAAAAGTTCTAACGGGTCTCAAAATGTTTATTAGAGTCTAATAAGTAAATAATAAAAGTATAACAGTTAACCAATAAAAGGTTTGTCTGTTATCGTTAAAAGAACTTAACTAAAACATTTGCACTATACATTAGTTATATAGGTCCTAAAAAGTGCCTTGTGAACTATATGGTGCCAAATGTGCAATTCACATTGCAAAAAGTTCTAACGGGTCTCAAAATGTTTATTAGAGTCTAATAAGTAAATAATAAAAGTATAACAGTTAACCAATAAAAGGTTTGTCTGTTATCGTTAGAAGAACTTAACTAAAAAATTTGCACTATACATTAGTTATATAGGTCCTAAAAAGTGCCTTGTGAACTATATGGTGCCAAATGTGCAATTCACATTGCAAAAAGTTCTAACGGGTCTCAAAATGTTTATTAGAGTCTAATAAGTAAATAATAAAAGTATAACAGTTAACCAATAAAAGGTTTGTCTGTTATCGTTAAAAGAACTTAACTAAAACATTTGCACTATACATTAGTTATATAGGTCCTAAAAAGTGCCTTGTGAACTATATGGTGCCAAATGTGCAATTCACATAGAAAAAAGTTTTAACGGGTCTCAAAATGTTTATTAGAGTCTAATAAGTAAATAATAAAAGTATAACAGTTAACCAATAAAAGGTTTGTCTGTTATCGTTAAAAGAACTTAACTAAAAAATTTGCACTATACATTAGTTATATAGGTCCTAAAAAGTGCCTTGTGAACTATATGGTGCCAAATGTGCAATTCACATTGCAAAAAGTTCTAACGGGTCTCAAAATGTTTATTAGAGTCTAATAAGTAAATAATAAAAGTATAACAGTTAACCAATAAAAGGTTTGTCTGTTATCGTTAAAAGAACTTAACTAAAAAATTTGCACTATACATTAGTTATATAGGTCCTAAAAAGTGCCTTGTGAACTATATGGTGCCAAATGTGCAATTCACATTGCAAAAAGTTCTAACGGGTCTCAAAATGTTTATTAGAGTCTAATAAGTAAATAATAAAAGTATAACAGTTAACCAATAAAAGGTTTGTCTGTTATCGTTAAAAGAACTTAACTAAAAAATTTGCTCTATACATTAGTTATATAGGTCCTAAAAAGTGCCTTGTGAACTATATGGTGCCAAATGTGCAATTCACATTGCAAAAAGTTCTAACGGGTCTTAAAATGTTTATTAGAGTCTAATAAGTAAATAATAAAAGTATAACAGTTAACCAAAAAAAGGTTTGTCTGTTATCGTTAAAAGAACTTAACTAAAAAATTTGCACTATACATTAGTTATATAGGTCCTAAAAAGTGCCTTGTGAACTATATGGTGCCAAATGTGCAATTCACATTGCAAAAAGTTCTAACGGGTCTCAAAATGTTTATTAGAGTCTAATAAGTAAATAATAAAAGTATAACAGTTAACCAATAAAAGGTTTGTCTGTTATCGTTAAAAGAACTTAACTAAAAAATTTGCACTATACATTAGTTATATAGGTCCTAAAAAGTGCCTTGTGAACTATATGGTGCCAAATGTGCAATTCACATTGCAAAAACTTCTAACGGGTCTCAAAATGTTTATTAGAGTCTAATAAGTAAATAATGAAAGTATAACAGTTAACCAATAAAAGGTTTGTCTGTTATCGTTAAAAGAACTTAACTAAAAAATTTGCACTATACATTAGTTATATAGGTCCTAAAAAGTGCCTTGTGAACTATATGGTGCCAAATGTGCAATTCACATTGCAAAAAGTTCTAACGGGTCTCAAAATGTTTATTAGAGTCTAATAAGTAAATAATAAAAGTATAACAGTTAACCAATAAAAGGTTTGTCTGTTATCGTTAAAAGAACTTAACTAAAAAAATTGCACTATACATTAGTTATATAGGTCCTAAAAAGTGCCTTGTGAACTATATGGTGCCAAATGTGCAATTCACATTGCAAAAAGTTCTAACGGGTCTCAAAATGTTTATTAGAGTCTAATAAGTAAATAATAAAAGTATAACAGTTAACCAATAAAAGGTTTGTCTGTTATCGTTAAAAGAACTTAACTAAAACATTTGCACTATACATTAGTTATATAGGTCCTAAAAAGTGCCTTGTGAACTATATGGTGCCAAATGTGCAATTCACATAGCAAAAAGTTCTAACGGGTCTCAAAATGTTTATTAGAGTCTAATAAGTAAATAATAAAAGTATAACAGTTAACCAATAAAAGGTTTGTCTGTTATCGTTAAAAGAACTTAACTAAAAAATTTGCACTATACATTAGTTATATAGGTCCTAAAAAGTGCCTTGTGAACTATATGGTGCCAAATGTGCAATTCACATTGCAAAAAGTTCTAACGGGTCTCAAAATGTTTATTAGAGTCTAATAAGTAAATAATAAAAGTATAACAGTTAACCAATAAAAGGTTTGTCTGTTATCGTTAAAAGAACTTAACTAAAAAATTTGCACTATACATTAGTTATATAGGTCCTAAAAAGTGCCTTGTGAACTATATGGTGCCAAATGGGCAATTCACATTTCAAAAAGTTCTAACGGGTCTCAAAATGTTTATTAGAGTCTAATAAGTAAATAATAAAAGTATAACAGTTAACCAATAAAAGGTTTGTCTGTTATCGTTAAAAGAACTTAACTAAAAAATTTGCTCTATACATTAGTTATATAGGTCCTAAAAAGTGCCTTGTGAACTATATGGTGCCAAATGTGCAATTCACATTGCAAAAAGTTCTAACGGGTCTTAAAATGTTTATTAGAGTCTAATAAGTAAATAATAAAAGTATAACAGTTAACCAAAAAAAGGTTTGTCTGTTATCGTTAAAAAACTTAACTAAAAAATTTGCACTATACATTAGTTATATAGGTCCTAAAAAGTGCCTTGGGAACTATATGGTGCCAAATGTGCAATTCACATTGCAAAAAGTTCTAACGGGTCTCAAAATGTTTATTAGAGTCTAATAAGTAAATAATAAAAGTATAACAGTTAACCCATAAAAGGTTTGTCTGTTATCGTTAAAAGAACTTAACTAAAACATTTGCACTATACATTAGTTATATAGGTCCTAAAAAGTGCCTTGTGAACTATATGGTGCCAAATGTGCAATTCACATAGTAAAAAGTTCTAACGGGTCTCAAAATGTTTATTAGAGTCTAATAAGTAAATAATAAAAGTATAACAGTTAACCAATAAAAGGTTTGTCTGTTATCGTTAAAAGAACTTAACTAAAAAATTTGCACTATACATTAGTTATATAGGTCCTAAAAAGTGCCTTGTGAACTATATGGTGCCAAATGTGCAATTCACATTGCAAAAAGTTCTAACGGGTCTCAAAATGTTTATTAGAGTCTAATAAGTAAATAATAAAAGTATAACAGTTAACCAATAAAAGGTTTGTCTGTTATCGTTAAAAGAACTTAACTAAAACATTTGCACTATACATTAGTTATATAGGTCCTAAAAAGTGCCTTGTGAACTATATGGTGCCAAATGTGCAATTCACATTGCAAAAAGTTCTAACGGGTCTCAAAATGTTTATTAGAGTCTAATAAGTAAATAATAAAAGTATAACAGTTAACCAATAAAAGGTTTGTCTGTTATCGTTAAAAGAACTTAACTAAAAAATTTGCACTATACATTAGTTATATAGGTCCTAAAAAGTGCCTTGTGAACTATATGGTGCCAAATGTGCAATTCACATTGCAAAAAGTTCTAACGGGTCTCAAAATGTTTATTAGAGTCTAATAAGTAAATAATAAAAGTATAACAGTTAACCAATAAAAGGTTTGTCTGTTATCGTTAAAAGAACTTAACTAAAAAATTTGCACTATACATTAGTTATATAGGTCCTAAAAAGTGCCTTGTGAACTATATGGTGCCAAATGTGCAATTCACATTGCAAAAAGTTCTAACGGGTCTCAAAATGTTTATTAGAGTCTAATAAGTAAATAATAAAAGTATAACAGTTAACCAATAAAAGGTTTGTCTGTTATCGTTAAAAGAACTTAACTAAAAAATTTGCACTATACATTAGTTATATAGGTCCTAAAAAGTGCCTTGTGAACTATATGGTGCCAAATGTGCAATTCACATTGCAAAAAGTTCTAACGGGTCTCAAAATGTTTATTAGAGTCTAATAAGTAAATAATAAAAGTATAACAGTTAACCAATAAAAGGTTTGTCTGTTATCGTTAAAAGAACTTAACTAAAAAATTTGCACTATACATTAGTTATATAGGTCCTAAAAAGTGCCTTGTGAACTATATGGTGCCAAATGTGCAATTCACATTGCAAAAAGTTCTAACGGGTCTCAAAATGTTTATTAGAGTCTAATAAGTAAATAATAAAAGTATAACAGTTAACCAATAAAAGGTTTGTCTGTTATCGTTAAAAGAACTTAACTAAAAAATTTGCACTATACATTAGTTATATAGGTCCTAAAAAGTGCCTTGTGAACTATATGGTGCCAAATGTGCAATTCACATTGCAAAAAGTTCTAACGGGTCTCAAAATGTTTATTAGAGTCTAATAAGTAAATAATAAAAGTATAACAGTTAACCAATAAAAGGTTTGTCTGTTATCGTTAAAAGAACTTAACTAAAACATTTGCACTATACATTAGTTATATAAGTCCTAAAAAGTGCCTTGTGAACTATATGGTGCCAAATGTGCAATTCACATAGCAAAAAGTTCTAACGGGTCTCAAAATGTTTATTAGAGTCTAATAAGTAAATAATAAAAGTATAACAGTTAACCAATAAAAGGTTTGTCTGTTATCGTTAAAAGAACTTAACTAAAAAATTTGCACTATACATTAGTTATATAGGTCCTAAAAAGTGCCTTGTGAACTATATGGTGCCAAATGTGCAATTCACATTGCAAAAACTTCTAACGGGTCTCAAAATGTTTATTAGAGTCTAATAAGTAAATAATAAAAGTATAACAGTTAACCAATAAAAGGTTTGTCTGTTATCGTTAAAAGAACTTAACTAAAAAATTTGCTCTATACATTAGTTATATAGGTCCTAAAAAGTGCCTTGTGAACTATATGGTGCCAAATGTGCAATTCACATTGCAAAAAGTTCTAACGGGTCTTAAAATGTTTATTAGAGTCTAATAAGTAAATAATAAAAGTATAACAGTTAACCAAAAAAAGGTTTGTCTGTTATCGTTAAAAAACTTAACTATAAAATTTGCACTATACATTAGTTATATAGGTCCTAAAAAGTGCCTTGTGAACTATATGGTGCCAAATGTGCAATTCACATTGCAAAAAGTTCTAACGGGTCTCAAAATGTTTATTAGAGTCTAATAAGTAAATAATAAAAGTATAACAGTTAACCAATAAAAGGTTTGTCTGTTATCGTTAAAAGAACTTAACTAAAAAATTTGCACTATACATTAGTTATATAGGTCCTAAAAAGTGCCTTGTGAACTATATGGTGCCAAATGTGCAATTCACATTGCAAAAAGTTCTAACGGGTCTCAAAATGTTTATTAGAGTCTAATAAGTAAATAATAAAAGTATAACAGTTAACCAATAAAAGGTTTGTCTGTTATCGTTAAAAGAACTTAACTAAAAAATTTGCACTATACATTAGTTATATAGGTCCTAAAAAGTGCCTTGTGAACTATATGGTGCCAAATGTGCAATTCACATTGCAAAAAGTTCTAACGGGTCTCAAAATGTTTATTAGAGTCTAATAAGTAAATAATAAAAGTATAACAGTTAACCAATGAAAGGTTTGTCTGTTATCGTTAAAAGAACTTAACTAAAAAATTTGCACTATACATTAGTTATATAGGTCCTAAAAAGTGCCTTGTGAACTATATGGTGCCAAATGTGCAATTCACATTGCAAAAAGTTCTAACGGGTCTCAAAATGTTTATTAGAGTCTAATAAGTAAATAATAAAAGTATAACAGTTAACCAATAAAAGGTTTGTCTGTTATCGTTAAAAGAACTTAACTAAAACATTTGCACTATACATTAGTTATATAGGTCCTAAAAAGTGCCTTGTGAACTATATGGTGCCAAATGTGCAATTCACATTGCAAAAAGTTCTAACGGGTCTCAAAATGTTTATTAGAGTCTAATAAGTAAATAATAAAAGTATAACAGTTAACCAATAAAAAGTTTGTCTGTTATCGTTAAAAGAACTTAACTAAAAAATTTGCACTATACATTAGTTATATAGGTCCTAAAAAGTGCCTTGTGAACTATATGGTGCCAAATGTGCAATTCACATTGCAAAAAGTTCTAACGGGTCTCAAAATGTTTATTAGAGTCTAATAAGTAAATAATAAAAGTATAACAGTTAACCAATAAAAGGTTTGTCTGTTATCGTTAAAAGAACTTAACTAAAACATTTGCACTATACATTAGTTATATAGGTCCTAAAAAGTGCCTTGTGAACTATATGGTGCCAAATGTGCAATTCACATTGCAAAAAGTTCTAACGGGTCTCAAAATGTTTATTAGAGTCTAATAAGTAAATAATAAAAGTATAACAGTTAACCAATAAAAGGTTTGTCTGTTATCGTTAGAAGAACTTAACTAAAAAATTTGCACTATACATTAGTTATATAGGTCCTAAAAAGTGCCTTGTGAACTATATGGTGCCAAATGTGCAATTCACATAGTAAAAAGTTCTAACGGGTCTCAAAATGTTTATTAGAGTCTAATAAGTAAATAATAAAAGTATAACAGTTAACCAATAAAAGGTTTGTCTGTTATCGTTAAAAGAACTTAACTAAAAAATTTGCACTATACATTAGTTATATAGGTCCTAAAAAGTGCCTTGTGAACTATATGGTGCCAAATGTGCAATTCACATTGCAAAAAGTTCTAACGGGTCTCAAAATGTTTATTAGAGTCTAATAAGTAAATAATAAAAGTATAACAGTTAACCAATAAAAGGTTTGTCTGTTATCGTTAAAAGAACTTAACTAAAACATTTGCACTATACATTAGTTATATAGGTCCTAAAAAGTGCCTTGTGAACTATATGGTGCCAAATGTGCAATTCACATTGCAAAAAGTTCTAACGGGTCTCAAAATGTTTATTAGAGTCTAATAAGTAAATAATAAAAGTATAACAGTTAACCAATAAAAGGTTTGTCTGTTATCGTTAAAAGAACTTAACTAAAAAATTTGCACTATACATTAGTTATATAGGTCCTAAAAAGTGCCTTGTGAACTATATGGTGCCAAATGTGCAATTCACATTGCAAAAACTTCTAACGGGTCTCAAAATGTTTATTAGAGTCTAATAAGTAAATAATAAAAGTATAACAGTTAACCAATAAAAGGTTTGTCTGTTATCGTTAAAAGAACTTAACTAAAAAATTTGCACTATACATTAGTTATATAGGTCCTAAAAAGTGCCTTGTGAACTATATGGTGCCAAATGTGCAATTCACATTGCAAAAAGTTCTAACGGGTCTCAAAATGTTTATTAGAGTCTAATAAGTAAATAATAAAAGTATAACAGTTAACCAATAAAAGGTTTGTCTGTTATCGTTAAAAGAACTTAACTAAAAAATTTGCACTATACATTAGTTATATAGGTCCTAAAAAGTGCCTTGTGAACTATATGGTGCCAAATGTGCAATTCACATTGCAAAAAGTTCTAACGGGTCTCAAAATGTTTATTAGAGTCTAATAAGTAAATAATAAAAGTATAACAGTTAACCAATAAAAGGTTTGTCTGTTATCGTTAAAAGAACTTAACTAAAACATTTGCACTATACATTAGTTATATAGGTCCTAAAAAGTGCCTTGTGAACTATATGGTGCCAAATGTGCAATTCACATTGCAAAAAGTTCTAACGGGTCTCAAAATGTTTATTAGAGTCTAATAAGTAAATAATAAAAGTATAACAGTTAACCAATAAAAGGTTTGTCTGTTATCGTTAGAAGAACTTAACTAAAAAATTTGCACTATACATTAGTTATATAGGTCCTAAAAAGTGCCTTGTGAACTATATGGTGCCAAATGTGCAATTCACATTGCAAAAAGTTCTAACGGGTCTCAAAATGTTTATTAGAGTCTAATAAGTAAATAATAAAAGTATAACAGTTAACCAATAAAAGGTTTGTCTGTTATCGTTAAAAGAACTTAACTAAAACATTTGCACTATACATTAGTTATATAGGTCCTAAAAAGTGCCTTGTGAACTATATGGTGCCAAATGTGCAATTCACATAGAAAAAAGTTTTAACGGGTCTCAAAATGTTTATTAGAGTCTAATAAGTAAATAATAAAAGTATAACAGTTAACCAATAAAAGGTTTGTCTGTTATCGTTAAAAGAACTTAACTAAAAAATTTGCACTATACATTAGTTATATAGGTCCTAAAAAGTGCCTTGTGAACTATATGGTGCCAAATGTGCAATTCACATTGCAAAAAGTTCTAACGGGTCTCAAAATGTTTATTAGAGTCTAATAAGTAAATAATAAAAGTATAACAGTTAACCAATAAAAGGTTTGTCTGTTATCGTTAAAAGAACTTAACTAAAAAATTTGCACTATACATTAGTTATATAGGTCCTAAAAAGTGCCTTGTGAACTATATGGTGCCAAATGTGCAATTCACATTGCAAAAAGTTCTAACGGGTCTCAAAATGTTTATTAGAGTCTAATAAGTAAATAATAAAAGTATAACAGTTAACCAATAAAAGGTTTGTCTGTTATCGTTAAAAGAACTTAACTAAAAAATTTGCACTATACATTAGTTATATAGGTCCTAAAAAGTGCCTTGTGAACTATATGGTGCCAAATGTGCAATTCACATTGCAAAAACTTCTAACGGGTCTCAAAATGTTTATTAGAGTCTAATAAGTAAATAATAAAAGTATAACAGTTAACCAATAAAAGGTTTGTCTGTTATCGTTAAAAGAACTTAACTAAAAAATTTGCACTATACATTAGTTATATAGGTCCTAAAAAGTGCCTTGTGAACTATATGGTGCCAAATGTGCAATTCACATTGCAAAAAGTTCTAACGGGTCTCAAAATGTTTATTAGAGTCTAATAAGTAAATAATAAAAGTATAACAGTTAACCAATAAAAGGTTTGTCTGTTATCGTTAAAAGAACTTAACTAAAAAATTTGCACTATACATTAGTTATATAGGTCCTAAAAAGTGCCTTGTGAACTATATGGTGCCAAATGTGCAATTCACATTGCAAAAAGTTCTAACGGGTCTCAAAATGTTTATTAGAGTCTAATAAGTAAATAATAAAAGTATAACAGTTAACCAATAAAAGGTTTGTCTGTTATCGTTAAAAGAACTTAACTAAAACATTTGCACTATACATTAGTTATATAGGTCCTAAAAAGTGCCTTGTGAACTATATGGTGCCAAATGTGCAATTCACATTGCAAAAAGTTCTAACGGGTCTCAAAATGTTTATTAGAGTCTAATAAGTAAATAATAAAAGTATAACAGTTAACCAATAAAAGGTTTGTCTGTTATCGTTAGAAGAACTTAACTAAAAAATTTGCACTATACATTAGTTATATAGGTCCTAAAAAGTGCCTTGTGAACTATATGGTGCCAAATGTGCAATTCACATTGCAAAAAGTTCTAACGGGTCTCAAAATGTTTATTAGAGTCTAATAAGTAAATAATAAAAGTATAACAGTTAACCAATAAAAGGTTTGTCTGTTATCGTTAAAAGAACTTAACTAAAACATTTGCACTATACATTAGTTATATAGGTCCTAAAAAGTGCCTTGTGAACTATATGGTGCCAAATGTGCAATTCACATAGAAAAAAGTTTTAACGGGTCTCAAAATGTTTATTAGAGTCTAATAAGTAAATAATAAAAGTATAACAGTTAACCAATAAAAGGTTTGTCTGTTATCGTTAAAAGAACTTAACTAAAAAATTTGCACTATACATTAGTTATATAGGTCCTAAAAAGTGCCTTGTGAACTATATGGTGCCAAATGTGCAATTCACATTGCAAAAAGTTCTAACGGGTCTCAAAATGTTTATTAGAGTCTAATAAGTAAATAATAAAAGTATAACAGTTAACCAATAAAAGGTTTGTCTGTTATCGTTAAAAGAACTTAACTAAAAAATTTGCACTATACATTAGTTATATAGGTCCTAAAAAGTGCCTTGTGAACTATATGGTGCCAAATGTGCAATTCACATTGCAAAAAGTTCTAACGGGTCTCAAAATGTTTATTAGAGTCTAATAAGTAAATAATAAAAGTATAACAGTTAACCAATAAAAGGTTTGTCTGTTATCGTTAGAAGAACTTAACTAAAAAATTTGCACTATACATTAGTTATATAGGTCCTAAAAAGTGCCTTGTGAACTATATGGTGCCAAATGTGCAATTCACATAGTAAAAAGTTCTAACGGGTCTCAAAATGTTTATTAGAGTCTAATAAGTAAATAATAAAAGTATAACAGTTAACCAATAAAAGGTTTGTCTGTTATCGTTAAAAGAACTTAACTAAAAAATTTGCACTATACATTAGTTATATAGGTCCTAAAAAGTGCCTTGTGAACTATATGGTGCCAAATGTGCAATTCACATTGCAAAAAGTTCTAACGGGTCTCAAAATGTTTATTAGAGTCTAATAAGTAAATAATAAAAGTATAACAGTTAACCAATAAAAGGTTTGTCTGTTATCGTTAAAAGAACTTAACTAAAACATTTGCACTATACATTAGTTATATAGGTCCTAAAAAGTGCCTTGTGAACTATATGGTGCCAAATGTGCAATTCACATTGCAAAAAGTTCTAACGGGTCTCAAAATGTTTATTAGAGTCTAATAAGTAAATAATAAAAGTATAACAGTTAACCAATAAAAGGTTTGTCTGTTATCGTTAAAAGAACTTAACTAAAAAAATTTGCACTATACATTAGTTATATAGGTCCTAAAAAGTGCCTTGTGAACTATATGGTGCCAAATGTGCAATTCACATTGCAAAAAGTTCTAACGGGTCTCAAAATGTTTATTAGAGTCTAATAAGTAAATAATAAAAGTATAACAGTTAACCAATAAAAGGTTTGTCTGTTATCGTTAAAAGAACTTAACTAAAACATTTGCACTATACATTAGTTATATAGGTCCTAAAAAGTGCCTTGTGAACTATATGGTGCCAAATGTGCAATTCACATAGCAAAAAGTTCTAACGGGTCTCAAAATGTTTATTAGAGTCTAATAAGTAAATAATAAAAGTATAACAGTTAACCAATAAAAGGTTTGTCTGTTATCGTTAAAAGAACTTAACTAAAAAATTTGCACTATACATTAGTTATATAGGTCCTAAAAAGTGCCTTGTGAACTATATGGTGCCAAATGTGCAATTCACATTGCAAAAAGTTCTAACGGGTCTCAAAATGTTTATTAGAGTCTAATAAGTAAATAATAAAAGTATAACAGTTAACCAATAAAAGGTTTGTCTGTTATCGTTAAAAGAACTTAACTAAAACATTTGCACTATACATTAGTTATATAGGTCCTAAAAAGTGCCTTGTGAACTATATGGTGCCAAATGTGCAATTCACATTGCAAAAAGTTCTAACGGGTCTCAAAATGTTTATTAGAGTCTAATAAGTAAATAATAAAAGTATAACAGTTAACCAATAAAAGGTTTGTCTGTTATCGTTAAAAGAACTTAACTAAAAAATTTGCACTATACATTAGTTATATAGGTCCTAAAAAGTGCCTTGTGAACTATATGGTGCCAAATGTGCAATTCACATTGCAAAAAGTTCTAACGGGTCTCAAAATGTTTATTAGAGTCTAATAAGTAAATAATAAAAGTATAACAGTTAACCAATAAAAGGTTTGTCTGTTATCGTTAAAAGAACTTAACTAAAACATTTGCACTATACATTAGTTATATAGGTCCTAAAAAGTGCCTTGTGAACTATATGGTGCCAAATGTGCAATTCACATTGCAAAAAGTTCTAACGGGTCTCAAAATGTTTATTAGAGTCTAATAAGTAAATAATAAAAGTATAACAGTTAACCAATAAAAGGTTTGTCTGTTATCGTTAGAAGAACTTAACTAAAAAATTTGCACTATACATTAGTTATATAGGTCCTAAAAAGTGCCTTGTGAACTATATGGTGCCAAATGTGCAATTCACATTGCAAAAAGTTCTAACGGGTCTCAAAATGTTTATTAGAGTCTAATAAGTAAATAATAAAAGTATAACAGTTAACCAATAAAAGGTTTGTCTGTTATCGTTAAAAGAACTTAACTAAAACATTTGCACTATACATTAGTTATATAGGTCCTAAAAAGTGCCTTGTGAACTATATGGTGCCAAATGTGCAATTCACATAGAAAAAAGTTTTAACGGGTCTCAAAATGTTTATTAGAGTCTAATAAGTAAATAATAAAAGTATAACAGTTAACCAATAAAAGGTTTGTCTGTTATCGTTAAAAGAACTTAACTAAAAAATTTGCACTATACATTAGTTATATAGGTCCTAAAAAGTGCCTTGTGAACTATATGGTGCCAAATGTGCAATTCACATTGCAAAAAGTTCTAACGGGTCTCAAAATGTTTATTAGAGTCTAATAAGTAAATAATAAAAGTATAACAGTTAACCAATAAAAGGTTTGTCTGTTATCGTTAAAAGAACTTAACTAAAAAATTTGCACTATACATTAGTTATATAGGTCCTAAAAAGTGCCTTGTGAACTATATGGTGCCAAATGTGCAATTCACATTGCAAAAAGTTCTAACGGGTCTCAAAATGTTTATTAGAGTCTAATAAGTAAATAATAAAAGTATAACAGTTAACCAATAAAAGGTTTGTCTGTTATCGTTAAAAGAACTTAACTAAAAAATTTGCTCTATACATTAGTTATATAGGTCCTAAAAAGTGCCTTGTGAACTATATGGTGCCAAATGTGCAATTCACATTGCAAAAAGTTCTAACGGGTCTTAAAATGTTTATTAGAGTCTAATAAGTAAATAATAAAAGTATAACAGTTAACCAAAAAAAGGTTTGTCTGTTATCGTTAAAAGAACTTAACTAAAAAATTTGCACTATACATTAGTTATATAGGTCCTAAAAAGTGCCTTGTGAACTATATGGTGCCAAATGTGCAATTCACATTGCAAAAAGTTCTAACGGGTCTCAAAATGTTTATTAGAGTCTAATAAGTAAATAATAAAAGTATAACAGTTAACCAATAAAAGGTTTGTCTGTTATCGTTAAAAGAACTTAACTAAAAAATTTGCACTATACATTAGTTATATAGGTCCTAAAAAGTGCCTTGTGAACTATATGGTGCCAAATGTGCAATTCACATTGCAAAAACTTCTAACGGGTCTCAAAATGTTTATTAGAGTCTAATAAGTAAATAATGAAAGTATAACAGTTAACCAATAAAAGGTTTGTCTGTTATCGTTAAAAGAACTTAACTAAAAAATTTGCACTATACATTAGTTATATAGGTCCTAAAAAGTGCCTTGTGAACTATATGGTGCCAAATGTGCAATTCACATTGCAAAAAGTTCTAACGGGTCTCAAAATGTTTATTAGAGTCTAATAAGTAAATAATAAAAGTATAACAGTTAACCAATAAAAGGTTTGTCTGTTATCGTTAAAAGAACTTAACTAAAAAAATTGCACTATACATTAGTTATATAGGTCCTAAAAAGTGCCTTGTGAACTATATGGTGCCAAATGTGCAATTCACATTGCAAAAAGTTCTAACGGGTCTCAAAATGTTTATTAGAGTCTAATAAGTAAATAATAAAAGTATAACAGTTAACCAATAAAAGGTTTGTCTGTTATCGTTAAAAGAACTTAACTAAAACATTTGCACTATACATTAGTTATATAGGTCCTAAAAAGTGCCTTGTGAACTATATGGTGCCAAATGTGCAATTCACATAGCAAAAAGTTCTAACGGGTCTCAAAATGTTTATTAGAGTCTAATAAGTAAATAATAAAAGTATAACAGTTAACCAATAAAAGGTTTGTCTGTTATCGTTAAAAGAACTTAACTAAAAAATTTGCACTATACATTAGTTATATAGGTCCTAAAAAGTGCCTTGTGAACTATATGGTGCCAAATGTGCAATTCACATTGCAAAAAGTTCTAACGGGTCTCAAAATGTTTATTAGAGTCTAATAAGTAAATAATAAAAGTATAACAGTTAACCAATAAAAGGTTTGTCTGTTATCGTTAAAAGAACTTAACTAAAAAATTTGCACTATACATTAGTTATATAGGTCCTAAAAAGTGCCTTGTGAACTATATGGTGCCAAATGGGCAATTCACATTTCAAAAAGTTCTAACGGGTCTCAAAATGTTTATTAGAGTCTAATAAGTAAATAATAAAAGTATAACAGTTAACCAATAAAAGGTTTGTCTGTTATCGTTAAAAGAACTTAACTAAAAAATTTGCTCTATACATTAGTTATATAGGTCCTAAAAAGTGCCTTGTGAACTATATGGTGCCAAATGTGCAATTCACATTGCAAAAAGTTCTAACGGGTCTTAAAATGTTTATTAGAGTCTAATAAGTAAATAATAAAAGTATAACAGTTAACCAAAAAAAGGTTTGTCTGTTATCGTTAAAAGAACTTAACTAAAACATTTGCACTATACATTAGTTATATAGGTCCTAAAAAGTGCCTTGTGAACTATATGGTGCCAAATGTGCAATTCACATTGCAAAAAGTTCTAACGGGTCTCAAAATGTTTATTAGAGTCTAATAAGTAAATAATAAAAGTATAACAGTTAACCAATAAAAGGTTTGTCTGTTATCGTTAAAAGAACTTAACTAAAAAATTTGCACTATACATTAGTTATATAGGTCCTAAAAAGTGCCTTGTGAACTATATGGTGCCAAATGTGCAATTCACATTGCAAAAAGTTCTAACGGGTCTCAAAATGTTTATTAGAGTCTAATAAGTAAATAATAAAAGTATAACAGTTAACCAATAAAAGGTTTGTCTGTTATCGTTAAAAGAACTTAACTAAAACATTTGCACTATACATTAGTTATATAGGTCCTAAAAAGTGCCTTGTGAACTATATGGTGCCAAATGTGCAATTCACATTGCAAAAAGTTCTAACGGGTCTCAAAATGTTTATTAGAGTCTAATAAGTAAATAATAAAAGTATAACAGTTAACCAATAAAAGGTTTGTCTGTTATCGTTAGAAGAACTTAACTAAAAAATTTGCACTATACATTAGTTATATAGGTCCTAAAAAGTGCCTTGTGAACTATATGGTGCCAAATGTGCAATTCACATTGCAAAAAGTTCTAACGGGTCTCAAAATGTTTATTAGAGTCTAATAAGTAAATAATAAAAGTATAACAGTTAACCAATAAAAGGTTTGTCTGTTATCGTTAAAAGAACTTAACTAAAACATTTGCACTATACATTAGTTATATAGGTCCTAAAAAGTGCCTTGTGAACTATATGGTGCCAAATGTGCAATTCACATAGAAAAAAGTTTTAACGGGTCTCAAAATGTTTATTAGAGTCTAATAAGTAAATAATAAAAGTATAACAGTTAACCAATAAAAGGTTTGTCTGTTATCGTTAAAAGAACTTAACTAAAAAATTTGCACTATACATTAGTTATATAGGTCCTAAAAAGTGCCTTGTGAACTATATGGTGCCAAATGTGCAATTCACATTGCAAAAAGTTCTAACGGGTCTCAAAATGTTTATTAGAGTCTAATAAGTAAATAATAAAAGTATAACAGTTAACCAATAAAAGGTTTGTCTGTTATCGTTAAAAGAACTTAACTAAAAAATTTGCACTATACATTAGTTATATAGGTCCTAAAAAGTGCCTTGTGAACTATATGGTGCCAAATGTGCAATTCACATTGCAAAAAGTTCTAACGGGTCTCAAAATGTTTATTAGAGTCTAATAAGTAAATAATAAAAGTATAACAGTTAACCAATAAAAGGTTTGTCTGTTATCGTTAAAAGAACTTAACTAAAAAATTTGCTCTATACATTAGTTATATAGGTCCTAAAAAGTGCCTTGTGAACTATATGGTGCCAAATGTGCAATTCACATTGCAAAAAGTTCTAACGGGTCTTAAAATGTTTATTAGAGTCTAATAAGTAAATAATAAAAGTATAACAGTTAACCAAAAAAAGGTTTGTCTGTTATCGTTAAAAGAACTTAACTAAAAAATTTGCACTATACATTAGTTATATAGGTCCTAAAAAGTGCCTTGTGAACTATATGGTGCCAAATGTGCAATTCACATTGCAAAAAGTTCTAACGGGTCTCAAAATGTTTATTAGAGTCTAATAAGTAAATAATAAAAGTATAACAGTTAACCAATAAAAGGTTTGTCTGTTATCGTTAAAAGAACTTAACTAAAAAATTTGCACTATACATTAGTTATATAGGTCCTAAAAAGTGCCTTGTGAACTATATGGTGCCAAATGTGCAATTCACATTGCAAAAACTTCTAACGGGTCTCAAAATGTTTATTAGAGTCTAATAAGTAAATAATGAAAGTATAACAGTTAACCAATAAAAGGTTTGTCTGTTATCGTTAAAAGAACTTAACTAAAAAATTTGCACTATACATTAGTTATATAGGTCCTAAAAAGTGCCTTGTGAACTATATGGTGCCAAATGTGCAATTCACATTGCAAAAAGTTCTAACGGGTCTCAAAATGTTTATTAGAGTCTAATAAGTAAATAATAAAAGTATAACAGTTAACCAATAAAAGGTTTGTCTGTTATCGTTAAAAGAACTTAACTAAAAAAATTGCACTATACATTAGTTATATAGGTCCTAAAAAGTGCCTTGTGAACTATATGGTGCCAAATGTGCAATTCACATTGCAAAAAGTTCTAACGGGTCTCAAAATGTTTATTAGAGTCTAATAAGTAAATAATAAAAGTATAACAGTTAACCAATAAAAGGTTTGTCTGTTATCGTTAAAAGAACTTAACTAAAACATTTGCACTATACATTAGTTATATAGGTCCTAAAAAGTGCCTTGTGAACTATATGGTGCCAAATGTGCAATTCACATAGCAAAAAGTTCTAACGGGTCTCAAAATGTTTATTAGAGTCTAATAAGTAAATAATAAAAGTATAACAGTTAACCAATAAAAGGTTTGTCTGTTATCGTTAAAAGAACTTAACTAAAAAATTTGCACTATACATTAGTTATATAGGTCCTAAAAAGTGCCTTGTGAACTATATGGTGCCAAATGTGCAATTCACATTGCAAAAAGTTCTAACGGGTCTCAAAATGTTTATTAGAGTCTAATAAGTAAATAATAAAAGTATAACAGTTAACCAATAAAAGGTTTGTCTGTTATCGTTAAAAGAACTTAACTAAAAAATTTGCACTATACATTAGTTATATAGGTCCTAAAAAGTGCCTTGTGAACTATATGGTGCCAAATGGGCAATTCACATTTCAAAAAGTTCTAACGGGTCTCAAAATGTTTATTAGAGTCTAATAAGTAAATAATAAAAGTATAACAGTTAACCAATAAAAGGTTTGTCTGTTATCGTTAAAAGAACTTAACTAAAAAATTTGCTCTATACATTAGTTATATAGGTCCTAAAAAGTGCCTTGTGAACTATATGGTGCCAAATGTGCAATTCACATTGCAAAAAGTTCTAACGGGTCTTAAAATGTTTATTAGAGTCTAATAAGTAAATAATAAAAGTATAACAGTTAACCAAAAAAAGGTTTGTCTGTTATCGTTAAAAAACTTAACTAAAAAATTTGCACTATACATTAGTTATATAGGTCCTAAAAAGTGCCTTGGGAACTATATGGTGCCAAATGTGCAATTCACATTGCAAAAAGTTCTAACGGGTCTCAAAATGTTTATTAGAGTCTAATAAGTAAATAATAAAAGTATAACAGTTAACCCATAAAAGGTTTGTCTGTTATCGTTAAAAGAACTTAACTAAAACATTTGCACTATACATTAGTTATATAGGTCCTAAAAAGTGCCTTGTGAACTATATGGTGCCAAATGTGCAATTCACATAGTAAAAAGTTCTAACGGGTCTCAAAATGTTTATTAGAGTCTAATAAGTAAATAATAAAAGTATAACAGTTAACCAATAAAAGGTTTGTCTGTTATCGTTAAAAGAACTTAACTAAAAAATTTGCACTATACATTAGTTATATAGGTCCTAAAAAGTGCCTTGTGAACTATATGGTGCCAAATGTGCAATTCACATTGCAAAAAGTTCTAACGGGTCTCAAAATGTTTATTAGAGTCTAATAAGTAAATAATAAAAGTATAACAGTTAACCAATAAAAGGTTTGTCTGTTATCGTTAAAAGAACTTAACTAAAACATTTGCACTATACATTAGTTATATAGGTCCTAAAAAGTGCCTTGTGAACTATATGGTGCCAAATGTGCAATTCACATTGCAAAAAGTTCTAACGGGTCTCAAAATGTTTATTAGAGTCTAATAAGTAAATAATAAAAGTATAACAGTTAACCAATAAAAGGTTTGTCTGTTATCGTTAAAAGAACTTAACTAAAAAATTTGCACTATACATTAGTTATATAGGTCCTAAAAAGTGCCTTGTGAACTATATGGTGCCAAATGTGCAATTCACATTGCAAAAAGTTCTAACGGGTCTCAAAATGTTTATTAGAGTCTAATAAGTAAATAATAAAAGTATAACAGTTAACCAATAAAAGGTTTGTCTGTTATCGTTAAAAGAACTTAACTAAAAAATTTGCACTATACATTAGTTATATAGGTCCTAAAAAGTGCCTTGTGAACTATATGGTGCCAAATGTGCAATTCACATTGCAAAAAGTTCTAACGGGTCTCAAAATGTTTATTAGAGTCTAATAAGTAAATAATAAAAGTATAACAGTTAACCAATAAAAGGTTTGTCTGTTATCGTTAAAAGAACTTAACTAAAAAATTTGCACTATACATTAGTTATATAGGTCCTAAAAAGTGCCTTGTGAACTATATGGTGCCAAATGTGCAATTCACATTGCAAAAAGTTCTAACGGGTCTCAAAATGTTTATTAGAGTCTAATAAGTAAATAATAAAAGTATAACAGTTAACCAATAAAAGGTTTGTCTGTTATCGTTAAAAGAACTTAACTAAAAAATTTGCACTATACATTAGTTATATAGGTCCTAAAAAGTGCCTTGTGAACTATATGGTGCCAAATGTGCAATTCACATTGCAAAAAGTTCTAACGGGTCTCAAAATGTTTATTAGAGTCTAATAAGTAAATAATAAAAGTATAACAGTTAACCAATAAAAGGTTTGTCTGTTATCGTTAAAAGAACTTAACTAAAAAATTTGCACTATACATTAGTTATATAGGTCCTAAAAAGTGCCTTGTGAACTATATGGTGCCAAATGTGCAATTCACATTGCAAAAAGTTCTAACGGGTCTCAAAATGTTTATTAGAGTCTAATAAGTAAATAATAAAAGTATAACAGTTAACCAATAAAAGGTTTGTCTGTTATCGTTAAAAGAACTTAACTAAAACATTTGCACTATACATTAGTTATATAAGTCCTAAAAAGTGCCTTGTGAACTATATGGTGCCAAATGTGCAATTCACATAGCAAAAAGTTCTAACGGGTCTCAAAATGTTTATTAGAGTCTAATAAGTAAATAATAAAAGTATAACAGTTAACCAATAAAAGGTTTGTCTGTTATCGTTAAAAGAACTTAACTAAAAAATTTGCACTATACATTAGTTATATAGGTCCTAAAAAGTGCCTTGTGAACTATATGGTGCCAAATGTGCAATTCACATTGCAAAAACTTCTAACGGGTCTCAAAATGTTTATTAGAGTCTAATAAGTAAATAATAAAAGTATAACAGTTAACCAATAAAAGGTTTGTCTGTTATCGTTAAAAGAACTTAACTAAAAAATTTGCTCTATACATTAGTTATATAGGTCCTAAAAAGTGCCTTGTGAACTATATGGTGCCAAATGTGCAATTCACATTGCAAAAAGTTCTAACGGGTCTTAAAATGTTTATTAGAGTCTAATAAGTAAATAATAAAAGTATAACAGTTAACCAAAAAAAGGTTTGTCTGTTATCGTTAAAAAACTTAACTATAAAATTTGCACTATACATTAGTTATATAGGTCCTAAAAAGTGCCTTGTGAACTATATGGTGCCAAATGTGCAATTCACATTGCAAAAAGTTCTAACGGGTCTCAAAATGTTTATTAGAGTCTAATAAGTAAATAATAAAAGTATAACAGTTAACCAATAAAAGGTTTGTCTGTTATCGTTAAAAGAACTTAACTAAAAAATTTGCACTATACATTAGTTATATAGGTCCTAAAAAGTGCCTTGTGAACTATATGGTGCCAAATGTGCAATTCACATTGCAAAAAGTTCTAACGGGTCTCAAAATGTTTATTAGAGTCTAATAAGTAAATAATAAAAGTATAACAGTTAACCAATAAAAGGTTTGTCTGTTATCGTTAAAAGAACTTAACTAAAAAATTTGCACTATACATTAGTTATATAGGTCCTAAAAAGTGCCTTGTGAACTATATGGTGCCAAATGTGCAATTCACATTGCAAAAAGTTCTAACGGGTCTCAAAATGTTTATTAGAGTCTAATAAGTAAATAATAAAAGTATAACAGTTAACCAATGAAAGGTTTGTCTGTTATCGTTAAAAGAACTTAACTAAAAAATTTGCACTATACATTAGTTATATAGGTCCTAAAAAGTGCCTTGTGAACTATATGGTGCCAAATGTGCAATTCACATTGCAAAAAGTTCTAACGGGTCTCAAAATGTTTATTAGAGTCTAATAAGTAAATAATAAAAGTATAACAGTTAACCAATAAAAGGTTTGTCTGTTATCGTTAAAAGAACTTAACTAAAACATTTGCACTATACATTAGTTATATAGGTCCTAAAAAGTGCCTTGTGAACTATATGGTGCCAAATGTGCAATTCACATTGCAAAAAGTTCTAACGGGTCTCAAAATGTTTATTAGAGTCTAATAAGTAAATAATAAAAGTATAACAGTTAACCAATAAAAAGTTTGTCTGTTATCGTTAAAAGAACTTAACTAAAAAATTTGCACTATACATTAGTTATATAGGTCCTAAAAAGTGCCTTGTGAACTATATGGTGCCAAATGTGCAATTCACATTGCAAAAAGTTCTAACGGGTCTCAAAATGTTTATTAGAGTCTAATAAGTAAATAATAAAAGTATAACAGTTAACCAATAAAAGGTTTGTCTGTTATCGTTAAAAGAACTTAACTAAAAAATTTGCTCTATACATTAGTTATATAGGTCCTAAAAAGTGCCTTGTGAACTATATGGTGCCAAATGTGCAATTCACATTGCAAAAAGTTCTAACGGGTCTTAAAATGTTTATTAGAGTCTAATAAGTAAATAATAAAAGTATAACAGTTAACCAAAAAAAGGTTTGTCTGTTATCGTTAAAAAACTTAACTAAAAAATTTGCACTATACATTAGTTATATAGGTCCTAAAAAGTGCCTTGTGAACTATATGGTGCCAAATGTGCAATTCACATTGCAAAAACTTCTAACGGGTCTCAAAATGTTTATTAGAGTCTAATAAGTAAATAATAAAAGTATAACAGTTAACCAATAAAAGGTTTGTCTGTTATCGTTAAAAGAACTTAACTAAAACATTTGCACTATACATTAGTTATATAGGTCCTAAAAAGTGCCTTGTGAACTATATGGTGCCAAATATGCAATTCACATAGCAAAAAGTTCTAACGGGTCTCAAAATGTTTATTAGAGTCTAATAAGTAAATAATAAAAGTATAACAGTTAACCAATAAAAGGTTTGTCTGTTATCGTTAAAAGAACTTAACTAAAACATTTGCACTATACATTAGTTATATAGGTCCTAAAAAGTGCCTTGTGAACTATATGGTGCCAAATGTGCAATTCACATTGCAAAAAGTTCTAACGGGTCTCAAAATGTTTATTAGAGTCTAATAAGTAAATAATAAAAGTATAACAGTTAACCAATAAAAGGTTTGTCTGTTATCGTTAAAAGAACTTAACTAAAATATTTGCACTATACATTAGTTTTATAGGTCCTAAAAAGTGCCTTGTGAACTATATGGTGCCAAATGTGCAATTCACATTGCAAAAAGTTCTAACGGGTCTCAAAATGTTTATTAGAGTCTAATAAGTAAATAATAAAAGTATAACAGTTAACCAATAAAAGGTTTGTCTGTTATCGTTAAAAGAACTTAACTAAAAAATTTGCACTATACATTAGTTATATAGGTCCTAAAAAGTGCCTTGTGAACTATATAGTGCCAAATGTGCAATTCACCTAGCAAAAAGTTCTAACGGGCCTCAAAATGTTTATTAGAGTCTAATAAGTAAATAATAAAAGTATAACAGTTAACCAATAAAAGGTTTGTCTGTTATCGTTAAAAGAACTTAACTAAAAAATTTGCACTATACATTAGTTATATAGGTCCTAAAAAGTGCCTTGTGAACTATATGGTGCCAAATGTGCAATTCACATTGCAAAAAGTTCTAACGGGTCTCAAAATGTTTATTAGAGTCTAATAAGTAAATAATAAAAGTATAACAGTTAACCAATAAAAGGTTTGTCTGTTATCGTTAAAAGAACTTAACTAAAACATTTGCACTATACATTAGTTATATAGGTCCTAAAAAGTGCCTTGTGAACTATATGGTGCCAAATGTGCAATTCACATTGCAAAAACTTCTAACGGGTCTCAAAATGTTTATTAGAGTCTAATAAGTAAATAATAAAAGTATAACAGTTAACCAATAAAAGGTTTGTCTGTTATCGTTAAAAGAACTTAACTAAAAAATTTGCACTATACATTAGTTATATAGGTCCTAAAAAGTGCCTTGTGAACTATATGGTGCCAAATGTGCAATTCACATTGCAAAAACTTCTAACGGGTCTCAAAATGTTTATTAGAGTCTAATAAGTAAATAATAAAAGTATAACAGTTAACCAATAAAAGGTTTGTCTGTTATCGTTAAAAGAACTTAACTAAAACATTTGCACTATACATTAGTTATATAGGTCCTAAAAAGTGCCTTGTGAACTATATGGTGCCAAATATGCAATTCACATAGCAAAAAGTTCTAACGGGTCTCAAAATGTTTATTAGAGTCTAATAAGTAAATAATAAAAGTATAACAGTTAACCAATAAAAGGTTTGTCTGTTATCGTTAAAAGAACTTAACTAAAACATTTGCACTATACATTAGTTATATAGGTCCTAAAAAGTGCCTTGTGAACTATATGGTGCCAAATGTGCAATTCACATTGCAAAAAGTTCTAACGGGTCTCAAAATGTTTATTAGAGTCTAATAAGTAAATAATAAAAGTATAACAGTTAACCAATAAAAGGTTTGTCTGTTATCGTTAAAAGAACTTAACTAAAATATTTGCACTATACATTAGTTTTATAGGTCCTAAAAAGTGCCTTGTGAACTATATGGTGCCAAATGTGCAATTCACATTGCAAAAAGTTCTAACGGGTCTCAAAATGTTTATTAGAGTCTAATAAGTAAATAATAAAAGTATAACAGTTAACCAATAAAAGGTTTGTCTGTTATCGTTAAAAGAACTTAACTAAAAAATTTGCACTATACATTAGTTATATAGGTCCTAAAAAGTGCCTTGTGAACTATATAGTGCCAAATGTGCAATTCACCTAGCAAAAAGTTCTAACGGGCCTCAAAATGTTTATTAGAGTCTAATAAGTAAATAATAAAAGTATAACAGTTAACCAATAAAAGGTTTGTCTGTTATCGTTAAAAGAACTTAACTAAAAAATTTGCACTATACATTAGTTATATAGGTCCTAAAAAGTGCCTTGTGAACTATATGGTGCCAAATGTGCAATTCACATTGCAAAAAGTTCTAACGGGTCTCAAAATGTTTATTAGAGTCTAATAAGTAAATAATAAAAGTATAACAGTTAACCAATAAAAGGTTTGTCTGTTATCGTTAAAAGAACTTAACTAAAACATTTGCACTATACATTAGTTATATAGGTCCTAAAAAGTGCCTTGTGAACTATATGGTGCCAAATGTGCAATTCACATTGCAAAAACTTCTAACGGGTCTCAAAATGTTTATTAGAGTCTAATAAGTAAATAATAAAAGTATAACAGTTAACCAATAAAAGGTTTGTCTGTTATCGTTAAAAGAACTTAACTAAAAAATTTGCACTATACATTAGTTATATAGGTCCTAAAAAGTGCCTTGTGAACTATATGGTGCCAAATGTGCAATTCACATTGCAAAAACTTCTAACGGGTCTCAAAATGTTTATTAGAGTCTAATAAGTAAATAATAAAAGTATAACAGTTAACCAATAAAAGGTTTGTCTGTTATCGTTAAAAGAACTTAACTAAAACATTTGCACTATACATTAGTTATATAGGTCCTAAAAAGTGCCTTGTGAACTATATGGTGCCAAATGTGCAATTCACATTGCAAAAAGTTCTAACGGGTCTCAAAATGTTTATTAGAGTCTAATAAGTAAATAATAAAAGTATAACAGTTAACCAATAAAAGGTTTGTCTGTTATCGTTAAAAGAACTTAACTAAAACATTTGCACTATACATTAGTTATATAGGTCCTAAAAAGTGCCTTGTGAACTATATGGTGCCAAATGTGCAATTCACATTGCAAAAAGTTCTAACGGGTCTCAAAATGTTTATTAGAGTCTAATAAGTAAATAATAAAAGTATAACAGTTAACCAATAAAAGGTTTGTCTGTTATCGTTAAAAGAACTTAACTAAAAAATTTGCACTATACATTAGTTATATAGGTCCTAAAAAGTGCCTTGTGAACTATATGGTGCCAAATGTGCAATTCACATTGCAAAAAGTTCTAACGGGTCTCAAAATGTTTATTAGAGTCTAATAAGTAAATAATAAAAGTATAACAGTTAACCAATAAAAGGTTTGTCTGTTATCGTTAAAAGAACTTAACTAAAAAATTTGCACTATACATTAGTTATATAGGTCCTAAAAAGTGCCTTGTGAACTATATGGTGCCAAATGTGCAATTCACATTGCAAAAAGTTCTAACGGGTCTCAAAATGTTTATTAGAGTCTAATAAGTAAATAATAAAAGTATAACAGTTAACCAATAAAAGGTTTGTCTGTTATCGTTAAAAGAACTTAACTAAAAAATTTGCACTATACATTAGTTATATAGGTCCTAAAAAGTGCCTTGTGAACTATATGGTGCCAAATGTGCAATTCACATTGCAAAAAGTTCTAACGGGTCTCAAAATGTTTATTAGAGTCTAATAAGTAAATAATAAAAGTATAACAGTTAACCAATAAAAGGTTTGTCTGTTATCGTTAAAAGAACTTAACTAAAAAATTTGCACTATACATTAGTTATATAGGTCCTAAAAAGTGCCTTGTGAACTATATGGTGCCAAATGTGCAATTCACATTGCAAAAAGTTCTAACGGGTCTCAAAATGTTTATTAGAGTCTAATAAGTAAATAATAAAAGTATAACAGTTAACCAATAAAAGGTTTGTCTGTTATCGTTAAAAGAACTTAACTAAAACATTTGCACTATACATTAGTTATATAGGTCCTAAAAAGTGCCTTGTGAACTATATGGTGCCAAATGTGCAATTCACATTGCAAAAAGTTCTAACGGGTCTCAAAATGTTTATTAGAGTCTAATAAGTAAATAATAAAAGTATAACAGTTAACCAATAAAAGGTTTGTCTGTTATCGTTAAAAGAACTTAACTAAAAAATTTGCACTATACATTAGTTATATAGGTCCTAAAAAGTGCCTTGTGAACTATATGGTGCCAAATGTGCAATTCACATTGCAAAAAGTTCTAACGGGTCTCAAAATGTTTATTAGAGTCTAATAAGTAAATAATAAAAGTATAACAGTTAACCAATAAAAGGTTTGTCTGTTATCGTTAAAAGAACTTAACTAAAAAATTTGCACTATACATTAGTTATATAGGTCCTAAAAAGTGCCTTGTGAACTATATGGTGCCAAATGTGCAATTCACATTGCAAAAAGTTCTAACGGGTCTCAAAATGTTTATTAGAGTCTAATAAGTAAATAATAAAAGTATAACAGTTAACCAATAAAAGGTTTGTCTGTTATCGTTAAAAGAACTTAACTAAAAAATTTGCACTATACATTAGTTATATAGGTCCTAAAAAGTGCCTTGTGAACTATATGGTGCCAAATGTGCAATTCACATTGCAAAAAGTTCTAACGGGTCTCAAAATGTTTATTAGAGTCTAATAAGTAAATAATAAAAGTATAACAGTTAACCAATAAAAGGTTTGTCTGTTATCGTTAAAAGAACTTAACTAAAAAATTTGCACTATACATTAGTTATATAGGTCCTAAAAAGTGCCTTGTGAACTATATGGTGCCAAATGTGCAATTCACATTGCAAAAAGTTCTAACGGGTCTCAAAATGTTTATTAGAGTCTAATAAGTAAATAATAAAAGTATAACAGTTAACCAATAAAAGGTTTGTCTGTTATCGTTAAAAGAACTTAACTAAAACATTTGCACTATACATTAGTTATATAGGTCCTAAAAAGTGCCTTGTGAACTATATGGTGCCAAATGTGCAATTCACATAGCAAAAAGTTCTAACGGGTCTCAAAATGTTTATTAGAGTCTAATAAGTAAATAATAAAAGTATAACAGTTAACCAATAAAAGGTTTGTCTGTTATCGTTAAAAGAACTTAACTAAAACATTTGCACTATACATTAGTTATATAGGTCCTAAAAAGTGCCTTGTGAACTATATGGTGCCAAATGTGCAATTCACATTGCAAAAAGTTCTAACGGGTCTCAAAATGTTTATTAGAGTCTAATAAGTAAATAATAAAAGTATAACAGTTAACCAATAAAAGGTTTGTCTGTTATCGTTAAAAGAACTTAACTAAAAAATTTGCACTATACATTAGTTATATAGGTCCTAAAAAGTGCCTTGTGAACTATATGGTGCCAAATGTGCAATTCACATTGCAAAAAGTTCTAACGGGTCTCAAAATGTTTATTAGAGTCTAATAAGTAAATAATAAAAGTATAACAGTTAACCAATAAAAGGTTTGTCTGTTATCGTTAAAAGAACTTAACTAAAAAATTTGCTCTATACATTAGTTATATAGGTCCTAAAAAGTGCCTTGTGAACTATATGGTGCCAAATGTGCAATTCACATTGCAAAAAGTTCTAACGGGTCTTAAAATGTTTATTAGAGTCTAATAAGTAAATAATAAAAGTATAACAGTTAACCAAAAAAAGGTTTGTCTGTTATCGTTAAAAAACTTAACTAAAAAATTTGCACTATACATTAGTTATATAGGTCCTAAAAAGTGCCTTGTGAACTATATGGTGCCAAATGTGCAATTCACATTGCAAAAAGTTCTAACGGGTCTCAAAATGTTTATTAGAGTCTAATAAGTAAATAATAAAAGTATAACAGTTAACCCATAAAAGGTTTGTCTGTTATCGTTAAAAGAACTTAACTAAAACATTTGCACTATACATTAGTTATATAGGTCCTAAAAAGTGCCTTGTGAACTATATGGTGCCAAATGTGCAATTCACATAGCAAAAAGTTCTAACGGCTCTCAAAATGTTTATTAGAGTCTAATAAGTAAATAATAAAAGTATAACAGTTAACCAATAAAGCGTTTGTCTGTTATCGTTAAAAGAACTTAACTAAAAAATTTGCACTATACATTAGTTATATAGGTCCTAAAAAGTGCCTTGTGAACTATATGGTGCCAAATGTGCAATTCACATTGCAAAAAGTTCTAACGGGTCTCAAAATGTTTATTAGAGTCTAATAAGTAAATAATAAAAGTATAACAGTTAACCAATAAAAGGTTTGTCTGTTATCGTTAAAAGAACTTAACTAAAAAATTTGCACTATACATTAGTTATATAGGTCCTAAAAAGTGCCTTGTGAACTATATGGTGCCAAATGTGCAATTCACATTGCAAAAAGTTCTAACGGGTCTCAAAATGTTTATTAGAGTCTAATAAGTAAATAATAAAAGTATAACAGTTAACCAATAAAACGTTTGTCTGTTATCGTTAAAAGAACTTAACTAAAAAATTTGCACTATACATTAGTTATATAGGTCCTAAAAAGTGCCTTGTGAACTATATGGTGCCAAATGTGCAATTCACATTGCAAAAAGTTCTAACGGGTCTCAAAATGTTTATTAGAGTCTAATAAGTAAATAATAAAAGTATAACAGTTAACCAATAAAAGGTTTGTCTGTTATCGTTAAAAGAACTTAACTAAAAAATTTGCACTATACATTAGTTATATAGGTCCTAAAAAGTGCCTTGTGAACTATATGGTGCCAAATGTGCAATTCACATTGCAAAAAGTTCTAACGGGTCTCAAAATGTTTATTAGAGTCTAATAAGTAAATAATAAAAGTATAACAGTTAACCAATAAAAGGTTTGTCTGTTATCGTTAAAAGAACTTAACTAAAAAATTTGCACTATACATTAGTTATATAGGTCCTAAAAAGTGCCTTGTGAACTATATGGTGCCAAATGTGCAATTCACATTGCAAAAAGTTCTAACGGGTCTCAAAATGTTTATTAGAGTCTAATAAGTAAATAATAAAAGTATAACAGTTAACCAATAAAAGGTTTGTCTGTTATCGTTAAAAGAACTTAACTAAAAAATTTGCACTATACATTAGTTATATAGGTCCTAAAAAGTGCCTTGTGAACTATATGGTGCCAAATGTGCAATTCACATTGCAAAAAGTTCTAACGGCTCTCAAAATGTTTATTAGAGTCTAATAAGTAAATAATAAAAGTATAACAGTTAACCAATAAAAGGTTTGTCTGTTATCGTTAAAAGAACTTAACTAAAACATTTGCACTATACATTAGTTATATAGGTCCTAAAAAGTGCCTTGTGAACTATATGGTGCCAAATGTGCAATTCACATAGCAAAAAGTTCTAACGGGTCTCAAAATGTTTATTAGAGTCTAATAAGTAAATAATAAAAGTATAACAGTTAACCAATAAAAGGTTTGTCTGTTATCGTTAAAAGAACTTAACTAAAAAATTTGCACTATACATTAGTTATATAGGTCCTAAAAAGTGCCTTGTGAACTATATGGTGCCAAATGTGCAATTCACATTGCAAAAAGTTCTAACGGGTCTCAAAATGTTTATTAGAGTCTAATAAGTAAATAATAAAAGTATAACAGTTAACCAATAAAAGGTTTGTCTGTTATCGTTAAAAGAACTTAACTAAAAAATTTGCACTATACATTAGTTATATAGGTCCTAAAAAGTGCCTTGTGAACTATATGGTGCCAAATGTGCAATTCACATTGCAAAAAGTTCTAACGGGTCTCAAAATGTTTATTAGAGTCTAATAAGTAAATAATAAAAGTATAACAGTTAACCAATAAAAGGTTTGTCTGTTATCGTTAAAAGAACTTAACTAAAAAATTTGCTCTATACATTAGTTATATAGGTCCTAAAAAGTGCCTTGTGAACTATATGGTGCCAAATGTGCAATTCACATTGCAAAAAGTTCTAACGGGTCTTAAAATGTTTATTAGAGTCTAATAAGTAAATAATAAAAGTATAACAGTTAACCAATAAAAGGTTTGTCTGTTATCGTTAAAAAACTTAACTAAAAAATTTGCACTATACATTAGTTATATAGGTCCTAAAAAGTGCCTTGTGAACTATATGGTGCCAAATGTGCAATTCACATTGCAAAAAGTTCTAACGGGTCTCAAAATGTTTATTAGAGTCTAATAAGTAAATAATAAAAGTTTAACAGTTAACCAATAAAAGGTTTGTCTGTTATCGTTAAAAGAACTTAACTAAAAAATTTGCACTATACATTAGTTATATAGGTCCTAAAAAGTGCCTTGTGAACTATATGGTGCCAAATGTGCAATTCACATTGCAAAAAGTTCTAACGGGTCTCAAAATGTTTATTAGAGTCTAATAAGTAAATAATAAAAGTATAACAGTTAACCAATAAAAGGTTTGTCTGTTATCGTTAAAAGAACTTAACTAAAAAATTTGCACTATACATTAGTTATATAGGTCCTAAAAAGTGCCTTGTGAACTATATGGTGCCAAATGTGCAATTCACATTGCAAAAACTTCTAACGGGTCTCAAAATGTTTATTAGAGTCTAATAAGTAAATAATAAAAGTATAACAGTTAACCAATAAAAGGTTTGTCTGTTATCGTTAAAAGAACTTAACTAAAAAATTTGCACTATACATTAGTTATATAGGTCCTAAAAAGTGCCTTGTGAACTATATGGTGCCAAATGTGCAATTCACATTGCAAAAAGTTCTAACGGGTCTCAAAATGTTTATTAGAGTCTAATAAGTAAATAATAAAAGTATAACAGTTAACCAATAAAAGGTTTGTCTGTTATCGTTAAAAGAACTTAACTAAAAAATTTGCACTATACATTAGTTATATAGGTCCTAAAAAGTGCCTTGTGAACTATATGGTGCCAAATGTGCAATTCACATTGCAAAAAGTTCTAACGGGTCTCAAAATGTTTATTAGAGTCTAATAAGTAAATAATAAAAGTATAACAGTTAACCAATAAAAGGTTTGTCTGTTATCGTTAAAAGAACTTAACTAAAACATTTGCACTATACATTAGTTATATAGGTCCTAAAAAGTGCCTTGTGAACTATATGGTGCCAAATGTGCAATTCACATAGCAAAAAGTTCTAACGGGTCTCAAAATGTTTATTAGAGTCTAATAAGTAAATAATAAAAGTATAACAGTTAACCAATAAAAGGTTTGTCTGTTATCGTTAAAAGAACTTAACTAAAAAATTTGCACTATACATTAGTTATATAGGTCCTAAAAAGTGCCTTGTGAACTATATGGTGCCAAATGTGCAATTCACATTGCAAAAAGTTCTAACGGGTCTCAAAATGTTTATTAGAGTCTAATAAGTAAATAATAAAAGTATAACAGTTAACCAATAAAAGGTTTGTCTGTTATCGTTAAAAGAACTTAACTAAAAAATTTGCACTATACATTAGTTATATAGGTCCTAAAAAGTGCCTTGTGAACTATATGGTGCCAAATGTGCAATTCACATTTCAAAAAGTTCTAACGGGTCTCAAAATGTTTATTAGAGTCTAATAAGTAAATAATAAAAGTATAACAGTTAACCAATAAAAGGTTTGTCTGTTATCGTTAAAAGAACTTAACTAAAAAATTTGCTCTTTACATTAGTTATATAGGTCCTAAAAAGTGCCTTGTGAACTATATGGTGCCAAATGTGCAATTCACATTGCAAAAAGTTCTAACGGGTCTTAAAATGTTTATTAGAGTCTAATAAGTAAATAATAAAAGTATAACAGTTAACCAATAAAAGGTTTGTCTGTTATCGTTAAAAGAACTTAACTAAAAAATTTGCACTATACATTAGTTATATAGGTCCTAAAAAGTGCCTTGTGAACTATATGGTGCCAAATGTGCAATTCACATTGCAAAAAGTTCTAACGGCTCTCAAAATGTTTATTAGAGTCTAATAAGTAAATAATAAAAGTATAACAGTTAACCAATAAAAGGTTTGTCTGTTATCGTTAAAAGAACTTAACTAAAACATTTGCACTATACATTAGTTATATAGGTCCTAAAAAGTGCCTTGTGAACTATATGGTGCCAAATGTGCAATTCACATAGCAAAAAGTTCTAACGGGTCTCAAAATGTTTATTAGAGTCTAATAAGTAAATAATAAAAGTATAACAGTTAACCAATAAAAGGTTTGTCTGTTATCGTTAAAAGAACTTAACTAAAAAATTTGCACTATACATTAGTTATATAGGTCCTAAAAAGTGCCTTGTGAACTATATGGTGCCAAATGTGCAATTCACATTGCAAAAAGTTCTAACGGGTCTCAAAATGTTTATTAGAGTCTAATAAGTAAATAATAAAAGTATAACAGTTAACCAATAAAAGGTTTGTCTGTTATCGTTAAAAGAACTTAACTAAAAAATTTGCACTATACATTAGTTATATAGGTCCTAAAAAGTGCCTTGTGAACTATATGGTGCCAAATGTGCAATTCACATTGCAAAAAGTTCTAACGGGTCTCAAAATGTTTATTAGAGTCTAATAAGTAAATAATAAAAGTATAACAGTTAACCAATAAAAGGTTTGTCTGTTATCGTTAAAAGAACTTAACTAAAAAATTTGCTCTATACATTAGTTATATAGGTCCTAAAAAGTGCCTTGTGAACTATATGGTGCCAAATGTGCAATTCACATTGCAAAAAGTTCTAACGGGTCTTAAAATGTTTATTAGAGTCTAATAAGTAAATAATAAAAGTATAACAGTTAACCAATAAAAGGTTTGTCTGTTATCGTTAAAAAACTTAACTAAAAAATTTGCACTATACATTAGTTATATAGGTCCTAAAAAGTGCCTTGTGAACTATATGGTGCCAAATGTGCAATTCACATTGCAAAAAGTTCTAACGGGTCTCAAAATGTTTATTAGAGTCTAATAAGTAAATAATAAAAGTTTAACAGTTAACCAATAAAAGGTTTGTCTGTTATCGTTAAAAGAACTTAACTAAAAAATTTGCACTATACATTAGTTATATAGGTCCTAAAAAGTGCCTTGTGAACTATATGGTGCCAAATGTGCAATTCACATTGCAAAAAGTTCTAACGGGTCTCAAAATGTTTATTAGAGTCTAATAAGTAAATAATAAAAGTATAACAGTTAACCAATAAAAGGTTTGTCTGTTATCGTTAAAAGAACTTAACTAAAAAATTTGCACTATACATTAGTTATATAGGTCCTAAAAAGTGCCTTGTGAACTATATGGTGCCAAATGTGCAATTCACATTGCAAAAACTTCTAACGGGTCTCAAAATGTTTATTAGAGTCTAATAAGTAAATAATAAAAGTATAACAGTTAACCAATAAAAGGTTTGTCTGTTATCGTTAAAAGAACTTAACTAAAAAATTTGCACTATACATTAGTTATATAGGTCCTAAAAAGTGCCTTGTGAACTATATGGTGCCAAATGTGCAATTCACATTGCAAAAAGTTCTAACGGGTCTCAAAATGTTTATTAGAGTCTAATAAGTAAATAATAAAAGTATAACAGTTAACCAATAAAAGGTTTGTCTGTTATCGTTAAAAGAACTTAACTAAAAAATTTGCACTATACATTAGTTATATAGGTCCTAAAAAGTGCCTTGTGAACTATATGGTGCCAAATGTGCAATTCACATTGCAAAAAGTTCTAACGGGTCTCAAAATGTTTATTAGAGTCTAATAAGTAAATAATAAAAGTATAACAGTTAACCAATAAAAGGTTTGTCTGTTATCGTTAAAAGAACTTAACTAAAACATTTGCACTATACATTAGTTATATAGGTCCTAAAAAGTGCCTTGTGAACTATATGGTGCCAAATGTGCAATTCACATAGCAAAAAGTTCTAACGGGTCTCAAAATGTTTATTAGAGTCTAATAAGTAAATAATAAAAGTATAACAGTTAACCAATAAAAGGTTTGTCTGTTATCGTTAAAAGAACTTAACTAAAAAATTTGCACTATACATTAGTTATATAGGTCCTAAAAAGTGCCTTGTGAACTATATGGTGCCAAATGTGCAATTCACATTGCAAAAAGTTCTAACGGGTCTCAAAATGTTTATTAGAGTCTAATAAGTAAATAATAAAAGTATAACAGTTAACCAATAAAAGGTTTGTCTGTTATCGTTAAAAGAACTTAACTAAAAAATTTGCACTATACATTAGTTATATAGGTCCTAAAAAGTGCCTTGTGAACTATATGGTGCCAAATGTGCAATTCACATTGCAAAAAGTTCTAACGGGTCTCAAAATGTTTATTAGAGTCTAATAAGTAAATAATAAAAGTATAACAGTTAACCAATAAAAGGTTTGTCTGTTATCGTTAAAAGAACTTAACTAAAAAATTTGCTCTTTACATTAGTTATATAGGTCCTAAAAAGTGCCTTGTGAACTATATGGTGCCAAATGTGCAATTCACATTGCAAAAAGTTCTAACGGGTCTTAAAATGTTTATTAGAGTCTAATAAGTAAATAATAAAAGTATAACAGTTAACCAATAAAAGGTTTGTCTGTTATCGTTAAAAGAACTTAACTAAAAAATTTGCACTATACATTAGTTATATAGGTCCTAAAAAGTGCCTTGTGAACTATATGGTGCCAAATGTGCAATTCACATTGCAAAAAGTTCTAACGGGTCTCAAAATGTTTATTAGAGTCTAATAAGTAAATAATAAAAGTATAACAGTTAACCAATAAAAGGTTTGTCTGTTATCGTTAAAAGAACTTAACTAAAACATTTGCACTATACATTAGTTATATAGGTCCTAAAAAGTGCCTTGTGAACTATATGGTGCCAAATGTGCAATTCACATAGCAAAAAGTTCTAACGGGTCTCAAAATGTTTATTAGAGTCTAATAAGTAAATAATAAAAGTATAACAGTTAACCAATAAAAGGTTTGTCTGTTATCGTTAAAAGAACTTAACTAAAACATTTGCACTATACATTAGTTATATAGGTCCTAAAAAGTGCCTTGTGAACTATATGGTGCCAAATGTGCAATTCACATTGCAAAAAGTTCTAACGGGTCTCAAAATGTTTATTAGAGTCTAATAAGTAAATAATAAAAGTATAACAGTTAACCAATAAAAGGTTTGTCTGTTATCGTTAAAAGAACTTAACTAAAAAATTTGCACTATACATTAGTTATATAGGTCCTAAAAAGTGCCTTGTGAACTATATGGTGCCAAATGTGCAATTCACATTGCAAAAAGTTCTAACGGGTCTCAAAATGTTTATTAGAGTCTAATAAGTAAATAATAAAAGTATAACAGTTAACCAATAAAAGGTTTGTCTGTTATCGTTAAAAGAACTTAACTAAAAAATTTGCTCTATACATTAGTTATATAGGTCCTAAAAAGTGCCTTGTGAACTATATGGTGCCAAATGTGCAATTCACATTGCAAAAAGTTCTAACGGGTCTTAAAATGTTTATTAGAGTCTAATAAGTAAATAATAAAAGTATAACAGTTAACCAAAAAAAGGTTTGTCTGTTATCGTTAAAAAACTTAACTAAAAAATTTGCACTATACATTAGTTATATAGGTCCTAAAAAGTGCCTTGTGAACTATATGGTGCCAAATGTGCAATTCACATTGCAAAAAGTTCTAACGGGTCTCAAAATGTTTATTAGAGTCTAATAAGTAAATAATAAAAGTATAACAGTTAACCCATAAAAGGTTTGTCTGTTATCGTTAAAAGAACTTAACTAAAACATTTGCACTATACATTAGTTATATAGGTCCTAAAAAGTGCCTTGTGAACTATATGGTGCCAAATGTGCAATTCACATAGCAAAAAGTTCTAACGGCTCTCAAAATGTTTATTAGAGTCTAATAAGTAAATAATAAAAGTATAACAGTTAACCAATAAAGCGTTTGTCTGTTATCGTTAAAAGAACTTAACTAAAAAATTTGCACTATACATTAGTTATATAGGTCCTAAAAAGTGCCTTGTGAACTATATGGTGCCAAATGTGCAATTCACATTGCAAAAAGTTCTAACGGGTCTCAAAATGTTTATTAGAGTCTAATAAGTAAATAATAAAAGTATAACAGTTAACCAATAAAAGGTTTGTCTGTTATCGTTAAAAGAACTTAACTAAAAAATTTGCACTATACATTAGTTATATAGGTCCTAAAAAGTGCCTTGTGAACTATATGGTGCCAAATGTGCAATTCACATTGCAAAAAGTTCTAACGGGTCTCAAAATGTTTATTAGAGTCTAATAAGTAAATAATAAAAGTATAACAGTTAACCAATAAAACGTTTGTCTGTTATCGTTAAAAGAACTTAACTAAAAAATTTGCACTATACATTAGTTATATAGGTCCTAAAAAGTGCCTTGTGAACTATATGGTGCCAAATGTGCAATTCACATTGCAAAAAGTTCTAACGGGTCTCAAAATGTTTATTAGAGTCTAATAAGTAAATAATAAAAGTATAACAGTTAACCAATAAAAGGTTTGTCTGTTATCGTTAAAAGAACTTAACTAAAAAATTTGCACTATACATTAGTTATATAGGTCCTAAAAAGTGCCTTGTGAACTATATGGTGCCAAATGTGCAATTCACATTGCAAAAAGTTCTAACGGGTCTCAAAATGTTTATTAGAGTCTAATAAGTAAATAATAAAAGTATAACAGTTAACCAATAAAAGGTTTGTCTGTTATCGTTAAAAGAACTTAACTAAAAAATTTGCACTATACATTAGTTATATAGGTCCTAAAAAGTGCCTTGTGAACTATATGGTGCCAAATGTGCAATTCACATTGCAAAAAGTTCTAACGGGTCTCAAAATGTTTATTAGAGTCTAATAAGTAAATAATAAAAGTATAACAGTTAACCAATAAAAGGTTTGTCTGTTATCGTTAAAAGAACTTAACTAAAAAATTTGCACTATACATTAGTTATATAGGTCCTAAAAAGTGCCTTGTGAACTATATGGTGCCAAATGTGCAATTCACATTGCAAAAAGTTCTAACGGCTCTCAAAATGTTTATTAGAGTCTAATAAGTAAATAATAAAAGTATAACAGTTAACCAATAAAAGGTTTGTCTGTTATCGTTAAAAGAACTTAACTAAAACATTTGCACTATACATTAGTTATATAGGTCCTAAAAAGTGCCTTGTGAACTATATGGTGCCAAATGTGCAATTCACATAGCAAAAAGTTCTAACGGGTCTCAAAATGTTTATTAGAGTCTAATAAGTAAATAATAAAAGTATAACAGTTAACCAATAAAAGGTTTGTCTGTTATCGTTAAAAGAACTTAACTAAAAAATTTGCACTATACATTAGTTATATAGGTCCTAAAAAGTGCCTTGTGAACTATATGGTGCCAAATGTGCAATTCACATTGCAAAAAGTTCTAACGGGTCTCAAAATGTTTATTAGAGTCTAATAAGTAAATAATAAAAGTATAACAGTTAACCAATAAAAGGTTTGTCTGTTATCGTTAAAAGAACTTAACTAAAAAATTTGCACTATACATTAGTTATATAGGTCCTAAAAAGTGCCTTGTGAACTATATGGTGCCAAATGTGCAATTCACATTGCAAAAAGTTCTAACGGGTCTCAAAATGTTTATTAGAGTCTAATAAGTAAATAATAAAAGTATAACAGTTAACCAATAAAAGGTTTGTCTGTTATCGTTAAAAGAACTTAACTAAAAAATTTGCTCTATACATTAGTTATATAGGTCCTAAAAAGTGCCTTGTGAACTATATGGTGCCAAATGTGCAATTCACATTGCAAAAAGTTCTAACGGGTCTTAAAATGTTTATTAGAGTCTAATAAGTAAATAATAAAAGTATAACAGTTAACCAATAAAAGGTTTGTCTGTTATCGTTAAAAAACTTAACTAAAAAATTTGCACTATACATTAGTTATATAGGTCCTAAAAAGTGCCTTGTGAACTATATGGTGCCAAATGTGCAATTCACATTGCAAAAAGTTCTAACGGGTCTCAAAATGTTTATTAGAGTCTAATAAGTAAATAATAAAAGTTTAACAGTTAACCAATAAAAGGTTTGTCTGTTATCGTTAAAAGAACTTAACTAAAAAATTTGCACTATACATTAGTTATATAGGTCCTAAAAAGTGCCTTGTGAACTATATGGTGCCAAATGTGCAATTCACATTGCAAAAAGTTCTAACGGGTCTCAAAATGTTTATTAGAGTCTAATAAGTAAATAATAAAAGTATAACAGTTAACCAATAAAAGGTTTGTCTGTTATCGTTAAAAGAACTTAACTAAAAAATTTGCACTATACATTAGTTATATAGGTCCTAAAAAGTGCCTTGTGAACTATATGGTGCCAAATGTGCAATTCACATTGCAAAAACTTCTAACGGGTCTCAAAATGTTTATTAGAGTCTAATAAGTAAATAATAAAAGTATAACAGTTAACCAATAAAAGGTTTGTCTGTTATCGTTAAAAGAACTTAACTAAAAAATTTGCACTATACATTAGTTATATAGGTCCTAAAAAGTGCCTTGTGAACTATATGGTGCCAAATGTGCAATTCACATTGCAAAAAGTTCTAACGGGTCTCAAAATGTTTATTAGAGTCTAATAAGTAAATAATAAAAGTATAACAGTTAACCAATAAAAGGTTTGTCTGTTATCGTTAAAAGAACTTAACTAAAAAATTTGCACTATACATTAGTTATATAGGTCCTAAAAAGTGCCTTGTGAACTATATGGTGCCAAATGTGCAATTCACATTGCAAAAAGTTCTAACGGGTCTCAAAATGTTTATTAGAGTCTAATAAGTAAATAATAAAAGTATAACAGTTAACCAATAAAAGGTTTGTCTGTTATCGTTAAAAGAACTTAACTAAAACATTTGCACTATACATTAGTTATATAGGTCCTAAAAAGTGCCTTGTGAACTATATGGTGCCAAATGTGCAATTCACATAGCAAAAAGTTCTAACGGGTCTCAAAATGTTTATTAGAGTCTAATAAGTAAATAATAAAAGTATAACAGTTAACCAATAAAAGGTTTGTCTGTTATCGTTAAAAGAACTTAACTAAAAAATTTGCACTATACATTAGTTATATAGGTCCTAAAAAGTGCCTTGTGAACTATATGGTGCCAAATGTGCAATTCACATTGCAAAAAGTTCTAACGGGTCTCAAAATGTTTATTAGAGTCTAATAAGTAAATAATAAAAGTATAACAGTTAACCAATAAAAGGTTTGTCTGTTATCGTTAAAAGAACTTAACTAAAAAATTTGCACTATACATTAGTTATATAGGTCCTAAAAAGTGCCTTGTGAACTATATGGTGCCAAATGTGCAATTCACATTGCAAAAAGTTCTAACGGGTCTCAAAATGTTTATTAGAGTCTAATAAGTAAATAATAAAAGTATAACAGTTAACCAATAAAAGGTTTGTCTGTTATCGTTAAAAGAACTTAACTAAAAAATTTGCTCTTTACATTAGTTATATAGGTCCTAAAAAGTGCCTTGTGAACTATATGGTGCCAAATGTGCAATTCACATTGCAAAAAGTTCTAACGGGTCTTAAAATGTTTATTAGAGTCTAATAAGTAAATAATAAAAGTATAACAGTTAACCAAAAAAAGGTTTGTCTGTTATCGTTAAAAAACTTAACTAAAAAATTTGCACTATACATTAGTTATATAGGTCCTAAAAAGTGCCTTGTGAACTATATGGTGCCAAATGTGCAATTCACATTGCAAAAAGTTCTAACGGGTCTCAAAATGTTTATTAGAGTCTAATAAGTAAATAATAAAAGTATAACAGTTAACCAATAAAAGGTTTGTCTGTTATCGTTAAAAGAACTTAACTAAAACATTTGCACTATACATTAGTTATATAGGTCCTAAAAAGTGCCTTGTGAACTATATGGTGCCAAATGTGCAATTCACATTGCAAAAAGTTCTAACGGGTCTTAAAATGTTTATTAGAGTCTAATAAGTAAATAATAAAAGTATAACAGTTAACCAAAAAAAGGTTTGTCTGTTATCGTTAAAAAACTTAACTAAAAAATTTGCACTATACATTAGTTATATAGGTCCTAAAAAGTGCCTTGTGAACTATATGGTGCCAAATGTGCAATTCACATTGCAAAAAGTTCTAACGGGTCTCAAAATGTTTATTAGAGTCTAATAAGTAAATAATAAAAGTATAACAGTTAACCAATAAAAGGTTTGTCTGTTATCGTTAAAAGAACTTAACTAAAACATTTGCACTATACATTAGTTATATAGGTCCTAAAAAGTGCCTTGTGAACTATATGGTGCCAAATGTGCAATTCACATAGCAAAAAGTTCTAACGGGTCTCAAAATGTTTATTAGAGTCTAATAAGTAAATAATAAAAGTATAACAGTTAACCAATAAAAGGTTTGTCTGTTATCGTTAAAAGAACTTAACTAAAAAATTTGCACAATACATTAGTTATATAGGTCCTAAAAAGTGCCTTGTGAACTATATGGTGCCAAATGTGCAATTCACATTGCAAAAAGTTCTAACGGGTCTCAAAATGTTTATTAGAGTCTAATAAGTAAATAATAAAAGTATAACAGTTAACCAATAAAAGGTTTGTCTGTTATCGTTAAAAGAACTTAACTAAAACATTTGCACTATACATTAGTTATATAGGTCCTAAAAAGTGCCTTGTGAACTATATGGTGCCAAATGTGCAATTCACATAGCAAAAAGTTCTAACGGGTCTCAAAATGTTTATTAGAGTCTAATAAGTAAATAATAAAAGTATAACAGTTAACCAATAAAAGGTTTGTCTGTTATCGTTAAAAGAACTTAACTAAAAAATTTGCACTATACATTAGTTATATAGGTCCTAAAAAGTGCCTTGTGAACTATATGGTGCCAAATGTGCAATTCACATTGCAAAAAGTTCTAACGAGTCTCAAAATGTTTATTAGAGTCTAATAAGTAAATAATAAAAGTATAACAGTTAACCAATAAAAGGTTTGTCTGTTATCGTTAAAAGAACTTAACTAAAAAATTTGCACTATACATTAGTTATATAGGTCCTAAAAAGTGCCTTGTGAACTATATGGTGCCAAATGTGCAATTCACATTGCAAAAAGTTCTAACGGGTCTCAAAATGTTTATTAGAGTCTAATAAGTAAATAATAAAAGTATAACAGTTAACCAATAAAAGGTTTGTCTGTTATCGTTAAAAGAACTTAAATAAAAATTTGCACTATACATTAGTTATATAGGTCCTAAAAAGTGCCTTGTGAACTATATGGTGCCAAATGTGCAATTCACCTAGCAAAAAGTTCTAACGGGTCTCAAAATGTTTATTAGAGTCTAATAAGTAAATAATAAAAGTATAACAGTTAACCAATAAAAGGTTTGTCTGTTATCGTTAAAAGAACTTAACTAAAAAATTTGCACTATACATTAGTTATATAGGTCCTAAAAAGTGCCTTGTGAACTATATGGTGCCAAATGTGAAATTCACATTGCAAAAACTTCTAACGGGTCTCAAAATGTTTATTAGAGTCTAATAAGTAAATAATAAAAGTATAACAGTTAACCAATAAAAGGTTTGTCTGTTATCGTTAAAAGAACTTAACTAAAACATTTGCACTATACATTAGTTATATAGGTCCTAAAAAGTGCCTTGTGAACTATATGGTGCCAAATGTGCAATTCACATAGCAAAAAGTTCTAACGGGTCTCAAAATGTTTATTAGAGTCTAATAAGTAAATAATAAAAGTATAACAGTTAACCAATAAAAGGTTTGTCTGTTATCGTTAAAAGAACTTAACTAAAATATTTGCACTATACATTAGTTTTATAGGTCCTAAAAAGTGCCTTGTGAACTATATGGTGCCAAATGTGCAATTCACATTGCAAAAAGTTCTAACGGGTCTCAAAATGTTTATTAGAGTCTAATAAGTAAATAATAAAAGTATAACAGTTAACCAATAAAAGGTTTGTCTGTTATCGTTAAAAGAACTTAACTAAAAAATTTGCACTATACATTAGTTATATAGGTCCTAAAAAGTGCCTTGTGAACTATATGGTGCCAAATGTGCAATTCACCTAGCAAAAAGTTCTAACGGGTCTCAAAATGTTTATTAGAGTCTAATAAGTAAATAATAAAAGTATAACAGTTAACCAATAAAAGGTTTGTCTGTTATCGTTAAAAGAACTTAACTAAAAAATTTGCACTATACATTAGTTATATAGGTCCTAAAAAGTGCCTTGTGAACTATATGGTGCCAAATGTGCAATTCACATTGTAAAAAGTTCTAACGGGTCTCAAAATATTTATTAGAGTCTAATAAGTAAATAATAAAAGTATAACAGTTAACCAATAAAAGGTTTGTCTGTTATCGTTAAAAGAACTTAACTAAAACATTTGCACTATACATTAGTTATATAGGTCCTAAAAAGTGCCTTGTGAACTATATGGTGCCAAATGTGCAATTCACATTGCAAAAAGTTCTAACGGGTCTCAAAATGTTTATTAGAGTCTAATAAGTAAATAATAAAAGTATAACAGTTAACCAATAAAAGGTTTGTCTGTTATCGTTAAAAGAACTTAACTAAAAAATTTGCACTATACATTAGTTATATAGGTCCTAAAAAGTGCCTTGTGAACTATATGGTGCCAAATGTGCAATTCACATTGCAAAAAGTTCTAACGGGTCTCAAAATGTTTATTAGAGTCTAATAAGTAAATAATAAAAGTATAACAGTTAACCAATAAAAGGTTTGTCTGTTATCGTTAAAAGAACTTAACTAAAAAATTTGCACTATACATTAGTTATATAGGTCCTAAAAAGTGCCTTGTGAACTATATGGTGCCAAATGTGCAATTCACATTGCAAAAAGTTCTAACGGGTCTCAAAATGTTTATTAGAGTCTAATAGGTAAATAATAAAAGTATAACAGTTAACCAATAAAAGGTTTGTCTGTTATCGTTAAAAGAACTTAACTAAAACATTTGCACTATACATTAGTTATATAGGTCCTAAAAAGTGCCTTGTGAACTATATGGTGCCAAATGTGCAATTCACATAGCAAAAAGTTCTAACGGGTCTCAAAATGTTTATTAGAGTCTAATAAGTAAATAATAAAAGTATAACAGTTAACCAATAAAAGGTTTGTCTGTTATCGTTAAAAGAACTTAACTAAAAAATTTGCACTATACATTAGTTATATAGGTCCTAAAAAGTGCCTTGTGAACTATATGGTGCCAAATGTGCAATTCACATTGCAAAAAGTTCTAACGGGTCTCAAAATGTTTATTAGAGTCTAATAAGTAAATAATAAAAGTATAACAGTTAACCAATAAAAGGTTTGTCTGTTATCGTTAAAAAACTTAACTAAAAAATTTGCACTATACATTAGTTATATAGGTCCTAAAAAGTGCCTTGTGAACTATATGGTGCCAAATGTGCAATTCACATTGCAAAAAGTTCTAACGGGTCTCAAAATGTTTATTAGAGTCTAATAAGTAAATAATAAAAGTTTAACAGTTAACCAATAAAAGGTTTGTCTGTTATCGTTAAAAGAACTTAACTAAAAAATTTGCACTATACATTAGTTATATAGGTCCTAAAAAGTGCCTTGTGAACTATATGGTGCCAAATGTGCAATTCACATTGCAAAAAGTTCTAACGGGTCTCAAAATGTTTATTAGAGTCTAATAAGTAAATAATAAAAGTATAACAGTTAACCAATAAAAGGTTTGTCTGTTATCGTTAAAAGAACTTAACTAAAAAATTTGCACTATACATTAGTTATATAGGTCCTAAAAAGTGCCTTGTGAACTATATGGTGCCAAATGTGCAATTCACATTGCAAAAACTTCTAACGGGTCTCAAAATGTTTATTAGAGTCTAATAAGTAAATAATAAAAGTATAACAGTTAACCAAAAAAAGGTTTGTCTGTTATCGTTAAAAAACTTAACTAAAAAATTTGCACTATACATTAGTTATATAGGTCCTAAAAAGTGCCTTGTGAACTATATGGTGCCAAATGTGCAATTCACATTGCAAAAAGTTCTAACGGGTCTCAAAATGTTTATTAGAGTCTAATAAGTAAATAATAAAAGTATAACAGTTAACCAATAAAAGGTTTGTCTGTTATCGTTAAAAGAACTTAACTAAAAAATTTGCACTATACATTAGTTATATAGGTCCTAAAAAGTGCCTTGTGAACTATATGGTGCCAAATGTGCAATTCACATTGCAAAAAGTTCTAACGGGTCTTAAAATGTTTATTAGAGTCTAATAAGTAAATAATAAAAGTATAACAGTTAACCAAAAAAAGGTTTGTCTGTTATCGTTAAAAAACTTAACTAAAAAATTTGCACTATACATTAGTTATATAGGTCCTAAAAAGTGCCTTGTGAACTATATGGTGCCAAATGTGCAATTCACATTGCAAAAAGTTCTAACGGGTCTCAAAATGTTTATTAGAGTCTAATAAGTAAATAATAAAAGTATAACAGTTAACCAATAAAAGGTTTGTCTGTTATCGTTAAAAGAACTTAACTAAAACATTTGCACTATACATTAGTTATATAGGTCCTAAAAAGTGCCTTGTGAACTATATGGTGCCAAATGTGCAATTCACATTGCAAAAAGTTCTAACGGGTCTTAAAATGTTTATTAGAGTCTAATAAGTAAATAATAAAAGTATAACAGTTAACCAAAAAAAGGTTTGTCTGTTATCGTTAAAAAACTTAACTAAAAAATTTGCACTATACATTAGTTATATAGGTCCTAAAAAGTGCCTTGTGAACTATATGGTGCCAAATGTGCAATTCACATTGCAAAAAGTTCTAACGGGTCTCAAAATGTTTATTAGAGTCTAATAAGTAAATAATAAAAGTATAACAGTTAACCAATAAAAGGTTTGTCTGTTATCGTTAAAAGAATTTAACTAAAACATTTGCACTATACATTAGTTATATAGGTCCTAAAAAGTGCCTTGTGAACTATATGGTGCCAAATGTGCAATTCACATAGCAAAAAGTTCTAACGGGTCTCAAAATGTTTATTAGAGTCTAATAAGTAAATAATAAAAGTATAACAGTTAACCAATAAAAGGTTTGTCTGTTATCGTTAAAAGAACTTAACTAAAAAATTTGCACAATACATTAGTTATATAGGTCCTAAAAAGTGCCTTGTGAACTATATGGTGCCAAATGTGCAATTCACATTGCAAAAAGTTCTAACGGGTCTCAAAATGTTTATTAGAGTCTAATAAGTAAATAATAAAAGTATAACAGTTAACCAATAAAAGGTTTGTCTGTTATCGTTAAAAGAACTTAACTAAAACATTTGCACTATACATTAGTTATATAGGTCCTAAAAAGTGCCTTGTGAACTATATGGTGCCAAATGTGCAATTCACATAGCAAAAAGTTCTAACGGGTCTCAAAATGTTTATTAGAGTCTAATAAGTAAATAATAAAAGTATAACAGTTAACCAATAAAAGGTTTGTCTGTTATCGTTAAAAGAACTTAACTAAAAAATTTGCACTATACATTAGTTATATAGGTCCTAAAAAGTGCCTTGTGAACTATATGGTGCCAAATGTGCAATTCACATTGCAAAAAGTTCTAACGGGTCTCAAAATGTTTATTAGAGTCTAATAAGTAAATAATAAAAGTATAACAGTTAACCAATAAAAGGTTTGTCTGTTATCGTTAAAAGAACTTAACTAAAAAATTTGCACTATACATTAGTTATATAGGTCCTAAAAAGTGCCTTGTGAACTATATGGTGCCAAATGTGCAATTCACATTGCAAAAAGTTCTAACGGGTCTCAAAATGTTTATTAGAGTCTAATAAGTAAATAATAAAAGTATAACAGTTAACCAATAAAAGGTTTGTCTGTTATCGTTAAAAGAACTTAAATAAAAATTTGCACTATACATTAGTTATATAGGTCCTAAAAAGTGCCTTGTGAACTATATGGTGCCAAATGTGCAATTCACCTAGCAAAAAGTTCTAACGGGTCTCAAAATGTTTATTAGAGTCTAATAAGTAAATAATAAAAGTATAACAGTTAACCAATAAAAGGTTTGTCTGTTATCGTTAAAAGAACTTAACTAAAAAATTTGCACTATACATTAGTTATATAGGTCCTAAAAAGTGCCTTGTGAACTATATGGTGCCAAATGTGAAATTCACATTGCAAAAACTTCTAACGGGTCTCAAAATGTTTATTAGAGTCTAATAAGTAAATAATAAAAGTATAACAGTTAACCAATAAAAGGTTTGTCTGTTATCGTTAAAAGAACTTAACTAAAACATTTGCACTATACATTAGTTATATAGGTCCTAAAAAGTGCCTTGTGAACTATATGGTGCCAAATGTGCAATTCACATAGCAAAAAGTTCTAACGGGTCTCAAAATGTTTATTAGAGTCTAATAAGTAAATAATAAAAGTATAACAGTTAACCAATAAAAGGTTTGTCTGTTATCGTTAAAAGAACTTAACTAAAATATTTGCACTATACATTAGTTTTATAGGTCCTAAAAAGTGCCTTGTGAACTATATGGTGCCAAATGTGCAATTCACATTGCAAAAAGTTCTAACGGGTCTCAAAATGTTTATTAGAGTCTAATAAGTAAATAATAAAAGTATAACAGTTAACCAATAAAAGGTTTGTCTGTTATCGTTAAAAGAACTTAACTAAAAAATTTGCACTATACATTAGTTATATAGGTCCTAAAAAGTGCCTTGTGAACTATATGGTGCCAAATGTGCAATTCACCTAGCAAAAAGTTCTAACGGGTCTCAAAATGTTTATTAGAGTCTAATAAGTAAATAATAAAAGTATAACAGTTAACCAATAAAAGGTTTGTCTGTTATCGTTAAAAGAACTTAACTAAAAAATTTGCACTATACATTAGTTATATAGGTCCTAAAAAGTGCCTTGTGAACTATATGGTGCCAAATGTGCAATTCACATTGTAAAAAGTTCTAACGGGTCTCAAAATATTTATTAGAGTCTAATAAGTAAATAATAAAAGTATAACAGTTAACCAATAAAAGGTTTGTCTGTTATCGTTAAAAGAACTTAACTAAAACATTTGCACTATACATTAGTTATATAGGTCCTAAAAAGTGCCTTGTGAACTATATGGTGCCAAATGTGCAATTCACATTGCAAAAAGTTCTAACGGGTCTCAAAATGTTTATTAGAGTCTAATAAGTAAATAATAAAAGTATAACAGTTAACCAATAAAAGGTTTGTCTGTTATCGTTAAAAGAACTTAACTAAAAAATTTGCACTATACATTAGTTATATAGGTCCTAAAAAGTGCCTTGTGAACTATATGGTGCCAAATGTGCAATTCACATTGCAAAAAGTTCTAACGGGTCTCAAAATGTTTATTAGAGTCTAATAAGTAAATAATAAAAGTATAACAGTTAACCAATAAAAGGTTTGTCTGTTATCGTTAAAAGAACTTAACTAAAAAATTTGCACTATACATTAGTTATATAGGTCCTAAAAAGTGCCTTGTGAACTATATGGTGCCAAATGTGCAATTCACATTGCAAAAAGTTCTAACGGGTCTCAAAATGTTTATTAGAGTCTAATAGGTAAATAATAAAAGTATAACAGTTAACCAATAAAAGGTTTGTCTGTTATCGTTAAAAGAACTTAACTAAAACATTTGCACTATACATTAGTTATATAGGTCCTAAAAAGTGCCTTGTGAACTATATGGTGCCAAATGTGCAATTCACATAGCAAAAAGTTCTAACGGGTCTCAAAATGTTTATTAGAGTCTAATAAGTAAATAATAAAAGTATAACAGTTAACCAATAAAAGGTTTGTCTGTTATCGTTAAAAGAACTTAACTAAAAAATTTGCACTATACATTAGTTATATAGGTCCTAAAAAGTGCCTTGTGAACTATATGGTGCCAAATGTGCAATTCACATTGCAAAAAGTTCTAACGGGTCTCAAAATGTTTATTAGAGTCTAATAAGTAAATAATAAAAGTATAACAGTTAACCAATAAAAGGTTTGTCTGTTATCGTTAAAAGAACTTAACTAAAAAATTTGCACTATACATTAGTTATATAGGTCCTAAAAAGTGCCTTGTGAACTATATGGTGCCAAATGTGCAATTCACATTGCAAAAAGTTCTAACGGGTCTCAAAATGTTTATTAGAGTCTAATAAGTAAATAATAAAAGTATAACAGTTAACCAATAAAAGGTTTGTCTGTTATCGTTAAAAGAACTTAACTAAAAAATTTGCACTATACATTAGTTATATAGGTCCTAAAAAGTGCCTTGTGAACTATATGGTGCCAAATGTGCAATTCACATTGCAAAAACTTCTAACGGGTCTCAAAATGTTTATTAGAGTCTAATAAGTAAATAATAAAAGTATAACAGTTAACCAATAAAAGGTTTGTCTGTTATCGTTAAAAGAACTTAACTAAAAAATTTGCACTATACATTAGTTATATAGGTCCTAAAAAGTGCCTTGTGAACTATATGGTGCCAAATGTGCAATTCACATTGCAAAAACTTCTAACGGGTCTCAAAATGTTTATTAGAGTCTAATAAGTAAATAATAAAAGTATAACAGTTAACCAATAAAAGGTTTGTCTGTTATCGTTAAAAGAACTTAACTAAAAAATTTGCACTATACATTAGTTATATAGGTCCTAAAAAGTGCCTTGTGAACTATATGGTGCCAAATGTGCAATTCACATTGCAAAAAGTTCTAACGGGTCTCAAAATGTTTATTAGAGTCTAATAAGTAAATAATAAAAGTATAACAGTTAACCAATAAAAGGTTTGTCTGTTATCGTTAAAAGAACTTAACTAAAAAATTTGCACTATACATTAGTTATATAGGTCCTAAAAAGTGCCTTGTGAACTATACGGTGCCAAATGTGCAATTCACATTGCAAAAAGTTCTAACGGGTCTCAAAATGTTTATTAGAGTCTAATAAGTAAATAATAAAAGTATAACAGTTAACCAATAAAAGGTTTGTCTGTTATCGTTAAAAGAACTTAACTAAAACATTTGCACTATACATTAGTTATATAGGTCCTAAAAAGTGCCTTGTGAACTATATGGTGCCAAATGTGCAATTCACATAGCAAAAAGTTCTAACGGGTCTCAAAATGTTTATTAGAGTCTAATAAGTAAATAATAAAAGTATAACAGTTAACCAATAAAAGGTTTGTCTGTTATCGTTAAAAGAACTTAACTAAAATATTTGCACTATACATTAGTTTTATAGGTCCTAAAAAGTGCCTTGTGAACTATATGGTGCCAAATGTGCAATTCACATTGCAAAAAGTTCTAACGGGTCTCAAAATGTTTATTAGAGTCTAATAAGTAAATAATAAAAGTATAACAGTTAACCAATAAAAGGTTTGTCTGTTATCGTTAAAAGAACTTAACTAAAAAATTTGCACTATACATTAGTTATATAGGTCCTAAAAAGTGCCTTGTGAACTATATGGTGCCAAATGTGCAATTCACATAGCAAAAAGTTCTAACGGGTCTCAAAATGTTTATTAGAGTCTAATAAGTAAATAATAAAAGTATAACAGTTAACCAATAAAAGGTTTGTCTGTTATCGTTAAAAGAACTTAACTAAAAAATTTGCACTATACATTAGTTATATAGGTCCTAAAAAGTGCCTTGTGAACTATATGGTGCCAAATGTGCAATTCACATTGCAAAAAGTTCTAACGGGTCTCAAAATGTTTATTAGAGTCTAATAAGTAAATAATAAAAGTATAACAGTTAACCAATAAAAGGTTTGTCTGTTATCGTTAAAAGAACTTAACTAAAAAATTTGCACTATACATTAGTTATATAGGTCCTAAAAAGTGCCTTGTGAACTATATGGTGCCAAATGTGCAATTCACATTGCAAAAAGTTCTAACGGGTCTCAAAATGTTTATTAGAGTCTAATAAGTAAATAATAAAAGTATAACAGTTAACCAATAAAAGGTTTGTCTGTTATCGTTAAAAGAACTTAACTAAAAAATTTGCACTATACATTAGTTATATAGGTCCTAAAAAGTGCCTTGTGAACTATATGGTGCCAAATGTGCAATTCACATTGCAAAAACTTCTAACGGGTCTCAAAATGTTTATTAGAGTCTAATAAGTAAATAATAAAAGTATAACAGTTAACCAATAAAAGGTTTGTCTGTTATCGTTAAAAGAACTTAACTAAAAAATTTGCACTATACATTAGTTATATAGGTCCTAAAAAGTGCCTTGTGAACTATATGGTGCCAAATGTGCAATTCACATTGCAAAAACTTCTAACGGGTCTCAAAATGTTTATTAGAGTCTAATAAGTAAATAATAAAAGTATAACAGTTAACCAATAAAAGGTTTGTCTGTTATCGTTAAAAGAACTTAACTAAAAAATTTGCACTATACATTAGTTATATAGGTCCTAAAAAGTGCCTTGTGAACTATATGGTGCCAAATGTGCAATTCACATTGCAAAAAGTTCTAACGGGTCTCAAAATGTTTATTAGAGTCTAATAAGTAAATAATAAAAGTATAACAGTTAACCAATAAAAGGTTTGTCTGTTATCGTTAAAAGAACTTAACTAAAAAATTTGCACTATACATTAGTTATATAGGTCGTAAAAAGTGCCTTGTGAACTATATGGTGCCAAATGTGCAATTCACATTGCAAAAAGTTCTAACGGGTCTCAAAATGTTTATTAGAGTCTAATAAGTAAATAATAAAAGTATAACAGTTAACCAATAAAAGGTTTGTCTGTTATCGTTAAAAGAACTTAACTAAAACATTTGCACTATACATTAGTTATATAGGTCCTAAAAAGTGCCTTGTGAACTATATGGTGCCAAATGTGCAATTCACATAGCAAAAAGTTCTAACGGGTCTCAAAATGTTTATTAGAGTCTAATAAGTAAATAATAAAAGTATAACAGTTAACCAATAAAAGGTTTGTCTGTTATCGTTAAAAGAACTTAACTAAAAAATTTGCACTATACATTAGTTATATAGGTCCTAAAAAGTGCCTTGTGAACTATATGGTGCCAAATGTGCAATTCACATTGCAAAAAGTTCTAACGGGTCTCAAAATGTTTATTAGAGTCTAATAAGTAAATAATAAAAGTATAACAGTTAACCAATAAAAGGTTTGTCTGTTATCGTTAAAAGAACTTAACTAAAAAATTTGCTCTATACATTAGTTATATAGGTCCTAAAAAGTGCCTTGTGAACTATATGGTGCCAAATGTGCAATTCACATTGCAAAAAGTTCTAACGGGTCTTAAAATGTTTATTAGAGTCTAATAAGTAAATAATAAAAGTATAACAGTTAACCAAAAAAAGGTTTGTCTGTTATCGTTAAAAAACTTAACTAAAAAATTTGCACTATACATTAGTTATATAGGTCCTAAAAAGTGCCTTGTGAACTATATGGTGCCAAATGTGCAATTCACATTGCAAAAAGTTCTAACGGGTCTCAAAATGTTTATTAGAGTCTAATAAGTAAATAATAAAAGTATAACAGTTAACCAATAAAAGGTTTGTCTGTTATCGTTAAAAGAACTTAACTAAAACATTTGCACTATACATTAGTTATATAGGTCCTAAAAAGTGCCTTGTGAACTATATGGTGCCAAATGTGCAATTCACATAGCAAAAAGTTCTAACGGGTCTCAAAATGTTTATTAGAGTCTAATAAGTAAATAATAAAAGTATAACAGTTAACCAATAAAAGGTTTGTCTGTTATCGTTAAAAGAACTTAACTAAAAAATTTGCACTATACATTAGTTATATAGGTCCTAAAAAGTGCCTTGTGAACTATATGGTGCCAAATGTGCAATTCACATTGCAAAAACTTCTAACGGGTCTCAAAATGTTTATTAGAGTCTAATAAGTAAATAATAAAAGTATAACAGTTAACCAATAAAAGGTTTGTCTGTTATCGTTAAAAGAACTTAACTAAAAAATTTGCACTATACATTAGTTATATAGGTCCTAAAAAGTGCCTTGTGAACTATATGGTGCCAAATGTGCAATTCACATTGCAAAAAGTTCTAACGGGTCTCAAAATGTTTATTAGAGTCTAATAAGTAAATAATAAAAGTATAACAGTTAACCAATAAAAGGTTTGTCTGTTATCGTTAAAAGAACTTAACTAAAAAATTTGCACTATACATTAGTTATATAGGTCCTAAAAAGTGCCTTGTGAACTATATGGTGCCAAATGTGCAATTCACATTGCAAAAAGTTCTAACGGGTCTCAAAATGTTTATTAGAGTCTAATAAGTAAATAATAAAAGTATAACAGTTAACCAATAAAAGGTTTGTCTGTTATCGTTAAAAGAACTTAACTAAAACATTTGCACTATACATTAGTTATATAGGTCCTAAAAAGTCCCTTGTGAACTATATGGTGCCAAATGTGCAATTCACATAGCAAAAAGTTCTAACGGGTCTCAAAATGTTTATTAGAGTCTAATAAGTAAATAATAAAAGTATAACAGTTAACCAATAAAAGGTTTGTCTGTTATCGTTAAAAGAACTTAACTAAAAAATTTGCACTATACATTAGTTATATAGGTCCTAAAAAGTGCCTTGTGAACTATATGGTGCCAAATGTGCAATTCACATTGCAAAAAGTTCTAACGGGTCTCAAAATGTTTATTAGAGTCTAATAAGTAAATAATAAAAGTATAACAGTTAACCAATAAAAGGTTTGTCTGTTATCGTTAAAAGAACTTAACTAAAAAATTTGCACTATACATTAGTTATATAGGTCCTAAAAAGTGCCTTGTGAACTATATGGTGCCAAATGTGCAATTCACATTGCAAAAAGTTCTAACGGGTCTCAAAATGTTTATTAGAGTCTAATAAGTAAATAATAAAAGTATAACAGTTAACCAATAAAAGGTTTGTCTGTTATCGTTAAAAGAACTTAACTAAAAAATTTGCACTATACATTAGTTATATAGGTCCTAAAAAGTGCCTTGTGAACTATATGGTGCCAAATGTGCAATTCACATTGCAAAAAGTTCTAACGGGTCTTAAAATGTTTATTAGAGTCTAATAAGTAAATAATAAAAGTATAACAGTTAACCAAAAAAAGGTTTGTCTGTTATCGTTAAAAAACTTAACTAAAAAATTTGCACTATACATTAGTTATATAGGTCCTAAAAAGTGCCTTGTGAACTATATGGTGCCAAATGTGCAATTCACATTGCAAAAAGTTCTAACGGGTCTCAAAATGTTTATTAGAGTCTAATAAGTAAATAATAAAAGTATAACAGTTAACCAATAAAAGGTTTGTCTGTTATCGTTAAAAGAACTTAACTAAAACATTTGCACTATACATTAGTTATATAGGTCCTAAAAAGTGCCTTGTGAACTATATGGTGCCAAATGTGCAATTCACATAGCAAAAAGTTCTAACGGGTCTCAAAATGTTTATTAGAGTCTAATAAGTAAATAATAAAAGTATAACAGTTAACCAATAAAAGGTTTGTCTGTTATCGTTAAAAGAACTTAACTAAAAAATTTGCACTATACATTAGTTATATAGGTCCTAAAAAGTGCCTTGTGAACTATATGGTGCCAAATGTGCAATTCACATTGCAAAAAGTTCTAACGGGTCTCAAAATGTTTATTAGAGTCTAATAAGTAAATAATAAAAGTATAACAGTTAACCAATAAAAGGTTTGTCTGTTATCGTTAAAAGAACTTAACTAAAAAATTTGCACTATACATTAGTTATATAGGTCCTAAAAAGTGCCTTGTGAACTATATGGTGCCAAATGTGCAATTCACCTAGCAAAAAGTTCTAACGGGTCTCAAAATGTTTATTAGAGTCTAATAAGTAAATAATAAAAGTATAACAGTTAACCAATAAAAGGTTTGTCTGTTATCGTTAAAAGAACTTAACTAAAAAATTTGCACTATACATTAGTTATATAGGTCCTAAAAAGTGCCTTGTGAACTATATGGTGCCAAATGTGCAATTCACATTGTAAAAAGTTCTAACGGGTCTCAAAATGTTTATTAGAGTCTAATAAGTAAATAATAAAAGTATAACAGTTAACCAATAAAAGGTTTGTCTGTTATCGTTAAAAGAACTTAACTAAAAAATTTGCACTATACATTAGTTATATAGGTCCTAAAAAGTGCCTTGTGAACTATATGGTGCCAAATGTTTAATTCACATTGCAAAAAGTTGTAACGGGTCTCAAAATGTTTATTAGAGTCTAATAAATAAATAATAAAAGTATAACAGTTAACCAATAAAAGGTTTGTCTGTTATCGTTAAAAGAACTTAACTAAAAAATTTGCACTATACATTAGTTATATAGGTCCTAAAAAGTGCCTTGTGAACTATATGGTGCCAAATGTGCAATTCACATTGCAAAAAGTTCTAACGGGTCTCAAAATGTTTATTAGAGTCTAATAAGTAAATAATAAAAGTATAACAGTTAACCAATAAAAGGTTTGTCTGTTATCGTTAAAAGAACTTAACTAAAACATTTGCACTATACATTAGTTATATAGGTCCTAAAAAGTGCCTTGTGAACTATATGGTGCCAAATGTGCAATTCACATTGCAAAAAGTTCTAACGGGTCTCAAAATGTTTATTAGAGTCTAATAAGTAAATAATAAAAGTATAACAGTTAACCAATAAAAGGTTTGTCTGTTATCGTTAAAAGAACTTAACTAAAACATTTGCACTATACATTAGTTATATAGGTCCTAAAAAGTGCCTTGTGAACTATATGGTGCCAAATGTGCAATTCACATTGCAAAAAGTTCTAACGGGTCTCAAAATGTTTATTAGAGTCTAATAAGTAAATAATAAAAGTATAACAGTTAACCAATAAAAGGTTTGTCTGTTATCGTTAAAAGAACTTAACTAAAAATTTGCACTATACATTAGTTATATAGGTCCTAAAAAGTGCCTTGTGAACTATATGGTGCCAAATGTGCAATTCACATTGCAAAAAGTTCTAACGGGTCTCAAAATGTTTATTAGAGTCTAATAAGTAAATAATAAAAGTATAACAGTTAACCAATAAAAGGTTTGTCTGTTATCGTTAAAAGAACTTAACTAAAAAATTTGCACTATACATTAGTTATATAGGTCCTAAAAAGTGCCTTGTGAACTATATGGTGCCAAATGTGCAATTCACATTGCAAAAAGTTCTAACGGGTCTCAAAATGTTTATTAGAGTCTAATAAGTAAATAATAAAAGTATAACAGTTAACCAATAAAAGGTTTGTCTGTTATCGTTAAAAGAACTTAACTAAAAAATTTGCACTATACATTAGTTATATAGGTCCTAAAAAGTGCCTTGTGAACTATATGGTGCCAAATGTGCAATTCACATTGCAAAAAGTTCTAACGGGTCTCAAAATGTTTATTAGAGTCTAATAAGTAAATAATAAAAGTATAACAGTTAACCAATAAAAGGTTTGTCTGTTATCGTTAAAAGAACTTAACTAAAACATTTGCACTATACATTAGTTATATAGGTCCTAAAAAGTGCCTTGTGAACTATATGGTGCCAAATGTGCAATTCACATTGCAAAAAGTTCTAACGGGTCTCAAAATGTTTATTAGAGTCTAATAAGTAAATAATAAAAGTATAACAGTTAACCAATAAAAGGTTTGTCTGTTATCGTTAAAAGAACTTAACTAAAACATTTGCACTATACATTAGTTATATAGGTCCTAAAAAGTGCCTTGTGAACTATATGGTACCAAATGTGCAATTCACATAGCAAAAAGTTCTAACGGGTCTCAAAATGTTTATTAGAGTCTAATAAGTAAATAATAAAAGTATAACAGTTAACCAATAAAAGGTTTGTCTGTTATCGTTAAAAGAACTTAACTAAAAAATTTGCACTATACATTAGTTATATAGGTCCTAAAAAGTGCCTTGTGAACTATATGGTGCCAAATGTGCAATTCACATTGCAAAAAGTTCTAACGGGTCTCAAAATGTTTATTAGAGTCTAATAAGTAAATAATAAAAGTATAACAGTTAACCAATAAAAGGTTTGTCTGTTATCGTTAAAAGAACTTAACTAAAAAATTTGCACTATACATTAGTTATATAGGTCCTAAAAAGTGCCTTGTGAACTATATGGTGCCAAATGTGCAATTCACATTGCAAAAAGTTCTAACGGGTCTCAAAATGTTTATTAGAGTCTAATAAGTAAATAATAAAAGTATAACAGTTAACCAATAAAAGGTTTGTCTGTTATCGTTAAAAGAACTTAACTAAAAAATTTGCACTATACATTAGTTATATAGGTCCTAAAAAGTGCCTTGTGAACTATATGGTGCCAAATGTGCAATTCACATTGCAAAAAGTTCTAACGGGTTTCAAAATGTTTATTAGAGTCTAATAAGTAAATAATAAAAGTATAACAGTTAACCAATAAAAGGTTTGTCTGTTATCGTTAAAAGAACTTAACTAAAAAATTTGCACTATACATTAGTTATATAGGTCCTAAAAAGTGCCTTGTGAACTATATGGTGCCAAATGTGCAATTCACATTGCAAAAAGTTCTAACGGGTCTCAAAATGTTTATTAGAGTCTAATAAGTAAATAATAAAAGTATAACAGTTAACCAATAAAAGGTTTGTCTGTTATCGTTAAAAGAACTTAACTAAAACATTTGCACTATACATTAGTTATATAGGTCCTAAAAAGTGCCTTGTGAACTATATGGTGCCAAATGTGCAATTCACATAGCAAAAAGTTCTAACGGGTCTCAAAATGTTTATTAGAGTCTAATAAGTAAATAATAAAAGTATAACAGTTAACCAATAAAAGGTTTGTCTGTTATCGTTAAAAGAACTTAACTAAAAAATTTGCACTATACATTAGTTATATAGGTCCTAAAAAGTGCCTTGTGAACTATATGGTGCCAAATGTGCAATTCACATTGCAAAAAGTTCTAACGGGTCTCAAAATGTTTATTAGAGTCTAATAAGTAAATAATAAAAGTATAACAGTTAACCAATAAAAGGTTTGTCTGTTATCGTTAAAAGAACTTAACTAAAAAATTTGCACTATACATTAGTTATATAGGTCCTAAAAAGTGCCTTGTGAACTATATGGTGCCAAATGTGCAATTCACATTGCAAAAAGTTCTAACGGGTCTCAAAATGTTTATTAGAGTCTAATAAGTAAATAATAAAAGTATAACAGTTAACCAATAAAAGGTTTGTCTGTTATCGTTAAAAGAACTTAACTAAAAAATTTGCTCTATACATTAGTTATATAGGTCCTAAAAAGTGCCTTGTGAACTATATGGTGCCAAATGTGCAATTCACATTGCAAAAAGTTCTAACGGGTCTTAAAATGTTTATTAGAGTCTAATAAGTAAATAATAAAAGTATAACAGTTAACCAAAAAAAGGTTTGTCTGTTATCGTTAAAAAACTTAACTAAAAAATTTGCACTATACATTAGTTATATAGGTCCTAAAAAGTGCCTTGTGAACTATATGGTGCCAAATGTGCAATTCACATTGCAAAAAGTTCTAACGGGTCTCAAAATGTTTATTAGAGTCTAATAAGTAAATAATAAAAGTATAACAGTTAACCAATAAAAGGTTTGTCTGTTATCGTTAAAAGAACTTAACTAAAACATTTGCACTATACATTAGTTATATAGGTCCTAAAAAGTGCCTTGTGAACTATATGGTGCCAAATGTGCAATTCACATAGCAAAAAGTTCTAACGGGTCTCAAAATGTTTATTAGAGTCTAATAAGTAAATAATAAAAGTATAACAGTTAACCAATAAAAGGTTTGTCTGTTATCGTTAAAAGAACTTAACTAAAAAATTTGCACTATACATTAGTTATATAGGTCCTAAAAAGTGCCTTGTGAACTATATGGTGCCAAATGTGCAATTCACATTGCAAAAAGTTCTAACGGGTCTCAAAATGTTTATTAGAGTCTAATAAGTAAATAATAAAAGTATAACAGTTAACCAATAAAAGGTTTGTCTGTTATCGTTAAAAGAACTTAACTAAAATATTTGCACTATACATTAGTTTTATAGGTCCTAAAAAGTGCCTTGTGAACTATATGGTGCCAAATGTGCAATTCACATTGCAAAAAGTTCTAACGGGTCTCAAAATGTTTATTAGAGTCTAATAAGTAAATAATAAAAGTATAACAGTTAACCAATAAAAGGTTTGTCTGTTATCGTTAAAAGAACTTAACTAAAAAATTTGCACTATACATTAGTTATATAGGTCCTAAAAAGTGCCTTGTGAACTATATGGTGCCAAATGTGCAATTCACATTGCAAAAACTTCTAACGGGTCTCAAAATGTTTATTAGAGTCTAATAAGTAAATAATAAAAGTATAACAGTTAACCAATAAAAGGTTTGTCTGTTATCGTTAAAAGAACTTAACTAAAAAATTTGCACTTGACATTAGTTATATAGGTCCTAAAAAGTGCCTTGTGAACTATATGGTGCCAAATGTGCAATTCACATTGCAAAAAGTTCTAACGGGTCTCAAAATGTTTATTAGAGTCTAATAAGTAAATAATAAAAGTATAACAGTTAACCAATAAAAGGTTTGTCTGTTATCGTTAAAAGAACTTAACTAAAAAATTTGCACTATACATTAGTTATATAGGTCCTAAAAAGTGCCTTGTGAACTATATGGTGCCAAATGTGCAATTCACATTGCAAAAAGTTCTAACGGGTCTCAAAATGTTTATTAGAGTCTAATAAGTAAATAATAAAAGTATAACAGTTAACCAATAAAAGGTTTGTCTGTTATCGTTAAAAGAACTTAACTAAAAAATTTGCACTATACATTAGTTATATAGGTCCTAAAAAGTGCCTTGTGAACTATATGGTGCCAAATGTGCAATTCACATTGCAAAAAGTTCTAACGGGTCTCAAAATGTTTATTAGAGTCTAATAAGTAAATAATAAAAGTATAACAGTTAACCAATAAAAGGTTTGTCTGTTATCGTTAAAAGAACTTAACTAAAAAATTTGCACTATACATTAGTTATATAGGTCCTAAAAAGTGCCTTGTGAACTATATGGTGCCAAATGTGCAATTCACATTGCAAAAAGTTCTAACGGGTCTCAAAATGTTTATTAGAGTCTAATAAGTAAATAATAAAAGTATAACAGTTAACCAAAAAAAGGTTTGTCTGTTATCGTTAAAAGAACTTAACTAAAACATTTGCACTATACATTAGTTATATAAGTCCTAAAAAGTGCCTTGTGAACTATATGGTGCCAAATGTGCAATTCACATTGCAAAAAGTTCTAACGGGTCTCAAAATGTTTATTAGAGTCTAATAAGTAAATAATAAAAGTATAACAGTTAACCAATAAAAGGTTTGTCTGTTATCGTTAAAAGAACTTAACTAAAAAATTTGCACTATACATTAGTTATATAGGTCCTAAAAAGTGCCTTGTGAACTATATGGTGCCAAATGTGCAATTCACATTGCAAAAAGTTCTAACGGGTCTCAAAATGTTTATTAGAGTCTAATAAGTAAATAATAAAAGTATAACAGTTAACCAAGAAAGCGTTTGTCTGTTATCGTTAAAAGAACTTAACTAAAAAATTTGCACTATACATTAGTTATATAGGTCCTAAAAAGTGCCTTGTGAACTATATGGTGCCAAATGTGCAATTCACATTGCAAAAAGTTCTAACGGGTCTCAAAATGTTTATTAGAGTCTAATAAGTAAATAATAAAAGTATAACAGTTAACCAATAAAAGGTTTGTCTGTTATCGTTAAAAGAACTTAACTAAAAAATTTGCACTATACATTAGTTATATAGGTCCTAAAAAGTGCCTTGTGAACTATATGGTGCCAAATGTGCAATTCACATTGCAAAAAGTTCTAACGGGTCTCAAAATGTTTATTAGAGTCTAATAAGTAAATAATAAAAGTATAACAGTTAACCAATAAAAGGTTTGTCTGTTATCGTTAAAAGAACTTAACTAAAACATTTGCACTATACATTAGTTATATAGGTCCTAAAAAGTGCCTTGTGAACTATATGGTGCCAAATGTGCAATTCACATAGCAAAAAGTTCTAACGGGTCTCAAAATGTTTATTAGAGTCTAATAAGTAAATAATAAAAGTATAACAGTTAACCAATAAAAGGTTTGTCTGTTATCGTTAAAAGAACTTAACTAAAAAATTTGCACTATACATTAGTTATATAGGTCCTAAAAAGTGCCTTGTGAACTATATGGTGCCAAATGTGCAATTCACATTGCAAAAAGTTCTAACGGGTCTCAAAATGTTTATTAGAGTCTAATAAGTAAATAATAAAAGTATAACAGTTAACCAATAAAAGGTTTGTCTGTTATCGTTAAAAGAACTTAACTAAAAAATTTGCACTATACATTAGTTATATAGGTCCTAAAAAGTGCCTTGTGAACTATATGGTGCCAAATGTGCAATTCACATTGCAAAAACTTCTAACGGGTCTCAAAATGTTTATTAGAGTCTAATAAGTAAATAATAAAAGTATAACAGTTAACCAATAAAAGGTTTGTCTGTTATCGTTAAAAGAACTTAACTAAAAAATTTGCTCTATACATTTGTTATATAGGTCCTAAAAAGTGCCTTGTGAACTATATGGTGCCAAATGTGCAATTCACATTGCAAAAAGTTCTAACGGGTCTTAAAATGTTTATTAGAGTCTAATAAGTAAATAATAAAAGTATAACAGTTAACCAAAAAAAGGTTTGTCTGTTATCGTTAAAAAACTTAACTAAAAAATTTGCACTATACATTAGTTATATAGGTCCTAAAAAGTGCCTTGTGAACTATATGGTGCCAAATGTGCAATTCACATTGCAAAAAGTTCTAACGGGTCTCAAAATGTTTATTAGAGTCTAATAAGTAAATAATAAAAGTATAACAGTTAACCAATAAAAGGTTTGTCTGTTATCGTTAAAAGAACTTAACTAAAACATTTGCACTATACATTAGTTATATAGGTCCTAAAATGTGCCTTGTGAACTATATGGTGCCAAATGTGCAATTCACATAGCAAAAAGTTCTAACGGGTCTCAAAATGTTTATTAGAGTCTAATAAGTAAATAATAAAAGTATAACAGTTAACCAATAAAAGGTTTGTCTGTTATCGTTAAAAGAACTTAACTAAAAAATTTGCACTATACATTAGTTATATAGGTCCTAAAAAGTGCCTTGTGAACTATATGGTGCCAAATGTGCAATTCACATTGCAAAAAGTTCTAACGGGTCTCAAAATGTTTATTAGAGTCTAATAAGTAAATAATAAAAGTATAACAGTTAACCAATAAAAGGTTTGTCTGTTATTGTTAAAAGAACTTAACTAAAATATTTGCACTATACATTAGTTTTATAGGTCCTAAAAAGTGCCTTGTGAACTATATGGTGCCAAATGTGCAATTCACATTGCAAAAAGTTCTAACGGGTCTCAAAATGTTTATTAGAGTCTAATAAGTAAATAATAAAAGTATAACAGTTAACCAATAAAAGGTTTGTCTGTTATCGTTAAAAGAACTTAACTAAAAAATTTGCACTATACATTAGTTATATAGGTCCTAAAAAGTGCCTTGTGAACTATATGGTGCCAAATGTGCAATTCACCTAGCAAAAAGTTCTAACGGGTCTCAAAATGTTTATTAGAGTCTAATAAGTAAATAATAAAAGTATAACAGTTAACCAATAAAAGGTTTGTCTGTTATCGTTAAAAGAACTTAACTAAAAAATTTGCACTATACATTAGTTATATAGGTCCTAAAAAGTGCCTTGTGAACTATATGGTGCCAAATGTGCAATTCACATTGCAAAAAGTTCTAACGGGTCTCAAAATGTTTATTAGAGTCTAATAAGTAAATAATAAAAGTATAACAGTTAACCAATAAAAGGTTTGTCTGTTATCGTTAAAAGAACTTAACTAAAAAATTTGCACTATACATTAGTTATATAGGTCCTAAAAAGTGCCTTGTGAACTATATGGTGCCAAATGTGCAATTCACATTGCAAAAAGTTCTAACGGGTCTCAAAATGTTTATTAGAGTCTAATAAGTAAATAATAAAAGTATAACAGTTAACCAATAAAAGGTTTGTCTGTTATCGTTAAAAGAACTTAACTAAAAAATTTGCACTATACATTAGTTATATAGGTCCTAAAAAGTGCCTTGTGAACTATATGGTGCCAAATGTGCAATTCACATTGCAAAAAGTTCTAACGGGTCTCAAAATGTTTATTAGAGTCTAATAAGTAAATAATAAAAGTATAACAGTTAACCAATAAAAGGTTTGTCTGTTATCGTTAAAAGAACTTAACTAAAATATTTGCACTATACATTAGTTTTATAGGTCCTAAAAAGTGCCTTGTGAACTATATGGTGCCAAATGTGCAATTCACATTGCAAAAAGTTCTAACGGGTCTCAAAATGTTTATTAGAGTCTAATAAGTAAATAATAAAAGTATAACAGTTCACCAATAAAAGGTTTGTCTGTTATCGTTAAAAGAACTTAACTAAAAAATTTGCACTATACATTAGTTATATAGGTCCTAAAAAGTGCCTTGTGAACTATATGGTGCCAAATGTGCAATTCACATTGCAAAAAGTTCTAACGGGTCTCAAAATGTTTATTAGAGTCTAATAAGTAAATAATAAAAGTATAACAGTTAACCAATAAAAGGTTTGTCTGTTATCGTTAAAAGAACTTAACTAAAAAATTTGCACTATACATTAGTTATATAGGTCCTAAAAAGTGCCTTGTGAACTATATGGTGCCAAATGTGCAATTCACATTGCAAAAAGTTCTAACGGGTCTCAAAATGTTTATTAGAGTCTAATAAGTAAATAATAAAAGTATAACAGTTAACCAATAAAAGGTTTGTCTGTTATCGTTAAAAGAACTTAACTAAAACATTTGCACTATACATTAGTTATATAGGTCCTAAAAAGTGCCTTGTGAACTATATGGTGCCAAATGTGCAATTCACATAGCAAAAAGTTCTAACGGGTCTCAAAATGTTTATTAGAGTCTAATAAGTAAATAATAAAAGTATAACAGTTAACCAATAAAAGGTTTGTCTGTTATCGTTAAAAGAACTTAACTAAAAAATTTGCACTATACATTAGTTATATAGGTCCTAAAAAGTGCCTTGTGAACTATATGGTGCCAAATGTGCAATTCACATTGCAAAAAGTTCTAACGGGTCTCAAAATGTTTATTAGAGTCTAATAAGTAAATAATAAAAGTATAACAGTTAACCAATAAAAGGTTTGTCTGTTATCGTTAAAAGAACTTAACTAAAAAATTTGCACTATACATTAGTTATATAGGTCCTAAAAAGTGCCTTGTGAACTATATGGTGCCAAATGTGCAATTCACATTGCAAAAAGTTCTAACGGGTCTCAAAATGTTTATTAGAGTCTAATAAGTAAATAATAAAAGTATAACAGTTAACCAATAAAAGGTTTGTCTGTTATCGTTAAAAGAACTTAACTAAAAAATTTGCACTATACATTAGTTTAATAGGTCCTAAAAAGTGCCTTGTGAACTATATGGTGCCAAATGTGCAATTCACCTAGCAAAATGTTCTAACGGGTCTCAAAATGTTTATTAGAGTCTAATAAGTAAATAATAAAAGTATAACAGTTAACCAATAAAAGGTTTGTCTGTTATCGTTAAAAGAACTTAACTAAAAAATTTGCACTATACATTAGTTATATAGGTCCTAAAAAGTGCCTTGTGAACTATATGGTGCCAAATGTGCAATTCACATTGCAAAAAGTTCTAACGGGTCTCAAAATGTTTATTAGAGTCTAATAAGTAAATAATAAAAGTATAACAGTTAACCAATAAAAGGTTTGTCTGTTATCGTTAAAAGAACTTAACTAAAATATTTGCACTATACATTAGTTTTATAGGTCCTAAAAAGTGCCTTGTGAACTATATGGTGCCAAATGTGCAATTCACATTGCAAAAAGTTCTAACGGGTCTCAAAATGTTTATTAGAGTCTAATAAGTAAATAATAAAAGTATAACAGTTAACCAATAAAAGGTTTGTCTGTTATCGTTAAAAGAACTTAACTAAAAAATTTGCACTATACATTAGTTATATAGGTCCTAAAAAGTGCCTTGTGAACTATATGGTGCCAAATGTGCAATTCACCTAGCAAAAAGTTCTAACGGGTCTCAAAATGTTTATTAGAGTCTAATAAGTAAATAATAAAAGTATAACAGTTAACCAATAAAAGGTTTGTCTGTTATCGTTAAAAGAACTTAACTAAAAAATTTGCACTATACATTAGTTATATAGGTCCTAAAAAGTGCCTTGTGAACTATATGGTGCCAAATGTGCAATTCACATTGCAAAAAGTTCTAACGGGTCTCAAAATGTTTATTAGAGTCTAATAAGTAAATAATAAAAGTATAACAGTTAACCAATAAAAGGTTTGTCTGTTATCGTTAAAAGAACTTAACTAAAAAATTTGCACTATACATTAGTTATATAGGTCCTAAAAAGTGCCTTGTGAACTATATGGTGCCAAATGTGCAATTCACATTGCAAAAAGTTCTAACGGGTCTCAAAATGTTTATTAGAGTCTAATAAGTAAATAATAAAAGTATAACAGTTAACCAATAAAAGGTTTGTCTGTTATCGTTAAAAGAACTTAACTAAAAAATTTGCACTATACATTAGTTATATAGGTCCTAAAAAGTGCCTTGTGAACTATATGGTGCCAAATGTGCAATTCACATTGCAAAAAGTTCTAACGGGTCTCAAAATGTTTATTAGAGTCTAATAAGTAAATAATAAAAGTATAACAGTTAACCAATAAAAGGTTTGTCTGTTATCGTTAAAAGAACTTAACTAAAAAATTTGCACTATACATTAGTTATATAGGTCCTAAAAAGTGCCTTGTGAACTATATGGTGCCAAATGTGCAATTCACATTGCAAAAAGTTCTAACGGGTCTCAAAATGTTTATTAGAGTCTAATAAGTAAATAATAAAAGTATAACAGTTAACCAATAAAAGGTTTGTCTGTTATCGTTAAAAGAACTTAACTAAAACATTTGCACTATACATTAGTTATATAGGTCCTAAAAAGTGCCTTGTGAACTATATGGTGCCAAATGTGCAATTCACATAGCAAAAAGTTCTAACGGGTCTCAAAATGTTTATTAGAGTCTAATAAGTAAATAATAAAAGTATAACAGTTAACCAATAAAAGGTTTGTCTGTTATCGTTAAAAGAACTTAACTAAAAAATTTGCACTATACATTAGTTATATAGGTCCTAAAAAGTGCCTTGTGAACTATATGGTGCCAAATGTGCAATTCACATTGCAAAAAGTTCTAACGGGTCTCAAAATGTTTATTAGAGTCTAATAAGTAAATAATAAAAGTATAACAGTTAACCAATAAAAGGTTTGTCTGTTATCGTTAAAAGAACTTAACTAAAAAATTTGCACTATACATTAGTTATATAGGTCCTAAAAAGTGCCTTGTGAACTATATGGTGCCAAATGTGCAATTCACATTGCAAAAAGTTCTAACGGGTCTCAAAATGTTTATTAGAGTCTAATAAGTAAATAATAAAAGTATAACAGTTAACCAATAAAAGGTTTGTCTGTTATCGTTAAAAGAACTTAACTAAAAAATTTGCACTATACATTAGTTTAATAGGTCCTAAAAAGTGCCTTGTGAACTATATGGTGCCAAATGTGCAATTCACCTAGCAAAATGTTCTAACGGGTCTCAAAATGTTTATTAGAGTCTAATAAGTAAATAATAAAAGTATAACAGTTAACCAATAAAAGGTTTGTCTGTTATCGTTAAAAGAACTTAACTAAAAAATTTGCACTATACATTAGTTATATAGGTCCTAAAAAGTGCCTTGTGAACTATATGGTGCCAAATGTGCAATTCACATTGCAAAAAGTTCTAACGGGTCTCAAAATGTTTATTAGAGTCTAATAAGTAAATAATAAAAGTATAACAGTTAACCAATAAAAGGTTTGTCTGTTATCGTTAAAAGAACTTAACTAAAAAATTTGCACTATACATTAGTTATATAGGTCCTAAAAAGTGCCTTGTGAACTATATGGTGCCAAATGTGCAATTCACATTGCAAAAAGTTCTAACGGGTCTCAAAATGTTTATTAGAGTCTAATAAGTAAATAATAAAAGTATAACAGTTAACCAATAAAAGGTTTGTCTGTTATCGTTAAAAGAACTTAACTAAAAAATTTGCACTATACATTAGTTATATAGGTCCTAAAAAGTGCCTTGTGAACTATATGGTGCCAAATGTGCAATTCACATTGCAAAAAGTTCTAACGGGTCTCAAAATGTTTATTAGAGTCTAATAAGTAAATAATAAAAGTATAACAGTTAACCAATAAAAGGTTTGTCTGTTATCGTTAAAAGAACTTAACTAAAAAATTTGCACTATACATTAGTTATATAGGTCCTAAAAAGTGCCTTGTGAACTATATGGTGCCAAATGTGCAATTCACATAGCAAAAAGTTCTAACGGGTCTCAAAATGTTTATTAGAGTCTAATAAGTAAATAATAAAAGTATAACAGTTAACCAATAAAAGGTTTGTCTGTTATCGTTAAAAGAACTTAACTAAAAAATTTGCACTATACATTAGTTATATAGGTCCTAAAAAGTGCCTTGTGAACTATATGGTGCCAAATGTGCAATTCACATTGCAAAAAGTTCTAACGGGTCTCAAAATGTTTATTAGAGTCTAATAAGTAAATAATAAAAGTATAACAGTTAACCAATAAAAGGTTTGTCTGTTATCGTTAAAAGAACTTAACTAAAAAATTTGCACTATACATTAGTTATATAGGTCCTAAAAAGTGCCTTGTGAACTATATGGTGCCAAATGTGCAATTCACATAGCAAAAAGTTCTAACGGGTCTCAAAATGTTTATTAGAGTCTAATAAGTAAATAATAAAAGTATAACAGTTAACCAATAAAAGGTTTGTCTGTTATCGTTAAAAGAACTTAACTAAAACATTTGCACTATACATTAGTTATATAGGTCCTAAAAAGTGCCTTGTGAACTATATGGTGCCAAATGTGCAATTCACATTGCAAAAAGTTCTAACGGGTCTCAAAATGTTTATTAGAGTCTAATAAGTAAATAATAAAAGTATAACAGTTAACCAATAAAAGGTTTGTCTGTTATCGTTAAAAGAACTTAACTAAAAAATTTGCACTATACATTAGTTATATAGGTCCTAAAAAGTGCCTTGTGAACTATATGGTGCCAAATGTGCAATTCACATTGCAAAAAGTTCTAACGGGTCTCAAAATGTTTATTAGAGTCTAATAAGTAAATAATAAAAGTATAACAGTTAACCAATAAAAGGTTTGTCTGTTATCGTTAAAAGAACTTAACTAAAATATTTGCACTATACATTAGTTTTATAGGTCCTAAAAAGTGCCTTGTGAACTATATGGTGCCAAATGTGCAATTCACATTGCAAAAAGTTCTAACGGGTCTCAAAATGTTTATTAGAGTCTAATAAGTAAATAATAAAAGTATAACAGTTAACCAATAAAAGGTTTGTCTGTTATCGTTAAAAGAACTTAACTATAAAATTTGCACTATACATTAGTTATATAGGTCCTAAAAAGTGCCTTGTGAACTATATGGTGCCAAATGTGCAATTCACATTGCAAAATGTTCTAACGGGTCTCAAAATGTTTATTAGAGTCTAATAAGTAAATAATAAAAGTATAACAGTTAACCAATAAAAGGTTTGTCTGTTATCGTTAAAAGAACTTAACTAAAAAATTTGCACTATACATTAGTTATATAGGTCCTAAAAAGTGCCTTGTGAACTATATGGTGCCAAATGTGCAATTCACATTGCAAAAAGTTCTAACGGGTCTCAAAATGTTTATTAGAGTCTAATAAGTAAATAATAAAAGTATAACAGTTAACCAATAAAAGGTTTGTCTGTTATCGTTAAAAGAACTTAACTAAAAAATTTGCACTATACATTAGTTATATAGGTCCTAAAAAGTGCCTTGTGAACTATATGGTGCCAAATGTGCAATTCACATTGCAAAAACTTCTAACGGGTCTCAAAATGTTTATTAGAGTCTAATAAGTAAATAATAAAAGTATAACAGTTAACCAATAAAAGGTTTGTCTGTTATCGTTAAAAAAACTTAACTAAAAAATTTGCACTATACATTAGTTATATAGGTCCTAAAAAGTGCCTTGTGAACTATATGGTGCCAAATGTGCAATTCACATTGCAAAAAGTTCTAACGGGTCTCAAAATGTTTATTAGAGTCTAATAAGTAAATAATAAAAGTATAACAGTTAACCAATAAAAGGTTTGTCTGTTATCGTTAAAAGAACTTAACTAAAACATTTGCACTATACATTAGTTATATAGGTCCTAAAAAGTGCCTTGTGAACTATATGGTGCCAAATGTTTAATTCACATTGCAAAAAGTTCTAACGGGTCTCAAAATGTTTATTAGAGTCTAATAAGTAAATAATAAAAGTATAACAGTTAACCAATGAAAGGTTTGTCTGTTATCGTTAAAAGAACTTAACTAAAACATTTGCACTATACATTAGTTATATAGGTCCTAAAAAGTGCCTTGTGAACTATATGGTGCCAAATGTGCAATTCACATTGCAAAAAGTTCTAACGGGTCTCAAAATGTTTATTAGAGTCTAATAAGTAAATAATAAAAGTATAACAGTTAACCAATAAAAGGTTTGTCTGTTATCGTTAAAAGAACTTAACTAAAAAATTTGCACTATACATTAGTTATATAGGTCTTAAAAAGTGCCTTGTGAACTATATGGTGCCAAATGTGCAATTCACATTGCAAAAAGTTCTAACGGGTCTCAAAATGTTTATTAGAGTCTAATAAGTAAATAATAAAAGTATAACAGTTAACCAATAAAAGGTTTGTCTGTTATCGTTAAAAGAACTTAACTAAAAAATTTGCACTATACATTAATTATATAGGTCCTAAAAAGTGCCTTGTGAACTATATGGTGCCAAATGTGCAATTCACATTGCAAAAACTTCTAACGGGTCTCAAAATGTTTATTAGAGTCTAATAAGTAAATAATAAAAGTATAACAGTTAACCAATAAAAGGTTTGTCTGTTATCGTTAAAAGAACTTAACTAAAACATTTGCACTATACATTAGTTATATAGGTCCTAAAAAGTGCCTTGTGAACTATATGGTGCCAAATGTGCAATTCACATTGCAAAAAGTTCTAACGGGTCTCAAAATGTTTATTAGAGTCTAATAAGTAAATAATAAAAGTATAACACTTAACCAATAAAAGGTTTGTCTGTTATCGTTAAAAGAACTTAACTAAAAAATTTACACTATACATTAGTTATATAGGTCCTAAAAAGTGCCTTGTGAACTATATGGTGCCAAATGTGCAATTCACATTGCAAAAAGTTCTAACGGGTCTCAAAATGTTTATTAGAGTCTAATAAGTAAATAATAAAAGTATAACAGTTAACCAATAAAAGGTTTGTCTGTTATCGTTAAAAGAACTTAACTAAAAAATTTGCACTATACATTAGTTATATAGGTCCTAAAAAGTGCCTTGTGAACTATATGGTGCCAAATGTGCAATTCACATTGCAAAAAGTTCTAACGGGTCTCGAAATGTTTATTAGAGTCTAATAAGTAAATAATAAAAGTATAACAGTTAACCAATAAAAGGTTTGTCTGTTATCGTTAAAAGAACTTAACTAAAAAATTTGCACTATACATTAGTTATATAGGTCCTAAAAAGTGCCTTGTGAACTATATGGTGCCAAATGTGCAATTCACATTGCAAAAACTTCTAACGGGTCTCAAAATGTTTATTAGAGTCTAATAAGTAAATAATAAAAGTATAACAGTTAACCAATAAAAGGTTTGTCTGTTATCGTTAAAAGAACTTAACTAAAATATTTGCACTATACATTAGTTATATAGGTCCTAAAAAGTGCCTTGTGAACTATATGGTGCCAAATGTGCAATTCACATTGCAAAAAGTTCTAACGGGTCTCAAAATGTTTATTAGAGTATAATAAGTAAATAATAAAAGTATAACAGTTAACCAATAAAAGGTTTGTCTGTTATCGTTAAAAGAACTTAACTAAAACATTTGCACTATACATTAGTTATATAGGTCCTAAAAAGTGCCTTGTGAACTATATGGTGCCAAATGTGCAATTCACATTGCAAAAAGTTCTAACGGGTCTCAAAATGTTTATTAGAGTCTAATAAGTAAATAATAAAAGTATAACAGTTAACTAATAAAGCGTTTGTCTGTTATCGTTAAAAGAACTTAACTAAAAAATTTGCACTATACATTAGTTATATAGGTCCTAAAAAGTGCCTTGTGAACTATATGGTGCCAAATGTGCAATTCACATTGCAAAAACTTCTAACGGGTCTCAAAATGTTTATTAGAGTCTAATAAGTAAATAATAAAAGTATAACAGTTAACCAATAAAAGGTTTGTCTGTTATCGTTAAAAGAACTTAACTAAAAAATTTGCACTATACATTAGTTATATAGGTCCTAAAAAGTGCCTTGTGAACTATATGGTGCCAAATGTGCAATTCACATTGCAAAAAGTTCTAACGGGTCTCAAAATGTTTATTAGAGTCTAATAAGTAAATAATAAAAGTATAACAGTTAACCAATAGAAGGTTTGTCTGTTATCGTTAAAAGAACTTAACTAAAAAATTTGCACTATACATTAGTTATATAGGTCCTAAAAAGTGCCTTGTGAACTATATGGTGCCAAATGTGCAATTCACATTGCAAAAAGTTCTAACGGGTCTCAAAATGTTTATTAGAGTCTAATAAGTAAATAATAAAAGTATAACAGTTAACCAATAAAAGGTTTGTCTGTTATCGTTAAAAGAACTTAACTAAAACATTTGCACTATACATTAGTTATATAGGTCCTAAAAAGTGCCTTGTGAACTATATGGTGCCAAATGTGCAATTCACATAGCACAAAGTTCTAACGGGTCTCAAAATGTTTATTAGAGTCTAATAAGTAAATAATAAAAGTATAACAGTTAACCAATAAAAGGTTTGTCTGTTATCGTTAAAAGAACTTAACTAAAAAATTTGCTCTATACATTAGTTATATAGGTCCTAAAAAGTGCCTTGTGAACTATATGGTGCCAAATGTGCAATTCACATTGCAAAAAGTTCTAACGGGTCTTAAAATGTTTATTAGAGTCTAATAAGTAAATAATAAAAGTATAACAGTTAACCAAAAAAAAGTTTGTCTGTTATCGTTAAAAAAACTTAACTAAAAAATTTGCACTATACATTAGTTATATAGGTCCTAAGAAGTGCCTTGTGAACTATATGGTGCCAAATGTGCAATTCAAATTGCAAAAAGTTCTAACGGGTCTCAAAATGTTTATTAGAGTCTAATAAGTAAATAATAAAAGTATAACAGTTAACCAATAAAAGGTTTGTCTGTTATCGTTAAAAGAACTTAACTAAAAAATTTGCACTATACATTAGTTATATAGGTCCTAAAAAGTGCCTTGTGAACTATATGGTGCCAAATGTGCAATTCACATTGCAAAAAGTTCTAACGGGTCTCAAAATGTTTATTAGAGTCTAATAAGTAAATAATAAAAGTATAACAGTTAACCAATAAAAGGTTTGTCTGTTATCGTTAAAAGAACTTAACTAAAATATTTGCACTATACATTAGTTTTATAGGTCCTAAAAAGTGCCTTGTGAACTATATGGTGCCAAATGTGCAATTCACATTGCAAAAAGTTCTAACGGGTCTCAAAATGTTTATTAGAGTCTAATAAGTAAATAATAAAAGTATAACAGTTAACCAATAAAAGGTTTGTCTGTTATCGTTAAAAGAACTTAACTAAAAAATTTGCACTATACATTAGTTATATAGGTCCTAAAAAGTGCCTTGTGAACTATATGGTGCCAAATGTGCAATTCACATTGCAAAAACTTCTAACGGGTCTCAAAATGTTTATTAGAGTCTAATAAGTAAATAATAAAAGTATAACAGTTAACCAATAAAAGGTTTGTCTGTTATCGTTAAAAGAACTTAACTAAAACATTTGCACTATACATTAGTTATATAGGTCCTAAAAAGTGCCTTGTGAACTATATGGTGCCAAATGTGCAATTCACATTGCAAAAAGTTCTAACGGGTCTCAAAATGTTTATTAGAGTCTAATAAGTAAATAATAAAAGTATAACAGTTAACCAATAAAAGGTTTGTCTGTTATCGTTAAAAGAACTTAACTAAAACATTTGCACTATACATTAGTTATATAGGTCCTAAAAAGTGCCTTGTGAACTATATGGTGCCAAATGTGCAATTCACATTGCAAAAAGTTCTAACGGGTCTCAAAATGTTTATTAGAGTCTAATAAGTAAATAATAAAAGTATAACAGTTAACCAATAAAAGGTTTGTCTGTTATCGTTAAAAGAACTTAACTAAAAAATTTGCACTATACATTAGTTATATAGGTCCTAAAAAGTGCCTTGTGAACTATATGGTGCCAAATGTGCAATTCACATTGCAAAATATTCTAACGGGTCTCAAAATGTTTATTAGAGTCTAATAAGTAAATAATAAAAGTATAACAGTTAACCAATAAAAGGTTTGTCTGTTATCGTTAAAAGAACTTAACTAAAAAATTTGCACTATACATTAGTTATATAGGTCCTAAAAAGTGCCTTGTGAACTATATGGTGCCAAATGTGCAATTCACATTGCAAAAAGTTCTAACGGGTCTCAAAATGTTTATTAGAGTCTAATAAGTAAATAATAAAAGTATGACAGTTAACCAATAAAAGGTTTGTCTGTTATCGTTAAAAGAACTTAACTAAAAAATTTGCACTATACATTAGTTATATAGGTCCTAAAAAGTGCCTTGTGAACTATATGGTGCCAAATGTGCAATTCACATTGCAAAAAGTTCTAAGGGGTCTCAAAATGTTTATTAGAGTCTAATAAGTAAATAATAAAAGTATAACAGTTAACCAATAAAATGTTTGTCTGTTATCGTTAAAAGAACTTAACTAAAACATTTGCACTATACATTAGTTATATAGGTCCTAAAAAGTGCCTTGTGAACTATATGGTGCCAAATGTGCAATTCACATTGCAAAAAGTTCTAACGGGTCTCAAAATGTTTATTAGAGTCTAATAAGTAAATAATAAAAGTATAACAGTTAACCAATAAAAGGTTTGTCTGTTATCGTTAAAAGAACTTAACTAAACAATTTGCACTATACATTAGTTATATAGGTCCTAAAAAGTGCCTTGTGAACTATATGGTGCCAAATGTGCAATTCACATTGCAAAAAGTTCTAACGGGTCTCAAAATGTTTATTAGAGTCTAATAAGTAAATAATAAAAGTATAACAGTTAACCAATAAAAGGTTTGTCTGTTATCGTTAAAAGAACTTAACTAAAAAATTTGCACTATACATTAGTTATATAGGTCCTAAAAAGTGCCTTGTGAACTATATGGTGCCAAATGTGCAATTCACATTGCAAAAAGTTCTAACGGGTCTCAAAATGTTTATTAGAGTCTAATAAGTAAATAATAAAAGTATAACAGTTAACCAATAAAAGGTTTGTCTGTTATCGTTAAAAGAACTTAACTAAAACATTTGCACTATACATTAGTTATATAGGTCCTAAAAAGTGCCTTGTGAACTATATGGTGCCAAATGTGCAATTCACATAGCAAAAAGTTCTAACGGGTCTCAAAATGTTTATTAGAGTCTAATAAGTAAATAATAAAAGTATAACAGTTAACCAATAAAAGGTTTGTCTGTTATCGTTAAAAGAACTTAACTAAAAAATTTGCACTATACATTAGTTATATAGGTCCTAAAAAGTGCCTTGTGAACTATATGGTGCCAAATGTGCAATTCACATTGCAAAAAGTTCTAACGGGTCTCAAAATGTTTATTAGAGTCTAATAAGTAAATAATAAAAGTATAACAGTTAACCAATAAAAGGTTTGTCTGTTATCGTTAAAAGAACTTAACTAAAATATTTGCACTATACATTAGTTATATAGGTCCTAAAAAGTGCCTTGTGAACTATATGGTGCCAAATGTGCAATTCACATTGCAAAAACTTCTAACGGGTCTCAAAATGTTTATTAGAGTCTAATAAGTAAATAATAAAAGTATAACAGTTAACCAATAAAAGGTTTGTCTGTTATCGTTAAAAGAACTTAACTAAAATATTTGCACTATACATTAGTTTTATAGGTCCTAAAAAGTGCCTTGTGAACTATATGGTGCCAAATGTGCAATTCACATTGCAAAAAGTTCTAACGGGTCTCAAAATGTTTATTAGAGTCTAATAAGTAAATAATAAAAGTATAACAGTTAACCAATAAAAGGTTTGTCTGTTATCGTTAAAAGAACTTAACTAAAAAATTTGCACTATACATTAGTTATATAGGTCCTAAAAAGTGCCTTGTGAACTATATGGTGCCAAATGTGCAATTCACATTGCAAAAAGTTCTAACGGGTCTCAAAATGTTTATTAGAGTCTAATAAGTAAATAATAAAAGTATAACAGTTAACCAATAAAAGGTTTGTCTGTTATCGTTAAAAGAACTTAACTAAAAAATTTGCACTATACATTAGTTATATAGGTCCTAAAAAGTGCCTTGTGAACTATATGGTGCCAAATGTGCAATTCACATTGCAAAAAGTTCTAACGGGTCTCAAAATGTTTATTAGAGTCTAATAAGTAAATAATAAAAGTATAACAGTTAACCAATAAAAGGTTTGTCTGTTATCGTTAAAAGAACTTAACTAAAAAATTTGCACTATACATTAGTTATATAGGTCCTAAAAAGTGCCTTGTGAACTATATGGTGCCAAATGTGCAATTCACATTGCAAAAAGTTCTAACGGGTCTCAAAATGTTTATTAGAGTCTAATAAGTAAATAATAAAAGTATAACAGTTAACCAATAAAAGGTTTGTCTGTTATCGTTAAAAGAACTTAACTAAAAAATTTGCACTATACATTAGTTATATAGGTCCTAAAAAGTGCCTTGTGAACTATATGGTGCCAAATGTGCAATTCACATTGCAAAAAGTTCTAAAGGGTCTCAAAATGTTTATTAGAGTCTAATAAGTAAATAATAAAAGTATAACAGTTAACCAATAAAAGGTTTGTCTGTTATCGTTAAAAGAACTTAACTAAAAAATTTGCACTATACATTAGTTATATAGGTCCTAAAAAGTGCCTTGTGAACTATATGGTGCCAAATGTGCAATTCACATTGCAAAAAGTTCTAACGGGTCTCAAAATGTTTATTAGAGTCTAATAAGTAAATAATAAAAGTATAACAGTTAACCAATAAAAGGTTTGTCTGTTATCGTTAAAAGAACTTAACTAAAACATTTGCACTATACATTAGTTATATAGGTCCTAAAAAGTGCCTTGTGAACTATATGGTGCCAAATGTGCAATTCACATAGCAAAAAGTTCTAACGGGTCTCAAAATGTTTATTAGAGTCTAATAAGTAAATAATAAAAGTATAACAGTTAACCAATAAAAGGTTTGTCTGTTATCGTTAAAAGAACTTAACTAAAAAATTTGCACTATACATTAGTTATATAGGTCCTAAAAAGTGCCTTGTGAACTATATGGTGCCAAATGTGCAATTCACATTGCAAAAAGTTCTAACGGGTCTCAAAATGTTTATTAGAGTCTAATAAGTAAATAATAAAAGTATAACAGTTAACCAATAAAAGGTTTGTCTGTTATCGTTAAAAGAACTTAACTAAAAAATTTGCACTATACATTAGTTATATAGGTCCTAAAAAGTGCCTTGTGAACTATATGGTGCCAAATGTGCAATTCACATTGCAAAAAGTTCTAACGGGTCTCAAAATGTTTATTAGAGTCTAATAAGTAAATAATAAAAGTATAACAGTTAACCAATAAAAGGTTTGTCTGTTATCGTTAAAAGAACTTAACTAAAAAATTTGCACTATACATTAGTTTAATAGGTCCTAAAAAGTGCCTTGTGAACTATATGGTGCCAAATGTGCAATTCACCTAGCAAAATGTTCTAACGGGTCTCAAAATGTTTATTAGAGTCTAATAAGTAAATAATAAAAGTATAACAGTTAACCAATAAAAGGTTTGTCTGTTATCGTTAAAAGAACTTAACTAAAAAATTTGCACTATACATTAGTTATATAGGTCCTAAAAAGTGCCTTGTGAACTATATGGTGCCAAATGTGCAATTCACATTGCAAAAAGTTCTAACGGGTCTCAAAATGTTTATTAGAGTCTAATAAGTAAATAATAAAAGTATAACAGTTAACCAATAAAAGGTTTGTCTGTTATCGTTAAAAGAACTTAACTAAAAAATTTGCACTATACATTAGTTATATAGGTCCTAAAAAGTGCCTTGTGAACTATATGGTGCCAAATGTGCAATTCACATTGCAAAAAGTTCTAACGGGTCTCAAAATGTTTATTAGAGTCTAATAAGTAAATAATAAAAGTATAACAGTTAACCAATAAAAGGTTTGTCTGTTATCGTTAAAAGAACTTAACTAAAACATTTGCACTATACATTAGTTATATAGGTCCTAAAAAGTGCCTTGTGAACTATATGGTGCCAAATGTGCAATTCACATTGCAAAAAGTTCTAACGGGTCTCAAAATGTTTATTAGAGTCTAATAAGTAAATAATAAAAGTATAACAGTTAACCAATAAAAGGTTTGTCTGTTATCGTTAAAAGAACTTAACTAAAACATTTGCACTATACATTAGTTATATAGGTCCTAAAAAGTGCCTTGTGAACTATATGGTGCCAAATGTGCAATTCACATTGCAAAAAGTTCTAACGGGTCTCAAAATGTTTATTAGAGTCTAATAAGTAAATAATAAAAGTATAACAGTTAACCAATAAAAGGTTTGTCTGTTATCGTTAAAAGAACTTAACTAAAAAATTTGCACTATACATTAGTTATATAGGTCCTAAAAAGTGCCTTGTGAACTATATGGTGCCAAATGTGCAATTCACATTGCAAAAAGTTCTAACGGGTCTCAAAATGTTTATTAGAGTCTAATAAGTAAATAATAAAAGTATAACAGTTAACCAATAAAAGGTTTGTCTGTTATCGTTAAAAGAACTTAACTAAAAAATTTGCACTATACATTAGTTATATAGGTCCTAAAAAGTGCCTTGTGAACTATATGGTGCCAAATGTGCAATTCACATTGCAAAAAGTTCTAACGGGTCTCAAAATGTTTATTAGAGTCTAATAAGTAAATAATAAAAGTATAACAGTTAACCAATAAAAGGTTTGTCTGTTATCGTTAAAAGAACTTAACTAAAAAATTTGCACTATACATTAGTTATATAGGTCCTAAAAAGTGCCTTGTGAACTATATGGTGCCAAATGTGCAATTCACATAGCAAAAAGTTCTAACGGGTCTCAAAATGTTTATTAGAGTCTAATAAGTAAATAATAAAAGTATAACAGTTAACCAATAAAAGGTTTGTCTGTTATCGTTAAAAGAACTTAACTAAAAAATTTGCACTATACATTAGTTATATAGGTCCTAAAAAGTGCCTTGTGAACTATATGGTGCCAAATGTGCAATTCACATTGCAAAAAGTTCTAACGGGTCTCAAAATGTTTATTAGAGTCTAATAAGTAAATAATAAAAGTATAACAGTTAACCAATAAAAGGTTTGTCTGTTATCGTTAAAAGAACTTAACTAAAAAATTTGCACTATACATTAGTTATATAGGTCCTAAAAAGTGCCTTGTGAACTATATGGTGCCAAATGTGCAATTCACATAGCAAAAAGTTCTAACGGGTCTCAAAATGTTTATTAGAGTCTAATAAGTAAATAATAAAAGTATAACAGTTAACCAATAAAAGGTTTGTCTGTTATCGTTAAAAGAACTTAACTAAAACATTTGCACTATACATTAGTTATATAGGTCCTAAAAAGTGCCTTGTGAACTATATGGTGCCAAATGTGCAATTCACATTGCAAAAAGTTCTAACGGGTCTCAAAATGTTTATTAGAGTCTAATAAGTAAATAATAAAAGTATAACAGTTAACCAATAAAAGGTTTGTCTGTTATCGTTAAAAGAACTTAACTAAAAAATTTGCACTATACATTAGTTATATAGGTCCTAAAAAGTGCCTTGTGAACTATATGGTGCCAAATGTGCAATTCACATTGCAAAAAGTTCTAACGGGTCTCAAAATGTTTATTAGAGTCTAATAAGTAAATAATAAAAGTATAACAGTTAACCAATAAAAGGTTTGTCTGTTATCGTTAAAAGAACTTAACTAAAATATTTGCACTATACATTAGTTTTATAGGTCCTAAAAAGTGCCTTGTGAACTATATGGTGCCAAATGTGCAATTCACATTGCAAAAAGTTCTAACGGGTCTCAAAATGTTTATTAGAGTCTAATAAGTAAATAATAAAAGTATAACAGTTAACCAATAAAAGGTTTGTCTGTTATCGTTAAAAGAACTTAACTATAAAATTTGCACTATACATTAGTTATATAGGTCCTAAAAAGTGCCTTGTGAACTATATGGTGCCAAATGTGCAATTCACCTAGCAAAATGTTCTAACGGGTCTCAAAATGTTTATTAGAGTCTAATAAGTAAATAATAAAAGTATAACAGTTAACCAATAAAAGGTTTGTCTGTTATCGTTAAAAGAACTTAACTAAAAAATTTGCACTATACATTAGTTATATAGGTCCTAAAAAGTGCCTTGTGAACTATATGGTGCCAAATGTGCAATTCACATTGCAAAAAGTTCTAACGGGTCTCAAAATGTTTATTAGAGTCTAATAAGTAAATAATAAAAGTATAACAGTTAACCAATAAAAGGTTTGTCTGTTATCGTTAAAAGAACTTAACTAAAAAATTTGCACTATACATTAGTTATATAGGTCCTAAAAAGTGCCTTGTGAACTATATGGTGCCAAATGTGCAATTCACATTGCAAAAAGTTCTAACGGGTCTCAAAATGTTTATTAGAGTCTAATAAGTAAATAATAAAAGTATAACAGTTAACCAATAAAAGGTTTGTCTGTTATCGTTAAAAAAACTTAACTAAAAAATTTGCACTATACATTAGTTATATAGGTCCTAAAAAGTGCCTTGTGAACTATATGGTGCCAAATGTGCAATTCACATTGCAAAAAGTTCTAACGGGTCTCAAAATGTTTATTAGAGTCTAATAAGTAAATAATAAAAGTATAACAGTTAACCAATAAAAGGTTTGTCTGTTATCGTTAAAAGAACTTAACTAAAACATTTGCACTATACATTAGTTATATAGGTCCTAAAAAGTGCCTTGTGAACTATATGGTGCCAAATGTTTAATTCACATTGCAAAAAGTTCTAACGGGTCTCAAAATGTTTATTAGAGTCTAATAAGTAAATAATAAAAGTATAACAGTTAACCAATGAAAGGTTTGTCTGTTATCGTTAAAAGAACTTAACTAAAACATTTGCACTATACATTAGTTATATAGGTCCTAAAAAGTGCCTTGTGAACTATATGGTGCCAAATGTGCAATTCACATTGCAAAAAGTTCTAACGGGTCTCAAAATGTTTATTAGAGTCTAATAAGTAAATAATAAAAGTATAACAGTTAACCAATAAAAGGTTTGTCTGTTATCGTTAAAAGAACTTAACTAAAACATTTGCACTATACATTAGTTATATAGGTCCTAAAAAGTGCCTTGTGAACTATATGGTGCCAAATGTGCAATTCACATTGCAAAAAGTTCTAACGGGTCTCAAAATGTTTATTAGAGTCTAATAAGTAAATAATAAAAGTATAACAGTTAACCAATAAAAGGTTTGTCTGTTATCGTTAAAAGAACTTAACTAAAACATTTGCACTATACATTAGTTATATAGGTCCTAAAAAGTGCCTTGTGAACTATATGGTGCCAAATGTGCAATTCACATTGCAAAAAGTTCTAACGGGTCTCAAAATGTTTATTAGAGTCTAATAAGTAAATAATAAAAGTATAACACTTAACCAATAAAAGGTTTGTCTGTTATCGTTAAAAGAACTTAACTAAAAAATTTACACTATACATTAGTTATATAGGTCCTAAAAAGTGCCTTGTGAACTATATGGTGCCAAATGTGCAATTCACATTGCAAAAAGTTCTAACGGGTCTCAAAATGTTTATTAGAGTCTAATAAGTAAATAATAAAAGTATAACAGTTAACCAATAAAAGGTTTGTCTGTTATCGTTAAAAGAACTTAACTAAAAAATTTGCACTATACATTAGTTATATAGGTCCTAAAAAGTGCCTTGTGAACTATATGGTGCCAAATGTGCAATTCACATTGCAAAAAGTTCTAACGGGTCTCGAAATGTTTATTAGAGTCTAATAAGTAAATAATAAAAGTATAACAGTTAACCAATAAAAGGTTTGTCTGTTATCGTTAAAAGAACTTAACTAAAAAATTTGCACTATACATTAGTTATATAGGTCCTAAAAAGTGCCTTGTGAACTATATGGTGCCAAATGTGCAATTCACATTGCAAAAAGTTCTAACGGGTCTCAAAATGTTTATTAGAGTCTAATAAGTAAATAATAAAAGTATAACAGTTAACCAATAAAAGGTTTGTCTGTTATCGTTAAAAGAACTTAACTAAAATATTTGCACTATACATTAGTTATATAGGTCCTAAAAAGTGCCTTGTGAACTATATGGTGCCAAATGTGCAATTCACATTGCAAAAAGTTCTAACGGGTCTCAAAATGTTTATTAGAGTCTAATAAGTAAATAATAAAAGTATAACAGTTAACCAATAAAAGGTTTGTCTGTTATCGTTAAAAGAACTTAACTAAAACATTTGCACTATACATTAGTTATATAGGTCCTAAAAAGTGCCTTGTGAACTATATGGTGCCAAATGTGCAATTCACATTGCAAAAAGTTCTAACGGGTCTCAAAATGTTTATTAGAGTCTAATAAGTAAATAATAAAAGTATAACAGTTAACTAATAAAGCGTTTGTCTGTTATCGTTAAAAGAACTTAACTAAAAAATTTGCACTATACATTAGTTATATAGGTCCTAAAAAGTGCCTTGTGAACTATATGGTGCCAAATGTGCAATTCACATTGCAAAAACTTCTAACGGGTCTCAAAATGTTTATTAGAGTCTAATAAGTAAATAATAAAAGTATAACAGTTAACCAATAAAAGGTTTGTCTGTTATCGTTAAAAGAACTTAACTAAAAAATTTGCACTATACATTAGTTATATAGGTCCTAAAAAGTGCCTTGTGAACTATATGGTGCCAAATGTGCAATTCACATTGCAAAAAGTTCTAACGGGTCTCAAAATGTTTATTAGAGTCTAATAAGTAAATAATAAAAGTATAACAGTTAACCAATAGAAGGTTTGTCTGTTATCGTTAAAAGAACTTAACTAAAAAATTTGCACTATACATTAGTTATATAGGTCCTAAAAAGTGCCTTGTGAACTATATGGTGCCAAATGTGCAATTCACATTGCAAAAAGTTCTAACGGGTCTCAAAATGTTTATTAGAGTCTAATAAGTAAATAATAAAAGTATAACAGTTAACCAATAAAAGGTTTGTCTGTTATCGTTAAAAGAACTTAACTAAAACATTTGCACTATACATTAGTTATATAGGTCCTAAAAAGTGCCTTGTGAACTATATGGTGCCAAATGTGCAATTCACATTGCAAAAAGTTCTAACGGGTCTCAAAATGTTTATTAGAGTCTAATAAGTAAATAATAAAAGTATAACAGTTAACCAATAAAAGGTTTGTCTGTTATCGTTAAAAGAACTTAACTAAAAAATTTGCACTATACATTAGTTATATAGGTCCTAAAAAGTGCCTTGTGAACTATATGGTGCCAAATGTGCAATTCACATAGCAAAAAGTTCTAACGGGTCTCAAAATGTTTATTAGAGTCTAATAAGTAAATAATAAAAGTATAACAGTTAACCAATAAAAGGTTTGTCTGTTATCGTTAAAAGAACTTAACTAAAAAATTTGCACTATACATTAGTTATATAGGTCCTAAAAAGTGCCTTGTGAACTATATGGTGCCAAATGTGCAATTCACATTGCAAAAAGTTCTAACGGGTCTCAAAATGTTTATTAGAGTCTAATAAGTAAATAATAAAAGTATAACAGTTAACCAATAAAAGGTTTGTCTGTTATCGTTAAAAGAACTTAACTAAAAAATTTGCACTATACATTAGTTATATAGGTCCTAAAAAGTGCCTTGTGAACTATATGGTGCCAAATGTGCAATTCACATAGCAAAAAGTTCTAACGGGTCTCAAAATGTTTATTAGAGTCTAATAAGTAAATAATAAAAGTATAACAGTTAACCAATAAAAGGTTTGTCTGTTATCGTTAAAAGAACTTAACTAAAACATTTGCACTATACATTAGTTATATAGGTCCTAAAAAGTGCCTTGTGAACTATATGGTGCCAAATGTGCAATTCACATTGCAAAAAGTTCTAACGGGTCTCAAAATGTTTATTAGAGTCTAATAAGTAAATAATAAAAGTATAACAGTTAACCAATAAAAGGTTTGTCTGTTATCGTTAAAAGAACTTAACTAAAAAATTTGCACTATACATTAGTTATATAGGTCCTAAAAAGTGCCTTGTGAACTATATGGTGCCAAATGTGCAATTCACATTGCAAAAAGTTCTAACGGGTCTCAAAATGTTTATTAGAGTCTAATAAGTAAATAATAAAAGTATAACAGTTAACCAATAAAAGGTTTGTCTGTTATCGTTAAAAGAACTTAACTAAAATATTTGCACTATACATTAGTTTTATAGGTCCTAAAAAGTGCCTTGTGAACTATATGGTGCCAAATGTGCAATTCACATTGCAAAAAGTTCTAACGGGTCTCAAAATGTTTATTAGAGTCTAATAAGTAAATAATAAAAGTATAACAGTTAACCAATAAAAGGTTTGTCTGTTATCGTTAAAAGAACTTAACTATAAAATTTGCACTATACATTAGTTATATAGGTCCTAAAAAGTGCCTTGTGAACTATATGGTGCCAAATGTGCAATTCACCTAGCAAAATGTTCTAACGGGTCTCAAAATGTTTATTAGAGTCTAATAAGTAAATAATAAAAGTATAACAGTTAACCAATAAAAGGTTTGTCTGTTATCGTTAAAAGAACTTAACTAAAAAATTTGCACTATACATTAGTTATATAGGTCCTAAAAAGTGCCTTGTGAACTATATGGTGCCAAATGTGCAATTCACATTGCAAAAAGTTCTAACGGGTCTCAAAATGTTTATTAGAGTCTAATAAGTAAATAATAAAAGTATAACAGTTAACCAATAAAAGGTTTGTCTGTTATCGTTAAAAGAACTTAACTAAAAAATTTGCACTATACATTAGTTATATAGGTCCTAAAAAGTGCCTTGTGAACTATATGGTGCCAAATGTGCAATTCACATTGCAAAAAGTTCTAACGGGTCTCAAAATGTTTATTAGAGTCTAATAAGTAAATAATAAAAGTATAACAGTTAACCAATAAAAGGTTTGTCTGTTATCGTTAAAAAAACTTAACTAAAAAATTTGCACTATACATTAGTTATATAGGTCCTAAAAAGTGCCTTGTGAACTATATGGTGCCAAATGTGCAATTCACATTGCAAAAAGTTCTAACGGGTCTCAAAATGTTTATTAGAGTCTAATAAGTAAATAATAAAAGTATAACAGTTAACCAATAAAAGGTTTGTCTGTTATCGTTAAAAGAACTTAACTAAAACATTTGCACTATACATTAGTTATATAGGTCCTAAAAAGTGCCTTGTGAACTATATGGTGCCAAATGTTTAATTCACATTGCAAAAAGTTCTAACGGGTCTCAAAATGTTTATTAGAGTCTAATAAGTAAATAATAAAAGTATAACAGTTAACCAATGAAAGGTTTGTCTGTTATCGTTAAAAGAACTTAACTAAAACATTTGCACTATACATTAGTTATATAGGTCCTAAAAAGTGCCTTGTGAACTATATGGTGCCAAATGTGCAATTCACATTGCAAAAAGTTCTAACGGGTCTCAAAATGTTTATTAGAGTCTAATAAGTAAATAATAAAAGTATAACAGTTAACCAATAAAAGGTTTGTCTGTTATCGTTAAAAGAACTTAACTAAAAAATTTGCACTATACATTAGTTATATAGGTCTTAAAAAGTGCCTTGTGAACTATATGGTGCCAAATGTGCAATTCACATTGCAAAAAGTTCTAACGGGTCTCAAAATGTTTATTAGAGTCTAATAAGTAAATAATAAAAGTATAACAGTTAACCAATAAAAGGTTTGTCTGTTATCGTTAAAAGAACTTAACTAAAAAATTTGCACTATACATTAATTATATAGGTCCTAAAAAGTGCCTTGTGAACTATATGGTGCCAAATGTGCAATTCACATTGCAAAAACTTCTAACGGGTCTCAAAATGTTTATTAGAGTCTAATAAGTAAATAATAAAAGTATAACAGTTAACCAATAAAAGGTTTGTCTGTTATCGTTAAAAGAACTTAACTAAAACATTTGCACTATACATTAGTTATATAGGTCCTAAAAAGTGCCTTGTGAACTATATGGTGCCAAATGTGCAATTCACATTGCAAAAAGTTCTAACGGGTCTCAAAATGTTTATTAGAGTCTAATAAGTAAATAATAAAAGTATAACACTTAACCAATAAAAGGTTTGTCTGTTATCGTTAAAAGAACTTAACTAAAAAATTTACACTATACATTAGTTATATAGGTCCTAAAAAGTGCCTTGTGAACTATATGGTGCCAAATGTGCAATTCACATTGCAAAAAGTTCTAACGGGTCTCAAAATGTTTATTAGAGTCTAATAAGTAAATAATAAAAGTATAACAGTTAACCAATAAAAGGTTTGTCTGTTATCGTTAAAAGAACTTAACTAAAAAATTTGCACTATACATTAGTTATATAGGTCCTAAAAAGTGCCTTGTGAACTATATGGTGCCAAATGTGCAATTCACATTGCAAAAAGTTCTAACGGGTCTCGAAATGTTTATTAGAGTCTAATAAGTAAATAATAAAAGTATAACAGTTAACCAATAAAAGGTTTGTCTGTTATCGTTAAAAGAACTTAACTAAAAAATTTGCACTATACATTAGTTATATAGGTCCTAAAAAGTGCCTTGTGAACTATATGGTGCCAAATGTGCAATTCACATTGCAAAAACTTCTAACGGGTCTCAAAATGTTTATTAGAGTCTAATAAGTAAATAATAAAAGTATAACAGTTAACCAATAAAAGGTTTGTCTGTTATCGTTAAAAGAACTTAACTAAAATATTTGCACTATACATTAGTTATATAGGTCCTAAAAAGTGCCTTGTGAACTATATGGTGCCAAATGTGCAATTCACATTGCAAAAAGTTCTAACGGGTCTCAAAATGTTTATTAGAGTCTAATAAGTAAATAATAAAAGTATAACAGTTAACCAATAAAAGGTTTGTCTGTTATCGTTAAAAGAACTTAACTAAAACATTTGCACTATACATTAGTTATATAGGTCCTAAAAAGTGCCTTGTGAACTATATGGTGCCAAATGTGCAATTCACATTGCAAAAAGTTCTAACGGGTCTCAAAATGTTTATTAGAGTCTAATAAGTAAATAATAAAAGTATAACAGTTAACTAATAAAGCGTTTGTCTGTTATCGTTAAAAGAACTTAACTAAAAAATTTGCACTATACATTAGTTATATAGGTCCTAAAAAGTGCCTTGTGAACTATATGGTGCCAAATGTGCAATTCACATTGCAAAAACTTCTAACGGGTCTCAAAATGTTTATTAGAGTCTAATAAGTAAATAATAAAAGTATAACAGTTAACCAATAAAAGGTTTGTCTGTTATCGTTAAAAGAACTTAACTAAAAAATTTGCACTATACATTAGTTATATAGGTCCTAAAAAGTGCCTTGTGAACTATATGGTGCCAAATGTGCAATTCACATTGCAAAAAGTTCTAACGGGTCTCAAAATGTTTATTAGAGTCTAATAAGTAAATAATAAAAGTATAACAGTTAACCAATAGAAGGTTTGTCTGTTATCGTTAAAAGAACTTAACTAAAAAATTTGCACTATACATTAGTTATATAGGTCCTAAAAAGTGCCTTGTGAACTATATGGTGCCAAATGTGCAATTCACATTGCAAAAAGTTCTAACGGGTCTCAAAATGTTTATTAGAGTCTAATAAGTAAATAATAAAAGTATAACAGTTAACCAATAAAAGGTTTGTCTGTTATCGTTAAAAGAACTTAACTAAAACATTTGCACTATACATTAGTTATATAGGTCCTAAAAAGTGCCTTGTGAACTATATGGTGCCAAATGTGCAATTCACATAGCAAAAAGTTCTAACGGGTCTCAAAATGTTTATTAGAGTCTAATAAGTAAATAATAAAAGTATAACAGTTAACCAATAAAAGGTTTGTCTGTTATCGTTAAAAGAACTTAACTAAAAAATTTGCTCTATACATTAGTTATATAGGTCCTAAAAAGTGCCTTGTGAACTATATGGTGCCAAATGTGCAATTCACATTGCAAAAAGTTCTAACGGGTCTTAAAATGTTTATTAGAGTCTAATAAGTAAATAATAAAAGTATAACAGTTAACCAAAAAAAAGTTTGTCTGTTATCGTTAAAAAAACTTAACTAAAAAATTTGCACTATACATTAGTTATATAGGTCCTAAGAAGTGCCTTGTGAACTATATGGTGCCAAATGTGCAATTCAAATTGCAAAAAGTTCTAACGGGTCTCAAAATGTTTATTAGAGTCTAATAAGTAAATAATAAAAGTATAACAGTTAACCAATAAAAGGTTTGTCTGTTATCGTTAAAAGAACTTAACTAAAAAATTTGCACTATACATTAGTTATATAGGTCCTAAAAAGTGCCTTGTGAACTATATGGTGCCAAATGTGCAATTCACATTGCAAAAAGTTCTAACGGGTCTCAAAATGTTTATTAGAGTCTAATAAGTAAATAATAAAAGTATAACAGTTAACCAATAAAAGGTTTGTCTGTTATCGTTAAAAGAACTTAACTAAAATATTTGCACTATACATTAGTTTTATAGGTCCTAAAAAGTGCCTTGTGAACTATATGGTGCCAAATGTGCAATTCACATTGCAAAAAGTTCTAACGGGTCTCAAAATGTTTATTAGAGTCTAATAAGTAAATAATAAAAGTATAACAGTTAACCAATAAAAGGTTTGTCTGTTATCGTTAAAAGAACTTAACTAAAAAATTTGCACTATACATTAGTTATATAGGTCCTAAAAAGTGCCTTGTGAACTATATGGTGCCAAATGTGCAATTCACATTGCAAAAAGTTCTAACGGGTCTCAAAATGTTTATTAGAGTCTAATAAGTAAATAATAAAAGTATAACAGTTAACCAATAAAAGGTTTGTCTGTTATCGTTAAAAGAACTTAACTAAAACATTTGCACTATACATTAGTTATATAGGTCCTAAAAAGTGCCTTGTGAACTATATGGTGCCAAATGTGCAATTCACATTGCAAAAAGTTCTAACGGGTCTCAAAATGTTTATTAGAGTCTAATAAGTAAATAATAAAAGTATAACAGTTAACCAATAAAAGGTTTGTCTGTTATCGTTAAAAGAACTTAACTAAAACATTTGCACTATACATTAGTTATATAGGTCCTAAAAAGTGCCTTGTGAACTATATGGTGCCAAATGTGCAATTCACATTGCAAAAAGTTCTAACGGGTCTCAAAATGTTTATTAGAGTCTAATAAGTAAATAATAAAAGTATAACAGTTAACCAATAAAAGGTTTGTCTGTTATCGTTAAAAGAACTTAACTAAAAAATTTGCACTATACATTAGTTATATAGGTCCTAAAAAGTGCCTTGTGAACTATATGGTGCCAAATGTGCAATTCACATTGCAAAATATTCTAACGGGTCTCAAAATGTTTATTAGAGTCTAATAAGTAAATAATAAAAGTATAACAGTTAACCAATAAAAGGTTTGTCTGTTATCGTTAAAAGAACTTAACTAAAAAATTTGCACTATACATTAGTTATATAGGTCCTAAAAAGTGCCTTGTGAACTATATGGTGCCAAATGTGCAATTCACATTGCAAAAAGTTCTAACGGGTCTCAAAATGTTTATTAGAGTCTAATAAGTAAATAATAAAAGTATAACAGTTAACCAATAAAAGGTTTGTCTGTTATCGTTAAAAGAACTTAACTAAAACATTTGCACTATACATTAGTTATATAGGTCCTAAAAAGTGCCTTGTGAACTATATGGTGCCAAATGTGCAATTCACATAGCAAAAAGTTCTAACGGGTCTCAAAATGTTTATTAGAGTCTAATAAGTAAATAATAAAAGTATAACAGTTAACCAATAAAAGGTTTGTCTGTTATCGTTAAAAGAACTTAACTAAAAAATTTGCACTATACATTAGTTATATAGGTCCTAAAAAGTGCCTTGTGAACTATATGGTGCCAAATGTGCAATTCACATTGCAAAAAGTTCTAACGGGTCTCAAAATGTTTATTAGAGTCTAATAAGTAAATAATAAAAGTATAACAGTTAACCAATAAAAGGTTTGTCTGTTATCGTTAAAAGAACTTAACTAAAAATTTTGCACTATACATTAGTTATATAGGTCCTAAAAAGTGCCTTGTGAACTATATGGTGCCAAATGTGCAATTCACATTGCAAAAAGTTCTAACGGGTCTCAAAATGTTTATTAGAGTCTAATAAGTAAATAATAAAAGTATAACAGTTAACCAATAAAAGGTTTGTCTGTTATCGTTAAAAGAACTTAACTAAAAAATTTGCACTATACATTAGTTATATAGGTCCTAAAAAGTGCCTTGTGAACTATATGGTGCCAAATGTGCAATTCACATTGCAAAAAGTTCTAAGGGGTCTCAAAATGTTTATTAGAGTCTAATAAGTAAATAATAAAAGTATAACAGTTAACCAATAAAATGTTTGTCTGTTATCGTTAAAAGAACTTAACTAAAACATTTGCACTATACATTAGTTATATAGGTCCTAAAAAGTGCCTTGTGAACTATATGGTGCCAAATGTGCAATTCACATTGCAAAAAGTTCTAACGGGTCTCAAAATGTTTATTAGAGTCTAATAAGTAAATAATAAAAGTATAACAGTTAACCAATAAAAGGTTTGTCTGTTATCGTTAAAAGAACTTAACTAAACAATTTGCACTATACATTAGTTATATAGGTCCTAAAAAGTGCCTTGTGAACTATATGGTGCCAAATGTGCAATTCACATTGCAAAAAGTTCTAACGGGTCTCAAAATGTTTATTAGAGTCTAATAAGTAAATAATAAAAGTATAACAGTTAACCAATAAAAGGTTTGTCTGTTATCGTTAAAAGAACTTAACTAAAAAATTTGCACTATACATTAGTTATATAGGTCCTAAAAAGTGCCTTGTGAACTATATGGTGCCAAATGTGCAATTCACATTGCAAAAAGTTCTAACGGGTCTCAAAATGTTTATTAGAGTCTAATAAGTAAATAATAAAAGTATAACAGTTAACCAATAAAAGGTTTGTCTGTTATCGTTAAAAGAACTTAACTAAAACATTTGCACTATACATTAGTTATATAGGTCCTAAAAAGTGCCTTGTGAACTATATGGTGCCAAATGTGCAATTCACATAGCAAAAAGTTCTAACGGGTCTCAAAATGTTTATTAGAGTCTAATAAGTAAATAATAAAAGTATAACAGTTAACCAATAAAAGGTTTGTCTGTTATCGTTAAAAGAACTTAATTAAAAAATTTGCACTATACATTAGTTATATAGGTCCTAAAAAGTGCCTTGTGAACTATATGGTGCCAAATGTGCAATTCACATTGCAAAAAGTTCTAACGGGTCTCAAAATGTTTATTAGAGTCTAATAAGTAAATAATAAAAGTATAACAGTTAACCAATAAAAGGTTTGTCTGTTATCGTTAAAAGAACTTAACTAAAATATTTGCACTATACATTAGTTATATAGGTCCTAAAAAGTGCCTTGTGAACTATATGGTGCCAAATGTGCAATTCACATTGCAAAAACTTCTAACGGGTCTCAAAATGTTTATTAGAGTCTAATAAGTAAATAATAAAAGTATAACAGTTAACCAATAAAAGGTTTGTCTGTTATCGTTAAAAGAACTTAACTAAAATATTTGCACTATACATTAGTTTTATAGGTCCTAAAAAGTGCCTTGTGAACTATATGGTGCCAAATGTGCAATTCACATTGCAAAAAGTTCTAACGGGTCTCAAAATGTTTATTAGAGTCTAATAAGTAAATAATAAAAGTATAACAGTTAACCAATAAAAGGTTTGTCTGTTATCGTTAAAAGAACTTAACTAAAAAATTTGCACTATACATTAGTTATATAGGTCCTAAAAAGTGCCTTGTGAACTATATGGTGCCAAATGTGCAATTCACATTGCAAAAAGTTCTAACGGGTCTCAAAATGTTTATTAGAGTCTAATAAGTAAATAATAAAAGTATAACAGTTAACCAATAAAAGGTTTGTCTGTTATCGTTAAAAGAACTTAACTAAAAAATTTGCACTATACATTAGTTATATAGGTCCTAAAAAGTGCCTTGTGAACTATATGGTGCCAAATGTGCAATTCACATTGCAAAAACTTCTAACGGGTCTCAAAATGTTTATTAGAGTCTAATAAGTAAATAATAAAAGTATAACAGTTAACCAATAAAAGGTTTGTCTGTTATCGTTAAAAGAACTTAACTAAAAAATTTGCACTATACATTAGTTATATAGGTCCTAAAAAGTGCCTTGTGAACTATATGGTGCCAAATGTGCAATTCACATTGCAAAAAGTTCTAACGGGTCTCAAAATGTTTATTAGAGTCTAATAAGTAAATAATAAAAGTATAACAGTTAACCAATAAAAGGTTTGTCTGTTATCGTTAAAAGAACTTAACTAAAACATTTGCACTATACATTAGTTATATAGGTCCTAAAAAGTGCCTTGTGAACTATATGGTGCCAAATGTGCAATTCACATTGCAAAAAGTTCTAACGGGTCTCAAAATGTTTATTAGAGTCTAATAAGTAAATAATAAAAGTATAACAGTTAACCAATAAAAGGTTTGTCTGTTATCGTTAAAAGAACTTAACTAAAAAATTTGCACTATACATTAGTTATATAGGTCCTAAAAAGTGCCTTGTGAACTATATGGTGCCAAATGTGCAATTCACATTGCAAAATATTCTAACGGGTCTCAAAATGTTTATTAGAGTCTAATAAGTAAATAATAAAAGTATAACAGTTAACCAATAAAAGGTTTGTCTGTTATCGTTAAAAGAACTTAACTAAAAAATTTGCACTATACATTAGTTATATAGGTCCTAAAAAGTGCCTTGTGAACTATATGGTGCCAAATGTGCAATTCACATTGCAAAAAGTTCTAACGGGTCTCAAAATGTTTATTAGAGTCTAATAAGTAAATAAGAAAAGTATAACAGTTAACCAATAAAAGGTTTGTCTGTTATCGTTAAAAGAACTTAACTAAAACATTTGCACTATACATTAGTTATATAGGTCCTAAAAAGTGCCTTGTGAACTATATGGTGCCAAATGTGCAATTCACATAGCAAAAAGTTCTAACGGGTCTCAAAATGTTTATTAGAGTCTAATAAGTAAATAATAAAAGTATAACAGTTAACCAATAAAAGGTTTGTCTGTTATCGTTAAAAGAACTTAACTAAAAAATTTGCACTATACATTAGTTATATAGGTCCTAAAAAGTGCCTTGTGAACTATATGGTGCCAAATGTGCAATTCACATTGCAAAAAGTTCTAACGGGTCTCAAAATGTTTATTAGAGTCTAATAAGTAAATAATAAAAGTATAACAGTTAACCAATAAAAGGTTTGTCTGTTATCGTTAAAAGAACTTAACTAAAAATTTTGCACTATACATTAGTTATATAGGTCCTAAAAAGTGCCTTGTGAACTATATGGTGCCAAATGTGCAATTCACATTGCAAAAAGTTCTAACGGGTCTCAAAATGTTTATTAGAGTCTAATAAGTAAATAATAAAAGTATAACAGTTAACCAATAAAAGGTTTGTCTGTTATCGTTAAAAGAACTTAACTAAAAAATTTGCACTATACATTAGTTATATAGGTCCTAAAAAGTGCCTTGTGAACTATATGGTGCCAAATGTGCAATTCACATTGCAAAAAGTTCTAAGGGGTCTCAAAATGTTTATTAGAGTCTAATAAGTAAATAATAAAAGTATAACAGTTAACCAATAAAATGTTTGTCTGTTATCGTTAAAAGAACTTAACTAAAACATTTGCACTATACATTAGTTATATAGGTCCTAAAAAGTGCCTTGTGAACTATATGGTGCCAAATGTGCAATTCACATTGCAAAAAGTTCTAACGGGTCTCAAAATGTTTATTAGAGTCTAATAAGTAAATAATAAAAGTATAACAGTTAACCAATAAAAGGTTTGTCTGTTATCGTTAAAAGAACTTAACTAAACAATTTGCACTATACATTAGTTATATAGGTCCTAAAAAAAGCCTTGTGAACTATATGGTGCCAAATGTGCAATTCACATTGCAAAAAGTTCTAACGGGTCTCAAAATGTTTATTAGAGTCTAATAAGTAAATAATAAAAGTATAACAGTTAACCAATAAAAGGTTTGTCTGTTATCGTTAAAAGAACTTAACTAAAAAATTTGCACTATACATTAGTTATATAGGTCCTAAAAAGTGCCTTGTGAACTATATGGTGCCAAATGTGCAATTCACATTGCAAAAAGTTCTAACGGGTCTCAAAATGTTTATTAGAGTCTAATAAGTAAATAATAAAAGTATAACAGTTAACCAATAAAAGGTTTGTCTGTTATCGTTAAAAGAACTTAACTAAAACATTTGCACTATACATTAGTTATATAGGTCCTAAAAAGTGCCTTGTGAACTATATGGTGCCAAATGTGCAATTCACATAGCAAAAAGTTCTAACGGGTCTCAAAATGTTTATTAGAGTCTAATAAGTAAATAATAAAAGTATAACAGTTAACCAATAAAAGGTTTGTCTGTTATCGTTAAAAGAACTTAACTAAAAAATTTGCACTATACATTAGTTATATAGGTCCTAAAAAGTGCCTTGTGAACTATATGGTGCCAAATGTGCAATTCACATTGCAAAAAGTTCTAACGGGTCTCAAAATGTTTATTAGAGTCTAATAAGTAAATAATAAAAGTATAACAGTTAACCAATAAAAGGTTTGTCTGTTATCGTTAAAAGAACTTAACTAAAATATTTGCACTATACATTAGTTATATAGGTCCTAAAAAGTGCCTTGTGAACTATATGGTGCCAAATGTGCAATTCACATTGCAAAAACTTCTAACGGGTCTCAAAATGTTTATTAGAGTCTAATAAGTAAATAATAAAAGTATAACAGTTAACCAATAAAAGGTTTGTCTGTTATCGTTAAAAGAACTTAACTAAAATATTTGCACTATACATTAGTTTTATAGGTCCTAAAAAGTGCCTTGTGAACTATATGGTGCCAAATGTGCAATTCACATTGCAAAAAGTTCTAACGGGTCTCAAAATGTTTATTAGAGTCTAATAAGTAAATAATAAAAGTATAACAGTTAACCAATAAAAGGTTTGTCTGTTATCGTTAAAAGAACTTAACTAAAAAATTTGCACTATACATTAGTTATATAGGTCCTAAAAAGTGCCTTGTGAACTATATGGTGCCAAATGTGCAATTCACATTGCAAAAAGTTCTAACGGGTCTCAAAATGTTTATTAGAGTCTAATAAGTAAATAATAAAAGTATAACAGTTAACCAATAAAAGGTTTGTCTGTTATCGTTAAAAGAACTTAACTAAAAAATTTGCACTATACATTAGTTATATAGGTCCTAAAAAGTGCCTTGTGAACTATATGGTGCCAAATGTGCAATTCACATTGCAAAAACTTCTAACGGGTCTCAAAATGTTTATTAGAGTCTAATAAGTAAATAATAAAAGTATAACAGTTAACCAATAAAAGGTTTGTCTGTTATCGTTAAAAGAACTTAACTAAAAAATTTGCACTATACATTAGTTATATAGGTCCTAAAAAGTGCCTTGTGAACTATATGGTGCCAAATGTGCAATTCACATTGCAAAAAGTTCTAACGGGTCTCAAAATGTTTATTAGAGTCTAATAAGTAAATAATAAAAGTATAACAGTTAACCAATAAAAGGTTTGTCTGTTATCGTTAAAAGAACTTAACTAAAACATTTGCACTATACATTAGTTATATAGGTCCTAAAAAGTGCCTTGTGAACTATATGGTGCCAAATGTGCAATTCACATTGCAAAAAGTTCTAACGGGTCTCAAAATGTTTATTAGAGTCTAATAAGTAAATAATAAAAGTATAACAGTTAACCAATAAAAGGTTTGTCTGTTATCGTTAAAAGAACTTAACTAAAAAATTTGCACTATACATTAGTTATATAGGTCCTAAAAAGTGCCTTGTGAACTATATGGTGCCAAATGTGCAATTCACATTGCAAAAAGTTCTAACGGGTCTCAAAATGTTTATTAGAGTCTAATAAGTAAATAATAAAAGTATAACAGTTAACCAATAAAAGGTTTGTCTGTTATCGTTAAAAGAACTTAACTAAAAAATTTGCACTATACATTAGTTATATAGGTCCTAAAAAGTGCCTTGTGAACTATATGGTGCCAAATGTGCAATTCACATTGCAAAAAGTTCTAACGGGTCTCAAAATGTTTATTAGAGTCTAATAAGTAAATAATAAAAGTATAACAGTTAACCAATAAAAGGTTTGTCTGTTATCGTTAAAAGAACTTAACTAAAACATTTGCACTATACATTAGTTATATAGGTCCTAAAAAGTGCCTTGTGAACTATATGGTGCCAAATGTGCAATTCACATTGCAAAAAGTTCTAACGGGTCTCAAAATGTTTATTAGAGTCTAATAAGTAAATAATAAAAGTATAACAGTTAACCAATAAAAGGTTTGTCTGTTATCGTTAAAAGAACTTAACTAAAAAATTTGCACTATACATTAGTTATATAGGTCCTAAAAAGTGCCTTGTGAACTATATGGTGCCAAATGTGCAATTCACATTGCAAAAAGTTCTAACGGGTCTCAAAATGTTTATTAGAGTCTAATAAGTAAATAATAAAAGTATAACAGTTAACCAATAAAAGGTTTGTCTGTTATCGTTAAAAGAACTTAACTAAAAATTTTGCACTATACATTAGTTATATAGGTCCTAAAAAGTGCCTTGTGAACTATATGGTGCCAAATGTGCAATTCACATTGCAAAAAGTTCTAACGGATCTCAAAATGTTTATTAGAGTCTAATAAGTAAATAATAAAAGTATAACAGTTAACCAATAAAAGGTTTGTCTGTTATCGTTAAAAGAACTTAACTAAAAAATTTGCACTATACATTAGTTATATAGGTCCTAAAAAGTGCCTTGTGAACTATATGGTGCCAAATGTGCAATTCACATTGCAAAAAGTTCTAACGGGTCTCAAAATGTTTATTAGAGTCTAATAAGTAAATAATAAAAGTATAACAGTTAACCAATAAAAGGTTTGTCTGTTATCGTTAAAAGAACTTAACTAAAACATTTGCACTATACATTAGTTATATAGGTCCTAAAAAGTGCCTTGTGAACTATATGGTGCCAAATGTGCAATTCACATTGCAAAAACTTCTAACGGGTCTCAAAATGTTTATTAGAGTCTAATAAGTAAATAATAAAAGTATAACAGTTAACCAATAAAAGGTTTGTCTGTTATCGTTAAAAGAACTTAACTAAAACATATGCACTATACATTAGTTATATAGGTCCTAAAAAGTGCCTTGTGAACTATATGGTGCCAAATGTGCAATTCACATTGCAAAAAGTTCTAACGGGTCTCAAAATGTTTATTAGAGTCTAATAAGTAAATAATAAAAGTATAACAGTTAACCAATAAAAGGTTTGTCTGTTATCGTTAAAAGAACTTAACTAAAAAACTTGCACTATACATTAGTTATATAGGTCCTAAAAAGTGCCTTGTGAACTATATGGTGCCAAATGTGCAATTCACATTGCAAAAAGTTCTAACGGGTCTCAAAATGTTTATTAGAGTCTAATAAGTAAATAATAAAAGTATAACAGTTAACCAATAAAAGGTTTGTCTGTTATCGTTAAAAGAACTTAACTAAAACATTTGCACTATACATTAGTTATATAGGTCCTAAAAAGTGCCTTGTGAACTATATGGTGCCAAATGTGCAATTCACATAGCAAAAAGTTCTAACGAGTCTCAAAATGTTTATTAGAGTCTAATAAGTAAATAATAAAAGTATAACAGTTAACCAATAAAAGGTTTGTCTGTTATCGTTAAAAGAACTTAACTAAATATTTGCACTATACATTAGTTATATAGGTCCTAAAAAGTGCCTTGTGAACTATATGGTGCCAAATGTGCAATTCACATAGCAAAAAGTTCTAACGGGTCTCAAAATGTTTATTAGAGTCTAATAAGTAAATAATAAAAGTATAACAGTTAACCAATAAAAGGTTTGTCTGTTATCGTTAAAAGAACTTAACTAAAAAATTTGCACTATACATTAGTTATATAGGTCCTAAAAAGTGCCTTGTGAACTATATGGTGCCAAATGTGCAATTCACATTGCAAAAAGTTCTAACGGGTCTCAAAATGTTTATTAGAGTCTAATAAGTAAATAATAAAAGTATAACAGTTAACCAATAAAAGGTTTGTCTGTTATCGTTAAAAGAACTTAACTAAAAAATTTGCACTATACATTAGTTATATAGGTCCTAAAAAGTGCCTTGTGAACTATATGGTGCCAAATGTGCAATTCACATTGCAAAAAGTTCTAACGGGTCTCAAAATGTTTATTAGAGTCTAATAAGTAAATAATAAAGTATAACAGTTAACCAATAAAAGGTTTGTCTGTTATCGTTAAAAGAACTTAACTAAAACATTTGCACTATACATTAGTTATATAGGTCCTAAAAAGTGCCTTGTGAACTATATGGTGCCAAATGTGCAATTCACATTGCAAAAAGTTCTAACGGGTCTCAAAATGTTTATTAGAGTCTAATAAGTAAATAATAAAAGTATAACAGTTAACCAATAAAAGGTTTGTCTGTTATCGTTAAAAGAACTTAACTAAAAAATTTGCACTATACATTAGTTATATAGGTCCTAAAAAGTGCCTTGTGAACTATATGGTGCCAAATGTGCAATTCACCTAGCAAAAAGTTCTAACGGGTCTCAAAATGTTTATTAGAGTCTAATAAGTAAATAATAAAAGTATAACAGTTAACCAATAAAAGGTTTGTCTGTTATCGTTAAAAGAACTTAACTAAAAAATTTGCACTATACATTAGTTATATAGGTCCTAAAAAGTGCCTTGTGAACTATATGGTGCCAAATGTGCAATTCACATTGCAAAAAGTTCTAACGGGTCTCAAAATGTTTATTAGAGTCTAATAAGTAAATAATAAAAGTATAACAGTTAACCAATAAAAGGTTTGTCTGTTATCGTTAAAAGAACTTAACTAAAAAATTTGCACTATACATTAGTTATATAGGTCCTAAAAAGTGCCTTGTGAACTATATGGTGCCAAATGTGCAATTCACATTGCAAAAAGTTCTAACGGGTCTCAAAATGTTTATTAGAGTCTAATAAGTAAATAATAAAAGTATAACAGTTAACCAATAAAAGGTTTGTCTGTTATCGTTAAAAGAACTTAACTAAAAAATTTGCACTATACATTAGTTATATAGGTCCTAAAAAGTGCCTTGTGAACTATATGGTGCCAAATGTGCAATTCACCTAGCAAAAAGTTCTAACGGGTCTCAAAATGTTTATTAGAGTCTAATAAGTAAATAATAAAAGTATAACAGTTAACCAATAAAAGGTTTGTCTGTTATCGTTAAAAGAACTTAACTAAAAAATTTGCACTATACATTAGTTATATAGGTCCTAAAAAGTGCCTTGTGAACTATATGGTGCCAAATGTGCAATTCACATTGCAAAAAGTTCTAACGGGTCTCAAAATGTTTATTAGAGTCTAATAAGTAAATAATAAAAGTATAACAGTTAACCAATAAAAGGTTTGTCTGTTATCGTTAAAAGAACTTAACTAAAAAATTTGCACTATACATTAGTTATATAGGTCCTAAAAAGTGCCTTGTGAACTATATGGTGCCAAATGTGCAATTCACATTGCAAAAAGTTCTAACGGGTCTCAAAATGTTTATTAGAGTCTAATAAGTAAATAATAAAAGTATAACAGTTAACCAATAAAAGGTTTGTCTGTTATCGTTAAAAGAACTTAACTAAAACATTTGCACTATACATTAGTTATATAGGTCCTAAAAAGTGCCTTGTGAACTATATGGTGCCAAATGTGCAATTCACATTGCAAAAAGTTCTAACGGGTCTCAAAATGTTTATTAGAGTCTAATAAGTAAATAATAAAAGTATAACAGTTAACCAATAAAAGGTTTGTCTGTTATCGTTAAAAGAACTTAACTAAAAAATTTGCACTATACATTAGTTATATAGGTCCTAAAAAGTGCCTTGTGAACTATATGGTGCCAAATGTGCAATTCACATTGCAAAAACTTCTAACGGGTCTCAAAATGTTTATTAGAGTCTAATAAGTAAATAATAAAAGTATAACAGTTAACCAATAAAAGGTTTGTCTGTTATCGTTAAAAGAACTTAACTAAAAAATTTGCACTATACATTAGTTATATAGGTCCTAAAAAGTGCCTTGTGAACTATATGGTGCCAAATGTGCAATTCACATTGCAAAAAGTTCTAACGGGTCTCAAAATGTTTATTAGAGTCTAATAAGTAAATAATAAAAGTATAACAGTTAACCAATAAAAGGTTTGTCTGTTATCGTTAAAAGAACTTAACTAAAAAATTTGCTCTATACATTAGTTATATAGGTCCTAAAAAGTGCTTTGTGAACTATATGGTGCCAAATGTGCAATTCACATTGCAAAAATTTCTAACGGGTCTTAAAATGTTTATTAGAGTCTAATAAGTAAATAATAAAAGTATAACAGTTAACCAAAAAAAAGTTTGTCTGTTATCGTTAAAAAAACTTAACTAAAAAATTTGCACTATACATTAGTTATATAGGTCCTAAAAAGTGCCTTGTGAACTATATGGTGCCAAATGTGCAATTCACATAGCAAAAAGTTCTAACGGGTCTCAAAATGTTTATTAGAGTCTAATAAGTAAATAATAAAAGTATAACAGTTAACCAATAAAAGGTTTGTCTGTTATCGTTAAAAGAACTTAACTAAAAAATTTGCACTATACATTAGTTATATAGGTCCTAAAAAGTGCCTTGTGAACTATATGGTGCCAAATGTGCAATTCACATTGCAAAAAGTTCTAACGGGTCTCAAAATGTTTATTAGAGTCTAATAAGTAAATAATAAAAGTATAACAGATAACCAATAAAAGGTTTGTCTGTTATCGTTAAAAGAACTTAACTAAAATATTTGCACTATACATTAGTTTTATAGGTCCTAAAAAGTGCCTTGTGAACTATATGGTGCCAAATGTGCAATTCACATTGCAAAAAGTTCTAACGGGTCTCAAAATGTTTATTAGAGTCTAATAAGTAAATAATAAAAGTATAACAGTTAACCAATAAAAGGTTTGTCTGTTATCGTTAAAAGAACTTAACTAAATAATTTGCACTATACATTAGTTATATAGGTCCTAAAAAGTGCCTTGTGAACTATATGGTGCCAAATGTGCAATTCACATTGCAAAAAGTTCTAACGGGTCTCAAAATGTTTATTAGAGTCTAATAAGTAAATAATAAAAGTATAACAGTTAACCAATAAAAGGTTTGTCTGTTATCGTTAAAAGAACTTAACTAAAAAATTTGCACTATACATTAGTTATATAGGTCCTAAAAAGTGCCTTGTGAACTATATGGTGCCAAATGTGCAATTCACATTGCAAAAAGTTCTAACGGGTCTCAAAATGTTTATTAGAGTCTAATAAGTAAATAATAAAAGTATAACAGTTAACCAATAAAAGGTTTGTCTGTTATCATTAAAAGAACTTAACTAAAAAATTTGCACTATACATTAGTTATATAGGTCCTAAAAAGTGCCTTGTGAACTTTATGGTGCCAAATGTGCAATTCACATTGCAAAAAGTTCTAACGGGTCTCAAAATGTTTATTACAGTCGAATAAGTAAATAATAAAAGTATAACAGTTAACCAATAAAAGGTTTGTCTGTTATCGTTAAAAGAACTTAACTAAAAAATTTGCACTATACATTAGTTATATAGGTCCTAAAAAGTGCCTTGTGAACTATATGGTGCCAAATGTGCAATTCACATTGCAAAAAGTTCTAACGGGTCTCAAAATGTTTATTAGAGTCTAATAAGTAAATAATAAAAGTATAACAGTTAACCAATAAAAGGTTTGTCTGTTATCGTTAAAAGGACTTAACTAAAAAATTTGCACTATACATTAGTTATATAGGTCCTAAAAAGTGCCTTGTGAACTATATGGTGCCAAATGTGCAATTCACATTGCAAAAACTTCTAACGGGTCTCAAAATGTTTATTAGAGTCTAATAAGTAAATAATAAAAGTATAACAGTTAACCAATAAAAGGTTTGTCTGTTATCGTTAAAAGAACTTAACTAAAAATTTTGCACTATACATTAGTTATATAGGTCCTAAAAAGTGCCTTGTGAACTTTATGGTGCCAAATGTGCAATTCACATTGCAAAAAGTTCTAACGGGTCTCAAAATGTTTATTAGAGTCGAATAAGTAAATAATAAAAGTATAACAGTTAACCAATAAAAGGTTTGTCTGTTATCGTTAAAAGAACTTAACTAAAAAATTTGCACTATACATTAGTTATATAGGTCCTAAAAAGTGCCTTGTGAACTATATGGTGCCAAATGTGCAATTCACATTGCAAAAAGTTCTAACGGGTCTCAAAATGTTTATTAGAGTCTAATAAGTAAATAATAAAAGTATAACAGTTAACCAATAAAAGGTTTGTCTGTTATCGTTAAAAGAACTTAACTAAAAAATTTGCACTATACATTAGTTATATAGGTCCTAAAAAGTGCCTTGTGAACTATATCGTGCCAAATGTGCAATTCACATTGCAAAAACTTCTAACGGGTCTCAAAATGTTTATTAGAGTCTAATAAGTAAATAATAAAAGTATAACAGTTAACCAATAAAAGGTTTGTCTGTTATCGTTAAAAGAACTTAACTAAAACATTTGCACTATACATTAGTTATATAGGTCCTAAAAAGTGCCTTGTGAACTATATAATGCCAAATGTGCAATTCACATAGCAAAAAGTTCTAACGGGTCTCAAAATGTTTATTAGAGTCTAATAAGTAAATAATAAAAGTACAACAGTTAACCAATAAAAGGTTTGTCTGTTATCGTTAAAAGAACTTAACTAAAAAATTTGCACCATACATTAGTTATATAGGTCCTAAAAAGTGCCTTGTGAACTATATGGTGCCAAATGTGCAATTCACATAGCAAAAAGTTCTAACGGGTCTCAAAATGTTTATTAGAGTCTAATAAGTAAATAATAAAAGTATAACAGTTAACCAATAAAAGGTTTGTCTGTTATCGTTAAAAGAACTTAACTAAAAAATTTGCACTATACATTAGTTATATAGGTCCTAAAAAGTGCCTTGTGAACTATATGGTGCCAAATGTGCAATTCACATTGCAAAAACTTCTAACGGGTCTCAAAATGTTTATTAGAGTCTAATAAGTAAATAATAAAAGTATAACAGTTAACCAATAAAAGGTTTGTCTGTTATCGTTAAAAGAACTTAACTAAAATATTTGCACTATACATTAGTTTTATAGGTCCTAAAAAGTGCCTTGTGAACTATATGGTGCCAAATGTGCAATTCACATTGCAAAAAGTTCTAACGGGTCTCAAAATGTTTATTAGAGTCTAATAAGTAAATAATAAAAGTATAACAGTTAACCAATAAAAGGTTTGTCTGTTATCGTTAAACGAACTTAACTAAAAAATTTGCACTATACATTAGTTATAGAGGTCCTAAAAAGTGCCTTGTGAACTATATGGTGCCAAATGTGCAATTCACATTGCAAAAACTTCTAACGGGTCTCAAAATGTTTATTAGAGTCTAATAAGTAAATAATAAAAGTATAACAGTTAACCAATAAAAGGTTTGTCTGTTATCGTTAAAAGAACTTAACTAAAACATTTGCACTATACATTAGTTATATAGGTCCTAAAAAGTGCCTTGTGAACTATATGGTGCCAATTGTGCAATTCACATAGCAAAAAGTTCTAACGGGTCTCAAAATGTTTATTAGAGTCTAATAAGTAAATAATAAAAGTATAACAGTTAACCAATAAAAGGTTTGTCTGTTATCGTTAAAAGAACTTAACTAAAAAATTTGCACTATACATTAGTTATATAGGTCCTAAAAAGTGCCTTGTGAACTATATCGTGCCAAATGTGCAATTCACATTGCAAAAACTTCTAACGGGTCTCAAAATGTTTATTAGAGTCTAATAAGTAAATAATAAAAGTATAACAGTTAACCAATAAAAGGTTTGTCTGTTATCGTTAAAAGAACTTAACTAAAAAATTTGCACTATACATTAGTTATATAGGTCCTAAAAAGTGCCTTGTGAACTATATGGTGCCAAATGTGCAATTCACATTGCAAAAACTTCTAACGGGTCTCAAAATGTTTATTAGAGTCTAATAAGTAAATAATAAAAGTATAACAGTTAACCAATAAAAGGTTTGTCTGTTATCGTTAAAAGAACTTAACTAAAAAATTTGCACTATACATTAGTTATATAGGTCCTAAAAAGTGCCTTGTGAACTATATGGTGCCAAATGTGCAATTCACATTGCAAAAAGTTCTAACGGGTCTCAAAATGTTTATTAGAGTCTAATAAGTAAATAATAAAAGTATAACAGTTAACCAATAAAAGGTTTGTCTGATATCGTTAAAAGAACTTAACTAAAACATTTGCACTATACATTAGTTATATAGGTCCTAAAAAGTGCCTTGTGAACTATATGGTGCCAATTGTGCAATTCACATAGCAAAAAGTTCTAACGGGTCTCAAAATGTTTATTAGAGTCTAATAAGTAAATAATAAAAGTATAACAGTTAACCAATAAAAGGTTTGTCTGTTATCGTTAAAAGAACTTAACTAAAAAATTTGCACTATACATTAGTTATATAGGTCCTAAAAAGTGCCTTGTGAACTATATCGTGCCAAATGTGCAATTCACATTGCAAAAACTTCTAACGGGTCTCAAAATGTTTATTAGAGTCTAATAAGTAAATAATAAAAGTATAACAGTTAACCAATAAAAGGTTTGTCTGTTATCGTTAAAAGAACTTAACTAAAACATTTGCACTATACATTAGTTATATAGGTCCTAAAAAGTGCCTTGTGAACTATATAATGCCAAATGTGCAATTCACATAGCAAAAAGTTCTAACGGGTCTCAAAATGTTTATTAGAGTCTAATAAGTAAATAATAAAAGTACAACAGTTAACCAATAAAAGGTTTGTCTGTTATCGTTAAAAGAACTTAACTAAAAAATTTGCACCATACATTAGTTATATAGGTCCTAAAAAGTGCCTTGTGAACTATATGGTGCCAAATGTGCAATTCACATAGCAAAAAGTTCTAACGGGTCTCAAAATGTTTATTAGAGTCTAATAAGTAAATAATAAAAGTATAACAGTTAACCAATAAAAGGTTTGTCTGTTATCGTTAAAAGAACTTAACTAAAAAATTTGCACTATACATTAGTTATATAGGTCCTAAAAAGTGCCTTGTGAACTATATGGTGCCAAATGTGCAATTCACATTGCAAAAAGTTCTAACGGGTCTCAAAATGTTTATTAGAGTCTAATAAGTAAATAATAAAAGTATAACAGTTAACCAATAAAAGGTTTGTCTGTTATCGTTAAAAGAACTTAACTAAAATATTTGCACTATACATTAGTTTTATAGGTCCTAAAAAGTGCCTTGTGAACTATATGGTGCCAAATGTGCAATTCACATTGCAAAAAGTTCTAACGGGTCTCAAAATGTTTATTAGAGTCTAATAAGTAAATAATAAAAGTATAACAGTTAACCAATAAAAGGTTTGTCTGTTATCGTTAAAAGAACTTAACTAAAAAATTTGCACTATACATTAGTTATATAGGTCCTAAAAAGTGCCTTGTGAACTATATGGTGCCAAATGTGCAATTCACATTGCAAAAAGTTCTAACGGGTCTCAAAATGTTTATTAGAGTCTAATAAGTAAATAATAAAAGTATAACAGTTAACCAATAAAAGGTTTGTCTGTTATCGTTAAAAGAACTTAACTAAAACATTTGCACTATACATTAGTTATATAGGTCCTAAAAAGTGCCTTGTGAACTATATGGTGCCAATTGTGCAATTCACATAGCAAAAAGTTCTAACGGGTCTCAAAATGTTTATTAGAGTCTAATAAGTAAATAATAAAAGTATAACAGTTAACCAATAAAAGGTTTGTCTGTTATCGTTAAAAGAACTTAACTAAAAAATTTGCACTATACATTAGTTATATAGGTCCTAAAAAGTGCCTTGTGAACTATATCGTGCCAAATGTGCAATTCACATTGCAAAAACTTCTAACGGGTCTCAAAATGTTTATTAGAGTCTAATAAGTAAATAATAAAAGTATAACAGTTAACCAATAAAAGGTTTGTCTGTTATCGTTAAAAGAACTTAACTAAAACATTTGCACTATACATTAGTTATATAGGTCCTAAAAAGTGCCTTGTGAACTATATAATGCCAAATGTGCAATTCACATAGCAAAAAGTTCTAACGGGTCTCAAAATGTTTATTAGAGTCTAATAAGTAAATAATAAAAGTACAACAGTTAACCAATAAAAGGTTTGTCTGTTATCGTTAAAAGAACTTAACTAAAAAATTTGCACCATACATTAGTTATATAGGTCCTAAAAAGTGCCTTGTGAACTATATGGTGCCAAATGTGCAATTCACATAGCAAAAAGTTCTAACGGGTCTCAAAATGTTTATTAGAGTCTAATAAGTAAATAATAAAAGTATAACAGTTAACCAATAAAAGGTTTGTCTGTTATCGTTAAAAGAACTTAACTAAAATATTTGCACTATACATTAGTTTTATAGGTCCTAAAAAGTGCCTTGTGAACTATATGGTGCCAAATGTGCAATTCACATTGCAAAAACTTCTAACGGGTCTCAAAATGTTTATTAGAGTCTAATAAGTAAATAATAAAAGTATAACAGTTAACCAATAAAAGGTTTGTCTGTTATCGTTAAAAGAACTTAACTAAAAAATTTGCACTATACATTAGTTATATAGGTCCTAAAAAGTGCCTTGTGAACTATATGGTGCCAAATGTGCAATTCACATTGCAAAAAGTTCTAACGGGTCTCAAAATGTTTATTAGAGTCTAATAAGTAAATAATAAAAGTATAACAGTTAACCAATAAAAGGTTTGTCTGTTATCGTTAAAAGAACTTAACTAAAACATTTGCACTATACATTAGTTATATAGGTCCTAAAAAGTGCCTTGTGAACTATATGGTGCCAATTGTGCAATTCACATAGCAAAAAGTTCTAACGGGTCTCAAAATGTTTATTAGAGTCTAATAAGTAAATAATAAAAGTATAACAGTTAACCAATAAAAGGTTTGTCTGTTATCGTTAAAAGAACTTAACTAAAAAATTTGCACTATACATTAGTTATATAGGTCCTAAAAAGTGCCTTGTGAACTATATGGTGCCAAATGTGCAATTCACATAGCAAAAAGTTCTAACGGGTCTCAAAATGTTTATTAGAGTCTAATAAGTAAATAATAAAAGTATAACAGTTAACCAATAAAAGGTTTGTCTGTTATCGTTAAAAGAACTTAACTAAAAAATTTGCACTATACATTAGTTATATAGGTCCTAAAAAGTGCCTTGTGAACTATATGGTGCCAAATGTGCAATTCACATTGCAAAAAGTTCTAACGAGTCTCAAAATGTTTATTAGAGTCTAATAAGTAAATAATAAAAGTATAACAGTTAACCAATAAAAGGTTTGTCTGTTATCGTTAAAAGAACTTAACTAAAATATTTGCACTATACATTAGTTATATAGGTCCTAAAAAGTGCCTTGTGAACTATATGGTGCCAAATGTGCAATTCACATTGCAAAAACTTCTAACGGGTCTCAAAATGTTTATTAGAGTCTAATAAGTAAATAATAAAAGTATAACAGTTAACCAATAAAAGGTTTGTCTGTTATCGTTAAAAGAACTTAACTAAAAAATTTGCACTATACATTAGTTATATAGGTCCTAAAAAGTGCCTTGTGAACTATATGGTGCCAAATGTGCAATTCACATTGCAAAAAGTTCTAACGGGTCTCAAAATGTTTATTAGAGTCTAATAAGTAAATAATAAAAGTATAACAGTTAACCAATAAAAGGTTTGTCTGTTATCGTTAAAAGAACTTAACTAAAAAATTTGCACTATACATTAGTTATATAGGTCCTAAAAAGTGCCTTGTGAACTATATGGTGCCAAATGTGCAATTCACATTGCAAAAAGTTCTAACGGGTCTCAAAATGTTTATTAGAGTCTAATAAGTAAATAATAAAAGTATAACAGTTAACCAATAAAAGGTTTGTCTGTTATCATTAAAAGAACTTAACTAAAAAATTTGCACTATACATTAGTTATATAGGTCCTAAAAAGTGCCTTGTGAACTTTATGGTGCCAAATGTGCAATTCACATTGCAAAAAGTTCTAACGGGTCTCAAAATGTTTATTAGAGTCGAATAAGTAAATAATAAAAGTATAACAGTTAACCAATAAAAGGTTTGTCTGTTATCGTTAAAAGAACTTAACTAAAAAATTTGCACTATACATTAGTTATATAGGTCCTAAAAAGTGCCTTGTGAACTATATGGTGCCAAATGTGCAATTCACATTGCAAAAAGTTCTAACGGGTCTCAAAATGTTTATTAGAGTCTAATAAGTAAATAATAAAAGTATAACAGTTAACCAATAAAAGGTTTGTCTGTTATCGTTAAAAGGACTTAACTAAAAAATTTGCACTATACATTAGTTATATAGGTCCTAAAAAGTGCCTTGTGAACTATATGGTGCCAAATGTGCAATTCACATTGCAAAAACTTCTAACGGGTCTCAAAATGTTTATTAGAGTCTAATAAGTAAATAATAAAAGTATAACAGTTAACCAATAAAAGGTTTGTCTGTTATCGTTAAAAGAACTTAACTAAAAATTTTGCACTATACATTAGTTATATAGGTCCTAAAAAGTGCCTTGTGAACTTTTTGGTGCCAAATGTGCAATTCACATTGCAAAAAGTTCTAACGGGTCTCAAAATGTTTATTAGAGTCGAATAAGTAAATAATAAAAGTATAACAGTTAACCAATAAAAGGTTTGTCTGTTATCGTTAAAAGAACTTAACTAAAAAATTTGCACTATACATTAGTTATATAGGTCCTAAAAAGTGCCTTGTGAACTATATGGTGCCAAATGTGCAATTCACATTGCAAAAAGTTCTAACGGGTCTCAAAATGTTTATTAGAGTCTAATAAGTAAATAATAAAAGTATAACAGTTAACCAATAAAAGGTTTGTCTGTTATCGTTAAAAGAACTTAACTAAAAAATTTGCACTATACATTAGTTATATAGGTCCTAAAAAGTGCCTTGTGAACTATATCGTGCCAAATGTGCAATTCACATTGCAAAAACTTCTAACGGGTCTCAAAATGTTTATTAGAGTCTAATAAGTAAATAATAAAAGTATAACAGTTAACCAATAAAAGGTTTGTCTGTTATCGTTAAAAGAACTTAACTAAAACATTTGCACTATACATTAGTTATATAGGTCCTAAAAAGTGCCTTGTGAACTATATAATGCCAAATGTGCAATTCACATAGCAAAAAGTTCTAACGGGTCTCAAAATGTTTATTAGAGTCTAATAAGTAAATAATAAAAGTACAACAGTTAACCAATAAAAGGTTTGTCTGTTATCGTTAAAAGAACTTAACTAAAAAATTTGCACTATACATTAGTTATATAGGTCCTAAAAAGTGCCTTGTGAACTATATGGTGCCAAATGTGCAATTCACATAGCAAAAAGTTCTAACGGGTCTCAAAATGTTTATTAGAGTCTAATAAGTAAATAATAAAAGTATAACAGTTAACCAATAAAAGGTTTGTCTGTTATCGTTAAAAGAACTTAACTAAAAAATTTGCACTATACATTAGTTATATAGGTCCTAAAAAGTGCCTTGTGAACTATATGGTGCCAAATGTGCAATTCACATTGCAAAAAGTTCTAACGGGTCTCAAAATGTTTATTAGAGTCTAATAAGTAAATAATAAAAGTATAACAGTTAACCAATAAAAGGTTTGTCTGTTATCGTTAAAAGAACTTAACTAAAATATTTGCACTATACATTAGTTTTATAGGTCCTAAAAAGTGCCTTGTGAACTATATGGTGCCAAATGTGCAATTCACATTGCAAAAAGTTCTAACGGGTCTCAAAATGTTTATTAGAGTCTAATAAGTAAATAATAAAAGTATAACAGTTAACCAATAAAAGGTTTGTCTGTTATCGTTAAAAGAACTTAACTAAAAAATTTGCACTATACATTAGTTATAGAGGTCCTAAAAAGTGCCTTGTGAACTATATGGTGCCAAATGTGCAATTCACATTGCAAAAAGTTCTAACGGGTCTCAAAATGTTTATTAGAGTCTAATAAGTAAATAATAAAAGTATAACAGTTAACCAATAAAAGGTTTGTCTGTTATCGTTAAAAGAACTTAACTAAAACATTTGCACTATACATTAGTTATATAGGTCCTAAAAAGTGCCTTGTGAACTATATGGTGCCAATTGTGCAATTCACATAGCAAAAAGTTCTAACGGGTCTCAAAATGTTTATTAGAGTCTAATAAGTAAATAATAAAAGTATAACAGTTAACCAATAAAAGGTTTGTCTGTTATCGTTAAAAGAACTTAACTAAAAAATTTGCACTATACATTAGTTATATAGGTCCTAAAAAGTGCCTTGTGAACTATATCGTGCCAAATGTGCAATTCACATTGCAAAAACTTCTAACGGGTCTCAAAATGTTTATTAGAGTCTAATAAGTAAATAATAAAAGTATAACAGTTAACCAATAAAAGGTTTGTCTGTTATCGTTAAAAGAACTTAACTAAAACATTTGCACTATACATTAGTTATATAGGTCCTAAAAAGTGCCTTGTGAACTATATAATGCCAAATGTGCAATTCACATAGCAAAAAGTTCTAACGGGTCTCAAAATGTTTATTAGAGTCTAATAAGTAAATAATAAAAGTATAACAGTTAACCAATAAAAGGTTTGTCTGTTATCGTTAAAAGAACTTAACTAAAAAATTTGCACTATACATTAGTTATATAGGTCCTAAAAAGTGCCTTGTGAACTATATGGTGCCAAATGTGCAATTCACATTGCAAAAAGTTCTAACGGGTCTCAAAATGTTTATTAGAGTCTAATAAGTAAATAATAAAAGTATAACAGTTAACCAATAAAAGGTTTGTCTGTTATCGTTAAAAGAACTTAACTAAAATATTTGCACTATACATTAGTTTTATAGGTCCTAAAAAGTGCCTTGTGAACTATATGGTGCCAAATGTGCAATTCACATTGCAAAAAGTTCTAACGGGTCTCAAAATGTTTATTAGAGTCTAATAAGTAAATAATAAAAGTATAACAGTTAACCAATAAAAGGTTTGTCTGTTATCGTTAAAAGAACTTAACTAAAAAATTTGCACTATACATTAGTTATAGAGGTCCTAAAAAGTGCCTTGTGAACTATATGGTGCCAAATGTGCAATTCACATTGCAAAAACTTCTAACGGGTCTCAAAATGTTTATTAGAGTCTAATAAGTAAATAATAAAAGTATAACAGTTAACCAATAAAAGGTTTGTCTGTTATCGTTAAAAGAACTTAACTAAAAAATTTGCACTATACATTAGTTATATAGGTCCTAAAAAGTGCCTTGTGAACTATATGGTGCCAAATGTGCAATTCACATTGCAAAAAGTTCTAACGGGTCTCAAAATGTTTATTAGAGTCTAATAAGTAAATAATAAAAGTATAACAGTTAACCAATAAAAGGTTTGTCTGTTATCGTTAAAAGAACTTAACTAAAACATTTGCACTATACATTAGTTATATAGGTCCTAAAAAGTGCCTTGTGAACTATATGGTGCCAATTGTGCAATTCACATAGCAAAAAGTTCTAACGGGTCTCAAAATGTTTATTAGAGTCTAATAAGTAAATAATAAAAGTATAACAGTTAACCAATAAAAGGTTTGTCTGTTATCGTTAAAAGAACTTAACTAAAAAATTTGCACTATACATTAGTTATATAGGTCCTAAAAAGTGCCTTGTGAACTATATCGTGCCAAATGTGCAATTCACATTGCAAAAACTTCTAACGGGTCTCAAAATGTTTATTAGAGTCTAATAAGTAAATAATAAAAGTATAACAGTTAACCAATAAAAGGTTTGTCTGTTATCGTTAAAAGAACTTAACTAAAACATTTGCACTATACATTAGTTATATAGGTCCTAAAAAGTGCCTTGTGAACTATATAATGCCAAATGTGCAATTCACATAGCAAAAAGTTCTAACGGGTCTCAAAATGTTTATTAGAGTCTAATAAGTAAATAATAAAAGTACAACAGTTAACCAATAAAAGGTTTGTCTGTTATCGTTAAAAGAACTTAACTAAAAAATTTGCACTATACATTAGTTATATAGGTCCTAAAAAGTGCCTTGTGAACTATATGGTGCCAAATGTGCAATTCACATTGCAAAAAGTTCTAACGGGTCTCAAAATGTTTATTAGAGTCTAATAAGTAAATAATAAAAGTATAACAGTTAACCAATAAAAGGTTTGTCTGTTATCGTTAAAAGAACTTAACTAAAATATTTGCACTATACATTAGTTTTATAGGTCCTAAAAAGTGCCTTGTGAACTATATGGTGCCAAATGTGCAATTCACATTGCAAAAAGTTCTAACGGGTCTCAAAATGTTTATTAAAGTCTAATAAGTAAATAATAAAAGTATAACAGTTAACCAATAAAAGGTTTGTCTGTTATCGTTAAAAGAACTTAACTAAAAAATTTGCACTATACATTAGTTATAGAGGTCCTAAAAAGTGCCTTGTGAACTATATGGTGCCAAATGTGCAATTCACATTGCAAAAACTTCTAACGGGTCTCAAAATGTTTATTAGAGTCTAATAAGTAAATAATAAAAGTATAACAGTTAACCAATAAAAGGTTTGTCTGTTATCGTTAAAAGAACTTAACTAAAAAATTTGCACTATACATTAGTTATATAGGTCCTAAAAAGTGCCTTGTGAACTATATGGTGCCAAATGTGCAATTCACATTGCAAAAAGTTCTAACGGGTCTCAAAATGTTTATTAGAGTCTAATAAGTAAATAATAAAAGTATAACAGTTAACCAATAAAAGGTTTGTCTGTTATCGTTAAAAGAACTTAACTAAAACATTTGCACTATACATTAGTTATATAGGTCCTAAAAAGTGCCTTGTGAACTATATGGTGCCAATTGTGCAATTCACATAGCAAAAAGTTCTAACGGGTCTCAAAATGTTTATTAGAGTCTAATAAGTAAATAATAAAAGTATAACAGTTAACCAATAAAAGGTTTGTCTGTTATCGTTAAAAGAACTTAACTAAAAAATTTGCACTATACATTAGTTATATAGGTCCTAAAAAGTGCCTTGTGAACTATATCGTGCCAAATGTGCAATTCACATTGCAAAAACTTCTAACGGGTCTCAAAATGTTTATTAGAGTCTAATAAGTAAATAATAAAAGTATAACAGTTAACCAATAAAAGGTTTGTCTGTTATCGTTAAAAGAACTTAACTAAAACATTTGCACTATACATTAGTTATATAGGTCCTAAAAAGTGCCTTGTGAACTATATAATGCCAAATGTGCAATTCACATAGCAAAAAGTTCTAACGGGTCTCAAAATGTTTATTAGAGTCTAATAAGTAAATAATAAAAGTATAACAGTTAACCAATAAAAGGTTTGTCTGTTATCGTTAAAAGAACTTAACTAAAAAATTTGCACTATACATTAGTTATATAGGTCCTAAAAAGTGCCTTGTGAACTATATCGTGCCAAATGTGCAATTCACATTGCAAAAACTTCTAACGGGTCTCAAAATGTTTATTAGAGTCTAATAAGTAAATAATAAAAGTATAACAGTTAACCAATAAAAGGTTTGTCTGTTATCGTTAAAAGAACTTAACTAAAAAATTTGCACTATACATTAGTTATATAGGTCCTAAAAAGTGCCTTGTGAACTATATAATGCCAAATGTGCAATTCACATAGCAAAAAGTTCTAACGGGTCTCAAAATGTTTATTAGAGTCTAATAAGTAAATAATAAAAGTATAACAGTTAACCAATAAAAGGTTTGTCTGTTATCGTTAAAAGAACTTAACTAAAAAATTTGCACTATACATTAGTTATATAGGTCCTAAAAAGTGCCTTGTGAACTATATGGTGCCAAATGTGCAATTCACATTGCAAAAAGTTCTAACGGGTCTCAAAATGTTTATTAGAGTCTAATAAGTAAATAATAAAAGTATAACAGTTAACCAATAAAAGGTTTGTCTGTTATCGTTAAAAGAACTTAACTAAAATATTTGCACTATACATTAGTTTTATAGGTCCTAAAAAGTGCCTTGTGAACTATATGGTGCCAAATGTGCAATTCACATTGCAAAAAGTTCTAACGGGTCTCAAAATGTTTATTAGAGTCTAATAAGTAAATAATAAAAGTATAACAGTTAACCAATAAAAGGTTTGTCTGTTATCGTTAAAAGAACTTAACTAAAAAATTTGCACTATACATTAGTTATAGAGGTCCTAAAAAGTGCCTTGTGAACTATATGGTGCCAAATGTGCAATTCACATTGCAAAAACTTCTAACGGGTCTCAAAATGTTTATTAGAGTCTAATAAGTAAATAATAAAAGTATAACAGTTAACCAATAAAAGGTTTGTCTGTTATCGTTAAAAGAACTTAACTAAAAAATTTGCACTATACATTAGTTATATAGGTCCTAAAAAGTGCCTTGTGAACTATATGGTGCCAAATGTGCAATTCACATTGCAAAAAGTTCTAACGGGTCTCAAAATGTTTATTAGAGTCTAATAAGTAAATAATAAAAGTATAACAGTTAACCAATAAAAGGTTTGTCTGTTATCGTTAAAAGAACTTAACTAAAACATTTGCACTATACATTAGTTATATAGGTCCTAAAAAGTGCCTTGTGAACTATATGGTGCCAATTGTGCAATTCACATAGCAAAAAGTTCTAACGGGTCTCAAAATGTTTATTAGAGTCTAATAAGTAAATAATAAAAGTATAACAGTTAACCAATAAAAGGTTTGTCTGTTATCGTTAAAAGAACTTAACTAAAAAATTTGCACTATACATTAGTTATATAGGTCCTAAAAAGTGCCTTGTGAACTATATCGTGCCAAATGTGCAATTCACATTGCAAAAACTTCTAACGGGTCTCAAAATGTTTATTAGAGTCTAATAAGTAAATAATAAAAGTATAACAGTTAACCAATAAAAGGTTTGTCTGTTATCGTTAAAAGAACTTAACTAAAACATTTGCACTATACATTAGTTATATAGGTCCTAAAAAGTGCCTTGTGAACTATATAATGCCAAATGTGCAATTCACATAGCAAAAAGTTCTAACGGGTCTCAAAATGTTTATTAGAGTCTAATAAGTAAATAATAAAAGTACAACAGTTAACCAATAAAAGGTTTGTCTGTTATCGTTAAAAGAACTTAACTAAAAAATTTGCACTATACATTAGTTATATAGGTCCTAAAAAGTGCCTTGTGAACTATATGGTGCCAAATGTGCAATTCACATTGCAAAAAGTTCTAACGGGTCTCAAAATGTTTATTAGAGTCTAATAAGTAAATAATAAAAGTATAACAGTTAACCAATAAAAGGTTTGTCTGTTATCGTTAAAAGAACTTAACTAAAATATTTGCACTATACATTAGTTTTATAGGTCCTAAAAAGTGCCTTGTGAACTATATGGTGCCAAATGTGCAATTCACATTGCAAAAAGTTCTAACGGGTCTCAAAATGTTTATTAGAGTCTAATAAGTAAATAATAAAAGTATAACAGTTAACCAATAAAAGGTTTGTCTGTTATCGTTAAAAGAACTTAACTAAAAAATTTGCACTATACATTAGTTATAGAGGTCCTAAAAAGTGCCTTGTGAACTATATGGTGCCAAATGTGCAATTCACATTGCAAAAACTTCTAACGGGTCTCAAAATGTTTATTAGAGTCTAATAAGTAAATAATAAAAGTATAACAGTTAACCAATAAAAGGTTTGTCTGTTATCGTTAAAAGAACTTAACTAAAAAATTTGCACTATACATTAGTTATATAGGTCCTAAAAAGTGCCTTGTGAACTATATGGTGCCAAATGTGCAATTCACATTGCAAAAAGTTCTAACGGGTCTCAAAATGTTTATTAGAGTCTAATAAGTAAATAATAAAAGTATAACAGTTAACCAATAAAAGGTTTGTCTGTTATCGTTAAAAGAACTTAACTAAAACATTTGCACTATACATTAGTTATATAGGTCCTAAAAAGTGCCTTGTGAACTATATGGTGCCAATTGTGCAATTCACATAGCAAAAAGTTCTAACGGGTCTCAAAATGTTTATTAGAGTCTAATAAGTAAATAATAAAAGTATAACAGTTAACCAATAAAAGGTTTGTCTGTTATCGTTAAAAGAACTTAACTAAAAAATTTGCACTATACATTAGTTATATAGGTCCTAAAAAGTGCCTTGTGAACTATATCGTGCCAAATGTGCAATTCACATTGCAAAAACTTCTAACGGGTCTCAAAATGTTTATTAGAGTCTAATAAGTAAATAATAAAAGTATAACAGTTAACCAATAAAAGGTTTGTCTGTTATCGTTAAAAGAACTTAACTAAAACATTTGCACTATACATTAGTTATATAGGTCCTAAAAAGTGCCTTGTGAACTATATAATGCCAAATGTGCAATTCACATAGCAAAAAGTTCTAACGGGTCTCAAAATGTTTATTAGAGTCTAATAAGTAAATAATAAAAGTACAACAGTTAACCAATAAAAGGTTTGTCTGTTATCGTTAAAAGAACTTAACTAAAAAATTTGCACCATACATTAGTTATATAGGTCCTAAAAAGTGCCTTGTGAACTATATGGTGCCAAATGTGCAATTCACATAGCAAAAAGTTCTAACGGGTCTCAAAATGTTTATTAGAGTCTAATAAGTAAATAATAAAAGTATAACAGTTAACCAATAAAAGGTTTGTCTGTTATCGTTAAAAGAACTTAACTAAAAAATTTGCACTATACATTAGTTATATAGGTCCTAAAAAGTGCCTTGTGAACTATATGGTGCCAAATGTGCAATTCACATTGCAAAAAGTTCTAACGGGTCTCAAAATGTTTATTAGAGTCTAATAAGTAAATAATAAAAGTATAACAGTTAACCAATAAAAGGTTTGTCTGTTATCGTTAAAAGAACTTAACTAAAATATTTGCACTATACATTAGTTTTATAGGTCCTAAAAAGTGCCTTGTGAACTATATGGTGCCAAATGTGCAATTCACATTGCAAAAACTTCTAACGGGTCTCAAAATGTTTATTAGAGTCTAATAAGTAAATAATAAAAGTATAACAGTTAACCAATAAAAGGTTTGTCTGTTATCGTTAAAAGAACTTAACTAAAAAATTTGCACTATACATTAGTTATATAGGTCCTAAAAAGTGCCTTGTGAACTATATGGTGCCAAATGTGCAATTCACATTGCAAAAAGTTCTAACGGGTCTCAAAATGTTTATTAGAGTCTAATAAGTAAATAATAAAAGTATAACAGTTAACCAATAAAAGGTTTGTCTGTTATCGTTAAAAGAACTTAACTAAAATATTTGCACTATACATTAGTTATATAGGTCCTAAAAAGTGCCTTGTGAACTATATGGTGCCAAATGTGCAATTCACATTGCAAAAAGTTCTAACGGGTCTCAAAATGTTTATTAGAGTCTAATAAGTAAATAATAAAAGTATAACAGTTAACCAATAAAAGGTTTGTCTGTTATCGTTAAAAGAACTTAACTAAAAAATTTGCACTATACATTAGTTATATAGGTCCTAAAAAGTGCCTTGTGAACTATATGGTGCCAAATGTGCAATTCACATTGCAAAAAGTTCTAACGGGTCTCAAAATGTTTATTAGAGTCTAATAAGTAAATAATAAAAGTATAACAGTTAACCAATAAAAGGTTTGTCTGTTATCGTTAAAAGAACTTAACTAAAAAATTTGCACTATACATTAGTTATATAGGTCCTAAAAAGTGCCTTGTGAACTATATGGTGCCAAATGTGCAATTCACATTGCAAAAAGTTCTAACGGGTCTCAAAATGTTTATTAGAGTCTAATAAGTAAATAATAAAGTATAACAGTTAACCAATAAAAGGTTTGTCTGTTATCGTTAAAAGAACTTAACTAAAACATTTGCACTATACATTAGTTATATAGGTCCTAAAAAGTGCCTTGTGAACTATATGGTGCCAAATGTGCAATTCACATTGCAAAAAGTTCTAACGGGTCTCAAAATGTTTATTAGAGTCTAATAAGTAAATAATAAAAGTATAACAGTTAACCAATAAAAGGTTTGTCTGTTATCGTTAAAAGAACTTAACTAAAAAATTTGCACTATACATTAGTTATATAGGTCCTAAAAAGTGCCTTGTGAACTATATGGTGCCAAATGTGCAATTCACCTAGCAAAAAGTTCTAACGGGTCTCAAAATGTTTATTAGAGTCTAATAAGTAAATAATAAAAGTATAACAGTTAACCAATAAAAGGTTTGTCTGTTATCGTTAAAAGAACTTAACTAAAAAATTTGCACTATACATTAGTTATATAGGTCCTAAAAAGTGCCTTGTGAACTATATGGTGCCAAATGTGCAATTCACATTGCAAAAAGTTCTAACGGGTCTCAAAATGTTTATTAGAGTCTAATAAGTAAATAATAAAAGTATAACAGTTAACCAATAAAAGGTTTGTCTGTTATCGTTAAAAGAACTTAACTAAAATATTTGCACTATACATTAGTTTTATAGGTCCTAAAAAGTGCCTTGTGAACTATATGGTGCCAAATGTGCAATTCACATTGCAAAAAGTTCTAACGGGTCTCAAAATGTTTATTAGAGTCTAATAAGTAAATAATAAAAGTATAACAGTTAACCAATAAAAGGTTTGTCTGTTATCGTTAAAAGAACTTAACTAAAAAATTTGCACTATACATTAGTTATAGAGGTCCTAAAAAGTGCCTTGTGAACTATATGGTGCCAAATGTGCAATTCACATTGCAAAAACTTCTAACGGGTCTCAAAATGTTTATTAGAGTCTAATAAGTAAATAATAAAAGTATAACAGTTAACCAATAAAAGGTTTGTCTGTTATCGTTAAAAGAACTTAACTAAAAAATTTGCACTATACATTAGTTATATAGGTCCTAAAAAGTGCCTTGTGAACTATATGGTGCCAAATGTGCAATTCACATTGCAAAAAGTTCTAACGGGTCTCAAAATGTTTATTAGAGTCTAATAAGTAAATAATAAAAGTATAACAGTTAACCAATAAAAGGTTTGTCTGTTATCGTTAAAAGAACTTAACTAAAACATTTGCACTATACATTAGTTATATAGGTCCTAAAAAGTGCCTTGTGAACTATATGGTGCCAATTGTGCAATTCACATAGCAAAAAGTTCTAACGGGTCTCAAAATGTTTATTAGAGTCTAATAAGTAAATAATAAAAGTATAACAGTTAACCAATAAAAGGTTTGTCTGTTATCGTTAAAAGAACTTAACTAAAAAATTTGCACTATACATTAGTTATATAGGTCCTAAAAAGTGCCTTGTGAACTATATCGTGCCAAATGTGCAATTCACATTGCAAAAACTTCTAACGGGTCTCAAAATGTTTATTAGAGTCTAATAAGTAAATAATAAAAGTATAACAGTTAACCAATAAAAGGTTTGTCTGTTATCGTTAAAAGAACTTAACTAAAACATTTGCACTATACATTAGTTATATAGGTCCTAAAAAGTGCCTTGTGAACTATATAATGCCAAATGTGCAATTCACATAGCAAAAAGTTCTAACGGGTCTCAAAATGTTTATTAGAGTCTAATAAGTAAATAATAAAAGTACAACAGTTAACCAATAAAAGGTTTGTCTGTTATCGTTAAAAGAACTTAACTAAAAAATTTGCACTATACATTAGTTATATAGGTCCTAAAAAGTGCCTTGTGAACTATATGGTGCCAAATGTGCAATTCACATTGCAAAAAGTTCTAACGGGTCTCAAAATGTTTATTAGAGTCTAATAAGTAAATAATAAAAGTATAACAGTTAACCAATAAAAGGTTTGTCTGTTATCGTTAAAAGAACTTAACTAAAATATTTGCACTATACATTAGTTTTATAGGTCCTAAAAAGTGCCTTGTGAACTATATGGTGCCAAATGTGCAATTCACATTGCAAAAAGTTCTAACGGGTCTCAAAATGTTTATTAAAGTCTAATAAGTAAATAATAAAAGTATAACAGTTAACCAATAAAAGGTTTGTCTGTTATCGTTAAAAGAACTTAACTAAAAAATTTGCACTATACATTAGTTATAGAGGTCCTAAAAAGTGCCTTGTGAACTATATGGTGCCAAATGTGCAATTCACATTGCAAAAACTTCTAACGGGTCTCAAAATGTTTATTAGAGTCTAATAAGTAAATAATAAAAGTATAACAGTTAACCAATAAAAGGTTTGTCTGTTATCGTTAAAAGAACTTAACTAAAAAATTTGCACTATACATTAGTTATATAGGTCCTAAAAAGTGCCTTGTGAACTATATGGTGCCAAATGTGCAATTCACATTGCAAAAAGTTCTAACGGGTCTCAAAATGTTTATTAGAGTCTAATAAGTAAATAATAAAAGTATAACAGTTAACCAATAAAAGGTTTGTCTGTTATCGTTAAAAGAACTTAACTAAAACATTTGCACTATACATTAGTTATATAGGTCCTAAAAAGTGCCTTGTGAACTATATGGTGCCAATTGTGCAATTCACATAGCAAAAAGTTCTAACGGGTCTCAAAATGTTTATTAGAGTCTAATAAGTAAATAATAAAAGTATAACAGTTAACCAATAAAAGGTTTGTCTGTTATCGTTAAAAGAACTTAACTAAAAAATTTGCACTATACATTAGTTATATAGGTCCTAAAAAGTGCCTTGTGAACTATATCGTGCCAAATGTGCAATTCACATTGCAAAAACTTCTAACGGGTCTCAAAATGTTTATTAGAGTCTAATAAGTAAATAATAAAAGTATAACAGTTAACCAATAAAAGGTTTGTCTGTTATCGTTAAAAGAACTTAACTAAAACATTTGCACTATACATTAGTTATATAGGTCCTAAAAAGTGCCTTGTGAACTATATAATGCCAAATGTGCAATTCACATAGCAAAAAGTTCTAACGGGTCTCAAAATGTTTATTAGAGTCTAATAAGTAAATAATAAAAGTATAACAGTTAACCAATAAAAGGTTTGTCTGTTATCGTTAAAAGAACTTAACTAAAAAATTTGCACTATACATTAGTTATATAGGTCCTAAAAAGTGCCTTGTGAACTATATCGTGCCAAATGTGCAATTCACATTGCAAAAACTTCTAACGGGTCTCAAAATGTTTATTAGAGTCTAATAAGTAAATAATAAAAGTATAACAGTTAACCAATAAAAGGTTTGTCTGTTATCGTTAAAAGAACTTAACTAAAAAATTTGCACTATACATTAGTTATATAGGTCCTAAAAAGTGCCTTGTGAACTATATAATGCCAAATGTGCAATTCACATAGCAAAAAGTTCTAACGGGTCTCAAAATGTTTATTAGAGTCTAATAAGTAAATAATAAAAGTATAACAGTTAACCAATAAAAGGTTTGTCTGTTATCGTTAAAAGAACTTAACTAAAAAATTTGCACTATACATTAGTTATATAGGTCCTAAAAAGTGCCTTGTGAACTATATGGTGCCAAATGTGCAATTCACATTGCAAAAAGTTCTAACGGGTCTCAAAATGTTTATTAGAGTCTAATAAGTAAATAATAAAAGTATAACAGTTAACCAATAAAAGGTTTGTCTGTTATCGTTAAAAGAACTTAACTAAAATATTTGCACTATACATTAGTTTTATAGGTCCTAAAAAGTGCCTTGTGAACTATATGGTGCCAAATGTGCAATTCACATTGCAAAAAGTTCTAACGGGTCTCAAAATGTTTATTAGAGTCTAATAAGTAAATAATAAAAGTATAACAGTTAACCAATAAAAGGTTTGTCTGTTATCGTTAAAAGAACTTAACTAAAAAATTTGCACTATACATTAGTTATAGAGGTCCTAAAAAGTGCCTTGTGAACTATATGGTGCCAAATGTGCAATTCACATTGCAAAAACTTCTAACGGGTCTCAAAATGTTTATTAGAGTCTAATAAGTAAATAATAAAAGTATAACAGTTAACCAATAAAAGGTTTGTCTGTTATCGTTAAAAGAACTTAACTAAAAAATTTGCACTATACATTAGTTATATAGGTCCTAAAAAGTGCCTTGTGAACTATATGGTGCCAAATGTGCAATTCACATTGCAAAAAGTTCTAACGGGTCTCAAAATGTTTATTAGAGTCTAATAAGTAAATAATAAAAGTATAACAGTTAACCAATAAAAGGTTTGTCTGTTATCGTTAAAAGAACTTAACTAAAACATTTGCACTATACATTAGTTATATAGGTCCTAAAAAGTGCCTTGTGAACTATATGGTGCCAATTGTGCAATTCACATAGCAAAAAGTTCTAACGGGTCTCAAAATGTTTATTAGAGTCTAATAAGTAAATAATAAAAGTATAACAGTTAACCAATAAAAGGTTTGTCTGTTATCGTTAAAAGAACTTAACTAAAAAATTTGCACTATACATTAGTTATATAGGTCCTAAAAAGTGCCTTGTGAACTATATCGTGCCAAATGTGCAATTCACATTGCAAAAACTTCTAACGGGTCTCAAAATGTTTATTAGAGTCTAATAAGTAAATAATAAAAGTATAACAGTTAACCAATAAAAGGTTTGTCTGTTATCGTTAAAAGAACTTAACTAAAACATTTGCACTATACATTAGTTATATAGGTCCTAAAAAGTGCCTTGTGAACTATATAATGCCAAATGTGCAATTCACATAGCAAAAAGTTCTAACGGGTCTCAAAATGTTTATTAGAGTCTAATAAGTAAATAATAAAAGTACAACAGTTAACCAATAAAAGGTTTGTCTGTTATCGTTAAAAGAACTTAACTAAAAAATTTGCACTATACATTAGTTATATAGGTCCTAAAAAGTGCCTTGTGAACTATATGGTGCCAAATGTGCAATTCACATTGCAAAAAGTTCTAACGGGTCTCAAAATGTTTATTAGAGTCTAATAAGTAAATAATAAAAGTATAACAGTTAACCAATAAAAGGTTTGTCTGTTATCGTTAAAAGAACTTAACTAAAATATTTGCACTATACATTAGTTTTATAGGTCCTAAAAAGTGCCTTGTGAACTATATGGTGCCAAATGTGCAATTCACATTGCAAAAAGTTCTAACGGGTCTCAAAATGTTTATTAGAGTCTAATAAGTAAATAATAAAAGTATAACAGTTAACCAATAAAAGGTTTGTCTGTTATCGTTAAAAGAACTTAACTAAAAAATTTGCACTATACATTAGTTATAGAGGTCCTAAAAAGTGCCTTGTGAACTATATGGTGCCAAATGTGCAATTCACATTGCAAAAACTTCTAACGGGTCTCAAAATGTTTATTAGAGTCTAATAAGTAAATAATAAAAGTATAACAGTTAACCAATAAAAGGTTTGTCTGTTATCGTTAAAAGAACTTAACTAAAAAATTTGCACTATACATTAGTTATATAGGTCCTAAAAAGTGCCTTGTGAACTATATGGTGCCAAATGTGCAATTCACATTGCAAAAAGTTCTAACGGGTCTCAAAATGTTTATTAGAGTCTAATAAGTAAATAATAAAAGTATAACAGTTAACCAATAAAAGGTTTGTCTGTTATCGTTAAAAGAACTTAACTAAAACATTTGCACTATACATTAGTTATATAGGTCCTAAAAAGTGCCTTGTGAACTATATGGTGCCAATTGTGCAATTCACATAGCAAAAAGTTCTAACGGGTCTCAAAATGTTTATTAGAGTCTAATAAGTAAATAATAAAAGTATAACAGTTAACCAATAAAAGGTTTGTCTGTTATCGTTAAAAGAACTTAACTAAAAAATTTGCACTATACATTAGTTATATAGGTCCTAAAAAGTGCCTTGTGAACTATATCGTGCCAAATGTGCAATTCACATTGCAAAAACTTCTAACGGGTCTCAAAATGTTTATTAGAGTCTAATAAGTAAATAATAAAAGTATAACAGTTAACCAATAAAAGGTTTGTCTGTTATCGTTAAAAGAACTTAACTAAAACATTTGCACTATACATTAGTTATATAGGTCCTAAAAAGTGCCTTGTGAACTATATAATGCCAAATGTGCAATTCACATAGCAAAAAGTTCTAACGGGTCTCAAAATGTTTATTAGAGTCTAATAAGTAAATAATAAAAGTACAACAGTTAACCAATAAAAGGTTTGTCTGTTATCGTTAAAAGAACTTAACTAAAAAATTTGCACCATACATTAGTTATATAGGTCCTAAAAAGTGCCTTGTGAACTATATGGTGCCAAATGTGCAATTCACATAGCAAAAAGTTCTAACGGGTCTCAAAATGTTTATTAGAGTCTAATAAGTAAATAATAAAAGTATAACAGTTAACCAATAAAAGGTTTGTCTGTTATCGTTAAAAGAACTTAACTAAAAAATTTGCACTATACATTAGTTATATAGGTCCTAAAAAGTGCCTTGTGAACTATATGGTGCCAAATGTGCAATTCACATTGCAAAAAGTTCTAACGGGTCTCAAAATGTTTATTAGAGTCTAATAAGTAAATAATAAAAGTATAACAGTTAACCAATAAAAGGTTTGTCTGTTATCGTTAAAAGAACTTAACTAAAATATTTGCACTATACATTAGTTTTATAGGTCCTAAAAAGTGCCTTGTGAACTATATGGTGCCAAATGTGCAATTCACATTGCAAAAACTTCTAACGGGTCTCAAAATGTTTATTAGAGTCTAATAAGTAAATAATAAAAGTATAACAGTTAACCAATAAAAGGTTTGTCTGTTATCGTTAAAAGAACTTAACTAAAAAATTTGCACTATACATTAGTTATATAGGTCCTAAAAAGTGCCTTGTGAACTATATGGTGCCAAATGTGCAATTCACATTGCAAAAAGTTCTAACGGGTCTCAAAATGTTTATTAGAGTCTAATAAGTAAATAATAAAAGTATAACAGTTAACCAATAAAAGGTTTGTCTGTTATCGTTAAAAGAACTTAACTAAAATATTTGCACTATACATTAGTTATATAGGTCCTAAAAAGTGCCTTGTGAACTATATGGTGCCAAATGTGCAATTCACATTGCAAAAAGTTCTAACGGGTCTCAAAATGTTTATTAGAGTCTAATAAGTAAATAATAAAAGTATAACAGTTAACCAATAAAAGGTTTGTCTGTTATCGTTAAAAGAACTTAACTAAAAAATTTGCACTATACATTAGTTATATAGGTCCTAAAAAGTGCCTTGTGAACTATATGGTGCCAAATGTGCAATTCACATTGCAAAAAGTTCTAACGGGTCTCAAAATGTTTATTAGAGTCTAATAAGTAAATAATAAAAGTATAACAGTTAACCAATAAAAGGTTTGTCTGTTATCGTTAAAAGAACTTAACTAAAAAATTTGCACTATACATTAGTTATATAGGTCCTAAAAAGTGCCTTGTGAACTATATGGTGCCAAATGTGCAATTCACATTGCAAAAAGTTCTAACGGGTCTCAAAATGTTTATTAGAGTCTAATAAGTAAATAATAAAGTATAACAGTTAACCAATAAAAGGTTTGTCTGTTATCGTTAAAAGAACTTAACTAAAACATTTGCACTATACATTAGTTATATAGGTCCTAAAAAGTGCCTTGTGAACTATATGGTGCCAAATGTGCAATTCACATTGCAAAAAGTTCTAACGGGTCTCAAAATGTTTATTAGAGTCTAATAAGTAAATAATAAAAGTATAACAGTTAACCAATAAAAGGTTTGTCTGTTATCGTTAAAAGAACTTAACTAAAAAATTTGCACTATACATTAGTTATATAGGTCCTAAAAAGTGCCTTGTGAACTATATGGTGCCAAATGTGCAATTCACCTAGCAAAAAGTTCTAACGGGTCTCAAAATGTTTATTAGAGTCTAATAAGTAAATAATAAAAGTATAACAGTTAACCAATAAAAGGTTTGTCTGTTATCGTTAAAAGAACTTAACTAAAAAATTTGCACTATACATTAGTTATATAGGTCCTAAAAAGTGCCTTGTGAACTATATGGTGCCAAATGTGCAATTCACATTGCAAAAAGTTCTAACGGGTCTCAAAATGTTTATTAGAGTCTAATAAGTAAATAATAAAAGTATAACAGTTAACCAATAAAAGGTTTGTCTGTTATCGTTAAAAGAACTTAACTAAAAAATTTGCACTATACATTAGTTATATAGGTCCTAAAAAGTGCCTTGTGAACTATATGGTGCCAAATGTGCAATTCACATTGCAAAAAGTTCTAACGGGTCTCAAAATGTTTATTAGAGTCTAATAAGTAAATAATAAAAGTATAACAGTTAACCAATAAAAGGTTTGTCTGTTATCGTTAAAAGAACTTAACTAAAACATTTGCACTATACATTAGTTATATAGGTCCTAAAAAGTGCCTTGTGAACTATATGGTGCCAAATGTGCAATTCACATTGCAAAAAGTTCTAACGGGTCTCAAAATGTTTATTAGAGTCTAATAAGTAAATAATAAAAGTATAACAGTTAACCAATAAAAGGTTTGTCTGTTATCGTTAAAAGAACTTAACTAAAAAATTTGCACTATACATTAGTTATATAGGTCCTAAAAAGTGCCTTGTGAACTATATGGTGCCAAATGTGCAATTCACATTGCAAAAACTTCTAACGGGTCTCAAAATGTTTATTAGAGTCTAATAAGTAAATAATAAAAGTATAACAGTTAACCAATAAAAGGTTTGTCTGTTATCGTTAAAAGAACTTAACTAAAAAATTTGCACTATACATTAGTTATATAGGTCCTAAAAAGTGCCTTGTGAACTATATGGTGCCAAATGTGCAATTCACATTGCAAAAAGTTCTAACGGGTCTCAAAATGTTTATTAGAGTCTAATAAGTAAATAATAAAAGTATAACAGTTAACCAATAAAAGGTTTGTCTGTTATCGTTAAAAGAACTTAACTAAAAAATTTGCTCTATACATTAGTTATATAGGTCCTAAAAAGTGCTTTGTGAACTATATGGTGCCAAATGTGCAATTCACATTGCAAAAATTTCTAACGGGTCTTAAAATGTTTATTAGAGTCTAATAAGTAAATAATAAAAGTATAACAGTTAACCAAAAAAAAGTTTGTCTGTTATCGTTAAAAAAACTTAACTAAAAAATTTGCACTATACATTAGTTATATAGGTCCTAAAAAGTGCCTTGTGAACTATATGGTGCCAAATGTGCAATTCACATTGCAAAAAGTTCTAACGGGTCTCAAAATGTTTATTAGAGTCTAATAAGTAAATAATAAAAGTATAACAGTTAACCAATAAAAGGTTTGTCTGTTATCGTTAAAAGAACTTAACTAAAAAATTTGCACTATACATTAGTTATATAGGTCCTAAAAAGTGCCTTGTGAACTATATGGTGCCAAATGTGCAATTCACATTGCAAAAAGTTCTAACGGGTCTCAAAATGTTTATTAGAGTCTAATAAGTAAATAATAAAAGTATAACAGTTAACCAATAAAAGGTTTGTCTGTTATCGTTAAAAGAACTTAACTAAAAAATTTGCACTATACATTAGTTATATAGGTCCTAAAAAGTGCCTTGTGAACTATATGGTGCCAAATGTGCAATTCACATTGCAAAAAGTTCTAACGGGTCTCAAAATGTTTATTAGAGTCTAATAAGTAAATAATAAAAGTATAACAGATAACCAATAAAAGGTTTGTCTGTTATCGTTAAAAGAACTTAACTAAAATATTTGCACTATACATTAGTTTTATAGGTCCTAAAAAGTGCCTTGTGAACTATATGGTGCCAAATGTGCAATTCACATTGCAAAAAGTTCTAACGGGTCTCAAAATGTTTATTAGAGTCTAATAAGTAAATAATAAAAGTATAACAGTTAACCAATAAAAGGTTTGTCTGTTATCGTTAAAAGAACTTAACTAAATAATTTGCACGATACATTAGTTATATAGGTCCTAAAAAGTGCCTTGTGAACTATATGGTGCCAAATGTGCAATTCACATTGCAAAAAGTTCTAACGGGTCTCAAAATGTTTATTAGAGTCTAATAAGTAAATAATAAAAGTATAACAGTTAACCAATAAAAGGTTTGTCTGTTATCGTTAAAAGAACTTAACTAAAAAATTTGCACTATACATTAGTTATATAGGTCCTAAAAAGTGCCTTGTGAACTATATGGTGCCAAATGTGCAATTCACATTGCAAAAAGTTCTAACGGGTCTCAAAATGTTTATTAGAGTCTAATAAGTAAATAATAAAAGTATAACAGTTAACCAATAAAAGGTTTGTCTGTTATCGTTAAAAGAACTTAACTAAAAAATTTGCACTATACATTAGTTATATAGGTCCTAAAAAGTGCCTTGTGAACTTTATGGTGCCAAATGTGCAATTCACATTGCAAAAAGTTCTAACGGGTCTCAAAATGTTTATTAGAGTCGAATAAGTAAATAATAAAAGTATAACAGTTAACCAATAAAAGGTTTGTCTGTTATCGTTAAAAGAACTTAACTAAAAAATTTGCACTATACATTAGTTATATAGGTCCTAAAAAGTGCCTTGTGAACTATATGGTGCCAAATGTGCAATTCACATTGCAAAAAGTTCTAACGGGTCTCAAAATGTTTATTAGAGTCTAATAAGTAAATAATAAAAGTATAACAGTTAACCAATAAAAGGTTTGTCTGTTATCGTTAAAAGAACTTAACTAAAAAATTTGCACTATACATTAGTTATATAGGTCCTAAAAAGTGCCTTGTGAACTTTATGGTGCCAAATGTGCAATTCACATTGCAAAAAGTTCTAACGGGTCTCAAAATGTTTATTAGAGTCGAATAAGTAAATAATAAAAGTATAACAGTTAACCAATAAAAGGTTTGTCTGTTATCGTTAAAAGAACTTAACTAAAAAATTTGCACTATACATTAGTTATATAGGTCCTAAAAAGTGCCTTGTGAACTATATGGTGCCAAATGTGCAATTCACATTGCAAAAAGTTCTAACGGGTCTCAAAATGTTTATTAGAGTCTAATAAGTAAATAATAAAAGTATAACAGTTAACCAATAAAAGGTTTGTCTGTTATCGTTAAAAGAACTTAACTAAAAAATTTGCACTATACATTAGTTATATAGGTCCTAAAAAGTGCCTTGTGAACTATATGGTGCCAAATGTGCAATTCACATTGCAAAAACTTCTAACGGGTCTCAAAATGTTTATTAGAGTCTAATAAGTAAATAATAAAAGTATAACAGTTAACCAATAAAAGGTTTGTCTGTTATCGTTAAAAGAACTTAACTAAAAATTTTGCACTATACATTAGTTATATAGGTCCTAAAAAGTGCCTTGTGAACTTTATGGTGCCAAATGTGCAATTCACATTGCAAAAACTTCTAACGGGTCTCAAAATGTTTATTAGAGTCGAATAAGTAAATAATAAAAGTATAACAGTTAACCAATAAAAGGTTTGTCTGTTATCGTTAAAAGAACTTAACTAAAAAATTTGCACTATACATTAGTTATATAGGTCCTAAAAAGTGCCTTGTGAACTATATGGTGCCAAATGTGCAATTCACATTGCAAAAAGTTCTAACGGGTCTCAAAATGTTTATTAGAGTCGAATAAGTAAATAATAAAAGTATAACAGTTAACCAATAAAAGGTTTGTCTGTTATCGTTAAAAGAACTTAACTAAAAAATTTGCACTATACATTAGTTATATAGGTCCTAAAAAGTGCCTTGTGAACTATATCGTGCCAAATGTGCAATTCACATTGCAAAAACTTCTAACGGGTCTCAAAATGTTTATTAGAGTCTAATAAGTAAATAATAAAAGTATAACAGTTAACCAATAAAAGGTTTGTCTGTTATCGTTAAAAGAACTTAACTAAAAAATTTGCACTATACATTAGTTATATAGGTCCTAAAAAGTGCCTTGTGAACTATATGGTGCCAAATGTGCAATTCACATTGCAAAAAGTTCTAACGGGTCTCAAAATGTTTATTAGAGTCTAATAAGTAAATAATAAAAGTATAACAGTTAACCAATAAAAGGTTTGTCTGTTATCGTTAAAAGAACTTAACTAAAAAATTTGCACTATACATTAGTTATATAGGTCCTAAAAAGTGCCTTGTGAACTTTATGGTGCCAAATGTGCAATTCACATTGCAAAAAGTTCTAACGGGTCTCAAAATGTTTATTAGAGTCGAATAAGTAAATAATAAAAGTATAACAGTTAACCAATAAAAGGTTTGTCTGTTATCGTTAAAAGAACTTAACTAAAAAATTTGCACTATACATTAGTTATATAGGTCCTAAAAAGTGCCTTGTGAACTATATGGTGCCAAATGTGCAATTCACATTGCAAAAAGTTCTAACGGGTCTCAAAATGTTTATTAGAGTCTAATAAGTAAATAATAAAAGTATAACAGTTAACCAATAAAAGGTTTGTCTGTTATCGTTAAAAGAACTTAACTAAAAAATTTGCACTATACATTAGTTATATAGGTCCTAAAAAGTGCCTTGTGAACTATATGGTGCCAAATGTGCAATTCACATTGCAAAAACTTCTAACGGGTCTCAAAATGTTTATTAGAGTCTAATAAGTAAATAATAAAAGTATAACAGTTAACCAATAAAAGGTTTGTCTGTTATCGTTAAAAGAACTTAACTAAAAATTTTGCACTATACATTAGTTATATAGGTCCTAAAAAGTGCCTTGTGAACTTTATGGTGCCAAATGTGCAATTCACATTGCAAAAAGTTCTAACGGGTCTCAAAATGTTTATTAGAGTCGAATAAGTAAATAATAAAAGTATAACAGTTAACCAATAAAAGGTTTGTCTGTTATCGTTAAAAGAACTTAACTAAAAAATTTGCACTATACATTAGTTATAGAGGTCCTAAAAAGTGCCTTGTGAACTATATGGTGCCAAATGTGCAATTCACATTGCAAAAAGTTCTAACGGGTCTCAAAATGTTTATTAGAGTCGAATAAGTAAATAATAAAAGTATAACAGTTAACCAATAAAAGGTTTGTCTGTTATCGTTAAAAGAACTTAACTAAAAAATTTGCACTATACATTAGTTATATAGGTCCTAAAAAGTGCCTTGTGAACTATATCGTGCCAAATGTGCAATTCACATTGCAAAAACTTCTAACGGGTCTCAAAATGTTTATTAGAGTCTAATAAGTAAATAATAAAAGTATAACAGTTAACCAATAAAAGGTTTGTCTGTTATCGTTAAAAGAACTTAACTAAAACATTTGCACTATACATTAGTTATATAGGTCCTAAAAAGTGCCTTGTGAACTATATAATGCCAAATGTGCAATTCACATAGCAAAAAGTTCTAACGGGTCTCAAAATGTTTATTAGAGTCTAATAAGTAAATAATAAAAGTACAACAGTTAACCAATAAAAGGTTTGTCTGTTATCGTTAAAAGAACTTAACTAAAAAATTTGCACCATACATTAGTTATATAGGTCCTAAAAAGTGCCTTGTGAACTATATGGTGCCAAATGTGCAATTCACATAGCAAAAAGTTCTAACGGGTCTCAAAATGTTTATTAGAGTCTAATAAGTAAATAATAAAAGTATAACAGTTAACCAATAAAAGGTTTGTCTGTTATCGTTAAAAGAACTTAACTAAAACATTTGCACTATACATTAGTTATATAGGTCCTAAAAAGTGCCTTGTGAACTATATGGTGCCAAATGTGCAATTCACATTGCAAAAAGTTCTAACGGGTCTCAAAATGTTTATTAGAGTCTAATAAGTAAATAATAAAAGTATAACAGTTAACCAATAAAAGGTTTGTCTGTTATCGTTAAAAGAACTTAACTAAAATATTTGCACTATACATTAGTTTTATAGGTCCTAAAAAGTGCCTTGTGAACTATATGGTGCCAAATGTGCAATTCACATTGCAAAAAGTTCTAACGGGTCTCAAAATGTTTATTAGAGTCTAATAAGTAAATAATAAAAGTATAACAGTTAACCAATAAAAGGTTTGTCTGTTATCGTTAAAAGAACTTAACTAAAACATTTGCACTATACATTAGTTATATAGGTCCTAAAAAGTGCCTTGTGAACTATATGGTGCCAATTGTGCAATTCACATAGCAAAAAGTTCTAACGGGTCTCAAAATGTTTATTAGAGTCTAATAAGTAAATAATAAAAGTATAACAGTTAACCAATAAAAGGTTTGTCTGTTATCGTTAAAAGAACTTAACTAAAAAATTTGCACTATACATTAGTTATATAGGTCCTAAAAAGTGCCTTGTGAACTATATGGTGCCAAATGTGCAATTCACATAGCAAAAAGTTCTAACGGGTCTCAAAATGTTTATTAGAGTCTAATAAGTAAATAATAAAAGTATAACAGTTAACCAATAAAAGGTTTGTCTGTTATCGTTAAAAGAACTTAACTAAAAAATTTGCACTATACATTAGTTATATAGGTCCTAAAAAGTGCCTTGTGAACTATATGGTGCCAAATGTGCAATTCACATTGCAAAAAGTTCTAACGGGTCTCAAAATGTTTATTAGAGTCTAATAAGTAAATAATAAAAGTATAACAGTTAACCAATAAAAGGTTTGTCTGTTATCGTTAAAAGAACTTAACTAAAATATTTGCACTATACATTAGTTATATAGGTCCTAAAAAGTGCCTTGTGAACTATATGGTGCCAAATGTGCAATTCACATTGCAAAAACTTCTAACGGGTCTCAAAATGTTTATTAGAGTCTAATAAGTAAATAATAAAAGTATAACAGTTAACCAATAAAAGGTTTGTCTGTTATCGTTAAAAGAACTTAACTAAAAAATTTGCACTATACATTAGTTATATAGGTCCTAAAAAGTGCCTTGTGAACTATATGGTGCCAAATGTGCAATTCACATTGCAAAAAGTTCTAACGGGTCTCAAAATGTTTATTAGAGTCTAATAAGTAAATAATAAAAGTATAACAGTTAACCAATAAAAGGTTTGTCTGTTATCGTTAAAAGAACTTAACTAAAAAATTTGCACTATACATTAGTTATATAGGTCCTAAAAAGTGCCTTGTGAACTATATGGTGCCAAATGTGCAATTCACATAGCAAAAAGTTCTAACGGGTCTCAAAATGTTTATTAGAGTCTAATAAGTAAATAATAAAAGTATAACAGTTAACCAATAAAAGGTTTGTCTGTTATCGTTAAAAGAACTTAACTAAAAAATTTGCACTATACATTAGTTATATAGGTCCTAAAAAGTGCCTTGTGAACTATATGGTGCCAAATGTGCAATTCACATTGCAAAAAGTTCTAACGGGTCTCAAAATGTTTATTAGAGTCTAATAAGTAAATAATAAAAGTATAACAGTTAACCAATAAAAGGTTTGTCTGTTATCGTTAAAAGAACTTAACTAAAAAATTTGCACTATACATTAGTTATATAGGTCCTAAAAAGTGCCTTGTGAACTATATGGTGCCAAATGTGCAATTCACATAGCAAAAAGTTCTAACGGGTCTCAAAATGTTTATTAGAGTCTAATAAGTAAATAATAAAAGTATAACAGTTAACCAATAAAAGGTTTGTCTGTTATCGTTAAAAGAACTTAACTAAAACATTTGCACTATACATTAGTTATATAGGTCCTAAAAAGTGCCTTGTGAACTATATGGTGCCAAATGTGCAATTCACATTGCAAAAAGTTCTAACGGGTCTCAAAATGTTTATTAGAGTCTAATAAGTAAATAATAAAAGTATAACAGTTAACCAATAAAAGGTTTGTCTGTTATCGTTAAAAGAACTTAACTAAAAAATTTGCACTATACATTAGTTATATAGGTCCTAAAAAGTGCCTTGTGAACTATATGGTGCCAAATGTGCAATTCACTAAGCAAAAAGTTCTAACGGGTCTCAAAATGTTTATTAGAGTCTAATAAGTAAATAATAAAAGTATAACAGTTAACCAATAAAAGGTTTGTCTGTTATCGTTAAAAGAACTTAACTAAAATATTTGCACTATACATTAGTTTTATAGGTCCTAAAAAGTGCCTTGTGAACTATATGGTGCCAAATGTGCAATTCACATTGCAAAAAGTTCTAACGGGTCTCAAAATGTTTATTAGAGTCTAATAAGTAAATAATAAAAGTATAACAGTTAACCAATAAAAGGTTTGTCTGTTATCGTTAAAAGAACTTAACTATAAAATTTGCACTATACATTAGTTATATAGGTCCTAAAAAGTGCCTTGTGAACTATATGGTGCCAAATGTGCAATTCACCTAGCAAAATGTTCTAACGGGTCTCAAAATGTTTATTAGAGTCTAATAAGTAAATAATAAAAGTATAACAGTTAACCAATAAAAGGTTTGTCTGTTATCGTTAAAAGAACTTAACTAAAAAATTTGCACTATACATTAGTTATATAGGTCCTAAAAAGTGCCTTGTGAACTATATGGTGCCAAATGTGCAATTCACATTGCAAAAAGTTCTAACGGGTCTCAAAATGTTTATTAGAGTCTAATAAGTAAATAATAAAAGTATAACAGTTAACCAATAAAAGGTTTGTCTGTTATCGTTAAAAGAACTTAACTAAAAAATTTGCACTATACATTAGTTATATAGGTCCTAAAAAGTGCCTTGTGAACTATATGGTGCCAAATGTGCAATTCACATTGCAAAAAGTTCTAACGGGTCTCAAAATGTTTATTAGAGTCTAATAAGTAAATAATAAAAGTATAACAGTTAACCAATAAAAGGTTTGTCTGTTATCGTTAAAAGAACTTAACTAAAAAATTTGCACTATACATTAGTTATATAGGTCCTAAAAAGTGCCTTGTGAACTATATGGTGCCAAATGTGCAATTCACATTGCAAAAAGTTCTAACGGGTCTCAAAATGTTTATTAGAGTCTAATAAGTAAATAATAAAAGTATAACAGTTAACCAATAAAAGGTTTGTCTGTTATCGTTAAAAGAACTTAACTAAAACATTTGCACTATACATTAGTTATATAGGTCCTAAAAAGTGCCTTGTGAACTATATGGTGCCAAATGTTTAATTCACATTGCAAAAAGTTCTAACGGGTCTCAAAATGTTTATTAGAGTCTAATAAGTAAATAATAAAAGTATAACAGTTAACCAATAAAAGGTTTGTCTGTTATCGTTAAAAGAACTTAACTAAAACATTTGCACTATACATTAGTTATATAGGTCCTAAAAAGTGCCTTGTGAACTATATGGTGCCAAATGTGCAATTCACATTGCAAAAAGTTCTAACGGGTCTCAAAATGTTTATTAGAGTCTAATAAGTAAATAATAAAAGTATAACAGTTAACCAATAAAAGGTTTGTCTGTTATCGTTAAAAGAACTTAACTAAAAAATTTGCACTATACATTAGTTATATAGGTCCTAAAAAGTGCCTTGTGAACTATATGGTGCCAAATGTGCAATTCACATAGCAAAAAGTTCTAACGGGTCTCAAAATGTTTATTAGAGTCTAATAAGTAAATAATAAAAGTATAACAGTTAACCAATAAAAGGTTTGTCTGTTATCGTTAAAAGAACTTAACTAAAAAATTTGCACTATACATTAGTTATATAGGTCCTAAAAAGTGCCTTGTGAACTATATGGTGCCAAATGTGCAATTCACATTGCAAAAAGTTCTAACGGGTCTCAAAATGTTTATTAGAGTCTAATAAGTAAATAATAAAAGTATAACAGTTAACCAATAAAAGGTTTGTCTGTTATCGTTAAAAGAACTTAACTAAAAAATTTGCACTATACATTAGTTATATAGGTCCTAAAAAGTGCCTTGTGAACTATATGGTGCCAAATGTGCAATTCACATAGCAAAAAGTTCTAACGGGTCTCAAAATGTTTATTAGAGTCTAATAAGTAAATAATAAAAGTATAACAGTTAACCAATAAAAGGTTTGTCTGTTATCGTTAAAAGAACTTAACTAAAACATTTGCACTATACATTAGTTATATAGGTCCTAAAAAGTGCCTTGTGAACTATATGGTGCCAAATGTGCAATTCACATTGCAAAAAGTTCTAACGGGTCTCAAAATGTTTATTAGAGTCTAATAAGTAAATAATAAAAGTATAACAGTTAACCAATAAAAGGTTTGTCTGTTATCGTTAAAAGAACTTAACTAAAAAATTTGCACTATACATTAGTTATATAGGTCCTAAAAAGTGCCTTGTGAACTATATGGTGCCAAATGTGCAATTCACTAAGCAAAAAGTTCTAACGGGTCTCAAAATGTTTATTAGAGTCTAATAAGTAAATAATAAAAGTATAACAGTTAACCAATAAAAGGTTTGTCTGTTATCGTTAAAAGAACTTAACTAAAATATTTGCACTATACATTAGTTTTATAGGTCCTAAAAAGTGCCTTGTGAACTATATGGTGCCAAATGTGCAATTCACATTGCAAAAAGTTCTAACGGGTCTCAAAATGTTTATTAGAGTCTAATAAGTAAATAATAAAAGTATAACAGTTAACCAATAAAAGGTTTGTCTGTTATCGTTAAAAGAACTTAACTATAAAATTTGCACTATACATTAGTTATATAGGTCCTAAAAAGTGCCTTGTGAACTATATGGTGCCAAATGTGCAATTCACCTAGCAAAATGTTCTAACGGGTCTCAAAATGTTTATTAGAGTCTAATAAGTAAATAATAAAAGTATAACAGTTAACCAATAAAAGGTTTGTCTGTTATCGTTAAAAGAACTTAACTAAAAAATTTGCACTATACATTAGTTATATAGGTCCTAAAAAGTGCCTTGTGAACTATATGGTGCCAAATGTGCAATTCACATTGCAAAAAGTTCTAACGGGTCTCAAAATGTTTATTAGAGTCTAATAAGTAAATAATAAAAGTATAACAGTTAACCAATAAAAGGTTTGTCTGTTATCGTTAAAAGAACTTAACTAAAAAATTTGCACTATACATTAGTTATATAGGTCCTAAAAAGTGCCTTGTGAACTATATGGTGCCAAATGTGCAATTCACATTGCAAAAAGTTCTAACGGGTCTCAAAATGTTTATTAGAGTCTAATAAGTAAATAATAAAAGTATAACAGTTAACCAATAAAAGGTTTGTCTGTTATCGTTAAAAGAACTTAACTAAAAAATTTGCACTATACATTAGTTATATAGGTCCTAAAAAGTGCCTTGTGAACTATATGGTGCCAAATGTGCAATTCACATTGCAAAAAGTTCTAACGGGTCTCAAAATGTTTATTAGAGTCTAATAAGTAAATAATAAAAGTATAACAGTTAACCAATAAAAGGTTTGTCTGTTATCGTTAAAAGAACTTAACTAAAACATTTGCACTATACATTAGTTATATAGGTCCTAAAAAGTGCCTTGTGAACTATATGGTGCCAAATGTTTAATTCACATTGCAAAAAGTTCTAACGGGTCTCAAAATGTTTATTAGAGTCTAATAAGTAAATAATAAAAGTATAACAGTTAACCAATAAAAGGTTTGTCTGTTATCGTTAAAAGAACTTAACTAAAACATTTGCACTATACATTAGTTATATAGGTCCTAAAAAGTGCCTTGTGAACTATATGGTGCCAAATGTGCAATTCACATTGCAAAAAGTTCTAACGGGTCTCAAAATGTTTATTAGAGTCTAATAAGTAAATAATAAAAGTATAACAGTTAACCAATAAAAGGTTTGTCTGTTATCGTTAAAAGAACTTAACTAAAAAATTTGCACTATACATTAGTTATATAGGTCCTAAAAAGTGCCTTGTGAACTATATGGTGCCAAATGTGCAATTCACATTGCAAAAAGTTCTAACGGGTCTCAAAATGTTTATTAGAGTCTAATAAGTAAATAATAAAAGTATAACAGTTAACCAATAAAAGGTTTGTCTGTTATCGTTAAAAGAACTTAACTAAAAAATTTGCACTATACATTAGTTATATAGGTCTTAAAAAGTGCCTTGTGAACTATATGGTGCCAAATGTGCAATTCACATTGCAAAAAGTTCTAACGGGTCTCAAAATGTTTATTAGAGTCTAATAAGTAAATAATAAAAGTATAACAGTTAACCAATAAAAGGTTTGTCTGTTATCGTTAAAAGAACTTAACTAAAAAATTTGCACTATACATTAATTATATAGGTCCTAAAAAGTGCCTTGTGAACTATATGGTGCCAAATGTGCAATTCACATTGCAAAAACTTCTAACGGGTCTCAAAATGTTTATTAGAGTCTAATAAGTAAATAATAAAAGTATAACAGTTAACCAATAAAAGGTTTGTCTGTTATCGTTAAAAGAACTTAACTAAAAAATTTGCACTATACATTAGTTATATAGGTCCTAAAAAGTGCCTCTTGAACTATATGGTGCCAAATGTGCAATTCACATTGCAAAAAGTTCTAACGGGTCTCAAAATGTTTATTAGAGTCTAATAAGTAAATAATAAAAGTATAACACTTAACCAATAAAAGGTTTGTCTGTTATCGTTAAAAGAACTTAACTAAAAAATTTACACTATACATTAGTTATATAGGTCCTAAAAAGTGCCTTGTGAACTATATGGTGCCAAATGTGCAATTCACATTGCAAAAAGTTCTAACGGGTCTCAAAATGTTTATTAGAGTCTAATAAGTAAATAATAAAAGTATAACAGTTAACCAATAAAAGGTTTGTCTGTTATCGTTAAAAGAACTTAACTAAAAAATTTGCACTATACATTAGTTATATAGGTCCTAAAAAGTGCCTTGTGAACTATATGGTGCCAAATGTGCAATTCACATTGCAAAAAGTTCTAACGGGTCTCGAAATGTTTATTAGAGTCTAATAAGTAAATAATAAAAGTATAACAGTTAACCAATAAAAGGTTTGTCTGTTATCGTTAAAAGAACTTAACTAAAAAATTTGCACTATACATTAGTTATATAGGTCCTAAAAAGTGCCTTGTGAACTATATGGTGCCAAATGTGCAATTCACATTGCAAAAACTTCTAACGGGTCTCAAAATGTTTATTAGAGTCTAATAAGTAAATAATAAAAGTATAACAGTTAACCAATAAAAGGTTTGTCTGTTATCGTTAAAAGAACTTAACTAAAATATTTGCACTATACATTAGTTATATAGGTCCTAAAAAGTGCCTTGTGAACTATATGGTGCCAAATGTGCAATTCACATTGCAAAAAGTTCTAACGGGTCTCAAAATGTTTATTAGAGTCTAATAAGTAAATAATAAAAGTATAACAGTTAACTAATAAAGCGTTTGTCTGTTATCGTTAAAAGAACTTAACTAAAAAATTTGCACTATACATTAGTTATATAGGTCCTAAAAAGTGCCTTGTGAACTATATGGTGCCAAATGTGCAATTCACATTGCAAAAACTTCTAACGGGTCTCAAAATGTTTATTAGAGTCTAATAAGTAAATAATAAAAGTATAACAGTTAACCAATAAAAGGTTTGTCTGTTATCGTTAAAAGAACTTAACTAAAAAATTTGCACTATACATTAGTTATATAGGTCCTAAAAAGTGCCTTGTGAACTATATGGTGCCAAATGTGCAATTCACATTGCAAAAAGTTCTAACGGGTCTCAAAATGTTTATTAGAGTCTAATAAGTAAATAATAAAAGTATAACAGTTAACCAATAGAAGGTTTGTCTGTTATCGTTAAAAGAACTTAACTAAAAAATTTGCACTATACATTAGTTATATAGGTCCTAAAAAGTGCCTTGTGAACTATATGGTGCCAAATGTGCAATTCACATTGCAAAAAGTTCTAACGGGTCTCAAAATGTTTATTAGAGTCTAATAAGTAAATAATAAAAGTATAACAGTTAACCAATAAAAGGTTTGTCTGTTATCGTTAAAAGAACTTAACTAAAACATTTGCACTATACATTAGTTATATAGGTCCTAAAAAGTGCCTTGTGAACTATATGGTGCCAAATGTGCAATTCACATTGCAAAAAGTTCTAACGGGTCTCAAAATGTTTATTAGAGTCTAATAAGTAAATAATAAAAGTATAACAGTTAACCAATAAAAGGTTTGTCTGTTATCGTTAAAAGAACTTAACTAAAAAATTTGCACTATACATTAGTTATATAGGTCCTAAAAAGTGCCTTGTGAACTATATGGTGCCAAATGTGCAATTCACATTGCAAAAAGTTCTAACGGGTCTCAAAATGTTTATTAGAGTCTAATAAGTAAATAATAAAAGTATAACAGTTAACCAATAAAAGGTTTGTCTGTTATCGTTAAAAGAACTTAACTAAAAAATTTGCACTATACATTAGTTATATAGGTCCTAAAAAGTGCCTTGTGAACTATATGGTGCCAAATGTGCAATTCACATTGCAAAAACTTCTAACGGGTCTCAAAATGTTTATTAGAGTCTAATAAGTAAATAATAAAAGTATAACAGTTAACCAATAAAAGGTTTGTCTGTTATCGTTAAAAGAACTTAACTAAAATATTTGCACTATACATTAGTTATATAGGTCCTAAAAAGTGCCTTGTGAACTATATGGTGCCAAATGTGCAATTCACATTGCAAAAACTTCTAACGGGTCTCAAAATGTTTATTAGAGTCTAATAAGTAAATAATAAAAGTATAACAGTTAACCAATAAAAGGTTTGTCTGTTATCGTTAAAAGAACTTAACTAAAAAATTTGCTCTATACATTAGTTATATAGGTCCTAAAAAGTGCCTTGTGAACTATATGGTGCCAAATGTGCAATTCACATTGCAAAAAGTTCTAACGGGTCTTAAAATGTTTATTAGAGTCTAATAAGTAAATAATAAAAGTATAACAGTTAACCAAAAAAAAGTTTGTCTGTTATCGTTAAAAAAACTTAACTAAAAAATTTGCACTATACATTAGTTATATAGGTCCTAAAAAGTGCCTTGTGAACTATATGGTGCCAAATGTGCAATTCACATTGCAAAAAGTTCTAACGGGTCTCAAAATGTTTATTAGAGTCTAATAAGTAAATAATAAAAGTATAACAGTTAACCAATAAAAGGTTTGTCTGTTATCGTTAAAAGAACTTAACTAAAAAATTTGCACTATACATTAGTTATATAGGTCCTAAAAAGTGCCTTGTGAACTATATGGTGCCAAATGTGCAATTCACATTGCAAAAAGTTCTAACGGGTCTCAAAATGTTTATTAGAGTCTAATAAGTAAATAATAAAAGTATAACAGTTAACCAATAAAAGGTTTGTCTGTTATCGTTAAAAGAACTTAACTAAAATATTTGCACTATACATTAGTTTTATAGGTCCTAAAAAGTGCCTTGTGAACTATATGGTGCCAAATGTGCAATTCACATTGCAAAAAGTTCTAACGGGTCTCAAAATGTTTATTAGAGTCTAATAAGTAAATAATAAAAGTATAACAGTTAACCAATAAAAGGTTTGTCTGTTATCGTTAAAAGAACTTAACTAAAAAATTTGCACTATACATTAGTTATATAGGTCCTAAAAAGTGCCTTGTGAACTATATGGTGCCAAATGTGCAATTCACATTGCAAAAAGTTCTAACGGGTCTCAAAATGTTTATTAGAGTCTAATAAGTAAATAATAAAAGTATAACAGTTAACCAATAAAAGGTTTGTCTGTTATCGTTAAAAGAACTTAACTAAAACATTTGCAATATACATTAGTTATATAGGTCCTAAAAAGTGCCTTGTGAACTATATGGTGCCAAATGTGCAATTCACATTGCAAAAAGTTCTAACGGGTCTCAAAATGTTTATTAGAGTCTAATAAGTAAATAATAAAAGTATAACAGTTAACCAATAAAAGGTTTGTCTGTTATCGTTAAAAGAACTTAACTAAAACATTTGCACTATACATTAGTTATATAGGTCCTAAAAAGTGCCTTGTGAACTATATGGTGCCAAATGTGCAATTCACATTGCAAAAAGTTCTAACGGGTCTCAAAATGTTTATTAGAGTCTAATAAGTAAATAATAAAAGTATAACAGTTAACCAATAAAAGGTTTGTCTGTTATCGTTAAAAGAACTTAACTAAAAAATTTGCACTATACATTAGTTATATAGGTCCTAAAAAGTGCCTTGTGAACTATATGGTGCCAAATGTGCAATTCACATTGCAAAATATTCTAACGGGTCTCAAAATGTTTATTAGAGTCTAATAAGTAAATAATAAAAGTATAACAGTTAACCAATAAAAGGTTTGTCTGTTATCGTTAAAAGAACTTAACTAAAAAATTTGCACTATACATTAGTTATATAGGTCCTAAAAAGTGCCTTGTGAACTCTATGGTGCCAAATGTGCAATTCACATTGCAAAAAGTTCTAACGGGTCTCAAAATGTTTATTAGAGTCTAATAAGTAAATAATAAAAGTATAACAGTTAACCAATAAAAGGTTTGTCTGTTATCGTTAAAAGAACTTAACTAAAACATTTGCACTATACATTAGTTATATAGGTCCTAAAAAGTGCCTTGTGAACTATATGGTGCCAAATGTGCAATTCACATTGCAAAAAGTTCTAAGGGGTCTCAAAATGTTTATTAGAGTCTAATAAGTAAATAATAAAAGTATAACAGTTAACCAATAAAAGGTTTGTCTGTTATCGTTAAAAGAACTTAACTAAAAAATTTGCTCTATACATTAGTTATATAGGTCCTAAAAAGTGCCTTGTGAACTATATGGTGCCAAATGTGCAATTCACATTGCAAAAAGTTCTAACGGGTCTTAAAATGTTTATTAGAGTCTAATAAGTAAATAATAAAAGTATAACAGTTAACCAAAAAAAAGTTTGTCTGTTATCGTTAAAAAAACTTAACTAAAAAATTTGCACTATACATTAGTTATATAGGTCCTAAAAAGTGCCTTGTGAACTATATGGTGCCAAATGTGCAATTCACATTGCAAAAAGTTCTAACGGGTCTCAAAATGTTTATTAGAGTCTAATAAGTAAATAATAAAAGTATAACAGTTAACCAATAAAAGGTTTGTCTGTTATCGTTAAAAGAACTTAACTAAAAAATTTGCACTATACATTAGTTATATAGGTCCTAAAAAGTGCCTTGTGAACTATATGGTGCCAAATGTGCAATTCACATTGCAAAAAGTTCTAACGGGTCTCAAAATGTTTATTAGAGTCTAATAAGTAAATAATAAAAGTATAACAGTTAACCAATAAAAGGTTTGTCTGTTATCGTTAAAAGAACTTAACTAAAACATTTGCACTATACATTAGTTATATAGGTCCTAAAAAGTGCCTTGTGAACTATATGGTGCCAAATGTGCAATTCACATTGCAAAAAGTTCTAACGGGTCTCAAAATGTTTATTAGAGTCTAATAAGTAAATAATAAAAGTATAACAGTTAACCAATAAAAGGTTTGTCTGTTATCGTTAAAAGAACTTAACTAAAAATTTGCACTATACATTAGTTATATAGGTCCTAAAAAGTGCCTTGTGAACTATATGGTGCCAAATGTGCAATTCACATTGCAAAATATTCTAACGGGTCTCAAAATGTTTATTAGAGTCTAATAAGTAAATAATAAAAGTATAACAGTTAACCAATAAAAGGTTTGTCTGTTATCGTTAAAAGAACTTAACTAAAAAATTTGCACTATACATTAGTTATATAGGTCCTAAAAAGTGCCTTGTGAACTATATGGTGCCAAATGTGCAATTCACATTGCAAAAAGTTCTAACGGGTCTCAAAATGTTTATTAGAGTCTAATAAGTAAATAATAAAAGTATAACAGTTAACCAATAAAAGGTTTGTCTGTTATCGTTAAAAGAACTTAACTAAAACATTTGCACTATACATTAGTTATATAGGTCCTAAAAAGTGCCTTGTGAACTATATGGTGCCAAATGTGCAATTCACATTGCAAAAAGTTCTAACGGGTCTCAAAATGTTTATTAGAGTCTAATAAGTAAATAATAAAAGTATAACAGTTAACCAATAAAAGGTTTGTCTGTTATCGTTAAAAGAACTTAACTAAAAAATTTGCACTATACATTAGTTATATAGGTCCTAAAAAGTGCCTTGTGAACTATATGGTGCCAAATGTGCAATTCACATTGCAAAAAGTTCTAACGGGTCTCAAAATGTTTATTAGAGTCTAATAAGTAAATAATAAAAGTATAACAGTTAACCAATAAAAGGTTTGTCTGTTATCGTTAAAAGAACTTAACTAAAAATTTTGCACTATACATTAGTTATATAGGTCCTAAAAAGTGCCTTGTGAACTATATGGTGCCAAATGTGCAATTCACATTGCAAAAAGTTCTAACGGGTCTCAAAATGTTTATTAGAGTCTAATAAGTAAATAATAAAAGTATAACAGTTAACCAATAAAAGGTTTGTCTGTTATCGTTAAAAGAACTTAACTAAAAAATTTGCACTATACATTAGTTATATAGGTCCTAAAAAGTGCCTTGTGAACTATATGGTGCCAAATGTGCAATTCACATTGCAAAAAGTTCTAAGGGGTCTCAAAATGTTTATTAGAGTCTAATAAGTAAATAATAAAAGTATAACAGTTAACCAATAAAAGGTTTGTCTGTTATCGTTAAAAGAACTTAACTAAAACATTTGCACTATACATTAGTTATATAGGTCCTAAAAAGTGCCTTGTGAACTATATGGTGCCAAATGTGCAATTCACATTGCAAAAAGTTCTAACGGGTCTCAAAATGTTTATTAGAGTCTAATAAGTAAATAATAAAAGTATAACAGTTAACCAATAAAAGGTTTGTCTGTTATCGTTAAAAGAACTTAACTAAACAATTTGCACTATACATTAGTTATATAGGTCCTAAAAAGTGCCTTGTGAACTATATGGTGCCAAATGTGCAATTCACATTGCAAAAAGTTCTAACGGGTCTCAAAATGTTTATTAGAGTCTAATAAGTAAATAATAAAAGTATAACAGTTAACCAATAAAAGGTTTGTCTGTTATCGTTAAAAGAACTTAACTAAAAAATTTGCACTATACATTAGTTATATAGGTCCTAAAAAGTGCCTTGTGAACTATATGGTGCCAAATGTGCAATTCACATTGCAAAAACTTCTAACGGGTCTCAAAATGTTTATTAGAGTCTAATAAGTAAATAATAAAAGTATAACAGTTAACCAATAAAAGGTTTGTCTGTTATCGTTAAAAGAACTTAACTAAAAAATTTGCACTATACATTAGTTATATAGGTCCTAAAAAGTGCCTTGTGAACTATATGGTGCCAAATGTGCAATTCACATTGCAAAAAGTTCTAACGGGTCTCAAAATGTTTATTAGAGTCTAATAAGTAAATAATAAAAGTATAACAGTTAACCAATAAAAGGTTTGTCTGTTATCGTTAAAAGAACTTAACTAAAACATTTGCAATATACATTAGTTATATAGGTCCTAAAAAGTGCCTTGTGAACTATATGGTGCCAAATGTGCAATTCACATTGCAAAAAGTTCTAACGGGTCTCAAAATGTTTATTAGAGTCTAATAAGTAAATAATAAAAGTATAACAGTTAACCAATAAAAGGTTTGTCTGTTATCGTTAAAAGAACTTAACTAAAACATTTGCACTATACATTAGTTATATAGGTCCTAAAAAGTGCCTTGTGAACTATATGGTGCCAAATGTGCAATTCACATTGCAAAAAGTTCTAACGGGTCTCAAAATGTTTATTAGAGTCTAATAAGTAAATAATAAAAGTATAACAGTTAACCAATAAAAGGTTTGTCTGTTATCGTTAAAAGAACTTAACTAAAAAATTTGCACTATACATTAGTTATATAGGTCCTAAAAAGTGCCTTGTGAACTATATGGTGCCAAATGTGCAATTCACATTGCAAAATATTCTAACGGGTCTCAAAATGTTTATTAGAGTCTAATAAGTAAATAATAAAAGTATAACAGTTAACCAATAAAAGGTTTGTCTGTTATCGTTAAAAGAACTTAACTAAAAAATTTGCACTATACATTAGTTATATAGGTCCTAAAAAGTGCCTTGTGAACTCTATGGTGCCAAATGTGCAATTCACATTGCAAAAAGTTCTAACGGGTCTCAAAATGTTTATTAGAGTCTAATAAGTAAATAATAAAAGTATAACAGTTAACCAATAAAAGGTTTGTCTGTTATCGTTAAAAGAACTTAACTAAAACATTTGCACTATACATTAGTTATATAGGTCCTAAAAAGTGCCTTGTGAACTATATGGTGCCAAATGTGCAATTCACATTGCAAAAAGTTCTAAGGGGTCTCAAAATGTTTATTAGAGTCTAATAAGTAAATAATAAAAGTATAACAGTTAACCAATAAAAGGTTTGTCTGTTATCGTTAAAAGAACTTAACTAAAAAATTTGCTCTATACATTAGTTATATAGGTCCTAAAAAGTGCCTTGTGAACTATATGGTGCCAAATGTGCAATTCACATTGCAAAAAGTTCTAACGGGTCTTAAAATGTTTATTAGAGTCTAATAAGTAAATAATAAAAGTATAACAGTTAACCAATAAAAGGTTTGTCTGTTATCGTTAAAAGAACTTAACTAAAACATTTGCACTATACATTAGTTATATAGGTCCTAAAAAGTGCCTTGTGAACTATATGGTGCCAAATGTGCAATTCACATTGCAAAAAGTTCTAACGGGTCTCAAAATGTTTATTAGAGTCTAATAAGTAAATAATAAAAGTATAACAGTTAACCAATAAAAGGTTTGTCTGTTATCGTTAAAAGAACTTAACTAAACAATTTGCACTATACATTAGTTATATAGGTCCTAAAAAGTGCCTTGTGAACTATATGGTGCCAAATGTGCAATTCACATTGCAAAAAGTTCTAACGGGTCTCAAAATGTTTATTAGAGTCTAATAAGTAAATAATAAAAGTATAACAGTTAACCAATAAAAGGTTTGTCTGTTATCGTTAAAAGAACTTAACTAAAAAATTTGCACTATACATTAGTTATATAGGTCCTAAAAAGTGCCTTGTGAACTATATGGTGCCAAATGTGCAATTCACATTGCAAAAACTTCTAACGGGTCTCAAAATGTTTATTAGAGTCTAATAAGTAAATAATAAAAGTATAACAGTTAACCAATAAAAGGTTTGTCTGTTATCGTTAAAAGAACTTAACTAAAAAATTTGCACTATACATTAGTTATATAGGTCCTAAAAAGTGCCTTGTGAACTATATGGTGCCAAATGTGCAATTCACATTGCAAAAAGTTCTAACGGGTCTCAAAATGTTTATTAGAGTCTAATAAGTAAATAATAAAAGTATAACAGTTAACCAATAAAAGGTTTGTCTGTTATCGTTAAAAGAACTTAACTAAAACATTTGCAATATACATTAGTTATATAGGTCCTAAAAAGTGCCTTGTGAACTATATGGTGCCAAATGTGCAATTCACATTGCAAAAAGTTCTAACGGGTCTCAAAATGTTTATTAGAGTCTAATAAGTAAATAATAAAAGTATAACAGTTAACCAATAAAAGGTTTGTCTGTTATCGTTAAAAGAACTTAACTAAAACATTTGCACTATACATTAGTTATATAGGTCCTAAAAAGTGCCTTGTGAACTATATGGTGCCAAATGTGCAATTCACATTGCAAAAAGTTCTAACGGGTCTCAAAATGTTTATTAGAGTCTAATAAGTAAATAATAAAAGTATAACAGTTAACCAATAAAAGGTTTGTCTGTTATCGTTAAAAGAACTTAACTAAAAAATTTGCACTATACATTAGTTATATAGGTCCTAAAAAGTGCCTTGTGAACTATATGGTGCCAAATGTGCAATTCACATTGCAAAATATTCTAACGGGTCTCAAAATGTTTATTAGAGTCTAATAAGTAAATAATAAAAGTATAACAGTTAACCAATAAAAGGTTTGTCTGTTATCGTTAAAAGAACTTAACTAAAAAATTTGCACTATACATTAGTTATATAGGTCCTAAAAAGTGCCTTGTGAACTCTATGGTGCCAAATGTGCAATTCACATTGCAAAAAGTTCTAACGGGTCTCAAAATGTTTATTAGAGTCTAATAAGTAAATAATAAAAGTATAACAGTTAACCAATAAAAGGTTTGTCTGTTATCGTTAAAAGAACTTAACTAAAACATTTGCACTATACATTAGTTATATAGGTCCTAAAAAGTGCCTTGTGAACTATATGGTGCCAAATGTGCAATTCACATTGCAAAAAGTTCTAAGGGGTCTCAAAATGTTTATTAGAGTCTAATAAGTAAATAATAAAAGTATAACAGTTAACCAATAAAAGGTTTGTCTGTTATCGTTAAAAGAACTTAACTAAAAAATTTGCTCTATACATTAGTTATATAGGTCCTAAAAAGTGCCTTGTGAACTATATGGTGCCAAATGTGCAATTCACATTGCAAAAAGTTCTAACGGGTCTTAAAATGTTTATTAGAGTCTAATAAGTAAATAATAAAAGTATAACAGTTAACCAAAAAAAAGTTTGTCTGTTATCGTTAAAAAAACTTAACTAAAAAATTTGCACTATACATTAGTTATATAGGTCCTAAAAAGTGCCTTGTGAACTATATGGTGCCAAATGTGCAATTCACATTGCAAAAAGTTCTAACGGGTCTCAAAATGTTTATTAGAGTCTAATAAGTAAATAATAAAAGTATAACAGTTAACCAATAAAAGGTTTGTCTGTTATCGTTAAAAGAACTTAACTAAAAAATTTGCACTATACATTAGTTATATAGGTCCTAAAAAGTGCCTTGTGAACTATATGGTGCCAAATGTGCAATTCACATTGCAAAAAGTTCTAACGGGTCTCAAAATGTTTATTAGAGTCTAATAAGTAAATAATAAAAGTATAACAGTTAACCAATAAAAGGTTTGTCTGTTATCGTTAAAAGAACTTAACTAAAACATTTGCACTATACATTAGTTATATAGGTCCTAAAAAGTGCCTTGTGAACTATATGGTGCCAAATGTGCAATTCACATTGCAAAAAGTTCTAACGGGTCTCAAAATGTTTATTAGAGTCTAATAAGTAAATAATAAAAGTATAACAGTTAACCAATAAAAGGTTTGTCTGTTATCGTTAAAAGAACTTAACTAAAAATTTGCACTATACATTAGTTATATAGGTCCTAAAAAGTGCCTTGTGAACTATATGGTGCCAAATGTGCAATTCACATTGCAAAATATTCTAACGGGTCTCAAAATGTTTATTAGAGTCTAATAAGTAAATAATAAAAGTATAACAGTTAACCAATAAAAGGTTTGTCTGTTATCGTTAAAAGAACTTAACTAAAAAATTTGCACTATACATTAGTTATATAGGTCCTAAAAAGTGCCTTGTGAACTATATGGTGCCAAATGTGCAATTCACATTGCAAAAAGTTCTAACGGGTCTCAAAATGTTTATTAGAGTCTAATAAGTAAATAATAAAAGTATAACAGTTAACCAATAAAAGGTTTGTCTGTTATCGTTAAAAGAACTTAACTAAAACATTTGCACTATACATTAGTTATATAGGTCCTAAAAAGTGCCTTGTGAACTATATGGTGCCAAATGTGCAATTCACATTGCAAAAAGTTCTAACGGGTCTCAAAATGTTTATTAGAGTCTAATAAGTAAATAATAAAAGTATAACAGTTAACCAATAAAAGGTTTGTCTGTTATCGTTAAAAGAACTTAACTAAAAAATTTGCACTATACATTAGTTATATAGGTCCTAAAAAGTGCCTTGTGAACTATATGGTGCCAAATGTGCAATTCACATTGCAAAAAGTTCTAACGGGTCTCAAAATGTTTATTAGAGTCTAATAAGTAAATAATAAAAGTATAACAGTTAACCAATAAAAGGTTTGTCTGTTATCGTTAAAAGAACTTAACTAAAAATTTTGCACTATACATTAGTTATATAGGTCCTAAAAAGTGCCTTGTGAACTATATGGTGCCAAATGTGCAATTCACATTGCAAAAAGTTCTAACGGGTCTCAAAATGTTTATTAGAGTCTAATAAGTAAATAATAAAAGTATAACAGTTAACCAATAAAAGGTTTGTCTGTTATCGTTAAAAGAACTTAACTAAAAAATTTGCACTATACATTAGTTATATAGGTCCTAAAAAGTGCCTTGTGAACTATATGGTGCCAAATGTGCAATTCACATTGCAAAAAGTTCTAAGGGGTCTCAAAATGTTTATTAGAGTCTAATAAGTAAATAATAAAAGTATAACAGTTAACCAATAAAAGGTTTGTCTGTTATCGTTAAAAGAACTTAACTAAAACATTTGCACTATACATTAGTTATATAGGTCCTAAAAAGTGCCTTGTGAACTATATGGTGCCAAATGTGCAATTCACATTGCAAAAAGTTCTAACGGGTCTCAAAATGTTTATTAGAGTCTAATAAGTAAATAATAAAAGTATAACAGTTAACCAATAAAAGGTTTGTCTGTTATCGTTAAAAGAACTTAACTAAACAATTTGCACTATACATTAGTTATATAGGTCCTAAAAAGTGCCTTGTGAACTATATGGTGCCAAATGTGCAATTCACATTGCAAAAAGTTCTAACGGGTCTCAAAATGTTTATTAGAGTCTAATAAGTAAATAATAAAAGTATAACAGTTAACCAATAAAAGGTTTGTCTGTTATCGTTAAAAGAACTTAACTAAAAAATTTGCACTATACATTAGTTATATAGGTCCTAAAAAGTGCCTTGTGAACTATATGGTGCCAAATGTGCAATTCACATTGCAAAAACTTCTAACGGGTCTCAAAATGTTTATTAGAGTCTAATAAGTAAATAATAAAAGTATAACAGTTAACCAATAAAAGGTTTGTCTGTTATCGTTAAAAGAACTTAACTAAAACATTTGCACTATACATTAGTTATATAGGTCCTAAAAAGTGCCTTGTGAACTATATGGTGCCAAATGTGCAATTCACATAGCAAAAAGTTCTAACGGGTCTCAAAATGTTTATTAGAGTCTAATAAGTAAATAATAAAAGTATAACAGTTAACCAATAAAAGGTTTGTCTGTTATCGTTAAAAGAACTTAACTAAAAAATTTGCACTATACATTAGTTATATAGGTCCTAAAAAGTGCCTTGTGAACTATATGGTGCCAAATGTGCAATTCACATTGCAAAAAGTTCTAACGGGTCTCAAAATGTTTATTAGAGTCTAATAAGTAAATAATAAAAGTATAACAGTTAACCAATAAAAGGTTTGTCTGTTATCGTTAAAAGAACTTAACTAAAATATTTGCACTATACATTAGTTATATAGGTCCTAAAAAGTGCCTTGTGAACTATATGGTGCCAAATGTGCAATTCACATTGCAAAAAGTTCTAACGGGTCTCAAAATGTTTATTAGAGTCTAATAAGTAAATAATAAAAGTATAACAGTTAACCAATAAAAGGTTTGTCTGTTATCGTTAAAAGAACTTAACTAAAATATTTGCACTATACATTAGTTTTATAGGTCCTAAAAAGTGCCTTGTGAACTATATGGTGCCAAATGTGCAATTCACATTGCAAAAAGTTCTAACGGGTCTCAAAATGTTTATTAGAGTCTAATAAGTAAATAATAAAAGTATAACAGTTAACCAATAAAAGGTTTGTCTGTTATCGTTAAAAGAACTTAACTAAAAAATTTGCACTATACATTAGTTATATAGGTCCTAAAAAGTGCCTTGTGAACTATATGGTGCCAAATGTGCAATTCACATTGCAAAAAGTTCTAACGGGTCTCAAAATGTTTATTAGAGTCTAATAAGTAAATAATAAAAGTATAACAGTTAACCAATAAAAGGTTTGTCTGTTATCGTTAAAAGAACTTAACTAAAAAATTTGCACTATACATTAGTTATATAGGTCCTAAAAAGTGCCTTGTGAACTATATGGTGCCAAATGTGCAATTCACATTGCAAAAAATTATAACGGGTCTCAAAATGTTTATTAGAGTCTAATAAGTAAATAATAAAAGTATAACAGTTAACCAATAAAAGGTTTGTCTGTTATCGTTAAAAGAACTTAACTAAAAAATTTGCACTATACATTAGTTATATAGGTCCTAAAAAGTGCCTTGTGAACTATATGGTGCCAAATGTGCAATTCACATTGCAAAAAGTTCTAACGGGTCTCAAAATGTTTATTAGAGTCTAATAAGTAAATAATAAAAGTATAACAGTTAACCAATAAAAGGTTTGTCTGTTATCGTTAAAAGAACTTAACTAAAACATTTGCACTATACATTAGTTATATAGGTCCTAAAAAGTGCCTTGTGAACTATATGGTGCCAAATGTGCAATTCACATTGCAAAAAGTTCTAACGGGTCTCAAAATGTTTATTAGAGTCTAATAAGTAAATAATAAAAGTATAACAGTTAACCAATAAAAGGTTTGTCTGTTATCGTTAAAAGAACTTAACTAAAAAATTTGCACTATACATTAGTTATATAGGTCCTAAAAAGTGCCTTGTGAACTATATGGTGCCAAATGTGCAATTCACATTGCAAAAAGTTCTAACGGGTCTCAAAATGTTTATTAGAGTCTAATAAGTAAATAATAAAAGTATAACAGTTAACCAATAAAAGATTTGTCTGTTATCGTTAAAAGAACTTAACTAAAAAATTTGCACTATACATTAGTTATATAGGTCCTAAAAAGTGCCTTGTGAACTATATGGTGCCAAATGTGCAATTCACATTGCAAAAAGTTCTAACGGGTCTCAAAATGTTTATTAGAGTCTAATAAGTAAATAATAAAAGTATAACAGTTAACCAATAAAAGGTTTGTCTGTTATCGTTAAAAGAACTTAACTAAAAAATTTGCACTATACATTAGTTATATAGGTCCTAAAAAGTGCCTTGTGAACTATATGGTGCCAAATGTGCAATTCACATTGCAAAAACTTCTAACGGGTCTCAAAATGTTTATTAGAGTCTAATAAGTAAATAATAAAAGTATAACAGTTAACCAATAAAAGGTTTGTCTGTTATCGTTAAAAGAACTTAACTAAAAAATTTGCACTATACATTAGTTATATAGGTCCTAAAAAGTGCCTTGTGAACTATATGGTGCCAAATGTGCAATTCACATTGCAAAAAGTTCTAACGGGTCTCAAAATGTTTATTAGAGTCTAATAAGTAAATAATAAAAGTATAACAGTTAACCAATAAAAGGTTTGTCTGTTATCGTTAAAAGAACTTAACTAAAAATTTTGCACTATACATTAGTTATATAGGTCCTAAAAAGTGCCTTGTGAACTATATGGTGCCAAATGTGCAATTCACATTGCAAAAACTTCTAACGGATCTCAAAATGTTTATTAGAGTCTAATAAGTAAATAATAAAAGTATAACAGTTAACCAATAAAAGGTTTGTCTGTTATCGTTAAAAGAACTTAACTAAAAAATTTGCACTATACATTAGTTATATAGGTCCTAAAAAGTGCCTTGTGAACTATATGGTGCCAAATGTGCAATTCACATTGCAAAAAGTTCTAACGGGTCTCAAAATGTTTATTAGAGTCTAATAAGTAAATAATAAAAGTATAACAGTTAACCAATAAAAGGTTTGTCTGTTATCGTTAAAAGAACTTAACTAAAACATTTGCACTATACATTAGTTATATAGGTCCTAAAAAGTGCCTTGTGAACTATATGGTGCCAAATGTGCAATTCACATTGCAAAAAGTTCTAACGGGTCTCAAAATGTTTATTAGAGTCTAATAAGTAAATAATAAAAGTATAACAGTTAACCAATAAAAGGTTTGTCTGTTATCGTTAAAAGAACTTAACTAAAAAACTTGCACTATACATTAGTTATATAGGTCCTAAAAAGTGCCTTGTGAACTATATGGTGCCAAATGTGCAATTCACATTGCAAAAAGTTCTAACGGGTCTCAAAATGTTTATTAGAGTCTAATAAGTAAATAATAAAAGTATAACAGTTAACCAATAAAAGGTTTGTCTGTTATCGTTAAAAGAACTTAACTAAAACATTTGCACTATACATTAGTTATATAGGTCCTAAAAAGTGCCTTGTGAACTATATGGTGCCAAATGTGCAATTCACATTGCAAAAAGTTCTAACGGGTCTCAAAATGTTTATTAGAGTCTAATAAGTAAATAATAAAAGTATAACAGTTAACCAATAAAAGGTTTGTCTGTTATCGTTAAAAGAACTTAACTAAAAAATTTGCACTATACATTAGTTATATAGGTCCTAAAAAGTGCCTTGTGAACTATATGGTGCCAAATGTGCAATTCACATAGCAAAAAGTTCTAACGGGTCTCAAAATGTTTATTAGAGTCTAATAAGTAAATAATAAAAGTATAACAGTTAACCAATAAAAGGTTTGTCTGTTATCGTTAAAAGAACTTAACTAAAAAATTTGCACTATACATTAGTTATATAGGTCCTAAAAAGTGCCTTGTGAACTATATGGTGCCAAATGTGCAATTCACATTGCAAAAAGTTCTAACGGGTCTCAAAATGTTTATTAGAGTCTAATAAGTAAATAATAAAAGTATAACAGTTAACCAATAAAAGGTTTGTCTGTTATCGTTAAAAGAACTTAACTAAAAAATTTGCACTATACATTAGTTATATAGGTCCTAAAAAGTGCCTTGTGAACTATATGGTGCCAAATGTGCAATTCACATTGCAAAAAGTTCTAACGGGTCTCAAAATGTTTATTAGAGTCTAATAAGTAAATAATAAAGTATAACAGTTAACCAATAAAAGGTTTGTCTGTTATCGTTAAAAGAACTTAACTAAAACAAATTCACATTGCAAAAAGTTCTAACGGGTCTCAAAATGTTTATTAGAGTCTAATAAGTAAATAATAAAAGTATAACAGTTAACCAATAAAAGGTTTGTCTGTTATCGTTAAAAGAACTTAACTAAAAAATTTGCACTATACATTAGTTATATAGGTCCTAAAAAGTGCCTTGTGAACTATATGGTGCCAAATGTGCAATTCACATTGCAAAAAGTTCTAACGGGTCTCAAAATGTTTATTAGAGTCTAATAAGTAAATAATAAAAGTATAACAGTTAACCAATAAAAGGTTTGTCTGTTATCGTTAAAAGAACTTAACTAAAAAATTTGCACTATACATTAGTTATATAGGTCCTAAAAAGTGCCTTGTGAACTATATGGTGCCAAATGTGCAATTCACATTGCAAAAAGTTCTAACGGGTCTCAAAATGTTTATTAGAGTCTAATAAGTAAATAATAAAAGTATAACAGTTAACCAATAAAAGGTTTGTCTGTTATCGTTAAAAGAACTTAACTAAAACATTTGCACTATACATTAGTTATATAGGTCCTAAAAAGTGCCTTGTGAACTATATGGTGCCAAATGTGCAATTCACATTGCAAAAAGTTCTAACGGGTCTCAAAATGTTTATTAGAGTCTAATAAGTAAATAATAAAAGTATAACAGTTAACCAATAAAAGGTTTGCCTGTTATCGTTAAAAGAACTTAACTAAAAAATTTGCACTATACATTAGTTATATAGGTCCTAAAAAGTGCCTTGTGAACTATATGGTGCCAAATGTGCAATTCACATTGCAAAAACTTCTAACGGGTCTCAAAATGTTTATTAGAGTCTAATAAGTAAATAATAAAAGTATAACAGTTAACCAATAAAAGGTTTGTCTGTTATCGTTAAAAGAACTTAACTAAAATATTTGCACTATACATTAGTTATATAGGTCCTAAAAAGTGCCTTGTGAACTATATGGTGCCAAATGTGCAATTCACATTGCAAAAACTTCTAACGGGTCTCAAAATGTTTATTAGAGTCTAATAAGTAAATAATAAAAGTATAACAGTTAACCAATAAAAGGTTTGTTTGTTATCGTTAAAAGAACTTAACTAAAAAATTTGCTCTATACATTAGTTATATAGGTCCTAAAAAGTGCTTTGTGAACTATATGGTGCCAAATGTGCAATTCACATTGCAAAAATTTCTAACGGGTCTTAAAATGTTTATTAGAGTCTAATAAGTAAATAATAAAAGTATAACAGTTAACCAAAAAAAAGTTTGTCTGTTATCGTTAAAAAAACTTAACTAAAAAATTTGCACTATACATTAGTTATATAGGTCCTAAAAAGTGCCTTGTGAACTATATGGTGCCAAATGTGCAATTCACATAGCAAAAAGTTCTAACGGGTCTCAAAATGTTTATTAGAGTCTAATAAGTAAATAATAAAAGTATAACAGTTAACCAATAAAAGGTTTGTCTGTTATCGTTAAAAGGACTTAACTAAAAAATTTGCACTATACATTAGTTATAGAGGTCCTAAAAAGTGCCTTGTGAACTATATGGTGCCAAATGTGCAATTCACATTGCAAAAACTTCTAACGGGTCTCAAAATGTTTATTAGAGTCTAATAAGTAAATAATAAAAGTATAACAGTTAACCAATAAAAGGTTTGTCTGTTATCGTTAAAAGAACTTAACTAAAAAATTTGCACTATACATTAGTTATATAGGTCCTAAAAAGTGCCTTGTGAACTATATGGTGCCAAATGTGCAATTCACATTGCAAAAAGTTCTAACGGGTCTCAAAATGTTTATTAGAGTCTAATAAGTAAATAATAAAAGTATAACAGTTAACCAATAAAAGGTTTGTCTGTTATCGTTAAAAGAACTTAACTAAAACATTTGCACTATACATTAGTTATATAGGTCCTAAAAAGTGCCTTGTGAACTATATGGTGCCAATTGTGCAATTGACATAGCAAAAAGTTCTAACGGGTCTCAAAATGTTTATTAGAGTCTAATAAGTAAATAATAAAAGTATAACAGTTAACCAATAAAAGGTTTGTCTGTTATCGTTAAAAGAACTTAACTAAAAAATTTGCACTATACATTAGTTATATAGGTCCTAAAAAGTGCCTTGTGAACTATATGGTGCCAAATGTGCAATTCACATAGCAAAAAGTTCTAACGGGTCTCAAAATGTTTATTAGAGTCTAATAAGTAAATAATAAAAGTATAACAGTTAACCAATAAAAGGTTTGTCTGTTATCGTTAAAAGAACTTAACTAAAAAATTTGCACTATACATTAGTTATATAGGTCCTAAAAAGTGCCTTGTGAACTATATGGTGCCAAATGTGCAATTCACATTGCAAAAAGTTCTAACGGGTCTCAAAATGTTTATTAGAGTCTAATAAGTAAATAATAAAAGTATAACAGTTAACCAATAAAAGGTTTGTCTGTTATCGTTAAAAGAACTTAACTAAAATATTTGCACTATACATTAGTTATATAGGTCCTAAAAAGTGCCTTGTGAACTATATGGTGCCAAATGTGCAATTCACATTGCAAAAAGTTCTAACGGGTCTCAAAATGTTTATTAGAGTCTAATAAGTAAATAATAAAAGTATAACAGTTAACCAATAAAAGGTTTGTCTGTTATCGTTAAAAGAACTTAACTAAAAAATTTGCACTATACATTAGTTATATAGGTCCTAAAAAGTGCCTTGTGAACTATATGGTGCCAAATGTGCAATTCACATTGCAAAAAGTTCTAACGGGTCTCAAAATGTTTATTAGAGTCTAATAAGTAAATAATAAAAGTATAACAGTTAACCAATAAAAGGTTTGTCTGTTATCGTTAAAAGAACTTAACTAAAAAATTTGCACTATACATTAGTTATATAGGTCCTAAAAAGTGCCTTGTGAACTATATGGTGCCAAATGTGCAATTCACATTGCAAAAAGTTCTAACGGGTCTCAAAATGTTTATTAGAGTCTAATAAGTAAATAATAAAAGTATAACAGTTAACCAATAAAAGGTTTGTCTGTTATCGTTAAAAGAACTTAACTAAAACATTTGCACTATACATTAGTTATATAGGTCCTAAAAAGTGCCTTGTGAACTATATGGTGCCAAATGTTTAATTCACATTGCAAAAAGTTCGAACGGGTCTCAAAATGTTTATTAGAGTCTAATAAGTAAATAATAAAAGTATAACAGTTAACCAATAAAAGGTTTGTCTGTTATCGTTAAAAGAACTTAACTAAAACATTTGCACTATACATTAGTTATATAGGTCCTAAAAGTGCCTTGTGAACTATATGGTGCCAAATGTTTAAATCACATTGCAAAAAGTTCTATCGGGTCTCAAATTGTTTATTAGAGACTAATAAGTAAATATTAAAAGTATAACAGTTAACCAATAAAAGGTTTGTCTGTTATCGTTAAAAGAACTTAACTAAAACATTTGCACTATACATTAGTTATATAGGTCCTAAAAAGTGCCTTGTGAACTATATGGTGCCAAATGTTTAGTTCACATTGCAAAAAGTTCTAACGGGTCTCAAAATGTTTATTAGAGTCTAATAAGTAAATAATAAAAGTATAACAGTTAACCAATAAAAGGTTTGTCTGTTATCGTTAAAAGAACTTAACTAAAACATTTGCACTATACATTAGTTATATAGGTCCTAAAAAGTGCCTTGTGAACTATATGGTGCCAAATGTTTAATTCACATTGCAAAAAGTTCGAACGGGTCTCAAAATGTTTATTAGCGTCTAATAAGTAAATAATAAAAGTATGACAGTTAACCAATAAAAGGTTTGTCTGTTATCGTTAAAATAACTTAACTAAAACATTTGCACTATACATTAGTTATATAGGTCCTAAAAAGTGCCTTGTGAACTATATGGTGCCAAATGTTTAATTCACATTGCAAAAAGTTCTAACGGGTCTCAAAATGTTTATTAGAGTCTAATAAGTAAATAATAAAAGTATAACAGTTAACCAATAAAAGGTTTGTCTGTTATCGTTAAAAGAACTTAACTAAAACATTTGCACTATACATTAGTTATATAGGTCCTAAAAAGTGCCTTGTGAACTATATGGTGCCAAATGTTTAATTCACATTGCAAAAAGTTCTAACGGGTCTCAAAATGTTTATTAGCGTCTAATAAGTAAATAATAAAAGTATAACAGTTAACTAATAAAAGGTTTGTCTGTTATCGTTAAAAGTACTTAACTAAAACATTTGCACTATACATTAGTTATATAGGTCTTAAAAGTGCCTTGTGAACTATATGGTGCCAAATGTTTAATTCACATTGCAAAAAGTTCTAACGGGTCTTAAAATGTTTATTAGAAACTAATAAGTAAATAATAAAAGTATAACAGTTAACCAATAAAAGGTTTGTATGTTATCGTTAAAAGAACTTAACTAAAACATTTGCACTATACATTAGTTATATAGGTCCTAAAAAGTGCCTTGTGAACTATATGGTGCCAAATGTTTAATTCACATTGCAAAAAGTTCTAACGGGTCTCAAAATGTTTATTAGAGTCTAATAAGTAAATAATAAAAGTATAACAGTTAACCAATAAAAGGTTTGTCTGTTATCGTTAAAAGAACTTAACTAAAACATTTGCACTATACATTAGTTATATAGGTCCTAAAAAGTGCCTTGTGAACTATATGGTGCCAAATGTTTAGTTCTTATTGCAAAAAGTTCTAACGGGTCTCAAAATGTTTATTAGAGTCTAATAAGTAAATAATAAAAATATAACAGTTAACCAATAAAAGGTTTGTCTGTTATCGTTAAAAGAACTTAACTAAAACATTTGCACTATACATTAGTTATATAGGTCCTAAAAAGTGCCTTGTGAACTATATGGTGCCAAATGTTTAATTCACATTGCAAAAACTTCTAACGGGTCTCAAAATGTTTATTAGAGTCTAATAAGTAAATAATAAAAGTATAACAGTTAACCAATAAAAGGTTTGTCTGTTATCGTTAAAAGAACTTAACTAAAACATTTGCACTATACATTAGTTATATAGGTCCTAAAAAGTGCCTTGTGAACTATATGGTGCCAAATGTTTAGTTCACGTTGCAAAAAGTTCTAACGGGTCTCAAAATGTTTATTAGAGTCTAATAAGTAAATAATAAAAGTATAACAGTTAACCAATAAAAGGTTTGTCTGTTATCGTTAAAAGAACTTAACTAAAACATTTGCACTATACATTAGTTATATAGGTCCTAAAAAGTGCCTTGTGAACTATATGGTGCCAAATGTTTAATTCACATTGCAAAAAGTTCGAACGGGTCTCAAAATGTTTATTAGAGTCTAATAAGTAAATAATAAAAGTATAACAGTTAACCAATAAAAGGTTTGTATGTTATCGTTAAAAGAACTTAACTAAAACATTTGCACTATACATTAGTTATATAGGTCCTAAAAAGTGCCTTGTGAACTATATGGTGCCAAATGTTTAATTCACATTGCAAAAAGTTCTAACGGGTCTCAAAATGTTTATTAGAGTCTAATAAGTAAATAATAAAAGTATAACAGTTAACCAATAAAAGGTTTGTCTGTTATCGTTAAAAGAACTTAACTAAAACATTTGCACTATACATTAGTTATATAGGTCCTAAAAGTGCCTTGTGAACTATATGGTGCCAAATGTTTAAATCACATTGCAAAAAGTTCTATCGGGTCTCAAATTGTTTATTAGAGACTAATAAGTAAATAATAAAAGTATAACAGTTAACCAATAAAAGGTTTGTCTGTTATCGTTAAAAGAACTTAACTAAAACATTTGCACTATACATTAGTTATATAGGTCCTAAAAAGTGCCTTGTGAACTATATGGTGCCAAATGTTTAATTCACATTGCAAAAAGTTCGAACGGGTCTCAAAATGTTTATTAGCGTCTAATAAGTAAATAATAAAAGTATGACAGTTAACCAATAAAAGGTTTGTCTGTTATCGTTAAAAGAACTTAACTAAAACATTTGCACTATACATTAGTTATATAGGTCCTAAAAGTGCCTTGTGAACTATATGGTGCCAAATGTTTAAATCACATTGCAAAAAGTTCTAACGGGTCTCAAATTGTTTATTAGAGACTAATAAGTAAATAATAAAAGTATAACAGTTAACCAATAAAAGGTTTGTCTGTTATCGTTAAAAGAACTTAACTAAAACATTTGCACTATACATTAGTTATATAGGTCCTAAAAAGTGCCTTGTGAACTATATGGTGCCAAATGTTTAAATCACATTGCAAAAAGTTCTATCGGGTCTCAAATTGTTTATTAGAAACTAATAAGTAAATAATAAAAGTATAACAGTTAACCAATAAAAGGTTTGTCTGTTATCGTTAAAAGAACTTAACTAAAACATTTGCACTATACATTAGTTATATAGGTCTTAAAAGTGCCTTGTGAACTATATGGTGCCAAATGTTTAATTCACATTGCAAAAAGTTCTATCGGGTCTCAAAATGTTTATTAGAGTCTAATAAGTAAATAATAAAAGTATAACAGTTAACCAATAAAAGGTTTGTATGTTATCGTTAAAAGAACTTAACTAAAACATTTGCACTATACATTAGTTATATAGGTCCTAAAAAGTGCCTTGTGAACTATATGGTGCCAAATGTTTAATTCACATTGCAAAAAGTTCTAACGGGTCTCAAAATGTTTATTAGAGTCTAATAAGTTAACAATAAAAGTATAACAGTTAACCAATAAAGTTTGTCTGTTATCGTTAAAAGAACTTAACTAAAACATTTGCACTATACATTAGTTATATAGGTCCTAAAAAGTGCCTTGTGAACTATATGGTGCCAAATGTTTAATTCACATTGCAAAAAGTTCTAACGGGTCCCAAAATGTTTATTAGAGTCTAATAAGTAAATAATAATAGTATAACAGTTAACCAATAAAAGGTTTGTCTGTTATCGTTAAAAGAACTTAACTAAAACATTTGCACTATACATTAGTTATATAGGTCCTAAAAAGTGCCTTGTGAACTATATGGTGCCAAATGTTTAGTTCACATTGCAAAAAGTTCTAACGGGTCCCAAAATGTTTATTAGAGTCTAATAAGTAAATAATAAAAGTATGACAGTTAACCAATAAAAGGTTTGTCTGTTATCGTTGAAAGAACTTAACTAAAACATTTGCACTATACATTAGTTATATAGGTCCTAAAAAGTGCCTTGTGAACTATATGGTGCCAAATGTTTAATTCACATTGCAAAAAGTTCTAACGGGTCTCAAAATGTTTATTAGAGTCTAATAAGTAAATAATAAAAGTATAACAGTTAACCAGTAAAATGTTTGTCTGTTATCGTTAAAAGAACTTAACTAAAACATTTGCACTATACATTAGTTATATAGGTCCTAAAAAGTGCCTTGTGAACTATATGTTGCTAAATGTTTAATTCACATTGCAAAAAGTTCTAACGGGTCTCAAAATGTTTATTAGAGTCTAATAAGTAAATAATAAAAGTATGACAGTTAACCAATAAAAGGTTTGTCTGTTATCGTTAAAAGAACTTAACTAAAACATTTGCACTATACATTAGTTATATAGGTCCTAAAAAGTGCCTTGTGAATTATATGGTGCCAAATGTTTAATTCACATTGCAAAAAGTTCTAACGGGTGTCAAAATGTTTATTAGAGTCTAATAAGTAAATAATAAAAGTATAACAGTTAACCAATAAAAGGTTTGTCTGTTATCGTTAAAAGAACTTAACTAAAACATTTGCACTATACATTAGTTATATAGGTCCTAAAAAGTGCCTTGTGAACTATATGGTGCCAAATGTTTAGTTCACATTGCAAAAAACTCTAACCGGTCTCAAAATGTTTATTAGAGTCTAATAAGTAAATAATAAAAGTATAACAGTTAACCAATAAAAGGTTTGTCTGTTATCGTTAAAAGAACTTAACTAAAACATTTGCACTATACATTAGTTATATAGGTCCTAAAAAGTGCCTTGTGAACTATATGGTGTCAAATGTTTAATTCACATTGCAAAAAATTATAACGGGTCTCAAAATGTTTATTAGAGTCTAATAAGTAAATAATAAAAGTATAACAGTTAACCAATAAAAGGTTTCTCTGTTATCGTTAAAAGAACTTAACTAAAAAATTTGCACTATACATTAGTTATATAGGTCCTAAAAAGTGCCTTGTGAACTATATGGTGCCAAATGTTTAATTCACATTGCAAAAAGTTCTAACGGGTGCCAAAATGTTTATTAGAGTCTAATAAGTAATTAATAAAAGTATAACAGTTAACCAATAAAAGGTTTGTCTGTTATCGTTAAAAGAACTTAACTAAAACATTTGCACTATACATTAGTTATATAGGTCCTAAAAAGTGCCTTGTGAACTATATGGTGCCAAATGTTTAATTCACATTGCAAAAAGTTCTAACGGCTCTCAAAATGTTTATTAGAGTCTAATAAGTAAATAATAAAAGTATAACAGTTAACCAATAAAGCGTTTGTCTGTTATCGTTAAAAGAACTTAACTAAAACATTTGCACTATACATTAGTTATATAGGTCCTAAAAAGTGCCTTGTGAACTATATGGTGCCAAATGTTTAATTCACATTGCAAAAATTTCTAACTAGTCTCAAATGTTTATTAGAGTCTAATAAGTATATAATAAAAGTATAACAGTTAACCAATAAAGCGTTTGTCTGTTATCGTTAAAAGATATTAACTAAAACATTTGCACTATACATTAGTTATATAGGTCCTAAAAAGTGCCTTGTGAACTATATGGTGCCAAATGTTTAATTCACATTGCAAAAAGTTCTAACGGGTCTCAAAATGTTTATTAGAGACTAATAAGTAAATAATAAAAGTATAACAGTTAACCAATAAAAGGTTTGTCTGTTATCGTTAAAAGAACTTAACTAAAACATTTGCACTATACATTAGTTATATAGGTCCTAAAAAGTGCCTTGTGAACTATATGGTGCCAAATGTTTAATTCACATTGCAAAATGTTATAACGGGTCTCAAAATGTTTATTAGAGACTAATAAATAAATAATAAAAGTATAACAGTTAACCAATAAAATGTTTGTCTGTTATCGTTAAAAGAACTTAACTAAAACATTTGCACTATACATTAGTTATATAGGTATAAAAAAGTGCCTTGTGAACTATATGGTGCCGAATGTTTAATTCACATTGCAAAAAGTTCTAACGGGTCTCAAAATGTTTATTAGAGTCTAATAAGTAAATAATAAAAGTATAACAGTTAACCAATAAAAGGTTTGTCTGTTATCGTCAAATAAACTTAACTACAACATATGCACTATAGTTTAGTTATATAGGTCCTAAAAAGTGCCTTATGAACTATATGGTGCAAAATGTTTAATTCATATTCCCAAAAGTTCTAACGCGTTTCAAAATGTTTATTAGAGTCTAATAAGAAAACAATAAAAGTATAACAGTTAACCAATAAAGTTTTTCTGTTATCGTTAAAAGAACTTAACTAAGACATATGCACTATACAATAGTTATATAGGTCCTAAGAAGAATTTTGTGAAATACTGTATATGGTGCGAAATGTTTAATTCACATTGCAAAAAGTTCTAACGCGTCTCAAAAAGTTTATTGGAGTCTAATAAGTAAATAGTAAAAGTATAATAGTTAACCAATAAAAGGTTTGTCTGTTATCGTTAAAAGATATTAACTACAACATATGCACTATACATTAGTTATATAGGCCCTAAAAAGTGCCTTGTGAACTATATGGTGCAAAATGTTTAATTCACATTGCAAAAAATTCTAACGGGTCCTAACGGGTCTCAAAATGTTTATTAGAGTCTAATAAGTGAATAATAAAAGTATAACAGTTAACCAATAAAAGGTTTGTCTGTTATCGTTAAAAGAACTTAACTAAATCATTTGCACTATACATTAGTTAAATAGGTCCTAAAAAGTGCCTTGTGAACTATATGGTGCAAAATGTTTAATTCATATTCCCAAAAGTTCTAACGCGTTTCAAAATGTTTATTAGAGTCTAATAAGTTAACAATAAAAGTATAACAGTTAACCAATAAAGTTTGTCTGTTATCGTTAAAAGAACTTAACTAAAACATTTGCACTATACATTAGTTATATAGGTATAAAAAAGTGCCTTGTGAACTATATGGTGCCAAATGTTTAGTTCACATTGCAAAAAGTTCTAATGGGTCTCAAAATGTTTATTAGAGTCTAATAAGTAAATAATAAAAGTATAACAGTTAACCAATAAAAGGTTTGTCTGTTATCGTTAAAAGAACTTAACTAAAACATTTGCACTATACATTAGTTATATAGGTCCTAAAAAGTGCCTTGTGAACTATATGGTGCCAAATGTTTAATTCACATTGCAAAAAACTCTAACGGGTCTCAAAATGTTTATTAGAGTCTAATAAGTAAATAATAAAAGTATAACAGTTAACCAATAAAAGGTTTGTCTGTTATCGTTAAAAGAACTTAACTAAAAAATTTGCACTATACATTAGTTATATAGGTCCTAAAAAGTGCCTTGTGAACTATATGGTGCCAAATGTTTAATTCACATTGCAAAAAGTTCTAACGGGTCTCAAAATGTTTATTAGAGTCTAATAAGTAAATAATAAAAGTATGACAGTTAACCAATAAAAGATTTGTCTGTTATCGTTAAAAGAACTTAACTAAAACATTTGCACTATACATTAGTTATATAGGTCCTAAAAAGTGCCTTGTGAACTATATGGTGCCAAATGTTTAATTAACATTGCAAAAAGTTCTAACGGCTCTCAAAATGTTTATTAGAGTCTAATAAGTAAATAATAAAAGTATAACAGTTAACCAATAAAGCGTTTGTCTGTTATCGTTAAAAGAACTTAACTAAAACATTTGCACTATACATTAGTTATATAGGTCCTAAAAAGTGCCTTGTGAACTATATGGTGCCAAATGTTTAATTCACATTGCAAAAAGTTCTAACGGGTGTCAAAATGTTTATTAGAGTCTAATAAGTAAATAATAAAAGTATAACAGTTAACCAATAAAAGGTTTGTCTGTTATCGTTAAAAGAACTTAACTAAAACATTTGCACTATACATTAGTTATATAGGTCCTAAAAAGTGCCTTGTGAACTATATGGTGCCAAATGTTTAGTTCACATTGCAAAAAGTTCTAACGGTCTCAAAATGTTTATTAAAGTCTAATAAGTAAATAATAAAAGTATAACAGTTAACCAATAAAAGGTTTGTCTGTTATCGTTAAAAGAACTTAACTAAAACATTTGCACTATACATTAGTTATATAGGTCCTAAAAAGTGCCTTGTGAACTATATGGTGTCAAATGTTTAATTCACATTGCAAAAAATTATAACGGGTCTCAAAATGTTTATTAGAGTCTAATAAGTAAATAATAAAAGTATAACAGTTAACCAAGAAAATCTTTGTCTGTTATCGTTAAAAGAACTTAACTAAAACATTTGCACTATACATTAGTTATATAGGTCCTAAAAAGTGCCTTGTGAACTATATGGTGTCAAATGTTTAATTCACATTGCAAAAAGTTCTAACGGGTCTCAAAATGTTTATTAGTGTCTAATAAGTAAATAATAAAAGTATAACAGTTAACCAAGAAAATCTTTGTCTGTTATCGTTAAAAGAACTTAACTAAAACATTTGCACTATACATTAGTTATATAGGTCCTAAAAAGTGCCTTGTGAACTATATGGTGCCAAATGTTTAATTCACGTTGCAAAAAGTTCTAACGGGTCTCAAAATGTTTATTAGAGTCTAATAAGTAAACAATAAAAGTATAACAGTTAACCAATAAAGTTTTTCTGTTATCGTTAAAAGAACTTAACTAAGACATATGCACTATACAATAGTTATATAGGTCCTAAGAAGAATTTTGTGAAATACTGTATATGGTGCGAAATGTTTAATTCACATTGCAAAAAGTTCTAACGGGTCTCAAAATGTTTATTAGAGTCTAATAAGTAAATAATAAAAGTATAACAGTTAACCAATAAAAGGTTTGTCTGTTATCGTTAAAAGAACTTAACTAAAACATTTGCACTATACATTAGTTATATAGGTCCTAAAAAGTGCCTTGTGAACTATATGGTGCCAAATGTGCCATTCACATTGCAAAAAGTTCTAACGGGTCTCAAAATGTTTATTAGAGTCTAATAAGTAAATAATAAAAGTATAACAGTTAACCAATAAAAGATTTGTCTGTTATCGTTAAAAGAACTTAACTAAAACATTTGCACTATACATTAGTCATATAGGTCCTAAAAAGTGCCTTGTGAACTATATGGTGCCAAATGTTTAATTCACATTGCAAAAAGTTCTAACGGGTCTCAAAATGTTTATTAGAGTCTAATAAGTAAATAATAAAAGTATAACAGTTAACCAATAAAAGGTTTGTCTGTTATCGTTAAAAGAACTTAACTAAAACATTTGCACTATACATTAGTTATATAGGTCCTAAAAAGTGCCTTGTGAACTATATGGTGCCAAATGTTTAATTCACATTGCAAAAAGTTCGAACGGGTCTCAAAATGTTTATTAGCGTCTAATAAGTAAATAATAAAAGTATAACAGTTAACCAATAAAAGGTTTGTCTGTTATCGTTAAAAGAACTTAACTAAAACATTTGCACTATACATTAGTTATATAGGTCTTAAAAGTGCCTTGTGAACTATATGGTGCCAAATGTTTAATTCACATTGCAAAAAGTTATAACGGGTCTCAAAATGTTTATTAGAGACTAATAAGTAAATAATAAAAGTATAACAGTTAACCAATAAAAGATTTGTCTGTTATCGTTAAAAGAACTTAACTAAAACATTTGCACTATACATTAGTTATATAGGTCCTAAAAAGTGCCTTGTGAACTATATGGTGCCAAATGTTTAGTTCACATTGCAAAAAGTTTTAACGGGTCTCAAAGTGTTTATTAGAGTCTAATAAGTAAATAATAAAAGTATAACAGTTAACCAATAAAAGGTTTGTCTGTTATCGTTAAAAGAACTTAACTAAAACATTTTCACTATACATTAGTTATATAGGTCCTAAAAAGTGCCTTGTGAACTATATGGTGCCAAATGTTTAATTCACATTGCAAAAAGTTCTAACGGGTCTCAAAATGTTTATTAGAGTCTAATAAGTTAACAATAAAAGTATAACAGTTAACCAATAAAGTTTGTCTGTTATCGTTAAAAGAACTTAACTAAAACATATGCACTATACAATAGTTATATAGGTCCTAAGAAGAATTTTGTGAAATACTGTATATGGTGCGAAATGTTTTATTCACATTGCAAAAAGTTCTAACGCGTTTCAAAAAGTTTATTGGAGTCTAATAAGTAAATAGTAAAAGTATAATAGTTAACCAATAAAAGGTTTGTCTGTTATCGTTAAAAGATATTAACTACAACATACGCACTATACATTAGTTATATAGGCCCTAAAAAGTGCCTTGTGAACTATAGGGTGCAAAATGTTTAATTCACATTGCAAAAAGTTCTAACGGGTCCTAACGGGTCTCAAAATGTTTATTAGAGTCTAATAAGTAAATAATAAAAGTATAACAGTTAACCAATAAAAGGTTTGTCTGTTATCGTTAAAAGAACTTAACTAAAACATTTGCACTATACATTAGTTATATAGGTCCTAAAAAGTGCCTTGTGAACTATATGGTGCCAAATGTTTAATTCACATTGCAAAAAGTTATAACGGGTCTCAAAATGTTTATTAGAGTCTAATAAGTAAATAATAAAAGTATAACAGTTAACCAATAAAAGATTTGTCTGTTATCGTTAAAAGAACTTAACTAAAAAATTTGCACTATACATTAGTTATATAGGTCCTAAAAAGTGCCTTGTGAACTATATGGTGCCAAATGTGCAATTCACATTGCAAAAAGTTCTAACGGGTCTCAAAATGTTTATTAGAGTCTAATAAGTAAATAATAAAAGTATAACAGTTAACCAATAAAAGGTTTGTCTGTTATCGTCAAATAAACTTAACTACAACATATGCACTATAGTTTAGTTATATAGGTCCTAAAAAGTGCCTTATGAACTATATGGTGCAAAATGTTTAATTCATATTCCCAAAAGTTCTAACGCGTTTCAAAATGTTTATTAGAGTCTAATAAGTAAACAATAAAAGTATAACAGTTAACCAATAAAGTTTATCTGTTATCGTTAAAAGAACTTAACTAAGACATATGCACTATACAATAGTTATATAGGTCCTAAGAAGAATTTTGTGAAATACTGTATATGGTGCGAAATGTTTAATTCACATTGCAAAAAGTTCTAACGCGTCTCAAAAAGTTTATTGGAGTCTAATAAGTAAATAGTAAAAGTATAATAGTTAACCAATAAAAGGTTTGTCTGTTATCGTTAAAAGATATTAACTACAACATATGCACTATACATTAGTTATATAGGCCCTAAAAAGTGCCTTGTGAACTATATGGTGCAAAATGTTTAATTCACATTGCAAAAAGTTCTAACGGGTCCTAACGGGTCTCAAAATGTTTATTAGAGTCTAATAAGTAAATAATAAAAGTATAACAGTTAACCAATAAAAGGTTTGTCTGTTATCGTTAAAAGAACTTAACTAAATCATTTGCACTATACATTAGTTAAATAGGTCCTAAAAAGTGCCTTGTGAACTATATGGTGCAAAATGTTTAATTCATATTCCCAAAAGTTCTAACGCGTTTCAAAATGTTTATTAGAGTCTAATAAGTTAACAATAAAAGTATAACAGTTAACCAATAAAGTTTGTCTGTTATCGTTAAAAGAACTTAACTAAAACATTTGCACTATACATTAGTTATATAGTTCCTAAAAAGTGCCTTGTGAACTATATGGTGCCAAATGTTTAATTCACATTGCAAAAAGTTTTAACGTGTCTCAAATGTTTATTAGAGTCTAATAAGTAAATAATAAAAGTATAACAGTTAACCAATAAAAGGTTTGTCTGTTATCGTTAAAAGAACTTAACTAAAACATTTGCACTATACATTAGTCATATAGGTCCTAAAAAGTGCCTTGTGAACTATATGGTGCCAAATGTTTAATTCACATTGCAAAAAGTTCTAACGGGTCTCAAAATGTTTATTAGAGTCTAATAAGTAAATAATAAAAGTATAACAGTTAACCAATAAAAGGTTTGTCTGTTATCGTTAAAAGAACTTAACTAAAACATTTGCACTATACATTAGTTATATAGGTCCTAAAAAGTGCCTTGTGAACTATATGGTGCCAAATGTTTAATTCACATTGCAAAAAGTTCGAACGGGTCTCAAAATGTTTATTAGCGTCTAATAAGTAAATAATAAAAGTATAACAGTTAACCAATAAAAGGTTTGTCTGTTATTGTTAAAAGAACTTAACTAAAACATTTGCACTATACATTAGTTATATAGGTCTTAAAAGTGCCTTGTGAACTATATGGTGCCAAATGTTTAATTCACATTGCAAAAAGTTATAACGGGTCTCAAAATGTTTATTAGAGACTAATAAGTAAATAATAAAAGTATAACAGTTAACCAATAAAAGATTTGTCTGTTATCGTTAAAAGAACTTAACTAAAACATTTGCACTATACATTAGTTATATAGGTCCTAAAAAGTGCCTTGTGAACTATATGGTGCCAAATGTTTAGTTCACATTGCAAAAAGTTTTAACGGGTCTCAAAGTGTTTATTAGAGTCTAATAAGTAAATAATAAAAGTATAACAGTTAACCAATAAAAGGTTTGTCTGTTATCGTTAAAAGAACTTAACTAAAACATTTGCACTATACATTAGTTATATAGGTCCTAAAAAGTGCCTTGTGAACTATATGGTGCCAAATGTTTAATTCACATTGCAAAAAGTTCTAACGGGTCTCAAAATGTTTATTAGAGTCTAATAAGTTAACAATAAAAGTATAACAGTTAACCAATAAAGTTTGTCTGTTATCGTTAAAAGAACTTAACTAAAACATATGCACTATACAATAGTTATATAGGTCCTAAGAAGAATTTTGTGAAATACTGTATATGGTGCGAAATGTTTAATTCACATTGCAAAAAGTTCTAACGCGTCTCAAAAAGTTTATTGGAGTCTAATAAGTAAATAGTAAAAGTATAATAGTTAACCAATAAAAGGTTTGTCTGTTATCGTTAAAAGATATTAACTACAACATACGCACTATACATTAGTTATATAGGCCCTAAAAAGTGCCTTGTGAACTATATGGTGCAAAATGTTTAATTCACATTGCAAAAAGTTATAACGGGTCTCAAAATGTTTATTAGAGTCTAATAAGTAAATAATAAAAGTATAACAGTTAACCAATAAAAGGTTTGTCTGTTATCGTTAAAAGAACTTAACTAAAACATTTGCACTATACATTAGTTATATAGGTCCTAAAAAGTGCCTTGTGAACTATATGGTGCCAAATGTTTAGTTCACATTGCAAAAAGTTCTAACGGGTCTCAAAATGTTTATTAGAGTCTAATAAGTAAATAATAAAAGTATAACAGTTAACCAATAAAAGGTTTGTCTGTTATCGTTAAAAGAACTTAACTAAAACATTTGCACTATACATTAGTTATATAGGTCCTAAAAAGTGCCTTGTGAACTATATGGTGCCAAATGTTTAATTCACATTGCAAAAAGTTATAACGGGTCTCAAAATGTTTATTAGAGTCTAATAAGTAAATAATAAAAGTATAACAGTTAACCAATAAAAGGTTTGTCTGTTATCGTTAAAAGAACTTAACTAAAAAATTTGCACTATACATTAGTTATATAGGTCCTAAAAAGTGCCTTGTGAACTATATGGTGCCAAATGTGCAATTCACATTGCAAAAAATTCTAACGGGTCTCAAAATGTTTATTAGAGTCTAATAAGTAAATAATAAAAGTATAACAGTTAACCAATAAAAGGTTTGTCTGTTATCGTCAAATAAACTTAACTACAACATTTGCATTATAGTTTAGTTATATAGGTCCTAAAAAGTGCCTTATGAACTATATGGTGCAAAATGTTTAATTCATATTCCCAAAAGTTCTAACGCGTTTCAAAATGTTTATTAGAGTCTAATAAGTAAACAATAAAAGTATAACAGTTAACCAATAAAAGGTTTGTCTGTTATCGTTAAAAGAACTTAACTAAAACATTTGCACTATACATTAGTTATATAGGTCCTAAAAAGTGCCTTGTGAACTATATGGTGTCAAATGTTTAATTCACATTGCAAAAAATTATAACGGGTCTCAAAATGTTTATTAGAGTCTAATAAGTAAATAATAAAAGTATAACAGTTAACCAAGAAAATCTTTGTCTGTTATCGTTAAAAGAACTTAACTAAAACATTTGCACTATACATTAGTTATATAGGTCCTAAAAAGTGCCTTGTGAACTATATGGTGTCAAATGTTTAATTCACATTGCAAAAAGTTCTAACGGGTCTCAAAATGTTTATTAGTGTCTAATAAGTAAATAATAAAAGTATAACAGTTAACCAAGAAAATCTTTGTCTGTTATCGTTAAAAGAACTTAACTAAAACATTTGCACTATACATTAGTTATATAGGTCCTAAAAAGTGCCTTGTGAACTATATGGTGCCAAATGTTTAATTCACGTTGCAAAAAGTTCTAACGGGTCTCAAAATGTTTATTAGAGTCTAATAAGTAAATAATAAAAGTATAACAGTTAACCAATAAAAGATTTGTCTGTTATCGTTAAAAGAACTTAACTAAAACATTTGCACTATACAATAGTTATATAGGTCCTAAGAAGAATTTTGTGAAATACTGTATATGGTGCAAAATGTTTAATTCACATTGCAAAAAGTTCTAACGCGTCTCAAAAAGTTTATTGGAGTCTAATAAGTAAATAGTAAAAGTATAATAGTTAACCAATAAAATGTTTGTCTGTTATCGTTAAAAGATATTAACTACAACATACGCACTATACATTAGTTATATAGGCCCTAAAAAGTGCCTTGTGAACTATATGGTGCAAAATGTTTAATTCACATTGCAAAAAATTCTAACGGGTCCTAACGGATCTCAAAATGTTTATTAGAGTCTAATAAGTAAATAATAAAAGTATAACAGTTAACCAATAAAAGGTTTGTCTGTTATCGTTAAAAGAACTTAACTAAAACATTTGCACTATACATTAGTTAAATAGGTCCTAAAAAGTGCCTTGTGAACTATATGGTGCAAAATGTTTAATTCATATTCCCAAAAGTTTTAACGCGTTTCAAAATGTTTATTAGAGTCTAATAAGTTAACAATAAAAGTATAACAGTTAACCAATAAAGTTTGTCTGTTATCGTTAAAAGAACTTAACTAAAACATTTGCACTATACATTAGTTATATAGGTCCTAAAAAGTGCCTTGTGAACTATATGGTGCCAAATGTTTAATTCACATTGCAAAAAGTTCTAACGGGTCTCAAAATGTTTATTAGAGTCTAATAAGTTAACAATAAAAGTATAACAGTTAACCAATAAAGTTTGTCTGTTATCGTTAAAAGAACTTAACTAAAACATATGCACTATACAATAGTTATATAGGTCCTAAGAAGAATTTTGTGAAATACTGTATATGGTGCGAAATGTTTAATTCACATTGCAAAAAGTTCTAACGCGTCTCAAAAAGTTTATTGGAGTCTAATAAGTAAATAGTAAAAGTATAATAGTTAACCAATAAAAGGTTTGTCTGTTATCGTTAAAAGATATTAACTAAAACATACGCACTATACATTAGTTATATAGGCCCTAAAAAGTGCCTTGTGAACTATATGGTGCAAAATGTTTAATTCACATTGCAAAAAGTTCTAACGGGTCCTAACGGGTCTCAAAATGTTTATTAGAGTCTAATAAGTAAATAATAAAAGTATAACAGTTAACCAATAAAAGGTTTGTCTGTTATCGTTAAAAGAACTTAACTAAAACATTTGCACTATACATTAGTTATATAGGTCCTAAAAAGTGCCTTGTGAACTATATGGTGCCAAATGTTTAGTTCACATTGCAAAAAGTTCTAACGGGTCTCAAAATGTTTATTAGAGTCTAATAAGTAAATAATAAAAGTATAACAGTTAACCAATAAAAGGTTTGTCTGTTATCGTTAAAAGAACTTAACTAAAACATTTGCACTATACATTAGTTATATAGGTCCTAAAAAGTGCCTTGTGAACTATATGGTGCCAAATGTTTAATTCACATTGCAAAAAGTTATAACGGGTCTCAAAATGTTTATTAGAGACTAATAAGTAAATAATAAAAGTATAACAGTTAACCAATAAAAGGTTTGTCTGTTATCGTTAAAAGAACTTAACTAAAACATTTGCACTATACATTAGTTATATAGGTCCTAAAAAGTGCCTTGTGAACTATATGGTGCCAAATGTTTAATTCACATTGCAAAAAGTTCTAACGGGTCTCAAAATGTTTATTAGAGTCTAATAAGTAAATAATAAAAGTATGACAGTTAACCAATAAAAGATTTGTCTGTTATCGTTAAAAGAATTTAACTAAAACATTTGCACTATACATTAGTTATATAGGTCCTAAAAAGTGCCTTGTGAACTATATGGTGCCAAATGTTTAATTCACATTGCAAAAAGTTCTAACGGGTGTCAAAATGTTTATTAGAGTCTAATAAGTAAATAATAAAAGTATAACAGTTAACCAATAAAAGGTTTGTCTGTTATCGTTAAAAGAACTTAACTAAAACATTTGCACTATACATTAGTTATATAGGTCCTAAAAAGTGCCTTGTGAACTATATGGTGCCAAATGTTTAGTTCACATTGCAAAAAGTTCTAACGGGTCTCAAAATGTTTATTAGAGTCTAATAAGTAAATAATAAAAGTATAACAGTTAACCAATAAAAGGTTTGTCTGTTATCGTTAAAAGAACTTAACTAAAACATTTGCACTATACATTAGTTATATAGGTCCTAAAAAGTGCCTTGTGAACTATATGGTGTCAAATGTTTAATTCACATTGCAAAAAATTATAACGGGTCTCAAAATGTTTATTAGAGTCTAATAAGTAAATAATAAAAGTATAACAGTTAACCAAGAAAATCTTTGTCTGTTATCGTTAAAAGAACTTAACTAAAACATTTGCACTATACATTAGTTATATAGGTCCTAAAAAGTGCCTTGTGAACTATATGGTGTCAAATGTTTAATTCACATTGCAAAAAGTTCTAACGGGTCTCAAAATGTTTATTAGTGTCTAATAAGTAAATAATAAAAGTATAACAGTTAACGAAGAAAATCTTTGTCTGTTATCGTTAAAAGAACTTAACTAAAACATTTGCACTATACATTAGTTATATAGGTCCTAAAAAGTGCCTTGTGAACTATATGGTGCCAAATGTTTAATTCACGTTGCAAAAAGTTCTAACGGGTCTCAAAATGTTTATTAGAGTCTAATAAGTAAATAATAAAAGTATAACAGTTAACCAATAAAAGATTTGTCTGTTATCGTTAAAAGAACTTAACTAAAACATTTGCACTATACAATAGTTATATAGGTCCTAAGAAGAATTTTGTGAAATACTGTATATGGTGCAAAATGTTTAATTCACATTGCAAAAAGTTCTAACGCGTCTCAAAAAGTTTATTGGAGTCTAATAAGTAAATAGTAAAAGTATAATAGTTAACCAATAAAATGTTTGTCTGTTATCGTTAAAAGATATTAACTACAACATACGCACTATACATTAGTTATATAGGCCCTAAAAAGTGCCTTGTGAACTATATGGTGCAAAATGTTTAATTCACATTGCAAAAAATTCTAACGGGTCCTAACGGATCTCAAAATGTTTATTAGAGTCTAATAAGTAAATAATAAAAGTATAACAGTTAACCAATAAAAGGTTTGTCTGTTATCGTTAAAAGAACTTAACTAAAACATTTGCACTATACATTAGTTAAATAGGTCCTAAAAAGTGCCTTGTGAACTATATGGTGCAAAATGTTTAATTCATATTCCCAAAAGTTCTAACGCGTTTCAAAATGTTTATTAGAGTCTAATAAGTTAACAATAAAAGTATAACAGTTAACCAATAAAGTTTGTCTGTTATCGTTAAAAGAATTTAACTAAAACATTTGCACTATACATTAGTTATATAGGTCCTAAAAAGTGCCTTGTGAACTATATGGTGCCAAATGTTTAATTCACATTGCAAAAAGTTCTAACGGGTCTCAAAATGTTTATTAGAGTCTAATACGTTAACAATAAAAGTATAACAGTTAACCAATAAAGTTTGTCTGTTATCGTTAAAAGAACTTAACTAAAACATATGCACTATACAATAGTTATATAGGTCCTAAGAAGAATTTTGTGAAATACTGTATATGGTGCGAAATGTTTAATTCACATTGCAAAAAGTTCTAACGCGTCTCAAAAAGTTTATTGGAGTCTAATAAGTAAATAGTAAAAGTATAATAGTTAACCAATAAAAGGTTTGTCTGTTATCGTTAAAAGATATTAACTACAACATACGCACTATACATTAGTTATATAGGCCCTAAAAAGTGCCTTGTGAACTATATGGTGCAAAATGTTTAATTCACATTGCAAAAAGTTCTAACGGGTCCTAACGGGTCTCAAAATGTTTATTAGAGTCTAATAAGTAAATAATAAAAGTATAACAGTTAACCAATAAAAGGTTTGTCTGTTATCGTTAAAAGAACTTAACTAAAACATTTGCACTATACATTAGTTATATAGGTCCTAAAAAGTGCCTTGTGAACTATATGGTGCCAAATGTTTAGTTCACATTGCAAAAAGTTCTAACGGGTCTCAAAATGTTTATTAGAGTCTAATAAGTAAATAATAAAAGTATAACAGTTAACCAATAAAAGGTTTGTCTGTTATCGTTAAAAGAACTTAACTAAAACATTTGCACTATACATTAGTTATATAGGTCCTAAAAAGTGCCTTGTGAACTATATGGTGCCAAATGTTTAATTCACATTGCAAAAAGTTCTAACGGGTCTCAAAATGTTTATTAGAGTCTAATAAGTAAATAATAAAAGTATAACAGTTAACCAATAAAAGGTTTGTCTGTTATCGTCAAATAAACTTAACTACAACATTTGCACTATAGTTTAGTTATATAGGTCCTAAAAAGTGCCTTATGAACTATATGGTGCAAAATGTTTAATTCATATTCCCAAAAGTTCTAACGCGTTTCAAAATGTTTATTAGAGTCTAATAAGTAAACAATAAAAGTATAACAGTTACCCAATAAAGTTTATCTGTTATCGTTAAAAGAACTTAACTAAGACATATGCACTATACAATAGTTATATAGGTCCTAAGAAGAATTTTGTGAAATACTGTATATGGTGCGAAATGTTTAATTCACATTGCAAAAAGTTCTAACGCGTCTCAAAAAGTTTATTGGAGTCTAATAAGTAAATAGTAAAAGTATAATAATTAACCAATAAAAGGTTTGTCTGTTATCGTTTAAAGATATTAACTACAACATATGCACTATACATTAGTTATATAGGCCCTAAAAAGTGCCTTGTGAACTATATGGTGCAAAATGTTTAATTCACATTGCAAAAAATTCTAACGGGTCCTAACGGGTCTCAAAATGTTTATTAGAGTCTAATAAGTAAATAATAAAAGTATAACAGTTAACCAATAAAAGGTTTGTCTGTTATCGTTAAAAGAACTTAACTAAATCATTTGCACTATACATTAGTTAAATAGGTCCTAAAAAGTGCCTTGTGAACTATATGGTGCAAAATGTTTAATTCATACTCCCAAAAGTTCTAACGCGTTTCAAAATGTTTATTAGAGTCTAATAAGTTAACAATAAAAGTATAACAGTTAACCAATAAAGTTTGTCTGTTATCGTTAAAAGAACTTAACTAAAACATTTGCACTATACATTAGTTATATAGTTCCTAAAAAGTGCCTTGTGAACTATATGGTGCCAAATGTTTAATTCACATTGCAAAAAGTTTTAACGTGTCTCAAATGTTTATTAGAGTCTAATAAGTAAATAATAAAAGTATAACAGTTAACCAATAAAAGGTTTGTCTGTTATCGTTAAAAGAACTTAACTAAAACATTTGCACTATACATTAGTCATATAGGTCCTAAAAAGTGCCTTGTGAACTATATGGTGCCAAATGTTTAATTCACATTGCAAAAAGTTCTAACGGGTCTCAAAATGTTTATTAGAGTCTAATAAGTAAATAATAAAAGTATAACAGTTAACCAATAAAAGGTTTGTCTGTTATCGTTAAAAGAACTTAACTAAAACATTTGCACTATACATTAGTTATATAGGTCCTAAAAAGTGCCTTGTGAACTATATGGTGCCAAATGTTTAATTAACATTGCAAAAAGTTCGAACGGGTCTCAAAATGTTTATTAGCGTCTAATAAGTAAATAATAAAAGTATAACAGTTAACCAATAAAAGGTTTGTCTGTTATCGTTAAAAGAACTTAACTAAAACATTTGCACTATACATTAGTTATATAGGTCTTAAAAGTGCCTTGTGAACTATATGGTGCCAAATGTTTAATTCACATTGCAAAAAGTTATAACGGGTCTCAAAATGTTTATTAGAGACTAATAAGTAAATAATAAAAGTAAAACAGTTAACCAATAAAAGATTTGTCTGTTATCGTTAAAAGAACTTAACTAAAACATTTGCACTATACATTAGTTATATAGGTCCTAAAAAGTGCCTTGTGAACTATATGGTGCCAAATGTTTAGTTCACATTGCAAAAAGTTTTAACGGGTCTCAAAGTGTTTATTAGAGTCTAATAAGTAAATAATAAAAGTATAACAGTTAACCAATAAAAGGTTTGTCTGTTATCGTTAAAAGAACTTAACTAAAACATTTGCACTATACATTAGTTATATAGGTCCTAAAAAGTGCCTTGTGAACTATATGGTGCCAAATGTTTAATTCACATTGCAAAAAGTTCTAACGGGTCTCAAAATGTTTATTAGAGTCTAATAAGTTAACAATAAAAGTATAACAGTTAACCAATAAAAGGTTTGTCTGTTATCGTTAAAAGAACTTAACTAAAACATATGCACTATACAATAGTTATATAGGTCCTAAGAAGAATTTTGTGAAATACTGTATATGGTGCGAAATGTTTAATTCACATTGCAAAAAGTTCTAACGCGTCTCAAAAAGTTTATTGGAGTCTAATAAGTAAATAGTAAAAGTATAATAGTTAACCAATAAAAGGTTTGTCTGTTATCGTTAAAAGAACTTAACTACAACATACGCACTATACATTAGTTATATAGGCCCTAAAAAGTGCCTTGTGAACTATATGGTGCAAAATGTTTAATTCACATTGCAAAAAGTTCTAACGGGTCCTAACGGGTCTCAAAATGTTTATTAGAGTCTAATAAGTAAATAATAAAAGTATAACAGTTAACCAATAAAAGGTTTGTCTGTTATCGTTAAAAGAACTTAACTAAAACATTTGCACTATACATTAGTTATATAGGTCCTAAAAAGTGCCTTGTGAACTATATGGTGCCAAATGTTTAGTTCACATTGCAAAAAGTTCTAACGGGTCTCAAAATGTTTATTAGAGTCTAATAAGTAAATAATAAAAGAATAACAGTTAACCAATAAAAGGTTTGTCTGTTATCGTTAAAAGAACTTAACTAAAACATTTGCACTATACATTAGTTATATAGGTCCTAAAAAGTGCCTTGTGAACTATATGGTGCCAAATGTTTAATTCACATTGCAAAAAGTTCTAACGGGTGTCAAAATGTTTATTAGAGTCTAATAAGTAAATAATAAAAGTATAACAGTTAACCAATAAAAGGTTTGTCTGTTATCGTTAAAAGAACTTAACTAAAACATTTGCACTATACATTAGTTATATAGGTCCTAAAAAGTGCCTTGTGAACTATATGGTGCCAAATGTTTAGTTCACATTGCAAAAAGTTCTAACGGGTCTCAAAATGTTTATTAGAGTCTAATAAGTAAATAATAAAAGTATAACAGTTAACCAATAAAAGGTTTGTCTGTTATCGTTAAAAGAACTTAACTAAAACATTTGCACTATACATTAGTTATATAGGTCCTAAAAAGTGCCTTGTGAACTATATGGTGTCAAATGTTTAGATCACATTGCAAAAAATTATAACGGGTCTCAAAATGTTTATTAGAGTCTAATAAGTAAATAATAAAAGTATAACAGTTAACCAAGAAAATCTTTGTCTGTTATCGTTAAAAGAACTTAACTAAAACATTTGCACTATACATTAGTTATATAGGTCCTAAAAAGTGCCTTGTGAACTATATGGTGTCAAATGTTTAATTCACATTGCAAAAAGTTCTAACGGGTCTCAAAATGTTTATTAGTGTCTAATAAGTAAATAATAAAAGTATAACAGTTAACCAAGAAAATCTTTGTCTGTTATCGTTAAAAGAACTTAACTAAAACATTTGCACTATACATTAGTTATATAGGTCCTAAAAAGTGCCTTGTGAACTATATGGTGCCAAATGTTTAATTCACGTTGCAAAAAGTTCTAACGGGTCTCAAAATGTTTATTAGAGTCTAATAAGTAAATAATAAAAGTATAACAGTTAACCAATAAAAGGTTTGTCTGTTATCGTTAAAAGAACTTAACTAAAACATTTGCACTATACATTAGTTAAATAGGTCCTAAAAAGTGCCTTTTGAACTATATGGTGCAAAATGTTTAATTCATATTCCCAAAAGTTCTAACGCGTTTCAAAATGTTTATTAGAGTCTAATAAGTTAACAATAAAAGTATAACAGTTAACCAATAAAGTTTGTCTGTTATCGTTAAAAGAACTTAACTAAAACATTTGCACTATACATTAGTTATATAGGTCCTAAAAAGTGCCTTGTGAACTATATGGTGCCAAATGTTTAATTCACATTGCAAAAAGTTCTAACGGGTCTCAAAATGTTTATTAGAGTCTAATACGTTAACAATAAAAGTATAACAGTTAACCAATAAAGTTTGTCTGTTATCGTTAAAAGAACTTAACTAAAACATATGCACTATACAATAGTTATATAGGTCCTAAGAAGAATTTTGTGAAATACTGTATATGGTGCGAAATGTTTAATTCACATTGCAAAAAGTTCTAACGCGTCTCAAAAAGTTTATTGGAGTCTAATAAGTAAATAGTAAAAGTATAATAGTTAACCAATAAAAGGTTTGTCTGTTATCGTTAAAAGATATTAACTACAACATACGCACTATACATTAGTTATATAGGCCCTAAAAAGTGCCTTGTGAACTATATGGTGCCAAATGTTTAATTCACATTGCAAAAAGTTTTAACGTGTCTCAAATGTTTATTAGAGTCTAATAAGTAAATAATAAAAGTATAACAGTTAACCAATAAAAGGTTTGTCTGTTATCGTTAAAAGAACTTAACTAAAACATTTGCACTATACATTAGTCATATAGGTCCTAAAAAGTGCCTTGTGAACTATATGGTGCCAAATGTTTAATTCACATTGCAAAAAGTTCTAACGGGTCTCAAAATGTTTATTAGAGTCTAATAAGTAAATAATAAAAGTATAACAGTTAACCAATAAAAGGTTTGTCTGTTATCGTTAAAAGAACTTAACTAAAACATTTGCACTATACATTAGTTATATAGGTCCTAAAAAGTGCCTTGTGAACTATATGGTGCCAAATGTTTAATTCACATTGCAAAAAGTTCGAACGGGTCTCAAAATGTTTATTAGCGTCTAATAAGTAAATAATAAAAGTATAACAGTTAACCAATAAAAGGTTTGTCTGTTATCGTTAAAAGAACTTAACTAAAACATTTGCACTATACATTAGTTATATAGGTCTTAAAAGTGCCTTGTGAACTATATGGTGCCAAATGTTTAATTCACATTGCAAAAAGTTATAACGGGTCTCAAAATGTTTATTAGAGACTAATAAGTAAATAATAAAAGTATAACAGTTAACCAATAAAAGATTTGTCTGTTATCGTTAAAAGAACTTAACTAAAACATTTGCACTATACATTAGTTATATAGGTCCTAAAAAGTGCCTTGTGAACTATATGGTGCCAAATGTTTAGTTCACATTGCAAAAAGTTCTAACGGGTCTCAAAATGTTTATTAGAGTCTAATAAGTAAATAATAAAAGAATAACAGTTAACCAATAAAAGGTTTGTCTGTTATCGTTAAAAGAACTTAACTAAAACATTTGCACTATACATTAGTTATATAGGTCCTAAAAAGTGCCTTGTGAACTATATGGTGCCAAATGTTTAATTCACATTGCAAAAAGTTATAACGGGTCTCAAAATGTTTATTAGAGTCTAATAAGTAAATAATAAAAGTATGACAGTTAACCAATAAAAGATTTGTCTGTTATCGTTAAAAGAACTTAACTAAAACATTTGCACTATACATTAGTTATATAGGTCCTAAAAAGTGCCTTGTGAACTATATGGTGCCAAATGTTTAATTCACATTGCAAAAAGTTCTAACGGGTGTCAAAATGTTTATTAGAGTCTAATAAGTAAATAATAAAAGTATAACAGTTAACCAATAAAAGGTTTGTCTGTTATCGTTAAAAGAACTTAACTAAAACATTTGCACTATACATTAGTTATATAGGTCCTAAAAAGTGCCTTGTGAACTATATGGTGCCAAATGTTTAGTTCACATTGCAAAAAGTTCTAACGGGTCTCAAAATGTTTATTAGAGTCTAATAAGTAAATAATAAAAGTATAACAGTTAACCAATAAAAGGTTTGTCTGTTATCGTTAAAAGAACTTAACTAAAACATTTGCACTATACATTAGTTATATAGGTCCTAAAAAGTGCCTTGTGAACTATATGGTGTCAAATGTTTAATTCACATTGCAAAAAATTATAACGGGTCTCAAAATGTTTATTAGAGTCTAATAAGTAAATAATAAAAGTATAACAGTTAACCAAGAAAATCTTTGTCTGTTATCGTTAAAAGAACTTAACTAAAACATTTGCACTATACATTAGTTATATAGGTCCTAAAAAGTGCCTTGTGAACTATATGGTGTCAAATGTTTAATTCACATTGCAAAAAGTTCTAACGGGTCTCAAAATGTTTATTAGTGTCTAATAAGTAAATAATAAAAGTATAACAGTTAACCAATAAAAGATTTGTCTGTTATCGTTAAAAGAACTTAACTAAAACATTTGCACTATACAATAGTTATATAGGTCCTAAGAAGAATTTTGTGAAATACTGTATATGGTGCAAAATGTTTAATTCACATTGCAAAAAGTTCTAACGCGTCTCAAAAAGTTTATTGGAGTCTAATAAGTAAATATAAAAAGTATAATAGTTAACCAATAAAAGGTTTGTCTGTTATCGTTAAAAGATATTAACTACAACATACGCACTATACATTAGTTATATAGGCCCTAAAAAGTGCCTTGTGAACTATATGGTGCAAAATGTTTAATTCACATTGCAAAAAATTCTAACGGGTCCTAACGGATCTCAAAATGTTTATTAGAGTCTAATAAGTAAATAATAAAAGTATAACAGTTAACCAATAAAAGGTTTGTCTGTTATCGTTAAAAGAACTTAACTAAAACATTTGCACTATACATTAGTTAAATAGGTCCTAAAAAGTGCCTTGTGAACTATATGGTGCAAAATGTTTAATTCATATTCCCAAAAGTTCTAACGCGTTTCAAAATGTTTATTAGAGTCTAATAAGTTAACAATAAAAGTATAACAGTTAACCAATAAAGTTTGTCTGTTATCGTTAAAAGAACTTAACTAAAACATTTGCACTATACATTAGTTATATAGGTCCTAAAAAGTGCCTTGTGAACTATATGGTGCCAAATGTTTAGTTCACATTGCAAAAAGTTCTAACGGGTCTCAAAATGTTTATTAGAGTCTAATAAGTAAATAATAAAAGTATGACAGTTAACCAATAAAAGGTTTGTCTGTTATCGTTGAAAGAACTTAACTAAAACATTTGCACTATACATTAGTTATATAGGTCCTAAAAAGTGCCTTGTGAACTATATGGTGCCAAATGTTTAATTCACATTGCAAAAAGTTCTAACGGGTCTCAAAATGTTTATTAGAGTCTAATAAGTAAATAATAAAAGTATAACAGTTAACCAGTAAAATGTTTGTCTGTTATCGTTAAAAGAACTTAACTAAAACATTTGCACTATACATTAGTTATATAGGTCCTAAAAAGTGCCTTGTGAACTATATGGTGCTAAATGTTTAATTCACATTGCAAAAAGTTCTAACGGGTCTCAAAATGTTTATTAGAGTCTAATAAGTAAATAATAAAAGTATGACAGTTAACCAATAAAAGGTTTGTCTGTTATCGTTAAAAGAACTTAACTAAAACATTTGCACTATACATTAGTTATATAGGTCCTAAAAAGTGCCTTGTGAACTATATGGTGCCAAATGTTTAATTCACATTGCAAAAAGTTCTAACGGGTGTCAAAATGTTTATTAGAGTCTAATAAGTAAATAATAAAAGTATAACAGTTAACCAATAAAAGGTTTGTCTGTTATCGTTAAAAGAACTTAACTAAAACATTTGCACTATACATTAGTTATATAGGTCCTAAAAAGTGCCTTGTGAACTATATGGTGCCAAATGTTTAGTTCACATTGCAAAAAACTCTAACGGGTCTCAAAATGTTTATTAGAGTCTAATAAGTAAATAATAAAAGTATAACAGTTAACCAATAAAAGGTTTGTCTGTTATCGTTAAAATAACTTAACTAAAACATTTGCACTATACATTAGTTATATAGGTCCTAAAAAGTGCCTTGTGAACTATATGGTGTCAAATGTTTAATTCACATTGCAAAAACTTATAACGGGTCTCAAAATGTTTATTAGAGTCTAATAAGTAAATAATAAAAGTATAACAGTTAACCAATAAAAGGTTTGTCTGTTATCGTTAAAAGAACTTAACTAAAAAATTTGCACTATACATTAGTTATATAGGTCCTAAAAAGTGCCTTGTGAACTATATGGTGCCAAATGTTTAATTCACATTGCAAAAAGTTCTAACGGGTCCCAAAATGTTTATTAGAGACTAATAAGTAATTAATAAAAGTATAACAGTTAACCAATAAAAGGTTTGTCTGTTATCGTTAAAAGAACTTAACTAAAACATTTGCACTATACATTAGTTATATAGGTCCTAAAAAGTGCCTTGTGAACTATATGGTGCCAAATGTTTAATTCACATTGCAAAAAGTTCTAACGGCTCTCAAAATGTTTATTAGAGTCTAATAAGTAAATAATAAAAGTATAACAGTTAACCAATAAAGCGTTTGTCTGTTATCGTTAAAAGAACTTAACTAAAACATTTGCACTATACATTAGTTATATAGGTCCTAAAAAGTGCCTTGTGAACTATATGGTGCCAAATGTTTAATTCACATTGCAAAAAGTTCTAACTGGTCTCAAATGTTTATTAGAGTCTAATAAGTAAATAATAAAAGTATAACAGTTAACCAATAAAAGGTTTGTCTGTTATCGTTAAAAGAACTTAACTAAAACATTTGCACTATACATTAGTTATATAGGTCCTAAAAAGTGCCTTGTGAACTATATGGTGCCAAATGTTTAATTCACATTGCAAAAAGTTCTAACGGGTCTCAAAATGTTTATTAGAGTCTAATAAGTAAATAATAAAAGTATAACAGTTAACCAATAAAAGGTTTGTCTGTTATCGTTAAAAGAACTTAACTAAAAAATTTGCACTATACAATAGTTATATAGGTCCTAAAAAGTGCCTTGTGAACTATATGGTGCCAAATGTGCAATTCACATTGCAAAAAGTTCTAACGGGTCTCAAAATGTTTATTAGAGTCTAATAAGTAAATAATAAAAGTATAACAGTTAACCAATAAAAGGTTTGTCTGTTATCGTCAAATAAACTTAACTACAACATTTGCACTATAGTTTAGTTATATAGGTCCTAAAAAGTGCCTTATGAACTATATGGTGCAAAATGTTTAATTCATATTCCCAAAAGTTCTAACGCGTTTCAAAATGTTTATTAGAGTCTAATAAGTAAACAATAAAAGTATAACAGTTACCCAATAAAGTTTATCTGTTATCGTTAAAAGAACTTAACTAAGACATATGCACTATACAATAGTTATATAGGTCCTAAGAAGAATTTTGTGAAATACTGTATATGGTGCGAAATGTTTAATTCACATTGCAAAAAGTTCTAACGCGTCTCAAAAAGTTTATTGGAGTCTAATAAGTAAATAGTAAAAGTATAATAGTTAACCAATAAAAGGTTTGTCTGTTATCGTTTAAAGATATTAACTACAACATATGCACTATACATTAGTTATATAGGCCCTAAAAAGTGCCTTGTGAACTATATGGTGCAAAATGTTTAATTCACATTGCAAAAAATTCTAACGGGTCCTAACGGGTCCTAACGGGTCTCAAAATGTTTATTAGAGTCTAATAAGTAAATAATAAAAGTATAAAAGTTAACCAATAAAAGGTTTGTCTGTTATCGTTAAAAGAACTTAACTAAATCATTTGCACTATACATTAGTTAAATAGGTCCTAAAAAGTGCCTTGTGAACTATATGGTGCAAAATGTTTAATTCATACTCCCAAAAGTTCTAAAGCGTTTCAAAATGTTTATTAGAGTCTAATAAGTTAACAATAAAAGTATAACAGTTAACCAATAAAGTTTGTCTGTTATCGTTAAAAGAACTTAACTAAAACATTTGCACTATACATTAGTTATATAGTTCCTAAAAAGTGCCTTGTGAACTATATGGTGCCAAATGTTTAATTCACATTGCAAAAAGTTTTAACGTGTCTCAAATGTTTATTAGAGTCTAATAAGTAAATAATAAAAGTATAACAGTTAACCAATAAAAGGTTTGTCTGTTATCGTTAAAAGAACTTAACTAAAACATTTGCACTATACATTAGTCATATAGGTCCTAAAAAGTGCCTTGTGAACTATATGGTGCCAAATGTTTAATTCACATTGCAAAAAGTTCTAACGGGTCTCAAAATGTTTATTAGAGTCTAATAAGTAAATAATAAAAGTATAACAGTTAACCAATAAAAGGTTTGTCTGTTATCGTTAAAAGAACTTAACTAAAACATTTGCACTATACATTAGTTATATAGGTCCTAAAAAGTGCCTTGTGAACTATATGGTGCCAAATGTTTAATTCACATTGCAAAAAGTTCGAACGGGTCTCAAAATGTTTATTAGCGTCTAATAAGTAAATAATAAAAGTATAACAGTTAACCAATAAAAGGTTTGTCTGTTATCGTTAAAAGAACTTAACTAAAACATTTGCACTATACATTAGTTATATAGGTCTTAAAAGTGCCTTGTGAACTATATGGTGCCAAATGTTTAATTCACATTGCAAAAAGTTCGAACGGGTCTCAAAATGTTTATTAGAGACTAATAAGTAAATAATAAAAGTATAACAGTTAACCAATAAAAGATTTGTCTGTTATCGTTAAAAGAACTTAACTAAAACATTTGCACTATACATTAGTTATATAGGTCCTAAAAAGTGCCTTGTGAACTATATGGTGCCAAATGTTTAGTTCACATTGCAAAAAGTTCTAACGGGTCTCAAAATGTTTATTAGAGTCTAATAAGTAAATAATAAAAGAATAACAGTTAACCAATAAAAGGTTTGTCTGTTATCGTTAAAAGAACTTAACTAAAACATTTGCACTATACATTAGTTATATAGGTCCTAAAAAGTGCCTTGTGAACTATATGGTGCCAAATGTTTAATTCACATTGCAAAAAGTTATAACGGGTCTCAAAATGTTTATTAGAGTCTAATAAGTAAATAATAAAAGTATGACAGTTAACCAATAAAAGATTTGTCTGTTATCGTTAAAAGAACTTAACTAAAACATTTGCACTATACATTAGTTATATAGGTCCTAAAAAGTGCCTTGTGAACTATATGGTGCCAAATGTTTAATTCACATTGCAAAAAGTTCTAACGGGTGTCAAAATGTTTATTAGAGTCTAATAAGTAAATAATAAAAGTATAACAGTTAACCAATAAAAGGTTTGTCTGTTATCGTTAAAAGAACTTAACTAAAACATTTGCACTATACATTAGTTATATAGGTCCTAAAAAGTGCCTTGTGAACTATATGGTGCCAAATGTTTAGTTCACATTGCAAAAAGTTCTAACGGGTCTCAAAATGTTTATTAGAGTCTAATAAGTAAATAATAAAAGTATAACAGTTAACCAATAAAAGGTTTGTCTGTTATCGTTAAAAGAACTTAACTAAAACATTTGCACTATACATTAGTTATATAGGTCCTAAAAAGTGCCTTGTGAACTATATGGTGTCAAATGTTTAATTCACATTGCAAAAAATTATAACGGGTCTCAAAATGTTTATTAGAGTCTAATAAGTAAATAATAAAAGTATAACAGTTAACCAAGAAAATCTTTGTCTGTTATCGTTAAAAGAACTTAACTAAAACATTTGCACTATACATTAGTTATATAGGTCCTAAAAAGTGCCTTGTGAACTATATGGTGTCAAATGTTTAATTCACATTGCAAAAAGTTCTAACGGGTCTCAAAATGTTTATTAGTGTCTAATAAGTAAATAATAAAAGTATAACAGTTAACCAATAAAAGATTTGTCTGTTATCGTTAAAAGAACTTAACTAAAACATTTGCACTATACAATAGTTATATAGGTCCTAAGAAGAATTTTGTGAAATACTGTATATGGTGCAAAATGTTTAATTCACATTGCAAAAAGTTCTAACGCGTCTCAAAAAGTTTATTGGAGTCTAATAAGTAAATATAAAAAGTATAATAGTTAACCAATAAAAGGTTTGTCTGTTATCGTTAAAAGATATTAACTACAACATACGCACTATACATTAGTTATATAGGCCCTAAAAAGTGCCTTGTGAACTATATGGTGCAAAATGTTTAATTCACATTGCAAAAAATTCTAACGGGTCCTAACGGATCTCAAAATGTTTATTAGAGTCTAATAAGTAAATAATAAAAGTATAACAGTTAACCAATAAAAGGTTTGTCTGTTATCGTTAAAAGAACTTAACTAAAACATTTGCACTATACATTAGTTAAATAGGTCCTAAAAAGTGCCTTGTGAACTATATGGTGCAAAATGTTTAATTCATATTCCCAAAAGTTCTAACGCGTTTCAAAATGTTTATTAGAGTCTAATAAGTTAACAATAAAAGTATAACAGTTAACCAATAAAGTTTGTCTGTTATCGTTAAAAGAACTTAACTAAAACATTTGCACTATACATTAGTTATATAGGTCCTAAAAAGTGCCTTGTGAACTATATGGTGCCAAATGTTTAGTTCACATTGCAAAAAGTTCTAACGGGTCTCAAAATGTTTATTAGAGTCTAATAAGTAAATAATAAAAGTATGACAGTTAACCAATAAAAGGTTTGTCTGTTATCGTTGAAAGAACTTAACTAAAACATTTGCACTATACATTAGTTATATAGGTCCTAAAAAGTGCCTTGTGAACTATATGGTGCCAAATGTTTAATTCACATTGCAAAAAGTTCTAACGGGTCTCAAAATGTTTATTAGAGTCTAATAAGTAAATAATAAAAGTATAACAGTTAACCAGTAAAATGTTTGTCTGTTATCGTTAAAAGAACTTAACTAAAACATTTGCACTATACATTAGTTATATAGGTCCTAAAAAGTGCCTTGTGAACTATATGGTGCTAAATGTTTAATTCACATTGCAAAAAGTTCTAACGGGTCTCAAAATGTTTATTAGAGTCTAATAAGTAAATAATAAAAGTATGACAGTTAACCAATAAAAGGTTTGTCTGTTATCGTTAAAAGAACTTAACTAAAACATTTGCACTATACATTAGTTATATAGGCCCTAAAAAGTGCCTTGTGAACTATATGGTGCCAAATGTTTAATTCACATTGCAAAAAGTTCTAACGGGTGTCAAAATGTTTATTAGAGTCTAATAAGTAAATAATAAAAGTATAACAGTTAACCAATAAAAGGTTTGTCTGTTATCGTTAAAAGAACTTAACTAAAACATTTGCACTATACATTAGTTATATAGGTCCTAAAAAGTGCCTTGTGAACTATATGGTGCCAAATGTTTAGTTCACATTGCAAAAAACTCTAACGGGTCTCAAAATGTTTATTAGAGTCTAATAAGTAAATAATAAAAGTATAACAGTTAACCAATAAAAGGTTTGTCTGTTATCGTTAAAATAACTTAACTAAAACATTTGCACTATACATTAGTTATATAGGTCCTAAAAAGTGCCTTGTGAACTATATGGTGTCAAATGTTTAATTCACATTGCAAAAACTTATAACGGGTCTCAAAATGTTTATTAGAGTCTAATAAGTAAATAATAAAAGTATAACAGTTAACCAATAAAAGGTTTGTCTGTTATCGTTAAAAGAACTTAACTAAAAAATTTGCACTATACATTAGTTATATAGGTCCTAAAAAGTGCCTTGTGAACTATATGGTGCCAAATGTTTAATTCACATTGCAAAAAGTTCTAACGGGTCCCAAAATGTTTATTAGAGACTAATAAGTAATTAATAAAAGTATAACAGTTAACCAATAAAAGGTTTGTCTGTTATCGTTAAAAGAACTTAACTAAAACATTTGCACTATACATTAGTTATATAGGTCCTAAAAAGTGCCTTGTGAACTATATGGTGCCAAATGTTTAATTCACATTGCAAAAAGTTCTAACGGCTCTCAAAATGTTTATTAGAGTCTAATAAGTAAATAATAAAAGTATAACAGTTAACCAATAAAGCGTTTGTCTGTTATCGTTAAAAGAACTTAACTAAAACATTTGCACTATACATTAGTTATATAGGTCCTAAAAAGTGCCTTGTGAACTATATGGTGCCAAATGTTTAATTCACATTGCAAAAAGTTCTAACTGGTCTCAAATGTTTATTAGAGTCTAATAAGTATATAATAAAAGTATAACAGTTAACCAATAAAGCGTTTGTCTGTTATCGTTAAAAGAACTTAACTACAACATTTGCACTATACATTAGTTATATAGGTCCTAAAAAGTGCCTTGTGAACTATATGGTGCCAAATGTTTAATTCACATTGCAAAAAGTTCTAACGAGTCTCAAAATGTTTATTAGAGACTAATAAGTAAATAATAAAAGTATAACAGTTAACCAATAAAAGGTTTGTCTGTTATCGTTAAAAGAACTTAACTAAAACATTTGCACTATACATTAGTTATATAGGTCCTAAAAAGTGCCTTGTGAACTATATGGTGCCAAATGTTTAATTCACATTGCAAAATGTTATAACGGGTCTCAAAATGTTTATTAGAGACTAATCAATAAATAATAAAAGTATAACAGTTAACCAATAAAATGTTTGTCTGTTATCGTTAAAAGAACTTAACTAAAACATTTGCACTATACATTAGTTATATAGGTATAAAAAAGTGCCTTGTGAACTATATGGTGCCGAATGTTTAATTCACATTGCAAAAAGTTCTAACGGGTCTCAAAATGTTTATTAGAGTCTAATAAGTAAATAATAAAAGTATAACAGTTAACCAATAAAAGGTTTGTCTGTTATCGTCAAATAAACTTAACTACAACATATGCACTATAGTTTAGTTATATAGGTCCTAAAAAGTGCCTTATGAACTATATGGTGCAAAATGTTTAATTCATATTCCCAAAAGTTCTAACGCGTTTCAAAATGTTTATTAGAGTCTAATAAGAAAACAATAAAAGTATAACAGTTAACCAATAAAGTTTGTCTGTTATCGTTAAAAGAACTTAACTAAATCATTTGCACTATACATTAGTTAAATAGGTCCTAAAAAGTGCCTTGTTTACTATATGGTGCAAAATGTTTAATTCATATTCCCAAAAGTTCTAACGCGTTTCAAAATGTTTATTAGAGTCTAATAAGTTAACAATAAAAGTATAACAGTTAACCAATAAAGTTTGTCTGTTATCGTTAAAAGAACTTAACTAAAACATTTGCACTATACATTAGTTATATAGGTATAAAAAAGTGCCTTGTGAACTATATGGTGCCAAATGTTTAGTTCACATTGCAAAAAGTTCTAACGGGTCTCAAAATGTTTATTAGAGTCTAATAAGTAAATAATAAAAGTATAACAGTTAACCAATAAAAGGTTTGTCTGTTATCGTTAAAAGAACTTAACTAAAACATTTGCACTATACATTAGTTATATAGGTCCTAAAAAGTGCCTTGTGAACTATATGGTGCCAAATGTTTAATTCACATTGCAAAAAACTCTAACGGGTCTCAAAATGTTTATTAGAGTCTAATAAGTAAATAATAAAAGTATAACAGTTAACCAATAAAAGGTTTGTCTGTTATCGTTAAAAGAACTTAACTAAAAAATTTGCACTATACATTAGTTATATAGGTCCTAAAAAGTGCCTTGTGAACTATATGGTGCCAAATGTTTAATTCACATTGCAAAAAGTTCTAACGGGTCTCAAAATGTTTATTAGAGTCTAATAAGTAAATAATAAAAGTATGACAGTTAACCAATAAAAGATTTGTCTGTTATCGTTAAAAGAACTTAACTAAAACATTTGCACTATACATTAGTTATATAGGTCCTAAAAAGTGCCTTGTGAACTATATGGTGCCAAATGTGCAATTCACATTGCAAAAAGTTCTAACGGCTCTCAAAATGTTTATTAGAGTCTAATAAGTAAACAATAAAAGTATAACAGTTAACCAATAAAGCATTTGTCTGTTATCGTTAAAAGAACTTAACTAAAACATTTGCACTATACATTAGTTATATAGGTCCTAAAAAGTGCCTTGTGAACTACATGGTGCCAAATGTTTAATTCACATTGCAAAAAGTTCTAACGGGTGTCAAAATGTTTATTAGAGTCTAATAAGTAAATAATAAAAGTATAACAGTTAACCAATAAAAGGTTTGTCTGTTATCGTTAAAAGAACTTAACTAAAACATTTGCACTATACATTAGTTATATAGGTCCTAAAAAGTGCCTTGTGAACTATATGGTGCCAAATGTTTAGTTCACATTGCAAAAAGTTCTAACGGTCTCAAAATGTTTATTAAAGTCTAATAAGTAAATAATAAAAGTATAACAGTTAACCAATAAAAGGTTTGTCTGTTATCGTTAAAAGAACTTAACTAAAACATTTGCACTATACATTAGTTATATAGGTCCTAAAAAGTGCCTTGTGAACTATATGGTGTCAAATGTTTAATTCACATTGCAAAAAATTATAACGGGTCTCAAAATGTTTATTAGAGTCTAATAAGTAAATAATAAAAGTATAACAGTTAACCAAGAAAATCTTTGTCTGTTATCGTTAAAAGAACTTAACTAAAACATTTGCACTATACATTAGTTATATAGGTCCTAAAAAGTGCCTTGTGAACTATATGGTGTCAAATGTTTAATTCACATTGCAAAAAGTTCTAACGGGTCTCAAAATGTTTATTAGTGTCTAATAAGTAAATAATAAAAGTATAACAGTTAACCAAGAAAATCTTTGTCTGTTATCGTTAAAAGAACTTAACTAAAACATTTGCACTATACATTAGTTATATAGGTCCTAAAAAGTGCCTTGTGAACTATATGGTGCCAAATGTTTAATTCACGTTGCAAAAAGTTCTAACGGGTGTCAAAATGTTTATTAGAATCTAATAAGTAAACAATAAAAGTATAACAGTTAACCAATAAAGTTTGTCTGTTATCGTTAAAAGAACTTAACTAAGACATATGCACTATACAATAGTTATATAGGTCCTAAGAAGAATTTTGTGAAATACTGTATATGGTGCGAAATGTTTAATTCACATTGCAAAAAGTTCTAACGCGTCTCAAAAAGTTTATTGGAGTCTAATAAGTAAATAGTAAAAGTATAATAGTTAACCAATAAAAGGTTTGTCTGTTATCGTTAAAAGATATTAACTACAACATATGCACTATACATTAGTTATATAGGCCCTAAAAAGTGCCTTGTGAACTATATGGTGCAAAATGTTTAATTAACATTGCAAAAAATTCTAACGGGTCCTAATGGGTCTCAAAATGTTTATTAGAGTCTAATAAGTAAATAATAAAAGTATAACAGTTAACCAATAAAAGGTTTGTCTGTTATCGTTAAAAGAACTTAACTAAAAAATTTGCACTATACATTAGTTATATAGGTCCTAAAAAGTGCCTTGTGAACTATATGGTGCCAAATGTTTAATTCACATTGCAAAAAGTTCTAACGGGTCTCAAAATGTTTATTAGAGTCTAATAAGTAAATAATAAAAGTATGACAGTTAACCAATAAAAGATTTGTTTGTTATCGTTAAAAGAACTTAACTAAAACATTTGCACTATACATTAGTTATATAGGTCCTAAAAAGTGCCTTGTGAACTATATGGTGCCAAATGTTTAATTAACATTGCAAAAAGTTCTAACGGCTCTCAAAATGTTTATTAGAGTCTAATAAGTAAATAATAAAAGTATAACAGTTAACCAATAAAGCGTTTGTCTGTTATCGTTAAAAGAACTTAACTAAAACATTTGCACTATACATTAGTTATATAGGTCCTAAAAAGTGCCTTGTGAACTACATGGTGCCAAATGTTTAATTCACATTGCAAAAAGTTCTAACGGGTGTCAAAATGTTTATTAGAGTCTAATAAGTAAATAATAAAAGTATAACAGTTAACCAATAAAAGGTTTGTCTGTTATCGTTAAAAGAACTTAACTAAAACATTTGCACTATACATTAGTTATATAGGTCCTAAAAAGTGCCTTGTGAACTATATGGTGCCAAATGTTTAGTTCACATTGCAAAAAGTTCTAACGGTCTCAAAATGTTTATTAAAGTCTAATAAGTAAATAATAAAAGTATAACAGTTAACCAATAAAAGGTTTGTCTGTTATCGTTAAAAGAACTTAACTAAAACATTTGCACTATACATTAGTTATATAGGTCCTAAAAAGTGCCTTGTGAACTATATGGTGTCAAATGTTTAATTCACATTGCAAAAAATTATAACGGGTCTCAAAATGTTTATTAGAGTCTAATAAGTAAATAATAAAAGTATAACAGTTAACCAATAAAGTTTGTCTGTTATCGTTAAAAGAACTTAACTAAGACATATGCACTATACAATAGTTATATAGGTCCTAAGAAGAATTTTGTGAAATACTGTATATGGTGCGAAATGTTTAATTCACATTGCAAAAAGTTCTAACGCGTCTCAAAAAGTTTATTGGAGTCTAATAAGTAAATAGTAAAAGTATAATAGTTAACCAATAAAAGGTTTGTCTGTTATCGTTAAAAGATATTAACTACAACATATGCACTATACATTAGTTATATAGGCCCTAAAAAGTGCCTTGTGAACTATATGGTGCAAAACGTTTAATTCACATTGCAAAAAATTCTAACGGGTCCTAACGGGTCTCAAAATGTTTATTAGAGTCTAATAAGTAAATAATAAAAGTATAACAGTTAACCAATAAAAGGTTTGTCTGTTATCGTTAAAAGAACTTAACTAAATCATTTGCACTATACATTAGTTAAATAGGTCCTAAAAAGTGCCTTGTGAACTATATGGTGCAAAATGTTTAATTCATATTCCCAAAAGTTCTAACGCGTTTCAAAATGTTTATTAGAGTCTAATAAGTTAACAATAAAAGTATAACAGTTAACCAATAAAGTTTGTCTGTTATCGTTAAAAGAACTTAACTAAAACATTTGCACTATACATTAGTTATATAGGTATAAAAAAGTGCCTTGTGAACTATATGGTGCCAAATGTTTAGTTCACATTGCAAAAAGTTCTAACGGGTCTCAAAATGTTTATTAGAGTCTAATAAGTAAATAATAAAAGTATAACAGTTAACCAATAAAAGGTTTGTCTGTTATCGTTAAAAGAACTTAACTAAAACATTTGCACTATACATTAGTTATATAGGTCCTAAAAAGTGCCTTGTGAACTATATGGTGCCAAATGTGCAATTCACATTGCAAAAAGTTCTAACGGCTCTCAAAATGTTTATTAGAGTCTAATAAGTAAACAATAAAAGTATAACAGTTAACCAATAAAGCATTTGTCTGTTATCGTTAAAAGAACTTAACTAAAACATTTGCACTATACATTAGTTATATAGGTCCTAAAAAGTGCCTTGTGAACTACATGGTGCCAAATGTTTAATTCACATTGCAAAAAGTTCTAACGGGTGTCAAAATGTTTATTAGAGTCTAATAAGTAAATAATAAAAGTATAACAGTTAACCAATAAAAGGTTTGTCTGTTATCGTTAAAAGAACTTAACTAAAACATTTGCACTATACATTAGTTATATAGGTCCTAAAAAGTGCCTTGTGAACTATATGGTGCCAAATGTTTAGTTCACATTGCAAAAAGTTCTAACGGTCTCAAAATGTTTATTAAAGTCTAATAAGTAAATAATAAAAGTATAACAGTTAACCAATAAAAGGTTTGTCTGTTATCGTTAAAAGAACTTAACTAAAACATTTGCACTATACATTAGTTATATAGGTCCTAAAAAGTGCCTTGTGAACTATATGGTGTCAAATGTTTAATTCACATTGCAAAAAATTATAACGGGTCTCAAAATGTTTATTAGAGTCTAATAAGTAAATAATAAAAGTATAACAGTTAACCAAGAAAATCTTTGTCTGTTATCGTTAAAAGAACTTAACTAAAACATTTGCACTATACATTAGTTATATAGGTCCTAAAAAGTGCCTTGTGAACTATATGGTGTCAAATGTTTAATTCACATTGCAAAAAGTTCTAACGGGTCTCAAAATGTTTATTAGTGTCTAATAAGTAAATAATAAAAGTATAACAGTTAACCAAGAAAATCTTTGTCTGTTATCGTTAAAAGAACTTAACTAAAACATTTGCACTATACATTAGTTATATAGGTCCTAAAAAGTGCCTTGTGAACTATATGGTGCCAAATGTTTAATTCACGTTGCAAAAAGTTCTAACGGGTGTCAAAATGTTTATTAGAATCTAATAAGTAAACAATAAAAGTATAACAGTTAACCAATAAAGTTTGTCTGTTATCGTTAAAAGAACTTAACTAAGACATATGCACTATACAATAGTTATATAGGTCCTAAGAAGAGTTTTGTGAAATACTGTATATGGTGCGAAATGTTTAATTCACATTGCAAAAAGTTCTAACGCGTCTCAAAAAGTTTATTGGAGTCTAATAAGTAAATAGTAAAAGTATAATAGTTAACCAATAAAAGGTTTGTCTGTTATCGTTAAAAGATATTAACTACAACATATGCACTATACATTAGTTATATAGGCCCTAAAAAGTGCCTTGTGAACTATATGGTGCAAAATGTTTAATTAACATTGCAAAAAATTCTAACGGGTCCTAACGGGTCTCAAAATGTTTATTAGAGTCTAATAAGTAAATAATAAAAGTATAACAGTTAACCAATAAAAGGTTTGTCTGTTATCGTTAAAAGAACTTAACTAAATCATTTGCACTATACATTAGTTAAATAGGTCCTAAAAAGTGCCTTGTGAACTATATGGTGCAAAATGTTTAATTCATATTCCCAAAAGTTCTAACGCGTTTCAAAATGTTTATTAGAGTCTAATAAGTTAACAATAAAAGTATGACAGTTAACCAATAAAAGATTTGTTTGTTATCGTTAAAAGAACTTAACTAAAACATTTGCACTATACATTAGTTATATAGGTCCTAAAAAGTGCCTTGTGAACTATATGGTGCCAAATGTTTAATTAACATTGCAAAAAGTTCTAACGGCTCTCAAAATGTTTATTAGAGTCTAATAAGTAAATAATAAAAGTATAACAGTTAACCAATAAAGCGTTTGTCTGTTATCGTTAAAAGAACTTAACTAAAACATTTGCACTATACATTAGTTATATAGGTCCTAAAAAGTGCCTTGTGAACTACATGGTGCCAAATGTTTAATTCACATTGCAAAAAGTTCTAACGGGTGTCAAAATGTTTATTAGAGTCTAATAAGTAAATAATAAAAGTATAACAGTTAACCAATAAAAGGTTTGTCTGTTATCGTTAAAAGAACTTAACTAAAACATTTGCACTATACATTAGTTATATAGGTCCTAAAAAGTGCCTTGTGAACTATATGGTGCCAAATGTTTAGTTCACATTGCAAAAAGTTCTAACGGTCTCAAAATGTTTATTAAAGTCTAATAAGTAAATAATAAAAGTATAACAGTTAACCAATAAAAGGTTTGTCTGTTATCGTTAAAAGAACTTAACTAAAACATTTGCACTATACATTAGTTATATAGGTCCTAAAAAGTGCCTTGTGAACTATATGGTGTCAAATGTTTAATTCACATTGCAAAAAATTATAACGGGTCTCAAAATGTTTATTAGAGTCTAATAAGTAAATAATAAAAGTATAACAGTTAACCAATAAAGTTTGTCTGTTATCGTTAAAAGAACTTAACTAAGACATATGCACTATACAATAGTTATATAGGTCCTAAGAAGAATTTTGTGAAATACTGTATATGGTGCGAAATGTTTAATTCACATTGCAAAAAGTTCTAACGCGTCTCAAAAAGTTTATTGGAGTCTAATAAGTAAATAGTAAAAGTATAATAGTTAACCAATAAAAGGTTTGTCTGTTATCGTTAAAAGATATTAACTACAACATATGCACTATACATTAGTTATATAGGCCCTAAAAAGTGCCTTGTGAACTATATGGTGCAAAACGTTTAATTCACATTGCAAAAAATTCTAACGGGTCCTAACGGGTCTCAAAATGTTTATTAGAGTCTAATAAGTAAATAATAAAAGTATAACAGTTAACCAATAAAAGGTTTGTCTGTTATCGTTAAAAGAACTTAACTAAATCATTTGCACTATACATTAGTTAAATAGGTCCTAAAAAGTGCCTTGTGAACTATATGGTGCAAAATGTTTAATTCATATTCCCAAAAGTTCTAACGCGTTTCAAAATGTTTATTAGAGTCTAATAAGTTAACAATAAAAGTATAACAGTTAACCAATAAAGTTTGTCTGTTATCGTTAAAAGAACTTAACTAAAACATTTGCACTATACATTAGTTATATAGGTATAAAAAAGTGCCTTGTGAACTATATGGTGCCAAATGTTTAGTTCACATTGCAAAAAGTTCTAACGGGTCTCAAAATGTTTATTAGAGTCTAATAAGTAAATAATAAAAGTATAACAGTTAACCAATAAAAGGTTTGTCTGTTATCGTTAAAAGAACTTAACTAAAACATTTGCACTATACATTAGTTATATAGGTCCTAAAAAGTGCCTTGTGAACTATATGGTGCCAAATGTGCAATTCACATTGCAAAAAGTTCTAACGGCTCTCAAAATGTTTATTAGAGTCTAATAAGTAAACAATAAAAGTATAACAGTTAACCAATAAAGCATTTGTCTGTTATCGTTAAAAGAACTTAACTAAAACATTTGCACTATACATTAGTTATATAGGTCCTAAAAAGTGCCTTGTGAACTACATGGTGCCAAATGTTTAATTCACATTGCAAAAAGTTCTAACGGGTGTCAAAATGTTTATTAGAGTCTAATAAGTAAATAATAAAAGTATAACAGTTAACCAATAAAAGGTTTGTCTGTTATCGTTAAAAGAACTTAACTAAAACATTTGCACTATACATTAGTTATATAGGTCCTAAAAAGTGCCTTGTGAACTATATGGTGCCAAATGTTTAGTTCACATTGCAAAAAGTTCTAACGGTCTCAAAATGTTTATTAAAGTCTAATAAGTAAATAATAAAAGTATAACAGTTAACCAATAAAAGGTTTGTCTGTTATCGTTAAAAGAACTTAACTAAAACATTTGCACTATACATTAGTTATATAGGTCCTAAAAAGTGCCTTGTGAACTATATGGTGTCAAATGTTTAATTCACATTGCAAAAAATTATAACGGGTCTCAAAATGTTTATTAGAGTCTAATAAGTAAATAATAAAAGTATAACAGTTAACCAAGAAAATCTTTGTCTGTTATCGTTAAAAGAACTTAACTAAAACATTTGCACTATACATTAGTTATATAGGTCCTAAAAAGTGCCTTGTGAACTATATGGTGTCAAATGTTTAATTCACATTGCAAAAAGTTCTAACGGGTCTCAAAATGTTTATTAGTGTCTAATAAGTAAATAATAAAAGTATAACAGTTAACCAAGAAAATCTTTGTCTGTTATCGTTAAAAGAACTTAACTAAAACATTTGCACTATACATTAGTTATATAGGTCCTAAAAAGTGCCTTGTGAACTATATGGTGCCAAATGTTTAATTCACGTTGCAAAAAGTTCTAACGGGTGTCAAAATGTTTATTAGAATCTAATAAGTAAACAATAAAAGTATAACAGTTAACCAATAAAGTTTGTCTGTTATCGTTAAAAGAACTTAACTAAGACATATGCACTATACAATAGTTATATAGGTCCTAAGAAGAGTTTTGTGAAATACTGTATATGGTGCGAAATGTTTAATTCACATTGCAAAAAGTTCTAACGCGTCTCAAAAAGTTTATTGGAGTCTAATAAGTAAATAGTAAAAGTATAATAGTTAACCAATAAAAGGTTTGTCTGTTATCGTTAAAAGATATTAACTACAACATATGCACTATACATTAGTTATATAGGCCCTAAAAAGTGCCTTGTGAACTATATGGTGCAAAATGTTTAATTAACATTGCAAAAAATTCTAACGGGTCCTAACGGGTCTCAAAATGTTTATTAGAGTCTAATAAGTAAATAATAAAAGTATAACAGTTAACCAATAAAAGGTTTGTCTGTTATCGTTAAAAGAACTTAACTAAAAAATTTGCACTATACATTAGTTATATAGGTCCTAAAAAGTGCCTTGTGAACTATATGGTGCCAAATGTTTAATTCACATTGCAAAAAGTTCTAACGGGTCTCAAAATGTTTATTAGAGTCTAATAAGTAAATAATAAAAGTATGACAGTTAACCAATAAAAGATTTGTCTGTTATCGTTAAAAGAACTTAACTAAAACATTTGCACTATACATTAGTTATATAGGTCCTAAAAAGTGCCTTGTGAACTATATGGTGCCAAATGTTTAATTAACATTGCAAAAAGTTCTAACGGCTCTCAAAATGTTTATTAGAGTCTAATAAGTAAATAATAAAAGTATAACAGTTAACCAATAAAGCGTTTGTCTGTTATCGTTAAAAGAACTTAACTAAAACATTTGCACTATACATTAGTTATATAGGTCCTAAAAAGTGCCTTGTGAACTACATGGTGCCAAATGTTTAATTCACATTGCAAAAAGTTCTAACGGGTGTCAAAATGTTTATTAGAGTCTAATAAGTAAATAATAAAAGTATAACAGTTAACCAATAAAAGGTTTGTCTGTTATCGTTAAAAGAACTTAACTAAAACATTTGCACTATACATTAGTTATATAGGTCCTAAAAAGTGCCTTGTGAACTATATGGTGCCAAATGTTTAGTTCACATTGCAAAAAGTTCTAACGGTCTCAAAATGTTTATTAAAGTCTAATAAGTAAATAATAAAAGTATAACAGTTAACCAATAAAAGGTTTGTCTGTTATCGTTAAAAGAACTTAACTAAAACATTTGCACTATACATTAGTTATATAGGTCCTAAAAAGTGCCTTGTGAACTATATGGTGTCAAATGTTTAATTCACATTGCAAAAAATTATAACGGGTCTCAAAATGTTTATTAGAGTCTAATAAGTAAATAATAAAAGTATAACAGTTAACCAATAAAGTTTGTCTGTTATCGTTAAAAGAACTTAACTAAGACATATGCACTATACAATAGTTATATAGGTCCTAAGAAGAATTTTGTGAAATACTGTATATGGTGCGAAATGTTTAATTCACATTGCAAAAAGTTCTAACGCGTCTCAAAAAGTTTATTGGAGTCTAATAAGTAAATAGTAAAAGTATAATAGTTAACCAATAAAAGGTTTGTCTGTTATCGTTAAAAGATATTAACTACAACATATGCACTATACATTAGTTATATAGGCCGTAAAAAGTGCCTTGTGAACTATATGGTGCAAAACGTTTAATTCACATTGCAAAAAATTCTAACGGGTCCTAACGGGTCTCAAAATGTTTATTAGAGTCTAATAAGTAAATAATAAAAGTATAACAGTTAACCAATAAAAGGTTTGTCTGTTATCGTTAAAAGAACTTAACTAAATCATTTGCACTATACATTAGTTAAATAGGTCCTAAAAAGTGCCTTGTGAACTATATGGTGCAAAATGTTTAATTCATATTCCCAAAAGTTCTAACGCGTTTCAAAATGTTTATTAGAGTCTAATAAGTTAACAATAAAAGTATAACAGTTAACCAATAAAGTTTGTCTGTTATCGTTAAAAGAACTTAACTAAAACATTTGCACTATACATTAGTTATATAGGTATAAAAAAGTGCCTTGTGAACTATATGGTGCCAAATGTTTAGTTCACATTGCAAAAAGTTCTAACGGGTCTCAAAATGTTTATTAGAGTCTAATAAGTAAATAATAAAAGTATAACAGTTAACCAATAAAAGGTTTGTCTGTTATCGTTAAAAGAACTTAACTAAAACATTTGCACTATACATTAGTTATATAGGTCCTAAAACGTGCCTTGTGAACTATATGGTGCCAAATGTTTAATTCACATTGCAAAAAACTCTAACGGGTCTCAAAATGTTTATTAGAGTCTAATAAGTAAATAATAAAAGTATAACAGTTAACCAATAAAAGGTTTGTCTGTTATCGTTAAAAGAACTTAACTAAAAAATTTGCACTATACATTAGTTATATAGGTCCTAAAAAGTGCCTTGTGAACTATATGGTGCCAAATGTTTAATTCACATTGCAAAAAGTTCTAACGGGTCCCAAAATGTTTATTAGAGACTAATAAGTAAATAATAAAAGTATAACAGTTAACCAATAAAAGGTTTGTCTGTTATCGTTAAAAGAACTTAACTAAAACATTTGCACTATACATTAGTTATATAGGTCCTAAAAAGTGCCTTGTGAACTATATGGTGCCAAATGTTTAATTCACATTGCAAAAAGTTCTAACGGGTCTCAAAATGTTTATTAGAGTCTAATAAGTAAATAATAAAAGTATGACAGTTAACCAATAAAAGATTTGTCTGTTATCGTTAAAAGAACTTAACTAAAACATTTGCACTATACATTAGTTATATAGGTCCTAAAAAGTGCCTTGTGAACTATATGGTGCCAAATGTTTAATTAACATTGCAAAAAGTTCTAACGGCTCTCAAAATGTTTATTAGAGTCTAATAAGTAAATAATAAAAGTATAACAGTTAACCAATAAAGCGTTTGTCTGTTATCGTTAAAAGAACTTAACTAAAACATTTGCACTATACATTAGTTATATAGGTCTTAAAAGTGCCTTGTGAACTATATGGTGCCAAATGTTTAATTCACATTGCAAAAAGTTCTAACGGGTCTCAAAATGTTTATTAGAGTCTAATAAGTAAATAATAAAAGTATAACAGTTAACCAATAAAAGGTTTGTCTGTTATCGTTAAAAGAACTTAACTAAAACATTTGCACTATACATTAGTTATATAGGTCCTAAAAAGTGCCTTGTGAACTATATGGTGCCAAATGTTTAGTTCACATTGCAAAAAGTTATAACGGGTCTCAAAATGTTTATTAGAGTCTAATAAGTAAATAATAAAAGTATAACAGTTAACCAATAAAAGGTTTGTCTGTTATCGTTAAAAGAACTTAACTAAAACATTTGCACTATACATTAGTTATATAGGTCCTAAAAAGTGCCTTGTGAACTATATGGTGTCAAATGTTTAATTCACATTGCAAAAAATTATAACGGGTCTCAAAATGTTTATTAGAGTCTAATAAGTAAATAATAAAAGTATAACAGTTAACCAAGAAAATCTTTGTCTGTTATCGTTAAAAGAACTTAACTAAAACATTTGCACTATACATTAGTTATATAGGTCCTAAAAAGTGCCTTGTGAACTATATGGTGTCAAATGTTTAATTCACATTGCAAAAAGTTCTAACGGGTCTCAAAATGTTTATTAGTGTCTAATAAGTAAATAATAAAAGTATAACAGTTAACCAAGAAAATTTTTGTCTGTTATCGTTAAAAGAACTTAACTAAAACATTTGCACTATACATTAGTTATATAGGTCCTAAAAAGTGCCTTGTGAACTATATGGTGCCAAATGTTTAATTCACGTTGCAAAAAGTTCTAACGGGTCTCAAAATGTTTATTAGAGTCTAATAAGTAAATAATAAAAGTATAACAGTTAACCAATAAAAGATTTGTCTGTTATCGTTAAAAGAACTTAACTAAAACATTTGCACTATACAATAGTTATATAGGTCCTAAGAAGAATTTTGTGAAATACTGTATATGGTGCAAAATGTTTAATTCACATTGCAAAAAGTTCTAACGCGTCTCAAAAAGTTTATTGGAGTCTAATAAGTAAATAGTAAAAGTATAATAGTTAACCAATAAAATGTTTGTCTGTTATCGTTAAAAGATATTAACTACAACATACGCACTATACATTAGTTATATAGGCCCTAAAAAGTGCCTTGTGAACTATATGGTGCAAAATGTTTAATTCACATTGCAAAAAATTCTAACGGGTCCTAACGGATCTCAAAATGTTTATTAGAGTCTAATAAGTAAATAATAAAAGTATAACAGTTAACCAATAAAAGGTTTGTCTGTTATCGTTGAAAGAACTTAACTAAAACATTTGCACTATATATTAGTTATATAGGTCCTAAAAAGTGCCTTGTGAACTATATGGTGCCAAATGTTTAGTTCACATTGCAAAAAGTTCTAACGGGTCTCAAAATGTTTATTAGCGTCTAATAAGTAAATAATAAAAGTATAACAGTTAACCAATAAAAGGTTTGTCTGTTATCGTTAAAAGAACTTAACTAAAACATTTGCACTATACATTAGTTATATAGGTCCTAAAAAGTGCCTTGTGAACTATATGGTGTCAAATGTTTAATTCACATTGCAAAAAATTATAACGGGTCTCAAAATGTTTATTAGAGTCTAATAAGTAAATAATAAAAGTATAACAGTTAACCAAGAAAATCTTTGTCTGTTATCGTTAAAAGAACTTAACTAAAACATTTGCACTATACATTAGTTATATAGGTCCTAAAAAGTGCCTTGTGAACTATATGGTGTCAAATGTTTAATTCACATTGCAAAAAGTTCTAACGGGTCTCAAAATGTTTATTAGTGTCTAATAAGTAAATAATAAAAGTATAACAGTTAACCAAGAAAATTTTTGTCTGTTATCGTTAAAAGAACTTAACTAAAACATTTGCACTATACATTAGTTGTATAGGTCCTAAAAAGTGCCTTGTGAACTATATGGTGCCAAATGTTTAATTCACGTTGCAAAAAGTTCTAACGGGTCTCAAAATGTTTATTAGAGTCTAATAAGTAAATAATAAAAGTATAACAGTTAACCAATAAAAGGTTTGTCTGTTATCGTTAAAAGAACTTAACTAAAACATTTGCACTATACAATAGTTATATAGGTCCTAAGAAGAATTTTGTGAAATACTGTATATGGTGCAAAATGTTTAATTCACATTGCAAAAAGTTCTAACGCGTCTCAAAAAGTTTATTGGAGTCTAATAAGTAAATAGTAAAAGTATAATAGTTAACCAATAAAATGTTTGTCTGTTATCGTTAAAAGATATTAACTACAACATACGCACTATACATTAGTTATATAGGCCCTAAAAAGTGCCTTGTGAACTATATGGTGCAAAATGTTTAATTCACATTGCAAAAAATTCTAACGGGTCCTAACGGATCTCAAAATGTTTATTAGAGTCTAATAAGTAAATAATAAAAGTATAACAGTTAACCAATAAAAGGTTTGTCTGTTATCGTTAAAAGAACTTAACTAAAACATTTGCACTATACATTAGTTAAATAGGTCCTAAAAAGTGCCTTGTGAACTATATGGTGCAAAATGTTTAATTCATATTCCCAAAAGTTCTAACGCGTTTCAAAATGTTTATTAGAGTCTAATAAGTTAACAATAAAAGTATAACAGTTAACCAATAAAGTTTGTCTGTTATCGTTAAAAGAACTTAACTAAAACATTTGCACTATACATTAGTTATATAGGTCCTAAAAAGTGCCTTGTGATTTATATGGTGCCAAATGTTTAATTCACATTGCAAAAAACTTTAACGGGTCTCAAAATGTTTATTAGAGTCTAATAAGTTAACAATAAAAGTATAACAGTTAACCAATAAAGTGTGTCTGTTATCGTTAAAAGAACTTAACTAAAACATATGCACTATACAATAGTTATATAGGTCCTAAGAAGAATTTTGTGAAATACTGTATATGGTGCGAAATGTTTAATTCACATTGCAAAAAGTTCTAACGCGTCTCAAAAAGTTTATTGGAGTCTAATAAGTAAATAGTAAAAGTATAATAGTTAACCAATAAAAGGTTTGTCTGTTATCGTTAAAAGATATTAACTACAACATACGCACTATACATTAGTTATATAGGCCCTAAAAAGTGCCTTGTGAACTATATGGTGCAAAATGTTTAATTCACATTGCAAAAATTATAACGGGTCTTAACGGGTCTCAAAATGTTTATTAGAGTCTAATAAGTAAATAATAAAAGTATAACAGTTAACCAATAAAAGGTTTGTCTGTTATCGTTAAAAGAACTTAACTAAAACATTTGCACTATACATTAGTTAAATAGGTCCTAAAAAGTGCCTTGTGAACTATATGGTGCCAAATGTTTAGTTCACATTGCAAAAAGTTCTAACGGGTCTCAAAATGTTTATTAGAGTCTAATAAGTAAATAATAAAAGTATGACAGTTAACCAATAAAAGGTTTGTCTGTTATCGTTAAAAGAACTTAACTAAAACATTTGCACTATACATTAGTTATATAGGTCCTAAAAAGTGCCTTGTGAACTATATGGTGCCAAATGTTTAATTCACATTGCAAAAAGTTATAACGGGTCTCAAAATGTTTATTAGAGTCTAATAAGTAAATAATAAAAGTATAACAGTTAACCAATAAAAGGTTTTCCTGTTATCGTTAAAAGAACTTAACTAAAAAATTTGCACTTTACATTAGTTATATAGGTCCTAAAAAGTGCCTTGTGAACTATATGGTGCCAAATGTGCAATTCACATTGCAAAAAGTTCTAACGGGTCTCAAAATGTTTATTAGAGTCTAATAAGTAAATAATAAAAGTATAACAGTTAACCAAGAAAATATTTGTCTGTTATCGTTAAAAGAACTTAACTAAAACATTTGCACTATACATTAGTTATATAGGTCCTAAAAGTGCCTTGTGAACTATATGGTGCCAAATGTTTAATTCACATTGCAAAAAGTTCTATCGGGTCTCAAAATGTTTATTAGAGACTAATAAGTAAATAATAAAAGTATAACAGTTAACCAATAAAAGGTTTGTCTGATATCGTTAAAAGAACTTAACTAAAACATTTGCACTATACATTAGTTAAATAGGTCCTAAAAAGTGCCTTGTGAACTATATGGTGCCAAATGTTTAGTTCACATTGCAAAAAGTTCTAACGGGTCTCAAAATGTTTATTAGAGTCTAATAAGTAAATAATAAAAGTATGACAGTTAACCAATAAAAGGTTTGTCTGTTATCGTTAAAAGAACTTAACTAAAACATTTGCACTATACATTAGTTAAATAGGTCCTAAAAAGTGCCTTGTGAACTATATGGTGCAAAATGTTTAATTCATATTCCCAAAAGTTCTAACGCGTTTCAAAATTTTTATTAGAGTCTAATAAGTTAACAATAAAAGTATAACAGTTAACCAATAAAGTTTGTCTGTTATCGTTAAAAGAACTTAACTAAAACATTTGCACTATACATTAGTTATATAGGTCCTAAAAAGTGCCTTGTGATTTATATGGTGCCAAATGTTTAATTCACATTGCAAAAAACTTTAACGGGTCTCAAAATGTTTATTAGAGTCTAATAAGTTAACAATAAAAGTATAACAGTTAACCAATAAAGTTTGTCTGTTATCGTTAAAAGAACTTAACTAAAACATATGCACTATACAATAGTTATATAGGTCCTAAGAAGAATTTTGTGAAATACTGTATATGGTGCGAAATGTTTAATTCACATTGCAAAAAGTTCTAACGCGTCTCAAAAAGTTTATTGGAATCTAATAAGTAAATAGTAAAAGTATAATAGTTAACCAATAAAAGGTTTGTCTGTTATCGTTAAAAGATATTAACTACAACATACGCACTATACATTAGTTATATAGGCCCTAAAAAGTGCCTTGTGAACTATATGGTGCAAAATGTTTAATTCACATTGCAAAAAATTATAACGGGTCCTAACGGGTCTCAAAATGTTTATTAGAGTCTAATAAGTAAATAATAAAAGTATAACAGTTAACCAATAAAAGGTTTGTCTGTTATCGTTAAAAGAACTTAACTAAAACATTTGCACTATACATTAGTTAAATAGGTCCTAAAAAGTGCCTTGTGAACTATATGGTGCCAAATGTTTAGTTCACATTGCAAAAAGTTCTAACGGATCTCAAAATGTTTATTAGAGTCTAATAAGTAAATAATAAAAGTATGACAGTTAACCAATAAAAGGTTTGTCTGTTATCGTTAAAAGAACTTAACTAAAACATTTGCACTATACATTAGTTATAAAGGTCCTAAAAAGTGCCTTGTGAACTATATGGTGCCAAATGTTTAATTCACATTGCAAAAAGTTATAACGGGTCTCAAAATGTTTATTAGAGTCTAATAAGTAAATAATAAAAGTATAACAGTTAACCAATAAAAGGTTTTCCTGTTATCGTTAAAAGAACTTAACTAAAAAATTTGCACTATACATTAGTTATATAGGTCCTAAAAAGTGCCTTGTGAACTATATGGTGCCAAATGTGCAATTCACATTGCAAAAAGTTCTAACGGGTCTCAAAATGTTTATTAGAGTCTAATAAGTAAATAATAAAAGTATAACAGTTAACCAAGAAAATATTTGTCTGTTATCGTTAAAAGAACTTAACTAAAACATTTGCACTATACATTAGTTATATAGGTCCTAAAAGTGCCTTGTGAACTATATGGTGCCAAATGTTTAATTCACATTGCAAAAAGTTCTATCGGGTCTCAAAATGTTTATTAGAGTCTAATAAGTAAATAATAAAAGTATGACAGTTAACCAATAAAAGGTTTGTCTGTTATCGTTAAAAGAACTTAACTAAAACATTTGCACTATACATTAGTTAAATAGGTCCTAAAAAGTGCCTTGTGAACTATATGGTGCAAAATGTTTAATTCATATTCCCAAAAGTTCTAACGCGTTTCAAAATGTTTATTAGAGTCTAATAAGTTAACAATAAAAGTATAACAGTTAACCAATAAAGTTTGTCTGTTATCGTTAAAAGAACTTAACTAAAACATTTGCACTATACATTAGTTATATAGGTCCTAAAAAGTGCCTTGTGATTTATATGGTGCCAAATGTTTAATTCACATTGCAAAAAACTTTAACGGGTCTCAAAATGTTTATTAGAGTCTAATAAGTTAACAATAAAAGTATAACAGTTAACCAATAAAGTTTGTCTGTTATCGTTAAAAGAACTTAACTAAAACATATGCACTATACAATAGTTATATAGGTCCTAAGAAGAATTTTGTGAAATACTGTATATGGTGCGAAATGTTTAATTCACATTGCAAAAAGTTCTAACGCGTCTCAAAAAGTTTATTGGAATCTAATAAGTAAATAGTAAAAGTATAATAGTTAACCAATAAAAGGTTTGTCTGTTATCGTTAAAAGATATTAACTACATCATACGCACTATACATTAGTTATATAGGCCCTAAAAAGTGCCTTGTTAACTATATGGTGCAAAATGTTTAATTCACATTGCAAAAAATTATAACGGGTCCTAACGGGTCTCAAAATGTTTATTAGAGTCTAATAAGTAAATAATAAAAGTATAACAGTTAACCAATAAAAGGTTTGTCTGTTATCGTTAAAAGAACTTAACTAAAACATTTGCACTATACATTAGTTAAATAGGTCCTAAAAAGTGCCTTGTGAACTATATGGTGCCAAATGTTTAGTTCACATTGCAAAAAGTTCTAACGGGTCTCAAAATGTTTATTAGAGTCTAATAAGTAAATAATAAAAGTATGACAGTTAACCAATAAAAGGTTTGTCTGTTATCGTTAAAAGAACTTAACTAAAACATTTGCACTATACATTAGTTATAAAGGTCTTAAAAAGTGCCTTGTGAACTATATGGTGCCAAATGTTTAATTCACATTGCAAAAAGTTATAACGGGTCTCAAAATGTTTATTAGAGTCTAATAAGTAAATAATAAAAGTATAACAGTTAACCAATAAAAGGTTTTCCTGTTATCGTTAAAAGAACTTAACTAAAAAATTTGCACTATACATTAGTTATATAGGTCCTAAGAAGAATTTTGTGAAATACTGTATATGGTGCGAAATGTTTAATTCACATTGCAAAAAGTTCTAACGCGTCTCAAAAAGTTTATTGGAGTCTAATAAGTAAATAGTAAAAGTATAATAGTTAAGCAATAAAAGGTTTGTCTGTTATCGTTAAAAGATATTAACTACAACATACGCACTATACATTAGTTATATAGGCCCTAAAAAGTGCCTTGTGAACTATATGGTGCAAAATGTTTAATTCACATTGCAAAAAATTATAACGGGTCTTAACGGGTCTCAAAATGTTTATTAGAGTCTAATAAGTAAATAATAAAAGTATAACAGTTAACCAATAAAAGGTTTGTCTGTTATCGTTAAAAGAACTTAACTAAAAAATTTGCACTATACATTAGTTATATAGGTCCTAAAAAGTGCCTTGTGAACTATATGGTGCCAAATGTGCAATTCACATTGCAAAAAGTTCTAACGGGTCTCAAAATGTTTATTAGAGTCTAATAAGTAAATAATAAAAGTATAACAGTTAACCAAGAAAATATTTGTCTGTTATCGTTAAAAGAACTTAACTAAAACATTTGCACTATACATTAGTTATATAGGTCCTAAAAGTGCCTTGTGAACTATATGGTGCCAAATGTTTAATTCACATTGCAAAAAGTTCTATCGGGTCTCAAAATGTTTATTAGAGACTAATAAGTAAATAATAAAAGTATAACAGTTAACCAATAAAAGGTTTGTCTGATATCGTTAAAAGAACTTAACTAAAACATTTGCACTATACATTAGTTAAATAGGTCCTAAAAAGTGCCTTGTGAACTATATGGTGCCAAATGTTTAGTTCACATTGCAAAAAGTTCTAACGGGTCTCAAAATGTTTATTAGAGTCTAATAAGTAAATAATAAAAGTATGACAGTTAACCAATAAAAGGTTTGTCTGTTATCGTTAAAAGAACTTAACTAAAACATTTGCACTATACATTAGTTAAATAGGTCCTAAAAAGTGCCTTGTGAACTATATGGTGCAAAATGTTTAATTCATATTCCCAAAAGTTCTAACGCGTTTCAAAATTTTTATTAGAGTCTAATAAGTTAACAATAAAAGTATAACAGTTAACCAATAAAGTTTGTCTGTTATCGTTAAAAGAACTTAACTAAAACATTTGCACTATACATTAGTTATATAGGTCCTAAAAAGTGCCTTGTGATTTATATGGTGCCAAATGTTTAATTCACATTGCAAAAAACTTTAACGGGTCTCAAAATGTTTATTAGAGTCTAATAAGTTAACAATAAAAGTATAACAGTTAACCAATAAAGTTTGTCTGTTATCGTTAAAAGAACTTAACTAAAACATATGCACTATACAATAGTTATATAGGTCCTAAGAAGAATTTTGTGAAATACTGTATATGGTGCGAAATGTTTAATTCACATTGCAAAAAGTTCTAACGCGTCTCAAAAAGTTTATTGGTATCTAATAAGTAAATAGTAAAAGTATAATAGTTAACCAATAAAAGGTTTGTTTGTTATCGTTAAAAGATATTAACTACAACATACGCACTATACATTAGTTATATAGGCCCTAAAAAGTGCCTTGTGAACTATATGGTGCAAAATGTTTAATTCACATTGCAAAAAATTATAACGGGTCCTAACGGGTCTCAAAATGTTTATTAGAGTCTAATAAGTAAATAATAAAAGTATAACAGTTAACCAATAAAAGGTTTGTCTGTTATCGTTAAAAGAACTTAACTAAAACATTTGCACTATACATTAGTTAAATAGGTCCTAAAAAGTGCCTTGTGAACTATATGGTGCCAAATGTTTAGTTCACATTGCAAAAAGTTCTAACGGGTCTCAAAATGTTTATTAGAGTCTAATAAGTAAATAATAAAAGTATGACAGTTAACCAATAAAAGGTTTGTCTGTTATCGTTAAAAGAACTTAACTAAAACATTTGCACTATACATTAGTTATAAAGGTCCTAAAAAGTGCCTTGTGAACTATATGGTGCCAAATGTTTAATTCACATTGCAAAAAGTTATAACGGGTCTCAAAATGTTTATTAGAGTCTAATAAGTAAATAATAAAAGTATAACAGTTAACCAATAAAAGGTTTTCCTGTTATCGTTAAAAGAACTTAACTAAAAAATTTGCACTATACATTAGTTATATAGGTCCTAAAAAGTGCCTTGTGAACTATATGGTGCCAAATGTGCAATTCACATTGCAAAAAGTTCTAACGGGTCTCAAAATGTTTATTAGAGTCTAATAAGTAAATAATAAAAGTATAACAGTTAACCAAGAAAATATTTGTCTGTTATCGTTAAAAGAACTTAACTAAAACATTTGCACTATACATTAGTTATATAGGTCCTAAAAGTGCCTTGTGAACTATATGGTGCCAAATGTTTAATTCACATTGCAAAAAGTTCTATCGGGTCTCAAAATGTTTATTAGAGTCTAATAAGTAAATAATAAAAGTATGACAGTTAACCAATAAAAGGTTTGTCTGTTATCGTTAAAAGAACTTAACTAAAACATTTGCACTATACATTAGTTAAATAGGTCCTAAAAAGTGCCTTGTGAACTATATGGTGCAAAATGTTTAATTCATATTCCCAAAAGTTCTAACGCGTTTCAAAATGTTTATTAGAGTCTAATAAGTTAACAATAAAAGTATAACAGTTAACCAATAAAGTTTGTCTGTTATCGTTAAAAGAACTTAACTAAAACATTTGCACTATACATTAGTTATATAGGTCCTAAAAAGTGCCTTGTGATTTATATGGTGCCAAATGTTTAATTCACATTGCAAAAAACTTTAACGGGTCTCAAAATGTTTATTAGAGTCTAATAAGTTAACAATAAAAGTATAACAGTTAACCAATAAAGTTTGTCTGTTATCGTTAAAAGAACTTAACTAAAACATATGCACTATACAATAGTTATATAGGTCCTAAGAAGAATTTTGTGAAATACTGTATATGGTGCGAAATGTTTAATTCACATTGCAAAAAGTTCTAACGCGTCTCAAAAAGTTTATTGGAATCTAATAAGTAAATAGTAAAAGTATAATAGTTAACCAATAAAAGGTTTGTCTGTTATCGTTAAAAGATATTAACTACATCATACGCACTATACATTAGTTATATAGGCCCTAAAAAGTGCCTTGTTAACTATATGGTGCAAAATGTTTAATTCACATTGCAAAAAATTATAACGGGTCCTAACGGGTCTCAAAATGTTTATTAGAGTCTAATAAGTAAATAATAAAAGTATAACAGTTAACCAATAAAAGGTTTGTCTGTTATCGTTAAAAGAACTTAACTAAAACATTTGCACTATACATTAGTTAAATAGGTCCTAAAAAGTGCCTTGTGAACTATATGGTGCCAAATGTTTAGTTCACATTGCAAAAAGTTCTAACGGGTCTCAAAATGTTTATTAGAGTCTAATAAGTAAATAATAAAAGTATGACAGTTAACCAATAAAAGGTTTGTCTGTTATCGTTAAAAGAACTTAACTAAAACATTTGCACTATACATTAGTTATAAAGGTCTTAAAAAGTGCCTTGTGAACTATATGGTGCCAAATGTTTAATTCACATTGCAAAAAGTTATAACGGGTCTCAAAATGTTTATTAGAGTCTAATAAGAAAATAATAAAAGTATAACAGTTAACCAATAAAAGGTTTTCCTGTTATCGTTAAAAGAACTTAACTAAAAAATTTGCACTATACATTAGTTATATAGGTCCTAAAAAGTGCCTTGTGAACTATATGGTGCCAAATGTGCAATTCACATTGCAAAAAGTTCTAACGGGTCTCAAAATGTTTATTAGAGTCTAATAAGTAAATAATAAAAGTATAACAGTTAACCAAGAAAATATTTGTCTGTTATCGTTAAAAGAACTTAACTAAAACATTTGCACTATACATTAGTTATATAGGTCCTAAAAGTGCCTTGTGAACTATATGGTGCCAAATGTTTAATTCACATTGCAAAAAGTTTTATCGGGTCTCAAAATGTTTATTAGAGTCTAATAAGTAAATAATAAAAGTATGACAGTTAACCAATAAAAGGTTTGTCTGTTATCGTTAAAAGAACTTAACTAAAACATTTGCACTATACATTAGTTATATAGGTCCTAAAAAGTGCCTTGTGAACTATATGGTGTCAAATGTTTAATTCACATTGCAAAAAGTTCTAACGGGTCTCAAAATGTTTATTAGTGTCTAATAAGTAAATAATAAAAGTATAACAGTTAACCAATAAAAGGTTTGTCTGTTATCGTTAAAAGAACTTAACTAAAACATTTGCACTATACATTAGTTATATAGGTCCTAAAAAGTGCCTTGTGAACTATATGGTGCCAAATGTTTAATTCACGTTGCAAAAAGTTCTAACGGGTCTCAAAATGTTTATTAGAGTCTAATAAGTAAATAATAAAAGTATAACAGTTAACCAATAAAAGATTTGTCTGTTATCGTTAAAAGAACTTAACTAAAACATTTGCACTATACAATAGTTATATAGGTCCTAAGAAGAATTTTGTGAAATACTGTATATGGTGCAAAATGTTTAATTCACATTGCAAAAAGTTCTAACGCGTCTCAAAAAGTTTATTGGAGTCTAATAAGTAAATAGTAAAAGTATAATAGTTAACCAATAAAATGTTTGTCTGTTATCGTTAAAAGATATTAACTACAACATACGCACTATACATTAGTTATATAGGCCCTAAAAAGTGCCTTGTGAACTATATGGTGCCAAATGTTTAATTCACATTGCAAAAAATTCTAACGGGTCCTAACGGATCTCAAAATGTTTATTAGAGTCTAATAAGTAAATAATAAAAGTATAACAGTTAACCAATAAAAGGTTTGTCTGTTATCGTTAAAAGAACTTAACTAAAACATTTGCACTATACATTAGTTAAATAGGTCCTAAAAAGTGCCTTGTGAACTATATGGTGCAAAATGTTTAATTCATATTCCCAAAAGTTCTAACGCGTTTCAAAATGTTTATTAGAGTCTAATAAGTTAACAATAAAAGTATAACAGTTAACCAATAAAGTTTGTCTGTTATCGTTAAAAGAACTTAACTAAAACATTTGCACTATACATTAGTTATATAGGTCCTAAAAAGTGCCTTGTGAACTATATGGTGCCAAATGTTTAATTCACATTGCAAAAAGTTCTAACGGGTCTCAAAATGTTTATTAGAGTCTAATACGTTAACAATAAAAGTATAACAGTTAACCAATAAAGTTTGTCTGTTATCGTTAAAAGAACTTAACTAAAACATATGCACTATACAATAGTTATATAGGTCCTAAGAAGAATTTTGTGAAATACTGTATATGGTGCGAAATGTTTAATTCACATTGCAAAAAGTTCTAACGCGTCTCAAAAAGTTTATTGGAGTCTAATAAGTAAATAGTAAAAGTATAATAGTTAACCAATAAAAGGTTTGTCTGTTATCGTTAAAAGATATTAACTACAACATACGCACTATACATTAGTTATATAGGCCCTAAAAAGTGCCTTGTGAACTATATGGTGCAAAATGTTTAATTCACATTGCAAAAAGTTCTAACGGGTCCTAACGGGTCTCAAAATGTTTATTAGAGTCTAATAAGTAAATAATAAAAGTATAACAGTTAACCAATAAAAGGTTTGTCTGTTATCGTTAAAAGAACTTAACTAAAACATTTGCACTATACATTAGTTATATAGGTCCTAAAAAGTGCCTTGTGAACTATATGGTGCCAAATGTTTAGTTCACATTGCAAAAATTTCTAACGGGTCTCAAAATGTTTATTAGAGTCTAATAAGTAAATAATAAAAGTATAACAGTTAACCAATAAAAGGTTTGTCTGTTATCGTTAAAAGAACTTAACTAAAACATTTGCACTATACATTAGTTATATAGGTCCTAAAAAGTGCCTTGTGAACTATATGGTGCCAAATGTTTAATTCACATTGCAAAAAGTTCTAACGGGTCTCAAAATGTTTATTAGAGTCTAATAAGTAAATAATAAAAGTATAACAGTTAACCAATAAAAGGTTTGTCTGTTATCGTTAAAAGAACTTAACTAAAAAATTTGCACTATACAATAGTTATATAGGTCCTAAAAAGTGCCTTGTGAACTATATGGTGCCAAATGTGCAATTCACATTGCAAAAAGTTCTAACGGGTCTCAAAATGTTTATTAGAGTCTAATAAGTAAATAATAAAAGTATAACAGTTAACCAATAAAAGGTTTGTCTGTTATCGTCAAATAAACTTAACTACAACATTTGCACTATAGTTTAGTTATATAGGTCCTAAAAAGTGCCTTATGAACTATATGGTGCAAAATGTTTAATTCATATTCCCAAAAGTTCTAACGCGTTTCAAAATGTTTATTAGAGTCTAATAAGTAAACAATAAAAGTATAACAGTTACCCAATAAAGTTTATCTGTTATCGTTAAAAGAACTTAACTAAGACATATGCACTATACAATAGTTATATAGGTCCTAAGAAGAATTTTGTGAAATACTGTATATGGTGCGAAATGTTTAATTCACATTGCAAAAAGTTCTAACGCGTCTCAAAAAGTTTATTGGAGTCTAATAAGTAAATAGTAAAAGTATAATAGTTAACCAATAAAAGGTTTGTCTGTTATCGTTTAAAGATATTAACTACAACATATGCACTATACATTAGTTATATAGGCCCTAAAAAGTGCCTTGTGAACTATATGGTGCAAAATGTTTAATTCACATTGAAAAAAATTCTAACGGGTCCTAACGGGTCTCAAAATGTTTATTAGAGTCTAATAAGTAAATAATAAAAGTATAACAGTTAACCAATAAAAGGTTTGTCTGTTATCGTTAAAAGAACTTAACTAAATCATTTGCACTATACATTAGTTAAATAGGTCCTAAAAAGTGCCTTGTGAACTATATGGTGCAAAATGTTTAATTCATACTCCCAAAAGTTCTAACGCGTTTCAAAATGTTTATTAGAGTCTAATAAGTTAACAATAAAAGTATAACAGTTAACCAATAAAGTTTGTCTGTTATCGTTAAAAGAACTTAACTAAAACATTTGCACTATACATTAGTTATATAGTTCCTAAAAAGTGCCTTGTGAACTATATGGTGCCAAATGTTTAATTCACATTGCAAAAAGTTTTAACGTGTCTCAAATGTTTATTAGAGTCTAATAAGTAAATAATAAAAGTATAACAGTTAACCAATAAAAGGTTTGTCTGTTATCGTTAAAAGAACTTAACTAAAACATTTGCACTATACATTAGTCATATAGGTCCTAAAAAGTGCCTTGTGAACTATATGGTGCCAAATGTTTAATTCACATTGCAAAAAGTTCTAACGGGTCTCAAAATGTTTATTAGAGTCTAATAAGTAAATAATAAAAGTATAACAGTTAACCAATAAAAGGTTTGTCTGTTATCGTTAAAAGAACTTAACTAAAACATTTGCACTATACATTAGTTATATAGGTCCTAAAAAGTGCCTTGTGAACTATATGGTGCCAAATGTTTAATTAACATTGCAAAAAGTTCGAACGGGTCTCAAAATGTTTATTAGCGTCTAATAAGTAAATAATAAAAGTATAACAGTTAACCAATAAAAGGTTTGTCTGTTATCGTTAAAAGAACTTAACTAAAACATTTGCACTATACATTAGTTATATAGGTCTTAAAAGTGCCTTGTGAACTATATGGTGCCAAATGTTTAATTCACATTGCAAAAAGTTATAACGGGTCTCAAAATGTTTATTAGAGTCTAATAAGTAAATAATAAAAGTATAACAGTTAACCAATAAAAGATTTGTCTGTTATCGTTAAAAGAACTTAACTAAAACATTTGCACTATACATTAGTTATATAGGTCCTAAAAAGTGCCTTGTGAACTATATGGTGCCAAATGTTTAGTTCACATTGCAAAAAGTTTTAACGGGTCTCAAAGTGTTTATTAGAGTCTAATAAGTAAATAATAAAAGTATAACAGTTAACCAATAAAAGGTTTGTCTGTTATCGTTAAAAGAACTTAACTAAAACATTTGCACTATACATTAGTTATATAGGTCCTAAAAAGTGCCTTGTGAACTATATGGTGCCAAATGTTTAATTCACATTGCAAAAAGTTCTAACGGGTCTCAAAATGTTTATTAGAGTCTAATAAGTAAACAATAAAAGTATAACAGTTAACCAATAAAGTTTGTCTGTTATCGTTAAAAGAACTTAACTAAAACATATGCACTATACAATAGTTATATAGGTCCTAAGAAGAATTTTGTGAAATACTGTATATGGTGCGAAATGTTTAATTCACATTGCAAAAAGTTCTAACGCGTCTCAAAAAGTTTATGGAGTCTAATAAGTAAATAGTAAAAGTATAATAGTTAACCAATAAAAGGTTTGTCTGTTATCGTTAAAAGAACTTAACTACAACATACGCACTATACATTAGTTATATAGGCCCTAAAAAGTGCCTTGTGAACTATATGGTGCAAAATGTTTAATTCACATTGCAAAAAGTTCTAACGGGTCCTAACGGGTCTCAAAATGTTTATTAGAGTCTAATAAGTAAATAATAAAAGTATAACAGTTAACCAATAAAAGGTTTGTCTGTTATCGTTAAAAGAACTTAACTAAAACATTTGCACTATACATTAGTTATATAGGTCCTAAAAAGTGCCTTGTGAACTATATGGTGCCAAATGTTTAGTTCACATTGCAAAAAGTTCTAACGGGTCTCAAAATGTTTATTAGTGTCTAATAAGTAAATAATAAAAGAATAACAGTTAACCAATAAAAGGTTTGTCTGTTATCGTTAAAAGAACTTAACTAAAACATTTGCACTATACATTAGTTATATAGGTCCTAAAAAGTGCCTTGTGAACTATATGGTGCCAAATGTTTAATTCACATTGCAAAAAGTTATAACGGGTCTCAAAATGTTTATTAGAGTCTAATAAGTAAATAATAAAAGTATGACAGTTAACCAATAAAAGATTTGTCTGTTATCGTTAAAAGAACTTAACTAAAACATTTGCACTATACATTAGTTATATAAGTCCTAAAAAGTGCCTTGTGAACTATATGGTGCCAAATGTTTAATTCACATTGCAAAAAGTTCTAACGGGTGTCAAAATGTTTATTAGAGTCTAATAAGTAAATAATAAAAGTATAACAGTTAACCAATAAAAGGTTTGTCTGTTATCGTTAAAAGAACTTAACTAAAACATTTGCACTATACATTAGTTATATAGGTCCTAAAAAGTGCCTTGTGAACTATATGGTGCCAAATGTTTAGTTCACATTGCAAAAAGTTCTAACGGGTCTCAAAATGTTTATTAGAGTCTAATAAGTAAATAATAAAAGTATAACAGTTAACCAATAAAAGGTTTGTCTGTTATCGTTAAAAGAACTTAACTAAAACATTTGCACTATACATTAGTTATATAGGTCCTAAAAAGTGCCTTGTGAACTATATGGTGTCAAATGTTTAATTCACATTGCAAAAAATTATAACGGGTCTCAAAATGTTTATTAGAGTCTAATAAGTAAATAATAAAAGTATAACAGTTAACCAAGAAAATCTTTGTCTGTTATCGTTAAAAGAACTTAACTAAAACATTTGCACTATACATTAGTTATATAGGTCCTAAAAAGTGCCTTGTGAACTATATGGTGTCAAATGTTTAATTCACATTGCAAAAAGTTCTAACGGGTCTCAAAATGTTTATTAGTGTCTAATAAGTAAATAATAAAAGTATAACAGTTAACCAAGAAAATCTTTGTCTGTTATCGTTAAAAGAACTTAACTAAAACATTTGCACTATACATTAGTTATATAGGTCCTAAAAAGTGCCTTGTGAACTATATGGTGCCAAATGTTTAATTCACGTTGCAAAAAGTTCTAACGGGTCTCAAAATGTTTATTAGAGTCTAATAAGTAAATAATAAAAGTATAACAGTTAACCAATAAAAGGTTTGTCTGTTATCGTTAAAAGAACTTAACTAAAACATTTGCACTATACATTAGTTAAATAGGTCCTAAAAAGTGCCTTGTGAACTATATGGTGCAAAATGTTTAATTCATATTCCCAAAAGTTCTAACGCGTTTCAAAATGTTTATTAGAGTCTAATAAGTTAACAATAAAAGTATAACAGTTAACCAATAAAGTTTGTCTGTTATCGTTAAAAGAACTTAACTAAAACATTTGCACTATACATTAGTTATATAGGTCCTAAAAAGTGCCTTGTGAACTATATGGTGCAAAATGTTTAATTCACATTGCAAAAAGTTCTAACGGGTCTCAAAATGTTTATTAGAGTCTAATACGTTAACAATAAAAGTATAACAGTTAACCAATAAAGTTTGTCTGTTATCGTTAAAAGAACTTAACTAAAACATATGCACTATACAATAGTTATATAGGTCCTAAGAAGAATTTTGTGAAATACTGTATATGGTGCGAAATGTTTAATTCACATTGCAAAAAGTTCTAACGCGTCTCAAAAAGTTTATTGGAGTCTAATAAGTAAATAGAAAAAGTATAATAGTTAACCAATAAAAGGTTTGTCTGTTATCGTTAAAAGATATTAACTACAACATACGCACTATACATTAGTTATATAGGCCCTAAAAAGTGCCTTGTGAACTATATGGTGCAAAATGTTTAATTCACATTGCAAAAAGTTCTAACGGGTCCTAACGGGTCTCAAAATGTTTATTAGAGTCTAATAAGTAAATAATAAAAGTATAACAGTTAACCAATAAAAGGTTTGTCTGTTATCGTTAAAAGAACTTAACTAAAACATTTGCACTATACATTAGTTATATAGGTCCTAAAAAGTGCCTTGTGAACTATATGGTGCCAAATGTTTAATTCACATTGCAAAAAGTTCTAACGGGTCTCAAAATGTTTATTAGTGTCTAATAAGTAAATAATAAAAGAATAACAGTTAACCAATAAAAGGTTTGTCTGTTATCGTTAAAAGAACTTAACTAAAACATTTGCACTATACATTAGTTATATAGGTCCTAAAAAGTGCCTTGTGAACTATATGGTGCCAAATGTTTAATTCACATTGCAAAAAGTTATAACGGGTCTCAAAATGTTTATTAGAGTCTAATAAGTAAATAATAAAAGTATGACAGTTAACCAATAAAAGATTTGTCTGTTATCGTTAAAAGAACTTAACTAAAACATTTGCACTATACATTAGTTATATAGGTCCTAAAAAGTGCCTTGTGAACTATATGGTGCCAAATGTTTAATTCACATTGCAAAAAGTTCTAACGGGTGTCAAAATGTTTATTAGAGTCTAATAAGTAAATAATAAAAGTATAACAGTTAACCAATAAAAGGTTTGTCTGTTATCGTTAAAAGAACTTAACTAAAACATTTGCACTATACATTAGTTATATAGGTCCTAAAAAGTGCCTTGTGAACTATATGGTGCCAAATGTTTAGTTCACATTGCAAAAAGTTCTAACGGGTCTCAAAATGTTTATTAGAGTCTAATAAGTAAATAATAAAAGTATAACAGTTAACCAATAAAAGGTTTGTCTGTTATCGTTAAAAGAACTTAACTAAAACATTTGCACTATACATTAGTTATATAGGTCCTAAAAAGTGCCTTGTGAACTATATGGTGTCAAATGTTTAATTCACATTGCAAAAAATTATAACGGGTCTCAAAATGTTTATTAGAGTCTAATAAGTAAATAATAAAAGTATAACAGTTAACCAAGAAAATCTTTGTCTGTTATCGTTAAAAGAACTTAACTAAAACATTTGCACTATACATTAGTTATATAGGTCCTAAAAAGTGCCTTGTGAACTATATGGTGTCAAATGTTTAATTCACATTGCAAAAAGTTCTAACGGGTCTCAAAATGTTTATTAGTGTCTAATAAGTAAATAATAAAAGTATAACAGTTAACCAAGAAAATCTTTGTCTGTTATCGTTAAAAGAACTTAACTAAAACATTTGCACTATACATTAGTTATATAGGTCCTAAAAAGTGCCTTGTGAACTATATGGTGCCAAATGTTTAATTCACGTTGCAAAAAGTTCTAACGGGTCTCAAAATGTTTATTAGAGTCTAATAAGTAAATAATAAAAGTATAACAGTTAACCAATAAAAGGTTTGTCTGTTATCGTTAAAAGAACTTAACTAAAACATTTGCACTATACATTAGTTAAATAGGTCCTAAAAAGTGCCTTGTGAACTATATGGTGCAAAATGTTTAATTCATATTCCCAAAAGTTCTAACGCGTTTCAAAATGTTTATTAGAGTCTAATAAGTTAACAATAAAAGTATAACAGTTAACCAATAAAGTTTGTCTGTTATCGTTAAAAGAACTTAACTAAAACATTTGCACTATACATTAGTTATATAGGTCCTAAAAAGTGCCTTGTGAACTATATGGTGCAAAATGTTTAATTCACATTGCAAAAAGTTCTAACGGGTCTCAAAATGTTTATTAGAGTCTAATACGTTAACAATAAAAGTATAACAGTTAACCAATAAAGTTTGTCTGTTATCGTTAAAAGAACTTAACTAAAACATATGCACTATACAATAGTTATATAGGTCCTAAGAAGAATTTTGTGAAATACTGTATATGGTGCGAAATGTTTAATTCACATTGCAAAAAGTTCTAACGCGTCTCAAAAAGTTTATTGGAGTCTAATAAGTAAATAGAAAAAGTATAATAGTTAACCAATAAAAGGTTTGTCTGTTATCGTTAAAAGATATTAACTACAACATACGCACTATACATTAGTTATATAGGCCCTAAAAAGTGCCTTGTGAACTATATGGTGCAAAATGTTTAATTCACATTGCAAAAAGTTCTAACGGGTCCTAACGGGTCTCAAAATGTTTATTAGAGTCTAATAAGTAAATAATAAAAGTATAACAGTTAACCAATAAAAGGTTTGTCTGTTATCGTTAAAAGAACTTAACTAAAACATTTGCACTATACATTAGTTATATAGGTCCTAAAAAGTGCCTTGTGAACTATATGGTGCCAAATGTTTAATTCACATTGCAAAAAGTTCTAACGGGTCTCAAAATGTTTATTAGAGTCTAATAAGTAAATAATAAAAGTATAACAGTTAACCAATAAAAGGTTTGTCTGTTATCGTTAAAAGAACTTAACTAAAAAATTTGCACTATACAATAGTTATATAGGTCCTAAGAAGTGCCTTGTGAACTATATGGTGCCAAATGTGCAATTCACATTGCAAAAAGTTCTAACGGGTCTCAAAATGTTTATTAGAGTCTAATAAGTAAATAATAAAAGTATAACAGTTAACCAATAAAAGGTTTGTCTGTTATCGTCAAATAAACTTAACTACAACATTTGCACTATAGTTTAGTTATATAGGTCCTAAAAAGTGCCTTATGAACTATAAGGTGCAAAATGTTTAATTCATATTCCCAAAAGTTCTAACGCGTTTCAAAATGTTTATTAGAGTCTAATAAGTAAACAATAAAAGTATAACAGTTACCCAATAAAGTTTATCTGTTATCGTTAAAAGAACTTAACTAAGACATATGCACTATACAATAGTTATATAGGTCCTAAGAAGAATTTTGTGAAATACTGTATATGGTGCGAAATGTTTAATTCACATTGCAAAAAGTTCTAACGCGTCTCAAAAAGTTTATTGGAGTCTAATAAGTAAATAGTAAAAGTATAATAGTTAACCAATAAAAGGTTTGTCTGTTATCGTTTAAAGATATTAACTACAACATATGCACTATACATTAGTTATATAGGCCCTAAAAAGTGCCTTGTGAACTATATGGTGCAAAATGTTTAATTCACATTGCAAAAAATTCTAACGGGTCCTAACGGGTCCTAACGGGTCTCAAAATGTTTATTAGAGTCTAATAAGTAAATAATAAAAGTATAACAGTTAACCAATAAAAGGTTTGTCTGTTATCGTTAAAAGAACTTAACTAAATCATTTGCACTATACATTAGTTAAATAGGTCCTAAAAAGTGCCTTGTGAACTATATGGTGCAAAATGTTTAATTCATACTCCCAAAAGTTCTAACGCGTTTCAAAATGTTTATTAGAGTCTAATAAGTTAACAATAAAAGTATAACAGTTAACCAATAAAGTTTGTCTGTTATCGTTAAAAGAACTTAACTAAAACATTTGCACTATACATTAGTTATATAGTTCCTAAAAAGTGCCTTGTGAACTATATGGTGCCAAATGTTTAATTCACATTGCAAAAAGTTTTAACGTGTCTCAAATGTTTATTAGAGTCTAATAAGTAAATAATAAAAGTATAACAGTTAACCAATAAAAGGTTTGTCTGTTATCGTTAAAAGAACTTAACTAAAACATTTGCACTATACATTAGTCATATAGGTCCTAAAAAGTGCCTTGTGAACTATATGGTGCCAAATGTTTAATTCACATTGCAAAAAGTTCTAACGGGTCTCAAAATGTTTATTAGAGTCTAATAAGTAAATAATAAAAGTATAACAGTTAACCAATAAAAGGTTTGTCTGTTATCGTTAAAAGAACTTAACTAAAACATTTGCACTATACATTAGTTATATAGGTCCTAAAAAGTGCCTTGTGAACTATATGGTGCCAAATGTTTAATTAACATTGCAAAAAGTTCGAACGGGTCTCAAAATGTTTATTAGCGTCTAATAAGTAAATAATAAAAGTATAACAGTTAACCAATAAAAGGTTTGTCTGTTATCGTTAAAAGAACTTAACTAAAACATTTGCACTATACATTAGTTATATAGGTCTTAAAAGTGCCTTGTGAACTATATGGTGCCAAATGTTTAATTCACATTGCAAAAAGTTATAACGGGTCTCAAAATGTTTATTAGAGACTAATAAGTAAATAATAAAAGTATAACAGTTAACCAATAAAAGATTTGTCTGTTATCGTTAAAAGAACTTAACTAAAACATTTGCACTATACATTAGTTATATAGGTCCTAAAAAGTGCCTTGTGAACTATATGGTGCCAAATGTTTAATTCACATTGCAAAAAGTTCTAACGGGTGTCAAAATGTTTATTAGAGTCTAATAAGTAAATAATAAAAGTATAACAGTTAACCAATAAAAGGTTTGTCTGTTATCGTTAAAAGAACTTAACTAAAACATTTGCACTATACATTAGTTATATAGGTCCTAAAAAGTGCCTTGTGAACTATATGGTGCCAAATGTTTAGTTCACATTGCAAAAAGTTCTAACGGGTCTCAAAATGTTTATTAGAGTCTAATAAGTAAATAATAAAAGTATAACAGTTAACCAATAAAAGGTTTGTCTGTTATCGTTAAAAGAACTTAACTAAAACATTTGCACTATACATTAGTTATATAGGTCCTAAAAAGTGCCTTGTGAACTATATGGTGTCAAATGTTTAATTCACATTGCAAAAAATTATAACGGGTCTCAAAATGTTTATTAGAGTCTAATAAGTAAATAATAAAAGTATAACAGTTAACCAAGAAAATCTTTGTCTGTTATCGTTAAAAGAACTTAACTAAAACATTTGCACTATACATTAGTTATATAGGTCCTAAAAAGTGCCTTGTGAACTATATGGTGTCAAATGTTTAATTCACATTGCAAAAAGTTCTAACGGGTCTCAAAATGTTTATTAGTGTCTAATAAGTAAATAATAAAAGTATAACAGTTAACCAAGAAAATCTTTGTCTGTTATCGTTAAAAGAACTTAACTAAAACATTTGCACTATACATTAGTTATATAGGTCCTAAAAAGTGCCTTGTGAACTATATGGTGCCAAATGTTTAATTCACGTTGCAAAAAGTTCTAACGGGTCTCAAAATGTTTATTAGAGTCTAATAAGTAAATAATAAAAGTATAACAGTTAACCAATAAAAGGTTTGTCTGTTATCGTTAAAAGAACTTAACTAAAACATTTGCACTATACATTAGTTAAATAGGTCCTAAAAAGTGCCTTGTGAACTATATGGTGCAAAATGTTTAATTCATATTCCCAAAAGTTCTAACGCGTTTCAAAATGTTTATTAGAGTCTAATAAGTTAACAATAAAAGTATAACAGTTAACCAATAAAGTTTGTCTGTTATCGTTAAAAGAACTTAACTAAAACATTTGCACTATACATTAGTTATATAGGTCCTAAAAAGTGCCTTGTGAACTATATGGTGCAAAATGTTTAATTCACATTGCAAAAAGTTCTAACGGGTCTCAAAATGTTTATTAGAGTCTAATACGTTAACAATAAAAGTATAACAGTTAACCAATAAAGTTTGTCTGTTATCGTTAAAAGAACTTAACTAAAACATATGCACTATACAATAGTTATATAGGTCCTAAGAAGAATTTTGTGAAATACTGTATATGGTGCGAAATGTTTAATTCACATTGCAAAAAGTTCTAACGCGTCTCAAAAAGTTTATTGGAGTCTAATAAGTAAATAGAAAAAGTATAATAGTTAACCAATAAAAGGTTTGTCTGTTATCGTTAAAAGATATTAACTACAACATACGCACTATACATTAGTTATATAGGCCCTAAAAAGTGCCTTGTGAACTATATGGTGCAAAATGTTTAATTCACATTGCAAAAAGTTCTAACGGGTCCTAACGGGTCTCAAAATGTTTATTAGAGTCTAATAAGTAAATAATAAAAGTATAACAGTTAACCAATAAAAGGTTTGTCTGTTATCGTTAAAAGAACTTAACTAAAACATTTGCACTATACATTAGTTATATAGGTCCTAAAAAGTGCCTTGTGAACTATATGGTGCCAAATGTTTAATTCACATTGCAAAAAGTTCTAACGGGTCTCAAAATGTTTATTAGAGTCTAATAAGTAAATAATAAAAGTATAACAGTTAACCAATAAAAGGTTTGTCTGTTATCGTTAAAAGAACTTAACTAAAAAATTTGCACTATACAATAGTTATATAGGTCCTAAGAAGTGCCTTGTGAACTATATGGTGCCAAATGTGCAATTCACATTGCAAAAAGTTCTAACGGGTCTCAAAATGTTTATTAGAGTCTAATAAGTAAATAATAAAAGTATAACAGTTAACCAATAAAAGGTTTGTCTGTTATCGTCAAATAAACTTAACTACAACATTTGCACTATAGTTTAGTTATATAGGTCCTAAAAAGTGCCTTATGAACTATAAGGTGCAAAATGTTTAATTCATATTCCCAAAAGTTCTAACGCGTTTCAAAATGTTTATTAGAGTCTAATAAGTAAACAATAAAAGTATAACAGTTACCCAATAAAGTTTATCTGTTATCGTTAAAAGAACTTAACTAAGACATATGCACTATACAATAGTTATATAGGTCCTAAGAAGAATTTTGTGAAATACTGTATATGGTGCGAAATGTTTAATTCACATTGCAAAAAGTTCTAACGCGTCTCAAAAAGTTTATTGGAGTCTAATAAGTAAATAGTAAAAGTATAATAGTTAACCAATAAAAGGTTTGTCTGTTATCGTTTAAAGATATTAACTACAACATATGCACTATACATTAGTTATATAGGCCCTAAAAAGTGCCTTGTGAACTATATGGTGCAAAATGTTTAATTCACATTGCAAAAAATTCTAACGGGTCCTAACGGGTCCTAACGGGTCTCAAAATGTTTATTAGAGTCTAATAAGTAAATAATAAAAGTATAACAGTTAACCAATAAAAGGTTTGTCTGTTATCGTTAAAAGAACTTAACTAAATCATTTGCACTATACATTAGTTAAATAGGTCCTAAAAAGTGCCTTGTGAACTATATGGTGCAAAATGTTTAATTCATACTCCCAAAAGTTCTAACGCGTTTCAAAATGTTTATTAGAGTCTAATAAGTTAACAATAAAAGTATAACAGTTAACCAATAAAGTTTGTCTGTTATCGTTAAAAGAACTTAACTAAAACATTTGCACTATACATTAGTTATATAGTTCCTAAAAAGTGCCTTGTGAACTATATGGTGCCAAATGTTTAATTCACATTGCAAAAAGTTTTAACGTGTCTCAAATGTTTATTAGAGTCTAATAAGTAAATAATAAAAGTATAACAGTTAACCAATAAAAGGTTTGTCTGTTATCGTTAAAAGAACTTAACTAAAACATTTGCACTATACATTAGTCATATAGGTCCTAAAAAGTGCCTTGTGAACTATATGGTGCCAAATGTTTAATTCACATTGCAAAAAGTTCTAACGGGTCTCAAAATGTTTATTAGAGTCTAATAAGTAAATAATAAAAGTATAACAGTTAACCAATAAAAGGTTTGTCTGTTATCGTTAAAAGAACTTAACTAAAACATTTGCACTATACATTAGTTATATAGGTCCTAAAAAGTGCCTTGTGAACTATATGGTGCCAAATGTTTAATTAACATTGCAAAAAGTTCGAACGGGTCTCAAAATGTTTATTAGCGTCTAATAAGTAAATAATAAAAGTATAACAGTTAACCAATAAAAGGTTTGTCTGTTATCGTTAAAAGAACTTAACTAAAACATTTGCACTATACATTAGTTATATAGGTCTTAAAAGTGCCTTGTGAACTATATGGTGCCAAATGTTTAATTCACATTGCAAAAAGTTATAACGGGTCTCAAAATGTTTATTAGAGACTAATAAGTAAATAATAAAAGTATAACAGTTAACCAATAAAAGATTTGTCTGTTATCGTTAAAAGAACTTAACTAAAACATTTGCACTATACAATAGTTATATAGGTCCTAAGAAGAATTTTGTGAAATACTGTATATGGTGCAAAATGTTTAATTCACATTGCAAAAAGTTCTAACGCGTCTCAAAAAGTTTATTGGAGTCTAATAAGTAAATATAAAAAGTATAATAGTTAACCAATAAAAGGTTTGTCTGTTATCGTTAAAAGATATTAACTACAACATACGCACTATACATTAGTTATATAGGCCCTAAAAAGTGCCTTGTGAACTATATGGTGCAAAATGTTTAATTCACATTGCAAAAAGTTCTAACGGGTCCTAACGGATCTCAAAATGTTTATTAGAGTCTAATAAGTAAATAATAAAAGTATAACAGTTAACCAATAAAAGGTTTGTCTGTTATCGTTAAAAGAACTTAACTAAAACATTTGCACTATACATTAGTTAAATAGGTCCTAAAAAGTGCCTTGTGAACTATATGGTGCAAAATGTTTAATTCATATTCCCAAAAGTTCTAACGCGTTTCAAAATGTTTATTAGAGTCTAATAAGTTAACAATAAAAGTATAACAGTTAACCAGTAAAATGTTTGTCTGTTATCGTTAAAAGAACTTAACTAAAACATTTGCACTATACATTAGTTATATAGGTCCTAAAAAGTGCCTTGTGAACTATATGGTGCTAAATGTTTAATTCACATTGCAAAAAGTTCTAACGGGTCTCAAAATGTTTATTAGAGTCTAATAAGTAAATAATAAAAGTATGACAGTTAACCAATAAAAGGTTTGTCTGTTATCGTTAAAAGAACTTAACTAAAACATTTGCACTATACATTAGTTATATAGGTCCTAAAAAGTGCCTTGTGAACTATATGGTGCCAAATGTTTAATTCACATTGCAAAAAGTTCTAACGGGTGTCAAAATGTTTATTAGAGTCTAATAAGTAAATAATAAAAGTATAACAGTTAACCAATAAAAGGTTTGTCTGTTATCGTTAAAAGAACTTAACTAAAACATTTGCACTATACATTAGTTATATAGGTCCTAAAAAGTGCCTTGTGAACTATATGGTGCCAAATGTTTAGTTCACATTGCAAAAAACTCTAACGGGTCTCAAAATGTTTATTAGAGTCTAATAAGTAAATAATAAAAGTATAACAGTTAACCAATAAAAGGTTTGTCTGTTATCGTTAGAATAACTTAACTAAAACATTTGCACTATACATTAGTTATATAGGTCCTAAAAAGTGCCTTGTGAACTATATGGTGTCAAATGTTTAATTCACATTGCAAAAACTTATAACGGGTCTCAAAATGTTTATTAGAGTCTAATAAGTAAATAATAAAAGTATAACAGTTAACCAATAAAAGGTTTGTCTGTTATCGTTAAAAGAACTTAACTAAAAAATTTGCACTATACATTAGTTATATAGGTCCTAAAAAGTGCCTTGTGAACTATATGGTGCCAAATGTTTAATTCACATTGCAAAAAGTTCTAACGGGTCCCAAAATGTTTATTAGAGACTAATAAGTAATTAATAAAAGTATAACAGTTAACCAATAAAAGGTTTGTCTGTTATCGTTAAAAGAACTTAACTAAAACATTTGCACTATACATTAGTTATATAGGTCCTAAAAAGTGCCTTGTGAACTATATGGTGCCAAATGTTTAATTCACATTGCAAAAAGATCTAACGGCTCTCAAAATGTTTATTAGAGTCTAATAAGTAAATAATAAAAGTATAACAGTTAACCAATAAAGCGTTTGTCTGTTATCGTTAAAAGAACTTAACTAAAACATTTGCACTATACATTAGTTATATAGGTCCTAAAAAGTGCCTTGTGAACTATATGGTGCCAAATGTTTAATTCACATTGCAAAAAGTTCTAACTGGTCTCAAATTTTTATTAGAGTCTAATAAGTATATAATAAAAGTATAACAGTTAACCAATAAAGCGTTTGTCTGTTATCGTTAAAAGAACTTAACTAAAACATTTGCACTATACATTAGTTATATAGGTCCTAAAAAGTGCCTTGTGAACTATATGGTGCCAAATGTTTAATTCACATTGCAAAAAGTTCTAACGAGTCTCAAAATGTTTATTAGAGACTAATAAGTAAATAATAAAAGTATAACAGTTAACCAATAAAAGGTTTGTCTGTTATCGTTAAAAGAACTTAACTAAAACATTTGCACTATACATTAGTTATATAGGTCCTAAAAAGTGCCTTGTGAACTATATGGTGCCAAATGTTTAATTCACATTGCAAAATGTTATAACGGGTCTCAAAATGTTTATTAGAGACTAATAAATAAATAATAAAAGTATAACAGTTAACCAATAAAATGTTTGTCTGTTATCGTTAAAAGAACTTAACTAAAACATTTGCACTATACATTAGTTATATAGGTATAAAAAAGTGCCTTGTGAACTATATGGTGCCGAATGTTTAATTCACATTGCAAAAAGTTCTAACGGGTCTCAAAATGTTTATTAGAGTCTAATAAGTAAATAATAAAAGTATAACAGTTAACCAATAAAAGGTTTGTCTGTTATCGTCAAATAAACTTAACTACAACATATGCACTATAGTTTAGTTATATAGGTCCTAAAAAGTGCCTTATGAACTATATGGTGCAAAATGTTTAATTCATATTCCCAAAAGTTCTAACGCGTTTCAAAATGTTTATTAGAGTCTAATAAGAAAACAATAAAAGTATAACAGTTAACCAATAAAGTTTATCTGTTATCGTTAAAAGAACTTAACTAAGACATATGCACTATACAATAGTTATATAGGTCCTAAGAAGAATTTTGTGAAATACTGTATATGGTGCGAAATGTTTAATTCACATTGCAAAAAGTTCTAACGCGTCTCAAAAAGTTTATTGGAGTCTAATAAGTAAATAGTAAAAGTATAATAGTTAACCAATAAAAGGTTTGTCTGTTATCGTTAAAAGATATTAACTACAACATATGCACTATACATTAGTTATATAGGCCCTAAAAAGTGCCTTGTGAACTATATGGTGCCAAATGTTTAATTCACATTGCAAAAAATTCTAACGGGTCCTAACGGGTCTCAAAATGTTTATTAGAGTCTAATAAGTGAATAATAAAAGTATAACAGTTAACCAATAAAAGGTTTGTCTGTTATCGTTAAAAGAACTTAACTAAATCATTTGCACTATACATTAGTTAAATAGGTCCTAAAAAGTGCCTTGTTTACTATATGGTGCAAAATGTTTAATTCATATTCCCAAAAGTTCTAACGCGTTTCAAAATGTTTATTAGAGTCTAATAAGTTAACAATAAAAGTATAACAGTTAACCAATAAAGTTTGTCTGTTATCGTTAAAAGAACTTAACTAAAACATTTGCACTATACATTAGTTATATAGGTATAAAAAAGTGCCTTGTGAACTATATGGTGCCAAATGTTTAGTTCACATTGCAAAAAGTTCTAACGGGTCTCAAAATGTTTATTAGAGTCTAATAAGTAAATAATAAAAGTATAACAGTTAACCAATAAAAGGTTTGTCTGTTATCGTTAAAAGAACTTAACTAAAACATTTGCACTATACATTAGTTATATAGGTCCTAAAAAGTGCCTTGTGAACTATATGGTGCCAAATGTTTAATTCACATTGCAAAAAACTCTAACGGGTCTCAAAATGTTTATTAGAGTCTAATAAGTAAATAATAAAAGTATAACAGTTAACCAATAAAAGGTTTGTCTGTTATCGTTAAAAGAACTTAACTAAAAAATTTGCACTATACATTAGTTATATAGGTCCTAAAAAGTGCCTTGTGAACTATATGGTGCCAAATGTTTAATTCACATTGCAAAAAGTTCTAACGGGTCTCAAAATGTTTATTAGAGTCTAATAAGTAAATAATAAAAGTATGACAGTTAACCAATAAAAGATTTGTCTGTTATCGTTAAAAGAACTTAACTAAAACATTTGCACTATACATTAGTTATATAGGTCCTAAAAAGTGCCTTGTGAACTATATGGTGCCAAATGTGCAATTCACATTGCAAAAAGTTCTAACGGCTCTCAAAATGTTTATTAGAGTCTAATAAGTAAATAATAAAAGTATAACAGTTAACCAATAAAGCATTTGTCTGTTATCGTTAAAAGAACTTAACTAAAACATTTGCACTATACATTAGTTATATAGGTCCTAAAAAGTGCCTTGTGAACTACATGGTGCCAAATGTTTAATTCACATTGCAAAAAGTTCTAACGGGTGTCAAAATGTTTATTAGAGTCTAATAAGTAAATAATAAAAGTATAACAGTTAACCAATAAAAGGTTTGTCTGTTATCGTTAAAAGAACTTAACTAAAACATTTGCACTATACATTAGTTATATAGGTCCTAAAAAGTGCCTTGTGAACTATATGGTGCCAAATGTTTAGTTCACATTGCAAAAAGTTCTAACGGTCTCAAAATGTTTATTAAAGTCTAATAAGTAAATAATAAAAGTATAACAGTTAACCAATAAAAGGTTTGTCTGTTATCGTTAAAAGAACTTAACTAAAACATTTGCACTATACATTAGTTATATAGGTCCTAAAAAGTGCCTTGTGAACTATATGGTGTCAAATGTTTAATTCACATTGCAAAAAATTATAACGGGTCTCAAAATGTTTATTAGAGTCTAATAAGTAAATAATAAAAGTATAACAGTTAACCAAGAAAATCTTTGTCTGTTATCGTTAAAAGAACTTAACTAAAACATTTGCACTATACATTAGTTATATAGGTCCTAAAAAGTGCCTTGTGAACTATATGGTGTCAAATGTTTAATTCACATTGCAAAAAGTTCTAACGGGTCTCAAAATATTTATTAGTGTCTAATAAGTAAATAATAAAAGTATAACAGTTAACCAAGAAAATCTTTGTCTGTTATCGTTAAAAGAACTTAACTAAAACATTTGCACTATACATTAGTTATATAGGTCCTAAAAAGTGCCTTGTGAACTATATGGTGCCAAATGTTTAATTCACGTTGCAAAAAGTTCTAACGGGTGTCAAAATGTTTATTAGAATCTAATAAGTAAACAATAAAAGTATAACAGTTAACCAATAAAGTTTGTCTGTTATCGTTAAAAGAACTTAACTAAGACATATGCACTATACAATAGTTATATAGGTCCTAAGAAGAATTTTGTGAAATACTGTATATGGTGCGAAATGTTTAATTCACATTGCAAAAAGTTCTAACGCGTCTCAAAAAGTTTATTGGAGTCTAATAAGTAAATAATAAAAGTATAACAGTTAACCAATAAAAGGTTTGTCTGTTATCGTTAAAAGAACTTAACTAAAACATTTGCACTATACATTAGTTATATAGGTCCTAAAAAGTGCCTTGTGAACTATATGGTGCCAAATGTTTAGTTCACATTGCAAAAAGTTCTAACGGTCTCAAAATGTTTATTAAAGTCTAATAAGTAAATAATAAAAGTATAACAGTTAACCAATAAAAGGTTTGTCTGTTATCGTTAAAAGAACTTAACTAAAACATTTGCACTATACATTAGTTATATAGGTCCTAAAAAGTGCCTTGTGAACTATATGGTGTCAAATGTTTAATTCACATTGCAAAAAATTATAACGGGTCTCAAAATGTTTATTAGAGTCTAATAAGTAAATAATAAAAGTATAACAGTTAACCAAGAAAATCTTTGTCTGTTATCGTTAAAAGAACTTAACTAAAACATTTGCACTATACATTAGTTATATAGGTCCTAAAAAGTGCCTTGTGAACTATATGGTGTCAAATGTTTAATTCACATTGCAAAAAGTTCTAACGGGTCTCAAAATGTTTATTAGTGTCTAATAAGTAAATAATAAAAGTATAACAGTTAACCAAGAAAATCTTTGTCTGTTATCGTTAAAAGAACTTAACTAAAACATTTGCACTATACATTAGTTATATAGGTCCTAAAAAGTGCCTTGTGAACTATATGGTGCCAAATGTTTAATTCACGTTGCAAAAAGTTCTAACGGGTCTCAAAATGTTTATTAGAATCTAATAAGTAAACAATAAAAGTATAACAGTTAACCAATAAAGTTTGTCTGTTATCGTTAAAAGAACTTAACTAAGACATATGCACTATACAATAGTTATATAGGTCCTAAGAAGAATTTTGTGAAATACTGTATATGGTGCGAAATGTTTAATTCACATTGCAAAAAGTTCTAACGCGTCTCAAAAAGTTTATTGGAGTCTAATAAGTAAATAGTAAAAGTATAATAGTTAACCAATAAAAGGTTTGTCTGTTATCGTTAAAAGATATTAACTACAACATATGCACTATACATTAGTTATATAGGCCCTAAAAAGTGCCTTGTGAACTATATGGTGCAAAACGTTTAATTCACATTGCAAAAAATTCTAACGGGTCCTAACGGGTCTCAAAATGTTTATTAGAGTCTAATAAGTAAATAATAAAAGTATAACAGTTAACCAATAAAAGGTTTGTCTGTTATCGTTAAAAGAACTTAACTAAATCATTTGCACTATACATTAGTTAAATAGGTCCTAAAAAGTGCCTTGTGAACTATATGGTGCAAAATGTTTAATTCATATTCCCAAAAGTTCTAACGCGTTTCAAAATGTTTATTAGAGTCTAATAAGTTAACAATAAAAGTATAACAGTTAACCAATAAAGTTTGTCTGTTATCGTTAAAAGAACTTAACTAAAACATTTGCACTATACATTAGTTATATAGGTATAAAAAAGTGCCTTGTGAACTATATGGTGCCAAATGTTTAGTTCACATTGCAAAAAGTTCTAACGGGTCTCAAAATGTTTATTAGAGTCTAATAAGTAAATAATAAAAGTATAACAGTTAACCAATAAAAGGTTTGTCTGTTATCGTTAAAAGAACTTAACTAAAACATTTGCACTATACATTAGTTATATAGGTCCTAAAAAGTGCCTTGTGAACTATATGGTGCCAAATGTTTAATTCACATTGCAAAAAGTTCTAACGGGTCCCAAAATGTTTATTAGAGACTAATAAGTAAATAATAAAAGTATAACAGTTAACCAATAAAAGGTTTGTCTGTTATCGTTAAAAGAACTTAACTAAAACATTTGCACTATACATTAGTTATATAGGTCCTAAAAAGTGCCTTGTGAACTATATGGTGCCAAATGTTTAATTAACATTGCAAAAAGTTCTAACGGCTCTCAAAATGTTTATTAGAGTCTAATAAGTAAATAATAAAAGTATAACAGTTAACCAATAAAGCGTTTGTCTGTTATCGTTAAAAGAACTTAACTAAAACATTTGCACTATACATTAGTTATATAGGTCCTAAAAAGTGCCTTGTGAACTACATGGTGCCAAATGTTTAATTCACATTGCAAAAAGTTCTAACGGGTGTCAAAATGTTTATTAGAGTCTAATAAGTAAATAATAAAAGTATAACAGTTAACCAATAAAAGGTTTGTCTGTTATCGTTAAAAGAACTTAACTAAAACATTTGCACTATACATTAGTTATATAGGTCCTAAAAAGTGCCTTGTGAACTATATGGTGCCAAATGTTTAGTTCACATTGCAAAAAGTTCTAACGGTCTCAAAATGTTTATTAAAGTCTAATAAGTAAATAATAAAAGTATAACAGTTAACCAAGAAAATCTTTGTCTGTTATCGTTAAAAGAACTTAACTAAAACATTTGCACTATACATTAGTTATATAGGTCCTAAAAAGTGCCTTGTGAACTATATGGTGTCAAATGTTTAATTCACATTGCAAAAAGTTCTAACGGGTCTCAAAATGTTTATTAGTGTCTAATAAGTAAATAATAAAAGTATAACAGTTAACCAAGAAAATCTTTGTCTGTTATCGTTAAAAGAACTTAACTAAAACATTTGCACTATACATTAGTTATATAGGTCCTAAAAAGTGCCTTGTGAACTATATGGTGCCAAATGTTTAATTCACGTTGCAAAAAGTTCTAACGGGTCTCAAAATGTTTATTAGAATCTAATAAGTAAACAATAAAAGTATAACAGTTAACCAATAAAGTTTGTCTGTTATCGTTAAAAGAACTTAACTAAGACATATGCACTATACAATAGTTATATAGGTCCTAAGAAGAATTTTGTGAAATACTGTATATGGTGCGAAATGTTTAATTCACATTGCAAAAAGTTCTAACGCGTCTCAAAAAGTTTATTGGAGTCTAATAAGTAAATAGTAAAAGTATAATAGTTAACCAATAAAAGGTTTGTCTGTTATCGTTAAAAGATATTAACTACAACATATGCACTATACATTAGTTATATAGGCCCTAAAAAGTGCCTTGTGAACTATATGGTGCAAAACGTTTAATTCACATTGCAAAAAATTCTAACGGGTCCTAACGGGTCTCAAAATGTTTATTAGAGTCTAATAAGTAAATAATAAAAGTATAACAGTTAACCAATAAAAGGTTTGTCTGTTATCGTTAAAAGAACTTAACTAAATCATTTGCACTATACATTAGTTAAATAGGTCCTAAAAAGTGCCTTGTGAACTATATGGTGCAAAATGTTTAATTCATATTCCCAAAAGTTCTAACGCGTTTCAAAATGTTTATTAGAGTCTAATAAGTTAACAATAAAAGTATAACAGTTAACCAATAAAGTTTGTCTGTTATCGTTAAAAGAACTTAACTAAAACATTTGCACTATACATTAGTTATATAGGTATAAAAAAGTGCCTTGTGAACTATATGGTGCCAAATGTTTAGTTCACATTGCAAAAAGTTCTAACGGGTCTCAAAATGTTTATTAGAGTCTAATAAGTAAATAATAAAAGTATAACAGTTAACCAATAAAAGGTTTGTCTGTTATCGTTAAAAGAACTTAACTAAAACATTTGCACTATACATTAGTTATATAGGTCCTAAAAAGTGCCTTGTAAACTATATGGTGCCAAATGTTTAATTCACATTGCAAAAAACTCTAACGGGTCTCAAAATGTTTATTAGAGTCTAATAAGTAAATAATAAAAGTATAACAGTTAACCAATAAAAGGTTTGTCTGTTATCGTTAAAAGAACTTAACTAAAAAATTTGCACTATACATTAGTTATATAGGTCCTAAAAAGTGCCTTGTGAACTATATGGTGCCAAATGTTTAATTCACATTGCAAAAAGTTCTAACGGGTCCCAAAATGTTTATTAGAGACTAATAAGTAAATAATAAAAGTATAACAGTTAACCAATAAAAGGTTTGTCTGTTATCGTTAAAAGAACTTAACTAAAACATTTGCACTATACATTAGTTATATAGGTCCTAAAAAGTGCCTTGTGAACTATATGGTGCCAAATGTTTAATTCACATTGCAAAAAGTTCTAACGGGTCTCAAAATGTTTATTAGAGTCTAATAAGTAAATAATAAAAGTATGACAGTTAACCAATAAAAGATTTGTCTGTTATCGTTAAAAGAACTTAACTAAAACATTTGCACTATACATTAGTTATATAGGTCTTAAAAGTGCCTTGTGAACTATATGGTGCCAAATGTTTAATTAACATTGCAAAAAGTTCTAACGGCTCTCAAAATGTTTATTAGAGTCTAATAAGTAAATAATAAAAGTATAACAGTTAACCAATAAAGCGTTTGTCTGTTATCGTTAAAAGAACTTAACTAAAACATTTGCACTATACATTAGTTATATAGGTCTTAAAAGTGCCTTGTGAACTATATGGTGCCAAATGTTTAATTCACATTGCAAAAAGTTCTAACGGGTCTCAAAATGTTTATTAGAGTCTAATAAGTAAATAATAAAAGTATAACAGTTAACCAATAAAAGGTTTGTCTGTTATCGTTAAAAGAACTTAACTAAAACATTTGCACTATACATTAGTTATATAGGTCCTAAAAAGTGCCTTGTGAACTATATGGTGCCAAATGTTTAGTTCACATTGCAAAAAGTTCTAACGGGTCTCAAAATGTTTATTAGAGTCTAATAAGTAAATAATAAAAGTATAACAGTTAACCAATAAAAGGTTTGTCTGTTATCGTTAAAAGAACTTAACTAAAACATTTGCACTATACATTAGTTATATAGGTCCTAAAAAGTGCCTTGTGAACTATATGGTGTCAAATGTTTAATTCACATTGCAAAAAATTATAACGGGTCTCAAAATGTTTATTAGAGTCTAATAAGTAAATAATAAAAGTATAACAGTTAACCAAGAAAATCTTTGTCTGTTATCGTTAAAAGAACTTAACTAAAACATTTGCACTATACATTAGTTATATAGGTCCTAAAAAGTGCCTTGTGAACTATATGGTGTCAAATGTTTAATTCACATTGCAAAAAGTTCTAACGGGTCTCAAAATGTTTATTAGTGTCTAATAAGTAAATAATAAAAGTATAACAGTTAACCAAGAAAATTTTTGTCTGTTATCGTTAAAAGAACTTAACTAAAACATTTGCACTATACATTAGTTATATAGGTCCTAAAAAGTGCCTTGTGAACTATATGGTGCCAAATGTTTAATTCACGTTGCAAAAAGTTCTAACGGGTCTCAAAATGTTTATTAGAGTCTAATAAGTAAATAATAAAAGTATAACAGTTAACCAATAAAAGATTTGTCTGTTATCGTTAAAAGAACTTAACTAAAACATTTGCACTATACAATAGTTATATAGGTCCTAAGAAGAATTTTGTGAAATACTGTATATGGTGCAAAATGTTTAATTCACATTGCAAAAAATTCTAACGCGTCTCAAAAAGTTTATTGGAGTCTAATAAGTAAATAGTAAAAGTATAATAGTTAACCAATAAAATGTTTGTCTGTTATCGTTAAAAGATATTAACTACAACATACGCACTATACATTAGTTATATAGGCCCTAAAAAGTGCCTTGTGAACTATATGGTGCAAAATGTTTAATTCACATTGCAAAAAATTCTAACGGGTCCTAACGGATCTCAAAATGTTTATTAGAGTCTAATAAGTAAATAATAAAAGTATAACAGTTAACCAATAAAAGGTTTGTCTGTTATCGTTAAAAGAACTTAACTAAAACATTTGCACTATACATTAGTTATATAGGTCCTAAAAAGTGCCTTGTGAACTATATGGTGCCAAATGTTTAGTTCACGTTGCAAAAAGTTCTAACGGGTCTCAAAATGTTTATTAGCGTCTAATAAGTAAATAATAAAAGTATAACAGTTAACCAATAAAAGGTTTGTCTGTTATCGTTAAAAGAACTTAACTAAAACATTTGCACTATACATTAGTTATATAGGTCCTAAAAAGTGCCTTGTGAACTATATGGTGCCAAATGTTTAATTCACATTGCAAAATGTTATAACGGGTCTCAAAATGTTTATTAGAGACTAATAAATAAATAATAAAAGTATAACAGTTAACCAATAAAATGTTTGTCTGTTATCGTTAAAAGAACTTAACTAAAACATTTGCACTATACATTAGTTATATAGGTATAAAAAAGTGCCTTGTGAACTATATGGTGCCGAATGTTTAATTCACATTGCAAAAAGTTCTAACGGGTCTCAAAATGTTTATTAGAGTCTAATAAGTAAATAATAAAAGTATAACAGTTAACCAATAAAAGGTTTGTCTGTTATCGTCAAATAAACTTAACTACAACATATGCACTATAGTTTAGTTATATAGGTCCTAAAAAGTGCCTTATGAACTATATGGTGCAAAATGTTTAATTCATATTCCCAAAAGTTCTAACGCGTTTCAAAATGTTTATTAGAGTCTAATAAGAAAACAATAAAAGTATAACAGTTAACCAATAAAGTTTATCTGTTATCGTTAAAAGAACTTAACTAAGACATATGCACTATACAATAGTTATATAGGTCCTAAGAAGAATTTTGTGAAATACTGTATATGGTGCGAAATGTTTTATATGGTGCGAAAAAATGTGGCGGCTTGGCTCGCTTTTGTAAAATCCTTACGTCTTTCGTAGAAATGTGTTTTCCAGAACAATTGGAGTTTTTAAACTTTCAGTCCCGCCACATCATTCTTATGAAAGAGTTTTCCAGCTAGTAAATGGAGTTTAAAACTTGCCTTTTCAGAACACTGCAAACTACCGTTGGTATATTTGAAAACTTGCTACGAATAACTTCGTGTGAAAGCTCCTTATTTAGTACGTTACCAGGTCGCTTCCAAGTAACTGTTTCCAACTTAACCAAATTTAATTTGCATTGCAAACACACCGATTTTCACGTTCACACGCTTTGAAATGTTCATGCCTTTTTTGTCATATATTTCCGCCACATCGCAGCACGTTTTATAAGCTTGAACTTTTGTGTGAGACTCCCTCAGAGCCTCAGAACCTCAGTCACAGACGCGAAGTTATAGACATATGTAATACCGTACTACTGTAGTTGTGGTGATTGAATCAGTAGACATCGTGTAAACAGTCACATGACTTGTGTTCTCGGTTATTTGTAATATTGAGAAAGTGTACAGCACCTACAATAAAAGCCTTTTCTGGCAAACGGTATTTGTTATAAAATAATACGAACGTTCGGCTATCAGAAAGGTTAGAGAATTCTAACCGCACGCAACAATAGAGTCAGATACTAATGTAGTAGGTTAACTAAGTCAATAACGTAACGTAAGCTAAGACCGATAAACTCTGCATCTGTATCTGCATCTGTCGGCATCAACCTCTACATCCTAAAACGACCCCAACCTCTACATTTCTACGCTACGGAAGGAAAAAGATGACAATTAACATGTAACGTACTGAAGGTGGCAATGGCGAGCAAGCACAAACAAAAAACTGAAGTTATATACAAATGAATGAACTGTAACATATGCTTAAAATAACTGATGGTAATATAGCTACATGTTGGAGGGTATCTCCAAGATTAACCGGGCATGCAAAAATTGTTTGAACTGTTCGTATTCCCGGGTTTTGTCCGTAACCCCGTTGGATATATACTTCATCAAGGGGGCCATGTGGAAAGCAGGTGTGGCTGCTACCATGGTAAGGATTTTGCTCATAAACTCAAAATCAGGAACCAGCTGGAACAGTTCATCCAGCTGCTGGAACCAAAGTAGTAGATCCTCAGCCGAAGTGGTTGGCGGCGCAGGAACCGCAAGGGTCGGCATTGTAACGGTTGTTTTAAACGGCCGAAATAGTCTATGTACTGGTTGTAACACCGTAGCTTGTATATCTGCTAGATCAGCGCTCTGGGGCATGGGGGCAGGAGCGCCTTGCTCCCCAGGTCTGACGATCGGCACATACGGCGCGGGAGATGATTGTTGAACCGGTGAATCGGGTGAGTCGGGAATCATCTCAGTAACTGAAGTGATTTCGTCAATTTGAACGTCAGCGGAGGAATCAGATACCGTCGACATACTGAAGTGGTTTTGGCAGCAATGGTAGTGGCAGCAAAGTCTGTGGAGAAACTAAAGGGGTAGAGGGTAAATTTTTTGCAACTGCACCTCCCCCTATTGAGGTGGGTTGAAACAGCTAAACTCATGCACAGGAATAGTTAGCATGCAATAAGGCGGGAAAAGTGAAAACGATACTAGCACAAGAATAAGCTACTAAGCATGCAACGAAGCAAAACGGTTACAAAATCGAAAGCGGCGACAAGGGAAAACGGCAAAATTGTACATGCAAAGGACATTATCGGTATTGAAGCAAGGTGATACACATAGTGAAACTTAAAGTGTGTGGGTGCTCGCGAAATTATCACGAGAAGATGAAGCGGGCGGTGCGTCATCAGCAGATCCGGACGGAGACGGTTCATCACGAGAACGCCGAGGCAAGGGCAGCGGTTGTGGTAGTTGAGGTCTTGCAACCGGCGCCTGCTGTTGGTGGCGCCAAGCGCGGACACGGGATACAAGGGATCTGGCATACTGCAAATGGTGCGGAGACGATCGGATAAACCCGATGGTATGGAAGAGGGCCCACATCATGGCAAGGAGTTGCAGGATGAATATAAGGGCTGAGAGAAATGGATTCGTAATTTGCGACAGAGCAAGGAGTAACGTTTGTTTCGCGGCGTGTGCGAATGTGTCTGCGACGTAGGATCCGTTGATCATAGTTTCATCAGTAGTAGTAGTAAGGCTTGTCATGACATGTCGCATTTGTTCCTTGAGAAGGTTGGCTTCAGACATAGAGCTGAGCAGCGATTGTAGATCAGTAAACGAGTCAGAGTCAGGTAGCTCGTTGAGAATTTTCTCGTAGTCGGGTGCCTTGTAGTTGACGTGTATAGGCGACAAAGGTAAGTTGAGTTGATGCACCTGCACATGTTCGTGCGATAAAGTATAGTTGTGATACAGGACAGTGTGTCCCAGAACTCGGAAGACAAAACTTCTTGCTGGTCGATACGATTCCAGCAGGTGCACTCCCGGTAGGACAATGTTGTCTGAAATGAGTTGGCCGTATTGACTGTGGCCGTTTTGATCGCGATATTTGATGAGAGGACGTTGGCTGAATGCGTTTCGGTACGCAAGTGACGGTAAGACGGTACCGTTGATAGAGTGACATGCTGCTCTGGACATAAAATCTCCAAGGCTGGAACCCATGGTTTGATGTCCAAGAGTAGTAGTGAGTATCTCAGTAGGGAAGATCTTCCCAATTGCTTTGTAGAGTGTGCCAATTAGCTTCGTGAGTTGGCAATGTAGGAACTTGTTCTCTTCGTTGAAGGTAGTGAGAACTTCTGAAATAAGGTCGTCCTGTTGTGTGTCGAAGGTTGCAAAAAGTCGCTCGAATTGAGAGTATGGCGTTCGAAAAGGGGCACGCCTTAGCCGGTTAGGACGAAAAAGAGCGAGTCTGTCGAGCTCTGTACATTGTTGGTAGCGAAAGATAAAGTTGTTGTTGTCGCAGTGAATATGTTTGCCATAGCAGTTTTTCGCACGAGAGGAGCATTTCCTCCAGTGATGTACCGAGATCCCGAGATCAGGTAAGGAAACTCTATATAAGGACGTAGAGTTGTAATGGAGGAGCATCTTGTGAGTCCCGAGAGGCTTGGTTGGTGGGCAGTTGATATGCGAAGGTACTCGCCATATAAACATACGATTGCCCGTTAAGCAGTATCCACGCCCGATTGAGCACGATGCAAGAGATCCAAGAGACGACGTCATTGTGTCCGTGACGTAATCGTAGTAAATTGTAGTGTGAAACAAGAAGTCGTTTGTTACTGTTCCAGAAGCTGAAGTCGGCCAGACAAACTTATAATGGACTGCATTGCGTGTTGAGTACGCCGCAGGATTAGACAGGATCAGCGGTCCATGTGATGAAACGTTGGTTTTATTCCACGACGAACATTCTGGGTTGTACGGTGGGTGTGCGTCAAAGGTGTTGGCCGATTTTTGATAACTCCCAAAAAAGAAGTAAGTAGTGCTCCAGGAAGTAATCTGTGAAGTGCAAACTGTTGCAGGAATCTTCTGGAGATGCAGATCTGGAGCAAACACGGTAGCAGAGCAGTTGTGTATGGAGAAGGGTGTCTGCGTTTGACAATGTATGTCGTCATCAAAGGTATATAACCCGAGAGAATGCGAACGCTGACATAACAGAAATTTCTGTGTATCCGGATGAAGATTCGTCTGAGCGGCGGATGTGAACAAAAAGAAACATGTAAGCAGCAGACAAACGAACATGTTGTGTTGTTTAGTCAGAGAACCGTTTCGGTGGAATGATTTTGCGACCAGTCCGAGAAGTCTTTACAACTTCAGGCGGTTTTATAGAAGCAGGAGCAGTGACAGTAGGTGGTGTCGTTTGCTGTTTCGCTGAAGTAGCGGAGACTGACTGAGGAGCAGGGTGTCGAGTCTGCAAAGAAAAATTTTGTTGATGCGAGGAGGATGATGGTGAGGGAGCATCAATATCAATTGTATAGCTAGGTTTGAGACGGTCGAGTGAGACGCGATCCGGTTTGCCATGACGGGATATTACAAAATATTTTTCGTATCTTTCCAATACTGGAAAAGGACCAACATAAGGGCGTTCTAACGCACGTTTGACATGATCGCATCTAACATAAACGCGGTCACAATGTTTCAAATCCGGATGCACGTAGGACTGCATGAATTTTGTATGAGCGGTCGTTGGAGTAAACTGAAGGTCGTTGATGAAGTCTCGGTAGGCACCGAGGTAGCTGGATGTAGGAACTGCAGAGGTAAGCTTGGAATCAGAAAAGAAACCACCTGGGAGCCGTAAGGTGTGTCCAAAAGCTAACTCAGCAGGTGTACATTTCAAATCCTGGAGATAGCGATTACGCAGAGCCAAGACAATAAAACCCAATTTGTGAAACCAACGTTCAGGTTCGTCTGAACACTTGATGGCGCGCTTGATTTCTGCATTTGCACGTTCTGTAATTCCATTGGCAGTGGGGTGGTAAGCTGTAGTCAGATTGTGTTGAATACCAAGCGAGCGCATAATTTCCGCCCAAGCGGAACTTATGAAACATGGTCCACGATCACTTGTGAGGATGATTGGAACACCGACCAAGGAACACCAGTGATTTACAAAGTAAGCGGCGACGGTTTCCGTGGTGGCATCAGGGATTGGTATGGCTTGAACGAAACGCGTATAACGGTCAATACATGTAAGGATGTATTTGTAACCATGGGAGGTTGGTAGTGGTCCAATCAAGTCAATTGCAACATCAGAAAATCGTCCGTAGGGAATTTTAAATTTCCCCGGTGCGGTTTTAGTGTGGCGGAAAATTTTTCCTTCCTGGCAGTTTGGGCATTGTTGAACCCAGGTAGCGATTTGTTTACACATCCCTATCCATATAAATCTTTCCTTGATGAGCTTAATTGTGGCTTTTTTTCCAGGATGCGATAAATTATGTAAGTGCAGGAATACTTGACGTTGGAAGGAGGAAGGAACTAGAACACGCTCTGTGTCAGTGGACACGTCACAAAGGATGGTAAGGTCCTTATTGGGCAGCTTGCAGTCCTGGAGTTTGAGTGATGTTGTAGCGGTGCGTAGTCTTTGAATAGCAGGATCATTGGCTTGAGCTTGTGCTATTTTCTCATACTCTAAAGGAGGCGGAACGTCCGAAAGAGTATTAATGTTGGGTGCCGAAGGTTGAGACCTTGACAAGAGGTCCGCCACAACATTGGCAGAGCCTTTGATGTGCTCAATGGTTGTTGTATATTCTGAAACAAACAACAATTGCCGGAACTGTCTTGGAGAGTAATGTTCGGAGAGCTTACTGAGACTTGAAACCAGAGGGAGATGGTCTGTACGCAAAGTGAATTGTCGGCCTGTCAAGAAGTAGCGGAAATGACGTATTGACTTGTAAGCGGCCAACAGTTCTCTGTCAAAGCAACTGTATTTACGTTGACTAGCGCTCAGCTGTCTTGAAAAGAAGGCCAAAGGAACAAGTTGATTTCCTTGCAATTGCTCTAATGTCGCTCCAATACCGGTCAACGAAGCGTCAACTGTTAGATAAGTTGGAGCATGGAGTTTCGGAAACGCTAAAGTGCTAGCATTTGCAATAGCTTGTTTGCTGCTGGCGAAGGCGCATTCGGCTTCGACATTCCATGTTAAAGGGGCCGCGCGTTTGCTGCGACTGTTCGGAACTAGCTTGTAAAGCGGTTGTAAGGTTGTGGAACAATGCTTCAGAAAGCGAAAATAATAGCAATAAATTCCCAAGTAACGTTTCAGCTGTTTGCAGGTTTGTGGCTGTGGGTAATCAAGAATGGCCTGCACTTTTTCTTGAGTTGGTCGTATACCCTCAGAATTTATGTGATGGCCAAGGTAGTCAAGAGACTCGCGGTTGAATTCACTTTTGTCTAAATTGAGCATTAAGCCAAATTCCTCAAGTCGTTGAAAAAGCAACTTAAGGTGTTCAAGATGTTCTGATAGGTTACTACTTCCAATGATGATATCATCGAGGTAAGCAAAGATTCCAAGGTGCTGAAGGGGACGTACTACTTCCCCTATTAGTCTGGAAAAGGTCCGTGGGGCGCCCGATAAACCGAATGGGAGTCTTGTGTATTCAAATTGTCCTAGGGGGCAAACAAACGCCGTTTTATGGACATCTTCTGGAGCCACTTTTATTTGATGAAAGGCGTTTTGGAGATCGCATTTAGAGAAGACAGTTTTACCATACAAAACCTCGGAAAAACTATGTAAGAACGGAAGAGGGTAACAGCTGTCGATTGTTTGTTTGTTGACTAATTTATAATCAACGACAAGACGATATTTATTGCCAGAAGAGCCTTTAGGAACGAGCAAGGCCGGACTTCCATAAGGAGAATCACTGTATCGGATAATTTCTCGCTCCAGCAAGCTGTCAATTTCTTTCTTCAAGATCTGCATTGTTTCTGGGCTATATCGACGTGGACGTGCACGTACAGGAGAACCTGTGGTATGGATGTGGTGAACGATGGAATGCTTCACTGGTTTAACAGCTGACATGGGTTTTTGCAAGTCTGGAAATTGATGTAAAAGGTCTGCAACAGGATCTATCTGGCTGAGAATGGATATGCGAACAGGATCACTTTCAACAGGCTCTAACGTATATTGCTGTTGGTTCGGTACATCTATGAGATGCTTGGCTTTAAGATCCAAAACAAAGTTGTATTCAGTGAGGAAATCCAGCCCCAATATGCAAAAAGGTGTGTCCGCAAGCACAAATTCAAAGGGATAAGAAAAACGAGGATGAAGGGAAACATTAAGTTGTGTAGTGCCATACGTAGTAATTGGCGTGCTGTTAGCAGCGAAAAGCGGTGTTTGCGGTTTGCGGTTTGATACGTCAGCTAAACTAGCGGACAAAAGAGAAGTTGCTGCCGCGCTATCTACATAAAAGTGAATACTATTGGCGTGATCATATACAGTTAACAAGGGGCAGCCTCTTTTTATTGTTGATGCGATCGACGGGACTGACGGGGTTAATGTTGCGTCGATCGCCACGCGTTTTTTGTTGGGCGGGATTGGTTCTCCCACATGCTACAACTTGGGTGACAGCGGCGCGCATCCCTACCGAAGCGGGCGTGGTAATAACATAAGCCATTAGAAGCATCAGACGCGCAAGGGTAATTGCTACGTTGGTAGTCTGGTTTCTGAAATGTGGGGGATGAATGTAAAAAATTATATTTGCGTTGGTTTGCAAAAGAAGAACCATTTTGTCGGCGATTATCTCGATTAAACCCGTTGTTGCTGTATGATTTGTGAAACTGTCCATTGTTTGTGCGTGGTGATCGTTGTTGCCATGCTGAGTTAAATGAATTGCGTTGGTTTGGCGTATTTTGATTTGTGAAATTCGTATTTCTTTGCCCGGAACTCTTAGATTCGTTGTTAGCGTTAGATCGTGTATAGCGCGGTGGTTTAGACAATTGAATTTGCTGTATTTGCGGTTGCATTGGGTAGTCAATGTCATCCGTATCAGTGATGGCAAGGGAAAGGTTGTGCGAAGAAGTTTTTGGTTGTTTAAGCAGCAAGATTTCGTGGGCTCTGCTTGCAAGGTTCTGGAGATCGTGATGTTCCACGCTGGCTAACGCAATTGCGACGTCTGGTGGTAACGCTTTAAGGAATTTAGCACGAATTAGTTTGACGACTGGCGGAGTAAGATTCTCTTGACCTACTGCGCTCATTAATTCGCGCATTAAATGTTTCGGGGACTGATCGTGCAGCGTCAGGTCCGCCAACAAAAAATCTAAATGGTCCTCACGTTTATCAAAGTTTCTCAAGATTTCATTGATCAATATGTCGTAGCAGTTCTGTGCTGACGCCGAAGGTAACCGAAGGAGCGCGAGGTCTTTCGCAGGAATTGCCTCTACCGCCAACAAGTAACGATTAGTTTGAGAAGTGATTTGATAAAGAGAAAATTTATGTTCAAGGTGAGAAATCCACGCTTCGGGATTAAATTTCCAAAAGGTAGGAAGTTTAACGTGTGAAAACAAATCGTTTCGTAAAGTATTGTTCTGTGGTTGCGCGTTTGTTGGTAATTGGTTACTAGTACCCAGACCAGACGGACCAGCAATGCCATTATCGGGAGTATTTGCAGATCCCTCCCCGTTTTCGTTCGACATAGTTGTATTATTAATTGACTCGTTGGAACGGTCGGTTGATCGTGTGCTCATGTGGTATTCTGTCTTAGCTTTGCCAGGCACCGAAGTAACTTTTCGTTGTGTCGGCACAGGTTGTGACATTTATCAAAACCGATAGAAAATGTTTTAGGCGGCGCACCGCAAAAATTGTTCACAATTGAACCAAAAAATACTTTACAACAAGAAACTTTTATTTCAAACTGCAGCACAATGCAGCACAATAAGAATAGCTTAAGCTAATTTAATAAGGTACAAGCCGATGAGCATGCATTTACAAGCTATGGTTGCAAGTAGTTGTATAAAAAGTGAAAAATCCACTTACCAGTGAAGAACGGTTGTGCGAATTGCGAGAGTGTGAGAATTGAAACGCGTCGTTTTTGACACAAGATCGTCAGTGATCACTAGAACGTCGGTGGTTTATTAGAACGTCGAAGCGTCGGGTTGTCAGTAGAACGTCGGGTTGTCACCAGAAATGTCGGTGGTCACTAGAACGTCGGGGTCATCAGAAATGTAGAGGTTGGGGTCGTTTTAGGATGTAGAGGTTGATGCCGACAGATGCAGATACAGATGCAGAGTTTATCGGTCTTAGCTTACGTTACGTTATTGACTTAGTTAACCTACTACATTAGTATCTGACTCTATTGTTGCGTGCGGTTAGAATTCTCTAACCTTTCTGATAGCCGAACGTTCGTGTTATATTATAACAAATACCGTTTGCCAGAAAAGGCTTTTATTGTAGGTGCTGTACACTTTCTCAATATTACAAATAACCGAGAACACAAGTCATGTGACTGTTTACACGATGTCTACTGATTCAATCACCACAACTACAGTAGTACGGTATTACATATGTCTATAACTTCGCGTCTGTGACTGAGGTTCTGAGGCTCTGAGGGAGTCTCACACAAAAGTTCAAGCTTATAAAACGTGCTGCGATGTGGCGGAAATATATGACAAAAAAGGCATGAACATTTCAAAGCGTGTGAACGTGAAAAATTGTGTGTTTGCAATGCAAATTAAATTTGGTTAAGTTGGAAACAGTTACTTGGAAGCGACCTGGTAACGTACTAAATAAGGAGCTTTCACACGAAGTTATTCGTAGCAAGTTTTCAAATATACCAACGGTAGTTTGCAGTGTTCTGAAAAGGCAAGTTTTAAACTCCATTTACTAGCTGGAAAACTCTTTCATAAGAATGATGTGGCGGGACTGAAAGTTTAAAAACTCCAATTGTTCTGGAAAACACATTTCTACGAAAGACGTAAGGATTTTACAAAAGCGAGCCAAGCCGCCACATTCCTCCCCCGCTACGGAAGGAAAAAGATGACAATTAACATGTAACGTACTGAAGGTGGCAATGGCGAGCAAGCACAAACAAAAAACTGAAGTTATATACAAATGAATGAACTGTAACATATGCTTAAAATAACTGATGGTAATATAGCTACATGTTGGAGGGTATCTCCAAGATTAACCGGGCATGCAAAAATTGTTTGAACTGTTCGTATTCCAGGGTTTTGTCCGTAACCCCGTTGGATATATACTTCATCAAGGGGGCCATGTGGAAAGCAGGTGTGGCTGCTACCATGGTAAGGATTTTGCTCATAAACTCAAAATCAGGAACCAGCTGGAACAGTTCATCCAGCTGCTGGAACCAAAGTAGTAGATCCTCAGCCGAAGTGGTTGGCGGCGCAGGAACCGCAAGGGTCGGCATTGTAACGGTTGTTTTAAACGGCCGAAATAGTCTATGTACTGGTTGTAACACCGTAGCTTGTATATCTGCTAGATCAGCGCTCTGGGGCATGGGGGCAGGAGCGCCTTGCTCCCCAGGTCTGACGATCGGCACATACGGCGCGGGAGATGATTGTTGAACCGGTGAATCGGGTGAGTCGGGAATCATCTCAGTAACTGAAGTGATTTCGTCAATTTGAACGTCAGCGGAGGAATCAGATACCGTCGACATACTGAAGTGGTTTTGGCAGCAATGGTAGTGGCAGCAAAGTCTGTGGAGAAACTAAAGGGGTAGAGGGTAAATTTTTTGCAACTGCACCTCCCCCTATTGAGGTGGGTTGAAACAGCTAAACTCATGCACAGGAATAGTTAGCATGCAATAAGGCGGGAAAAGTGAAAACGATACTAGCACAAGAATAAGCTACTAAGCATGCAACGAAGCAAAACGGTTACAAAATCGAAAGCGGCGACAAGGGAAAACGGCAAAATTGTACATGCAAAGGACATTATCGGTATTGAAGCAAGGTGATACACATAGTGAAACTTAAAGTGTGTGGGTGCTCGCGAAATTATCACGAGAAGATGAAGCGGGCGGTGCGTCATCAGCAGATCCGGACGGAGACGGTTCATCACGAGAACGCCGAGGCAAGGGCAGCGGTTGTGGTAGTTGAGGTCTTGCAACCGGCGCCTGCTGTTGGTGGCGCCAAGCGCGGACACGGGATACAAGGGATCTGGCATACTGCAAATGGTGCGGAGACGATCGGATAAACCCGATGGTATGGAAGAGGGCCCACATCATGGCAAGGAGTTGCAGGATGAATATAAGGGCTGAGAGAAATGGATTCGTAATCTGCGACAGAGCAAGGAGTAACGTTTGTTTCGCGGCGTGTGCGAATGTGTCTGCGACGTAGGATCCGTTGATCATGGTTTCATCGGTAGTAGTAAGGCTTGTCATGACATGTCGCATTTGTTCCTTGAGAAGGTTGGCTTCAGACATAGAGCTGAGCAGCGATTGAAGATCAGTAAACGAGTCAGAGTCAGGTAGCTCGTTGAGAATTTTCTCGTAGTCGGGTGCCTTGTAGTTGACGTGTATAGGCGACAAAGGTAAGTTGAGTTGATGCACCTGCACATGTTCGTGCGATAAAGTATAGTTGTGATACAGGACAGTGTGTCCCAGAACTCGGAAGACAAAACTTCTTGCTGGTCGATACGATTCCAGCAGGTGCACTCCCGGTAGGACAATGTTGTCTGAAATGAGTTGGCCGTATTGACTGTGGCCGTTTTGATCGCGATATTTGATGAGAGGACGTTGGCTGAATGCGTTTCGGTACGCAAGTGACGGTAAGACGGTACCGTTGATAGAGTGACATGCTGCTCTGGACATAAAATCTCCAAGGCTGGAACCCATGGTTTGATGTCCAAGAGTAGTAGTGAGTATCTCAGTAGGGAAGATCTTCCCAATTGCTTTGTAGAGTGTGCCAATTAGCTTCGTGAGTTGGCAATGTAGGAACTTGTTCTCTTCGTTGAAGGTAGTGAGAACTTCTGAAATAAGGTCGTCCTGTTGTGTGTCGAAGGTTGCAAAAAGTCGCTCGAATTGAGAGTATGGCGTTCGAAAAGGGGCACGCCTTAGCCGGTTAGGACGAAAAAGAGCGAGTCTGTCGAGCTCTGTACATTGTTGGTAGCGAAAGATAAAGTTGTTGTTGTCGCAGTGAATATGTTTGCCATAGCAGTTTTTCGCACGAGAGGAGCATTTCCTCCAGTGATGTACCGAGATCCCGAGATCAGGTAAGGAAACTCTATATAAGGACGTAGAGTTGTAATGGAGGAGCATCTTGTGAGTCCCGAGAGGCTTGGTTGGTGGGCAGTTGATATGCGAAGGTACTCGCCATATAAACATACGATTGCCCGTTAAGCAGTATCCACGCCCGATTGAGCACGATGCAAGAGATCCAAGAGACGACGTCATTGTGTCCGTGACGTAATCGTAGTAAATTGTAGTGTGAAACAAGAAGTCGTTTGTTACTGTTCCAGAAGCTGAAGTCGGCCAGACAAACTTATAATGGACTGCATTGCGTGTTGAGTACGCCGCAGGATTAGACAGGATCAGCGGTCCATGTGATGAAACGTTGGTTTTATTCCACGACGAACATTCTGGGTTGTACGGTGGGTGTGCGTCAAAGGTGTTGGCCGATTTTTGATAACTCCCAAAAAAGAAGTAAGTAGTGCTCCAGGAAGTAATCTGTGAAGTGCAAACTGTTGCAGGAATCTTCTGGAGATGCAGATCTGGAGCAAACACGGTAGCAGAGCAGTTGTGTATGGAGAAGGGTGTCTGCGTTTGACAATGTATGTCGTCATCAAAGGTATATAACCCGAGAGAATGCGAACGCTGACATAACAGAAATTTCTGTGTATCCGGATGAAGATTCGTCTGAGCGGCGGATGTGAACAAAAAGAAACATGTAAGCAGCAGACAAACGAACATGTTGTGTTGTTTAGTCAGAGAACCGTTTCGGTGGAATGATTTTGCGACCAGTCCGAGAAGTCTTTACAACTTCAGGCGGTTTTATAGAAGCAGGAGCAGTGACAGTAGGTGGTGTCGTTTGCTGTTTCGCTGAAGTAGCGGAGACTGACTGAGGAGCAGGGTGTCGAGTCTGCAAAGAAAAATTTTGTTGATGCGAGGAGGATGATGGTGAGGGAGCATCAATATCAATTGTATAGCTAGGTTTGAGACGGTCGAGTGAGACGCGATCCGGTTTGCCATGACGGGATATTACAAAATATTTTTCGTATCTTTCCAATACTGGAAAAGGACCAACATAAGGGCGTTCTAACGCACGTTTGACATGATCGCATCTAACATAAACGCGGTCACAATGTTTCAAATCCGGATGCACGTAGGACTGCATGAATTTTGTATGAGCGGTCGTTGGAGTAAACTGAAGGTCGTTGATGAAGTCTCGGTAGGCACCGAGGTAGCTGGATGTAGGAACTGCAGAGGTAAGCTTGGAATCAGAAAAGAAACCACCTGGGAGCCGTAAGGTGTGTCCAAAAGCTAACTCAGCAGGTGTACATTTCAAATCCTGGAGATAGCGATTACGCAGAGCCAAGACAATAAAACCTAATTTGTGAAACCAACGTTCAGGTTCGTCTGAACACTTGATGGCGCGCTTGATTTCTGCATTTGCACGTTCTGTAATTCCATTGGCAGTGGGGTGGTAAGCTGTAGTCAGATTGTGTTGAATACCAAGCGAGCGCATAATTTCCGCCCAAGCGGAACTTATGAAACATGGTCCACGATCACTTGTGAGGATGATTGGAACACCGACCAAGGAATACCAGTGATTTACAAAGTAAGCGGCGACGGTTTCCGTGGTGGCATCAGGGATTGGTATGGCTTGAACGAAACGCGTATAACGGTCAATACATGTAAGGATGTATTTGTAACCATGGGAGGTTGGTAGTGGTCCAATCAAGTCAATTGCAACATCAGAAAATCGTCCGTAGGGAATTTTAAATTTCCCCGGTGCGGTTTTAGTGTGGCGGAAAATTTTTCCTTCCTGGCAGTTTGGGCATTGTTGAACCCAGGTAGCGATTTGTTTACACATCCCTATCCATATAAATCTTTCCTTGATGAGCTTAATTGTGGCTTTTTTTCCAGGATGCGATAAATTATGTAAGTGCAGGAATACTTGACGTTGGAAGGAGGAAGGAACTAGAACACGCTCTGTGTCAGTGGACACGTCACAAAGGATGGTAAGGTCCTTATTGGGCAGCTTGCAGTCCTGGAGTTTGAGTGATGTTGTAGCGGTGCGTAGTCTTTGAATAGCAGGATCATTGGCTTGAGCTTGTGCTATTTTCTCATACTCTAAAGGAGGCGGAACGTCCGAAAGAGTATTAATGTTGGGTGCCGAAGGTTGAGACCTTGACAAGAGGTCCGCCACAACATTGGCAGAGCCTTTGATGTGCTCAATGGTTGTTGTATATTCTGAAACAAACAACAATTGCCGGAACTGTCTTGGAGAGTAATGTTCGGAGAGCTTACTGAGACTTGAAACCAGAGGGAGATGGTCTGTACGCAAAGTGAATTGTCGGCCTGTCAAGAAGTAGCGGAAATGACGTATTGACTTGTAAGCGGCCAACAGTTCTCTGTCAAAGCAACTGTATTTACGTTGACTAGCGCTCAGCTGTCTTGAAAAGAAGGCCAAAGGAACAAGTTGATTTCCTTGCAATTGCTCTAATGTCGCTCCAATACCGGTCAACGAAGCGTCAACTGTTAGATAAGTTGGAGCATGGAGTTTCGGAAACGCTAAAGTGCTAGCATTTGCAATAGCTTGTTTGCTGCTGGCGAAGGCGCATTCGGCTTCGACATTCCATGTTAAAGGGGCCGCGCGTTTGCTGCGACTGTTCGGAACTAGCTTGTAAAGCGGTTGTAAGGTTGTGGAACAATGCTTCAGAAAGCGAAAATAATAGCAATAAATTCCCAAGTAACGTTTCAGCTGTTTGCAGGTTTGTGGCTGTGGGTAATCAAGAATGGCCTGCACTTTTTCTTGAGTTGGTCGTATACCCTCAGAATTTATGTGATGGCCAAGGTAGTCAAGAGACTCGCGGTTGAATTCACTTTTGTCTAAATTGAGCATTAAGCCAAATTCCTCAAGTCGTTGAAAAAGCAACTTAAGGTGTTCAAGATGTTCTGATAGGTTACTACTTCCAATGATGATATCATCGAGGTAAGCAAAGATTCCAAGGTGCTGAAGGGGACGTACTACTTCCCCTATTAGTCTGGAAAAGGTCCGTGGGGCGCCCGATAAACCGAATGGGAGTCTTGTGTATTCAAATTGTCCTAGGGGGCAAACAAACGCCGTTTTATGGACATCTTCTGGAGCCACTTTTATTTGATGAAAGGCGTTTTGGAGATCGCATTTAGAGAAGACAGTTTTACCATACAAAACCTCGGAAAAACTATGTAAGAACGGAAGAGGGTAACAGCTGTCGATTGTTTGTTTGTTGACTAATTTATAATCAACGACAAGACGATATTTATTGCCAGAAGAGCCTTTAGGAACGAGCAAGGCCGGACTTCCATAAGGAGAATCACTGTATCGGATAATTTCTCGCTCCAGCAAGCTGTCAATTTCTTTCTTCAAGATCTGCATTGTTTCTGGGCTATATCGACGTGGACGTGCACGTACAGGAGAACCTGTGGTATGGATGTGGTGAACGATGGAATGCTTCACTGGTTTAACAGCTGACATGGGTTTTTGCAAGTCTGGAAATTGATGTAAAAGGTCTGCAACAGGATCTATCTGGCTGAGAATGGATATGCGAACAGGATCACTTTCAACAGGCTCTAACGTATATTGCTGTTGGTTCGGTACATCTATGAGATGCTTGGCTTTAAGATCCAAAACAAAGTTGTATTCAGTGAGGAAATCCAGCCCCAATATGCAAAAAGGTGTGTCCGCAAGCACAAATTCAAAGGGATAAGAAAAACGAGGATGAAGGGAAACATTAAGTTGTGTAGTGCCATACGTAGTAATTGGCGTGCTGTTAGCAGCGAAAAGCGGTGTTTGCGGTTTGCGGTTTGATACGTCAGCTAAACTAGCGGACAAAAGAGAAGTTGCTGCCGCGCTATCTACATAAAAGTGAATACTATTGGCGTGATCATATACAGTTAACAAGGGGCAGCCTCTTTTTATTGTTGATGCGATCGACGGGACTGACGGGGTTAATGTTGCGTCGATCGCCACGCGTTTTTTGTTGGGCGGGATTGGTTCTCCCACATGCTACAACTTGGGTGACAGCGGCGCGCATCCCTACCGAAGCGGGCGTGGTAATAACATAAGCCATTAGAAGCATCAGACGCGCAAGGGTAATTGCTACGTTGGTAGTCTGGTTTCTGAAATGTGGGGGATGAATGTAAAAAATTATATTTGCGTTGGTTTGCAAAAGAAGAACCATTTTGTCGGCGATTATCTCGATTAAACCCGTTGTTGCTGTATGATTTGTGAAACTGTCCATCGTTTGTGCGTGGTGATCGTTGTTGCCATGCTGAGTTAAATGAATTGCGTTGGTTTGGCGTATTTTGATTTGTGAAATTCGTATTTCTTTGCCCGGAACTCTTAGATTCGTTGTTAGCGTTAGATCGTGTATAGCGCGGTGGTTTAGACAATTGAATTTGCTGTATTTGCGGTTGCATTGGGTAGTCAATGTCATCCGTATCAGTGATGGCAAGGGAAAGGTTGTGCGAAGAAGTTTTTGGTTGTTTAAGCAGCAAGATTTCGTGGGCTCTGCTTGCAAGGTTCTGGAGATCGTGATGTTCCACGCTGGCTAACGCAATTGCGACGTCTGGTGGTAACGCTTTAAGGAATTTAGCACGAATTAGTTTGACGACTGGCGGAGTAAGATTCTCTTGACCTACTGCGCTCATTAATTCGCGCATTAAATGTTTCGGGGACTGATCGTGCAGCGTCAGGTCCGCCAACAAAAAATCTAAATGGTCCTCACGTTTATCAAAGTTTCTCAAGATTTCATTGATCAATATGTCGTAGCAGTTCTGTGCTGACGCCGAAGGTAACCGAAGGAGCGCGAGGTCTTTCGCAGGAATTGCCTCTACCGCCAACAAGTAACGATTAGTTTGAGAAGTGATTTGATAAAGAGAAAATTTATGTTCAAGGTGAGAAATCCACGCTTCGGGATTAAATTTCCAAAAGGTAGGAAGTTTAACGTGTGAAAACAAATCGTTTCGTAAAGTATTGTTCTGTGGTTGCGCGTTTGTTGGTAATTGGTTACTAGTACCCAGACCAGACGGACCAGCAATGCCATTATCGGGAGTATTTGCAGATCCCTCCCCGTTTTCGTTCGACATAGTTGTATTATTAATTGACTCGTTGGAACGGTCGGTTGATCGTGTGCTCATGTGGTATTCTGTCTTAGCTTTGCCAGGCACCGAAGTAACTTTTCGTTGTGTCGGCACAGGTTGTGACATTTATCAAAACCGATAGAAAATGTTTTAGGCGGCGCACCGCAAAAATTGTTCACAATTGAACCAAAAAATACTTTACAACAAGAAACTTTTATTTCAAACTGCAGCACAATGCAGCACAATAAGAATAGCTTAAGCTAATTTAATAAGGTACAAGCCGATGAGCATGCATTTACAAGCTATGGTTGCAAGTAGTTGTATAAAAAGTGAAAAATCCACTTACCAGTGAAGAACGGTTGTGCGAATTGCGAGAGTGTGAGAATTGAAACGCGTCGTTTTTGACACAAGATCGTCAGTGATCACTAGAACGTCGGTGGTTTATTAGAACGTCGAAGCGTCGGGTTGTCAGTAGAACGTCGGGTTGTCACCAGAAATGTCGGTGGTCACTAGAACGTCGGGGTCATCAGAAATGTCGGTGGTCACTAGAACGTCGGGGTCACCAGAAATGTAGAGGTTGGGGTCGTTTTAGGATGTAGAGGTTGATGCCGACAGATGCAGATACAGATGCAGAGTTTATCGGTCTTAGCTTACGTTACGTTATTGACTTAGTTAACCTACTACATTAGTATCTGACTCTATTGTTGCGTGCGGTTAGAATTCTCTAACCTTTCTGATAGCCGAACGTTCGTGTTATATTATAACAAATACCGTTTGCCAGAAAAGGCTTTTATTGTAGGTGCTGTACACTTTCTCAATATTACAAATAACCGAGAACACAAGTCATGTGACTGTTTACACGATGTCTACTGATTCAATCACCACAACTACAGTAGTACGGTATTACATATGTCTATAACTTCGCGTCTGTGACTGAGGTTCTGAGGCTCTGAGGGAGTCTCACACAAAAGTTCAAGCTTATAAAACGTGCTGCGATGTGGCGGAAATATATGACAAAAAAGGCATGAACATTTCAAAGCGTGTGAACGTGAAAAATTGTGTGTTTGCAATGCAAATTAAATTTGGTTAAGTTGGAAACAGTTACTTGGAAGCGACCTGGTAACGTACTAAATAAGGAGCTTTCACACGAAGTTATTCGTAGCAAGTTTTCAAATATACCAACGGTAGTTTGCAGTGTTCTGAAAAGGCAAGTTTTAAACTCCATTTACTAGCTGGAAAACTCTTTCATAAGAATGATGTGGCGGGACTGAAAGTTTAAAAACTCCAATTGTTCTGGAAAACACATTTCTACGAAAGACGTAAGGATTTTACAAAAGCGAGCCAAGCCGCCACAAATTCACATTGCAAAAAGTTCTAACGCGTCTCAAAAAGTTTATTGGAGTCTAATAAGTAAATAGTAAAAGTATAATAGTTAACCAATAAAAGGTTTGTCTGTTATCGTTAAAAGATATTAACTACAACATATGCACTATACATTAGTTATATAGGCCCTAAAAAGTGCCTTGTGAACTATATGGTGCCAAATGTTTAATTCACATTGCAAAAAATTCTAACGGGTCCTAACGGGTCTCAAAATTTTTATTAGAGTCTAATAAGTGAATAATAAAAGTATAACAGTTAACCAATAAAAGGTTTGTCTGTTATCGTTAAAAGAACTTAACTAAATCATTTGCACTATACATTAGTTAAATAGGTCCTAAAAAGTACCTTGTTTACTATATGGTGCAAAATGTTTAATTCATATTCCCAAAAGTTCTAACGCGTTTCAAAATGTTTATTAGAGTCTAATAAGTTAACAATAAAAGTATAACAGTTAACCAATAAAGTTTGTCTGTTATCGTTAAAAGAACTTAACTAAAACATTTGCACTATACATTAGTTATATAGGTATAAAAAAGTGCCTTGTGAACTATATGGTGCCAAATGTTTAGTTCACATTGCAAAAAGTTCTAACGGGTCTCAAAATGTTTATTAGAGTCTAATAAGTAAATAATAAAAGTATAACAGTTAACCAATAAAAGGTTTGTCTGTTATCGTTAAAAGAACTTAACTAAAACATTTGCACTATACATTAGTTATATAGGTCCTAAAAAGTGCCTTGTGAACTATATGGTGCCAAATGTTTAATTCACATTGCAAAAAACTCTAACGGGTCTCAAAATGTTTATTAGAGTCTAATAAGTAAATAATAAAAGTATAACAGTTAACCAATAAAAGGTTTGTCTGTTATCGTTAAAAGAACTTAACTAAAAAATTTGCACTATACATTAGTTATATAGGTCCTAAAAAGTGCCTTGTGAACTATATGGTGCCAAATGTTTAATTCACATTGCAAAAAGTTCTAACGGGTCTCAAAATGTTTATTAGAGTCTAATAAGTAAATAATAAAATTATGACAGTTAACCAATAAAAGATTTGTCTGTTATCGTTAAAAGAACTTAACTAAAACATTTGCACTATACATTAGTTATATAGGTCCTAAAAAGTGCCTTGTGAACTATATGGTGCCAAATGTTTAATTAACATTGCAAAAAGTTCTAACGGCTCTCAAAATGTTTATTAGAGTCTAATAAGTAAATAATAAAAGTATAACAGTTAACCAATAAAGCGTTTGTCTGTTATCGTTAAAAGAACTTAACTAAAACATTTGCACTATACATTAGTTATATAGGTCCTAAAAAGTGCCTTGTGAACTACATGGTGCCAAATGTTTAATTCACATTGCAAAAAGTTCTAACGGGTGTCAAAATGTTTATTAGAGTCTAATAAGTAAATAATAAAAGTATAACAGTTAACCAATAAAAGGTTTGTCTGTTATCGTTAAAAGAACTTAACTAAAACATTTGCACTATACATTAGTTATATAGGTCCTAAAAAGTGCCTTGTGAACTATATGGTGCCAAATGTTTAGTTCACATTGCAAAAAGTTCTAACGGTCTCAAAATGTTTATTAAAGTCTAATAAGTAAATAATAAAAGTATAACAGTTAACCAATAAAAGGTTTGTCTGTTATCGTTAAAAGAACTTAACTAAAACATTTGCACTATACATTAGTTATATAGGTCCTAAAAAGTGCCTTGTGAACTATATGGTGTCAAATGTTTAATTCACATTGCAAAAAATTATAACGGGTCTCAAAATGTTTATTAGAGTCTAATAAGTAAATAATAAAAGTATAACAGTTAACCAAGAAAATCTTTGTCTGTTATCGTTAAAAGAACTTAACTAAAACATTTGCACTATACATTAGTTATATAGGTCCTAAAAAGTGCCTTGTGAACTATATGGTGTCAAATGTTTAATTCACATTGCAAAAAGTTCTAACGGGTCTCAAAATGTTTATTAGTGTCTAATAAGTAAATAATAAAAGTATAACAGTTAACCAAGAAAATCTTTGTCTGTTATCGTTAAAAGAACTTAACTAAAACATTTGCACTATACATTAGTTATATAGGTCCTAAAAAGTGCCTTGTGAACTATATGGTGCCAAATGTTTAATTCACGTTGCAAAAAGTTCTGACGGGTCTCAACATGTTTATTAGAATCTAATAAGTAAACAATAAAAGTATAACAGTTAACCAATAAAGTTTGTCTGTTATCGTTAAAAGAACTTAACTAAGACATATGCACTATACAATAGTTATATAGGTCCTAAGAAGAATTTTGTGAAATACTGTATATGGTGCGAAATGTTTAATTCACATTGCAAAAAGTTCTAACGCGTCTCAAAAAGTTTATTGGAGTCTAATAAGTAAATAGTAAAAGTATAATAGTTAACCAATAAAAGGTTTGTCTGTTATCGTTAAAAGATATTAACTACAACATATGCACTATACATTAGTTATATAGGCCCTAAAAAGTGCCTTGTGAACTATATGGTGCAAAACGTTTAATTCACATTGCAAAAAATTCTAACGGGTCCTAACGGGTCTCAAAATGTTTATTAGAGTCTAATAAGTAAATAATAAAAGTATAACAGTTAACCAATAAAAGGTTTGTCTGTTATCGTTAAAAGAACTTAACTAAATCATTTGCACTATACATTAGTTAAATAGGTCCTAAAAAGTGCCTTGTGAACTATATGGTGCAAAATGTTTAATTCATATTCCCAAAAGTTCTAACGCGTTTCAAAATGTTTATTAGAGTCTAATAAGTTAACAATAAAAGTATAACAGTTAACCAATAAAGTTTGTCTGTTATCGTTAAAAGAACTTAACTAAAACATTTGCACTATACATTAGTTATATAGGTATAAAAAAGTGCCTTGTGAACTATATGGTGCCAAATGTTTAGTTCACATTGCAAAAAGTTCTAACGGGTCTCAAAATGTTTATTAGAGTCTAATAAGTAAATAATAAAAGTATAACAGTTAACCAATAAAAGGTTTGTCTGTTATCGTTAAAAGAACTTAACTAAAAAATTTGCACTATACATTAGTTATATAGGTCCTAAAAAGTGCCTTGTGAACTATATGGTGCCAAATGTTTAATTCACATTGCAAAAAGTTCTAACGGGTCCCAAAATGTTTATTAGAGACTAATAAGTAAATAATAAAAGTATAACAGTTAACCAATAAAAGGTTTGTCTGTTATCGTTAAAAGAACTTAACTAAAACATTTGCACTATACATTAGTTATATAGGTCCTAAAAAGTGCCTTGTGAACTATATGGTGCCAAATGTTTAATTAACATTGCAAAAAGTTCTAACGGCTCTCAAAATGTTTATTAGAGTCTAATAAGTAAATAATAAAAGTATAACAGTTAACCAATAAAGCGTTTGTCTGTTATCGTTAAAAGAACTTAACTAAAACATTTGCACTATACATTAGTTATATAGGTCCTAAAAAGTGCCTTGTGAACTACATGGTGCCAAATGTTTAATTCACATTGCAAAAAGTTCTAACGGGTGTCAAAATGTTTATTAGAGTCTAATAAGTAAATAATAAAAGTATAACAGTTAACCAATAAAAGGTTTGTCTGTTATCGTTAAAAGAACTTAACTAAAACATTTGCACTATACATTAGTTATATAGGTCCTAAAAAGTGCCTTGTGAACTATATGGTGCCAAATGTTTAGTTCACATTGCAAAAAGTTCTAACGGTCTCAAAATGTTTATTAAAGTCTAATAAGTAAATAATAAAAGTATAACAGTTAACCAATAAAAGGTTTGTCGGTTATCGTTAAAAGAACTTAACTAAAACATTTGCACTATACATTAGTTATATAGGTCCTAAAAAGTGCCTTGTGAACTATATGGTGTCAAATGTTTAATTCACATTGCAAAAAATTATAACGGGTCTCAAAATGTTTATTAGAGTCTAATAAGTAAATAATAAAAGTATAACAGTTAACCAAGAAAATCTTTGTCTGTTATCGTTAAAAGAACTTAACTAAAACATTTGCACTATACATTAGTTATATAGGTCCTAAAAAGTGCCTTGTGAACTATATGGTGCCAAATGTTTAATTCACGTTGCAAAAAGTTCTGACGGGTCTCAACATGTTTATTAGAATCTAATAAGTAAACAATAAAAGTATAACAGTTAACCAATAAAGTTTGTCTGTTATCGTTAAAAGAACTTAACTAAGACATATGCACTATACAATAGTTATATAGGTCCTAAGAAGAATTTTGTGAAATACTGTATATGGTGCGAAATGTTTAATTCACATTGCAAAAAGTTCTAACGCGTCTCAAAAAGTTTATTGGAGTCTAATAAGTAAATAGTAAAAGTATAATAGTTAACCAATAAAAGGTTTGTCTGTTATCGTTAAAAGATATTAACTACAACATATGCACTATACATTAGTTATATAGGCCCTAAAAAGTGCCTTGTGAACTATATGGTGCAAAACGTTTAATTCACATTGCAAAAAATTCTAACGGGTCCTAACGGGTCTCAAAATGTTTATTAGAGTCTAATAAGTAAATAATAAAAGTATAACAGTTAACCAATAAAAGGTTTGTCTGTTATCGTTAAAAGAACTTAACTAAATCATTTGCACTATACATTAGTTAAATAGGTCCTAAAAAGTGCCTTGTGAACTATATGGTGCAAAATGTTTAATTCATATTCCCAAAAGTTCTAACGCGTTTCAAAATGTTTATTAGAGTCTAATAAGTTAACAATAAAAGTATAACAGTTAACCAATAAAGTTTGTCTGTTATCGTTAAAAGAACTTAACTAAAACATTTGCACTATACATTAGTTATATAGGTATAAAAAAGTGCCTTGTGAACTATATGGTGCCAAATGTTTAGTTCACATTGCAAAAAGTTCTAACGGGTCTCAAAATGTTTATTAGAGTCTAATAAGTAAATAATAAAAGTATAACAGTTAACCAATAAAAGGTTTGTCTGTTATCGTTAAAAGAACTTAACTAAAAAATTTGCACTATACATTAGTTATATAGGTCCTAAAAAGTGCCTTGTGAACTATATGGTGCCAAATGTTTAATTCACATTGCAAAAAGTTCTAACGGGTCCCAAAATGTTTATTAGAGACTAATAAGTAAATAATAAAAGTATAACAGTTAACCAATAAAAGGTTTGTCTGTTATCGTTAAAAGAACTTAACTAAAACATTTGCACTATACATTAGTTATATAGGTCCTAAAAAGTGCCTTGTGAACTATATGGTGCCAAATGTTTAATTAACATTGCAAAAAGTTCTAACGGCTCTCAAAATGTTTATTAGAGTCTAATAAGTAAATAATAAAAGTATAACAGTTAACCAATAAAGCGTTTGTCTGTTATCGTTAAAAGAACTTAACTAAAACATTTGCACTATACATTAGTTATATAGGTCCTAAAAAGTGCCTTGTGAACTACATGGTGCCAAATGTTTAATTCACATTGCAAAAAGTTCTAACGGGTGTCAAAATGTTTATTAGAGTCTAATAAGTAAATAATAAAAGTATAACAGTTAACCAATAAAAGGTTTGTCTGTTATCGTTAAAAGAACTTAACTAAAACATTTGCACTATACATTAGTTATATAGGTCCTAAAAAGTGCCTTGTGAACTATATGGTGCCAAATGTTTAGTTCACATTGCAAAAAGTTCTAACGGTCTCAAAATGTTTATTAAAGTCTAATAAGTAAATAATAAAAGTATAACAGTTAACCAATAAAAGGTTTGTCGGTTATCGTTAAAAGAACTTAACTAAAACATTTGCACTATACATTAGTTATATAGGTCCTAAAAAGTGCCTTGTGAACTATATGGTGTCAAATGTTTAATTCACATTGCAAAAAATTATAACGGGTCTCAAAATGTTTATTAGAGTCTAATAAGTAAATAATAAAAGTATAACAGTTAACCAAGAAAATCTTTGTCTGTTATCGTTAAAAGAACTTAACTAAAACATTTGCACTATACATTAGTTATATAGGTCCTAAAAAGTGCCTTGTGAACTATATGGTGTCAAATGTTTAATTCACATTGCAAAAAGTTCTAACGGGTCTCAAAATGTTTATTAGTGTCTAATAAGTAAATAATAAAAGTATAACAGTTAACCAAGAAAATCTTTGTCTGTTATCGTTAAAAGAACTTAACTAAAACATTTGCACTATACATTAGTTATATAGGTCCTAAAAAGTGCCTTGTGAACTATATGGTGCCAAATGTTTAATTCACGTTGCAAAAAGTTCTAACGGGTCTCAAAATGTTTATTAGAATCTAATAAGTAAACAATAAAAGTATAACAGTTAACCAATAAAGTTTGTCTGTTATCGTTAAAAGAACTTAACTAAGACATATGCACTATACAATAGTTATATAGGTCCTAAGAAGAATTTTGTGAAATACTGTATATGGTGCGAAATGTTTAATTCACATTGCAAAAAGTTCTAACGCGTCTCAAAAAGTTTATTGGAGTCTAATAAGTAAATAGTAAAAGTATAATAGTTAACCAATAAAAGGTTTGTCTGTTATCGTTAAAAGATATTAACTACAACATATGCACTATACATTAGTTATATAGGCCCTAAAAAGTGCCTTGTGAACTATATGGTGCAAAACGTTTAATTCACATTGCAAAAAATTCTAACGGGTCCTAACGGGTCTCAAAATGTTTATTAGAGTCTAATAAGTAAATAATAAAAGTATAACAGTTAACCAATAAAAGGTTTGTCTGTTATCGTTAAAAGAACTTAACTAAATCATTTGCACTATACATTAGTTAAATAGGTCCTAAAAAGTGCCTTGTGAACTATATGGTGCAAAATGTTTAATTCATATTCCCAAAAGTTCTAACGCGTTTCAAAATGTTTATTAGAGTCTAATAAGTTAACAATAAAAGTATAACAGTTAACCAATAAAGTTTGTCTGTTATCGTTAAAAGAACTTAACTAAAACATTTGCACTATACATTAGTTATATAGGTATAAAAAAGTGCCTTGTGAACTATATGGTGCCAAATGTTTAGTTCACATTGCAAAAAGTTCTAACGGGTCTCAAAATGTTTATTAGAGTCTAATAAGTAAATAATAAAAGTATAACAGTTAACCAATAAAAGGTTTGTCTGTTATCGTTAAAAGAACTTAACTAAAACATTTGCACTATACATTAGTTATATAGGTCCTAAAAAGTGCCTTGTGAACTATATGGTGCCAAATGTTTAATTCACATTGCAAAAAACTCTAACGGGTCTCAAAATGTTTATTAGAGTCTAATAAGTAAATAATAAAAGTATAACAGTTAACCAATAAAAGGTTTGTCTGTTATCGTTAAAAGAACTTAACTAAAAAATTTGCACTATACATTAGTTATATAGGTCCTAAAAAGTGCCTTGTGAACTATATGGTGCCAAATGTTTAATTCACATTGCAAAAAGTTCTAACGGGTCCCAAAATGTTTATTAGAGACTAATAAGTAAATAATAAAAGTATAACAGTTAACCAATAAAAGGTTTGTCTGTTATCGTTAAAAGAACTTAACTAAAACATTTGCACTATACATTAGTTATATAGGTCCTAAAAAGTGCCTTGTGAACTATATGGTGCCAAATGTTTAATTCACATTGCAAAAAGTTCTAACGGGTCTCAAAATGTTTATTAGAGTCTAATAAGTAAATAATAAAAGTATGACAGATAACCAATAAAAGATTTGTCTGTTATCGTTAAAAGAACTTAACTAAAACATTTGCACTATACATTAGTTATATAGGTCCTAAAAAGTGCCTTGTGAACTATATGGTGCCAAATGTTTAATTAACATTGCAAAAAGTTCTAACGGCTCTCAAAATGTTTATTAGAGTCTAATAAGTAAATAATAAAAGTATAACAGTTAACCAATAAAGCGTTTGTCTGTTATCGTTAAAAGAACTTAACTAAAACATTTGCACTATACATTAGTTATATAGGTCTTAAAAGTGCCTTGTGAACTATATGGTGCCAAATGTTTAATTCACATTGCAAAAAGTTCTAACGGGTTTCAAAATGTTTATTAGAGTCTAATAAGTAAATAATAAAAGTATAACAGTTAACCAATAAAAGGTTTGTCTGTTATCGTTAAAAGAACTTAACTAAAACATTTGCACTATACATTAGTTATATAGGTCCTAAAAAGTGCCTTGTGAACTATATGGTGCCAAATGTTTAGTTCACATTGCAAAAAGTTCTAACGGCTCTCAAAATGTTTATTAGAGTCTAATAAGTAAATAATAAAAGTATAACAGTTAACCAATAAAAGGTTTGTCTGTTATCGTTAAAAGAACTTAACTAAAACATTTGCACTATACATTAGTTATATAGGTCCTAAAAAGTGCCTTGTGAACTATATGGTGTCAAATGTTTAATTCACATTGCAAAAAATTATAACGGGACTCAAAATGTTTATTAGAGTCTAATAAGTAAATAATAAAAGTATAACAGTTAACCAAGAAAATCTTTGTCTGTTATCGTTAAAAGAACTTAACTAAAACATTTGCACTATACATTAGTTATATAGGTCCTAAAAAGTGCCTTGTGAACTATATGGTGTCAAATGTTTAATTCACATTGCAAAAAGTTCTAACGGGTCTCAAAATGTTTATTAGTGTCTAATAAGTAAATAATAAAAGTATAACAGTTAACCAAGAAAATTTTTGTCTGTTATCGTTAAAAGAACTTAACTAAAACATTTGCACTATACATTAGTTATATAGGTCCTAAAAAGTGCCTTGTGAACTATATGGTGCCAAATGTTTAATTCACGTTGCAAAAAGTTCTAACGGGTCTCAAAATGTTTATTAGAGTCTAATAAGTAAATAATAAAAGTATAACAGTTAACCAATAAAAGATTTGTCTGTTATCGTTAAAAGAACTTAACTAAAACATTTGCACTATACAATAGTTATATAGGTCCTAAGAAGAATTTTGTGAAATACTGTATATGGTGCAAAATGTTTAATTCACATTGCAAAAAGTTCTAACGCGTCTCAAAAAGTTTATTGGAGTCTAATAAGTAAATAGTAAAAGTATAATAGTTAACCAATAAAATGTTTGTCTGTTATCGTTAAAAGATATTAACTACAACATACGCACTATACATTAGTTATATAGGCCCTAAAAAGTGCCTTGTGAACTATATGGTGCAAAATGTTTAATTCACATTGCAAAAAATTCTAACGGGTCCTAACGGATCTCAAAATGTTTATTAGAGTCTAATAAGTAAATAATAAAAGTATAACAGTTAACCAATAAAAGGTTTGTCTGTTATCGTTAAAAGAACTTAACTAAAACATTTGCACTATACATTAGTTATATAGGTCCTAAAAAGTGCCTTGTGAACTATATGGTGCCAAATGTTTAATTCACATTGCAAAAAGTTATAACGGGTCTCAAAATGTTTATTAGAGTCTAATAAGTAAATAATAAAAGTATAACAGTTAACCAATAAAAGGTTTTCCTGTTATCGTTAAAAGAACTTAACTAAAAAATTTGCACTATACATTAGTTATATAGGTCCTAAAAAGTGCCTTGTGAACTATATGGTGCCAAATGTGCAATTCACATTGCAAAAAGTTCTAACGGGTCTCAAAATGTTTATTAGAGTCTAATAAGTAAATAATAAAAGTATAACAGTTAACCAATAAAAGGTTTGTCTGTTATCGTTAAAAGAACTTAACTAAAAAATTTGCACTATACATTAGTTATATAGGTCCTAAAAAGTGCCTTGTGAACTATATGGTGTCAAATGTTTAATTCACATTGCAAAAAATTATAACGGGTCTCAAAATGTTTATTAGAGTCTAATAAGTAAATAATAAAAGTATAACAGTTAACCAAGAAAATCTTTGTCTGTTATCGTTAAAAGAACTTAACTAAAACATTTGCACTATACATTAGTTATATAGGTCCTAAAAAGTGCCTTGTGAACTATATGGTGTCAAATGTTTAATTCACATTGCAAAAAGTTCTAACGGGTCTCAAAATGTTTATTAGTGTCTAATAAGTAAATAATAAAAGTATAACAGTTAACCAAGAAAATTTTTGTCTGTTATCGTTAAAAGAACTTAACTAAAACATTTGCACTATACATTAGTTGTATAGGTCCTAAAAAGTGCCTTGTGAACTATATGGTGCCAAATGTTTAATTCACGTTGCAAAAAGTTCTAACGGGTCTCAAAATGTTTATTAGAGTCTAATAAGTAAATAATAAAAGTATAACAGTTAACCAATAAAAGATTTGTCTGTTATCGTTAAAAGAACTTAACTAAAACATTTGCACTATACAATAGTTATATAGGTCCTAAGAAGAATTTTGTGAAATACTGTATATGGTGCAAAATGTTTAATTCACATTGCAAAAAGTTCTAACGCGTCTCAAAAAGTTTATTGGAGTCTAATAAGTAAATAGTAAAAGTATAATAGTTAACCAATAAAATGTTTGTCTGTTATCGTTAAAAGATATTAACTACAACATACGCACTATACATTAGTTATATAGGCCCTAAAAAGTGCCTTGTGAACTATATGGTGCAAAATGTTTAATTCACATTGCAAAAAATTCTAACGGGTCCTAACGGATCTCAAAATGTTTATTAGAGTCTAATAAGTAAATAATAAAAGTATAACAGTTAACCAATAAAAGGTTTGTCTGTTATCGTTAAAAGAACTTAACTAAAACATTTGCACTATACATTAGTTATATAGGTCCTAAAAAGTGCCTTGTGAACTATATGGTGCCAAATGTTTAGTTCACATTGCAAAAAGTTCTAACGGGTCTCAAAATGTTTATTAGAGTCTAATAAGTAAATAATAAAAGTATAACAGTTAACCAATAAAAGGTTTGTCTGTTATCGTTAAAAGAACTTAACTAAAACATTTGCACTATACATTAGTTATATAGGTCCTAAAAAGTGCCTTGTGAACTATATGGTGTCAAATGTTTAATTCACATTGCAAAAAATTATAACGGGTCTCAAAATGTTTATTAGAGTCTAATAAGTAAATAATTAAAGTATAACAGTTAACCAAGAAAATCTTTGTCTGTTATCGTTAAAAGAACTTAACTAAAACATTTGCACTATACATTAGTTATATAGGTCCTAAAAAGTGCCTTGTGAACTATATGGTGTCAAATGTTTAATTCACATTGCAAAAAGTTCTAACGGGTCTCAAAATGTTTATTAGTGTCTAATAAGTAAATAATAAAAGTATAACAGTTAACCAAGAAAATCTTTGTCTGTTATCGTTAAAAGAACTTAACTAAAACATTTGCACTATACATTAGTTATATAGGTCCTAAAAAGTGCCTTGTGAACTATATGGTGCCAAATGTTTAATTCACGTTGCAAAAAGTTCTAACGGGTCTCAAAATGTTTATTAGAGTCTAATAAGTAAATAATAAAAGTATAACAGTTAACCAATAAAAGATTTGTCTGTTATCGTTAAAAGAACTTAACTAAAACATTTGCACTATACAATAGTTATATAGGTCCTAAGAAGAATTTTGTGAAATACTGTATATGGTGCAAAATGTTTAATTCACATTGCAAAAAGTTCTAACGCGTCTCAAAAAGTTTATTGGAGTCTAATAAGTAAATAGTAAAAGTATAATAGTTAACCAATAAAATGTTTGTCTGTTATCGTTAAAAGATATTAACTACAACATACGCACTATACATTAGTTATATAGGCCCTAAAAAGTGCCTTGTGAACTATATGGTGCAAAATGTTTAATTCACATTGCAAAAAATTCTAACGGGTCCTAACGGATCTCAAAATGTTTATTAGAGTCTAATAAGTAAATAATAAAAGTATAACAGTTAACCAATAAAAGGTTTGTCTGTTATCGTTAAAAGAACTTAACTAAAACATTTGCACTATACATTAGTTATATAGGTCCTAAAAAGTGCCTTGTGAACTATATGGTGCCAAATGTTTAGTTCACATTGCAAAAAGTTCTAACGGGTCTCAAAATGTTTATTAGCGTCTAATAAGTAAATAATAAAAGTATAACAGTTAACCAATAAAAGGTTTGTCTGTTATCGTTAAAAGAACTTAACTAAAACATTTGCACTATACATTAGTTATATAGGTCCTAAAAAGTGCCTTGTGAACTATATGGTGTCAAATGTTTAATTCACATTGCAAAAAATTATAACGGGACTCAAAATGTTTATTAGAGTCTAATAAGTAAATAATAAAAGTATAACAGTTAACCAAGAAAATCTTTGTCTGTTATCGTTAAAAGAACTTAACTAAAACATTTGCACTATACATTAGTTATATAGGTCCTAAAAAGTGCCTTGTGAACTATATGGTGTCAAATGTTTAATTCACATTGCAAAAAGTTCTAACGGGTCTCAAAATGTTTATTAGTGTCTAATAAGTAAATAATAAAAGTATAACAGTTAACCAAGAAAATTTTTGTCTGTTATCGTTAAAAGAACTTAACTAAAACATTTGCACTATACATTAGTTGTATAGGTCCTAAAAAGTGCCTTGTGAACTATATGGTGCCAAATGTTTAATTCACGTTGCAAAAAGTTCTAACGGGTCTCAAAATGTTTATTAGAGTCTAATAAGTAAATAATAAAAGTATAACAGTTAACCAATAAAAGATTTGTCTGTTATCGTTAAAAGAACTTAACTAAAACATTTGCACTATACAACAGTTATATAGGTCCTAAGAAGAATTTTGTGAAATACTGTATATGGTGCAAAATGTTTAATTCACATTGCAAAAAGTTCTAACGCGTCTCAAAAAGTTTATTGGAGTCTAATAAGTAAATAGTAAAAGTATAATAGTTAACCAATAAAATGTTTGTCTGTTATCGTTAAAAGATATTAACTACAACATACGCACTATACATTAGTTATATAGGCCCTAAAAAGTGCCTTGTGAACTATATGGTGCAAAATGTTTAATTCACATTGCAAAAAATTCTAACGGGTCCTAACGGATCTCAAAATGTTTATTAGAGTCTAATAAGTAAATAATAAAAGTATAACAGTTAACCAATAAAAGGTTTGTCTGTTATCGTTAAAAGAACTTAACTAAAACATTTGCACTATACATTAGTTATATAGGCCCTAAAAAGTGCCTTGTGAACTATATGGTGCCAAATGTTTAATTCACATTGCAAAAAGTTATAACGGGTCTCAAAATGTTTATTAGAGTCTAATAAGTAAATAATAAAAGTATAACAGTTAACCAATAAAAGGTTTTCCTGTTATCGTTAAAAGAACTTAACTAAAAAATTTGCACTATACATTAGTTATATAGGTCCTAAAAAGTGCCTTGTGAACTATATGGTGCCAAATGTGCAATTCACATTGCAAAAAGTTCTAACGGGTCTCAAAATGTTTATTAGAGTCTAATAAGTAAATAATAAAAGTATAACAGTTAACCAAGAAAATATTTGTCTGTTATCGTTAAAAGAACTTAACTAAAACATTTGCACTATACATTAGTTATATAGGTCCTAAAAGTGCCTTGTGAACTATATGGTGCCAAATGTTTAATTCACATTGCAAAAAGTTCTATCGGGTCTCAAAATGTTTATTAGAGACTAATAAGTAAATAATAAAAGTATAACAGTTAACCAATAAAAGGTTTGTCTGATATCGTTAAAAGAACTTAACTAAAACATTTGCACTATACATTAGTTAAATAGGTCCTAAAAAGTGCCTTGTGAACTATATGGTGCCAAATGTTTAGTTCACATTGCAAAAAGTTCTAACGGGTCTCAAAATGTTTATTAGAGTCTAATAAGTAAATAATAAAAGTATGACAGTTAACCAACAAAAGGTTTGTCTGTTATCGTTAAAAGAACTTAACTAAAACATTTGCACTATACATTAGTTAAATAGGTCCTAAAAAGTGCCTTGTGAACTATATGGTGCAAAATGTTTAATTCATATTCCCAAAAGTTCTAACGCGTTTCAAAATGTTTATTAGAGTCTAATAAGTTAACAATAAAAGTATAACAGTTAACCAATAAAGTTTGTCTGTTATCGTTAAAAGAACTTAACTAAAACATTTGCACTATACATTAGTTATATAGGTCCTAAAAAGTGCCTTGTGATTTATATGGTGCCAAATGTTTAATTCACATTGCAAAAAACTTTAACGGGTCTCAAAATGTTTATTAGAGTCTAATAAGTTAACAATAAAAGTATAACAGTTAACCAATAAAGTTTGTCTGTTATCGTTAAAAGAACTTAACTAAAACATATGCACTATACAATAGTTATATAGGTCCTAAGAAGAATTTTGTGAAATACTGTATATGGTGCGAAATGTTTAATTCACATTGCAAAAAGTTCTAACGCGTCTCAAAAAGTTTATTGGAATCTAATAAGTAAATAGTAAAAGTATAATAGTTAACCAATAAAAGGTTTGTCTGTTATCGTTAAAAGATATTAACTACAACATACGCACTATACATTAGTTATATAGGCCCTAAAAAGTGCCTTGTGAACTATATGGTGCAAAATGTTTAATTCACATTGCAAAAAATTATAACGGGTCCTAACGGGTCTCAAAATGTTTATTAGAGTCTAATAAGTAAATAATAAAAGTATAACAGTTAACCAATAAAAGGTTTGTCTGTTATCGTTAAAAGAACTTAACTAAAACATTTGCACTATACATTAGTTAAATAGGTCCTAAAAAGTGCCTTGTGAACTATATGGTGCCAAATGTTTAGTTCACATTGCAAAAAGTTCTAACGGGTCTCAAAATGTTTATTAGAGTCTAATAAGTAAATAATAAAAGTATGACAGTTAACCAATAAAAGGTTTGTCTGTTATCGTTAAAAGAACTTAACTAAAACATTTGCACTTTACATTAGTTATAAAGGTCCTAAAAAGTGCCTTGTGAACTATATGGTGCCAAATGTTTAATTCACATTGCAAAAAGTTATAACGGGTCTCAAAATGTTTATTAGAGTCTAATAAGTAAATAATAAAAGTATAACAGTTAACCAATAAAAGGTTTTCCTGTTATCGTTAAAAGAACTTAACTAAAAAATTTGCACTATACATTAGTTATATAGGTCCTAAAAAGTGCCTTGTGAACTATATGGTGCCAAATGTGCAATTCACATTGCAAAAAGTTCTAACGGGTCTCAAAATGTTTATTAGAGTCTAATAAGTAAATAATAAAAGTATAACAGTTAACCAAGAAAATATTTGTCTGTTATCGTTAAAAGAACTTAACTAAAACATTTGCACTATACATTAGTTATATAGGTTCTAAAAGTGCCTTGTGAACTATATGGTGCCAAATGTTTAATTCACATTGCAAAAAGTTCTATCGGGTCTCAAAATGTTTATTAGAGTCTAATAAGTAAATAATAAAAGTATGACAGTTAACCAATAAAAGGTTTGTCTGTTATCGTTAAAAGAACTTAACTAAAACATTTGCACTATACATTAGTTAAATAGGTCCTAAAAAGTGCCTTGTGAACTATATGGTGCAAAATGTTTAATTCATATTCCCAAAAGTTCTAACGCGTTTCAAAATGTTTATTAGAGTCTAATAAGTTAACAATAAAAGTATAACAGTTAACCAATAAAGTTTGTCTGTTATCGTTAAAAGAACTTAACTAAAACATTTGCACTATACATTAGTTATATAGGTCCTAAAAAGTGCCTTGTGATTTATATGGTGCCAAATGTTTAATTCACATTGCAAAAAACTTTAACGGGTCTCAAAATGTTTATTAGAGTCTAATAAGTTAACAATAAAAGTATAACAGTTAACCAATAAAGTTTGTCTGTTATCGTTAAAAGAACTTAACTAAAACATATGCACTATACAATAGTTATATAGGTCCTAAGAAGAATTTTGTGAAATACTGTATATGGTGCGAAATGTTTAATTCACATTGCAAAAAGTTCTAACGCGTCTCAAAAAGTTTATTGGAATCTAATAAGTAAATAGTAAAAGTATAATAGTTAACCAATAAAAGGTTTGTCTGTTATCGTTAAAAGATATTAACTACATCATACGCACTATACATTAGTTATATAGGCCCTAAAAAGTGCCTTGTTAACTATATGGTGCAAAATGTTTAATTCACATTGCAAAAAATTATAACGGGTCCTAACGGGTCTCAAAATGTTTATTAGAGTCTAATAAGTAAATAATAAAAGTATAACAGTTAACCAATAAAAGGTTTGTCTGTTATCGTTAAAAGAACTTAACTAAAACATTTGCACTATACATTAGTTAAATAGGTCCTAAAAAGTGCCTTGTGAACTATATGGTGCCAAATGTTTAGTTCACATTGCAAAAAGTTCTAACGGGTCTCAAAATGTTTATTAGAGTCTAATAAGTAAATAATAAAAGTATGACAGTTAACCAATAAAAGGTTTGTCTGTTATCGTTAAAAGAACTTAACTAAAACATTTGCACTATACATTAGTTATAAAGGTCTTAAAAAGTGCCTTGTGAACTATATGGTGCCAAATGTTTAATTCACATTGCAAAAAATTATAACGGGTCTCAAAATGTTTATTAGAGTCTAATAAGTAAATAATAAAAGTATAACAGTTAACCAATAAAAGGTTTTCCTGTTATCGTTAAAAGAACTTAACTAAAAAATTTGCACTATACATTAGTTATATAGGTCCTAAAAAGTGCCTTGTGAACTATATGGTGCCAAATGTGCAATTCACATTGCAAAAAGTTCTAACGGGTCTCAAAATGTTTATTAGAGTCTAATAAGTAAATAATAAAAGTATAACAGTTAACCAAGAAAATATTTGTCTGTTATCGTTAAAAGAACTTAACTAAAACATTTGCACTATACATTAGTTATATAGGTCCTAAAAGTGCCTTGTGAACTATATGGTGCCAAATGTTTAATTCACATTGCAAAAAGTTCTATCGGGTCTCAAAATGTTTATTAGAGTCTAATAAGTAAATAATAAAAGTATGACAGTTAACCAATAAAAGGTTTGTCTGTTATCGTTAAAAGAACTTAACTAAAACATTTGCACTATACATTAGTTATATAGGTCCTAAAAAGTGCCTTGTGAACTATATGGTGCCAAATGTTTAATTCACATTGCAAAAAGTTTTAACGGGTCTCAAAATGTTTATTAGAGTCGAATAAGTAAATAATAAAAGTATAACAGTTAACCAATAAAAGATTTGTCTGTTATCGTTAAAAGAACTTAACTAAAACATTTGCACTATACATTAGTTATATAGGTCCTAAAAAGTGCCTTGTGAACTATATGGTGCCAAATGTGCCATTCACATTGCAAAAAGTTCTAACGGGTCTCAAAATGTTTATTAGAGTCTAATAAGTAAATAATAAAAGTATAACAGTTAACCAATAAAAGGTTTGTCTGTTATCGTTAAAAGAACTTAACTAAAACATTTGCACTATACATTAGTTATATAGTTCCTAAAAAGTGCCTTGTGAACTATATGGTGCCAAATGTTTAATTCACATTGCAAAAAGTTTTAACATGTCTCAAATGTTTATTAGAGTCTAATAAGTAAATAATAAAAGTATAACAGTTAACCAATAAAAGGTTTGTCTGTTATCGTTAAAAGAACTTAACTAAAACATTTGCACTATACATTAGTCATATAGGTCCTAAAAAGTGCCTTGTGAACTATATGGTGCCAAATGTTTAATTCACATTGCAAAAAGTTCTAACGGGTCTCAAAATGTTTATTAGAGTCTAATAAGTAAATAATAAAAGTATAACAGTTAACCAATAAAAGGTTTGTCTGTTATCGTTAAAAGAACTTAACTAAAACATTTGCACTATACATTAGTTATATAGGTCCTAAAAAGTGCCTTGTGAACTATATGGTGCCAAATGTTTAATTCACATTGCAAAAAGTTCGAACGGGTCTCAAAATGTTTATTAGCGTCTAATAAGTAAATAATAAAAGTATAACAGTTAACCAATAAAAGGTTTGTCTGTTATCGTTAAAAGAACTTAACTAAAACATTTGCACTATACATTAGTTATATAGGTCTTAAAAGTGCCTTGTGAACTATATGGTGCCAAATGTTTAATTCACATTGCAAAAAGTTATAACGGGTCTCAAACTGTTTATTAGAGACTAATAAGTAAATAATAAAAGTATAACAGTTAACCAATAAAAGATTTGTCTGTTATCGTTAAAAGAACTTAACTAAAACATTTGCACTATACATTAGTTATATAGGTCCTAAAAAGTGCCTTGTGAACTATATGGTGCCAAATGTTTAGTTCACATTGCAAAAAGTTTTAACGGGTCTCAAAGTGTTTATTAGAGTCTAATAAGTAAATAATAAAAGTATAACAGTTAACCAATAAAAGGTTTGTCTGTTATCGTTAAAAGAACTTAACTAAAACATTTTCACTATACATTAGTTATATAGGTCCTAAAAAGTGCCTTGTGAACTATATGGTGCCAAATGTTTAATTCACATTGCAAAAAGTTCTAACGGGTCTCAAAATGTTTATTAGAGTCTAATAAGTTAACAATAAAAGTATAACAGTTAACCAATAAAGTTTGTCTGTTATCGTTAAAAGAACTTAACTAAAACATATGCACTATACAATAGTTATATAGGTCCTAAGAAGAATTTTGTGAAATACTGTATATGGTGCGAAATGTTTAATTCACATTGCAAAAAGTTCTAACGCGTCTCAAAAAGTTTATTGGAGTCTAATAAGTAAATAGTAAAAGTATAATAGTTAACCAATAAAAGGTTTGTCTGTTATCGTTAAAAGATATTAACTACAACATACGCACTATACATTAGTTATATAGGCCCTAAAAAGTGCCTTGTGAACTATATGGTGCAAAATGTTTAATTCACATTGCAAAAAGTTCTAACGGGTCCTAACGGGTCTCAAAATGTTTATTAGAGTCTAATAAGTAAATAATAAAAGTATAACAGTTAACCAATAAAAGGTTTGTCTGTTATCGTTAAAAGATATTAACTACAACATACGCACTATACATTAGTTATATAGGCCCTAAAAAGTGCCTTGTGAACTATATGGTGCAAAATGTTTAATTCACATTGCAAAAAGTTCTAACGGGTCCTAACGGGTCTCAAAATGTTTATTAGAGTCTAATAAGTAAATAATAAAAGTATAACAGTTAACCAATAAAAGGTTTGTCTGTTATCGTTAAAAGAACTTAACTAAAACATTTGCACTATACATTGGTTATATAGGTCCTAAAAAGTGCCTTGTGAACTATATGGTGCCAAATGTTTAGTTCACATTGCAAAAAGTTCTAACGGGTCTCAAAATGTTTATTAGAGTCTAATAAGTAAATAATAAAAGTATAACAGTTAACCAATAAAAGGTTTGTCTGTTATCGTTAAAAGAACTTAACTAAAAAATTTGCACTATACATTAGTTATATAGGTCCTAAAAAGTGCCTTGTGAACTATATGGTGCCAAATGTGCAATTCACATTGCAAAAAGTTCTAACGGGTCTCAAAATGTTTATTAGCGTCTAATAAGTAAATTATAAAAGTATAACAGTTAACCAATAAAAGGTTTGTCTGTTATCGTCAAATAAACTTAACTACAACATATGCACTATAGTTTAGTTATATAGGTCCTAAAAAGTGCCTTATGAACTATATGGTGCAAAATGTTTAATTCATATTCCCAAAAGTTCTAACGCGTTTCAAAATGTTTATTAGAGTCTAATAAGTAAACAATAAAAGTATAACAGTTAACCAATAAAGTTTATCTGTTATCGTTAAAAGAACTTAACTAAGACATATGCACTATACAATAGTTATATAGGTCCTAAGAAGAATTTTGTGAAATACTGTATATGGTGCGAAATGTTTAATTCACATTGCAAAAAGTTCTAACGCGTCTCAAAAAGTTTATTGGAGTCTAATAAGTAAATAGTAAAAGTATAATAGTTAACCAATAAAAGGTTTGTCTGTTATCGTTAAAAGATATTAACTACAACATATGCACTATACATTAGTTATATAGGTCCTAAAAAGTGCCTTGTGAACTATATGGTGCAAAATGTTTAATTCACATTGCAAAAAGTTCTAACGGGTCCTAACGGGTCTCAAAATGTTTATTAGAGTCTAATAAGTAAATAATAAAAGTATAACAGTTAACCAATAAAAGGTTTGTCTGTTATCGTTAAAAGAACTTAACTAAATCATTTGCACTATACATTAGTTAAATAGGTCCTAAAAAGTGCCTTGTGAACTATATGGTGCAAAATGTTTAATTCATATTCCCAAAAGTTCTAACGCGTTTCAAAATGTTTATTAGAGTCTAATAAGTTAACAATAAAAGTATAACAGTTAACCAATAAAGTTTGTCTGTTATCGTTAAAAGAACTTAACTAAAACATTTGCACTATACATTAGTTATATAGTTCCTAAAAAGTGCCTTGTGAACTATATGGTGCCAAATGTTTAATTCACATTGCAAAAAGTTTTAACGTGTCTCAAATGTTTATTAGAGTCTAATAAGTAAATAATAAAAGTATAACAGTTAACCAATAAAAGGTTTGTCTGTTATCGTTAAAAGAACTTAACTAAAACATTTGCACTATACATTAGTCATATAGGTCCTAAAAAGTGCCTTGTGAACTATATGGTGCCAAATGTTTAATTCACATTGCAAAAAGTTCTAACGGGTCTCAAAATGTTTATTAGAGTCTAATAAGTAAATAATAAAAGTATAACAGTTAACCAATAAAAGGTTTGTCTGTTATCGTTAAAAGAACTTAACTAAAACATTTGCACTATACATTAGTTATATAGGTCCTAAAAAGTGCCTTGTGAACTATATGGTGCCAAATGTTTAATTCACATTGCAAAAAGTTCGAACGGGTCTCAAAATGTTTATTAGCGTCTAATAAGTAAATAATAAAAGTATAACAGTTAACCAATAAAAGGTTTGTCTGTTATCGTTAAAAGAACTTAACTAAAACATTTGCACTATACATTAGTTATATAGGTCTTAAAAGTGCCTTGTGAACTATATGGTGCCAAATGTTTAATTCACATTGCAAAAAGTTCGAACGGGTCTCAAAATGTTTATTAGAGACTAATAAGTAAATAATAAAAGTATAACAGTTAACCAATAAAAGATTTGTCTGTTATCGTTAAAAGAACTTAACTAAAACATTTGCACTATACATTAGTTATATAGGTCCTAAAAAGTGCCTTGTGAACTATATGGTGCCAAATGTTTAGTTCACATTGCAAAAAGTTTTAACGGGTCTCAAAGTGTTTATTAGAGTCTAATAAGTAAATAATAAAAGTATAACAGTTAACCAATAAAAGGTTTGTCTGTTATCGTTAAAAGAACTTAACTAAAACATTTGCACTATACATTAGTTATATAGGTCCTAAAAAGTGCCTTGTGAACTATATGGTGCCAAATGTTTAATTCACATTGCAAAAAGTTCTAACGGGTCTCAAAATGTTTATTAGAGTCTAATAAGTTAACAATAAAAGTATAACAGTTAACCAATAAAGTTTGTCTGTTATCGTTAAAAGAACTTAACTAAAACATATGCACTATACAATAGTTATATAGGTCCTAAGAAGAATTTTGTGAAATACTGTATATGGTGCGAAATGTTTAATTCACATTGCAAAAAGTTCTAACGCGTCTCAAAAAGTTTATTGGAGTCTAATAAGTAAATAGTAAAAGTATAATAGTTAACCAATAAAAGGTTTGTCTGTTATCGTTAAAAGATATTAACTACAACATACGCACTATACATTAGTTATATAGGCCCTAAAAAGTGCCTTGTGAACTATATGGTGCAAAATGTTTAATTCACATTGCAAAAAGTTCTAACGGGTCCTAACGGGTCTCAAAATGTTTATTAGAGTCTAATAAGTAAATAATAAAAGTATAACAGTTAACCAATAAAAGGTTTGTCTGTTATCGTTAAAAGAACTTAACTAAAACATTTGCACTATACATTAGTTATATAGGTCCTAAAAAGTGCCTTGTGAACTATATGGTGCCAAATGTTTAGTTCACATTGCAAAAAGTTCTAACGGGTCTCAAAATGTTTATTAGAGTCTAATAAGTAAATAATAAAAGTATAACAGTTAACCAATAAAAGGTTTGTCTGTTATCGTTAAAAGAACTTAACTAAAACATTTGCACTATACATTAGTTATATAGGTCCTAAAAAGTGCCTTGTGAACTATATGGTGCCAAATGTTTAATTCACATTGCAAAAAGTTATAACGGGTCTCAAAATGTTTATTAGAGTCTAATAAGTAAATAATAAAAGTATAACAGTTAACCAATAAAAGGTTTGTCTGTTATCGTTAAAAGAACTTAACTAAAAAATTTGCACTATACATTAGTTATATAGGTCCTAAAAAGTGCCTTGTGAACTATATGGTGCCAAATGTGCAATTCACATTGCAAAAAGTTCTAACGGGTCTCAAAATGTTTATTAGAGTCTAATAAGTAAATAATAAAAGTATAACAGTTAACCAATAAAAGGTTTGTCTGTTATCGTCAAATAAACTTAACTACAACATATGCACTATAGTTTAGTTATATAGGTCCTAAAAAGTGCCTTATGAACTATATGGTGCAAAATGTTTAATTCATATTCCCAAAAGTTCTAACGCGTTTCAAAATGTTTATTAGAGTCTAATAAGTAAACAATAAAAGTATAACAGTTAACCAATAAAGTTTATCTGTTATCGTTAAAAGAACTTAACTAAGACATATGCACTATACAATAGTTATATAGGTCCTAAGAAGAATTTTGTGAAATACTGTATATGGTGCGAAATGTTTAATTCACATTGCAAAAAGTTCTAACGCGTCTCAAAAAGTTTATTGGAGTCTAATAAGTAAATAGTAAAAGTATAATAGTTAACCAATAAAAGGTTTGTCTGTTATCGTTAAAAGATATTAACTACAACATATGCACTATACATTAGTTATATAGGTCCTAAAAAGTGCCTTGTGAACTATATGGTGCAAAATGTTTAATTCACATTGCAAAAAATTCTAACGGGTCCTAACGGGTCTCAAAATGTTTATTAGAGTCTAATAAGTAAATAATAAAAGTATAACAGTTAACCAATAAAAGGTTTGTCTGTTATCGTTAAAAGAACTTAACTAAATCATTTGCACTATACATTAGTTAAATAGGTCCTAAAAAGTGCCTTGTGAACTATATGGTGCAAAATGTTTAATTCATATTCCCAAAAGTTCTAACGCGTTTCAAAATGTTTATTAGAGTCTAATAAGTTAACAATAAAAGTATAACAGTTAACCAATAAAGTTTGTCTGTTATCGTTAAAAGAACTTAACTAAAACATTTGCACTATACATTAGTTATATAGTTCCTAAAAAGTGCCTTGTGAACTATATGGTGCCAAATGTTTAATTCACATTGCAAAAAGTTTTAACGTGTCTCAAATGTTTATTAGAGTCTAATAAGTAAATAATAAAAGTATAACAGTTAACCAATAAAAGGTTTGTCTGTTATCGTTAAAAGAACTTAACTAAAACATTTGCACTATACATTAGTCATATAGGTCCTAAAAAGTGCCTTGTGAACTATATGGTGCCAAATGTTTAATTCACATTGCAAAAAGTTCGAACGGGTCTCAAAATGTTTATTAGCGTCTAATAAGTAAATAATAAAAGTATAACAGTTAACCAATAAAAGGTTTGTCTGTTATCGTTAAAAGAACTTAACTAAAACATTTGCACTATACATTAGTTATATAGGTCCTAAAAAGTGCCTTGTGAACTATATGGTGCCAAATGTTTAATTCACATTGCAAAAAGTTCGAACGGGTCTCAAAATGTTTATTAGCGTCTAATAAGTAAATAATAAAAGTATAACAGTTAACCAATAAAAGGTTTGTCTGTTATCGTTAAAAGAACTTAACTAAAACATTTGCACTATACATTAGTTATATAGGTCTTAAAAGTGCCTTGTGAACTATATGGTGCCAAATGTTTAATTCACATTGCAAAAAGTTCGAACGGGTCTCAAAATGTTTATTAGAGACTAATAAGTAAATAATAAAAGTATAACAGTTAACCAATAAAAGATTTGTCTGTTATCGTTAAAAGAACTTAACTAAAACATTTGCACTATACATTAGTTATATAGGTCCTAAAAAGTGCCTTGTGAACTATATGGTGCCAAATGTTTAGTTCACATTGCAAAACGTTTTAACGGGTCTCAAAGTGTTTATTAGAGTCTAATAAGTAAATAATAAAAGTATAACAGTTAACCAATAAAAGGTTTGTCTGTTATCGTTAAAAGAACTTAACTAAAACATTTGCACTATACATTAGTTATATAGGTCCTAAAAAGTGCCTTGTGAACTATATGGTGCCAAATGTTTAAATCACATTGCAAAAAGTTCTAACGGGTCTCAAAATGTTTATTAGAGTCTAATAAGTTAACAATAAAAGTATAACAGTTAACCAATAAAGTTTGTCTGTTATCGTTAAAAGAACTTAACTAAAACATATGCACTATACAATAGTTATATAGGTCCTAAGAAGAATTTTGTGAAATACTGTATATGGTGCGAAATGTTTAATTCACATTGCAAAAAGTTCTAACGCGTCTCAAAAAGTTTATTGGAGTCTAATAAGTAAATAGTAAAAGTATAATAGTTAACCAATAAAAGGTTTGTCTGTTATCGTTAAAAGATATTAACTACAACATACGCACTATACATTAGTTATATAGGCCCTAAAAAGTGCCTTGTGAACTATATGGTGCAAAATGTTTAATTCACATTGCAAAAAGTTCTAACGGGTCCTAACGGGTCTCAAAATGTTTATTAGAGTCTAATAAGTAAATAATAAAAGTATAACAGTTAACCAATAAAAGGTTTGTCTGTTATCGTTAAAAGAACTTAACTAAAACATTTGCACTATACATTAGTTATATAGGTCCTAAAAAGTGCCTTGTGAACTATATGGTGCAAAATGTTTAATTCATATTCCCAAAAGTTCTAACGCGTTTCAAAATGTTTATTAGAGTCTAATAAGTTAACAATAAAAGTATAACAGTTAACCAATAAAGTTTGTCTGTTATCGTTAAAAGAACTTAACTAAAACATTTGCACTATACATTAGTTATATAGTTCCTAAAAAGTGCCTTGTGAACTATATGGTGCCAAATGTTTAATTCACATTGCAAAAAGTTTTAACGTGTCTCAAATGTTTATTAGAGTCTAATAAGTAAATAATAAAAGTATAACAGTTAACCAATAAAAGGTTTGTCTGTTATCGTTAAAAGAACTTAACTAAAACATTTGCACTATACATTAGTCATATAGGTCCTAAAAAGTGCCTTGTGAACTATATGGTGCCAAATGTTTAATTCACATTGCAAAAAGTTCGAACGGGTCTCAAAATGTTTATTAGAGTCTAATAAGTAAATAATAAAAGTATAACAGTTAACCAATAAAAGGTTTGTCTGTTATCGTTAAAAGAACTTAACTAAAACATTTGTACTATACATTAGTTATATAGGTCCTAAAAAGTGCCTTGTGAACTATATGGTGCCAAATGTTTAATTCACATTGCAAAAAGTTCGAACGGGTCTCAAAATGTTTATTAGCGTCTAATAAGTAAATAATAAAAGTATAACAGTTAACCAATAAAAGGTTTGTCTGTTATCGTTAAAAGAACTTAACTAAAACATTTGCACTATACATTAGTTATATAGGTCCTAAAAAGTGCCTTGTGAACTATATGGTGCTAAATGTTTAATTCACATTGCAAAAAGTTCGAACGGGTCTCAAAATGTTTATTAGCGTCTAATAAGTAAATAATAAAAGTATAACAGTTAACCAATAAAAGGTTTGTCTGTTATCGTTAAAAGAACTTAACTAAAACATTTGCACTATACATTAGTTATATAGGTCTTAAAAGTGCCTTGTGAACTATATGGTGCCAAATGTTTAATTCACATTGCAAAAAGTTCGAACGGGTCTCAAAATGTTTATTAGAGACTAATAAGTAAATAATAAAAGTATAACAGTTAACCAATAAAAGATTTGTCTGTTATCGTTAAAAGAACTTAACTAAAACATTTGCACTATACATTAGTTATATAGGTCCTAAAAAGTGCCTTGTGAACTATATGGTGCCAAATGTTTAGTTCACATTGCAAAACGTTTTAACGGGTCTCAAAGTGTTTATTAGAGTCTAATAAGTAAATAATAAAAGTATAACAGTTAACCAATAAAAGGTTTGTCTGTTATCGTTAAAAGAACTTAACTAAAACATTTGCACTATACATTAGTTATATAGGTCCTAAAAAGTGCCTTGTGAACTATATGGTGCCAAATGTTTAAATCACATTGCAAAAAGTTCTAACGGGTCTCAAAATGTTTATTAGAGTCTAATAAGTTAACAATAAAAGTATAACAGTTAACCAATAAAGTTTGTCTGTTATCGTTAAAAGAACTTAACTAAAACATATGCACTATACAATAGTTATATAGGTCCTAAGAAGAATTTTGTGAAATACTGTATATGGTGCGAAATGTTTAATTCACATTGCAAAAAGTTCTAACGCGTCTCAAAAAGTTTATTGGAGTCTAATAAGTAAATAGTAAAAGTATAATAGTTAACCAATAAAAGGTTTGTCTGTTATCGTTAAAAGATATTAACTACAACATACGCACTATACATTAGTTATATAGGCCCTAAAAAGTGCCTTGTGAACTATATGGTGCAAAATGTTTAATTCACATTGCAAAAAGTTCTAACGGGTCCTAACGGGTCTCAAAATGTTTATTAGAGTCTAATAAGTAAATAATAAAAGTATAACAGTTAACCAATAAAAGGTTTGTCTGTTATCGTTAAAAGAACTTAACTAAAACATTTGCACTATACATTAGTTATATAGGTCCTAAAAAGTGCCTTGTGAACTATATGGTGCCAAATGTTTAGTTCACATTGCAAAAAGTTCTAACGGGTCTCAAAATGTTTATTAGAGTCTAATAAGTAAATAATAAAAGTATAACAGTTAACCAATAAAAGGTTTGTCTGTTATCGTTAAAAGAACTTAACTAAAACATTTGCACTATACATTAGTTATATAGGTCCTAAAAAGTGCCTTGTGAACTATATGGTGCCAAATGTTTAATTCACATTGCAAAAAGTTATAACGGGTCTCAAAATGTTTATTAGAGTCTAATAAGTAAATAATAAAAGTATAACAGTTAACCAATAAAAGGTTTGTCTGTTATCGTTAAAAGAACTTAACTAAAAAATTTGCACTATACATTAGTTATATAGGTCCTAAAAAGTGCCTTGTGAACTATATGGTGCCAAATGTGCAATTCACATTGCAAAAAGTTCTAACGGGTCTCAAAATGTTTATTAGAGTCTAATAAGTAAATAATAAAAGTATAACAGTTAACCAATAAAAGGTTTGTCTGTTATCGTCAAATAAACTTAACTACAACATATGCACTATAGTTTAGTTATATAGGTCCTAAAAAGTGCCTTATGAACTATATGGTGCAAAATGTTTAATTCATATTCCCAAAAGTTCTAACGCGTTTCAAAATGTTTATTAGAGTCTAATAAGTAAACAATAAAAGTATAACAGTTAACCAATAAAGTTTATCTGTTATCGTTAAAAGAACTTAACTAAGACATATGCACTATACAATAGTTATATAGGTCCTAAGAAGAATTTTGTGAAATATTGTATATGGTGCGAAATGTTTAATTCACATTGCAAAAAGTTCTAACGCGTCTCAAAAAGTTTATTGGAGTCTAATAAGTAAATAGTAAAAGTATAATAGTTAACCAATAAAAGGTTTGTCTGTTATCGTTAAAAGATATTAACTACAACATATGCACTATACATTAGTTATATAGGCCCTAAAAAGTGCCTTGTGAACTATATGGTGCAAAATGTTTAATTCACATTGCAAAAAATTCTAACGGGTCCTAACGGGTCTCAAAATGTTTATTAGAGTCTAATAAGTAAATAATAAAAGTATAACAGTTAACCAATAAAAGGTTTGTCTGTTATCGTTAAAAGAACTTAACTAAATCATTTGCACTATACATTAGTTAAATAGGTCCTAAAAAGTGCCTTGTGAACTATATGGTGCAAAATGTTTAATTCATATTCCCAAAAGTTCTAACGCGTTTCAAAATGTTTATTAGAGTTTAATAAGTTAACAATAAAAGTATAACAGTTAACCAATAAAGTTTGTCTGTTATCGTTAAAAGAACTTAACTAAAACATTTGCACTATACATTAGTTATATAGTTCCTAAAAAGTGCCTTGTGAACTATATGGTGCCAAATGTTTAATTCACATTGCAAAAAGTTTTAACGTGTCTCAAATGTTTATTAGAGTCTAATAAGTAAATAATAAAAGTATAACAGTTAACCAATAAAAGGTTTGTCTGTTATCGTTAAAAGAACTTAACTAAAACATTTGCACTATACATTAGTCATATAGGTCCTAAAAAGTGCCTTGTGAACTATATGGTGCCAAATGTTTAATTCACATTGCAAAAAGTTCTAACGGGTCTCAAAATGTTTATTAGAGTCTAATAAGTAAATAATAAAAGTATAACAGTTAACCAATAAAAGGTTTGTCTGTTATCGTTAAAAGAACTTAACTAAAACATTTGCACTATACATTAGTTATATAGGTCCTAAAAAGTGCCTTGTGAACTATATGGTGCCAAATGTTTAATTCACATTGCAAAAAGTTCGAACGGGTCTCAAAATGTTTATTAGCGTCTAATAAGTAAATAATAAAAGTATAACAGTTAACCAATAAAAGGTTTGTCTGTTATCGTTAAAAGAACTTAACTAAAACATTTGCACTATACATTAGTTATATAGGTCTTAAAAGTGCCTTGTGAACTATATGGTGCCAAATGTTTAATTCACATTGCAAAAAGTTCGAACGGGTCTCAAAATGTTTATTAGAGACTAATAAGTAAATAATAAAAGTATAACAGTTAACCAATAAAAGATTTGTCTGTTATCGTTAAAAGAACTTAACTAAAACATTTGCACTATACATTAGTTATATAGGTCCTAAAAAGTGCCTTGTGAACTATATGGTGCCAAATGTTTAGTTCACATTGCAAAAAGTTTTAACGGGTCTCAAAGTGTTTATTAGAGTCTAATAAGTAAATAATAAAAGTATAACAGTTAACCAATAAAAGGTTTGTCTGTTATCGTTAAAAGAACTTAACTAAAACATTTGCACTATACATTAGTTATATCGGTCCTAAAAAGTGCCTTGTGAACTATATGGTGCCAAATGTTTAATTCACATTGCAAAAAGTTCTAACGGGTCTCAAAATGTTTATTAGAGTCTAATAAGTTAACAATAAAAGTATAACAGTTAACCAATAAAGTTTGTCTGTTATCGTTAAAAGAACTTAACTAAAACATATGCACTATACAATAGTTATATAGGTCCTAAGAAGAATTTTGTGAAATACTGTATATGGTGCGAAATGTTTAATTCACATTGCAAAAAGTTCTAACGCGTCTCAAAAAGTTTATTGGAGTCTAATAAGTAAATAGTAAAAGTATAATAGTTAACCAATAAAAGGTTTGTCTGTTATCGTTAAAAGATATTAACTACAACATACGCACTATACATTAGTTATATAGGCCCTAAAAAGTGCCTTGTGAACTATATGGTGCAAAATGTTTAATTCACATTGCAAAAAATTCTAACGGGTCCTAACGGGTCTCAAAATGTTTATTAGAGTCTAATAAGTAAATAATAAAAGTATAACAGTTAACCAATAAAAGGTTTGTCTGTTATCGTTAAAAGAACTTAACTAAAACATTTGCACTATACATTAGTTATATAGGTCCTAAAAAGTGCCTTGTGAACTATATGGTGCCAAATGTTTAGTTCACATTGCAAAAAGTTCTAACGGGTCTCAAAATGTTTATTAGAGTCTAATAAGTAAATAATAAAAGTATAACAGTTAACCAATAAAAGGTTTGTCTGTTATCGTTAAAAGAACTTAACTAAAAAATTTGCACCATACATTAGTTATATAGGTCCTAAAAAGTGCCTTGTGAACTATATGGTGCCAAATGTGCAATTCACATTGCAAAAAGTTCTAACGGGTCTCAAAATGTTTATTAGAGTCTAATAAGTAAATAATAAAAGTATAACAGTTAACCAATAAAAGGTTTGTCTGTTATCGTCAAATAAACTTAACTACAACATTTGCACTATAGTTTAGTTATATAGGTCCTAAAAAGTGCCTTATGAACTATATGGTGCAAAATGTTTAATTCATATTCCCAAAAGTTCTAACGCGTTTCAAAATGTTTATTAGAGTCTAATAAGTAAACAATAAAAGTATAACAGTTAACCAATAAAGTTTGTCTGTTATCGTTAAAAGAACTTAACTAAAACATTTGCACTATACATTAGTTATATAGTTCCTAAAAAGTGCCTTGTGAACTATATGGTGCCAAATGTTTAATTCACATTGCAAAAAGTTTTAACGTGTCTCAAATGTTTATTAGAGTCTAATAAGTAAATAATAAAAGTATAACAGTTAACCAATAAAAGGTTTGTCTGTTATCGTTAAAAGAACTTAACTAAAACATTTGCACTATACATTAGTCATATAGGTCCTAAAAAGTGCCTTGTGAACTATATGGTGCCAAATGTTTAATTCACATTGCAAAAAGTTCTAACGGGTCTCAAAATGTTTATTAGAGTCTAATAAGTAAATAATAAAAGTATAACAGTTAACCAATAAAAGGTTTGTCTGTTATCGTTAAAAGAACTTAACTAAAACATTTGCACTATACATTAGTTATATAGGTCCTAAAAAGTGCCTTGTGAACTATATGGTGCCAAATGTTTAATTCACGTTGCAAAAAGTTCGAACGGGTCTCAAAATGTTTATTAGCGTCTAATAAGTAAATAATAAAAGTATAACAGTTAACCAATAAAAGGTTTGTCTGTTATCGTTAAAAGAACTTAACTAAAACATTTGCACTATACATTAGTTATATAGGTCTTAAAAGTGCCTTGTGAACTATATGGTGCCAAATGTTTAATTCACATTGCAAAAAGTTTTAACGGGTCTCAAAGTGTTTATTAGAGTCTAATAAGTAAATAATAAAAGTATAACAGTTAACCAATAAAAGGTTTGTCTGTTATCGTTAAAAGAACTTAACTAAAACATTTGCACTATACATTAGTTATATAGGTCCTAAAAAGTGCCTTGTGAACTATATGGTGCCAAATGTTTAATTCACATTGCAAAAAGTTCTAACGGGTCTCAAAATGTTTATTAGAGTCTAATAAGTTAACAATAAAAGTATAACAGTTAACCAATAAAGTTTGTCTGTTATCGTTAAAAGAACTTAACTAAAACATATGCACTATACAATAGTTATATAGGTCCTAAGAAGAATTTTGTGAAATACTGTATATGGTGCGAAATGTTTAATTCACATTGCAAAAAGTTCTAACGCGTCTCAAAAAGTTTATTGGAGTCTAATAAGTAAATAGTAAAAGTATAATAGTTAACCAATAAAAGGTTTGTCTGTTATCGTTAAAAGATATTAACTACAACATACGCACTATACATTAGTTATATAGGCCCTAAAAAGTGCCTTGTGAACTATATGGTGCAAAATGTTTAATTCACATTGCAAAAAGTTCTAACGGGTCCTAACGGGTCTCAAAATGTTTATTAGAGTCTAATAAGTAAATAATAAAAGTATAACAGTTAACCAATAAAAGGTTTGTCTGTTATCGTTAAAAGAACTTAACTAAAACATTTGCACTATACATTAGTTATATAGGTCCTAAAAAGTGCCTTGTGAACTATATGGTGCCAAATGTTTAGTTCACATTGCAAAAAGTTCTAACGGGTCTCAAAATGTTTATTAGAGTCTAATAAGTAAATAATAAAAGTATAACAGTTAACCAATAAAAGGTTTGTCTGTTATCGTTAAAAGAACTTAACTAAAACATATGCACTATACATTAGTTATATAGGTCCTAAAAAGTGCCTTGTGAACTATATGGTGCCAAATGTTTAATTCACATTGCAAAAAGTTATAACGGGTCTCAAAATGTTTATTAGAGTCTAATAAGTAAATAATAAAAGTATAACAGTTAACCAATAAAAGGTTTGTCTGTTATCGTTAAAAGAACTTAACTAAAAAATTTGCACTATACATTAGTTATATAGGTCCTAAAAAGTGCCTTGTGAACTATATGGTGCCAAATGTGCAATTCACATTGCAAAAAGTTCTAACGGGTCTCAAAATGTTTATTAGAGTCTAATAAGTAAATAATAAAAGTATAACAGTTAACCAATAAAAGGTTTGTCTGTTATCGTCAAATAAACTTAACTACAACATATGCACTATAGTTTAGTTATATAGGTCCTAAAAAGTGCCTTATGAACTATATGGTGCAAAATGTTTAATTCATATTCCCAAAAGTTCTAACGCGTTTCAAAATGTTTATTAGAGTCTAATAAGTAAACAATAAAAGTATAACAGTTAACCAATAAAGTTTATCTGTTATCGTTAAAAGAACTTAACTAAGACATATGCACTATACATTAGTTATATAGGTCCTAAGAAGAATTTTGTGAAATACTGTATATGGTGCGAAATGTTTAATTCACATTGCAAAAAGTTCTAACGCGTCTCAAAAAGTTTATTGGAGTCTAATAAGTAAATAGTAAAAGTATAATAGTTAACCAATAAAAGGTTTGTCTGTTATCGTTAAAAGATATTAACTACAACATATGCACTATACATTAGTTATATAGGCCCTAAAAAGTGCCTTGTGAACTATATGGTGCAAAATGTTTAATTCACATTGCAAAAAATTCTAACGGGTCCTAACGGGTCTCAAAATGTTTATTAGAGTCTAATAAGTAAATAATAAAAGTATAACAGTTAACCAATAAAAGGTTTGTCTGTTATCGTTAAAAGAACTTAACTAAATCATTTGCACTATACATTAGTTAAATAGGTCCTAAAAAGTGCCTTGTGAACTATATGGTGCAAAATGTTTAATTCATATTCCCAAAAGTTCTAACGCGTTTCAAAATGTTTATTAGAGTCTAATAAGTTAACAATAAAAGTATAACAGTTAACCAATAAAGTTTGTCTGTTATCGTTAAAAGAACTTAACTAAAACATTTGCACTATACATTAGTTATATAGTTCCTAAAAAGTGCCTTGTGAACTATATGGTGCCAAATGTTTAATTCACATTGCAAAAAGTTTTAACGTGTCTCAAATGTTTATTAGAGTCTAATAAGTAAATAATAAAAGTATAACAGTTAACCAATAAAAGGTTTGTCTGTTATCGTTAAAAGAACTTAACTAAAACATTTGCACTATACATTAGTTATATAGGTCCTAAAAAGTGCCTTGTGAACTATATGGTGCCAAATGTTTAATTCACATTGCAAAAAGTTATAACGGGTCTCAAAATGTTTATTAGAGTCTAATAAGTAAATAATAAAAGTATAACAGTTAACCAATAAAAGGTTTGTCTGTTATCGTTAAAAGAACTTAACTAAAAAATTTGCACTATACATTAGTTATATAGGTCCTAAAAAGTGCCTTGTGAACTATATGGTGCCAAATGTTTAATTCACATTGCAAAAAGTTCGAACGGGTCTCAAAATGTTTATTAGCGTCTAATAAGTAAATAATAAAAGTATAACAGTTAACCAATAAAAGGTTTGTCTGTTATCGTTAAAAGAACTTAACTAAAACATTTGCACTATACATTAGTTATATAGGTCTTAAAAGTGCCTTGTGAACTATATGGTGCCAAATGTTTAATTCACATTGCAAAAAGTTCGAACGGGTCTCAAAATGTTTATTAGAGACTAATAAGTAAATAATAAAAGTATAACAGTTAACCAATAAAAGATTTGTCTGTTATCGTTAAAAGAACTTAACTAAAACATTTGCACTATACATTAGTTATATAGGTCCTAAAAAGTGCCTTGTGAACTATATGGTGCCAAATGTTTAGTTCACATTGCAAAAAGTTTTAACGGGTCTCAAAGTGTTTATTAGAGTCTAATAAGTAAATAATAAAAGTATAACAGTTAACCAATAAAAGGTTTGTCTGTTATCGTTAAAAGAACTTAACTAAAACATTTGCACTATACATTAGTTATATAGGTCCTAAAAAGTGCCTTGTGAACTATATGGTGCCAAATGTTTAATTCACATTGCAAAAAGTTCTAACGGGTCTCAAAATGTTTATTAGAGTCTAATAAGTTAACAATAAAAGTATAACAGTTAACCATTAAAGTTTGTCTGTTATCGTTAAAAGAACTTAACTAAAACATATGCACTATACAATAGTTATATAGGTCCTAAGAAGAATTTTGTGAAATACTGTATATGGTGCGAAATGTTTAATTCACATTGCAAAAAGTTCTAACGCGTCTCAAAAAGTTTATTGGAGTCTAATAAGTAAATAGTAAAAGTATAATAGTTAACCAATAAAAGGTTTGTCTGTTATCGTTAAAAGATATTAACTACAACATACGCACTATACATTAGTTATATAGGCCCTAAAAAGTGCCTTGTGAACTATATGGTGCAAAATGTTTAATTCACATTGCAAAAAATTCTAACGGGTCCTAACGGGTCTCAAAATGTTTATTAGAGTCTAATAAGTAAATAATAAAAGTATAACAGTTAACCAATAAAAGGTTTGTCTGTTATCGTTAAAAGAACTTAACTAAAACATTTGCACTATACATTAGTTATATAGGTCCTAAAAAGTGCCTTGTGAACTATATGGTGCCAAATGTTTAGTTCACATTGCAAAAAGTTCTAACGGGTCTCAAAATGTTTATTAGAGTCTAATAAGTAAATAATAAAAGTATAACAGTTAACCAATAAAAGGTTTGTCTGTTATCGTTAAAAGAACTTAACTAAAACATTTGCACTATACATTAGTTATATAGGTCCTAAAAAGTGCCTTGTGAACTATATGGTGCCAAATGTTTAATTCACATTGCAAAAAGTTATAACGGGTCTCAAAATGTTTATTAGAGTCTAATAAGTAAATAATAAAAGTATAACAGTTAACCAATAAAAGGTTTGTCTGTTATCGTTAAAAGAACTTAACTAAAAAATTTGCACTATACATTAGTTATATAGGTCCTAAAAAGTGCCTTGTGAACTATATGGTGCCAAATGTGCAATTCACATTGCAAAAAGTTCTAACGGGTCTCAAAATGTTTATTAGAGTCTAATAAGTAAATAATAAAAGTATAACAGTTAACCAATAAAAGGTTTGTCTGTTATCGTCAAATAAACTTAACTAAAACATTTGCACTATAGTTTAGTTATATAGGTCCTAAAAAGTGCCTTATGAACTATATGGTGCAAAATGTTTAATTCATATTCCCAAAAGTTCTAACGCGTTTCAAAATGTTTATTAGAGTCTAATAAGTAAACAATAAAAGTATAACAGTTAACCAATAAAGTTTATCTGTTATCGTTAAAAGAACTTAACTAAGACATATGCACTATACAATAGTTATATAGGTCCTAAGAAGAATTTTGTGAAATACTGTATATGGTGCGAAATGTTTAATTCACATTGCAAAAAGTTCTAACGCGTCTCAAAAAGTTTATTGGAGTCTAATAAGTAAATAGTAAAAGTATAATAGTTAACCAATAAAAGGTTTGTCTGTTATCGTTAAAAGAACTTAACTACAACATATGCACTATACATTAGTTATATAGGCCCTAAAAAGTGCCTTGTGAACTATATGGTGCAAAATGTTTAATTCACATTGCAAAAAATTCTAACGGGTCCTAACGGGTCTCAAAATGTTTATTAGAGTCTAATAAGTAAATAATAAAAGTATAACAGTTAACCAATAAAAGGTTTGTCTGTTATCGTTAAAAGAACTTAACTAAATCATTTGCACTATACATTAGTTAAATAGGTCCTAAAAAGTGCCTTGTGAACTATATGGTGCAAAATGTTTAATTCATATTCCCAAAAGTTCTAACGCGTTTCAAAATGTTTATTAGAGTCTAATAAGTTAACAATAAAAGTATAACAGTTAACCAATAAAGTTTGTCTGTTATCGTTAAAAGAACTTAACTAAAACATTTGCACTATACATTAGTTATATAGGTATAAAAAAGTGCCTTGTGAACTATATGGTGCCAAATGTTTAGTTCACATTGCAAAAAGTTCTAACGGGTCTCAAAATGTTTATTAGAGTTTAATAAGTAAATAATAAAAGTATAACAGTTAACCAATAAAAGGTTTGTCTGTTATCGTTAAAAGAACTTAACTAAAACATTTGCACTATACATTAGTTATATAGGTCCTAAAAAGTGCCTTGTGAACTATATGGTGCCAAATGTTTAATTCACATTGCAAAAAACTCTAACGGGTCTCAAAATGTTTATTAGAGTCTAATAAGTAAATAATAAAAGTATAACAGTTAACCAATAAAAGGTTTGTCTGTTATCGTTAAAAGAACTTAACTAAAAAATTTGCACTATACATTAGTTATATAGGTCCTAAAAAGTGCCTTGTGAACTATATGGTGCGAAATGTTTAATTCACATTGCAAAAAGTTCTAACGGGTCCCAAAATGTTTATTAGAGACTAATAAGTAAATAATAAAAGTATAACAGTTAACCAATAAAAGGTTTGTCTGTTATCGTTAAAAGAACTTAACTAAAACATTTGCACTATACATTAGTTATATAGGTCCTAAAAAGTGCCTTGTGAACTATATGGTGCCAAATGTTTAATTCACATTGCAAAAAGTACTAACGGGTCTCAAAATGTTTATTAGAGTCTAATAAGTAAATAATAAAAGTATGACAGTTAACCAATAAAAGATTTGTCTGTTATCGTTAAAAGAACTTAACTAAAACATTTGCACTATACATTAGTTATATAGGTCCTAAAAAGTGCCTTGTGAACTATATGGTGCCAAATGTGCAATTCACATTGCAAAAAGTTCTAACGGCTCTCAAAATGTTTATTAGAGTCTAATAAGTAAATAATAAAAGTATAACAGTTAACCAATAAAGCGTTTGTCTGTTATCGTTAAAAGAACTTAACTAAAACATTTGCACTATACATTAGTTATATAGGTCCTAAAAAGTGCCTTGTGAACTATATGGTGCCAAATGTTTAATTCACATTGCAAAAAGTTCTAACGGGTGTCAAAATGTTTATTAAAGTCTAATAAGTAAATAATAAAAGTATAACAGTTAACCAATAAAAGGTTTGTCTGTTATCGTTAAAAGAACTTAACTAAAACATTTGCACTATACATTAGTTATATAGGTCCTAAAAAGTGCCTTGTGAACTATATGGTGCCAAATGTTTAGTTCACATTGCAAAAAGTTCTAACGGGTCTCAAAATGTTTATTAGAGTCTAATAAGTAAATAATAAAAGTATAACAGTTAACCAATAAAAGGTTTGTCTGTTATCGTTAAAAGAACTTAACTAAAACATTTGCACTATACATTAGTTATATAGGTCCTAAAAAGTGCCTTGTGAACTATATGGTGTCAAATGTTTAATTCACATTGCAAAAAATTATAACGGGTCTCAAAATGTTTATTAGAGTCTAATAAGTAAATAATAAAAGTATAACAGTTAACCAAGAAAATCTTTGTCTGTTATCGTTAAAAGAACTTAACTAAAACATTTGCACTATACATTAGTTATATAGGTCCTAAAAAGTGCCTTGTGAACTATATGGTGTCAAATGTTTAATTCACATTGCAAAAAGTTCTAACGGGTCTCAAAATGTTTATTAGTGTCTAATAAGTAAATAATAAAAGTATAACAGTTAACCAAGAAAATCTTTGTCTGTTATCGTTAAAAGAACTTAACTAAAACATTTGCACTATACATTAGTTATATAGGTCCTAAAAAGTGCCTTGTGAACTATATGGTGCCAAATGTTTAATTCACGTTGCAAAAAGTTCTAACGGGTCTCAAAATGTTTATTAGAGTCTAATAAGTAAATAATAAAAGTATAACAGTTAACCAATAAAAGATTTGTCTGTTATCGTTAAAAGAACTTAACTAAAACATTTGCACTATACAATAGTTATATAGGTCCTAAGAAGAATTTTGTGAAATACTGTATATGGTGCAAAATGTTTAATTCACATTGCAAAAAGTTCTAACGCGTCTCAAAAAGTTTATTGGAGTCTAATAAGTAAATAGTAAAAGTATAATAGTTAACCAATAAAATGTTTGTCTGTTATCGTTAAAAGATATTAACTACAACATACGCACTATACATTAGTTATATAGGCCCTAAAAAGTGCCTTGTGAACTATATGGTGCAAAATGTTTAATTCACATTGCAAAAAATTCTAACGGGTCCTAACGGATCTCAAAATGTTTATTAGAGTCTAATAAGTAAATAATAAAAGTATAACAGTTAACCAATAAAAGGTTTGTCTGTTATCGTTAAAAGAACTTAACTAAAACATTTGCACTATACATTAGTTAAATAGGTCCTAAAAAGTGCCTTGTGAACTATATGGTGCAAAATGTTTAATTCATATTCCCAAAAGTTCTAACGCGTTTCAAAATGTTTATTAGAGTCTAATAAGTTAACAATAAAAGTATAACAGTTAACCAATAAAGTTTGTCTGTTATCGTTAAAAGAACTTAACTAAAACATTTGCACTATACATTAGTTATATAGGTCCTAAAAAGTGCCTTGTGAACTATATGGTGCCAAATGTTTAATTCACATTGCAAAAAGTTCTAACGGGTCTCAAAATGTTTATTAGAGTCTAATAAGTTAACAATAAAAGTATAACAGTTAACCAATAAAGTTTGTCTGTTATCGTTAAAAGAACTTAACTAAAACATATGCACTATACAATAGTTATATAGGTCCTAAGAAGAATTTTGTGAAATACTGTATATGGTGCGAAATGTTTAATTCACATTGCAAAAAGTTCTAACGCGTCTCAAAAAGTTTATTGGAGTCTAATAAGTAAATAGTAAAAGTATAATAGTTAACCAATAAAAGGTTTGTCTGTTATCGTTAAAAGATATTAACTACAACATACGCACTATACATTAGTTATATAGGCCCTAAAAAGTGCCTTGTGAACTATATGGTGCAAAATGTTTAATTCACATTGCAAAAAGTTCTAACGGGTCCTAACGGGTCTCAAAATGTTTATTAGAGTCTAATAAGTAAATAATAAAAGTATAACAGTTAACCAATAAAAGGTTTGTCTGTTATCGTTAAAAGAACTTAACTAAAACATTTGCACTATACATTAGTTATATAGGTCCTAAAAAGTGCCTTGTGAACTATATGGTGCCAAATGTTTAGTTCACATTGCAAAAAGTTCTAACGGGTCTCAAAATGTTTATTAGAGTCTAATAAGTAAATAATAAAAGTATAACAGTTAACCAATAAAAGGTTTGTCTGTTATCGTTAAAAGAACTTAACTAAAACATTTGCACTATACATTAGTTATATAGGTCCTAAAAAGTGCCTTGTGAACTATATGGTGCCAAATGTTTAATTCACATTGCAAAAAGTTATAACGGGTCTCAAAATGTTTATTAGAGACTAATAAGTAAATAATAAAAGTATAACAGTTAACCAATAAAAGGTTTGTCTGTTATCGTTAAAAGAACTTAACTAAAACATTTGCACTATACATTAGTTATATAGGTCCTAAAAAGTGCCTTGTGAACTATATGGTGCCAAATGTTTAATTCACATTGCAAAAAGTTCTAACGGGTCTCAAAATGTTTATTAGAGTCTAATAAGTAAATAATAAAAGTATGACAGTTAACCAATAAAAGATTTGTCTGTTATCGTTAAAAGAACTTAACTAAAACATTTGCACTATACATTAGTTATATAGGTCCTAAAAAGTGCCTTGTGAACTATATGGTGCCAAATGTTTAATTCACATTGCAAAAAGTTCTAACGGGTCTCAAAATGTTTATTAGAGTCTAATAAGTAAATAATAAAAGTATAACAGTTAACCAATAAAAGGTTTGTCTGTTATCGTTAAAAGAACTTAACTAAAACATTTGCACTATACATTAGTTATATAGGTCCTAAAAAGTGCCTTGTGAACTATATGGTGCCAAATGTTTAGTTCACATTGCAAAAAGTTCTAACGGGTCTCAAAATGTTTATTAGAGTCTAATAAGTAAATAATAAAAGTATAACAGTTAACCAATAAAAGGTTTGTCTGTTATCGTTAAAAGAACTTAACTAAAACATTTGCACTATACATTAGTTATATAGGTCCTAAAAAGTGCCTTGTGAACTATATGGTGCCAAATGTTTAATTCACATTGCAAAAAGTTCTAACGGGTCTCAAAATGTTTATTAGAGTCTAATAAGTAAATAATAAAAGTATAACAGTTAACCAATAAAAGGTTTGTCTGTTATCGTTAAAAGAACTTAACTAAGACATATGCACTATACAATAGTTATATAGGTCCTAAGAAGAATTTTGTGAAATACTGTATATGGTGCGAAATGTTTAATTCACATTGCAAAAAGTTCTAACGCGTCTCAAAAAGTTTATTGGAGTCTAATAAGTAAATAGTAAAAGTATAATAGTTAACCAATAAAAGGTTTGTCTGTTATCGTTAAAAGAACTTAACTACAACATATGCACTATACATTAGTTATATAGGCCCTAAAAAGTGCCTTGTGAACTATATGGTGCAAAATGTTTAATTCACATTGCAAAAAATTCTAACGGGTCCTAACGGGTCTCAAAATGTTTATTAGAGTCTAATAAGTAAATAATAAAAGTATAACAGTTAACCAATAAAAGGTTTGTCTGTTATCGTTAAAAGAACTTAACTAAATCATTTGCACTATACATTAGTTAAATAGGTCCTAAAAAGTGCCTTGTGAACTATATGGTGCAAAATGTTTAATTCATATTCCCAAAAGTTCTAACGCGTTTCAAAATGTTTATTAGAGTCTAATAAGTTAACAATAAAAGTATAACAGTTAACCAATAAAGTTTGTCTGTTATCGTTAAAAGAACTTAACTAAAACATTTGCACTATACATTAGTTATATAGGTATAAAAAAGTGCCTTGTGAACTATATGGTGCCAAATGTTTAGTTCACATTGCAAAAAGTTCTAACGGGTCTCAAAATGTTTATTAGAGTTTAATAAGTAAATAATAAAAGTATAACAGTTAACCAATAAAAGGTTTGTCTGTTATCGTTAAAAGAACTTAACTAAAACATTTGCACTATACATTAGTTATATAGGTCCTAAAAAGTGCCTTGTGAACTATATGGTGCCAAATGTTTAATTCACATTGCAAAAAAACTCTAACGGGTCTCAAAATGTTTATTAGAGTCTAATAAGTAAATAATAAAAGTATAACAGTTAACCAATAAAAGGTTTGTCTGTTATCGTTAAAAGAACTTAACTAAAAAATTTGCACTATACATTAGTTATATAGGTCCTAAAAAGTGCCTTGTGAACTATATGGTGCGAAATGTTTAATTCACATTGCAAAAAGTTCTAACGGGTCCCAAAATGTTTATTAGAGACTAATAAGTAAATAATAAAAGTATAACAGTTAACCAATAAAAGGTTTGTCTGTTATCGTTAAAAGAACTTAACTAAAACATTTGCACTATACATTAGTTATATAGGTCCTAAAAAGTGCCTTGTGAACTATATGGTGCCAAATGTTTAATTCACATTGCAAAAAGTACTAACGGGTCTCAAAATGTTTATTAGAGTCTAATAAGTAAATAATAAAAGTATGACAGTTAACCAATAAAAGATTTGTCTGTTATCGTTAAAAGAACTTAACTAAAACATTTGCACTATACATTAGTTATATAGGTCCTAAAAAGTGCCTTGTGAACTATATGGTGCCAAATGTGCAATTCACATTGCAAAAAGTTCTAACGGCTCTCAAAATGTTTATTAGAGTCTAATAAGTAAATAATAAAAGTATAACAGTTAACCAATAAAGCGTTTGTCTGTTATCGTTAAAAGAACTTAACTAAAACATTTGCACTATACATTAGTTATATAGGTCCTAAAAAGTGCCTTGTGAACTATATGGTGCCAAATGTTTAATTCACATTGCAAAAAGTTCTAACGGGTGTCAAAATGTTTATTAAAGTCTAATAAGTAAATAATAAAAGTATAACAGATAACCAATAAAAGGTTTGTCTGTTATCGTTAAAAGAACTTAACTAAAACATTTGCACTATACATTAGTTATATAGGTCCTAAAAAGTGCCTTGTGAACTATATGGTGCCAAATGTTTAGTTCACATTGCAAAAAGTTCTAACGGGTCTCAAAATGTTTATTAGAGTCTAATAAGTAAATAATAAAAGTATAACAGTTAACCAATAAAAGGTTTGTCTGTTATCGTTAAAAGAACTTAACTAAAACATTTGCACTATACATTAGTTATATAGGTCCTAAAAAGTGCCTTGTGAACTATATGGTGTCAAATGTTTAATTCACATTGCAAAAAATTATAACGGGTCTCAAAATGTTTATTAGAGTCTAATAAGTAAATAATAAAAGTATAACAGTTAACCAAGAAAATCTTTGTCTGTTATCGTTAAAAGAACTTAACTAAAACATTTGCACTATACATTAGTTATATAGGTCCTAAAAAGTGCCTTGTGAACTATATGGTGTCAAATGTTTAATTCACATTGCAAAAAGTTCTAACGGGTCTCAAAATGTTTATTAGTGTCTAATAAGTAAATAATAAAAGTATAACAGTTAACCAAGAAAATCTTTGTCTGTTATCGTTAAAAGAACTTAACTAAAACATTTGCACTATACATTAGTTATATAGGTCCTAAAAAGTGCCTTGTGAACTATATGGTGCCAAATGTTTAATTCACGTTGCAAAAAGTTCTAACGGGTCTCAAAATGTTTATTAGAGTCTAATAAGTAAATAATAAAAGTATAACAGTTAACCAATAAAAGATTTGTCTGTTATCGTTAAAAGAACTTAACTAAAACATTTGCACTATACAATAGTTATATAGGTCCTAAGAAGAATTTTGTGAAATACTGTATATGGTGCAAAATGTTTAATTCACATTGCAAAAAGTTCTAACGCGTCTCAAAAAGTTTATTGGAGTCTAATAAGTAAATAGTAAAAGTATAATAGTTAACCAATAAAATGTTTGTCTGTTATCGTTAAAAGATATTAACTACAACATACGCACTATACATTAGTTATATAGGCCCTAAAAAGTGCCTTGTGAACTATATGGTGCAAAATGTTTAATTCACATTGCAAAAAATTCTAACGGGTCCTAACGGATCTCAAAATGTTTATTAGAGTCTAATAAGTAAATAATAAAAGTATAACAGTTAACCAATAAAAGGTTTGTCTGTTATCGTTAAAAGAACTTAACTAAAACATTTGCACTATACATTAGTTAAATAGGTCCTAAAAAGTGCCTTGTGAACTATATGGTGCAAAATGTTTAATTCATATTCCCAAAAGTTCTAACGCGTTTCAAAATGTTTATTAGAGTCTAATAAGTTAACAATAAAAGTATAACAGTTAACCAATAAAGTTTGTCTGTTATCGTTAAAAGAACTTAACTAAAACATTTGCACTATACATTAGTTATATAGGTCCTAAAAAGTGCCTTGTGAACTATATGGTGCCAAATGTTTAATTCACATTGCAAAAAGTTCTAACGGGTCTCAAAATGTTTATTAGAGTCTAATAAGTTAACAATAAAAGTATAACTGTTAACCAATAAAGTTTGTCTGTTATCGTTAAAAGAACTTAACTAAAACATATGCACTATACAATAGTTATATAGGTCCTAAGAAGAATTTTGTGAAATACTGTATATGGTGCGAAATGTTTAATTCACATTGCAAAAAGTTCTAACGCGTCTCAAAAAGTTTATTGGAGTCTAATAAGTAAATAGTAAAAGTATAATAGTTAACCAATAAAAGGTTTGTCTGTTATCGTTAAAAGATATTAACTACAACATACGCACTATACATTAGTTATATAGGCCCTAAAAAGTGCCTTGTGAACTATATGGTGCAAAATGTTTAATTCACATTGCAAAAAGTTCTAACGGGTCCTAACGGGTCTCAAAATGTTTATTAGAGTCTAATAAGTAAATAATAAAAGTATAACAGTTAACCAATAAAAGGTTTGTCTGTTATCGTTAAAAGAACTTAACTAAAACATTTGCACTATACATTAGTTATATAGGTCCTAAAAAGTGCCTTGTGAACTATATGGTGCCAAATGTTTAGTTCACATTGCAAAAAGTTCTAACGGGTCTCAAAATGTTTATTAGAGTCTAATAAGTAAATAATAAAAGTATAACAGTTAACCAATAAAAGGTTTGTCTGTTATCGTTAAAAGAACTTAACTAAAACATTTGCACTATACATTAGTTATATAGGTCCTAAAAAGTGCCTTGTGAACTATATGGTGCCAAATGTTTAATTCACATTGCAAAAAGTTATAACGGGTCTCAAAATGTTTATTAGAGACTAATAAGTAAATAATAAAAGTATAACAGTTAACCAATAAAAGGTTTGTCTGTTATCGTTAAAAGAACTTAACTAAAACATTTGCACTATACATTAGTTATATAGGTCCTAAAAAGTGCCTTGTGAACTATATGGTGCCAAATGTTTAATTCACATTGCAAAAAGTTCTAACGGGTCTCAAAATGTTTATTAGAGTCTAATAAGTAAATAATAAAAGTATGACAGTTAACCAATAAAAGATTTGTCTGTTATCGTTAAAAGAACTTAACTAAAACATTTGCACTATACATTAGTTATATAGGTCCTAAAAAGTGCCTTGTGAACTATATGGTGCCAAATGTTTAATTCACATTGCAAAAAGTTCTAACGGGTCTCAAAATGTTTATTAGAGTCTAATAAGTAAATAATAAAAGTATAACAGTTAACCAATAAAAGGTTTGTCTGTTATCGTTAAAAGAACTTAACTAAAACATTTGCACTATACATTAGTTATATAGGTCCTAAAAAGTGCCTTGTGAACTATATGGTGCCAAATGTTTAGTTCACATTGCAAAAAGTTCTAACGGGTCTCAAAATGTTTATTAGAGTCTAATAAGTAAATAATAAAAGTATAACAGTTAACCAATAAAAGGTTTGTCTGTTATCGTTAAAAGAACTTAACTAAAACATTTGCACTATACATTAGTTATATAGGTCCTAAAAAGTGCCTTGTGAACTATATGGTGCCAAATGTTTAATTCACATTGCAAAAAGTTCTAACGGGTGTCAAAATGTTTATTAGAGTCTAATAAGTAAGTAATAAAAGTATAACAGTTAACCAATAAAAGGTTTGTCTGTTATCGTTAAAAGAACTTAACTAAAACATTTGCACTATACATTAGTTATATAGGTCCTAAAAAGTGCCTTGTGAACTATATGGTGCCAAATGTTTAGTTCACATTGCAAAAAGTTCTAACGGGTCTCAAAATGTTTATTAGAGTCTAATAAGTAAATAATAAAAGTATAACAGTTAACCAATAAAAGGTTTGTCTGTTATCGTTAAAAGAACTTAACTAAAACATTTGCACTATACATTAGTTATATAGGTCCTAAAAAGTGCCTTGTGAACTATATGGTGTCAAATGTTTAATTCACATTGCAAAAAATTATAACGGGTCTCAAAATGTTTATTAGAGTCTAATAAGTAAATAATAAAAGTATAACAGTTAACCAAGAAAATCTTTGTCTGTTATCGTTAAAAGAACTTAACTAAAACATTTGCACTATACATTAGTTATATAGGTCCTAAAAAGTGCCTTGTGAACTATATGGTGTCAAATGTTTAATTCACATTGCAAAAAGTTCTAACGGGTCTCAAAATGTTTATTAGTGTCTAATAAGTAAATAATAAAAGTATAACAGTTAACCAATAAAAGATTTGTCTGTTATCGTTAAAAGAACTTAACTAAAACATTTGCACTATACAATAGTTATATAGGTCCTAAGAAGAATTTTGTGAAATACTGTATATGGTGCAAAATGTTTAATTCACATTGCAAAAAGTTCTAACGCGTCTCAAAAAGTTTATTGGAGTCTAATAAGTAAATAGTAAAAGTATAATAGTTAACCAATAAAATGTTTGTCTGTTATCGTTAAAAGATATTAACTACAACATACGCACTATACATTAGTTATATAGGCCCTAAAAAATGCCTTGTGAACTATATGGTGCAAAATGTTTAATTCACATTGCAAAAAATTCTAACGGGTCCTAACGGATCTCAAAATGTTTATTAGAGTCTAATAAGTAAATAATAAAAGTATAACAGTTAACCAATAAAAGGTTTGTCTGTTATCGTTAAAAGAACTTAACTAAAACATTTGCACTATACATTAGTTAAATAGGTCCTAAAAAGTGCCTTGTGAACTATATGGTGCAAAATGTTTAATTCATATTCCCAAAAGTTCTAACGCGTTTCAAAATGTTTATTAGAGTCTAATAAGTTAACAATAAAAGTATAACAGTTAACCAATAAAGTTTGTCTGTTATCGTTAAAAGAACTTAACTAAAACATTTGCACTATACATTAGTTATATAGGTCCTAAAAAGTGCCTTGTGAACTATATGGTGCCAAATGTTTAATTCACATTGCAAAAAGTTCTAACGGGTCTCAAAATGTTTATTAGAGTCTAATACGTTAACAATAAAAGTATAACAGTTAACCAATAAAGTTTGTCTGTTATCGTTAAAAGAACTTAACTAAAACATATGCACTATACAATAGTTATATAGGTCCTAAGAAGAATTTTGTGAAATACTGTATATGGTGCGAAATGTTTAATTCACATTGCAAAAAGTTCTAACGCGTCTCAAAAAGTTTATTGGAGTCTAATAAGTAAATAGTAAAAGTATAATAGTTAACCAATAAAAGGTTTGTCTGTTATCGTTAAAAGATATTAACTACAACATACGCACTATACATTAGTTATATAGGCCCTAAAAAGTGCCTTGTGAACTATATGGTGCAAAATGTTTAATTCACATTGCAAAAAGTTCTAACGGGTCCTAACGGGTCTCAAAATGTTTATTAGAGTCTAATAAGTAAATAATAAAAGTATAACAGTTAACCAATAAAAGGTTTGTCTGTTATCGTTAAAAGAACTTAACTAAAACATTTGCACTATACATTAGTTATATAGGTCCTAAAAAGTGCCTTGTGAACTATATGGTGCCAAATGTTTAGTTCACATTGCAAAAAGTTCTAACGGGTCTCAAAATGTTTATTAGAGTCTAATAAGTAAATAATAAAAGTATAACAGTTAACCAATAAAAGGTTTGTCTGTTATCGTTAAAAGAACTTAACTAAAACATTTGCACTATACATTAGTTATATAGGTCCTAAAAAGTGCCTTGTGAACTATATGGTGCCAAATGTTTAATTCACATTGCAAAAAGTTCTAACGGGTCTCAAAATGTTTATTAGAGTCTAATAAGTAAATAATAAAAGTATAACAGTTAACCAATAAAAGGTTTGTCTGTTATCGTTAAAAGAACTTAACTAAAAAATTTGCACTATACATTAGTTATATAGGTCCTAAAAAGTGCCTTGTGAACTATATGGTGCCAAATGTGCAATTCAAATTGCAAAAAGTTCTAACGGGTCTCAAAATGTTTATTAGAGTCTAATAAGTAAATAATAAAAGTATAACAGTTAACCAATAAAAGGTTTGTCTGTTATCGTCAAATAAACTTAACTACAACATTTGCACTATAGTTTAGTTATATAGGTCCTAAAAAGTGCCTTATGAACTATATGGTGCAAAATGTTTAATTCATATTCCCAAAAGTTCTAACGCGTTTCAAAATGTTTATTAGAGTCTAATAAGTAAACAATAAAAGTATAACAGTTAACCAATAAAGTTTATCTGTTATCGTTAAAAGAACTTAACTAAGACATATGCACTATACAATAGTTATATAGGTCCTAAGAAGAATTTTGTGAAATACTGTATATGGTGCGAAATGTTTAATTCACATTGCAAAAAGTTCTAACGCGTCTCAAAAAGTTTATTGGAGTCTAATAAGTAAATAGTAAAAGTATAATAGTTAACCAATAAAAGGTTTGTCTGTTATCGTTAAAAGATATTAACTACAACATATGCACTATACATTAGTTATATAGGCCCTAAAAAGTGCCTTGTGAACTATATGGTGCAAAATGTTTAATTCACATTGCAAAAAATTCTAACGGGTCCTAACGGGTCTCAAAATGTTTATTAGAGTCTAATAAGTAAATAATAAAAGTATAACAGTTAACCAATAAAAGGTTTGTCTGTTATCGTTAAAAGAACTTAACTAAATCATTTGCACTATACATTAGTTAAATAGGTCCTAAAAAGTGCCTTGTGAACTATATGGTGCAAAATGTTTAATTCATATTCCCAAAAGTTCTAACGCGTTTCAAAATGTTTATTAGAGTCTAATAAGTTAACAATAAAAGTATAACAGTTAACCAATAAAAGGTTTGTCTGTTATCGTTAAAAGAACTTAACTAAAACATTTGCACTATACATTAGTTATATAGTTCCTAAAAAGTGCCTTGTGAACTATATGGTGCCAAATGTTTAATTCACATTGCAAAAAGTTTTAACGTGTCTCAAATGTTTATTAGAGTCTAATAAGTAAATAATAAAAGTATAACAGTTAACCAATAAAAGGTTTGTCTGTTATCGTTAAAAGAACTTAACTAAAACATTTGCACTATACATTAGTCATATAGGTCCTAAAAAGTGCCTTGTGAACTATATGGTGCCAAATGTTTAATTCACATTGCAAAAAGTTCTAACGGGTCTCAAAATGTTTATTAGAGTCTAATAAGTAAATAATAAAAGTATAACAGTTAACCAATAAAAGGTTTGTCTGTTATCGTTAAAAAAACTTAACTAAAACATTTGCACTATACATTAGTTATATAGGTCCTAAAAAGTGCCTTGTGAACTATATGGTGCCAAATGTTTAATTCACATTGCAAAAAGTTCGAACGGGTGTCAAAATGTTTATTAGCGTCTAATAAGTAAATAATAAAAGTATAACAGTTAACCAATAAAAGGTTTGTCTGTTATCGTTAAAAGAACTTAACTAAAACATTTGCACTATACATTAGTTATATAGGTCTTAAAAGTGCCTTGTGAACTATATGGTGCCAAATGTTTAATTCACATTGCAAAAAGTTCTAACGGGTCTCAAAATGTTTATTAGAGTCTAATAAGTAAATAATAAAAGTATAACAGTTAACCAATAAAAGGTTTGTCTGTTATCGTTAAAAGAACTTAACTAAAACATTTGCACTATACATTAGTTATATAGGTCCTAAAAAGTGCCTTGTGAACTATATGGTGCCAAATGTTTAATTCACATTGCAAAAAGTTCTAACGGGTGTCAAAATGTTTATTAAAGTCTAATAAGTAAATAATAAAAGTATAACAGTTAACCAATAAAAGGTTTGTCTGTTATCGTTAAAAGAACTTAACTAAAACATTTGCACTATACATTAGTTATATAGGTCCTAAAAAGTGCCTTGTGAACTATATGGTGCCAAATGTTTAGTTCACATTGCAAAAAGTTCTAACGGGTCTCAAAATGTTTATTAGAGTCTAATAAGTAAATAATAAAAGTATAACAGTTAACCAATAAAAGGTTTGTCTGTTATCGTTAAAAGAACTTAACTAAAACATTTGCACTATACATTAGTTATATAGGTCCTAAAAAGTGCCTTGTGAACTATATGGTGTCAAATGTTTAATTCACATTGCAAAAAATTATAACGGGTCTCAAAATGTTTATTAGAGTCTAATAAGTAAATAATAAAAGTATAACAGTTAACCAAGAAAATCTTTGTCTGTTATCGTTAAAAGAACTTAACTAAAACATTTGCACTATACATTAGTTATATAGGTCCTAAAAAGTGCCTTGTGAACTATATGGTGTCAAATGTTTAATTCACATTGCAAAAAGTTCTAACGGGTCTCAAAATGTTTATTAGTGTCTAATAAGTAAATAATAAAAGTATAACAGTTAACCAAGAAAATCTTTGTCTGTTATCGTTAAAAGAACTTAACTAAAACATTTGCACTATACATTAGTTATATAGGTCCTAAAAAGTGCCTTGTGAACTATATGGTGCCAAATGTTTAATTCACGTTGCAAAAAGTTCTAACGGGTCTCAAAATGTTTATTAGAGTCTAATACGTTAACAATAAAAGTATAACAGTTAACCAATAAAGTTTGTCTGTTATCGTTAAAAGAACTTAACTAAAACATATGCACTATACAATAGTTATATAGGTCCTAAGAAGAATTTTGTGAAATACTGTATATGGTGCGAAATGTTTAATTCACATTGCAAAAAGTTCTAACGCGTCTCAAAAAGTTTATTGGAGTCTAATAAGTAAATAGTAAAAGTATAATAGTTAACCAATAAAAGGTTTGTCTGTTATCGTTAAAAGATATTAACTACAACATACGCACTATACATTAGTTATATAGGCCCTAAAAAGTGCCTTGTGAACTATATGGTGCAAAATGTTTAATTCACATTGCAAAAAGTTCTAACGGGTCCTAACGGGTCTCAAAATGTTTATTAGAGTCTAATAAGTAAATAATAAAAGTATAACAGTTAACCAATAAAAGGTTTGTCTGTTATCGTTAAAAGAACTTAACTAAAACATTTGCACTATACATTAGTTATATAGGTCCTAAAAAGTGCCTTGTGAACTATATGGTGCCAAATGTTTAGTTCACATTGCAAAAAGTTCTAACGGGTCTCAAAATGTTTATTAGAGTCTAATAAGTAAATAATAAAAGTATAACAGTTAACCAATAAAAGGTTTGTCTGTTATCGTTAAAAGAACTTAACTAAAAAATTTGCACTATACATTAGTTATATAGGTCCTAAAAAGTGCCTTGTGAACTATATGGTGCCAAATGTGCAATTCAAATTGCAAAAAGTTCTAACGGGTCTCAAAATGTTTATTAGAGTCTAATAAGTAAATAATAAAAGTATAACAGTTAACCAATAAAAGGTTTGTCTGTTATCGTCAAATAAACTTAACTACAACATTTGCACTATAGTTTAGTTATATAGGTCCTAAAAAGTGCCTTATGAACTATATGGTGCAAAATGTTTAATTCATATTCCCAAAAGTTCTAACGCGTTTCAAAATGTTTATTAGAGTCTAATAAGTAAACAATAAAAGTATAACAGTTAACCAATAAAGTTTATCTGTTATCGTTAAAAGAACTTAACTAAGACATATGCACTATACAATAGTTATATAGGTCCTAAGAAGAATTTTGTGAAATACTGTATATGGTGCGAAATGTTTAATTCACATTGCAAAAAGTTCTAACGCGTCTCAAAAAGTTTATTGGAGTCTAATAAGTAAATAGTAAAAGTATAATAGTTAACCAATAAAAGGTTTGTCTGTTATCGTTAAAAGATATTAACTACAACATATGCACTATACATTAGTTATATAGGCCCTAAAAAGTGCCTTGTGAACTATATGGTGCAAAATGTTTAATTCACATTGCAAAAAATTCTAACGGGTCCTAACGGGTCTCAAAATGTTTATTAGAGTCTAATAAGTAAATAATAAAAGTATAACAGTTAACCAATAAAAGGTTTGTCTGTTATCGTTAAAAGAACTTAACTAAATCATTTGCACTATACATTAGTTAAATAGGTCCTAAAAAGTGCCTTGTGAACTATATGGTGCAAAATGTTTAATTCATATTCCCAAAAGTTCTAACGCGTTTCAAAATGTTTATTAGAGTCTAATAAGTTAACAATAAAAGTATAACAGTTAACCAATAAAAGGTTTGTCTGTTATCGTTAAAAGAACTTAACTAAAACATTTGCACTATACATTAGTTATATAGTTCCTAAAAAGTGCCTTGTGAACTATATGGTGCCAAATGTTTAATTCACATTGCAAAAAGTTTTAACGTGTCTCAAATGTTTATTAGAGTCTAATAAGTAAATAATAAAAGTATAACAGTTAACCAATAAAAGGTTTGTCTGTTATCGTTAAAAGAACTTAACTAAAACATTTGCACTATACATTAGTTATATAGGTCCTAAAAAGTGCCTTGTGAACTATATGGTGCCAAATGTTTAATTCACATTGCAAAAAGTTCTAACGGGTGTCAAAATGTTTATTAAAGTCTAATAAGTAAATAATAAAAGTATAACAGTTAACCAATAAAAGGTTTGTCTGTTATCGTTAAAAGAACTTAACTAAAACATTTGCACTATACATTAGTTATATAGGTCCTAAAAAGTGCCTTGTGAACTATATGGTGCCAAATGTTTAGTTCACATTGCAAAAAGTTCTAACGGGTCTCAAAATGTTTATTAGAGTCTAATAAGTAAATAATAAAAGTATAACAGTTAACCAATAAAAGGTTTGTCTGTTATCGTTAAAAGAACTTAACTAAAACATTTGCACTATACATTAGTTATATAGGTCCTAAAAAGTGCCTTGTGAACTATATGGTGTCAAATGTTTAATTCACATTGCAAAAAATTATAACGGGTCTCAAAATGTTTATTAGAGTCTAATAAGTAAATAATAAAAGTATAACAGTTAACCAAGAAAATCTTTGTCTGTTATCGTTAAAAGAACTTAACTAAAACATTTGCACTATACATTAGTTATATAGGTCCTAAAAAGTGCCTTGTGAACTATATGGTGTCAAATGTTTAATTCACATTGCAAAAAGTTCTAACGGGTCTCAAAATGTTTATTAGTGTCTAATAAGTAAATAATAAAAGTATAACAGTTAACCAAGAAAATCTTTGTCTGTTATCGTTAAAAGAACTTAACTAAAACATTTGCACTATACATTAGTTATATAGGTCCTAAAAAGTGCCTTGTGAACTATATGGTGCCAAATGTTTAATTCACGTTGCAAAAAGTTCTAACGGGTCTCAAAATGTTTATTAGAGTCTAATACGTTAACAATAAAAGTATAACAGTTAACCAATAAAGTTTGTCTGTTATCGTTAAAAGAACTTAACTAAAACATATGCACTATACAATAGTTATATAGGTCCTAAGAAGAATTTTGTGAAATACTGTATATGGTGCGAAATGTTTAATTCACATTGCAAAAAGTTCTAACGCGTCTCAAAAAGTTTATTGGAGTCTAATAAGTAAATAGTAAAAGTATAATAGTTAACCAATAAAAGGTTTGTCTGTTATCGTTAAAAGATATTAACTACAACATACGCACTATACATTAGTTATATAGGCCCTAAAAAGTGCCTTGTGAACTATATGGTGCAAAATGTTTAATTCACATTGCAAAAAGTTCTAACGGGTCCTAACGGGTCTCAAAATGTTTATTAGAGTCTAATAAGTAAATAATAAAAGTATAACAGTTAACCAATAAAAGGTTTGTCTGTTATCGTTAAAAGAACTTAACTAAAACATTTGCACTATACATTAGTTATATAGGTCCTAAAAAGTGCCTTGTGAACTATATGGTGCCAAATGTTTAGTTCACATTGCAAAAAGTTCTAACGGGTCTCAAAATGTTTATTAGAGTCTAATAAGTAAATAATAAAAGTATAACAGTTAACCAATAAAAGGTTTGTCTGTTATCGTTAAAAGAACTTAACTAAAACATTTGCACTATACATTAGTTATATAGGTCCTAAAAAGTGCCTTGTGAACTATATGGTGCCAAATGTTTAATTCACATTGCAAAAAGTTCTAACGGGTCTCAAAATGTTTATTAGAGTCTAATAAGTAAATAATAAAAGTATAACAGTTAACCAATAAAAGGTTTGTCTGTTATCGTTAAAAGAACTTAACTAAAAAATTTGCACTATACATTAGTTATATAGGTCCTAAAAAGTGCCTTGTGAACTATATGGTGCCAAATGTGCAATTCAAATTGCAAAAAGTTCTAACGGGTCTCAAAATGTTTATTAGAGTCTAATAAGTAAATAATAAAAGTATAACAGTTAACCAATAAAAGGTTTGTCTGTTATCGTCAAATAAACTTAACTACAACATTTGCACTATAGTTTAGTTATATAGGTCCTAAAAAGTGCCTTATGAACTATATGGTGCAAAATGTTTAATTCATATTCCCAAAAGTTCTAACGCGTTTCAAAATGTTTATTAGAGTCTAATAAGTAAACAATAAAAGTATAACAGTTAACCAATAAAGTTTATCTGTTATCGTTAAAAGAACTTAACTAAGACATATGCACTATACAATAGTTATATAGGTCCTAAGAAGAATTTTGTGAAATACTGTATATGGTGCGAAATGTTTAATTCACATTGCAAAAAGTTCTAACGCGTCTCAAAAAGTTTATTGGAGTCTAATAAGTAAATAGTAAAAGTATAATAGTTAACCAATAAAAGGTTTGTCTGTTATCGTTAAAAGATATTAACTACAACATATGCACTATACATTAGTTATATAGGCCCTAAAAAGTGCCTTGTGAACTATATGGTGCAAAATGTTTAATTCACATTGCAAAAAATTCTAACGGGTCCTAACGGGTCTCAAAATGTTTATTAGAGTCTAATAAGTAAATAATAAAAGTATAACAGTTAACCAATAAAAGGTTTGTCTGTTATCGTTAAAAGAACTTAACTAAATCATTTGCACTATACATTAGTTAAATAGGTCCTAAAAAGTGCCTTGTGAACTATATGGTGCAAAATGTTTAATTCATATTCCCAAAAGTTCTAACGCGTTTCAAAATGTTTATTAGAGTCTAATAAGTTAACAATAAAAGTATAACAGTTAACCAATAAAAGGTTTGTCTGTTATCGTTAAAAGAACTTAACTAAAACATTTGCACTATACATTAGTTATATAGTTCCTAAAAAGTGCCTTGTGAACTATATGGTGCCAAATGTTTAATTCACATTGCAAAAAGTTTTAACGTGTCTCAAATGTTTATTAGAGTCTAATAAGTAAATAATAAAAGTATAACAGTTAACCAATAAAAGGTTTGTCTGTTATCGTTAAAAGAACTTAACTAAAACATTTGCACTATACATTAGTCATATAGGTCCTAAAAAGTGCCTTGTGAACTATATGGTGCCAAATGTTTAATTCACATTGCAAAAAGTTCTAACGGGTCTCAAAATGTTTATTAGAGTCTAATAAGTAAATAATAAAAGTATAACAGTTAACCAATAAAAGGTTTGTCTGTTATCGTTAAAAGAACTTAACTAAAACATTTGCACTATACATTAGTTATATAGGTCCTAAAAAGTGCCTTGTGAACTATATGGTGCCAAATGTTTAATTCACATTGCAAAAAGTTCGAACGGGTGTCAAAATGTTTATTAGCGTCTAATAAGTAAATAATAAAAGTATAACAGTTAACCAATAAAAGGTTTGTCTGTTATCGTTAAAAGAACTTAACTAAAACATTTGCACTATACATTAGTTATATAGGTCTTAAAAGTGCCTTGTGAACTATATGGTGCCAAATGTTTAATTCACATTGCAAAAAGTTCTAACGGGTCTCAAAATGTTTATTAGAGTCTAATAAGTAAATAATAAAAGTATAACAGTTAACCAATAAAAGGTTTGTCTGTTATCGTTAAAAGAACTTAACTAAAACATTTGCACTATACATTAGTTATATAGGTCCTAAAAAGTGCCTTGTGAACTATATGGTGCCAAATGTTTAATTCACATTGCAAAAAGTTCTAACGGGTGTCAAAATGTTTATTAAAGTCTAATAAGTAAATAATAAAAGTATAACAGTTAACCAATAAAAGGTTTGTCTGTTATCGTTAAAAGAACTTAACTAAAACATTTGCACTATACATTAGTTATATAGGTCCTAAAAAGTGCCTTGTGAACTATATGGTGCCAAATGTTTAGTTCACATTGCAAAAAGTTCTAACGGGTCTCAAAATGTTTATTAGAGTCTAATAAGTAAATAATAAAAGTATAACAGTTAACCAATAAAAGGTTTGTCTGTTATCGTTAAAAGAACTTAACTAAAACATTTGCACTATACATTAGTTATATAGGTCCTAAAAAGTGCCTTGTGAACTATATGGTGTCAAATGTTTAATTCACATTGCAAAAAATTATAACGGGTCTCAAAATGTTTATTAGAGTCTAATAAGTAAATAATAAAAGTATAACAGTTAACCAAGAAAATCTTTGTCTGTTATCGTTAAAAGAACTTAACTAAAACATTTGCACTATACATTAGTTATATAGGTCCTAAAAAGTGCCTTGTGAACTATATGGTGTCAAATGTTTAATTCACATTGCAAAAAGTTCTAACGGGTCTCAAAATGTTTATTAGTGTCTAATAAGTAAATAATAAAAGTATAACAGTTAACCAAGAAAATCTTTGTCTGTTATCGTTAAAAGAACTTAACTAAAACATTTGCACTATACATTAGTTATATAGGTCCTAAAAAGTGCCTTGTGAACTATATGGTGCCAAATGTTTAATTCACGTTGCAAAAAGTTCTAACGGGTCTCAAAATGTTTATTAGAGTCTAATAAGTAAATAATAAAAGTATAACAGTTAACCAATAAAAGATTTGTCTGTTATCGTTAAAAGAACTTAACTAAAACATTTGCACTATACAATAGTTATATAGGTCCTAAGAAGAATTTTGTGAAATACTGTATATGGTGCAAAATGTTTAATTCACATTGCAAAAAGTTCTAACGCGTCTCAAAAAGTTTATTGGAGTCTAATAAGTAAATAGTAAAAGTATAATAGTTAACCAATAAAAGGTTTGTCTGTTATCGTTAAAAGATATTAACTACAACATACGCACTATACATTAGTTATATAGGCCCTAAAAAGTGCCTTGTGAACTATATGGTGCAAAATGTTTAATTCACATTGCAAAAAATTCTAACGGGTCCTAACGGATCTCAAAATGTTTATTAGAGTCTAATAAGTAAATAATAAAAGTATAACAGTTAACCAATAAAAGGTTTGTCTGTTATCGTTAAAAGAACTTAACTAAAACATTTGCACTATACATTAGTTAAATAGGTCCTAAAAAGTGCCTTGTGAACTATATGGTGCAAAATGTTTAATTCATATTCCCAAAAGTTCTAACGCGTTTCAAAATGTTTATTAGAGTCTAATAAGTTAACAATAAAAGTATAACAGTTAACCAATAAAGTTTGTCTGTTATCGTTAAAAGAACTTAACTAAAACATTTGCACTATACATTAGTTATATAGGTCCTAAAAAGTGCCTTGTGAACTATATGGTGCCAAATGTTTAATTCACATTGCAAAAAGTTCTAACGGGTCTCAAAATGTTTATTAGAGTCTAATAAGTTAACAATAAAAGTATAACAGTTAACCAATAAAGTTTGTCTGTTATCGTTAAAAGAACTTAACTAAAACATATGCACTATACAATAGTTATATAGGTCCTAAGAAGAATTTTGTGAAATACTGTATATGGTGCGAAATGTTTAATTCACATTGCAAAAAGTTCTAACGCGTCTCAAAAAGTTTATTGGAGTCTAATAAGTAAATAGTAAAAGTATAATAGTTAACCAATAAAAGGTTTGTCTGTTATCGTTAAAAGATATTAACTACAACATACGCACTATACATTAGTTATATAGGCCCTAAAAAGTGCCTTGTGAACTATATGGTGCAAAATGTTTAATTCACATTGCAAAAAGTTCTAACGGGTCCTAACGGGTCTCAAAATGTTTATTAGAGTCTAATAAGTAAATAATAAAAGTATAACAGTTAACCAATAAAAGGTTTGTCTGTTATCGTTAAAAGAACTTAACTAAAACATTTGCACTATACATTAGTTATATAGGTCCTAAAAAGTGCCTTGTGAACTATATGGTGCCAAATGTTTAGTTCACATTGCAAAAAGTTCTAACGGGTCTCAAAATGTTTATTAGAGTCTAATAAGTAAATAATAAAAGTATAACAGTTAACCAATAAAAGGTTTGTCTGTTATCGTTAAAAGAACTTAACTAAAACATTTGCACTATACATTAGTTATATAGGTCCTAAAAAGTGCCTTGTGAACTATATGGTGCCAAATGTTTAATTCACATTGCAAAAAGTTATAACGGGTCTCAAAATGTTTATTAGAGACTAATAAGTAAATAATAAAAGTATAACAGTTAACCAATAAAAGGTTTGTCTGTTATCGTTAAAAGAACTTAACTAAAACATTTGCACTATACATTAGTTATATAGGTCCTAAAAAGTGCCTTGTGAACTATATGGTGCCAAATGTTTAATTCACATTGCAAAAAGTTCTAACGGGTCTCAAAATGTTTATTAGAGTCTAATAAGTAAATAATAAAAGTATGACAGTTAACCAATAAAAGATTTGTCTGTTATCGTTAAAAGAACTTAACTAAAACATTTGCACTATACATTAGTTATATAGGTCCTAAAAAGTGCCTTGTGAACTATATGGTGCCAAATGTTTAATTCACATTGCAAAAAGTTCTAACGGGTGTCAAAATGTTTATTAGAGTCTAATAAGTAAATAATAAAAGTATAACAGTTAACCAATAAAAGGTTTGTCTGTTATCGTTAAAAGAACTTAACTAAAACATTTGCACTATACATTAGTTATATAGGTCCTAAAAAGTGCCTTGTGAACTATATGGTGCCAAATGTTTAGTTCACATTGCAAAAAGTTCTAACGGGTCTCAAAATGTTTATTAGAGTCTAATAAGTAAATAATAAAAGTATAACAGTTAACCAATAAAAGGTTTGTCTGTTATCGTTAAAAGAACTTAACTAAAACATTTGCACTATACATTAGTTATATAGGTCCTAAAAAGTGCCTTGTGAACTATATGGTGTCAAATGTTTAATTCACATTGCAAAAAATTATAACGGGTCTCAAAATGTTTATTAGAGTCTAATAAGTAAATAATAAAAGTATAACAGTTAACCAAGAAAATCTTTGTCTGTTATCGTTAAAAGAACTTAACTAAAACATTTGCACTATACATTAGTTATATAGGTCCTAAAAAGTGCCTTGTGAACTATATGGTGTCAAATGTTTAATTCACATTGCAAAAAGTTCTAACGGGTCTCAAAATGTTTATTAGTGTCTAATAAGTAAATAATAAAAGTATAACAGTTAACCAAGAAAATCTTTGTCTGTTATCGTTAAAAGAACTTAACTAAAACATTTGCACTATACATTAGTTATATAGGTCCTAAAAAGTGCCTTGTGAACTATATGGTGCCAAATGTTTAATTCACGTTGCAAAAAGTTCTAACGGGTCTCAAAATGTTTATTAGAGTCTAATAAGTAAATAATAAAAGTATAACAGTTAACCAATAAAAGATTTGTCTGTTATCGTTAAAAGAACTTAACTAAAACATTTGCACTATACAATAGTTATATAGGTCCTAAGAAGAATTTTGTGAAATACTGTATATGGTGCGAAATGTTTAATTCACATTGCAAAAAGTTCTAACGCGTCTCAAAAAGTTTATTGGAGTCTAATAAGTAAATAGTAAAAGTATAATAGTTAACCAATAAAAGGTTTGTCTGTTATCGTTAAAAGATATTAACTACAACATACGCACTATACATTAGTTATATAGGCCCTAAAAAGTGCCTTGTGAACTATATGGTGCAAAATGTTTAATTCACATTGCAAAAAGTTCTAACGGGTCCTAACGGGTCTCAAAATGTTTATTAGAGTCTAATAAGTAAATAATAAAAGTATAACAGTTAACCAATAAAAGGTTTGTCTGTTATCGTTAAAAGAACTTAACTAAAACATTTGCACTATACATTAGTTATATAGGTCCTAAAAAGTGCCTTGTGAACTATATGGTGCCAAATGTTTAGTTCACATTGCAAAAAGTTCTAACGGGTCTCAAAATGTTTATTAGAGTCTAATAAGTAAATAATAAAAGTATAACAGTTAACCAATAAAAGGTTTGTCTGTTATCGTTAAAAGAACTTAACTAAAACATTTGCACTATACATTAGTTATATAGGTCCTAAAAAGTGCCTTGTGAACTATATGGTGCCAAATGTTTAATTCACATTGCAAAAAGTTATAACGGGTCTCAAAATGTTTATTAGAGACTAATAAGTAAATAATAAAAGTATAACAGTTAACCAATAAAAGGTTTGTCTGTTATCGTTAAAAGAACTTAACTAAAACATTTGCACTATACATTAGTTATATAGGTCCTAAAAAGTGCCTTGTGAACTATATGGTGCCAAATGTTTAATTCACATTGCAAAAAGTTCTAACGGGTCTCAAAATGTTTATTAGAGTCTAATAAGTAAATAATAAAAGTATGACAGTTAACCAATAAAAGATTTGTCTGTTATCGTTAAAAGAACTTAACTAAAACATTTGCACTATACATTAGTTATATAGGTCCTAAAAAGTGCCTTGTGAACTATATGGTGCCAAATGTTTAATTCACATTGCAAAAAGTTCTAACGGGTGTCAAAATGTTTATTAGAGTCTAATAAGTAAATAATAAAAGTATAACAGTTAACCAATAAAAGGTTTGTCTGTTATCGTTAAAAGAACTTAACTAAAACATTTGCACTATACATTAGTTATATAGGTCCTAAAAAGTGCCTTGTGAACTATATGGTGCCAAATGTTTAGTTCACATTGCAAAAAGTTCTAACGGGTCTCAAAATGTTTATTAGAGTCTAATAAGTAAATAATAAAAGTATAACAGTTAACCAATAAAAGGTTTGTCTGTTATCGTTAAAAGAACTTAACTAAAACATTTGCACTATACATTAGTTATATAGGTCCTAAAAAGTGCCTTGTGAACTATATGGTGTCAAATGTTTAATTCACATTGCAAAAAATTATAACGGGTCTCAAAATGTTTATTAGAGTCTAATAAGTAAATAATAAAAGTATAACAGTTAACCAAGAAAATCTTTGTCTGTTATCGTTAAAAGAACTTAACTAAAACATTTGCACTATACATTAGTTATATAGGTCCTAAAAAGTGCCTTGTGAACTATATGGTGTCAAATGTTTAATTCACATTGCAAAAAGTTCTAACGGGTCTCAAAATGTTTATTAGTGTCTAATAAGTAAATAATAAAAGTATAACAGTTAACCAAGAAAATCTTTGTCTGTTATCGTTAAAAGAACTTAACTAAAACATTTGCACTATACATTAGTTATATAGGTCCTAAAAAGTGCCTTGTGAACTATATGGTGCCAAATGTTTAATTCACGTTGCAAAAAGTTCTAACGGGTCTCAAAATGTTTATTAGAGTCTAATAAGTAAATAATAAAAGTATAACAGTTAACCAATAAAAGATTTGTCTGTTATCGTTAAAAGAACTTAACTAAAACATTTGCACTATACAATAGTTATATAGGTCCTAAGAAGAATTTTGTGAAATACTGTATATGGTGCAAAATGTTTAATTCACATTGCAAAAAGTTCTAACGCGTCTCAAAAAGTTTATTGGAGTCTAATAAGTAAATAGTAAAAGTATAATAGTTAACCAATAAAATGTTTGTCTGTTATCGTTAAAAGATATTAACTACAACATACGCACTATACATTAGTTATATAGGCCCTAAAAAATGCCTTGTGAACTATATGGTGCAAAATGTTTAATTCACATTGCAAAAAATTCTAACGGGTCCTAACGGATCTCAAAATGTTTATTAGAGTCTAATAAGTAAATAATAAAAGTATAACAGTTAACCAATAAAAGGTTTGTCTGTTATCGTTAAAAGAACTTAACTAAAACATTTGCACTATACATTAGTTAAATAGGTCCTAAAAAGTGCCTTGTGAACTATATGGTGCAAAATGTTTAATTCATATTCCCAAAAGTTCTAACGCGTTTCAAAATGTTTATTAGAGTCTAATAAGTTAACAATAAAAGTATAACAGTTAACCAATAAAGTTTGTCTGTTATCGTTAAAAGAACTTAACTAAAACATTTGCACTATACATTAGTTATATAGGTCCTAAAAAGTGCCTTGTGAACTATATGGTGCCAAATGTTTAATTCACATTGCAAAAAGTTCTAACGGGTCTCAAAATGTTTATTAGAGTCTAATACGTTAACAATAAAAGTATAACAGTTAACCAATAAAGTTTGTCTGTTATCGTTAAAAGAACTTAACTAAAACATATGCACTATACAATAGTTATATAGGTCCTAAGAAGAATTTTGTGAAATACTGTATATGGTGCGAAATGTTTAATTCACATTGCAAAAAGTTCTAACGCGTCTCAAAAAGTTTATTGGAGTCTAATAAGTAAATAGTAAAAGTATAATAGTTAACCAATAAAAGGTTTGTCTGTTATCGTTAAAAGATATTAACTACAACATACGCACTATACATTAGTTATATAGGCCCTAAAAAGTGCCTTGTGAACTATATGGTGCAAAATGTTTAATTCACATTGCAAAAAGTTCTAACGGGTCCTAACGGGTCTCAAAATGTTTATTAGAGTCTAATAAGTAAATAATAAAAGTATAACAGTTAACCAATAAAAGGTTTGTCTGTTATCGTTAAAAGAACTTAACTAAAACATTTGCACTATACATTAGTTATATAGGTCCTAAAAAGTGCCTTGTGAACTATATGGTGCCAAATGTTTAGTTCACATTGCAAAAAATTCTAACGGGTCTCAAAATGTTTATTAGAGTCTAATAAGTAAATAATAAAAGTATAATAGTTAACCAATAAAAGGTTTGTCTGTTATCGTTAAAAGAACTTAACTAAAACATTTGCACTATACATTAGTTATATAGGTCCTAAAAAGTGCCTTGTGAACTATATGGTGCCAAATGTTTAATTCACATTGCAAAAAGTTCTAACGGGTCTCAAAATGTTTATTAGAGTCTAATAAGTAAATAATAAAAGTATAACAGTTAACCAATAAAAGGTTTGTCTGTTATCGTTAAAAGAACTTAACTAAAAAATTTGCACTATACATTAGTTATATAGGTCCTAAAAAGTGCCTTGTGAACTATATGGTGCCAAATGTGCAATTCAAATTGCAAAAAGTTCTAACGGGTCTCAAAATGTTTATTAGAGTCTAATAAGTAAATAATAAAAGTATAACAGTTAACCAATAAAAGGTTTGTCTGTTATCGTCAAATAAACTTAACTACAACATTTGCACTATAGTTTAGTTATATAGGTCCTAAAAAGTGCCTTATGAACTATATGGTGCAAAATGTTTAATTCATATTCCCAAAAGTTCTAACGCGTTTCAAAATGTTTATTAGAGTCTAATAAGTAAACAATAAAAGTATAACAGTTAACCAATAAAGTTTATCTGTTATCGTTAAAAGAACTTAACTAAGACATATGCACTATACAATAGTTATATAGGTCCTAAGAAGAATTTTGTGAAATACTGTATATGGTGCGAAATGTTTAATTCACATTGCAAAAAGTTCTAACGCGTCTCAAAAAGTTTATTGGAGTCTAATAAGTAAATAGTAAAAGTATAATAGTTAACCAATAAAAGGTTTGTCTGTTATCGTTAAAAGATATTAACTACAACATATGCACTATACATTAGTTATATAGGCCCTAAAAAGTGCCTTGTGAACTATATGGTGCAAAATGTTTAATTCACATTGCAAAAAATTCTAACGGGTCCTAACGGGTCTCAAAATGTTTATTAGAGTCTAATAAGTAAATAATAAAAGTATAACAGTTAACCAATAAAAGGTTTGTCTGTTATCGTTAAAAGAACTTAACTAAATCATTTGCACTATACATTAGTTAAATAGGTCCTAAAAAGTGCCTTGTGAACTATATGGTGCAAAATGTTTAATTCATATTCCCAAAAGTTCTAACGCGTTTCAAAATGTTTATTAGAGTCTAATAAGTTAACAATAAAAGTATAACAGTTAACCAATAAAAGGTTTGTCTGTTATCGTTAAAAGAACTTAACTAAAACATTTGCACTATACATTAGTTATATAGTTCCTAAAAAGTGCCTTGTGAACTATATGGTGCCAAATGTTTAATTCACATTGCAAAAAGTTTTAACGTGTCTCAAATGTTTATTAGAGTCTAATAAGTTAACAATAAAAGTATAACAGTTAACCAATAAAGTTTGTCTGTTATCGTTAAAAGAACTTAACTAAAACATTTGCACTATACATTAGTTATATAGGTCCTAAAAAGTGCCTTGTGAACTATATGGTGCCAAATGTTTAATTCACATTGCAAAAAGTTCTAACGGGTCTCAAAATGTTTATTAGAGTCTAATACGTTAACAATAAAAGTATAACAGTTAACCAATAAAGTTTGTCTGTTATCGTTAAAAGAACTTAACTAAAACATATGCACTATACAATAGTTATATAGGTCCTAAGAAGAATTTTGTGAAATACTGTATATGGTGCGAAATGTTTAATTCACATTGCAAAAAGTTCTAACGCGTCTCAAAAAGTTTATTGGAGTCTAATAAGTAAATAGTAAAAGTATAATAGTTAACCAATAAAAGGTTTGTCTGTTATCGTTAAAAGATATTAACTACAACATACGCACTATACATTAGTTATATAGGCCCTAAAAAGTGCCTTGTGAACTATATGGTGCAAAATGTTTAATTCACATTGCAAAAAGTTCTAACGGGTCCTAACGGGTCTCAAAATGTTTATTAGAGTCTAATAAGTAAATAATAAAAGTATAACAGTTAACCAATAAAAGGTTTGTCTGTTATCGTTAAAAGAACTTAACTAAAACATTTGCACTATACATTAGTTATATAGGTCCTAAAAAGTGCCTTGTGAACTATATGGTGCCAAATGTTTAGTTCACATTGCAAAAAGTTCTAACGGGTCTCAAAATGTTTATTAGAGTCTAATAAGTAAATAATAAAAGTATAACAGTTAACCAATAAAAGGTTTGTCTGTTATCGTTAAAAGAACTTAACTAAAACATTTGCACTATACATTAGTTATATAGGTCCTAAAAAGTGCCTTGTGAACTATATGGTGCCAAATGTTTAATTCACATTGCAAAAAGTTCTAACGGGTCTCAAAATGTTTATTAGAGTCTAATAAGTAAATAATAAAAGTATAACAGTTAACCAATAAAAGGTTTGTCTGTTATCGTTAAAAGAACTTAACTAAAAAATTTGCACTATACATTAGTTATATAGGTCCTAAAAAGTGCCTTGTGAACTATATGGTGCCAAATGTGCAATTCAAATTGCAAAAAGTTCTAACGGGTCTCAAAATGTTTATTAGAGTCTAATAAGTAAATAATAAAAGTATAACAGTTAACCAATAAAAGGTTTGTCTGTTATCGTCAAATAAACTTAACTACAACATTTGCACTATAGTTTAGTTATATAGGTCCTAAAAAGTGCCTTATGAACTATATGGTGCAAAATGTTTAATTCATATTCCCAAAAGTTCTAACGCGTTTCAAAATGTTTATTAGAGTCTAATAAGTAAACAATAAAAGTATAACAGTTAACCAATAAAGTTTATCTGTTATCGTTAAAAGAACTTAACTAAGACATATGCACTATACAATAGTTATATAGGTCCTAAGAAGAATTTTGTGAAATACTGTATATGGTGCGAAATGTTTAATTCACATTGCAAAAAGTTCTAACGCGTCTCAAAAAGTTTATTGGAGTCTAATAAGTAAATAGTAAAAGTATAATAGTTAACCAATAAAAGGTTTGTCTGTTATCGTTAAAAGATATTAACTACAACATATGCACTATACATTAGTTATATAGGCCCTAAAAAGTGCCTTGTGAACTATATGGTGCAAAATGTTTAATTCACATTGCAAAAAATTCTAACGGGTCCTAACGGGTCTCAAAATGTTTATTAGAGTCTAATAAGTAAATAATAAAAGTATAACAGTTAACCAATAAAAGGTTTGTCTGTTATCGTTAAAAGAACTTAACTAAATCATTTGCACTATACATTAGTTAAATAGGTCCTAAAAAGTGCCTTGTGAACTATATGGTGCAAAATGTTTAATTCATATTCCCAAAAGTTCTAACGCGTTTCAAAATGTTTATTAGAGTCTAATAAGTTAACAATAAAAGTATAACAGTTAACCAATAAAAGGTTTGTCTGTTATCGTTAAAAGAACTTAACTAAAACATTTGCACTATACATTAGTTATATAGTTCCTAAAAAGTGCCTTGTGAACTATATGGTGCCAAATGTTTAATTCACATTGCAAAAAGTTTTAACGTGTCTCAAATGTTTATTAGAGTCTAATAAGTAAATAATAAAAGTATAACAGTTAACCAATAAAAGGTTTGTCTGTTATCGTTAAAAGAACTTAACTAAAACATTTGCACTATACATTAGTCATAAAGGTCCTAAAAAGTGCCTTGTGAACTATATGGTGCCAAATGTTTAATTCACATTGCAAAAAGTTCTAACGGGTCTCAAAATGTTTATTAGAGTCTAATAAGTAAATAATAAAAGTATAACAGTTAACCAATAAAAGGTTTGTCTGTTATCGTTAAAAGAACTTAACTAAAACATTTGCACTATACATTAGTTATATAGGTCCTAAAAAGTGCCTTGTGAACTATATGGTGCCAAATGTTTAATTCACATTGCAAAAAGTTCGAACGGGTGTCAAAATGTTTATTAGCGTCTAATAAGTAAATAATAAAAGTATAACAGTTAACCAATAAAAGGTTTGTCTGTTATCGTTAAAAGAACTTAACTAAAACATTTGCACTATACATTAGTTATATAGGTCTTAAAAGTGCCTTGTGAACTATATGGTGCCAAATGTTTAATTCACATTGCAAAAAGTTCTAACGGGTCTCAAAATGTTTATTAGAGTCTAATAAGTAAATAATAAAAGTATAACAGTTAACCAATAAAAGGTTTGTCTGTTATCGTTAAAAGAACTGAACTAAAACATTTGCACTATACATTAGTTATATAGGTCCTAAAAAGTGCCTTGTGAACTATATGGTGCCAAATGTTTAATTCACATTGCAAAAAGTTCTAACGGGTGTCAAAATGTTTATTAAAGTCTAATAAGTAAATAATAAAAGTATAACAGTTAACCAATAAAAGGTTTGTCTGTTATCGTTAAAAGAACTTAACTAAAACATTTGCACTATACATTAGTTATATAGGTCCTAAAAAGTGCCTTGTGAACTATATGGTGCCAAATGTTTAGTTCACATTGCAAAAAGTTCTAACGGGTCTCAAAATGTTTATTAGAGTCTAATAAGTAAATAATAAAAGTATAACAGTTAACCAATAAAAGGTTTGTCTGTTATCGTTAAAAGAACTTAACTAAAACATTTGCACTATACATTAGTTATATAGGTCCTAAAAAGTGCCTTGTGAACTATATGGTGTCAAATGTTTAATTCACATTGCAAAAAATTATAACGGGTCTCAAAATGTTTATTAGAGTCTAATAAGTAAATAATAAAATTATAACAGTTAACCAAGAAAATCTTTGTCTGTTATCGTTAAAAGAACTTAACTAAAACATTTGCACTATACATTAGTTATATAGGTCCTAAAAAGTGCCTTGTGAACTATATGGTGTCAAATGTTTAATTCACATTGCAAAAAGTTCTAACGGGTCTCAAAATGTTTATTAGTGTCTAATAAGTAAATAATAAAAGTATAACAGTTAACCAAGAAAATCTTTGTCTGTTATCGTTAAAAGAACTTAACTAAAACATTTGCACTATACATTAGTTATATAGGTCCTAAAAAGTGCCTTGTGAACTATATGGTGCCAAATGTTTAATTCACGTTGCAAAAAGTTCTAACGGGTCTCAAATTGTTTATTAGAGTCTAATAAGTAAATAATAAAAGTATAACAGTTAACCAATAAAAGATTTGTCTGTTATCGTTAAAAGAACTTAACTAAAACATTTGCACTATACAATAGTTATATAGGTCCTAAGAAGAATTTTGTGAAATACTGTATATGGTGCAAAATGTTTAATTCACATTGCAAAAAGTTCTAACGCGTCTCAAAAAGTTTATTGGAGTCTAATAAGTAAATAGTAAAAGTATAATAGTTAACCAATAAAATGTTTGTCTGTTATCGTTAAAAGATATTAACTACAACATACGCACTATACATTAGTTATATAGGCCCTAAAAAGTGCCTTGTGAACTATATGGTGCAAAATGTTTAATTCACATTGCAAAAAATTCTAACGGGTCCTAACGGATCTCAAAATGTTTATTAGAGTCTAATAAGTAAATAATAAAAGTATAACAGTTAACCAATAAAAGGTTTGTCTGTTATCGTTAAAAGAACTTAACTAAAACATTTGCACTATACATTAGTTAACACTAGAACGGCCGGAAAAAAAGTTTACCTCTAACAGCCGGTGGTGTCGAAAACGACACCATCCTATAAATGTACTTTTTGATCAAATTTTGCTAACAATTCAAAGAGAAATACTTACGTTATCAGTTTAGTATATATTTTATTTGTTCAGTTAAAACAAAAAGTAACGTATTTACAGCAAGTCGATATTTTATGACGTTGCACAGATTTGTAAGAAACGAAAAAAATAACATTTAAGATTTGAAAGAAACAAACACTACTCTAATGGTAGGTATCTTAACAAAATGTCAACTATTGTGGAAAGAAAACTAATATGATTCCTACACACAATAGGATAAGTCTACAGATGATGAGTTTACAGCACGACCCATGTTGACCAATTTACGTCGTGCAGTTTTTGCATTCTGTAAGCTTCCAGTCCCCGTTACCACACACTCCGCAAGTTGGCTTGCTGCAGTGACTGCAAACTGTTACTGTATTATTTTTGCAACCTTGTCCCGCACATTTTCTTCGTTTTCCCGATAGTCTTCTCTGCGCTGGTTTCATTTCTCTCTGGACTACTTGCTTCCGCTTCACCATGTAAGCATCCCTCAACCCCTCAATAAGCTGGAGTATGAAGCTTCGTCGGCTGATGTTGCTACCGGAACATTTTCTGTACAGTATCCAGGAGTTTAGTGCTGCTATGTCAAGTAAGTTTGTCCAAACAGCCAAAGGCCATCGTCTACTTCCTGCATGGGTTGTATATTTTCTCGCCATTTGGTCGAAAACGTCCACTCCTACCTTGTTTTGATTGTAAAATTGAATAACTGTAGGTTTCTTTTTTTCTGTTGCATCGGTGCTTGGGCTGTTGTGCATTGTCGATAAAAGGTTAACATTTTTCTTTTGTTTGCACTGGTAATTCACAAGCATACTGTTTCTCAGTGAATTGTGGAAGAACTTGCTAGAAAACTTTTCTTCCTCCCCTCTGGTTATCTCTTTTGGAAGTCCTTTGCTGTTAGATCGAACCGTTCCCACAATTGTCATATTTCTTTGGCTTAGCAAACCAGCAAGATTCAAACTAGTAAAAAAGTTATCTGTTGTGATGTTGTATCCGCCATTTCTATCCAAGTTGCTGGTCAATCTCATGACAACATCTTCGGCAAGAGGTCTGCCATTTCTCTGATCTTTTTCCAGAGCGCCGAGGTATGGCAAGATATTACAAACATATTTGGAGCTCACCTCAGCTATTACCCAAAATTTCATCCCAAATTTATCCGGTTTGTTTGGCATGAAAACAATGAAAGGACATCTGTTCTTCATCGGAAACAACTGCTCATCCACTGTTAAACTCAAATCCGGCTTGTAGTTTCTTATGCAATTAGAGATCAATGCTTCCATAGTCTCACGAATGTGTATAAATTTATCGGACAACAATCTCTGACTTCGGCAATCTTTGTTATCAAATCTAATATATCTTTTTACTTTTACAAAGTCAGATCTTGATATAGTTTCCCTGAAGATAGGAGGACCGTACTTTTCACTCCATAAAAAGTCAACAGAATGACTTTTGCTGTAAATTCCTCTTGCGTACTGTAAGAAAATGAAGGCTTCCAGCTTTTCCATTGGCAAATGGAAGTTGGGATCATTTTTCGTAGCTTTTCTTATTGTATGTGTTTTTATGGGTATCAAAATAGAGTTGTCCACAAACAATTTCCAGCAATCATAAGGGCTACTAGAGGCTTTGTAACGAACACTAGGATTGACACCTGGTCTCACCCGCACTAAGTTTGCAGGATTGGAACGGACAGTTCTTGCACACAATAAAGGAGTCCACGTCTCTCCATTTCTTGCTGTATATTGCACCGAAGATGAACTTTCACAATCACTGTGATGGTCTGAAGAACTACCAGCATCATCAGCATCATACAAATCTTCGTCACTTGAAGTGTCACTCTCACGTACTTGAAGAACTTCCTCTGGCATATCTTCTAGATCATCAGTCTCATCAATGTCAGAATCTTCATGAAGGATTGCTATGGCTTCGGCCGCTGTGAACCTACATTTGTGTGATGACATCTTTATCTAAAATTGACTTGTAAATCTGCATATGAAAATATTCATTGTTATCGTAAGGTAGTTTTCTGCCTGTAGCCTGCATTTTGTTGCCTACTATACAGTTTATATCCTCAATCTTACTGGTCTTAGTGCTGCTCTTACTGGTAAATCTTACCTCTTGAAGGTCTTAGTCTTACTGCTGTAACACACAATCCGTACGTTGCACAAAAACTGTCATGTGCAGTTCACAGTTAGTCTTCGCTGCAAAGCAAAGCAAGGTTGTATTTTTCAAACGTACATGAAAAAAGTAAGTCTATGACGTCATAAACTCTAATAAACAATAATAAACAATCAATTGAAAATATTAAAACCAGGGTAATCTTACGTATATAATAGTTGCAAGTGCAATCGTGCGAAGTAAAAATATGTTTTAGTCTATTTTACCTCTAAAATCATCTTGGTGTCGATTTCGACACCTCGGCCGTTGAAGGTATAACAGGTTGTAAAAAAATAATCAAAAGTCAAATTTCCAAAAATGTTCCTTATCCATACTCTTTCAAGAAAGTTAGGAAGCTACTGAAAATTTTATACCGTTGCAACGTCATTTGGTAAAATAAAAGGACATCAAAATCCAAAAGTGTCGATTTCGACACCTCGGCCGTTCTAGTGTTAAATAGGTCCTAAAAAGTGCCTTGTGAACTATATGGTGCAAAATGTTTAATTCATATTCCCAAAAGTTCTAACGCGTTTCAAAATGTTTATTAGAGTCTAATAAGTTAACAATAAAAGTATAACAGTTAACCAATAAAGTTTGTCTGTTATCGTTAAAAGAACTTAACTAAAACATTTGCACTATACATTAGTTATATAGGTCCTAAAAAGTGCCTTGTGAACTATATGGTGCCAAATCTTTAATTCACATTGCAAAAAGTTCTAACGGGTCTCAAAATGTTTATTAGAGTCTAATAAGTTAACAATAAAAGTATAACAGTTAACCAATAAAGTTTGTCTGTTATCGTTAAAAGAACTTAACTAAAACATATGCACTATACAATAGTTATATAGGTCCTAAGAAGAATTTTGTGAAATACTGTATATGGTGCGAAATGTTTAATTCACATTGCAAAAAGTTCTAACGGGTCTCAAAAAGTTTATTGGAGTCTAATAAGTAAATAGTAAAAGTATAATAGTTAACCAATAAAAGGTTTGTCTGTTATCGTTAAAAGATATTAACTACAACATACGCACTATACATTAGTTATATAGGCCCTAAAAAGTGCCTTGTGAACTATATGGTGCAAAATGTTTAATTCACATTGCAAAAAGTTCTAACGGGTCCTAACGGGTCTCAAAATGTTTATTAGAGTCTAATAAGTAAATAATAAAAGTATAACAGTTAACCAATAAAAGGTTTGTCTGTTATCGTTAAAAGAACTTAACTAAAACATTTGCACTATACATTAGTTATATAGGTCCTAAAAAGTGCCTTGTGAACTATATGGTGCCAAATGTTTAGTTCACATTGCAAAAAGTTCTAACGGGTCTCAAAATGTTTATTAGAGTCTAATAAGTAAATAATAAAAGTATAACAGTTAACCAATAAAAGGTTTGTCTGTTATCGTTAAAAGAACTTAACTAAAACATTTGCACTATACATTAGTTATATAGGTCCTAAAAAGTGCCTTGTGAACTATATGGTGCAAAATGTTTAATTCACATTGCAAAAAGTTATAACGGGTCTCAAAATGTTTATTAGAGACTAATAAGTAAATAATAAAAGTATAAAAGTTAACCAATAAAAGGTTTGTCTGTTATCGTTAAAAGAACTTAACTAAAACATTTGCACTATACATTAGTTATATAGGTCCTAAAAAGTGCCTTGTGAACTATATGGTGCCAAATGTTTAATTCACATTGCAAAAAGTTCTAACGGGTCTCAAAATGTTTATTAGAGTCTAATAAGTAAATAATAAAAGTATGACAGTTAACCAATAAAAGATTTGTCTGTTATCGTTAAAAGAACTTAACTAAAACATTTGCACTATACATTAGTTATATAGGTCCTAAAAAGTGCCTTGTGAACTATATGGTGCCAAATGTTTAATTCACATTGCAAAAAGTTCTAACGGGTGTCAAAATGTTTATTAGAGTCTAATAAGTAAATAATAAAAGTATAACAGTTAACCAATAAAAGGTTTGTCTGTTATCGTTAAAAGAACTTAACTAAAACATTTGCACTATACATTAGTTATATAGGTCCTAAAAAGTGCCTTGTGAACTATATGGTGCCAAATGTTTAGTTCACATTGCAAAAAGTTCTAACGGGTCTCAAAATGTTTATTAGAGTCTAATAAGTAAATAATAAAAGTATAACAGTTAACCAATAAAAGGTTTGTCTGTTATCGTTAAAAGAACTTAACTAAAACATTTGCACTATACATTAGTTATATAGGTCCTAAAAAGTGCCTTGTGAACTATATGGTGTCAAATGTTTAATTCACATTGCAAAAAATTATAACGGGTCTCAAAATGTTTATTAGAGTCTAATAAGTAAATAATAAAAGTATAACAGTTAACCAAGAAAATCTTTGTCTGTTATCGTTAAAAGAACTTAACTAAAACATTTGCACTATACATTAGTTATATAGGTCCTAAAAAGTGCCTTGTGAACTATATGGTGTCAAATGTTTAATTCACATTGCAAAAAGTTCTAACGGGTCTCAAAATGTTTATTAGTGTCTAATAAGTAAATAATAAAAGTATAACAGTTAACCAAGAAAATCTTTGTCTGTTATCGTTAAAAGAACTTAACTAAAACATTTGCACTATACATTAGTTATATAGGTCCTAAAAAGTGCCTTGTGAACTATATGGTGCCAAATGTTTAATTCACGTTGCAAAAAGTTCTAACGGGTCTCAAAATGTTTATTAGAGTCTAATAAGTAAATAATAAAAGTATAACAGTTAACCAATAAAAGATTTGTCTGTTATCGTTAAAAGAACTTAACTAAAACATTTGCACTATACAATAGTTATATAGGTCCTAAGAAGAATTTTGTGAAATACTGTATATGGTGCAAAATGTTTAATTCACATTGCAAAAAGTTCTAACGCGTCTCAAAAAGTTTATTGGAGTCTAATAAGTAAATAGTAAAAGTATAATAGTTAACCAATAAAATGTTTGTCTGTTATCGTTAAAAGATATTAACTACAACATACGCACTATACATTAGTTATATAGGCCCTAAAAAATGCCTTGTGAACTATATGGTGCAAAATGTTTAATTCACATTGCAAAAAATTCTAACGGGTCCTAACGGATCTCAAAATGTTTATTAGAGTCTAATAAGTAAATAATAAAAGTATAACAGTTAACCAATAAAAGGTTTGTCTGTTATCGTTAAAAGAACTTAACTAAAACATTTGCACTATACATTAGTTAAATAGGTCCTAAAAAGTGCCTTGTGAACTATATGGTGCAAAATGTTTAATTCATATTCCCAAAAGTTCTAACGCGTTTCAAAATGTTTATTAGAGTCTAATAAGTTAACAATAAAAGTATAACAGTTAACCAATAAAGTTTGTCTGTTATCGTTAAAAGAACTTAACTAAAACATTTGCACTATACATTAGTTATATAGGTCCTAAAAAGTGCCTTGTGAACTATATGGTGCCAAATGTTTAATTCACATTGCAAAAAGTTCTAACGGGTCTCAAAATGTTTATTAGAGTCTAATACGTTAACAATAAAAGTATAACAGTTAACCAATAAAGTTTGTCTGTTATCGTTAAAAGAACTTAACTAAAACATATGCACTATACAATAGTTATATAGGTCCTAAGAAGAATTTTGTGAAATACTGTATATGGTGCGAAAGGTTTAATTCACATTGCAAAAAGTTCTAACGCGTCTCAAAAAGTTTATTGGAGTCTAATAAGTAAATAGTAAAAGTATAATAGTTAACCAATAAAAGGTTTGTCTGTTATCGTTAAAAGATATTAACTACAACATACGCACTATACATTAGTTATATAGGCCCTAAAAAGTGCCTTGTGAACTATATGGTGCAAAATGTTTAATTCACATTGCAAAAAGTTCTAACGGGTCCTAACGGGTCTCAAAATGTTTATTAGAGTCTAATAAGTAAATAATAAAAGTATAACAGTTAACCAATAAAAGGTTTGTCTGTTATCGTTAAAAGAACTTAACTAAAACATTTGCACTATACATTAGTTATATAGGTCCTAAAAAGTGCCTTGTGAACTATATGGTGCCAAATGTTTAGTTCACATTGCAAAAAGTTCTAACGGGTCTCAAAATGTTTATTAGAGTCTAATAAGTAAATAATAAAAGTATAACAGTTAACCAATAAAAGGTTTGTCTGTTATCGTTAAAAGAACTTAACTAAAACATTTGCACTATACATTAGTTATATAGGTCCTAAAAAGTGCCTTGTGAACTATATGGTGCCAAATGTTTAATTCACATTGCAAAAAGTTCTAACGGGTCTCAAAATGTTTATTAGAGTCTAATAAGTAAATAATAAAAGTATAACAGTTAACCAATAAAAGGTTTGTCTGTTATCGTTAAAAGAACTTAACTAAAACATTTGCACTATACATTAGTTATATAGGTCCTAAAAAGTGCCTTGTGAACTATATGGTGCCAAATGTTTAGTTCACATTGCAAAAAGTTCTAACGGGTCTCAAAATGTTTATTAGAGTCTAATAAGTAAATAATAAAAGTATAACAGTTAACCAATAAAAGGTTTGTCTGTTATCGTTAAAAGAACTTAACTAAAACATTTGCACTATACATTAGTTATATAGGTCCTAAAAAGTGCCTTGTGAACTATATGGTGCCAAATGTTTAATTCACATTGCAAAAAGTTCTAACGGGTCTCAAAATGTTTATTAGAGTCTAATAAGTAAATAATAAAAGTACAACAGTTAACCAATAAAAGGTTTGTCTGTTATCGTTAAAAGAACTTAACTAAAAAATTTGCACTATACATTAGTTATATAGGTCCTAAAAAGTGCCTTGTGAACTATATGGTGCCAAATGTGCAATTCAAATTGCAAAAAGTTCTAACGGGTCTCAAAATGTTTATTAGAGTCTAATAAGTAAATAATAAAAGTATAACAGTTAACCAATAAAAGGTTTGTCTGTTATCGTCAAATAAACTTAACTACAACATTTGCACTATAGTTTAGTTATATAGGTCCTAAAAAGTGCCTTATGAACTATATGGTGCAAAATGTTTAATTCATATTCCCAAAAGTTCTAACGCGTTTCAAAATGTTTATTAGAGTCTAATAAGTAAACAATAAAAGTATAACAGTTAACCAATAAAGTTTATCTGTTATCGTTAAAAGAACTTAACTAAGACATATGCACTATACAATAGTTATATAGGTCCTAAGAAGAATTTTGTGAAATACTGTATATGGTGCGAAATGTTTAATTCACATTGCAAAAAGTTCTAACGCGTCTCAAAAAGTTTATTGCAGTCTAATAAGTAAATAGTAAAAGTATAATAGTTAACCAATAAAAGGTTTGTCTGTTATCGTTAAAAGATATTAACTACAACATATGCACTATACATTAGTTATATAGGCCCTAAAAAGTGCCTTGTGAACTATATGGTGCAAAATGTTTAATTCACATTGCAAAAAATTCTAACGGGTCCTAACGGGTCTCAAAATGTTTATTAGAGTCTAATAAGTAAATAATAAAAGTATAACAGTTAACCAATAAAAGGTTTGTCTGTTATCGTTAAAAGAACTTAACTAAATCATTTGCACTATACATTAGTTAAATAGGTCCTAAAAAGTGCCTTGTGAACTATATGGTGCAAAATGTTTAATTCATATTCCCAAAAGTTCTAACGCGTTTCAAAATGTTTATTAGAGTCTAATAAGTTAACAATAAAAGTATAACAGTTAACCAATAAAGTTTGTCTGTTATCGTTAAAAGAACTTAACTAAAACATTTGCACTATACATTAGTTATATAGTTCCTAAAAAGTGCCTTGTGAACTATATGGTGCCAAATGTTTAATTCACATTGCAAAAAGTTTTAACGTGTCTCAAATGTTTATTAGAGTCTAATAAGTAAATAATAAAAGTATAACAGTTAACCAATAAAAGGTTTGTCTGTTATCGTTAAAAGAACTTAACTAAAACATTTGCACTATACATTAGTCATAAACGTCCTAAAAAGTGCCTTGTGAACTATATGGTGCCAAATGTTTAATTCACATTGCAAAAAGTTCTAACGGGTCTCAAAATGTTTATTAGAGTCTAATAAGTAAATAATAAAAGTATAACAGTTAACCAATAAAAGGTTTGTCTGTTATCGTTAAAAGAACTTAACTAAAACATTTGCACTATACATTAGTTATATAGGTCCTAAAAAGTGCCTTGTGAACTATATGGTGCCAAATGTTTAATTCACATTGCAAAAAGTTCGAACGGGTGTCAAAATGTTTATTAGAGTCTAATAAGTAAATAATAAAAGTATAACAGTTAACCAATAAAAGGTTTGTCTGTTATCGTTAAAAGAACTTAACTAAAACATTTGCACTATACATTAGTTATATAGGTCTTAAAAGTGCCTTGTGAACTATATGGTGCCAAATGTTTAATTCACATTGCAAAAAGTTATAACGGGTCTCAAAATGTTTATTAGAGACTAATAAGTAAATAATAAAAGTATAACAGTTAACCAATAAAAGATTTGTCTGTTATCGTTAAAAGAACTTAACTAAAACATTTGCACTATACATTAGTTATATAGGTCCTAAAAAGTGCCTTGTGAACTATATGGTGCCAAATGTTTAGTTCACATTGCAAAAAGTTTTAACGGGTCTCAAAGTGTTTATTAGAGTTTAATAAGTAAATAATAAAAGTATAACAGTTAACCAATAAAAGGTTTGTCTGTTATCGTTAAAAGAACTTAACTAAAACATTTGCACTATACATTAGTTATATAGGTCCTAAAAAGTGCCTTGTGAACTATATGGTGCCAAATGTTTAATTCACATTGCAAAAAGTTATAACGGGTCTCAAAATGTTTATTAGAGACTAATAAGTAAATAATAAAAGTATAACAGTTAACCAATAAAAGGTTTGTCTGTTATCGTTAAAAGAACTTAACTAAAACATTTGCACTATACATTAGTTATATAGGTCCTAAAAAGTGCCTTGTGAACTATATGGTGCCAAATGTTTAATTCACATTGCAAAAAGTTCTAACGGGTCTCAAAATGTTTATTAGAGTCTAATAAGTAAATAATAAAAGTATGACAGTTAACCAATAAAAGATTTGTCTGTTATCGTTAAAAGAACTTAACTAAAACATTTGCACTATACATTAGTTATATAGGTCCTAAAAAGTGCCTTGTGAACTATATGGTGCCAAATGTTTAATTCACATTGCAAAAAGTTCTAACGGGTGTCAAAATGTTTATTAGAGTCTAATAAGTAAATAATAAAAGTATAACAGTTAACCAATAAAAGGTTTGTCTGTTATCGTTAAAAGAACTTAACTAAAACATTTGCACTATACATTAGTTATATAGATCCTAAAAAGTGCCTTGTGAACTATATGGTGCCAAATGTTTAGTTCACATTGCAAAAAGTTCTAACGGGTCTCAAAATGTTTATTAGAGTCTAATAAGTAAATAATAAAAGTATAACAGTTAACCAATAAAAGGTTTGTCTGTTATCGTTAAAAGAACTTAACTAAAACATTTGCACTATACATTAGTTATATAGGTCCTAAAAAGTGCCTTGTGAACTATATGGTGTCAAATGTTTAATTCACATTGCAAAAAATTATAACGGGTCTCAAAATGTTTATTAGAGTCTAATAAGTAAATAATAAAAGTATAACAGTTAACCAAGAAAATCTTTGTCTGTTATCGTTAAAAGAACTTAACTAAAACATTTGCACTATACATTAGTTATATAGGTCCTAAAAAGTGCCTTGTGAACTATATGGTGTCAAATGTTTAATTCACATTGCAAAAAGTTCTAACGGGTCTCAAAATGTTTATTAGTGTCTAATAAGTAAATAATAAAAGTATAACAGTTAACCAAGAAAATCTTTGTCTGTTATCGTTAAAAGAACTTAACTAAAACATTTGCACTATACATTAGTTATATAGGTCCTAAAAAGTGCCTTGTGAACTATATGGTGCCAAATGTTTAATTCACGTTGCAAAAAGTTCTAACGGGTCTCAAAATGTTTATTAGAGTCTAATAAGTAAATAATAAAAGTATAACAGTTAACCAATAAAAGATTTGTCTGTTATCGTTAAAAGAACTTAACTAAAACATTTGCACTATACAATAGTTATATAGGTCCTAAGAAGAATTTTGTGAAATACTGTATATGGTGCAAAATGTTTAATTCACATTGCAAAAAGTTCTAACGCGTCTCAAAAAGTTTATTGGAGTCTAATAAGTAAATAGTAAAAGTATAATAGTTAACCAATAAAATGTTTGTCTGTTATCGTTAAAAGATATTAACTACAACATACGCACTATACATTAGTTATATAGGCCCTAAAAAATGCCTTGTGAACTATATGGTGCAAAATGTTTAATTCATATTCCCAAAAGTTCTAACGCGTTTCAAAATGTTTATTAGAGTCTAATAAGTTAACAATAAAAGTATAACAGTTAACCAATAAAGTTTGTCTGTTATCGTTAAAAGAACTTAACTAAAACATTTGCACTATACATTAGTTATATAGTTCCTAAAAAGTGCCTTGTGAACTATATGGTGCCAAATGTTTAATTCACATTGCAAAAAGTTTTAACGTGTCTCAAATGTTTATTAGAGTCTAATAAGTAAATAATAAAAGTATAACAGTTAACCAATAAAAGGTTTGTCTGTTATCGTTAAAAGAACTTAACTAAAACATTTGCACTATACATTAGTCATAAACGTCCTAAAAAGTGCCTTGTGAACTATATGGTGCCAAATGTTTAATTCACATTGCAAAAAGTTCTAACGGGTCTCAAAATGTTTATTAGAGTCTAATAAGTAAATAATAAAAGTATAACAGTTAACCAATAAAAGGTTTGTCTGTTATCGTTAAAAGAACTTAACTAAAACATTTGCACTATACATTAGTTATATAGGTCCTAAAAAGTGCCTTGTGAACTATATGGTGCCAAATGTTTAATTCACATTGCAAAAAGTTCGAACGGGTGTCAAAATGTTTATTAGAGTCTAATAAGTAAATAATAAAAGTATAACAGTTAACCAATAAAAGGTTTGTCTGTTATCGTTAAAAGAACTTAACTAAAACATTTGCACTATACATTAGTTATATAGGTCTTAAAAGTGCCTTGTGAACTATATGGTGCCAAATGTTTAATTCACATTGCAAAAAGTTATAACGGGTCTCAAAATGTTTATTAGAGACTAATAAGTAAATAATAAAAGTATAACAGTTAACCAATAAAAGATTTGTCTGTTATCGTTAAAAGAACTTAACTAAAACATTTGCACTATACATTAGTTATATAGGTCCTAAAAAGTGCCTTGTGAACTATATGGTGCCAAATGTTTAGTTCACATTGCAAAAAGTTTTAACGGGTCTCAAAGTGTTTATTAGAGTTTAATAAGTAAATAATAAAAGTATAACAGTTAACCAATAAAAGGTTTGTCTGTTATCGTTAAAAGAACTTAACTAAAACATTTGCACTATACATTAGTTATATAGGTCCTAAAAAGTGCCTTGTGAACTATATGGTGCCAAATGTTTAATTCACATTGCAAAAAGTTATAACGGGTCTCAAAATGTTTATTAGAGACTAATAAGTAAATAATAAAAGTATAACAGTTAACCAATAAAAGGTTTGTCTGTTATCGTTAAAAGAACTTAACTAAAACATTTGCACTATACATTAGTTATATAGGTCCTAAAAAGTGCCTTGTGAACTATATGGTGCCAAATGTTTAATTCACATTGCAAAAAGTTCTAACGGGTCTCAAAATGTTTATTAGAGTCTAATAAGTAAATAATAAAAGTATGACAGTTAACCAATAAAAGATTTGTCTGTTATCGTTAAAAGAACTTAACTAAAACATTTGCACTATACATTAGTTATATAGGTCCTAAAAAGTGCCTTGTGAACTATATGGTGCCAAATGTTTAATTCACATTGCAAAAAGTTCTAACGGGTGTCAAAATGTTTATTAGAGTCTAATAAGTAAATAATAAAAGTATAACAGTTAACCAATAAAAGGTTTGTCTGTTATCGTTAAAAGAACTTAACTAAAACATTTGCACTATACATTAGTTATATAGATCCTAAAAAGTGCCTTGTGAACTATATGGTGCCAAATGTTTAGTTCACATTGCAAAAAGTTCTAACGGGTCTCAAAATGTTTATTAGAGTCTAATAAGTAAATAATAAAAGTATAACAGTTAACCAATAAAAGGTTTGTCTGTTATCGTTAAAAGAACTTAACTAAAACATTTGCACTATACATTAGTTATATAGGTCCTAAAAAGTGCCTTGTGAACTATATGGTGTCAAATGTTTAATTCACATTGCAAAAAATTATAACGGGTCTCAAAATGTTTATTAGAGTCTAATAAGTAAATAATAAAAGTATAACAGTTAACCAAGAAAATCTTTGTCTGTTATCGTTAAAAGAACTTAACTAAAACATTTGCACTATACATTAGTTATATAGGTCCTAAAAAGTGCCTTGTGAACTATATGGTGTCAAATGTTTAATTCACATTGCAAAAAGTTCTAACGGGTCTCAAAATGTTTATTAGTGTCTAATAAGTAAATAATAAAAGTATAACAGTTAACCAAGAAAATCTTTGTCTGTTATCGTTAAAAGAACTTAACTAAAACATTTGCACTATACATTAGTTATATAGGTCCTAAAAAGTGCCTTGTGAACTATATGGTGCCAAATGTTTAATTCACGTTGCAAAAAGTTCTAACGGGTCTCAAAATGTTTATTAGAGTCTAATAAGTAAATAATAAAAGTATAACAGTTAACCAATAAAAGATTTGTCTGTTATCGTTAAAAGAACTTAACTAAAACATTTGCACTATACAATAGTTATATAGGTCCTAAGAAGAATTTTGTGAAATACTGTATATGGTGCAAAATGTTTAATTCACATTGCAAAAAGTTCTAACGCGTCTCAAAAAGTTTATTGGAGTCTAATAAGTAAATAGTAAAAGTATAATAGTTAACCAATAAAATGTTTGTCTGTTATCGTTAAAAGATATTAACTACAACATACGCACTATACATTAGTTATATAGGCCCTAAAAAATGCCTTGTGAACTATATGGTGCAAAATGTTTAATTCACATTGCAAAAAATTCTAACGGGTCCTAACGGATCTCAAAATGTTTATTAGAGTCTAATAAGTAAATAATAAAAGTATAACAGTTAACCAATAAAAGGTTTGTCTGTTATCGTTAAAAGAACTTAACTAAAACATTTGCACTATACATTAGTTAAATAGGTCCTAAAAAGTGCCTTGTGAACTATATGGTGCAAAATGTTTAATTCATATTCCCAAAAGTTCTAACGCGTTTCAAAATGTTTATTAGAGTCTAATAAGTTAACAATAAAAGTATAACAGTTAACCAATAAAGTTTGTCTGTTATCGTTAAAAGAACTTAACTAAAACATTTGCACTATACATTAGTTATATAGGTCCTAAAAAGTGCCTTGTGAACTATATGGTGCCAAATGTTTAATTCACATTGCAAAAAGTTCTAACGGGTCTCAAAATGTTTATTAGAGTCTAATACGTTAACAATAAAAGTATAACAGTTAACCAATAAAGTTTGTCTGTTATCGTTAAAAGAACTTAACTAAAACATATGCACTATACAATAGTTATATAGGTCCTAAGAAGAATTTTGTGAAATACTGTATATGGTGCGAAATGTTTAATTCACATTGCAAAAAGTTCTAACGCGTCTCAAAAAGTTTATTGGAGTCTAATAAGTAAATAGTAAAAGTATAATAGTTAACCAATAAAAGGTTTGTCTGTTATCGTTAAAAGATATTAACTACAACATACGCACTATACATTAGTTATATAGGCCCTAAAAAGTGCCTTGTGAACTATATGGTGCAAAATGTTTAATTCACATTGCAAAAAGTTCTAACGGGTCCTAACGGGTCTCAAAATGTTTATTAGAGTCTAATAAGTAAATAATAAAAGTATAACAGTTAACCAATAAAAGGTTTGTCTGTTATCGTTAAAAGAACTTAACTAAAACATTTGCACTATACATTAGTTATATAGGTCCTAAAAAGTGCCTTGTGAACTATATGGTGCCAAATGTTTAGTTCACATTGCAAAAAGTTCTAACGGGTCTCAAAATGTTTATTAGAGTCTAATAAGTAAATAATAAAAGTATAACAGTTAACCAATAAAAGGTTTGTCTGTTATCGTTAAAAGAACTTAACTAAAACATTTGCACTATACATTAGTTATATAGGTCCTAAAAAGTGCCTTGTGAACTATATGGTGCCAAATGTTTAATTCACATTGCAAAAAGTTCTAACGGGTCTCAAAATGTTTATTAGAGTCTAATAAGTAAATAATAAAAGTATAACAGTTAACCAATAAAAGGTTTGTCTGTTATCGTTAAAAGAACTTAACTAAAACATTTGCACTATACATTAGTTATATAGGTCCTAAAAAGTGCCTTGTGAACTATATGGTGCCAAATGTTTAGTTCACATTGCAAAAAGTTCTAACGGGTCTCAAAATGTTTATTAGAGTCTAATAAGTAAATAATAAAAGTATAACAGTTAACCAATAAAAGGTTTGTCTGTTATCGTTAAAAGAACTTAACTAAAACATTTGCACTATACATTAGTTATATAGGTCCTAAAAAGTGCCTTGTGAACTATATGGTGCCAAATGTTTAATTCACATTGCAAAAAGTTCTAACGGGTCTCAAAATGTTTATTAGAGTCTAATAAGTAAATAATAAAACTACAACACTTAACCAATAAAAGGTTTGTCTGTTATCGTTAAAAGAACTTAACTAAAAAATTTGCACTATACATTAGTTATATAGGTCCTAAAAAGTGCCTTGTGAACTATATGGTGCCAAATGTGCAATTCAAATTGCAAAAAGTTCTAACGGGTCTCAAAATGTTTATTAGAGTCTAATAAGTAAATAATAAAAGTATAACAGTTAACCAATAAAAGGTTTGTCTGTTATCGTCAAATAAACTTAACTACAACATTTGCACTATAGTTTAGTTATATAGGTCCTAAAAAGTGCCTTATGAACTATATGGTGCAAAATGTTTAATTCATATTCCCAAAAGTTCTAACGCGTTTCAAAATGTTTATTAGAGTCTAATAAGTAAACAATAAAAGTATAACAGTTAACCAATAAAGTTTATCTGTTATCGTTAAAAGAACTTAACTAAGACATATGCACTATACAATAGTTATATAGGTCCTAAGAAGAATTTTGTGAAATACTGTATATGGTGCGAAATGTTTAATTCACATTGCAAAAAGTTCTAACGCGTCTCAAAAAGTTTATTGGAGTCTAATAAGTAAATAGTAAAAGTATAATAGTTAACCAATAAAAGGTTTGTCTGTTATCGTTAAAAGATATTAACTACAACATATGCACTATACATTAGTTATATAGGCCCTAAAAAGTGCCTTGTGAACTATATGGTGCCAAATGTTTAATTCACATTGCAAAAAATTCTAACGGGTCCTAACGGGTCTCAAAATGTTTATTAGAGTCTAATAAGTAAATAATAAAAGTATAACAGTTAACCAATAAAAGGTTTGTCTGTTATCGTTAAAAGAACTTAACTAAATCATTTGCACTATACATTAGTTAAATAGGTCCTAAAAAGTGCCTTGTGAACTATATGGTGCAAAATGTTTAATTCATATTCCCAAAAGTTCTAACGCGTTTCAAAATGTTTATTAGAGTCTAATAAGTTAACAATAAAAGTATAACAGTTAACCAATAAAGTTTGTCTGTTATCGTTAAAAGAACTTAACTAAAACATTTGCACTATACATTAGTTATATAGTTCCTAAAAAGTGCCTTGTGAACTATATGGTGCCAAATGTTTAATTCACATTGCAAAAAGTTTTAACGTGTCTCAAATGTTTATTAGAGTCTAATAAGTAAATAATAAAAGTATAACAGTTAACCAATAAAAGGTTTGTCTGTTATCGTTAAAAGAACTTAACTAAAACATTTGCACTATACATTAGTCATAAAGGTCCTAAAAAGTGCCTTGTGAACTATATGGTGCCAAATGTTTAATTCACATTGCAAAAAGTTCTAACGGGTCTCAAAATGTTTATTAGAGTCTAATAAGTAAATAATAAAAGTATAACAGTTAACCAATAAAAGGTTTGTCTGTTATCGTTAAAAGAACTTAACTAAAACATTTGCACTATACATTAGTTATATAGGTCCTAAAAAGTGCCTTGTGAACTATATGGTGCCAAATGTTTAATTCACATTGCAAAAAGTTCGAACGGGTGTCAAAATGTTTATTAGCGTCTAATAAGTAAATAATAAAAGTATAACAGTTAACCAATAAAAGGTTTGTCTGTTATCGTTAAAAGAACTTAACTAAAACATTTGCACTATACATTAGTTATATAGGTCTTAAAAGTGCCTTGTGAACTATATGGTGCCAAATGTTTAATTCACATTGCAAAAAGTTATAACGGGTCTCAAAATGTTTATTAGAGACTAATAAGTAAATAATAAAAGTATAACAGTTAACCAATAAAAGATTTGTCTGTTATCGTTAAAAGAACTTAACTAAAACATTTGCACTATACATTAGTTATATAGGTCCTAAAAAGTGCCTTGTGAACTATATGGTGCCAAATGTTTAGTTCACATTGCAAAAAGTTTTAACGGGTCTCAAAGTGTTTATTAGAGTCTAATAAGTAAATAATAAAAGTATAACAGTTAACCAATAAAAGGTTTGTCTGTTATCGTTAAAAGAACTTAACTAAAACATTTGCACTATACATTAGTTATATAGGTCCTAAAAAGTGCCTTGTGAACTATATGGTGCCAAATGTTTAATTCACATTGCAAAAAGTTCTAACGGGTCTCAAAATGTTTATTAGAGTCTAATAAGTTAACAATAAAAGTATAACAGTTAACCAATAAAGTTTGTCTGTTATCGTTAAAAGAACTTAACTAAAACATATGCACTATACAATAGTTATATAGGTCCTAAGAAGAATTTTGTGAAATACTGTATATGGTGCGAAATGTTTAATTCACATTGCAAAAAGTTCTAACGCGTCTCAAAAAGTTTATTGGAGTCTAATAAGTAAATAGTAAAAGTATAATAGTTAACCAATAAAAGGTTTGTCTGTTATCGTTAAAAGATATTAACTACAACATACGCACTATACATTAGTTATATAGGTCCTAAAAAGTGCCTTGTGAACTATATGGTGCAAAATGTTTAATTCACATTGCAAAAAGTTCTAACGGGTCCTAACGGGTCTCAAAATGTTTATTAGAGTCTAATAAGTAAATAATAAAAGTATAACAGTTAACCAATAAAAGGTTTGTCTGTTATCGTTAAAAGAACTTAACTAAAACATTTGCACTATACATTAGTTATATAGGTCCTAAAAAGTGCCTTGTGAACTATATGGTGCCAAATGTTTAGTTCACATTGCAAAAAGTTCTAACGGGTCTCAAAATGTTTATTAGAGTCTAATAAGTAAATAATAAAAGTATAACAGTTAACCAATAAAAGGTTTGTCTGTTATCGTTAAAAGAACTTAACTAAAACATTTGCACTATACATTAGTTATATAGGTCCTAAAAAGTGCCTTGTGAACTATATGGTGCCAAATGTTTAATTCACATTGCAAAAAGTTATAACGGGTCTCAAAATGTTTATTAGAGTCTAATAAGTAAATAATAAAAGTATGACAGTTAACCAATAAAAGATTTGTCTGTTATCGTTAAAAGAACTTAACTAAAACATTTGCACTATACATTAGTTATATAGGTCCTAAAAAGTGCCTTGTGAACTATATGGTGCCAAATGTTTAATTAACATTGCAAAAAGTTCTAACGGCTCTCAAAATGTTTATTAGAGTCTAATAAGTAAATAATAAAAGTATAACAGTTAACCAATAAAGCGTTTGTCTGTTATCGTTAAAAGAACTTAACTAAAACATTTGCACTATACATTAGTTATATAGGTCCTAAAAAGTGCCTTGTGAACTATATGGTGCCAAATGTTTAATTCACATTGCAAAAAGTTCTAACGGGTCTCAAAATGTTTATTAGAGTCTAATAAGTAAATAATAAAAGTATAACAGTTAACCAATAAAAGGTTTGTCTGTTATCGTTAAAAGAACTTAACTAAAACATTTGCACTATACATTAGTTATATAGGTCCTAAAAAGTGCCTTGTGAACTATATGGTGCCAAATGTTTAGTTCACATTGCAAAAAGTTCTAACGGGTCTCAAAATGTTTATTAGAGTCTAATAAGTAAATAATAAAAGTATAACAGTTAACCAATAAAAGGTTTGTCTGTTATCGTTAAAAGAACTTAACTAAAACATTTGCACTATACATTAGTTATATAGGTCCTAAAAAGTGCCTTGTGAACTATATGGTGTCAAATGTTTAATTCACATTGCAAAAAATTATAACGGGTCTCAAAATGTTTATTAGAGTCTAATAAGTAAATAATAAAAGTATAACAGTTAACCAAGAAAATCTTTGTCTGTTATCGTTAAAAGAACTTAACTAAAACATTTGCACTATACATTAGTTATATAGGTCCTAAAAAGTGCCTTGTGAACTATATGGTGTCAAATGTTTAATTCACATTGCAAAAAGTTCTAACGGGTCTCAAAATGTTTATTAGTGTCTAATAAGTAAATAATAAAAGTATAACAGTTAACCAAGAAAATCTTTGTCTGTTATCGTTAAAAGAACTTAACTAAAACATTTGCACTATACATTAGTTATATAGGTCCTAAAAAGTGCCTTGTGAACTATATGGTGCCAAATGTTTAATTCACGTTGCAAAAAGTTCTAACGGGTCTCAAAATGTTTATTAGAGTCTAATAAGTAAATAATAAAAGTATAACAGTTAACCAATAAAAGGTTTGTCTGTTATCGTTAAAAGATATTAACTAAAACATATGCACTATACAATAGTTATATAGGTCCTAAGAAGAATTTTGTGAAATACTGTATATGGTGCAAAATGTTTAATTCACATTGCAAAAAGTTCTAACGCGTCTCAAAAAGTTTATTGGAGTCTAATAAGTAAATAGTAAAAGTATAATAGTTAACCAATAAAAGGTTTGTCTGTTATCGTTAAAAGATATTAACTACAACATACGCACTATACATTAGTTATATAGGCCCTAAAAAGTGCCTTGTGAACTATATGGTGCAAAATGTTTAATTCACATTGCAAAAAATTCTAACGGGTCCTAACGGATCTCAAAATGTTTATTAGAGTCTAATAAGTAAATAATAAAAGTATAACAGTTAACCAATAAAAGGTTTGTCTGTTATCGTTAAAAGAACTTAACTAAAACATTTGCACTATACATTAGTTAAATAGGTCCTAAAAAGTGCCTTGTGAACTATATGGTGCAAAATGTTTAATTCATATTCCCAAAAGTTCTAACGCGTTTCAAAATGTTTATTAGAGTCTAATAAGTTAACAATAAAAGTATAACAGTTAACCAATAAAGTTTGTCTGTTATCGTTAAAAGAACTTAACTAAAACATTTGCACTATACATTAGTTATATAGGTCCTAAAAAGTGCCTTGTGAACTATATGGTGCCAAATGTTTAATTCACATTGCAAAAAGTTCTAACGGGTCTCAAAATGTTTATTAGAGTCTAATAAGTTAACAATAAAAGTATAACAGTTAACCAATAAAGTTTGTCTGTTATCGTTAAAAGAACTTAACTAAAACATTTGCACTATACAATAGTTATATAGGTCCTAAGAAGAATTTTGTGAAATACTGTATATGGTGCGAAATGTTTAATTCACATTGCAAAAAGTTCTAACGCGTCTCAAAAAGTTTATTGGAGTCTAATAAGTAAATAGTAAAAGTATAATAGTTAACCAATAAAAGGTTTGTCTGTTATCGTTAAAATATATTAACTACAACATACGCACTATACATTAGTTATATAGGCCCTAAAAAGTGCCTTGTGAACTATATGGTGCCAAATGTTTAATTCACATTGCAAAAAGTTATAACGGGTCTCAAAATGTTTATTAGAGTCTAATAAGTAAATAATAAAAGTATGACAGTTAACCAATAAAAGATTTGTCTGTTATCGTTAAAAGAACTTAACTAAAACATTTGCACTATACATTAGTTATATAGGTCCTAAAAAGTGCCTTGTGAACTATATGGTGCCAAATGTTTAATTAACATTGCAAAAAGTTTTAACGGCTCTCAAAATGTTTATTAGAGTCTAATAAGTAAATAATAAAAGTATAACAGTTAACCAATAAAGCGTTTGTCTGTTATCGTTAAAAGAACTTAACTAAAACATTTGCACTATACATTAGTTATATAGGTCCTAAAAAGTGCCTTGTGAACTATATGGTGCCAAATGTTTAATTCACATTGCAAAAAGTTCTAACGGGTCTCAAAATGTTTATTAGAGTCTAATAAGTAAATAATAAAAGTATAACAGTTAACCAATAAAAGGTTTGTCTGTTATCGTTAAAAGAACTTAACTAAAACATTTGCACTATACATTAGTTATATAGGTCCTAAAAAGTGCCTTGTGAACTATATGGTGCCAAATGTTTAGTTCACATTGCAAAAAGTTCTAACGGGTCTCAAAATGTTTATTAGAGTCTAATAAGTAAATAATAAAAGTATAACAGTTAACCAATAAAAGGTTTGTCTGTTATCGTTAAAAGAACTTAACTAAAACATTTGCACTATACATTAGTTATATAGGTCCTAAAAAGTGCCTTGTGAACTATATGGTGTCAAATGTTTAATTCACATTGCAAAAAATTATAACGGGTCTCAAAATGTTTATTAGAGTCTAATAAGTAAATAATAAAAGTATAACAGTTAACCAAGAAAATCTTTGTCTGTTATCGTTAAAAGAACTTAACTAAAACATTTGCACTATACATTAGTTATATAGGTCCTAAAAAGTGCCTTGTGAACTATATGGTGTCAAATGTTTAATTCACATTGCAAAAAGTTCTAACGGGTCTCAAAATGTTTATTAGTGTCTAATAAGTAAATAATAAAAGTATAACAGTTAACCAAGAAAATCTTTGTCTGTTATCGTTAAAAGAACTTAACTAAAACATTTGCACTATACATTAGTTATATAGGTCCTAAAAAGTGCCTTGTGAACTATATGGTGCCAAATGTTTAATTCACGTTGCAAAAAGTTCTAACGGGTCTCAAAATGTTTATTAGAGTCTAATAAGTAAATAATAAAAGTATAACAGTTAACCAATAAAAGGTTTGTCTGTTATCGTTAAAAGATATTAACTAAAACATATGCACTATACAATAGTTATATAGGTCCTAAGAAGAATTTTGTGAAATACTGTATATGGTGCAAAATGTTTAATTCACATTGCAAAAAGTTCTAACGCGTCTCAAAAAGTTTATTGGAGTCTAATAAGTAAATAGTAAAAGTATAATAGTTAACCAATAAAAGGTTTGTCTGTTATCGTTAAAAGATATTAACTACAACATACGCACTATACATTAGTTATATAGGCCCTAAAAAGTGCCTTGTGAACTATATGGTGCAAAATGTTTAATTCACATTGCAAAAAATTCTAACGGGTCCTAACGGATCTCAAAATGTTTATTAGAGTCTAATAAGTAAATAATAAAAGTATAACAGTTAACCAATAAAAGGTTTGTCTGTTATCGTTAAAAGAACTTAACTAAAACATTTGCACTATACATTAGTTAAATAGGTCCTAAAAAGTGCCTTGTGAACTATATGGTGCAAAATGTTTAATTCATATTCCCAAAAGTTCTAACGCGTTTCAAAATGTTTATTAGAGTCTAATAAGTTAACAATAAAAGTATAACAGTTAACCAATAAAGTTTGTCTGTTATCGTTAAAAGAACTTAACTAAAACATTTGCACTATACATTAGTTATATAGGTCCTAAAAAGTGCCTTGTGAACTATATGGTGCCAAATGTTTAATTCACATTGCAAAAAACTTTAACGGGTCTCAAAATGTTTATTAGAGTCTAATAAGTTAACAATAAAAGTATAACAGTTAACCAATAAAGTTTGTCTGTTATCGTTAAAAGAACTTAACTAAAACATATGCACTATACAATAGTTATATAGGTCCTAAGAAGAATTTTGTGAAATACTGTATATGGTGCGAAATGTTTAATTCACATTGCAAAAAGTTCTAACGCGTCTCAAAAAGTTTATTGGAGTCTAATAAGTAAATAGTAAAAGTATAATAGTTAACCAATAAAAGGTTTGTCTGTTATCGTTAAAATATATTAACTACAACATACGCACTATACATTAGTTATATAGGCCCTAAAAAGTGCCTTGTGAACTATATGGTGCAAAATGTTTAATTCACATTGCAAAAAATTCTAACGGGTCCTAACGGGTCTCAAAATGTTTATTAGAGTCTAATAAGTAAATAATAAAAGTATAACAGTTAACCAATAAAAGGTTTGTCTGTTATCGTTAAAAGAACTTAACTAAAACATTTGCACTATACATTAGTTAAATAGGTCCTAAAAAGTGCCTTGTGAACTATATGGTGCCAAATGTTTAATTCACATTGCAAAAAATTCTAACGGGTTTATTAGATGTTTATTAGAGTCTAATAAGTAAATAATAAAAGTATAACAGTTAACCAATAAAGCGTTTGTCTGTTATCGTTAAAAGAACTTAACTAAAACATTTGCACTATACATTAGTTATATAGGTCCTAAAAAGTGCCTTGTGAACTATATGGTGCCAAATGTTTAATTCACATTGCAAAAAGTTCTAACTGGTCTCAAATGTTTATTAGAGTCTAATAAGTATATAATAAAAGTATAACAGTTAACCAATAAAGCGTTTGTCTGTTATCGTTAAAAGAACTTAACTAAAACATTTGCACTATACATTAGTTATATAGGTCCTAAAAAGTGCCTTGTGAACTATATGGTGCCAAATGTTTAATTCACATTGCAAAAAGTTCTAACGGGTCTCAAAATGTTTATTAGAGTCTAATAAGTAAATAATAAAAGTATAACAGTTAACCAATAAAAGGTTTGTCTGTTATCGTTAAAAGAACTTAACTAAAACATTTGCACTATACATTAGTTATATAGGTCCTAAAAAGTGCCTTGTGAACTATATGGTGCCAAATGTTTAATTCACATTGCAAAAAGTTATAACGGGTCTCAAAATGTTTATTAGAGACTAATAAATAAATAATAAAAGTATAACAGTTAACCAATAAAATGTTTGTCTGTTATCGTTAAAAGAACTTAACTAAAACATTTGCACTATACATTAGTTATATAGGTCCTAAAAAGTGCCTTGTGAACTATATGGTGCCGAATGTTTAATTCACATTGCAAAAAGTTCTAACGGGTCTCAAAATGTTTATTAGAGTCTAATAAGTAAATAATAAAAGTATAACAGTTAACCAATAAAAGGTTTGTCTGTTATCGTCAAATAAACTTAACTACAACATATGCACTATAGTTTAGTTATATAGGTCCTAAAAAGTGCCTTATGAACTATATGGTGCAAAATGTTTAATTCATATTCCCAAAAGTTCTAACGCGTTTCAAAATGTTTATTAGAGTCTAATAAGTAAATAATAAAAGTATGACAGTTAACCAATAAAAGGTTTGTCTGTTATCGTTAAAAGAACTTAACTAAAACATTTGCACTATACATTAGTTATATAGGTCCTAAAAAGTGCCTTGTGAACTATATGGTGCCAAATGTTTAATTCACATTGCAAAAAGTTATAACGGGTCTCAAAATGTTTATTAGAGTCTAATAAGTAAATAATAAAAGTATAACAGTTAACCAAGAAAATATTTGTCTGTTATCGTTAAAAGAACTTAACTAAAACATTTGCACTATACATTAGTTATATAGGTCCTAAAAGTGCCTTGTGAACTATATGGTGCCAAATGTGCAATTCACATTGCAAAAAGTTCTATCGGGTCTCAAAATGTTTATTAGAGACTAATAAGTAAATAATAAAAGTATAACAGTTAACCAATAAAAGGTTTGTCTGTTATCGTTAAAAGAACTTAACTAAAACATTTGCACTATACATTAGTTAAATAGGTCCTAAAAAGTGCCTTGTGAACTATATGGTGCCAAATGTTTAGTTCACATTGCAAAAAGTTCTAACGGGTCTCAAAATGTTTATTAGAGTCTAATAAGTAAATAATAAAAGTATGACAGTTAACCAATAAAAGGTTTGTCTGTTATCGTTAAAAGAACTTAACTAAAACATTTGCACTATACATTAGTTATATAGGTCCTAAAAAGTGCCTTGTGAACTATATGGTGCCAAATGTTTAATTCACATTGCAAAAAGTTTTAACGGGTCTCAAAATGTTTATTAGAGTCTAATAAGTAAATAATAAAAGTATAACAGTTAACCAATAAAAGATTTGTCTGTTATCGTTAAAAGAACTTAACTAAAACATTTGCACTATACATTAGTTATATAGGTCCTAAAAAGTGCCTTGTGAACTATATGGTGCCAAATGTTTAATTCACATTGCAAAATGTTCTAACGGGTCTCAAAATGTTTATTAGAGTCTAATAAGTAAATAATAAAAGTATAACAGTTAACCAATAAAAGGTTTGTCTGTTATCGTTAAAAGAACTTAACTAAAACATTTGCACTATACATTAGTTATATAGGTCCTAAAAAGTGCCTTGTGAACTATATGGTGCCAAATGTTTAATTCACGTTGCAAAAAGTTCTAACGGGTCTCAAAATGTTTATTAGAGTCTAATAAGTAAATAATAAAAGTATAACAGTTAACCAATAAAAGGTTTGTCTGTTATCGTTAAAAGATATTAACTAAAACATATGCACTATACAATAGTTATATAGGTCCTAAGAAGAATTTTGTGAAATACTGTATATGGTGCAAAATGTTTAATTCACATTGCAAAAAGTTCTAACGCGTCTCAAAAAGTTTATTGGAGTCTAATAAGTAAATAGTAAAAGTATAATAGTTAACCAATAAAAGGTTTGTCTGTTATCGTTAAAAGATATTAACTACAACATACGCACTATACATTAGTTATATAGGCCCTAAAAAGTGCCTTGTGAACTATATGGTGCAAAATGTTTAATTCACATTGCAAAAAATTCTAACGGGTCCTAACGGATCTCAAAATGTTTATTAGAGTCTAATAAGTAAATAATAAAAGTATAACAGTTAACCAATAAAAGGTTTGTCTGTTATCGTTAAAAGAACTTAACTAAAACATTTGCACTATACATTAGTTAAATAGGTCCTAAAAAGTGCCTTGTGAACTATATGGTGCAAAATGTTTAATTCATATTCCCAAAAGTTTTAACGCGTTTCAAAATGTTTATTAGAGTCTAATAAGTTAACAATAAAAGTATAACAGTTAACCAATAAAGTTTGTCTGTTATCGTTAAAAGAACTTAACTAAAACATTTGCACTATACATTAGTTATATAGGTCCTAAAAAGTGCCTTGTGAACTATATGGTGCCAAATGTTTAATTCACATTGCAAAAAACTTTAACGGGTCTCAAAATGTTTATTAGAGTCTAATAAGTAAATAATAAAAGTATAACAGTTAACCAATAAAAGGTTTGTCTGTTATCGTTAAAAGAACTTAACTAAAACATTTGCACTATACATTAGTTAAATAGGTCCTAAAAAGTGCCTTGTGAACTATATGGTGCCAAATGTTTAATTCACATTGCAAAAAATTCTAACGGGTTTATTAGATGTTTATTAGAGTCTAATAAGTAAATAATAAAAGTATAACAGTTAACCAATAAAGCGTTTGTCTGTTATCGTTAAAAGAACTTAACTAAAACATTTGCACTATACATTAGTTATATAGGTCCTAAAAAGTGCCTTGTGAACTATATGGTGCCAAATGTTTAATTCACATTGCAAAAAGTTCTAACTGGTCTCAAATGTTTATTAGAGTCTAATAAGTATATAATAAAAGTATAACAGTTAACCAATAAAGCGTTTGTCTGTTATCGTTAAAAGAACTTAACTAAAACATTTGCACTATACATTAGTTATATAGGTCCTAAAAAGTGCCTTGTGAACTATATGGTGCCAAATGTTTAATTCACATTGCAAAAAGTTCTAACGGGTCTCAAAATGTTTATTAGAGTCTAATAAGTAAATAATAAAAGTATAACAGTTAACCAATAAAAGGTTTGTCTGTTATCGTTAAAAGAACTTAACTAAAACATTTGCACTATACATTAGTTATATAGGTCCTAAAAAGTGCCTTGTGAACTATATGGTGCCAAATGTTTAATTCACATTGCAAAAAGTTCTAACGGGTCTCAAAATGTTTATTAGAGACTAATAAATAAATAATAAAAGTATAACAGTTAACCAATAAAATGTTTGTCTGTTATCGTTAAAAGAACTTAACTAAAACATTTGCACTATACATTAGTTATATAGGTCCTAAAAAGTGCCTTGTGAACTATATGGTGCCGAATGTTTAATTCACATTGCAAAAAGTTCTAACGGGTCTCAAAATGTTTATTAGAGTCTAATAAGTAAATAATAAAAGTATAACAGTTAACCAATAAAAGGTTTGTCTGTTATCGTCAAATAAACTTAACTACAACATATGCACTATAGTTTAGTTATATAGGTCCTAAAAAGTGCCTTATGAACTATATGGTGCAAAATGTTTAATTCATATTCCCAAAAGTTCTAACGCGTTTCAAAATGTTTATTAGAGTCTAATAAGTAAATAATAAAAGTATGACAGTTAACCAATAAAAGGTTTGTCTGTTATCGTTAAAAGAACTTAACTAAAACATTTGCACTATACATTAGTTATATAGGTCCTAAAAAGTGCCTTGTGAACTATATGGTGCCAAATGTTTAATTCACATTGCAAAAAGTTATAACGGGTCTCAAAATGTTTATTAGAGTCTAATAAGTAAATAATAAAAGTATAACAGTTAACCAAGAAAATATTTGTCTGTTATCGTTAAAAGAACTTAACTAAAACATTTGCACTATACATTAGTTATATAGGTCCTAAAAGTGCCTTGTGAACTATATGGTGCCAAATGTGCAATTCACATTGCAAAAAGTTCTATCGGGTCTCAAAATGTTTATTAGAGACTAATAAGTAAATAATAAAAGTATAACAGTTAACCAATAAAAGGTTTGTCTGTTATCGTTAAAAGAACTTAACTAAAACATTTGCACTATACATTAGTTAAATAGGTCCTAAAAAGTGCCTTGTGAACTATATGGTGCCAAATGTTTAGTTCACATTGCAAAAAGTTCTAACGGGTCTCAAAATGTTTATTAGAGTCTAATAAGTAAATAATAAAAGTATGACAGTTAACCAATAAAAGGTTTGTCTGTTATCGTTAAAAGAACTTAACTAAAACATTTGCACTATACATTAGTTATATAGGTCCTAAAAAGTGCCTTGTGAACTATATGGTGCCAAATGTTTAATTCACATTGCAAAAAGTTTTAACGGGTCTCAAAATGTTTATTAGAGTCTAATAAGTAAATAATAAAAGTATAACAGTTAACCAATAAAAGATTTGTCTGTTATCGTTAAAAGAACTTAACTAAAACATTTGCACTATACATTAGTTATATAGGTCCTAAAAAGTGCCTTGTGAACTATATGGTGCCAAATGTTTAATTCACATTGCAAAATGTTCTAACGGGTCTCAAAATGTTTATTAGAGTCTAATAAGTAAATAATAAAAGTATAACAGTTAACCAATAAAAGGTTTGTCTGTTATCGTTAAAAGAACTTAACTAAAACATTTGCACTATACATTAGTTATAAAGTTCCTAAAAAGTGCCTTGTGAACTATATGGTGCCAAATGTTTAATTCACATTGCAAAAAGTTTTAACGTGTCTCAAATGTTTATTAGAGTCTAATAAGTAAATAATAAAAGTATAACAGTTAACCAATAAAAGGTTTGTCTGTTATCGTTAAAAGAACTTAACTAAAACATTTGCACTATACATTAGTCATATAGGTCCTAAAAAGTGCCTTGTGAACTATATGGTGCCAAATGTTTAATTCACATTGCAAAAAGTTCTAACGGGTCTCAAAATGTTTATTAGAGTCTAATAAGTAAATAATAAAAGTATAACAGTTAACCAATAAAAGGTTTGTCTGTTATCGTTAAAAGAACTTAACTAAAACATTTGCACTATACATTAGTTATATAGGTCCTAAAAAGTGCCTTGTGAACTATATGGTGCCAAATGTTTAATTCACATTGCAAAAAGTTCGAACGGGTCTCAAAATGTTTATTAGCGTCTAATAAGTAAATAATAAAAGTATAACAGTTAACCAATAAAAGGTTTGTCTGTTATCGTTAAAAGAACTTAACTAAAACATTTGCACTATACATTAGTTATATAGGTCTTAAAAGTGCCTTGTGAACTATATGGTGCCAAATGTTTAATTCACATTGCAAAAAGTTATAACGGGTCTCAAAATGTTTATTAGAGACTAATAAGTAAATAATAAAAGTATAACAGTTAACCAATAAAAGATTTGTCTGTTATCGTTAAAAGAACTTAACTAAAACATTTGCACTATACATTAGTTATATAGGTCCTAAAAAGTGCCTTGTGAACTATATGGTGCCAAATGTTTAGTTCACATTGAAAAAAGTTTTAACGGGTCTCAAAGTGTTTATTAGAGTCTAATAAGTAAATAATAAAAGTATAACAGTTAACCAATAAAAGGTTTGTCTGTTATCGTTAAAAGAACTTAACTAAAACATTTGCACTATACATTAGTTATATAGGTCCTAAAAAGTGCCTTGTGAACTATATGGTGCCAAATGTTTAATTCACATTGCAAAAAGTTCTAACGGGTCTCAAAATGTTTATTAGAGTCTAATAAGTTAACAATAAAAGTATAACAGTTAACCAATAAAGTTTGTCTGTTATCGTTAAAAGAACTTAACTAAAACATATGCACTATACAATAGTTATATAGGTCCTAAGAAGAATTTTGTGAAATACTGTATATGGTGCCAAATGTTTAATTCACATTGCAAAAAGTTCTAACGCGTCTCAAAAAGTTTATTGGAGTCTAATAAGCAAATAGTAAAAGTATAATAGTTAACCAATAAAAGGTTTGTCTGTTATCGTTAAAAGATATTAACTACAACATACGCACTATACATTAGTTATATAGGCCCTAAAAAGTGCCTTGTGAACTATATGGTGCAAAATGTTTAATTCACATTGCAAAAAGTTCTAACGGGTCCTAACGGGTCTCAAAATGTTTATTAGAGTCTAATAAGTAAATAATAAAAGTATAACAGTTAACCAATAAAAGGTTTGTCTGTTATCGTTAAAAGAACTTAACTAAAACATTTGCACTATACATTAGTTATATAGGTCCTAAAAAGTGCCTTGTGAACTATATGGTGCCAAATGTTTAGTTCACATTGCAAAAAGTTCTAACGGGTCTCAAAATGTTTATTAGAGTCTAATAAGTAAATAATAAAAGTATAACAGTTAACCAATAAAAGGTTTGTCTGTTATCGTTAAAAGAACTTAACTAAAACATTTGCACTATACATTAGTTATATAGGTCCTAAAAAGTGCCTTGTGAACTATATGGTGCCAAATGTTTAATTCACATTGCAAAAAGTTATAACGGGTCTCAAAATGTTTATTAGAGTCTAATAAGTAAATAATAAAAGTATAACAGTTAACCAAGAAAATATTTGTCTGTTATCGTTAAAAGAACTTAACTAAAAAATTTGCACTATACATTAGTTATATAGGTCCTAAAAAGTGCCTTGTGAACTATATGGTGCCAAATGTGCAATTCACATTGCAAAAAGTTCTAACGGGTCTCAAAATGTTTATTAGAGTCTAATAAGTAAATAATAAAAGTATAACAGTTAACCAATAAAAGGTTTGTCTGTTATCGTTAAAAGAACTTAACTAAAACATTTGCACTATACATTAGTCATATAGGTCCTAAAAAGTGCCTTGTGAACTATATGGTGCCAAATGTTTAATTCACATTGCAAAAAGTTCTAACGGGTCCCAAAATGTTTATTAGAGTCTAATAAGTAAATAATAAAAGTATAACAGTTAACCAATAAAAGGTTTGTCTGTTATCGTTAAAAGAACTTAACTAAAACATTTGCACTATACATTAGTTATATAGGTCCTAAAAAGTGCCTTGTGAACTATATGGTGCCAAATGTTTAATTCACATTGCAAAAAGTTCGAACGGGTCTCAAAATGTTTATTAGCGTCTAATAAGTAAATAATAAAAGTATAACAGTTAACCAATAAAAGGTTTGTCTGTTATCGTTAAAAGAACTTAACTAAAACATTTGCACTATACATTAGTTATATAGGTCTTAAAAGTGCCTTGTGAACTATATGGTGCCAAATGTTTAATTCACATTGCAAAAAGTTATAACGGGTCTCAAAATGTTTATTAGAGACTAATAAGTAAATAATAAAAGTATAACAGTTAACCAATAAAAGATTTGTCTGTTATCGTTAAAAGAACTTAATTAAAACATTTGCACTATACATTAGTTATATAGGTCCTAAAAAGTGCCTTGTGAACTATATGGTGCCAAATGTTTAGTTCACATTGCAAAAAGTTTTAACGGGTCTCAAAGTGTTTATTAGAGTCTAATAAGTAAATAATAAAAGTATAACAGTTAACCAATAAAAGGTTTGTCTGTTATCGTTAAAAGAACTTAACTAAAACATTTGCACTATACATTAGTTAAATAGGTCCTAAAAAGTGCCTTGTGAACTATATGGTGCCAAATGTTTAATTCACATTGCAAAAAGTTCTAACGGGTCTCAAAATGTTTATTAGAGTCTAATAAGTTAACAATAAAAGTATAACAGTTAACCAATAAAGTTTGTCTGTTATCGTTAAAAGAACTTAACTAAAACATATGCACTATACAATAGTTATATAGGTCCTAAGAAGAATTTTGTGAAATACTGTATATGGTGCGAAATGTTTAATTCACATTGCAAAAAGTTCTAACGCATCTCAAAAAGTTTATTGGAGTCTAATAAGTAAATAGTAAAAGTATAATAGTTAACCAATAAAAGGTTTGTCTGTTATCGTTAAAAGATATTAACTACAACATACGCACTATACATTAGTTATATAGGCCCTAAAAAGTGCCTTGTGAACTATATGGTGCAAAATGTTTAATTCACATTGCAAAAAATTCTAACGGGTCCTAACGGGTCTCAAAATGTTTATTAGAGTCTAATAAGTAAATAATAAAAGTATAACAGTTAACCAATAAAAGGTTTGTCTGTTATCGTTAAAAGAACTTAACTAAAACATTTGCACTATACATTAGTTATAAAGTTCCTAAAAAGTGCCTTGTGAACTATATGGTGCCAAATGTTTAATTCACATTGCAAAAATTTTTAACGTGTCTCAAATGTTTATTAGAGTCTAATAAGTAAATAATAAAAGTATAACAGTTAACCAATAAAAGGTTTGTCTGTTATCGTTAAAAGAACTTAACTAAAACATTTGCACTATACATTAGTCATATAGGTCCTAAAAAGTGCCTTGTGAACTATATGGTGCCAAATGTTTAATTCACATTGCAAAAAGTTCTAACGGGTCTCAAAATGTTTATTAGAGTCTAATAAGTAAATAATAAAAGTATAACAGTTAACCAATAAAAGGTTTGTCTGTTATCGTTAAAAGAACTTAACTAAAACATTTGCACTATACATTAGTTATATAGGTCCTAAAAAGTGCCTTGTGAACTATATGGTGCCAAATGTTTAATTCACATTGCAAAAAGTTCGAACGGGTCTCAAAATGTTTATTAGCGTCTAATAAGTAAATAATAAAAGTATAACAGTTAACCAATAAAAGGTTTGTCTGTTATCGTTAAAAGAACTTAACTAAAACATTTGCACTATACATTAGTTATATAGGTCTTAAAAGTGCCTTGTGAACTATATGGTGCCAAATGTTTAATTCACATTGCAAAAAGTTATAACGGGTCTCAAAATGTTTATTAGAGACTAATAAGTAAATAATAAAAGTATAACAGTTAACCAATAAAAGATTTGTCTGTTATCGTTAAAAGAACTTAACTAAAACATTTGCACTATACATTAGTTATATAGGTCCTAAAAAGTGCCTTGTGAACTATATGGTGCCAAATGTTTAGTTCACATTGCAAAAAGTTTTAACGGGTCTCAAAGTGTTTATTAGAGTCTAATAAGTAAATAATAAAAGTATAACAGTTAACCAATAAAAGGTTTGTCTGTTATCGTTAAAAGAACTTAACTAAAACATTTGCACTATACATTAGTTATATAGGTCCTAAAAAGTGCCTTGTGAACTATATGGTGCCAAATGTTTAATTCACATTGCAAAAAGTTCTAACGGGTCTCAAAATGTTTATTAGAGTCTAATAAGTAAATAATAAAAGTATAACAGTTAACCAATAAAGTTTGTCTGTTATCGTTAAAAGAACTTAACTAAAACATATGCACTATACAATAGTTATATAGGTCCTAAGAAGAATTTTGTGAAATACTGTATATGGTGCGAAATGTTTAATTCACATTGCAAAAAGTTATAACGCGTCTCAAAAAGTTTATTGGAGTCTAATAAGCAAATAGTAAAAGTATAATAGTTAACCAATAAAAGGTTTGTCTGTTATCGTTAAAAGATATTAACTACAACATACGCACTATACATTAGTTATATAGGCCCTAAAAAGTGCCTTGTGAACTATATGGTGCAAAATGTTTAATTCACATTGCAAAAAGTTCTAACGGGTCCTAACGGGTCTCAAAATGTTTATTAGAGTCTAATAAGTAAATAATAAAAGTATAACAGTTAACCAATAAAAGGTTTGTCTGTTATCGTTAAAAGAACTTAACTAAAACATTTGCACTATACATTAGTTATATAGGTCCTAAAAAGTGCCTTGTGAACTATATGGTGCCAAATGTTTAGTTCACATTGCAAAAAGTTCTAACGGGTCTCAAAATGTTTATTAGAGTCTAATAAGTAAATAATAAAAGTATAACAGTTAACCAATAAAAGGTTTGTCTGTTATCGTTAAAAGAACTTAACTAAAACATTTGCACTATACATTAGTTATATAGGTCCTAAAAAGTGCCTTGTGAACTATATGGTGCCAAATGTTTAATTCACATTGCAAAAAGTTATAACGGGTCTCAAAATGTTTATTAGAGTCTAATAAGTAAATAATAAAAGTATAACAGTTAACCAAGAAAATATTTGTCTGTTATCGTTAAAAGAACTTAACTAAAAAAATTGCACTGTACATTAGTTATATAGGTCCTAAAAAGTGCCTTGTGAACTATATGGTGCCAAATGTGCAATTCACATTGCAAAAAGTTCTAACGGGTCTCAAAATGTTTATTAGAGTCTAATAAGTAAATAATAAAAGTATAACAGTTAACCAATAAAAGGTTTGTCTGTTATCGTTAAAAGAACTTAACTAAAACATTTGCACTATACATTAGTCATATAGGTCCTAAAAAGTGCCTTGTGAACTATATGGTGCCAAATGTTTAATTCACATTGCAAAAAGTTCTAACGGGTCTCAAAATGTTTATTAGAGTCTAATAAGTAAATAATAAAAGTATAACAGTTAACCAATAAAAGGTTTGTCTGTTATCGTTAAAAGAACTTAACTAAAACATTTGCACTATACATTAGTTATATAGGTCCTAAAAAGTGCCTTGTGAACTATATGGTGCCAAATGTTTAATTCACATTGCAAAAAGTTCGAACGGGTCTCAAAATGTTTATTAGCGTCTAATAAGTAAATAATAAAAGTATAACAGTTAACCAATAAAAGGTTTGTCTGTTATCGTTAAAAGAACTTAACTAAAACATTTGCACTATACATTAGTTATATAGGTCTTAAAAGTGCCTTGTGAACTATATGGTGCCAAATGTTTAATTCACATTGCAAAAAGTTATAACGGGTCTCAAAATGTTTATTAGAGTCTAATAAGTAAATAATAAAAGTATAACAGTTAACCAATAAAAGATTTGTCTGTTATCGTTAAAAGAACTTAATTAAAACATTTGCACTATACATTAGTTATATAGGTCCTAAAAAGTGCCTTGTGAACTATATGGTGCCAAATGTTTAGTTCACATTGCAAAAAGTTTTAACGGGTCTCAAAGTGTTTATTAGAGTCTAATAAGTAAATAATAAAAGTATAACAGTTAACCAATAAAAGGTTTGTCTGTTATCGTTAAAAGAACTTAACTAAAACATTTGCACTATACATTAGTTAAATAGGTCCTAAAAAGTGCCTTGTGAACTATATGGTGCCAAATGTTTAATTCACATTGCAAAAAGTTCTAACGGGTCTCAAAATGTTTATTAGAGTCTAATAAGTTAACAATAAAAGTATAACAGTTAACCAATAAAAGGTTTGTCTGTTATCGTTAAAAGAACTTAACTAAAACATATGCACTATACAATAGTTATATAGGTCCTAAGAAGAATTTTGTGAAATACTGTATATGGTGCGAAATGTTTAATTCACATTGCAAAAAGTTCTAACGCATCTCAAAAAGTTTATTGGAGTCTAATAAGTAAATAGTAAAAGTATAATAGTTAACCAATAAAAGGTTTGTCTGTTATCGTTAAAAGATATTAACTACAACATACGCACTATACATTAGTTATATAGGTCCTAAAAAGTGCCTTGTGAACTATATGGTGCAAAATGTTTAATTCACATTGCAAAAAGTTCTAACGGGTCCTAACGGGTCTCAAAATGTTTATTAGAGTCTAATAAGTAAATAATAAAAGTATAACAGTTAACCAATAAAAGGTTTGTCTGTTATCGTTAAAAGAACTTAACTAAAACATTTGCACTATACATTAGTTAAATAGGTCCTAAAAAGTGCCTTGTGAACTATATGGTGCCAAATGTTTAATTCACATTGCAAAAAATTCTAACGGGTTTATTAGATGTTTATTAGAGTCTAATAAGTAAATAATAAAAGTATAACAGTTAACCAATAAAGCGTTTGTCTGTTATCGTTAAAAGAACTTAACTAAAACATTTGCACTATACATTAGTTATATAGGTCCTAAAAAGTGCCTTGTGAACTATATGGTGCCAAATGTTTAATTCACATTGCAAAAAGTTCTAACTGGTCTCAAATGTTTATTAGAGTCTAATAAGTATATAATAAAAGTATAACAGTTAACCAATAAAGCGTTTGTCTGTTATCGTTAAAAGAACTTAACTAAAACATTTGCACTATACATTAGTTATATAGGTCCTAAAAAGTGCCTTGTGAACTATATGGTGCCAAATGTTTAATTCACATTGCAAAAAGTTCTAACGGGTCTCAAAATGTTTATTAGAGTCTAATAAGTAAATAATAAAAGTATAACAGTTAACCAATAAAAGGTTTGTCTGTTATCGTTAAAAGAACTTAACTAAAACATTTGCACTATACATTAGTTATATAGGTCCTAAAAAGTGCCTTGTGAACTATATGGTGCCAAATGTTTAATTCACATTGCAAAAAGTTATAACGGGTCTCAAAATGTTTATTAGAGACTAATAAATAAATAATAAAAGTATAACAGTTAACCAATAAAAGGTTTGTCTGTTATCGTTAAAAGAACTTAACTAAAACATTTGCACTATACATTAGTTATATAGGTCCTAAAAAGTGCCTTGTGAACTATATGGTGCCGAATGTTTAATTCACATTGCAAAAAGTTCTAACGGGTCTCAAAATGTTTATTAGAGTCTAATAAGTAAATAATAAAAGTATAACAGTTAACCAATAAAAGGTTTGTCTGTTATCGTCAAATAAACTTAACTACAACATATGCACTATAGTTTAGTTATATAGGTCCTAAAAAGTGCCTTATGAACTATATGGTGCAAAATGTTTAATTCATATTCCCAAAAGTTCTAACGCGTTTCAAAATGTTTATTAGAGTCTAATAAGTAAATAATAAAAGTATGACAGTTAACCAATAAAAGGTTTGTCTGTTATCGTTAAAAGAACTTAACTAAAACATTTGCACTATACATTAGTTATATAGGTCCTAAAAAGTGCCTTGTGAACTATATGGTGCCAAATGTTTAATTCACATTGCAAAAAGTTATAACGGGTCTCAAAATGTTTATTAGAGTCTAATAAGTAAATAATAAAAGTATAACAGTTAACCAATAAAAGGTTTTCCTGTTATCGTTAAAAGAACTTAACTAAAAAATTTGCACTATACATTAGTTATATAGGTCCTAAAAAGTGCCTTGTGAACTATATGGTGCCAAATGTGCAATTCACATTGCAAAAAGTTCTAACGGGTCTCAAAATGTTTATTAGAGTCTAATAAGTAAATAATAAAAGTATAACAGTTAACCAAGAAAATATTTGTCTGTTATCGTTAAAAGAACTTAACTAAAACATTTGCACTATACATTAGTTATATAGGTCCTAAAAGTGCCTTGTGAACTATATGGTGCCAAATGTGCAATTGACATTGCAAAAAGTTCTATCGGGTCTCAAAATGTTTATTAGAGACTAATAAGTAAATAATAAAAGTATAACAGTTAACCAATAAAAGGTTTGTCTGTTATCGTTAAAAGAACTTAACTAAAACATTTGCACTATACATTAGTTAAATAGGTCCTAAAAAGTGCCTTGTGAACTATATGGTGCCAAATGTTTAGTTCACATTGCAAAAAGTTCTAACGGGTCTCAAAATGTTTATTAGAGTCTAATAAGTAAATAATAAAATTATGACAGTTAACCAATAAAAGGTTTGTCTGTTATCGTTAAAAGAACTTAACTAAAACATTTGCACTATACATTAGTTATATAGGTCCTAAAAAGTGCCTTGTGAACTATATGGTGCCAAATGTTTAATTCACATTGCAAAAAGTTTTAACGGGTCTCAAAATGTTTATTAGAGTCTAATAAGTAAATAATAAAAGTATAACAGTTAACCAATAAAAGATTTGTCTGTTATCGTTAAAAGAACTTAACTAAAACATTTGCACTATACATTAGTTATATAGGCCCTAAAAAGTGCCTTGTGAACTATATGGTGCAAAATGTTTAATTCACATTGCAAAAAGTTCTAACGGGTCCTAACGGGTCTCAAAATGTTTATTAGAGTCTAATAAGTAAATAATAAAAGTATAACAGTTAACCAATAAAAGGTTTGTCTGTTATCGTTAAAAGAACTTAACTAAAACATTTGCACTATACATTAGTTATATAGGTCCTAAAAAGTGCCTTGTGAACTATATGGTGCCAAATGTTTAGTTCACATTGCAAAAAGTTATAACGGGTCTCAAAATGTTTATTAGAGTCTAATAAGTAAATAATAAAAGTATAACAGTTAACCAATAAAAGGTTTGTCTGTTATCGTTAAAAGAACTTAACTAAAACATTTGCACTATACATTAGTTATATAGGTCCTAAAAAGTGCCTTGTGAACTATATGGTGCCAAATGTTTAATTCACATTGCAAAAAGTTATAACGGGTCTCAAAATGTTTATTAGAGTCTAATAAGTAAATAATAAAAGTATAACAGTTAACCAAGAAAATATTTGTCTGTTATCGTTAAAAGAACTTAACTAAAAAATTTGCACTATACATTAGTTATATAGGTCCTAAAAAGTGCCTTGTGAACTATATGGTGCCAAATGTTTAATTCACATTGCAAAAAGTTCTAACGGGTCTCAAAATGTTTATTAGAGTCTAATAAGTAAATAATAAAAGTATAACAGTTAACCAATAAAAGGTTTGTCTGTTATCGTTAAAAGAACTTAACTAAAACATTTGCACTATACATTAGTCATATAGGTCCTAAAAAGTGCCTTGTGAACTATATGGTGCCAAATGTTTAATTCACATTGCAAAAAGTTCTAACGGGTCTCAAAATGTTTATTAGAGTCTAATAAGTAAATAATAAAAGTATAACAGTTAACCAATAAAAGGTTTGTCTGTTATCGTTAAAAGAACTTAACTAAAACATTTGCACTATACATTAGTTTTATAGGTCCTAAAAAGTGCCTTGTGAACTATATGGTGCCAAATGTTTAATTCACATTGCAAAAAGTTCGAACGGGTCTCAAAATGTTTATTAGCGTCTAATAAGTAAATAATAAAAGTATAACAGTTAACCAATAAAAGGTTTGTCTGTTATCGTTAAAAGAACTTAACTAAAACATTTGCACTATACATTAGTTATATAGGTCTTAAAAGTGCCTTGTGAACTATATGGTGCCAAATGTTTAATTCACATTGCAAAAAGTTATAACGGGTCTCAAAATGTTTATTAGAGACTAATAAGTAAATAATAAAAGTATAACAGTTAACCAATAAAAGATTTGTCTGTTATCGTTAAAAGAACTTAATTAAAACATTTGCACTATACATTAGTTATATAGGTCCTAAAAAGTGCCTTGTGAACTATATGGTGCCAAATGTTTAGTTCACATTGCAAAAAGTTTTAACGGGTCTCAAAGTGTTTATTAGAGTCTAATAAGTAAATAATAAAAGTATAACAGTTAACCAATAAAAGGTTTGTCTGTTATCGTTAAAAGAACTTAACTAAAACATTTGCACTATACATTAGTTAAATAGGTCCTAAAAAGTGCCTTGTGAACTATATGGTGCCAAATGTTTAATTCACATTGCAAAAAGTTATAACGGGTCTCAAAATGTTTATTAGAGTCTAATAAGTTAACAATAAAAGTATAACAGTTAACCAATAAAGTTTGTCTGTTATCGTTAAAAGAACTTAACTAAAACATATGCACTATACAATAGTTATATAGGTCCTAAGAAGAATTTTGTGAAATACTGTATATGGTGCGAAATGTTTAATTCACATTGCAAAAAGTTCTAACGCATCTCAAAAAGTTTATTGGAGTCTAATAAGTAAATAGTAAAAGTATAATAGTTAACCAATAAAAGGTTTGTCTGTTATCGTTAAAAGATATTAACTACAACATACGCACTATACATTAGTTATATAGGCCCTAAAAAGTGCCTTGTGAACTATATGGTGCAAAATGTTTAATTCACATTGCAAAAAATTCTAACGAGTCCTAACGGATCTCAAAATGTTTATTAGAGTCTAATAAGTAAATAATAAAAGTATAACAGTTAACCAATAAAAGGTTTGTCTGTTATCGTTAAAAGAACTTAACTAAAACATTTGCACTATACATTAGTTAAATAGGTCCTAAAAAGTGCCTTGTGAACTATATGGTGCAAAATGTTTAATTCATATTCCCAAAAGTTCTAACGCGTTTCAAAATGTTTATTAGAGTCTAATAAGTTAACAATAAAAGTATAACAGTTAACCAATAAAGTTTGTCTGTTATCGTTAAAAGAACTTAACTAAAACATTTGCACTATACATTAGTTATATAGGTCCTAAAAAGTGCCTTGTGAACTATATGGTGCCAAATGTTTAATTCACATTGCAAAAAACTTTAACGGGTCTCAAAATGTTTATTAGAGTCTAATAAGTTAACAATAAAAGTATAACAGTTAACCAATAAAGTTTGTCTGTTATCGTTAAAAGAACTTCACTAAAACATATGCACTATACAATAGTTATATAGGTCCTAAGAAGAATTTTGTGAAATACTGTATATGGTGCGAAATGTTTAATTCACATTGCAAAAAGTTCTAACGCGTCTCAAAAAGTTTATTGGAGTCTAATAAGTAAATAGTAAAAGTATAATAGTTAACCAATAAAAGGTTTGTCTGTTATCGTTAAAAGATATTAACTACAACATACGCACTATACATTAGTTATATAGGCCCTAAAAAGTGCCTTGTGAACTATATGGTGCAAAATGTTTAATTCACATTGCAAAAAATTTTAACGGGTCCTAACGGGTCTCAAAATGTTTATTAGAGTCTAATAAGTAAATAATAAAAGTATAACAGTTAACCAATAAAAGGTTTGTCTGTTATCGTTAAAAGAACTTAACTAAAACATTTGCACTATACATTAGTTAAATAGGTCCTAAAAAGTGCCTTGTGAACTATATGGTGCCAAATGTTTAATTCACATTGCAAAAAATTCTAACGGGTTTATTAGATGTTTATTAGAGTCTAATAAGTAAATAATAAAAGTATAACAGTTAACCAATAAAGATTTGTCTGTTATCGTTAAAAGAACTTAACTAAAACATTTGCACTATACATTAGTTATATAGGTCCTAAAAAGTGCCTTGTGAACTATATGGTGCCAAATGTTTAATTCACATTGCAAAAAGTTCTAACGGGTCTCAAAATGTTTATTAGAGTCTAATAAGTAAATAATAAAAGTATAACAGTTAACCAATAAAAGGTTTGTCTGTTATCGTTAAAAGAACTTAACTAAAACATTTGCACTATACATTAGTTATATAGGTCCTAAAAAGTGCCTTGTGAACTATATGGTGCCAAATGTTTAATTCACATTGCAAAAAGTTCTAACGGGTCTCAAAATGTTTATTAGAGTCTAATAAGTAAATAATAAAAGTATAACAGTTAACCAATAAAAGGTTTGTCTGTTATCGTTAAAAGAACTTAACTAAAACATTTGCACTATACATTAGTTATATAGGTCCTAAAAAGTGCCTTGTGAACTATATGGTGCCAAATGTTTAATTCACATTGCAAAAAGTTATAACGGGTCTCAAAATGTTTATTAGAGACTAATAAATAAATAATAAAAGTATAACAGTTAACCAATAAAATGTTTGTCTGTTATCGTTAAAAGAACTTAACTAAAACATTTGCACTATACATTAGTTATATAGGTCCTAAAAAGTGCCTTGTGAACTATATGGTGCCGAATGTTTAATTCACATTGCAAAAAGTTCTAACGGGTCTCAAAATGTTTATTAGAGTCTAATAAGTAAATAATAAAAGTATAACAGTTAACCAATAAAAGGTTTGTCTGTTATCGTCAAATAAACTTAACTACAACATATGCACTTTATTTTAGTTATATAGGTCCTAAAAAGTGCCTTATGAACTATATGGTGCAAAATGTTTAATTCATATTCCCAAAAGTTCTAACGCGTTTCAAAATGTTTATTAGAGTCTAATAAGTAAATAATAAAAGTATGACAGTTAACCAATAAAAGGTTTGTCTGTTATCGTTAAAAGAACTTAACTAAAACATTTGCACTATACATTAGTTATATAGGTCCTAAAAAGTGCCTTGTGAACTATATGGTGCCAAATGTTTAATTCACATTACAAAAAGTTATAACGGGTCTCAAAATGTTTATTAGAGTCTAATAAGTAAATAATAAAAGTATAACAGTTAACCAATAAAAGGTTTTCCTGTTATCGTTAAAAGAACTTAACTAAAAAATTTGCACTATACATTAGTTATATAGGTCCTAAAAAGTGCCTTGTGAACTATATGGTGCCAAATGTGCAATTCACATTGCAAAAAGTTCTAACGGGTCTCAAAATGTTTATTAGAGTCTAATAAGTAAATAATAAAAGTATAACAGTTAACCAAGAAAATATTTGTCTGTTATCGTTAAAAGAACTTAACTAAAACATTTGCACTATACATTAGTTATATAGGTCCTAAAAGTGCCTTGTGAACTATATGGTGCCAAATGTGCAATTCACATTGCAAAAAGTTCTATCGGGTCTCAAAATGTTTATTAGAGACTAATAAGTAAATAATAAAAGTATAACAGTTAACCAATAAAAGGTTTGTCTGTTATCGTTAAAAGAACTTAACTAAAACATTTGCACTATACATTAGTTAAATAGGTCCTAAAAAGTGCCTTGTGAACTATATGGTGCCAAATGTTTAGTTCACATTGCAAAAAGTTCTAACGGGTCTCAAAATGTTTATTAGAGTCTAATAAGTAAATAATAAAAGTATGACAGTTAACCAATAAAAGGTTTGTCTGCTATCGTTAAAAGAACTTAACTAAAACATTTGCACTATACATTAGTTATATAGGTCCTAAAAAGTGCCTTGTGAACTATATGGTGCCAAATGTTTAATTCACATTGCAAAAAGTTTTAACGGGTCTCAAAATGTTTATTAGAGTCTAATAAGTAAATAATAAAAGTATAACAGTTAACCAATAAAAGATTTGTCTGTTATCGTTAAAAGAACTTAACTAAAACATTTGCACTATACATTAGTTATATAGGTCCTAAAAAGTGCCTTGTGAACTATATGGTGCCAAATGTTTAATTCACATTGCAAAAAGTTCTAACGGGTCTCAAAATGTTTATTAGAGTCTAATAAGTAAATAATAAAAGTATAACAGTTAACCAATAAAAGGTTTGTCTGTTATCGTTAAAAGAACTTAACTAAAACATTTGCACTATACATTAGTTATATAGTTCCTAAAAAGTGCCTTGTGAACTATATGGTGCCAAATGTTTAATTCACATTGCAAAAAGTTTTAACGTGTCTCAAATGTTTATTAGAGTCTAATAAGTAAATAATAAAAGTATAACAGTTAACCAATAAAAGGTTTGTCTGTTATCGTTAAAAGAACTTAACTAAAACATTTGCACTATACATTAGTCATATAGGTCCTAAAAAGTGCCTTGTGAACTATATGGTGCCAAATGTTTAATTCACATTGCAAAAAGTTCTAACGGGTCTCAAAATGTTTATTAGAGTCTAATAAGTAAATAATAAAAGTATAACAGTTAACCAATAAAAGGTTTGTCTGTTATCGTTAAAAGAACTTAACTAAAACATTTGCACTATACATTAGTTATATAGGTCCTAAAAAGTGCCTTGTGAACTATATGGTGCCAAATGTTTAATTCACATTGCAAAAAGTTCGAACGGGTCTCAAAATGTTTATTAGCGTCTAATAAGTAAATAATAAAAGTATAACAGTTAACCAATAAAAGGTTTGTCTGTTATCGTTAAAAGAACTTAACTAAAACATTTGCACTATACATTAGTTATATAGGTCTTAAAAGTGCCTTGTGAACTATATGGTGCCAAATGTTTAATTCACATTGCAAAAAGTTATAACGGGTCTCAAAATGTTTATTAGAGACTAATAAGTAAATAATAAAAGTATAACAGTTAACCAATAAAAGATTTGTCTGTTATCGTTAAAAGAACTTAACTAAAACATTTGCACTATACATTAGTTATATAGGTCCTAAAAAGTGCCTTGTGAACTATATGGTGCCAAATGTTTAGTTCACATTGCAAAAAGTTTTAACGGGTCTCAAAGTGTTTATTAGAGTCTAATAAGTAAATAATAAAAGTATAACAGTTAACCAATAAAAGGTTTGTCTGTTATCGTTAAAAGAACTTAACTAAAACATTTGCACTATACATTAGTTATATAGGTCCTAAAAAGTGCCTTGTGAACTATATGGTGCCAAATGTTTAATTCACATTGCAAAAAGTTCTAACGGGTCTCAAAATGTTTATTAGAGTCTAATAAGTTAACAATAAAAGTATAACAGTTAACCAATAAAGTTTGTCTGTTATCGTTAAAAGAACTTAACTAAAACATATGCACTATACAATAGTTATATAGGTCCTAAGAAGAATTTTGTGAAATACTGTATATGGTGCGAAATGTTTAATTCACATTGCAAAAAGTTCTAACGCGTCTCAAAAAGTTTATTGGAGTCTAATAAGTAAATAGTAAAAGTATAATAGTTAACCAATAAAAGGTTTGTCTGTTATCGTTAAAAGATATTAACTACAACATACGCACTATACATTAGTTATATAGGCCCTAAAAAGTGCCTTGTGAACTATATGGTGCAAAATGTTTAATTCACATTGCAAAAAGTTCTAACGGGTCCTAACGGGTCTCAAAATGTTTATTAGAGTCTAATAAGTAAATAATAAAAGTATAACAGTTAACCAATAAAAGGTTTGTCTGTTATCGTTAAAAGAACTTAACTAAAACATTTGCACTATACATTAGTTATATAGGTCCTAAAAAGTGCCTTGTGAACTATATGGTGCCAAATGTTTAGTTCACATTGCAAAAAGTTCTAACGGGTCTCAAAATGTTTATTAGAGTCTAATAAGTAAATAATAAAAGTATAACAGTTAACCAATAAAAGGTTTGTCTGTTATCGTTAAAAGAACTTAACTAAAACATTTGCACTATACATTAGTTATATAGGTCCTAAAAAGTGCCTTGTGAACTATATGGTGCCAAATGTTTAATTCACATTGCAAAAAGTTATAACGGGTCTCAAAATGTTTATTAGAGTCTAATAAGTAAATAATAAAAGTATAACAGTTAACCAAGAAAATATTTGTCTGTTATCGTTAAAAGAACTTAACTAAAAAATTTGCACTATACATTAGTTATATAGGTCCTAAAAAGTGCCTTGTGAACTATATGGTGCCAAATGTGCAATTCACATTGCAAAAAGTTCGAACGGGTCTCAAAATGTTTATTAGAGTCTAATAAGTAAATAATAAAAGTATAACAGTTAACCAATAAAAGGTTTGTCTGTTATCGTTAAAAGAACTTAACTAAAACATTTGCACTATACATTAGTCATATAGGTCCTAAAAAGTGCCTTGTGAACTATATGGTGCCAAATGTTTAATTCACATTGCAAAAAGTTCTAACGGGTCTCAAAATGTTTATTAGAGTCTAATAAGTAAATAATAAAAGTATAACAGTTAACCAATAAAAGGTTTGTCTGTTATCGTTAAAAGAACTTAACTAAAACATTTGCACTATACATTAGTTATATAGGTCCTAAAAAGTGCCTTGTGAACTATATGGTGCCAAATGTTTAATTCACATTGCAAAAAGTTCGAACGGGTCTCAAAATGTTTATTAGCGTCTAATAAGTAAATAATAAAAGTATAACAGTTAACCAATAAAAGGTTTGTCTGTTATCGTTAAAAGAACTTAACTAAAACATTTGCACTATACATTAGTTATATAGGTCTTAAAAGTGCCTTGTGAACTATATGGTGCCAAATGTTTAATTCACATTGCAAAAAGTTATAACGGGTCTCAAAATGTTTATTAGAGACTAATAAGTAAATAATAAAAGTATAACAGTTAACCAATAAAAGATTTGTCTGTTATCGTTAAAAGAATTTAATTAAAACATTTGCACTATACATTAGTTATATAGGTCCTAAAAAGTGCCTTGTGAACTATATGGTGCCAAATGTTTAGTTCACATTGCAAAAAGTTTTAACGGGTCTCAAAGTGTTTATTAGAGTCTAATAAGTAAATAATAAAAGTATAACAGTTAACCAATAAAAGGTTTGTCTGTTATCGTTAAAAGAACTTAACTAAAACATTTGCACTATACATTAGTTAAATAGGTCCTAAAAAGTGCCTTGTGAACTATATGGTGCCAAATGTTTAATTCACATTGCAAAAAGTTCTAACGGGTCTCAAAATGTTTATTAGAGTCTAATAAGTTAACAATAAAAGTATAACAGTTAACCAATAAAGTTTGTCTGTTATCGTTAAAAGAACTTAACTAAAACATATGCACTATACAATAGTTATATAGGTCCTAAGAAGAATTTTGTGAAATACTGTATATGGTGCGAAATGTTTAATTCACATTGCAAAAAGTTCTAACGCATCTCAAAAAGTTTATTGGAGTCTAATAAGTAAATAGTAAAAGTATAATAGTTAACCAATAAAAGGTTTGTCTGTTATCGTTAAAAGATATTAACTACAACATACGCACTATACATTAGTTATATAGGCCCTAAAAAGTGCCTTGTGAACTATATGGTGCAAAATGTTTAATTCACATTGCAAAAAGTTCTAACGGGTCCTAACGGGTCTCAAAATGTTTATTAGAGTCTAATAAGTAAATAATAAAAGTATAATAGTTAACCAATAAAAGGTTTGTCTGTTATCGTTAAAAGATATTAACTACAACATACGCACTATACATTAGTTATATAGGCCCTAAAAAGTGCCTTGTGAACTATATGGTGCAAAATGTTTAACTCACATTGCAAAAAATTCTAACGGGTCCTAACGGGTCTCAAAATGTTTATTAGAGTCTAATAAGTAAATAATAAAAGTATAACAGTTAACCAATAAAAGGTTTGTCTGTTATCGTTAAAAGAACTTAACTAAATCATTTGCACTATACATTAGTTAAATAGGTCCTAAAAAGTGCCTTGTGAACTATATGGTGCAAAATGTTTAATTCATATTCCCAAAAGTTCTAACGCGTTTCAAAATGTTTATTAGAGTCTAATAAGTTAACAATAAAAGTATAACAGTTAACCAATAAAGTTTGTCTGTTATCGTTAAAAGAACTTAACTAAAACATTTGCACTATACATTAGTTATATAGGTATAAAAAAGTGCCTTGTGAACTATATGGTGCCAAATGTTTAGTTCACATTGCAAAAAGTTCTAACGGGTCTCAAAATGTTTATTAGAGTCTAATAAGTAAATAATAAAAGTATAACAGTTAACCAATAAAAGGTTTGTCTGTTATCGTTAAAAGAACTTAACTAAAACATTTGCACTATACATTAGTTATATAGGTCCTAAAAAGTGCCTTGTGAACTATATGGTGCGAAATGTTTAATTCACATTGCAAAAAACTCTAACGGGTCTCAAAATGTTTATTAGAGTCTAATAAGTAAATAATAAAAGTATAACAGTTAACCAATAAAAGGTTTGTCTGTTATCGTTAAAAGAACTTAACTAAAAAATTTGCACTATACATTAGTTATATAGGTCCTAAAAAGTGCCTTGTGAACTATATGGTGCCAAATGTTTAATTCACATTGCAAAAAGTACTAACGGGTCCCAAAATGTTTATTAGAGACTAATAAGTAAATAATAAAAGTATAACAGTTAACCAATAAAAGGTTTGTCTGTTATCGTTAAAAGAACTTAACTAAAACATTTGCACTATACATTAGTTATATAGGTCCTAAAAAGTGCCTTGTGAACTATATGGTGCCAAATGTTTAATTCACATTGCAAAAAGTTCTAACGGCTCTCAAAATGTTTATTAGAGTCTAATAAGTAAATAATAAAAGTATAACAGTTAACCAATAAAGCGTTTGTCTGTTATCGTTAAAAGAACTTAACTAAAACATTTGCACTATACATTAGTTATATAGGTCCTAAAAAGTTCCTTGTGAACTATATGGTGCCAAATGTTTAATTCACATTGCAAAAAGTTCTAACTGGTCTCAAATGTTTATTAGAGTCTAATAAGTAAATAATAAAAGTATAACAGTTAACCAATAAAAGGTTTGTCTGTTATCGTTAAAAGAACTTAACTAAAACATTTGCACTATACATTAGTTATATAGGTCCTAAAAAGTGCCTTGTGAACTATATGGTGCCAAATGTTTAATTCACATTGCAAAAAGTTATAACGGGTCTCAAAATGTTTATTAGAGACTAATAAATAAATAATAAAAGTATAACAGTTAACCAATAAAAGGTTTGTCTGTTATCGTTAAAAGAACTTAACTAAAACATTTGCACTATACATTAGTTATATAGGTCCTAAAAAGTGCCTTGTGAACTATATGGTGCCGAATGTTTAATTCACATTGCAAAAAGTTCTAACGGATCTCAAAATGTTTATTAGAGTCTAATAAGTAAGTAATAAAAGTATAACAGTTAACCAATAAAAGGTTTGTCTGTTATCGTCAAATAAACTTAACTACAACATGTGCACTATAGTTTAGTTATATAGGTCCTAAAAAGTGCCTTATGAACTATATGGTGCAAAATGTTTAATTCATATTCCCAAAAGTTCTAACGCGTTTCAAAATGTTTATTAGAGTCTAATAAGTAAACAATAAAAGTATAACAGTTAACCAATAAAGTTTTTCTGTTATCGTTAAAAGAACTTAACTAAGACATATGCACTATACAATAGTTATATAGGTCCTAAGAAGAATTTTGTGAAATACTGTATATGGTGCGAAATGTTTAATTCACATTGCAAAAAGTTCTAACCCGTCTTAAAAAGTTTATTGGAGTCTAATAAGTAAATAGTAAAAGTATAATAGTTAACCAATAAAAGGTTTGTCTGTTATCGTTAAAAGATATTAACTACAACCTATGCACTATACATTAGTTATATAGGCCCTAAAAAGTGCCTTGTGAACTATATGGTGCAAAATGTTTAATTCACATTGCAAAAAATTCTAACGGGTCCTAACGGGTCTCAAAATGTTTATTAGAGTCTAATAAGTAAATAATAAAAGTATAACAGTTAACCAATAAAAGGTTTGTCTGTTATCGTTAAAAGAACTTAACTAAATCATTTGCACTATACATTAGTTAAATAGATCCTAAAAAGTGCCTTGTGAACTATATGGTGCAAAATGTTTAATTCATATTCCCAAAAGTTCTAACGCGTTTCAAAATGTTTATTAGAGTCTAGTAAGTAAATAATAAAAGTATAACAGTTAACCAATAAAAGGTTTGTCTGTTATCGTTAAAAGAACTTAACTAAAACATTTGCACTATACATTAGTTATATAGGTCCTAAAAAGTGCCTTGTGAACTATATGGTGCCAAATGTTTAATTCACATTGCAAAAAACTCTAACGGGTCTCAAAATGTTTATTAGAGTCTAATAAGTAAATAATAAAAGTATAACAGTTAACCAATAAAAGGTTTGTCTGTTATCGTTAAAAGAACTTAACTAAAAAATTTGCACTATACATTAGTTATATAGGTCCTAAAAAGTGCCTTGTGAACTATATGGTGCCAAATGTTTAGTTCACATTGCAAAAAGTTCTAACGGGTCTCAAAATGTTTATTAGAGTCTAATAAGTAAATAATAAAAGTATAACAGTTAACCAATAAAAGGTTTGTCTGTTATCGTTAAAAGAACTTAACTAAAACATTTGCACTATACATTAGTTATATAGGTCCTAAAAAGTGCCTTGTGAACTATATGGTGCCAAATGTTTAGTTCACATTGCAAAAAGTTCTAACGGGTCTCAAAATGTTTATTAGAGTCTAATAAGTAAATAATAAAAGTATAACAGTTAACCAATAAAAGGTTTGTCTGTTATCGTTAAAAGAACTTAACTAAAACATTTGCACTATACATTAGTTATATAGGTCCTAAAAAGTGCCTTGTGAACTATATGGTGCCAAATGTTTAATTCACATTGCAAAAAGTTATAACGGGTCTCAAAATGTTTATTAGAGTCTAATAAGTAAATAATAAAAGTATAACAGTTAACCAAGAAAATATTTGTCTGTTATCGTTAAAAGAACTTAACTAAAAAATTTGCACTATACATTAGTTATATAGGTCCTAAAAAGTGCCTTGTGAACTATATGGTGCCAAATGTGCAATTCACATTGCAAAAAGTTCTAACGGGTCTCAAAATGTTTATTAGAGTCTAATAAGTAAATAATAAAAGTATAACAGTTAACCAATAAAAGGTTTGTCTGTTATCGTTAAAAGAACTTAACTAAAACATTTGCACTATACATTAGTCATATAGGTCCTAAAAAGTGCCTTGTGAACTATATGGTGCCAAATGTTTAATTCACATTGCAAAAAGTTCTAACGGGTCTCAAAATGTTTATTAGAGTCTAATAAGTAAATAATAAAAGTATAACAGTTAACCAATAAAAGGTTTGTCTGTTATCGTTAAAAGAACTTAACTAAAACATTTGCACTATACATTAGTTATATAGGTCCTAAAAAGTGCCTTGTGAACTATATGGTGCCAAATGTTTAATTCACATTGCAAAAAGTTCGAACGGGTCTCAAAATGTTTATTAGCGTCTAATAAGTAAATAATAAAAGTATAACAGTTAACCAATAAAAGGTTTGTCTGTTATCGTTAAAAGAACTTAACTAAAACATTTGCACTATACATTAGTTATATAGGTCTTAAAAGTGCCTTGTGAACTATATGGTGCCAAATGTTTAATTCACATTGCAAAAAGTTATAACGGGTCTCAAAATGTTTATTAGAGACTAATAAGTAAATAATAAAAGTATAACAGTTAACCAATAAAAGATTTGTCTGTTATCGTTAAAAGAATTTAATTAAAACATTTGCACTATACATTAGTTATATAGGTCCTAAAAAGTGCCTTGTGAACTATATGGTGCCAAATGTTTAGTTCACATTGCAAAAAACTCTAACGGGTCTCAAAGTGTTTATTAGAGTCTAATAAGTAAATAATAAAAGTATAACAGTTAACCAATAAAAGGTTTGTCTGTTATCGTTAAAAGAACTTAACTAAAACATTTGCACTATACATTAGTTAAATAGGTCCTAAAAAGTGCCTTGTGAACTATATGGTGCCAAATGTTTAATTCACATTGCAAAAAGTTCTAACGGGTCTCAAAATGTTTATTAGAGTCTAATAAGTTAACAATAAAAGTATAACAGTTAACCAATAAAGTTTGTCTGTTATCGTTAAAAGAACTTAACTAAAACATATGCACTATACAATAGTTATATAGGTCCTAAGAAGAATTTTGTGAAATACTGTATATGGTGCGAAATGTTTAATTCACATTGCAAAAAGTTCTAACGCATCTCAAAAAGTTTATTGGAGTCTAATAAGTAAATAGTAAAAGTATAATAGTTAACCAATAAAAGGTTTGTCTGTTATCGTTAAAAGATATTAACTACAACATACGCACTATACATTAGTTATATAGGCCCTAAAAAGTGCCTTGTGAACTATATGGTGCAAAATGTTTAATTCACATTGCAAAAAGTTCTAACGGGTCCTAACGGGTCTCAAAATGTTTATTAGAGTCTAATAAGTAAATAATAAAAGTATAATAGTTAACCAATAAAAGGTTTGTCTGTTATCGTTAAAAGATATTAACTACAACATACGCACTATACATTAGTTATATAGGCCCTAAAAAGTGCCTTGTGAACTATATGGTGCAAAATGTTTAATTCACATTGCAAAAAATTCTAACGGGTCCTAACGGGTCTCAAAATGTTTATTAGAGTCTAATAAGTAAATAATAAAAGTATAACAGTTAACCAATAAAAGGTTTGTCTGTTATCGTTAAAAGAACTTAACTAAATCATTTGCACTATACATTAGTTAAATAGGTCCTAAAAAGTGCCTTGTGAACTATATGGTGCAAAATGTTTAATTCATATTCCCAAAAGTTCTAACGCGTTTCAAAATGTTTATTAGAGTCTAATAAGTTAACAATAAAAGTATAACAGTTAACCAATAAAGTTTGTCTGTTATCGTTAAAAGAACTTAACTAAAACATTTGCACTATACATTAGTTATATAGGTCCTAAAAAGTGCCTTGTGAACTATATGGTGCCAAATGTTTAATTCACATTGCAAAAAGTACTAACGGGTCCCAAAATGTTTATTAGAGACTAATAAGTAAATAATAAAAGTATAACAGTTAACCAATAAAAGGTTTGTCTGTTATCGTTAAAAGAACTTAACTAAAACATTTGCACTATACATTAGTTATATAGGTCCTAAAAAGTGCCTTGTGAACTATATGGTGCCAAATGTTTAATTCACATTGCAAAAAGTTCTAACGGCTCTCAAAATGTTTATTAGAGTCTAATAAGTAAATAATAAAAGTATAACAGTTAACCAATAAAGCGTTTGTCTGTTATCGTTAAAAGAACTTAACTAAAACATTTGCACTATACATTAGTTATATAGGTCCTAAAAAGTGCCTTGTGAACTATATGGTGCCAAATGTTTAATTCACATTGCAAAAAGTTCTAACTGGTCTCAAATGTTTATTAGAGTCTAATAAGTAAATAATAAAAGTATAACAGTTAACCAATAAAAGGTTTGTCTGTTATCGTTAAAAGAACTTAACTAAAACATTTGCACTATACATTAGTTATATAGGTCCTAAAAAGTGCCTTGTGAACTATATGGTGCCAAATGTTTAATTCACATTGCAAAAAGTTATAACGGGTCTCAAAATGTTTATTAGAGACTAATAAATAAATAATAAAAGTATAACAGTTAACCAATAAAAGGTTTGTCTGTTATCGTTAAAAGAACTTAACTAAAACATTTGCACTATACATTAGTTATATAGGTCCTAAAAAGTGCCTTGTGAACTATATGGTGCCGAATGTTTAATTCACATTGCAAAAAGTTCTAACGGATCTCAAAATGTTTATTAGAGTCTAATAAGTAAGTAATAAAAGTATAACAGTTAACCAATAAAAGGTTTGTCTGTTATCGTCAAATAAACTTAACTACAACATGTGCACTATAGTTTAGTTATATAGGTCCTAAAAAGTGCCTTATGAACTATATGGTGCAAAATGTTTAATTCATATTCCCAAAAGTTCTAACGCGTTTCAAAATGTTTATTAGAGTCTAATAAGTAAACAATAAAAGTATAACAGTTAACCAATAAAGTTTTTCTGTTATCGTTAAAAGAACTTAACTAAGACATATGCACTATACAATAGTTATATAGGTCCTAAGAAGAATTTTGTGAAATACTGTATATGGTGCGAAATGTTTAATTCACATTGCAAAAAGTTCTAACCCGTCTTAAAAAGTTTATTGGAGTCTAATAAGTAAATAGTAAAAGTATAATAGTTAACCAATAAAAGGTTTGTCTGTTATCGTTAAAAGAACTTAACTACAACCTATGCACTATACATTAGTTATATAGGCCCTAAAAAGTGCCTTGTGAACTATATGGTGCAAAATGTTTAATTCACATTGCAAAAAATTCTAACGGGTCCTAACGGGTCTCAAAATGTTTATTAGAGTCTAATAAGTAAATAATAAAAGTATAACAGTTAACCAATAAAAGGTTTGTCTGTTATCGTTAAAAGAACTTAACTAAATCATTTGCACTATACATTAGTTAAATAGGTCCTAAAAAGTGCCTTGTGAACTATATGGTGCAAAATGTTTAATTCATATTCCCAAAAGTTCTAACGCGTTTCAAAATGTTTATTAGAGTCTAATAAGTTAACAATAAAAGTATAACAGTTAACCAATAAAGTTTGTCTGTTATCGTTAAAAGAACTTAACTAAAACATTTGCACTATACATTAGTTATATAGGTATAAAAAAGTGCCTTGTGAACTATATGGTGCCAAATGTTTAGTTCACATTGCAAAAAGTTCTAACGGGTCTCAAAATGTTTATTAGAGTCTAATAAGTAAATAATAAAAGTATAACAGTTAACCAATAAAAGGTTTGTCTGTTATCGTTAAAAGAACTTAACTAAAACATTTGCACTATACATTAGTTATATAGGTCCTAAAAAGTGCCTTGTGAACTATATGGTGCGAAATGTTTAATTCACATTGCAAAAAACTCTAACGGGTCTCAAAATGTTTATTAGAGTCTAATAAGTAAATAATAAAAGTATAACAGTTAACCAATAAAAGGTTTGTCTGTTATCGTTAAAAGAACTTAACTAAAAAATTTGCACTATACATTAGTTATATAGGTCCTAAAAAGTGCCTTGTGAACTATATGGTGCCAAATGTTTAATTCACATTGCAAAAAGTACTAACGGGTCCCAAAATGTTTATTAGAGACTAATAAGTAAATAATAAAAGTATAACAGTTAACCAATAAAAGGTTTGTCTGTTATCGTTAAAAGAACTTAACTAAAACATTTGCACTATACATTAGTTATAAAGGTCCTAAAAAGTTCCTTGTGAACTATATGGTGCCAAATGTTTAATTCACATTGCAAAAAGTTCTAACGGCTCTCAAAATGTTTATTAGAGTCTAATAAGTAAATAATAAAAGTATAACAGTTAACCAATAAAGCGTTTGTCTGTTATCGTTAAAAGAACTTAACTAAAACATTTGCACTATACATTAGTTATATAGGTCCTAAAAAGTTCCTTGTGAACTATATGGTGCCAAATGTTTAATTCACATTGCAAAAAGTTCTAACTGGTCTCAAATGTTTATTAGAGTCTAATAAGTAAATAATAAAAGTATAACAGTTAACCAATAAAAGGTTTGTCTGTTATCGTTAAAAGAACTTAACTAAAACATTTGCACTATACATTAGTTATATAGGTCCTAAAAAGTGCCTTGTGAACTATATGGTGCCAAATGTTTAATTCACATTGCAAAAAGTTATAACGGGTCTCAAAATGTTTATTAGAGACTAATAAATAAATAATAAAAGTATAACAGTTAACCAATAAAAGGTTTGTCTGTTATCGTTAAAAGAACTTAACTAAAACATTTGCACTATACATTAGTTATATAGGTCCTAAAAAGTGCCTTGTGAACTATATGGTGCCGAATGTTTAATTCACATTGCAAAAAGTTCTAACGGATCTCAAAATGTTTATTAGAGTCTAATAAGTAAGTAATAAAAGTATAACAGTTAACCAATAAAAGGTTTGTCTGTTATCGTCAAATAAACTTAACTACAACATGTGCACTATAGTTTAGTTATATAGGTCCTAAAAAGTGCCTTATGAACTATATGGTGCAAAATGTTTAATTCATATTCCCAAAAGTTCTAACGCGTTTCAAAATGTTTATTAGAGTCTAATAAGTAAACAATAAAAGTATAACAGTTAACCAATAAAGTTTTTCTGTTATCGTTAAAAGAACTTAACTAAGACATATGCACTATACAATAGTTATATAGGTCCTAAGAAGAATTTTGTGAAATACTGTATATGGTGCGAAATGTTTAATTCACATTGCAAAAAGTTCTAACCCGTCTTAAAAAGTTTATTGGAGTCTAATAAGTAAATAGTAAAAGTATAATAGTTAACCAATAAAAGGTTTGTCTGTTATCGTTAAAAGATATTAACTACAACCTATGCACTATACATTAGTTATATAGGCCCTAAAAAGTGCCTTGTGAACTATATGGTGCAAAATGTTTAATTCACATTGCAAAAAATTCTAACGGGTCCTAACGGGTCTCAAAATGTTTATTAGAGTCTAATAAGTAAATAATAAAAGTATAACAGTTAACCAATAAAAGGTTTGTCTGTTATCGTTAAAAGAACTTAACTAAATCATTTGCACTATACATTAGTTAAATAGGTCCTAAAAAGTGCCTTGTGAACTATATGGTGCAAAATGTTTAATTCATATTCCCAAAAGTTCTAACGCGTTTCAAAATGTTTATTAGAGTCTAATAAGTTAACAATAAAAGTATAACAGTTAACCAATAAAGTTTGTCTGTTATCGTTAAAAGAACTTAACTAAAACATTTGCACTATACATTAGTTATATAGGTATAAAAAAGTGCCTTGTGAACTATATGGTGCCAAATGTTTAGTTCACATTGCAAAAAGTTCTAACGGGTCTCAAAATGTTTATTAGAGTCTAATAAGTAAATAATAAAAGTATAACAGTTAACCAATAAAAGGTTTGTCTGTTATCGTTAAAAGAACTTAACTAAAACATTTGCACTATACATTAGTTATATAGGTCCTAAAAAGTGCCTTGTGAACTATATGGTGCGAAATGTTTAATTCACATTGCAAAAAACTCTAACGGGTCTCAAAATGTTTATTAGAGTCTAATAAGTAAATAATAAAAGTATAACAGTTAACCAATAAAAGGTTTGTCTGTTATCGTTAAAAGAACTTAACTAAAAAATTTGCACTATACATTAGTTATATAGGTCCTAAAAAGTGCCTTGTGAACTATATGGTGCCAAATGTTTAATTCACATTGCAAAAAGTACTAACGGGTCCCAAAATGTTTATTAGAGACTAATAAGTAAATAATAAAAGTATAACAGTTAACCAATAAAAGGTTTGTCTGTTATCGTTAAAAGAACTTAACTAAAACATTTGCACTATACATTAGTTATATAGGTCCTAAAAAGTGCCTTGTGAACTATATGGTGCCAAATGTTTAATTCACATTGCAAAAAGTTCTAACGGCTCTCAAAATGTTTATTAGAGTCTAATAAGTAAATAATAAAAGTATAACAGTTAACCAATAAAGCGTTTGTCTGTTATCGTTAAAAGAACTTAACTAAAACATTTGCACTATACATTAGTTATATAGGTCCTAAAAAGTTCCTTGTGAACTATATGGTGCCAAATGTTTAATTCACATTGCAAAAAGTTCTAACTGGTCTCAAATGTTTATTAGAGTCTAATAAGTAAATAATAAAAGTATAACAGTTAACCAATAAAAGGTTTGTCTGTTATCGTTAAAAGAACTTAACTAAAACATTTGCACTATACATTAGTTATATAGGTCCTAAAAAGTGCCTTGTGAACTATATGGTGCCAAATGTTTAATTCACATTGCAAAAAGTTATAACGGGTCTCAAAATGTTTATTAGAGACTAATAAATAAATAATAAAAGTATAACAGTTAACCAATAAAAGGTTTGTCTGTTATCGTTAAAAGAACTTAACTAAAACATTTGCACTATACATTAGTTATATAGGTCCTAAAAAGTGCCTTGTGAACTATATGGTGCCGAATGTTTAATTCACATTGCAAAAAGTTCTAACGGATCTCAAAATGTTTATTAGAGTCTAATAAGTAAGTAATAAAAGTATAACAGTTAACCAATAAAAGGTTTGTCTGTTATCGTCAAATAAACTTAACTACAACATGTGCACTATACATTAGTTATATAGTTCCTAAAAAGTGCCTTATGAACTATATGGTGCAAAATGTTTAATTCATATTCCCAAAAGTTCTAACGCGTTTCAAAATGTTTATTAGAGTCTAATAAGTAAACAATAAAAGTATAACAGTTAACCAATAAAGTTTTTCTGTTATCGTTAAAAGAACTTAACTAAGACATATGCACTATACAATAGTTATATAGGTCCTAAGAAGAATTTTGTGAAATACTGTATATGGTGCGAAATGTTTAATTCACATTGCAAAAAGTTCTAACCCGTCTTAAAAAGTTTATTGGAGTCTAATAAGTAAATAGTAAAAGTATAATAGTTAACCAATAAAAGGTTTGTCTGTTATCGTTAAAAGATATTAACTACAACCTATGCACTATACATTAGTTATATAGGCCCTAAAAAGTGCCTTGTGAACTATATGGTGCAAAATGTTTAATTCACATTGCAAAAAATTCTAACGGGTCCTAACGGGTCTCAAAATGTTTATTAGAGTCTAATAAGTAAATAATAAAAGTATAACAGTTAACCAATAAAAGGTTTGTCTGTTATCGTTAAAAGAACTTAACTAAATCATTTGCACTATACATTAGTTAAATAGATCCTAAAAAGTGCCTTGTGAACTATATGGTGCAAAATGTTTAATTCATATTCCCAAAAGTTCTAACGCGTTTCAAAATGTTTATTAGAGTCTAGTAAGTAAATAATAAAAGTATAACAGTTAACCAATAAAAGGTTTGTCTGTTATCGTTAAAAGAACTTAACTAAAACATTTGCACTATACATTAGTTATATAGGTCCTAAAAAGTGCCTTGTGAACTATATGGTGCCAAATGTTTAATTCACATTGCAAAAAACTCTAACGGGTCTCAAAATGTTTATTAGAGTCTAATAAGTAAATAATAAAAGTATAACAGTTAACCAATAAAAGGTTTGTCTGTTATCGTTAAAAGAACTTAACTAAAAAATTTGCACTATACATTAGTTATATAGGTCCTAAAAAGTGCCTTGTGAACTATATGGTGCCAAATGTTTAATTCACATTGCAAAAAGTTCTAACGGGTCCCAAATTGTTTATTAGAGACTAATAAGTAAATAATAAAAGTATAACAGTTAACCAAGAAAAGGTTTGTCTGTTATCGTTAAAAGAACTTAACTAAAACATTTGCACTATACATTAGTTATATAGGTCCTAAAAAGTGCCTTGTGAACTATATGGTGCCAAATGTTTAATTCACATTGCAAAAAGTTCTAACGGCTCTCAAAATGTTTATTAGAGTCTAATAAGTAAATAATAAAAGTATAACAGTTAACCAATAAAGCGTTTGTCTGTTATCGTTAAAAGAACTTAACTAAAACATTTGCACTATACATTAGTTATATAGGTCCTAAAAAGTGCCTTGTGAACTATATGGTGCCAAATGTTTAATTAACATTGCAAAAAGTTCTAACGGCTCTCAAAATGTTTATTAGAGTCTAATAAGTAAATAATAAAAGTATAACAGTTAACCAATAAAGCGTTTGTCTGTTATCGTTAAAAGAACTTAACTAAAACATTTGCACTATACATTAGTTATATAGGTCCTAAAAAGTGCCTTGTGAACTATATGGTGCCAAATGTTTAATTCACATTGCAAAAAGTTCTAACGGGTGTCAAAATGTTTATTAGAGTCTAATAAGTAAATAATAAAAGTATAACAGTTAACCAATAAAAGGTTTGTCTGTTATCGTTAAAAGAACTTAACTAAAACATTTGCACTATACATTAGTTATATAGGTCCTAAAAAGTGCCTTGTGAACTATATGGTGCCAAATGTTTAGTTCACATTGCAAAAAGTTCTAACGGGTCTCAAAATGTTTATTAGAGTCTAATAAGTAAATAATAAAAGTATAACAGTTAACCAATAAAAGGTTTGTCTGTTATCGTTAAAAGAACTTAACTAAAACATTTGCAATATACATTAGTTATATAGGTCCTAAAAAGTGCCTTGTGAACTATATGGTGCCAAATGTTTAGTTCACATTGCAAAAAGTTCTAACGGGTCTCAAAATGTTTATTAGAGTCTAATAAGTAAATAATAAAAGTATAACAGTTAACCAATAAAAGGTTTGTCTGTTATCGTTAAAAGAACTTAACTAAAACATTTGCACTATACATTAGTTATATAGGTCCTAAAAAGTGCCTTGTGAACTATATGGTGCCAAATGTTTAATTCACATTGCAAAAAGTTATAACGGGTCTCAAAATGTTTATTAGAGTCTAATAAGTAAATAATAAAAGTATAACAGTTAACCAAGAAAATATTTGTCTGTTATCGTTAAAAGAACTTAACTAAAAAATTTGCACTATACATTAGTTATATAGGTCCTAAAAAGTGCCTTGTGAACTATATGGTGCCAAATGTGCAATTCACATTGCAAAAAGTTCTAACGGGTCTCAAAATGTTTATTAGAATCTAATAAGTAAATAATAAAAGTATAACAGTTAACCAATAAAAGGTTTGTCTGTTATCGTTAAAAGAACTTAACTAAAACATTTGCACTATACATTAGTCATATAGGTCCTAAAAAGTGCCTTGTGAACTATATGGTGCCAAATGTTTAATTCACATTGCAAAAAGTTCTAACGGGTCTCAAAATGTTTATTAGAGTCTAATAAGTAAATAATAAAAGTATAACAGTTAACCAATAAAAGGTTTGTCTGTTATCGTTAAAAGAACTTAACTAAAACATTTGCACTATACATTAGTTATATAGGTCCTAAAAAGTGCCTTGTGAACTATATGGTGCCAAATGTTTAATTCACATTGCAAAAAGTTCGAACGGGTCTCAAAATGTTTATTAGCGTCTAATAAGTAAATAATAAAAGTATAACAGTTAACCAATAAAAGGTTTGTCTGTTATCGTTAAAAGAACTTAACTAAAACATTTGCACTATACATTAGTTATATAGGTCTTAAAAGTGCCTTGTGAACTATATGGTGCCAAATGTTTAATTCACATTGCAAAAAGTTATAACGGGTCTCAAAATGTTTATTAGAGACTAATAAGTAAATAATAAAAGTATAACAGTTAACCAATAAAAGATTTGTCTGTTATCGTTAAAAGAATTTAATTAAAACATTTGCACTATACATTAGTTATATAGGTCCTAAAAAGTGCCTTGTGAACTATATGGTGCCAAATGTTTAGTTCACATTGCAAAAAGTTTTAACGGGTCTCAAAGTGTTTATTAGAGTCTAATAAGTAAATAATAAAAGTATAACAGTTAACCAATAAAAGGTTTGTCTGTTATCGTTAAAAGAACTTAACTAAAACATTTGCACTATACATTAGTTAAATAGGTCCTAAAAAGTGCCTTGTGAACTATATGGTGCCAAATGTTTAATTCACATTGCAAAAAGTTCTAACGGGTCTCAAAATGTTTATTAGAGTCTAATAAGTTAACAATAAAAGTATAACAGTTAACCAATAAAGTTTGTCTGTTATCGTTAAAAGAACTTAACTAAAACATATGCACTATACAATAGTTATATAGGTCCTAAGAAGAATTTTGTGAAATACTGTATATGGTGCGAAATGTTTAATTCACATTGCAAAAAGTTCTAACGCATCTCAAAAAGTTTATTGGAGTCTAATAAGTAAATAGTAAAAGTATAATAGTTAACCAATAAAAGGTTTGTCTGTTATCGTTAAAAGATATTAACTACAACATACGCACTATACATTAGTTATATAGGCCCTAAAAAGTGCCTTGTGAACTATATGGTGCAAAATGTTTAATTCACATTGCAAAAAGTTCTAACGGGTCCTAACGGGTCTCAAAATGTTTATTAGAGTCTAATAAGTAAATAATAAAAGTATAATAGTTAACCAATAAAAGGTTTGTCTGTTATCGTTAAAAGATATTAACTACAACATACGCACTATACATTAGTTATATAGGCCCTAAAAAGTGCCTTGTGAACTATATGGTGCAAAATGTTTAATTCACATTGCAAAAAATTCTAACGGGTCCTAACGGGTCTCAAAATGTTTATTAGAGTCTAATAAGTAAATAATAAAAGTATAACAGTTAACCAATAAAAGGTTTGTCTGTTATCGTTAAAAGAACTTAACTAAATCATTTGCACTATACATTAGTTAAATAGGTCCTAAAAAGTGCCTTGTGAACTATATGGTGCAAAATGTTTAATTCATATTCCCAAAAGTTCTAACGCGTTTCAAAATGTTTATTAGAGTCTAATAAGTTAACAATAAAAGTATAACAGTTAACCAATAAAGTTTGTCTGTTATCGTTAAAAGAACTTAACTAAAACATTTGCACTATACATTAGTTATATAGGTATAAAAAAGTGCCTTGTGAACTATATGGTGCCAAATGTTTAGTTCACATTGCAAAAAGTTCTAACGGGTCTCAAAATGTTTATTAGAGTCTAATAAGTAAATAATAAAAGTATAACAGTTAACCAATAAAAGGTTTGTCTGTTATCGTTAAAAGAACTTAACTAAAACATTTGCACTATACATTAGTTATATAGGTCCTAAAAAGTGCCTTGTGAACTATATGGTGCCAAATGTTTAATTCACATTGCAAAAAACTCTAACGGGTCTCAAAATGTTTATTAGAGTCTAATAAGTAAATAATAAAAGTATAACAGTTAACCAATAAAAGGTTTGTCTGTTATCGTTAAAAGAACTTAACTAAAAAATTTGCACTATACATTAGTTATATAGGTCCTAAAAAGTGCCTTGTGAACTATATGGTGCCAAATGTTTAATTCACATTGCAAAAAGTACTAACGGGTCCCAAAATGTTTATTAGAGACTAATAAGTAAATAATAAAAGTATAACAGTTAACCAATAAAAGGTTTGTCTGTTATCGTTAAAAGAACTTAACTAAAACATTTGCACTATACATTAGTTATATAGGTCCTAAAAAGTGCCTTGTGAACTATATGGTGCCAAATGTTTAATTCACATTGCAAAAAGTTCTAACGGCTCTCAAAATGTTTATTAGAGTCTAATAAGTAAATAATAAAAGTATAACAGTTAACCAATAAAGCGTTTGTCTGTTATCGTTAAAAGAACTTAACTAAAACATTTGCACTATACATTAGTTATATAGGTCCTAAAAAGTGCCTTGTGAACTATATGGTGCCAAATGTTTAATTCACATTGCAAAAAGTTCTAACTGGTCTCAAATGTTTATTAGAGTCTAATAAGTAAATAATAAAAGTATAACAGTTAACCAATAAAAGGTTTGTCTGTTATCGTTAAAAGAACTTAACTAAAACATTTGCACTATACATTAGTTATATAGGTCCTAAAAAGTGCCTTGTGAACTATATGGTGCCAAATGTTTAATTCACATTGCAAAAAGTTATAACGGGTCTCAAAATGTTTATTAGAGACTAATAAATAAATAATAAAAGTATAACAGTTAACCAATAAAAGGTTTGTCTGTTATCGTTAAAAGAACTTAACTAAAACATTTGCACTATACATTAGTTATATAGGTCCTAAAAAGTGCCTTGTGAACTATATGGTGCCGAATGTTTAATTCACATTGCAAAAAGTTCTAACGGATCTCAAAATGTTTATTAGAGTCTAATAAGTAAGTAATAAAAGTATAACAGTTAACCAATAAAAGGTTTGTCTGTTATCGTCAAATAAACTTAACTACAACATGTGCACTATAGTTTAGTTATATAGGTCCTAAAAAGTGCCTTATGAACTATATGGTGCAAAATGTTTAATTCATATTCCCAAAAGTTCTAACGCGTTTCAAAATGTTTATTAGAGTCTAATAAGTAAACAATAAAAGTATAACAGTTAACCAATAAAGTTTTTCTGTTATCGTTAAAAGAACTTAACTAAGACATATGCACTATACAATAGTTATATAGGTCCTAAGAAGAATTTTGTGAAATACTGTATATGGTGCGAAATGTTTAATTCACATTGCAAAAAGTTCTAACCCGTCTTAAAAAGTTTATTGGAGTCTAATAAGTAAATAGTAAAAGTATAATAGTTAACCAATAAAAGGTTTGTCTGTTATCGTTAAAAGATATTAACTACAACCTATGCACTATACATTAGTTATATAGGCCCTAAAAAGTGCCTTGTGAACTATATGGTGCAAAATGTTTAATTCACATTGCAAAAAATTCTAACGGGTCCTAACGGGTCTCAAAATGTTTATTAGAGTCTAATAAGTAAATAATAAAAGTATAACAGTTAACCAATAAAAGGTTTGTCTGTTATCGTTAAAAGAACTTAACTAAATCATTTGCACTATACATTAGTTAAATAGATCCTAAAAAGTGCCTTGTGAACTATATGGTGCAAAATGTTTAATTCATATTCCCAAAAGTTCTAACGCGTTTCAAAATGTTTATTAGAGTCTAATAAGTTAATAATAAAAGTATAACAGTTAACCAATAAAGTTTGTCTGTTATCGTTAAAAGAACTTAACTAAAACATTTGCACTATACATTAGTTATATAGGTATAAAAAAGTGCCTTGTGAACTATATGGTGCCAAATGTTTAGTTCACATTGCAAAAAGTTTTAACGGGTCTCAAAATGTTTATTAGAGTCTAGTAAGTAAATAATAAAAGTATAACAGTTAACCAATAAAAGGTTTGTCTGTTATCGTTAAAAGAACTTAACTAAAACATTTGCACTATACATTAGTTATATAGGTCCTAAAAAGTGCCTTGTGAACTATATGGTGCCAAATGTTTAATTCACATTGCAAAAAACTCTAACGGGTCTCAAAATGTTTATTAGAGTCTAATAAGTAAATAATAAAAGTATAACAGTTAACCAATAAAAGGTTTGTCTGTTATCGTTAAAAGAACTTAACTAAAAAATTTGCACTATACATTAGTTATATAGGTCCTAAAAAGTGCCTTGTGAACTATATGGTGCCAAATGTTTAATTCACATTGCAAAAAGTTCTAACGGGTCCCAAATTGTTTATTAGAGACTAATAAGTAAATAATAAAAGTATAACAGTTAACCAAGAAAAGGTTTGTCTGTTATCGTTAAAAGAACTTAACTAAAACATTTGCACTATACATTAGTTATATAGGTCCTAAAAAGTGCCTTGTGAACTATATGGTGCCAAATGTTTAATTCACATTGCAAAAAGTTCTAACGGCTCTCAAAATGTTTATTAGAGTCTAATAAGTAAATAATAAAAGTATAACAGTTAACCAATAAAGCGTTTGTCTGTTATCGTTAAAAGAACTTAACTAAAACATTTGCACTATACATTAGTTATATAGGTCCTAAAAAGTGCCTTGTGAACTATATGGTGCCAAATGTTTAATTAACATTGCAAAAAGTTCTAACGGCTCTCAAAATGTTTATTAGAGTCTAATAAGTAAATAATAAAAGTATAACAGTTAACCAATAAAGCGTTTGTCTGTTATCGTTAAAAGAACTTAACTAAAACATTTGCACTATACATTAGTTATATAGGTCCTAAAAAGTGCCTTGTGAACTATATGGTGCCAAATGTTTAATTCACATTGCAAAAAGTTCTAACGGGTGTCAAAATGTTTATTAGAGTCTAATAAGTAAATAATAAAAGTATAACAGTTAACCAATAAAAGGTTTGTCTGTTATCGTTAAAAGAACTTAACTAAAACATTTGCACTATACATTAGTTATATAGGTCCTAAAAAGTGCCTTGTGAACTATATGGTGCCAAATGTTTAGTTCACATTGCAAAAAGTTCTAACGGGTCTCAAAATGTTTATTAGAGTCTAATAAGTAAATAATAAAAGTATAACAGTTAACCAATAAAAGGTTTGTCTGTTATCGTTAAAAGAACTTAACTAAAACATTTGCACTATACATTAGTTATATAGGTCCTAAAAAGTGCCTTGTGAACTATATGGTGTCAAATGTTTAATTCACATTGCAAAAAATTATAACGGGTCTCAAAATGTTTATTAGAGTCTAATAAGTAAATAATAAAAGTATAACAGTTAACCAAGAAAATCTTTGTCTGTTATCGTTAAAAGAACTTAACTAAAACATTTGCACTATACATTAGTTATATAGGTCCTAAAAAGTGCCTTGTGAACTATATGGTGTCAAATGTTTAATTCACATTGCAAAAAGTTCTAACGGGTCTCAAAATGTTTATTAGTGTCTAATAAGTAAATAATAAAAGTATAACAGTTAACCAAGAAAATCTTTGTCTGTTATCGTTAAAAGAACTTAACTAAAACATTTGCACTATACATTAGTTATATAGGTCCTAAAAAGTGCCTTGTGAACTATATGGTGCCAAATGTTTAATTCACGTTGCAAAAAGTTCTAACGGGTCTCAAAATGTTTATTAGAGTCTAATAAGTAAATAATAAAAGTATAACAGTTAACCAATAAAAGATTTGTCTGTTATCGTTAAAAGAACTTAACTAAAACATTTGCACTATACAATAGTTATATAGGTCCTAAAAAGTGCCTTGTGAACTATATGGTGCAAAATGTTTAATTCACATTGCAAAAAATTCTAACGCGTCTCAAAAAGTTTATTGGAGTCTAATAAGTAAATAATAAAAGTATAATAGTTAACCAATAAAATGTTTGTCTGTTATCGTTAAAAGATATTAACTACAACATACGCACTATACATTAGTTATATAGGCCCTAAAAAGTGCCTTGTGAACTATATGGTGCAAAATGTTTAATTCACATTGCAAAAAATTCTAACGGGTCCTAACGGATCTCAAAATGTTTATTAGAGTCTAATAAGTAAATAATAAAAGTATAACAGTTAACCAATAAAAGGTTTGTCTGTTATCGTTAAAAGAACTTAACTAAAACATTTGCACTATACATTAGTTAAATAGGTCCTAAAAAGTGCCTTGTGAACTATATGGTGCAAAATGTTTAATTCATATTCCCAAAAGTTCTAACGCGTTTCAAAATGTTTATTAGAGTCTAATAAGTTAACAATAAAAGTATAACAGTTAACCTATAAAGTTTGTCTGTTATCGTTAAAAGAACTTAACTAAAACATTTGCACTATACATTAGTTATATAGGTCCTAAAAAGTGCCTTGTGAACTATATGGTGCCAAATGTTTAATTCACATTGCAAAAAACTTTAACGGGTCTCAAAATGTTTATTAGAGTCTAATAAGTTAACAATAAAAGTATAACAGTTAACCAATAAAGTTTGTCTGTTATCGTTAAAAGAACTTAACTAAAACATATGCACTATACAATAGTTATATAGGTCCTAAGAAGAATTTTGTGAAATACTGTATATGGTGCGAAATGTTTAATTCACATTGCAAAAAGTTCTAACGGGTCTCAAAAAGTTTATTGGAGTTTAATAAGTAAATATTAAAAGTATAATAGTTAACCAATAAAAGGTTTGTCTGTTATCGTTAAAAGATATTAACTACAACATACGCACTATACATTAGTTATATAGGCCCTAAAAAGTGCCTTGTGAACTATATGGTGCAAAATGTTTAATTCACATTGCAAAAAATTCTAACGGGTCCTAACGGGTCTCAAAATGTTTATTAGAGTCTAATAAGTAAATAATAAAAGTATAACAGTTAACCAATAAAAGGTTTGTCTGTTATCGTTAAAAGAACTTAACTAAAACATTTGCACTATACATTAGTTAAATAGGTCCTAAAAAGTGCCTTGTGAACTATATGGTGCCAAATGTTTAGTTCACATTGCAAAAAGTTCTAACGGGTCTCAAAATGTTTATTAGAGTCTAATAAGTAAATAATAAAAGTATGACAGTTAACCAATAAAAGGTTTGTCTGTTATCGTTAAAAGAACTTAACTAAAACATTTGCACTATACATTAGTTATATAGGTCCTAAAAAGTGCCTTGTGAACTATATGGTGCCAAATGTTTAATTCACATTGCAAAAAGTTCTAACGGGTCTCAAAATGTTTATTAGAGTCTAATAAGTAAATAATAAAAGTATAACAGTTAACCAATAAAAGGTTTTCTTGTTATCGTTAAAAGAACTTAACTAAAAAATTTGCACTATACGTTAGTTATATAGGTCCTAAAAAGTGCCTTGTGAACTATATGGTGCCAAATGTGCAATTCACATTGCAAAAAGTTCTAACGGGTCTCAAAATGTTTATTAGAGTCTAATAAGTAAATAATAAAAGTATAACAGTTAACCAAGAAAATATTTGTCTGTTATCGTTAAAAGAACTTAACTAAAACATTTGCACTATACATTAGTTATATAGGTCCTAAAAGTGCCTTGTGAACTATATGGTGCCAAATGTTTAATTCACATTGCAAAAAGTTCTATCGGGTCTCAAAATGTTTATTAGAGACTAATAAGTAAATAATAAAAGTATAACAGTTAACCAATAAAAGGTTTGTCTGTTATCGTTAAAAGACCTTAACTAAAACATTTGCACTATACATTAGTTAAATAGGTCCTAAAAAGTGCCTTGTGAACTATATGGTGCCAAATGTTTAGTTCACATTGCAAAAAGTTCTAACGGGTCTCAAAATGTTTATTAGAGTCTAATAAGTAAATAATAAAAGTATGACAGTTAACCAATAAAAGGTTTGTCTGTTATCGTTAAAAGAACTTAACTAAAACATTTGCACTATACATTAGTTATATAGGTCCTAAAAAGTGCCTTGTGAACTATATGGTGCCAAATGTTTAATTCACATTGCAAAAAGTTTTAACGGGTCTCAAAATGTTTATTAGAGTCTAATAAGTAAATAATAAAAGTATAACAGTTAACCAATAAAAGATTTGTCTGTTATCGTTAAAAGAACTTAACTAAAACATTTGCACTATACATTAGTTATATAGGTCCTAAAAAGTGCCTTGTGAACTATATGGTGCCAAATGTTTAATTCACATTGCAAAAAGTTCTAACGGGTCTCAAAATGTTTATTAGAGTCTAATAAGTAAATAATAAAAGTATAACAGTTAACCAATAAAAGGTTTGTCTGTTATCGTTAAAAGAACTTAACTAAAACATTTGCACTATACATTAGTTATATAGTTCCTAAAAAGTGCCTTGTGAACTATATGGTGCCAAATGTTTAATTCACATTGCAAAAAGTTTTAACTTGTCTCAAATGTTTATTAGAGTCTAATAAGTAAATAATAAAAGTATAACAGTTAACCAATAAAAGGTTTGTCTGTTATCGTTAAAAGAACTTAACTAAAACATTTGCACTATACATTAGTTATATAGGTCCTAAAAAGTGCCTTGTGAACTATATGGTGCCAAATGTGCAATTCACATTGCAAAAAGTTCTAACGGGTCTCAAAATGTTTATTAGAGTCTAATAAGTAAATAATAAAAGTATAACAGTTAACCAATAAAAGGTTTGTCTGTTATCGTTAAAAGAACTTAACTAAAACATTTGCACTATACATTAGTTATATAGGTCCTAAAAAGTGCCTTGTGAACTATATGGTGCCAAATGTTTAATTCACATTGCAAAAAGTTCGAACGGGTCTCAAAATGTTTATTAGCGTCTAATAAGTAAATAATAAAAGTATAACAGTTAACCAATAAAAGGTTTGTCTGTTATCGTTAAAAGAACTTAACTAAAACATTTGCACTATACATTAGTTATATAGGTCTTAAAAGTGCCTTGTGAACTATATGGTGCCAAATGTTTAATTCACATTGCAAAAAGTTATAACGGGTCTCAAAATGTTTATTAGAGACTAATAAGTAAATAATAAAAGTATAACAGTTAACCAATAAAAGATTTGTCTGTTATCGTTAAAAGAACTTAACTAAAACATTTGCACTATACATTAGTTATATAGGTCCTAAAAAGTGCCTTGTGAACTATATGGTGCCAAATGTTTAGTTCACATTGCAAAAAGTTTTAACGGGTCTCAAAGTGTTTATTAGAGTCTAATAAGTTAACAATAAAAGTATAACAGTTAACCAATAAAAGGTTTGTCTGTTATCGTTAAAAGAACTTAACTAAAACATTTGCACTATACATTAGTTATATAGGTCCTAAAAAGTGCCTTGTGAACTATATGGTGCCAAATGTTTAATTCACATTGCAAAAAGTTCTAACGGGTCTCAAAATGTTTATTAGAGTCTAATAAGTTAACAATAAAAGTATAACAGTTAACCAATAAAGTTTGTCTGTTATCGTTAAAAGAACTTAACTAAAACATATGCACTATACAATAGTTATATAGGTCCTAAGAAGAATTTCGTGAAATACTGTATATGGTGCGAAATGTTTAATTCACATTGCAAAAAGTTCTAACGCGTCTCAAAATGTTTATTGGAGTCTAATAAGTAAATAGTAAAAGTATAATAGTTAACCAATAAAAGGTTTGTCTGTTATCGTTAAAAGATATTAACTACAACATACGCACTATACATTAGTTATATAGGCCCTAAAAAGTGCCTTGTGAACTATATGGTGCAAAATGTTTAATTCACATTGCAAAAAGTTTTAACGGGTCCTAACGGGTCTCAAAATGTTTATTAGAGTCTAATAAGTAAATAATAAAAGTATAACAGTTAACCAATAAAAGGTTTGTCTGTTATCGTTAAAAGAACTTAACTAAAACATTTGCACTATACATTAGTTATATAGGTCCTAAAAAGTGCCTTGTGAACTATATGGTGCCAAATGTTTAATTCACATTGCAAAAAGTTTTAACGGGTCTCAAAATGTTTATTAGAGTCTAATAAGTAAATAATAAAAGTATAACAGTTAACCAATAAAAGATTTGTCTGTTATCGTTAAAAGAACTTAACTAAAACATTTGCACTATACATTAGTTATATAGGTCCTAAAAAGTGCCTTGTGAACTATATGGTGCCAAATGTTTAATTCACATTGCAAAAAGTTCTAACGGGTCTCAAAATGTTTATTAGAGTCTAATAAGTAAATAATAAAAGTATAACAGTTAACCAATAAAAGGTTTGTCTGTTATCGTTAAAAGAACTTAACTAAAACATTTGCACTATACATTAGTTATATAGTTCCTAAAAAGTGCCTTGTGAACTATATGGTGCCAAATGTTTAATTCACATTGCAAAAAGTTTTAACTTGTCTCAAATGTTTATTAGAGTCTAATAAGTAAATAATAAAAGTATAACAGTTAACCAATAAAAGGTTTGTCTGTTATCGTTAAAAGAACTTAACTAAAACATTTGCACTATACATTAGTTATATAGGTCCTAAAAAGTGCCTTGTGAACTATATGGTGCCAAATGTGCAATTCACATTGCAAAAAGTTCTAACGGGTCTCAAAATGTTTATTAGAGTCTAATAAGTAAATAATAAAAGTATAACAGTTAACCAATAAAAGGTTTGTCTGTTATCGTTAAAAGAACTTAACTAAAACATTTGCACTATACATTAGTTATATAGGTCCTAAAAAGTGCCTTGTGAACTATATGGTGCCAAATGTTTAATTCACATTGCAAAAAGTTCGAACGGGTCTCAAAATGTTTATTAGCGTCTAATAAGTAAATAATAAAAGTATAACAGTTAACCAATAAAAGGTTTGTCTGTTATCGTTAAAAGAACTTAACTAAAACATTTGCACTATACATTAGTTATATAGGTCTTAAAAGTGCCTTGTGAACTATATGGTGCCAAATGTTTAATTCACATTGCAAAAAGTTATAACGGGTCTCAAAATGTTTATTAGAGACTAATAAGTAAATAATAAAAGTATAACAGTTAACCAATAAAAGATTTGTCTGTTATCGTTAAAAGAACTTAACTAAAACATTTGCACTATACATTAGTTATATAGGTCCTAAAAAGTGCCTTGTGAACTATATGGTGCCAAATGTTTAGTTCACATTGCAAAAAGTTTTAACGGGTCTCAAAGTGTTTATTAGAGTCTAATAAGTTAACAATAAAAGTATAACAGTTAACCAATAAAAGGTTTGTCTGTTATCGTTAAAAGAACTTAACTAAAACATTTGCACTATACATTAGTTATATAGGTCCTAAAAAGTGCCTTGTGAACTATATGGTGCCAAATGTTTAATTCACATTGCAAAAAGTTCTAACGGGTCTCAAAATGTTTATTAGAGTCTAATAAGTTAACAATAAAAGTATAACAGTTAACCAATAAAGTTTGTCTGTTATCGTTAAAAGAACTTAACTAAAACATATGCACTATACAATAGTTATATAGGTCCTAAGAAGAATTTCGTGAAATACTGTATATGGTGCGAAATGTTTAATTCACATTGCAAAAAGTTCTAACGCGTCTCAAAATGTTTATTGGAGTCTAATAAGTAAATAGTAAAAGTATAATAGTTAACCAATAAAAGGTTTGTCTGTTATCGTTAAAAGATATTAACTACAACATACGCACTATACATTAGTTATATAGGCCCTAAAAAGTGCCTTGTGAACTATATGGTGCAAAATGTTTAATTCACATTGCAAAAAGTTTTAACGGGTCCTAACGGGTCTCAAAATGTTTATTAGAGTCTAATAAGTAAATAATAAAAGTATAACAGTTAACCAATAAAAGGTTTGTCTGTTATCGTTAAAAGAACTTAACTAAAACATTTGCACTATACATTAGTTATATAGGTCCTAAAAAGTGCCTTGTGAACTATATGGTGCCAAATGTTTAATTCACATTGCAAAAAGTTCGAACGGGTCTCAAAATGTTTATTAGCGTCTAATAAGTAAATAATAAAAGTATAACAGTTAACCAATAAAAGGTTTGTCTGTTATCGTTAAAAGAACTTAACTAAAACATTTGCACTATACATTAGTTATATAGGTCTTAAAAGTGCCTTGTGAACTATATGGTGCCGAATGTTTAATTCACATTGCAAAAAGTTATAACGGGTCTCAAAATGTTTATTAGAGACTAATAAGTAAATAATAAAAGTATAACAGTTAACCAATAAAAGATTTGTCTGTTATCGTTAAAAGAATTTAATTAAAACATTTGCACTATACATTAGTTATATAGGTCCTAAAAAGTGCCTTGTGAACTATATGGTGCCAAATGTTTAGTTCACATTGCAAAAAGTTTTAACGGGTCTCAAAGTGTTTATTAGAGTCTAATAAGTAAATAATAAAAGTATAACAGTTAACCAATAAAAGGTTTGTCTGTTATCGTTAAAAGAACTTAACTAAAACATTTGCACTATACATTAGTTAAATAGGTCCTAAAAAGTGCCTTGTGAACTATATGGTGCCAAATGTTTAATTCACATTGCAAAAAGTTCTAACGGGTCTCAAAATGTTTATTAGAGTCTAATAAGTTAACAATAAAAGTATAACAGTTAACCAATAAAGTTTGTCTGTTATCGTTAAAAGAACTTAACTAAAACATATGCACTATACAATAGTTATATAGGTCCTAAGAAGAATTTTGTGAAATACTGTATATGGTGCGAAATGTTTAATTCACATTGCAAAAAGTTCTAACGCATCTCAAAAAGTTTATTGGAGTCTAATAAGTAAATAGTAAAAGTATAATAGTTAACCAATAAAAGGTTTGTCTGTTATCGTTAAAAGATATTAACTACAACATACGCACTATACATTAGTTATATAGGCCCTAAAAAGTGCCTTGTGAACTATATGGTGCAAAATGTTTAATTCACATTGCAAAAAGTTCTAACGGGTCCTAACGGGTCTCAAAATGTTTATTAGAGTCTAATAAGTAAATAATAAAAGTATAATAGTTAACCAATAAAAGGTTTGTCTGTTATCGTTAAAAGATATTAACTACAACATACGCACTATACATTAGTTATATAGGCCCTAAAAAGTGCCTTGTGAACTATATGGTGCAAAATGTTTAATTCACATTGCAAAAAATTCTAACGGGTCCTAACGGGTCTCAAAATGTTTATTAGAGTCTAATAAGTAAATAATAAAAGTATAACAGTTAACCAATAAAAGGTTTGTCTGTTATCGTTAAAAGAACTTAACTAAATCATTTGCACTATACATTAGTTAAATAGGTCCTAAAAAGTGCCTTGTGAACTATATGGTGCAAAATGTTTAATTCATATTCCCAAAAGTTCTAACGCGTTTCAAAATGTTTATTAGAGTCTAATAAGTTAACAATAAAAGTATAACAGTTAACCAATAAAGTTTGTCTGTTATCGTTAAAAGAACTTAACTAAAACATTTGCACTATACATTAGTTATATAGGTATAAAAAAGTGCCTTGTGAACTATATGGTGCCAAATGTTTAGTTCACATTGCAAAAAGTTCTAACGGGTCTCAAAATGTTTATTAGAGTCTAATAAGTAAATAATAAAAGTATAACAGTTAACCAATAAAAGGTTTGTCTGTTATCGTTAAAAGAACTTAACTAAAACATTTGCACTATACATTAGTTATATAGGTCCTAAAAAGTGCCTTGTGAACTATATGGTGCCAAATGTTTAATTCACATTGCAAAAAACTCTAACGGGTCTCAAAATGTTTATTAGAGTCTAATAAGTAAATAATAAAAGTATAACAGTTAACCAATAAAAGGTTTGTCTGTTATCGTTAAAAGAACTTAACTAAAAAATTTGCACTATACATTAGTTATATAGGTCCTAAAAAGTGCCTTGTGAACTATATGGTGCCAAATGTTTAATTCACATTGCAAAAAGTACTAACGGGTCCCAAAATGTTTATTAGAGACTAATAAGTAAATAATAAAAGTATAACAGTTAACCAATAAAAGGTTTGTCTGTTATCGTTAAAAGAACTTAACTAAAACATTTGCACTATACATTAGTTATATAGGTCCTAAAAAGTGCCTTGTGAACTATATGGTGCCAAATGTTTAATTCACATTGCAAAAAGTTCTAACGGCTCTCAAAATGTTTATTAGAGTCTAATAAGTAAATAATAAAAGTATAACAGTTAACCAATAAAGCGTTTGTCTGTTATCGTTAAAAGAACTTAACTAAAACATTTGCACTATACATTAGTTATATAGGTCCTAAAAAGTGCCTTGTGAACTATATGGTGCCAAATGTTTAATTCACATTGCAAAAAGTTCTAACTGGTCTCAAATGTTTATTAGAGTCTAATAAGTAAATAATAAAAGTATAACAGTTAACCAATAAAAGGTTTGTCTGTTATCGTTAAAAGAACTTAACTAAAACATTTGCACTATACATTAGTTATATAGGTCCTAAAAAGTGCCTTGTGAACTATATGGTGCCAAATGTTTAATTCACATTGCAAAAAGTTATAACGGGTCTCAAAATGTTTATTAGAGACTAATAAATAAATAATAAAAGTATAACAGTTAACCAATAAAAGGTTTGTCTGTTATCGTTAAAAGAACTTAACTAAAACATTTGCACTATACATTAGTTATATAGGTCCTAAAAAGTGCCTTGTGAACTATATGGTGCCGAATGTTTAATTCACATTGCAAAAAGTTCTAACGGATCTCAAAATGTTTATTAGAGTCTAATAAGTAAGTAATAAAAGTATAACAGTTAACCAATAAAAGGTTTGTCTGTTATCGTCAAATAAACTTAACTACAACATGTGCACTATAGTTTAGTTATATAGGTCCTAAAAAGTGCCTTATGAACTATATGGTGCAAAATGTTTAATTCATATTCCCAAAAGTTCTAACGCGTTTCAAAATGTTTATTAGAGTCTAATAAGTAAACAATAAAAGTATAACAGTTAACCAATAAAGTTTTTCTGTTATCGTTAAAAGAACTTAACTAAGACATATGCACTATACAATAGTTATATAGGTCCTAAGAAGAATTTTGTGAAATACTGTATATGGTGCGAAATGTTTAATTCACATTGCAAAAAGTTCTAACCCGTCTTAAAAAGTTTATTGGAGTCTAATAAGTAAATAGTAAAAGTATAATAGTTAACCAATAAAAGGTTTGTCTGTTATCGTTAAAAGATATTAACTACAACCTATGCACTATACATTAGTTATATAGGCCCTAAAAAGTGCCTTGTGAACTATATGGTGCAAAATGTTTAATTCACATTGCAAAAAATTCTAACGGGTCCTAACGGGTCTCAAAATGTTTATTAGAGTCTAATAAGTAAATAATAAAAGTATAACAGTTAACCAATAAAAGGTTTGTCTGTTATCGTTAAAAGAACTTAACTAAATCATTTGCACTATACATTAGTTAAATAGATCCTAAAAAGTGCCTTGTGAACTATATGGTGCAAAATGTTTAATTCATATTCCCAAAAGTTCTAACGCGTTTCAAAATGTTTATTAGAGTCTAATAAGTTAATAATAAAAGTATAACAGTTAACCAATAAAGTTTGTCTGTTATCGTTAAAAGAACTTAACTAAAACATTTGCACTATACATTAGTTATATAGGTATAAAAAAGTGCCTTGTGAACTATATGGTGCCAAATGTTTAGTTCACATTGCAAAAAGTTTTAACGGGTCTCAAAATGTTTATTAGAGTCTAGTAAGTAAATAATAAAAGTATAACAGTTAACCAATAAAAGGTTTGTCTGTTATCGTTAAAAGAACTTAACTAAAACATTTGCACTATACATTAGTTATATAGGTCCTAAAAAGTGCCTTGTGAACTATATGGTGCCAAATGTTTAATTCACATTGCAAAAAACTCTAACGGGTCTCAAAATGTTTATTAGAGTCTAATAAGTAAATAATAAAAGTATAACAGTTAACCAATAAAAGGTTTGTCTGTTATCGTTAAAAGAACTTAACTAAAAAATTTGCACTATACATTAGTTATATAGGTCCTAAAAAGTGCCTTGTGAACTATATGGTGCCAAATGTTTAATTCACATTGCAAAAAGTTCTAACGGGTCCCAAATTGTTTATTAGAGACTAATAAGTAAATAATAAAAGTATAACAGTTAACCAAGAAAAGGTTTGTCTGTTATCGTTAAAAGAACTTAACTAAAACATTTGCACTATACATTAGTTATATAGGTCCTAAAAAGTGCCTTGTGAACTATATGGTGCCAAATGTTTAATTCACATTGCAAAAAGTTCTAACGGCTCTCAAAATGTTTATTAGAGTCTAATAAGTAAATAATAAAAGTATAACAGTTAACCAATAAAGCGTTTGTCTGTTATCGTTAAAAGAACTTAACTAAAACATTTGCACTATACATTAGTTATATAGGTCCTAAAAAGTGCCTTGTGAACTATATGGTGCCAAATGTTTAATTAACATTGCAAAAAGTTCTAACGGCTCTCAAAATGTTTATTAGAGTCTAATAAGTAAATAATAAAAGTATAACAGTTAACCAATAAAGCGTTTGTCTGTTATCGTTAAAAGAACTTAACTAAAACATTTGCACTATACATTAGTTATATAGGTCCTAAAAAGTGCCTTGTGAACTATATGGTGCCAAATGTTTAATTCACATTGCAAAAAGTTCTAACGGGTGTCAAAATGTTTATTAGAGTCTAATAAGTAAATAATAAAAGTATAACAGTTAACCAATAAAAGGTTTGTCTGTTATCGTTAAAAGAACTTAACTAAAACATTTGCACTATACATTAGTTATATAGGTCCTAAAAAGTGCCTTGTGAACTATATGGTGCCAAATGTTTAGTTCACATTGCAAAAAGTTCTAACGGGTCTCAAAATGTTTATTAGAGTCTAATAAGTAAATAATAAAAGTATAACAGTTAACCAATAAAAGGTTTGTCTGTTATCGTTAAAAGAACTTAACTAAAACATTTGCACTATACATTAGTTATATAGGTCCTAAAAAGTGCCTTGTGAACTATATGGTGTCAAATGTTTAATTCACATTGCAAAAAATTATAACGGGTCTCAAAATGTTTATTAGAGTCTAATAAGTAAATAATAAAAGTATAACAGTTAACCAAGAAAATCTTTGTCTGTTATCGTTAAAAGAACTTAACTAAAACATTTGCACTATACATTAGTTATATAGGTCCTAAAAAGTGCCTTGTGAACTATATGGTGTCAAATGTTTAATTCACATTGCAAAAAGTTCTAACGGGTCTCAAAATGTTTATTAGTGTCTAATAAGTAAATAATAAAAGTATAACAGTTAACCAAGAAAATCTTTGTCTGTTATCGTTAAAAGAACTTAACTAAAACATTTGCACTATACATTAGTTATATAGGTCCTAAAAAGTGCCTTGTGAACTATATGGTGCCAAATGTTTAATTCACGTTGCAAAAAGTTCTAACGGGTCTCAAAATGTTTATTAGAGTCTAATAAGTAAATAATAAAAGTATAACAGTTAACCAATAAAAGATTTGTCTGTTATCGTTAAAAGAACTTAACTAAAACATTTGCACTATACAATAGTTATATAGGTCCTAAAAAGTGCCTTGTGAACTATATGGTGCAAAATGTTTAATTCACATTGCAAAAAATTCTAACGCGTCTCAAAAAGTTTATTGGAGTCTAATAAGTAAATAATAAAAGTATAATAGTTAACCAATAAAATGTTTGTCTGTTATCGTTAAAAGATATTAACTACAACATACGCACTATACATTAGTTATATAGGCCCTAAAAAGTGCCTTGTGAACTATATGGTGCAAAATGTTTAATTCACATTGCAAAAAATTCTAACGGGTCCTAACGGATCTCAAAATGTTTATTAGAGTCTAATAAGTAAATAATAAAAGTATAACAGTTAACCAATAAAAGGTTTGTCTGTTATCGTTAAAAGAACTTAACTAAAACATTTGCACTATACATTAGTTAAATAGGTCCTAAAAAGTGCCTTGTGAACTATATGGTGCCAAATGTTTAATTCACATTGCAAAAAACTTTAACGGGTCTCAAAATGTTTATTAGAGTCTAATAAGTTAACAATAAAAGTATAACAGTTAACCAATAAAGTTTGTCTGTTATCGTTAAAAGAACTTAACTAAAACATATGCACTATACAATAGTTATATAGGTCCTAAGAAGAATTTTGTGAAATACTGTATATGGTGCGAAATGTTTAATTCACATTGCAAAAAGTTCTAACGGGTCTCAAAAAGTTTATTGGAGTTTAATAAGTAAATATTAAAAGTATAATAGTTAACCAATAAAAGGTTTGTCTGTTATCGTTAAAAGATATTAACTACAACATACGCACTATACATTAGTTATATAGGCCCTAAAAAGTGCCTTGTGAACTATATGGTGCAAAATGTTTAATTCACATTGCAAAAAATTCTAACGGGTCCTAACGGGTCTCAAAATGTTTATTAGAGTCTAATAAGTAAATAATAAAAGTATAACAGTTAACCAATAAAAGGTTTGTCTGTTATCGTTAAAAGAACTTAACTAAAACATTTGCACTATACATTAGTTAAATAGGTCCTAAAAAGTGCCTTGTGAACTATATGGTGCCAAATGTTTAGTTCACATTGCAAAAAGTTCTAACGGGTCTCAAAATGTTTATTAGAGTCTAATAAGTAAATAATAAAAGTATGACAGTTAACCAATAAAAGGTTTGTCTGTTATCGTTAAAAGAACTTAACTAAAACATTTGCACTATACATTAGTTATATAGGTCCTAAAAAGTGCCTTGTGAACTATATGGTGCCAAATGTTTAATTCACATTGCAAAAAGTTCTAACGGGTCTCAAAATGTTTATTAGAGTCTAATAAGTAAATAATAAAAGTATAACAGTTAACCAATAAAAGGTTTTCTTGTTATCGTTAAAAGAACTTAACTAAAAAATTTGCACTATACATTAGTTATATAGGTCCTAAAAAGTGCCTTGTGAACTATATGGTGCCAAATGTGCAATTCACATTGCAAAAAGTTCTAACGGGTCTCAAAATGTTTATTAGAGTCTAATAAGTAAATAATAAAAGTATAACAGTTAACCAAGAAAATATTTGTCTGTTATCGTTAAAAGAACTTAACTAAAACATTTGCACTATACATTAGTTATATAGGTCCTAAAAGTGCCTTGTGAACTATATGGTGCCAAATGTTTAATTCACATTGCAAAAAGTTCTATCGGGTCTCAAAATGTTTATTAGAGACTAATAAGTAAATAATAAAAGTATAACAGTTAACCAATAAAAGGTTTGTCTGTTATCGTTAAAAGACCTTAACTAAAACATTTGCACTATACATTAGTTAAATAGGTCCTAAAAAGTGCCTTGTGAACTATATGGTGCCAAATGTTTAGTTCACATTGCAAAAAGTTCTAACGGGTCTCAAAATGTTTATTAGAGTCTAATAAGTAAATAATAAAAGTATGACAGTTAACCAATAAAAGGTTTGTCTGTTATCGTTAAAAGAACTTAACTAAAACATTTGCACTATACATTAGTTATATAGGTCCTAAAAAGTGCCTTGTGAACTATATGGTGCCAAATGTTTAATTCACATTGCAAAAAGTTTTAACGGGTCTCAAAATGTTTATTAGAGTCTAATAAGTAAATAATAAAAGTATAACAGTTAACCAATAAAAGATTTGTCTGTTATCGTTAAAAGAACTTAACTAAAACATTTGCACTATACATTAGTTATATAGGTCCTAAAAAGTGCCTTGTGAACTATATGGTGCCAAATGTTTAATTCACATTGCAAAAAGTTCTAACGGGTCTCAAAATGTTTATTAGAGTCTAATAAGTAAATAATAAAAGTATAACAGTTAACCAATAAAAGGTTTGTCTGTTATCGTTAAAAGAACTTAACTAAAACATTTGCACTATACATTAGTTATATAGTTCCTAAAAAGTGCCTTGTGAACTATATGGTGCCAAATGTTTAATTCACATTGCAAAAAGTTTTAACTTGTCTCAAATGTTTATTAGAGTCTAATAAGTAAATAATAAAAGTATAACAGTTAACCAATAAAAGGTTTGTCTGTTATCGTTAAAAGAACTTAACTAAAACATTTGCACTATACATTAGTTATATAGGTCCTAAAAAGTGCCTTGTGAACTATATGGTGCCAAATGTGCAATTCACATTGCAAAAAGTTCTAACGGGTCTCAAAATGTTTATTAGAGTCTAATAAGTAAATAATAAAAGTATAACAGTTAACCAATAAAAGGTTTGTCTGTTATCGTTAAAAGAACTTAACTAAAACATTTGCACTATACATTAGTTATATAGGTCCTAAAAAGTGCCTTGTGAACTATATGGTGCCAAATGTTTAATTCACATTGCAAAAAGTTCGAACGGGTCTCAAAATGTTTATTAGCGTCTAATAAGTAAATAATAAAAGTATAACAGTTAACCAATAAAAGGTTTGTCTGTTATCGTTAAAAGAACTTAACTAAAACATTTGCACTATACATTAGTTATATAGGTCTTAAAAGTGCCTTGTGAACTATATGGTGCCAAATGTTTAATTCACATTGCAAAAAGTTATAACGGGTCTCAAAATGTTTATTAGAGACTAATAAGTAAATAATAAAAGTATAACAGTTAACCAATAAAAGATTTGTCTGTTATCGTTAAAAGAACTTAACTAAAACATTTGCACTATACATTAGTTATATAGGTCCTAAAAAGTGCCTTGTGAACTATATGGTGCCAAATGTTTAGTTCACATTGCAAAAAGTTTTAACGGGTCTCAAAGTGTTTATTAGAGTCTAATAAGTTAACAATAAAAGTATAACAGTTAACCAATAAAAGGTTTGTCTGTTATCGTTAAAAGAACTTAACTAAAACATTTGCACTATACATTAGTTATATAGGTCCTAAAAAGTGCCTTGTGAACTATATGGTGCCAAATGTTTAATTCACATTGCAAAAAGTTCTAACGGGTCTCAAAATGTTTATTAGAGTCTAATAAGTTAACAATAAAAGTATAACAGTTAACCAATAAAGTTTGTCTGTTATCGTTAAAAGAACTTAACTAAAACATATGCACTATACAATAGTTATATAGGTCCTAAGAAGAATTTCGTGAAATACTGTATATGGTGCGAAATGTTTAATTCACATTGCAAAAAGTTCTAACGCGTCTCAAAATGTTTATTGGAGTCTAATAAGTAAATAGTAAAAGTATAATAGTTAACCAATAAAAGGTTTGTCTGTTATCGTTAAAAGATATTAACTACAACATACGCACTATACATTAGTTATATAGGCCCTAAAAAGTGCCTTGTGAACTATATGGTGCAAAATGTTTAATTCACATTGCAAAAAGTTTTAACGGGTCCTAACGGGTCTCAAAATGTTTATTAGAGTCTAATAAGTAAATAATAAAAGTATAACAGTTAACCAATAAAAGGTTTGTCTGTTATCGTTAAAAGAACTTAACTAAAACATTTGCACTATACATTAGTTATATAGGTCCTAAAAAGTGCCTTGTGAACTATATGGTGCCAAATGTTTAGTTCACATTGCAAAAAGTACTAACGGGTCTCAAAATGTTTATTAGAGTCTAATAAGTAAATAATAAAAGTATAACAGTTAACCAATAAAAGGTTTGTCTGTTATCGTTAAAAGAACTTAACTAAAACATATGCACTATACATTAGTTATATAGGTCCTAAAAAGTGCCTTGTGAACTATATGGTGCCGAATGTTTAATTCACATTGCAAAAAGTTATAACGGGTCTCAAAATGTTTATTAGAGTCTAATAAGTAAATAATAAAAGTATAACAGTTAACCAATAAAGTTTGTCTGTTATCGTTAAAAGAACTTAACTAAAAAATTTGCACTATACATTAGTTATATAGGTCCTAAAAAGTGCCCTGTGAACTATATGGTGCCAAATGTGCAATTCATATTGCAAAAAGTTCTAACGGGTCTCAAAATGTTTATTAGAGTCTAATAAGTAAATAATAAAAGTATAACAGTTAACCAATAAAAGGTTTGTCTGTTATCGTCAAATAAACTTAACTACAACATATGCACTATAGTTTAGTTATATAGGTCCTAAAAAGTGCCTTATGAACTATATGGTGCAAAATGTTTAATTCATATTCCCAAAAGTTCTAACGCGTTTCAAAATGTTTATTAGAGTGTAATAAGTAAACAATAAAAGTATAACAGTTAACCAATAAAGTTTATCTGTTATCGTTAAAAGAACTTAACTAAGACATATGCACTATACAATAGTTATATAGGTCCTAAGAAGAATTTTGTGAAATACTGTATATGGTGCGAAATGTTTAATTCACATTGCAAAAAGTTCTAACGCGTCTCAAAAAGTTTATTGGAGTCTAATAAGTAAATAGTAAAAGTATAATAGTTAACCAATAAAAGGTTTGTCTGTTATCGTTAAAAGATATTAACTAAAACATATGCACTATACATTAGTTATATAGGCCCTAAAAAGTGCCTTGTGAACTATATGGTGCAAAATGTTTAATTCACATTGCAAAAAATTCTAACGGGTCCTAACGGGTCTCAAAATGTTTATTAGAGTCTAATAAGTAAATAATAAAAGTATAACAGTTAACCAATAAAAGGTTTGTCTGTTATCGTTAAAAGAACTTAACTAAATCATTTGCACTATACATTAGTTATATAGGTCCTAAAAAGTGCCTTGTGAACTATATGGTGCCAAATGTTTAGTTCACATTGCAAAAAGTTCTAACGGGTCTCAAAATGTTTATTAGAGTCTAATAAGTAAATAATAAAAGTATAACAGTTAACCAATAAAAGGTTTGTCTGTTATCATTAAAAGAACTTAACTAAAACATTTGCACTATACATTAGTTATATAGGTCCTAAAAAGTGCCTTGTGAACTATATGGTGCCAAATGTTTAATTCACATTGCAAAAAGTTCGAACGGGTCTCAAAATGTTTATTAGCGTCTAATAAGTAAATAATAAAAGTATAACAGTTAACCAATAAAAGGTTTTCCTGTTATCGTTAAAAGAACTTAACTAAAAAATTTGCACTATACATTAGTTATATAGGTCCTAAAAAGTGCCTTGTGAACTATATGGTGCCAAATGTGCAATTCACATTGCAAAAAGTTCTAACGGGTCTCAAAATGTTTATTAGAGTCTAATAAGTAAATAATAAAAGTATAACAGTTAACCAAGAAAATATTTGTCTGTTATCGTTAAAAGAACTTAACTAAAACATTTGCACTATACATTAGTTATATAGGCCCTAAAAAGTGCCTTGTGAACTATATGGTGCAAAATGTTTAATTCACATTGCAAAAAATTCTAACGGGTCCTAACGGGTCTCAAAATGTTTATTAGAGTCTAATAAGTAAATAATAAAAGTATAACAGTTAACCAATAAAAGGTTTGTCTGTTATCGTTAAAAGAACTTAACTAAATCATTTGCACTATACATTAGTTAAATAGGTCCTAAAAAGTGCCTTGTGAACTATATGGTGCAAAATGTTTAATTCATATTCCCAAAAGTTCTAACGCGTTTCAAAATGTTTATTAGAGTCTAATAAGTTAACAATAAAAGTATAACAGTTAACCAATAAAGTTTGTCTGTTATCGTTAAAAGAACTTAACTAAAACATTTGCACTATACATTAGTTATATAGGTATAAAAAAGTGCCTTGTGAACTATATGGTGCCAAATGTTTAGTTCACATTGCAAAAAGTTATAACGGGTCTCAAAATGTTTATTAGAGTCTAATAAGTAAATAATAAAAGTATAACAGTTAACCAATAAAAGGTTTGTCTGTTATCATTAAAAGAACTTAACTAAAACATTTGCACTATACATTAGTTATATAGGTCCTAAAAAGTGCCTTGTGAACTATATGGTGCCAAATGTTTAATTCACATTGCAAAAAGTTCGAACGGGTCTCAAAATGTTTATTAGCGTCTAATAAGTAAATAATAAAAGTATAACAGTTAACCAATAAAAGGTTTGTCTGTTATCGTTAAAAGAACTTAACTAAAACATTTGCACTATACATTAGTTATATAGGTCTTAAAAGTGCCTTGTGAACTATATGGTGCCAAATGTTTAATTCACATTGCAAAAAGTTCTAACGGGTCTCAAAATGTTTATTAGAGTTTAATAAGTAAATAATAAAAGTATAACAGTTAACCAATAAAAGGTTTGTCTGTTATCGTTAAAAGAACTTAACTAAAACATTTGCACTATACATTAGTTATATAGGTCCTAAAAAGTGCCTTGTGAACTATATGGTGCCAAATGTTTAATTCACATTGCAAAAAACTCTAACGGGTCTCAAAATGTTTATTAGAGTCTAATAAGTAAATAATAAAAGTATAACAGTTAACCAATAAAAGGTTTGTCTGTTATCGTTAAAAGAACTTAACTAAAAAATTTGCACTATACATTAGTTATATAGGTCCTAAAAAGTGCCTTGTGAACTATATGGTGCCAAATGTTTAATTCACATTGCAAAAAGTTCTAACGGGTCCCAAAATGTTTATTAGAGACTAATAAGTAAATAATAAAAGTATAACTGTTAACCAATAAAAGGTTTGTCTGTTATCGTTAAAAGAACTTAACTAAAACATTTGCACTATACATTAGTTATATAGGTCTTAAAAAGTGCCTTGTGAACTATATGGTGCGAAATGTTTAATTCACATTGCAAAAAGTTCTAACGCGTCTCAAAAAGTTTATTGGAGTCTAATAAGTAAATAGTAAAAGTATAATAGTTAACCAATAAAAGGTTTGTCTGTTATCGTTAAAAGATATTAACTACAACATACGCACTATACATTAGTTATATAGGCCCTAAAAAGTGCCTTGTGAACTATATGGTGCAAAATGTTTAATTCACATTGCAAAAAGTTCTAACGGGTCCTAACGGGTCTCAAAATGTTTATTAGAGTCTAATAAGTAAATAATAAAAGTATAACAGTTAACCAATAAAAGGTTTGTCTGTTATCGTTAAAAGAACTTAACTAAAACAATTGCACTATACATTAGTTATATAGTTCCTATAAAGTGCCTTGTGAACTATATGGTGCCAAATGTTTAATTCACATTGCAAAAAGTTTTAACGTGTCTCAAATGTTTATTAGAGTCTAATAAGTAAATAATAAAAGTATAACAGTTAACCAATAAAAGGTTTGTCTGTTATCGTTAAAAGAACTTAACTAAAACATTTGCACTATACATTAGTCATATAGGTCCTAAAAAGTGCCTTGTGAACTATATGGTGCCAAATGTTTAATTCACATTGCAAAAAGTTCTAACGGGTCTCAAAATGTTTATTAGCGTCTAATAAGTAAATAATAAAAGTATAACAGTTAACCAATAAAAGGTTTGTCTGTTATCGTTAAAAGAACTTAACTAAAACATTTGCACTATACATTAGTTATATAGGTCTTAAAAGTGCCTTGTGAACTATATGGTGCCAAATGTTTAATTCACATTGCAAAAAATTCTAACGGGTCTCAAAATGTTTATTAGAGACTAATAAGTAAATAATAAAAGTATAACAGTTAACCAATAAAAGATTTGTCTGTTATCGTTAAAAGAACTTAACTAAAACATTTGCACTATACATTAGTTATATTGGTCCTAAAAAGTGCCTTGTGAACTATATGGTGCCAAATGTTTAGTTCACATTGCAAAAAGTTCTAACGGGTCTCAAAATGTTTATTAGAGTCTAATAAGTAAATAATAAAAGTATAACAGTTAACCAATAAAAGGTTTGTCTGTTATCGTTAAAAGAACTTAACTAAAACATTTGCACTATACATTAGTTATATAGGTCCTAAAAAGTGCCTTGTGAACTATATGGTGCCAAATGTTTAATTCACATTGCAAAAAGTTCGAACGGGTCTCAAAATGTTTATTAGAGTCTAATAAGTAAATAATAAAAGTATAACAGTTAACCAATAAAAGGTTTGTCTGTTATCGTTAAAAGAACTTAACTAAAACATTTGCACTATACATTAGTTATATAGGTCCTAAAAAGTGCCTTGTGAACTATATGGTGCCAAATGTTTAATTCACATTGCAAAAAGTTCTAACGGGTCTCAAAATGTTTATTAGAGTCTAATAAGTTAACAATAAAAGTATAACAGTTAACCAATAAAGTTTGTCTGTTATCGTTAAAAGAACTTAACTAAAACATATGCACTATACAATAGTTATATAGGTCCTAAGAAGAATTTTGTGAAATACTGTATATGGTGCGAAATGTTTAATTCACATTGCAAAAAGTTCTAACGCGTCTCAAAAAGTTTATTGGAGTCTAATAAGTAAATAGTAAAAGTATAATAGTTAACCAATAAAAGGTTTGTCTGTTATCGTTAAAAGATATTAACTACAACATACGCACTATACATTAGTTATATAGGCCCTAAAAAGTGCCTTGTGAACTATATGGTGCAAAATGTTTAATTCACATTGCAAAAAGTTCTAACGGGTCCTAACGGGTCTCAAAATGTTTATTAGAGTCTAATAAGTAAATAATAAAAGTATAACAGTTAACCAATAAAGCGTTTGTCTGTTATCGTTAAAAGAACTTAACTAAAACATTTGCACTATACATTAGTTATATAGGTCCTAAAAAGTGCCTTGTGAACTATATGGTGCCAAATGTTTAATTCACATTGCAAAAAGTTCTAACGGGTGTCAAAATGTTTATTAGAGTCTAATAAGTAAATAATAAAAGTATAACAGTTAACCAATAAAAGGTTTGTCTGTTATCGTTAAAAGAACTTAACTAAAACATTTGCACTATACATTAGTTATATAGGTCCTAAAAAGTGCCTTGTGAACTATATGGTGCCAAATGTTTAGTTCACATTGCAAAAAGTTCTAACGGGTCTCAAAATGTTTATTAGAGTCTAATAAGTAAATAATAAAAGTATAACAGTTAACCAATAAAAGGTTTGTCTGTTATCGTTAAAAGAACTTAACTAAAACATTTGCACTATACATTAGTTATATAGGTCCTAAAAAGTGCCTTGTGAACTATATGGTGTCAAATGTTTAATTCACATTGCAAAAAATTATAACGGGTCTCAAAATGTTTATTAGAGTCTAATAAGTAAATAATAAAAGTATAACAGTTAACCAAGAAAATCTTTGTCTGTTATCGTTAAAAGAACTTAACTAAAACATTTGCACTATACATTAGTTATATAGGTCCTAAAAAGTGCCTTGTGAACTATATGGTGTCAAATGTTTAATTCACATTGCAAAAAGTTCTAACGGGTCTCAAAATGTTTATTAGTGTCTAATAAGTAAATAATAAAAGTATAACAGTTAACCAAGAAAATCTTTGTCTGTTATCGTTAAAAGAACTTAACTAAAACATTTGCACTATACATTAGTTATATAGGTCCTAAAAAGTGCCTTGTGAACTATATGGTGCCAAATGTTTAATTCACGTTGCAAAAAGTTCTAACGGGTCTCAAAATGTTTATTAGAGTCTAATAAGTAAATAATAAAAGTATAACAGTTAACCAATAAAAGATTTGTCTGTTATCGTTAAAAGAACTTAACTAAAACATTTGCACTATACAATAGTTATATAGGTCCTAAAAAGTGCCTTGTGAACTATATGGTGCAAAATGTTTAATTCACATTGCAAAAAATTCTAACGCGTCTCAAAAAGTTTATTGGAGTCTAATAAGTAAATAATAAAAGTATAATAGTTAACCAATAAAATGTTTGTCTGTTATCGTTAAAAGATATTAACTACAACATACGCACTATACATTAGTTATATAGGCCCTAAAAAGTGCCTTGTGAACTATATGGTGCAAAATGTTTAATTCACATTGCAAAAAATTCTAACGGGTCCTAACGGATCTCAAAATGTTTATTAGAGTCTAATAAGTAAATAATAAAAGTATAACAGTTAACCAATAAAAGGTTTGTCTGTTATCGTTAAAAGAACTTAACTAAAACATTTGCACTATACATTAGTTAAATAGGTCCTAAAAAGTGCCTTGTGAACTATATGGTGCCAAATGTTTAATTCACATTGCAAAAAACTTTAACGGGTCTCAAAATGTTTATTAGAGTCTAATAAGTTAACAATAAAAGTATAACAGTTAACCAATAAAGTTTGTCTGTTATCGTTAAAAGAACTTAACTAAAACATATGCACTATACAATAGTTATATAGGTCCTAAGAAGAATTTTGTGAAATACTGTATATGGTGCGAAATGTTTAATTCACATTGCAAAAAGTTCTAACGGGTCTCAAAAAGTTTATTGGAGTTTAATAAGTAAATATTAAAAGTATAATAGTTAACCAATAAAAGGTTTGTCTGTTATCGTTAAAAGATATTAACTACAACATACGCACTATACATTAGTTATATAGGCCCTAAAAAGTGCCTTGTGAACTATATGGTGCAAAATGTTTAATTCACATTGCAAAAAATTCTAACGGGTCCTAACGGGTCTCAAAATGTTTATTAGAGTCTAATAAGTAAATAATAAAAGTATAACAGTTAACCAATAAAAGGTTTGTCTGTTATCGTTAAAAGAACTTAACTAAAACATTTGCACTATACATTAGTTAAATAGGTCCTAAAAAGTGCCTTGTGAACTATATGGTGCCAAATGTTTAGTTCACATTGCAAAAAGTTCTAACGGGTCTCAAAATGTTTATTAGAGTCTAATAAGTAAATAATAAAAGTATGACAGTTAACCAATAAAAGGTTTGTCTGTTATCGTTAAAAGAACTTAACTAAAACATTTGCACTATACATTAGTTATATAGGTCCTAAAAAGTGCCTTGTGAACTATATGGTGCCAAATGTTTAATTCACATTGCAAAAAGTTCTAACGGGTCTCAAAATGTTTATTAGAGTCTAATAAGTAAATAATAAAAGTATAACAGTTAACCAATAAAAGGTTTTCTTGTTATCGTTAAAAGAACTTAACTAAAAAATTTGCACTATACATTAGTTATATAGGTCCTAAAAAGTGCCTTGTGAACTATATGGTGCCAAATGTGCAATTCACATTGCAAAAAGTTCTAACGGGTCTCAAAATGTTTATTAGAGTCTAATAAGTAAATAATAAAAGTATAACAGTTAACCAAGAAAATATTTGTCTGTTATCGTTAAAAGAACTTAACTAAAACATTTGCACTATACATTAGTTATATAGGTCCTAAAAGTGCCTTGTGAACTATATGGTGCCAAATGTTTAATTCACATTGCAAAAAGTTCTATCGGGTCTCAAAATGTTTATTAGAGACTAATAAGTAAATAATAAAAGTATAACAGTTAACCAATAAAAGGTTTGTCTGTTATCGTTAAAAGACCTTAACTAAAACATTTGCACTATACATTAGTTAAATAGGTCCTAAAAAGTGCCTTGTGAACTATATGGTGCCAAATGTTTAGTTCACATTGCAAAAAGTTCTAACGGGTCTCAAAATGTTTATTAGAGTCTAATAAGTAAATAATAAAAGTATGACAGTTAACCAATAAAAGGTTTGTCTGTTATCGTTAAAAGAACTTAACTAAAACATTTGCACTATACATTAGTTATATAGGTCCTAAAAAGTGCCTTGTGAACTATATGGTGCCAAATGTTTAATTCACATTGCAAAAAGTTTTAACGGGTCTCAAAATGTTTATTAGAGTCTAATAAGTAAATAATAAAAGTATAACAGTTAACCAATAAAAGATTTGTCTGTTATCGTTAAAAGAACTTAACTAAAACATTTGCACTATACATTAGTTATATAGGTCCTAAAAAGTGCCTTGTGAACTATATGGTGCCAAATGTTTAATTCACATTGCAAAAAGTTCTAACGGGTCTCAAAATGTTTATTAGAGTCTAATAAGTAAATAATAAAAGTATAACAGTTAACCAATAAAAGGTTTGTCTGTTATCGTTAAAAGAACTTAACTAAAACATTTGCACTATACATTAGTTATATAGTTCCTAAAAAGTGCCTTGTGAACTATATGGTGCCAAATGTTTAATTCACATTGCAAAAAGTTTTAACTTGTCTCAAATGTTTATTAGAGTCTAATAAGTAAATAATAAAAGTATAACAGTTAACCAATAAAAGGTTTGTCTGTTATCGTTAAAAGAACTTAACTAAAACATTTGCACTATACATTAGTTATATAGGTCCTAAAAAGTGCCTTGTGAACTATATGGTGCCAAATGTGCAATTCACATTGCAAAAAGTTCTAACGGGTCTCAAAATGTTTATTAGAGTCTAATAAGTAAATAATAAAAGTATAACAGTTAACCAATAAAAGGTTTGTCTGTTATCGTTAAAAGAACTTAACTAAAACATTTGCACTATACATTAGTTATATAGGTCCTAAAAAGTGCCTTGTGAACTATATGGTGCCAAATGTTTAATTCACATTGCAAAAAGTTCGAACGGGTCTCAAAATGTTTATTAGCGTCTAATAAGTAAATAATAAAAGTATAACAGTTAACCAATAAAAGGTTTGTCTGTTATCGTTAAAAGAACTTAACTAAAACATTTGCACTATACATTAGTTATATAGGTCTTAAAAGTGCCTTGTGAACTATATGGTGCCAAATGTTTAATTCACATTGCAAAAAGTTATAACGGGTCTCAAAATGTTTATTAGAGACTAATAAGTAAATAATAAAAGTATAACAGTTAACCAATAAAAGATTTGTCTGTTATCGTTAAAAGAACTTAACTAAAACATTTGCACTATACATTAGTTATATAGGTCCTAAAAAGTGCCTTGTGAACTATATGGTGCCAAATGTTTAGTTCACATTGCAAAAAGTTTTAACGGGTCTCAAAGTGTTTATTAGAGTCTAATAAGTTAACAATAAAAGTATAACAGTTAACCAATAAAAGGTTTGTCTGTTATCGTTAAAAGAACTTAACTAAAACATTTGCACTATACATTAGTTATATAGGTCCTAAAAAGTGCCTTGTGAACTATATGGTGCCAAATGTTTAATTCACATTGCAAAAAGTTCTAACGGGTCTCAAAATGTTTATTAGAGTCTAATAAGTTAACAATAAAAGTATAACAGTTAACCAATAAAGTTTGTCTGTTATCGTTAAAAGAACTTAACTAAAACATATGCACTATACAATAGTTATATAGGTCCTAAGAAGAATTTCGTGAAATACTGTATATGGTGCGAAATGTTTAATTCACATTGCAAAAAGTTCTAACGCGTCTCAAAATGTTTATTGGAGTCTAATAAGTAAATAGTAAAAGTATAATAGTTAACCAATAAAAGGTTTGTCTGTTATCGTTAAAAGATATTAACTACAACATACGCACTATACATTAGTTATATAGGCCCTAAAAAGTGCCTTGTGAACTATATGGTGCAAAATGTTTAATTCACATTGCAAAAAGTTTTAACGGGTCCTAACGGGTCTCAAAATGTTTATTAGAGTCTAATAAGTAAATAATAAAAGTATAACAGTTAACCAATAAAAGGTTTGTCTGTTATCGTTAAAAGAACTTAACTAAAACATTTGCACTATACATTAGTTATATAGGTCCTAAAAAGTGCCTTGTGAACTATATGGTGCCAAATGTTTAGTTCACATTGCAAAAAGTACTAACGGGTCTCAAAATGTTTATTAGAGTCTAATAAGTAAATAATAAAAGTATAACAGTTAACCAATAAAAGGTTTGTCTGTTATCGTTAAAAGAACTTAACTAAAACATATGCACTATACATTAGTTATATAGGTCCTAAAAAGTGCCTTGTGAACTATATGGTGCCGAATGTTTAATTCACATTGCAAAAAGTTATAACGGGTCTCAAAATGTTTATTAGAGTCTAATAAGTAAATAATAAAAGTATAACAGTTAACCAATAAAGTTTGTCTGTTATCGTTAAAAGAACTTAACTAAAAAATTTGCACTATACATTAGTTATATAGGTCCTAAAAAGTGCCCTGTGAACTATATGGTGCCAAATGTGCAATTCATATTGCAAAAAGTTCTAACGGGTCTCAAAATGTTTATTAGAGTCTAATAAGTAAATAATAAAAGTATAACAGTTAACCAATAAAAGGTTTGTCTGTTATCGTCAAATAAACTTAACTACAACATATGCACTATAGTTTAGTTATATAGGTCCTAAAAAGTGCCTTATGAACTATATGGTGCAAAATGTTTAATTCATATTCCCAAAAGTTCTAACGCGTTTCAAAATGTTTATTAGAGTGTAATAAGTAAACAATAAAAGTATAACAGTTAACCAATAAAGTTTATCTGTTATCGTTAAAAGAACTTAACTAAGACATATGCACTATACAATAGTTATATAGGTCCTAAGAAGAATTTTGTGAAATACTGTATATGGTGCGAAATGTTTAATTCACATTGCAAAAAGTTCTAACGCGTCTCAAAAAGTTTATTGGAGTCTAATAAGTAAATAGTAAAAGTATAATAGTTAACCAATAAAAGGTTTGTCTGTTATCGTTAAAAGATATTAACTAAAACATATGCACTATACATTAGTTATATAGGCCCTAAAAAGTGCCTTGTGAACTATATGGTGCAAAATGTTTAATTCACATTGCAAAAAATTCTAACGGGTCCTAACGGGTCTCAAAATGTTTATTAGAGTCTAATAAGTAAATAATAAAAGTATAACAGTTAACCAATAAAAGGTTTGTCTGTTATCGTTAAAAGAACTTAACTAAATCATTTGCACTATACATTAGTTATATAGGTCCTAAAAAGTGCCTTGTGAACTATATGGTGCCAAATGTTTAGTTCACATTGCAAAAAGTTCTAACGGGTCTCAAAATGTTTATTAGAGTCTAATAAGTAAATAATAAAAGTATAACAGTTAACCAATAAAAGGTTTGTCTGTTATCATTAAAAGAACTTAACTAAAACATTTGCACTATACATTAGTTATATAGGTCCTAAAAAGTGCCTTGTGAACTATATGGTGCCAAATGTTTAATTCACATTGCAAAAAGTTCGAACGGGTCTCAAAATGTTTATTAGCGTCTAATAAGTAAATAATAAAAGTATAACAGTTAACCAATAAAAGGTTTTCCTGTTATCGTTAAAAGAACTTAACTAAAAAATTTGCACTATACATTAGTTATATAGGTCCTAAAAAGTGCCTTGTGAACTATATGGTGCCAAATGTGCAATTCACATTGCAAAAAGTTCTAACGGGTCTCAAAATGTTTATTAGAGTCTAATAAGTAAATAATAAAAGTATAACAGTTAACCAAGAAAATATTTGTCTGTTATCGTTAAAAGAACTTAACTAAAACATTTGCACTATACATTAGTTATATAGGCCCTAAAAAGTGCCTTGTGAACTATATGGTGCAAAATGTTTAATTCACATTGCAAAAAATTCTAACGGGTCCTAACGGGTCTCAAAATGTTTATTAGAGTCTAATAAGTAAATAATAAAAGTATAACAGTTAACCAATAAAAGGTTTGTCTGTTATCGTTAAAAGAACTTAACTAAATCATTTGCACTATACATTAGTTAAATAGGTCCTAAAAAGTGCCTTGTGAACTATATGGTGCAAAATGTTTAATTCATATTCCCAAAAGTTCTAACGCGTTTCAAAATGTTTATTAGAGTCTAATAAGTTAACAATAAAAGTATAACAGTTAACCAATAAAGTTTGTCTGTTATCGTTAAAAGAACTTAACTAAAACATTTGCACTATACATTAGTTATATAGGTATAAAAAAGTGCCTTGTGAACTATATGGTGCCAAATGTTTAGTTCACATTGCAAAAAGTTATAACGGGTCTCAAAATGTTTATTAGAGTCTAATAAGTAAATAATAAAAGTATAACAGTTAACCAATAAAAGGTTTGTCTGTTATCATTAAAAGAACTTAACTAAAACATTTGCACTATACATTAGTTATATAGGTCCTAAAAAGTGCCTTGTGAACTATATGGTGCCAAATGTTTAATTCACATTGCAAAAAGTTCGAACGGGTCTCAAAATGTTTATTAGCGTCTAATAAGTAAATAATAAAAGTATAACAGTTAACCAATAAAAGGTTTGTCTGTTATCGTTAAAAGAACTTAACTAAAACATTTGCACTATACATTAGTTATATAGGTCTTAAAAGTGCCTTGTGAACTATATGGTGCCAAATGTTTAATTCACATTGCAAAAAGTTCTAACGGGTCTCAAAATGTTTATTAGAGTTTAATAAGTAAATAATAAAAGTATAACAGTTAACCAATAAAAGGTTTGTCTGTTATCGTTAAAAGAACTTAACTAAAACATTTGCACTATACATTAGTTATATAGGTCCTAAAAAGTGCCTTGTGAACTATATGGTGCCAAATGTTTAATTCACATTGCAAAAAACTCTAACGGGTCTCAAAATGTTTATTAGAGTCTAATAAGTAAATAATAAAAGTATAACAGTTAACCAATAAAAGGTTTGTCTGTTATCGTTAAAAGAACTTAACTAAAAAATTTGCACTATACATTAGTTATATAGGTCCTAAAAAGTGCCTTGTGAACTATATGGTGCCAAATGTTTAATTCACATTGCAAAAAGTTCTAACGGGTCCCAAAATGTTTATTAGAGACTAATAAGTAAATAATAAAAGTATAACTGTTAACCAATAAAAGGTTTGTCTGTTATCGTTAAAAGAACTTAACTAAAACATTTGCACTATACATTAGTTATATAGGTCTTAAAAAGTGCCTTGTGAACTATATGGTGCGAAATGTTTAATTCACATTGCAAAAAGTTCTAACGCGTCTCAAAAAGTTTATTGGAGTCTAATAAGTAAATAGTAAAAGTATAATAGTTAACCAATAAAAGGTTTGTCTGTTATCGTTAAAAGATATTAACTACAACATACGCACTATACATTAGTTATATAGGCCCTAAAAAGTGCCTTGTGAACTATATGGTGCAAAATGTTTAATTCACATTGCAAAAAGTTCTAACGGGTCCTAACGGGTCTCAAAATGTTTATTAGAGTCTAATAAGTAAATAATAAAAGTATAACAGTTAACCAATAAAAGGTTTGTCTGTTATCGTTAAAAGAACTTAACTAAAACAATTGCACTATACATTAGTTATATAGTTCCTATAAAGTGCCTTGTGAACTATATGGTGCCAAATGTTTAATTCACATTGCAAAAAGTTTTAACGTGTCTCAAATGTTTATTAGAGTCTAATAAGTAAATAATAAAAGTATAACAGTTAACCAATAAAAGGTTTGTCTGTTATCGTTAAAAGAACTTAACTAAAACATTTGCACTATACATTAGTCATATAGGTCCTAAAAAGTGCCTTGTGAACTATATGGTGCCAAATGTTTAATTCACATTGCAAAAAGTTCTAACGGGTCTCAAAATGTTTATTAGCGTCTAATAAGTAAATAATAAAAGTATAACAGTTAACCAATAAAAGGTTTGTCTGTTATCGTTAAAAGAACTTAACTAAAACATTTGCACTATACATTAGTTATATAGGTCTTAAAAGTGCCTTGTGAACTATATGGTGCCAAATGTTTAATTCACATTGCAAAAAATTCTAACGGGTCTCAAAATGTTTATTAGAGACTAATAAGTAAATAATAAAAGTATAACAGTTAACCAATAAAAGATTTGTCTGTTATCGTTAAAAGAACTTAACTAAAACATTTGCACTATACATTAGTTATATTGGTCCTAAAAAGTGCCTTGTGAACTATATGGTGCCAAATGTTTAGTTCACATTGCAAAAAGTTCTAACGGGTCTCAAAATGTTTATTAGAGTCTAATAAGTAAATAATAAAAGTATAACAGTTAACCAATAAAAGGTTTGTCTGTTATCGTTAAAAGAACTTAACTAAAACATTTGCACTATACATTAGTTATATAGGTCCTAAAAAGTGCCTTGTGAACTATATGGTGCCAAATGTTTAATTCACATTGCAAAAAGTTCGAACGGGTCTCAAAATGTTTATTAGAGTCTAATAAGTAAATAATAAAAGTATAACAGTTAACCAATAAAAGGTTTGTCTGTTATCGTTAAAAGAACTTAACTAAAACATTTGCACTATACATTAGTTATATAGGTCCTAAAAAGTGCCTTGTGAACTATATGGTGCCAAATGTTTAATTCACATTGCAAAAAGTTCTAACGGGTCTCAAAATGTTTATTAGAGTCTAATAAGTTAACAATAAAAGTATAACAGTTAACCAATAAAGTTTGTCTGTTATCGTTAAAAGAACTTAACTAAAACATATGCACTATACAATAGTTATATAGGTCCTAAGAAGAATTTTGTGAAATACTGTATATGGTGCGAAATGTTTAATTCACATTGCAAAAAGTTCTAACGCGTCTCAAAAAGTTTATTGGAGTCTAATAAGTAAATAGTAAAAGTATAATAGTTAACCAATAAAAGGTTTGTCTGTTATCGTTAAAAGATATTAACTACAACATACGCACTATACATTAGTTATATAGGCCCTAAAAAGTGCCTTGTGAACTATATGGTGCAAAATGTTTAATTCACATTGCAAAAAGTTCTAACGGGTCCTAACGGGTCTCAAAATGTTTATTAGAGTCTAATAAGTAAATAATAAAAGTATAACAGTTAACCAATAAAAGGTTTGTCTGTTATCGTTAAAAGAACTTAACTAAAACATTTGCACTATACATTAGTTATATAGGTCCTAAAAAGTGCCTTGTGAACTATATGGTGCCAAATGTTTAGTTCACATTGCAAAAAGTTCTAACGGGTCTCAAAATGTTTATTAGAGTCTAATAAGTAAATAATAAAAGTATAACAGTTAACCAATAAAAGGTTTGTCTGTTATCGTTAAAATAACTTAACTAAAACATTTGCACTATACATTAGTTATATAGGTCCTAAAAAGTGCCTTGTGAACTATATGGTGCCAAATGTTTAATTCACATTGCAAAAAACTCTAACGGGTCTCAAAATGTTTATTAGAGTCTAATAAGTAAATAATAAAAGTATAACAGTTAACCAATAAAAGGTTTGTCTGTTATCGTTAAAAGAACTTAACTAAAAAATTTGCACTATACATTAGTTATATAGGTCCTAAAAAGTGCCTTGTGAACTATATGGTGCCAAATGTTTAATTCACATTGCAAAAAGTTCTAACGGGTCCCAAAATGTTTATTAGAGACTAATAAGTAAATAATAAAAGTATAACTGTTAACCAATAAAAGGTTTGTCTGTTATCGTTAAAAGAACTTAACTAAAACATTTGCACTATACATTAGTTATATAGGTCTTAAAAAGTGCCTTGTGAACTATATGGTGCGAAATGTTTAATTCACATTGCAAAAAGTTCTAACGCGTCTCAAAAAGTTTATTGGAGTCTAATAAGTAAATAGTAAAAGTATAATAGTTAACCAATAAAAGGTTTGTCTGTTATCGTTAAAAGATATTAACTACAACATACGCACTATACATTAGTTATATAGGCCCTAAAAAGTGCCTTGTGAACTATATGGTGCAAAATGTTTAATTCACATTGCAAAAAGTTCTAACGGGTCCTAACGGGTCTCAAAATGTTTATTAGAGTCTAATAAGTAAATAATAAAAGTATAACAGTTAACCAATAAAAGGTTTGTCTGTTATCGTTAAAAGAACTTAACTAAAACAATTGCACTATACATTAGTTATATAGTTCCTATAAAGTGCCTTGTGAACTATATGGTGCCAAATGTTTAATTCACATTGCAAAAAGTTTTAACGTGTCTCAAATGTTTATTAGAGTCTAATAAGTAAATAATAAAAGTATAACAGTTAACCAATAAAAGGTTTGTCTGTTATCGTTAAAAGAACTTAACTAAAACATTTGCACTATACATTAGTCATATAGGTCCTAAAAAGTGCCTTGTGAACTATATGGTGCCAAATGTTTAATTCACATTGCAAAAAGTTCTAACGGGTCTCAAAATGTTTATTAGCGTCTAATAAGTAAATAATAAAAGTATAACAGTTAACCAATAAAAGGTTTGTCTGTTATCGTTAAAAGAACTTAACTAAAACATTTGCACTATACATTAGTTATATAGGTCTTAAAAGTGCCTTGTGAACTATATGGTGCCAAATGTTTAATTCACATTGCAAAAAATTCTAACGGGTCTCAAAATGTTTATTAGAGACTAATAAGTAAATAATAAAAGTATAACAGTTAACCAATAAAAGATTTGTCTGTTATCGTTAAAAGAACTTAACTAAAACATTTGCACTATACATTAGTTATATTGGTCCTAAAAAGTGCCTTGTGAACTATATGGTGCCAAATGTTTAGTTCACATTGCAAAAAGTTCTAACGGGTCTCAAAATGTTTATTAGAGTCTAATAAGTAAATAATAAAAGTATAACAGTTAACCAATAAAAGGTTTGTCTGTTATCGTTAAAAGAACTTAACTAAAACAATTGCACTATACATTAGTTATATAGTTCCTATAAAGTGCCTTGTGAACTATATGGTGCCAAATGTTTAATTCACATTGCAAAAAGTTTTAACGTGTCTCAAATGTTTATTAGAGTCTAATAAGTAAATAATAAAAGTATAACAGTTAACCAATAAAAGGTTTGTCTGTTATCGTTAAAAGAACTTAACTAAAACATTTGCACTATACATTAGTCATATAGGTCCTAAAAAGTGCCTTGTGAACTATATGGTGCCAAATGTTTAATTCACATTGCAAAAAGTTCTAACGGGTCTCAAAATGTTTATTAGCGTCTAATAAGTAAATAATAAAAGTATAACAGTTAACCAATAAAAGGTTTGTCTGTTATCGTTAAAAGAACTTAACTAAAACATTTGCACTATACATTAGTCATATAGGTCCTAAAAAGTGCCTTGTGAACTATATGGTGCCAAATGTTTAATTCACATTGCAAAAAGTTCTAACGGGTCTCAAAATGTTTATTAGCGTCTAATAAGTAAATAATAAAAGTATAACAGTTAACCAATAAAAGGTTTGTCTGTTATCGTTAAAAGAACTTAACTAAAACATTTGCACTATACATTAGTTATATAGGTCTTAAAAGTGCCTTGTGAACTATATGGTGCCAAATGTTTAATTCACATTGCAAAAAATTCTAACGGGTCTCAAAATGTTTATTAGAGACTAATAAGTAAATAATAAAAGTATAACAGTTAACCAATAAAAGATTTGTCTGTTATCGTTAAAAGAACTTAACTAAAACATTTGCACTATACATTAGTTATATTGGTCCTAAAAAGTGCCTTGTGAACTATATGGTGCCAAATGTTTAGTTCACATTGCAAAAAGTTCTAACGGGTCCTAACGGGTCTCAAAATGTTTATTAGAGTCTAATAAGTAAATAATAAAAGTATAACAGTTAACCAATAAAAGGTTTGTCTGTTATCGTTAAAAGAACTTAACTAAAACAATTGCACTATACATTAGTTATATAGTTCCTATAAAGTGCCTTGTGAACTATATGGTGCCAAATGTTTAATTCACATTGCAAAAAGTTTTAACGTGTCTCAAATGTTTATTAGAGTCTAATAAGTAAATAATAAAAGTATAACAGTTAACCAATAAAAGGTTTGTCTGTTATCGTTAAAAGAACTTAACTAAAACATTTGCACTATACATTAGTCATATAGGTCCTAAAAAGTGCCTTGTGAACTATATGGTGCCAAATGTTTAATTCACATTGCAAAAAGTTCTAACGGGTCTCAAAATGTTTATTAGAGTCTAATAAGTAAATAATAAAAGTATAACAGTTAACCAATAAAAGGTTTGTCTGTTATCGTTAAAAGAACTTAACTAAAACATTTGCACTATACATTAGTTATATAGGTCCTAAAAAGTGCCTTGTGAACTATATGGTGCCAAATGTTTAATTCACATTGCAAAAAGTTCTAACGGGTCTCAAAATGTTTATTAGAGTCTAATAAGTTAACAATAAAAGTATAACAGTTAACCAATAAAGTTTGTCTGTTATCGTTAAAAGAACTTAACTAAAACATATGCACTATACAATAGTTATATAGGTCCTAAGAAGAATTTTGTGAAATACTGTATATGGTGCGAAATGTTTAATTCACATTGCAAAAAGTTCTAACGCGTCTCAAAAAGTTTATTGGAGTCTAATAAGTAAATAGTAAAAGTATAATAGTTAACCAATAAAAGGTTTGTCTGTTATCGTTAAAAGATATTAACTACAACATACGCACTATACATTAGTTATATAGGCCCTAAAAAGTGCCTTGTGAACTATATGGTGCAAAATGTTTAATTCACATTGCAAAAAGTTCTAACGGGTCCTAACGGGTCTCAAAATGTTTATTAGAGTCTAATAAGTAAATAATAAAAGTATAACAGTTAACCAATAAAAGGTTTGTCTGTTATCGTTAAAAGAACTTAACTAAAACATTTGCACTATACATTAGTTATATAGGTCCTAAAAAGTGCCTTGTGAACTATATGGTGCCAAATGTTTAGTTCACATTGCAAAAAGTTCTAACGGGTCTCAAAATGTTTATTAGAGTCTAATAAGTAAATAATAAAAGTATAACAGTTAACCAATAAAAGGTTTGTCTGTTATCGTTAAAAGAACTTAACTAAAACATTTGCACTATACATTAGTTATATAGGTCCTAAAAAGTGCCTTGTGAACTATATGGTGCCAAATGTTTAATTCACATTGCAAAAAGTTATAACGGGTCTCAAAATGTTTATTAGAGTCTAATAAGTAAATAATAAAAGTATAACAGTTAACCAATAAAAGGTTTGTCTGTTATCGTTAAAAGAACTTAACTAAAAAATTTGCACTATACATTAGTTATATAGGTCCTAAAAAGTGCCTTGTGAACTATATGGTGCCAAATGTGCAATTCACATTGCAAAAAGTTCTAACGGGTCTCAAAATGTTTATTAGAGTCTAATAAGTAAATAATAAAAGTATAACAGTTAACCAATAAAAGGTTTGTCTGTTATCGTCAAATAAACTTAACTACATTATATGCACTATAGTTTAGTTATATAGGTCCTAAAAAGTGCCTTATGAACTATATGGTGCAAAATGTTTAATTCATATTCCCAAAAGTTCTAACGCGTTTCAAAATGTTTATTAGAGTCTAATAAGTAAACAATAAAAGTATAACAGTTAACCAATAAAGTTTATCTGTTATCGTTAAAAGAACTTAACTAAGACATATGCACTATACAATAGTTATATAGGTCCTAAGAAGAATTTTGTGAAATACTGTATATGGTGCGAAATGTTTAATTCACATTGCAAAAAGTTCTAACGCGTCTCAAAAAGTTTATTGGAGTCTAATAAGTAAATAGTAAAAGTATCACAGTTAACCAATAAAAGGTTTGTCTGCTATCGTTAAAAGATATTAACTACAACATATGCACTATACATTAGTTATATAGGCCCTAAAAAGTGCCTTGTGAACTATATGGTGCAAAATGTTTAATTCACATTGCAAAAAATTCTAACGGGTCCTAACGGGTCTCAAAATGTTTATTAGAGTCTAATAAGTAAATAATAAAAGTATAACAGTTAACCAATAAAAGGTTTGTCTGTTATCGTTAAAAGAACTTAACTAAATCATTTGCACTATACATTAGTTAAATAGGTCCTAAAAAGTGCCTTGTGAACTATATGGTGCAAAATGTTTAATTCATATTCCCAAAAGTTCTAACGCGTTTCAAAATGTTTATTAGAGTCTAATAAGTTAACAATAAAAGTATAACAGTTAACCAATAAAGTTTGTCTGTTATCGTTAAAAGAACTTAACTAAAACATTTGCACTATACATTAGTTATATAGGTATAAAAAAGTGCCTTGTGAACTTTATGGTGCCAAATGTTTAGTTCACATTGCAAAAAGTTATAACGGGTCTCAAAATGTTTATTAGAGTCAAATAAGTAAATAATAAAAGTATAACAGTTAACCAATAAAAAGTTTGTCTGTTATCATTAAAAGAGCTTAACTAAAACATTTGCACTATACATTAGTTATATAGGTCCTAAAAAGTGCCTTGTGAACTATATGGTGCCAAATGTTTAATTCACATTGCAAAAAGTTCGAACGGGTCTCAAAATGTTTATTAGCGTCTAATAAGTAAATAATAAAAGTATAACAGTTAACCAATAAAAGGTTTGTCTGTTATCGTTAAAAGAACTTAACTAAAACATTTGCACTATACATTAGTTATATAGGTCTTAAAAGTGCCTTGTGAACTATATGGTGCCAAATGTTTAATTCACATTGCAAAAAGTTCTAACGGGTCTCAAAATGTTTATTAGAGTTTAATAAGTAAATAATAAAAGTATAACAGTTAACCAATAAAAGGTTTGTCTGTTATCGTTAAAAGAACTTAACTAAAACATTTGCACTATACATTAGTTATATAGGTCCTAAAAAGTGCCTTGTGAACTATATGGTGCCAAATGTTTAATTCACATTGCAAAAAACTCTAACGGGTCTCAAAATGTTTATTAGAGTCTAATAAGTAAATAATAAAAGTATAACAGTTAACCAATAAAAGGTTTGTCTGTTATCGTTAAAAGAACTTAACTAAAAAATTTGCACTATACATTAGTTATATAGGTCCTAAAAAGTGCCTTGTGAACTATATGGTGCCAAATGTTTAATTCACATTGCAAAAAGTTCTAACGGGTCCCAAAATGTTTATTAGAGACTAATAAGTAAATAATAAAAGTATAACTGTTAACCAATAAAAGGTTTGTCTGTTATCGTTAAAAGAACTTAACTAAAACATTTGCACTATACATTAGTTATATAGGTCCTAAAAAGTGCCTTGTGAACTATATGGTGCGAAATGTTTAATTCACATTGCAAAAAGTTCTAACGCGTCTCAAAAAGTTTATTGGAGTCTAATAAGTAAATAGTAAAAGTATAATAGTTAACCAATAAAAGGTTTGTCTGTTATCGTTAAAAGATATTAACTACAACATACGCACTATACATTAGTTATATAGGCCCTAAAAAGTGCCTTGTGAACTATATGGTGCAAAATGTTTAATTCACATTGCAAAAAGTTCTAACGGGTCCTAACGGGTCTCAAAATGTTTATTAGAGTCTAATAAGTAAATAATAAAAGTATAACAGTTAACCAATAAAAGGTTTGTCTGTTATCGTTAAAAGAACTTAACTAAAACAATTGCACTATACATTAGTTATATAGTTCCTATAAAGTGCCTTGTGAACTATATGGTGCCAAATGTTTAATTCACATTGCAAAAAGTTTTAACGTGTCTCAAATGTTTATTAGAGTCTAATAAGTAAATAATAAAAGTATAACAGTTAACCAATAAAAGGTTTGTCTGTTATCGTTAAAAGAACTTAACTAAAACATTTGCACTATACATTAGTCATATAGGTCCTAAAAAGTGCCTTGTGAACTATATGGTGCCAAATGTTTAATTCACATTGCAAAAAGTTCTAACGGGTCTCAAAATGTTTATTAGAGTCTAATAAGTAAATAATAAAAGTATAACAGTTAACCAATAAAAGGTTTGTCTGTTATCATTAAAAGAACTTAACTAAAACATTTGCACTATACATTAGTTATATAGGTCCTAAAAAGTGCCTTGTGAACTATATGGTGCCAAATGTTTAATTCACATTGCAAAAAGTTCGAACGGGTCTCAAAATGTTTATTAGCGTCTAATAAGTAAATAATAAAAGTATAACAGTTAACCAATAAAAGGTTTGTCTGTTATCGTTAAAAGAACTTAACTAAAACATTTGCACTATACATTAGTTATATAGGTCTTAAAAGTGCCTTGTGAACTATATGGTGCCAAATGTTTAATTCACATTGCAAAAAATTCTAACGGGTCTCAAAATGTTTATTAGAGACTAATAAGTAAATAATAAAAGTATAACAGTTAACCAATAAAAGGTTTGTCTGTTATCGTTAAAAGAACTTAACTAAATCATTTGCACTATACATTAGTTAAATAGGTCCTAAAAAGTGCCTTGTGAACTATATGGTGCAAAATGTTTAATTCATATTCCCAAAAGTTCTAACGCGTTTCAAAATGTTTATTAGAGTCTAATAAGTTAACAATAAAAGTATAACAGTTAACCAATAAAGTTTGTCTGTTATCGTTAAAAGAACTTAACTAAAACATTTGCACTATACATTAGTTATATAGGTATAAAAAAGTGCCTTGTGAACTTTATGGTGCCAAATGTTTAGTTCACATTGCAAAAAGTTCTAACGGGTCTCAAAATGTTTATTAGAGTCAAATAAGTAAATAATAAAAGTATAACAGTTAACCAATAAAAAGTTTGTCTGTTATCATTAAAAGAGCTTAACTAAAACATTTGCACTATACATTAGTTATATAGGTCCTAAAAAGTGCCTTGTGAACTATATGGTGCCAAATGTTTAATTCACATTGCAAAAAGTTCGAACGGGTCTCAAAATGTTTATTAGCGTCTAATAAGTAAATAATAAAAGTATAACAGTTAACCAATAAAAGGTTTGTCTGTTATCGTTAAAAGAACTTAACTAAAACATTTGCACTATACATTAGTTATATAGGTCCTAAAAAGTGCCTTGTGAACTATATGGTGCCAAATGTTTAATTCACATTGCAAAAAACTCTAACGGGTCTCAAAATGTTTATTAGAGTCTAATAAGTAAATAATAAAAGTATAACAGTTAACCAATAAAAGGTTTGTCTGTTATCGTTAAAAGAACTTAACTAAAAAATTTGCACTATACATTAGTTATATAGGTCCTAAAAAGTGCCTTGTGAACTATATGGTGCCAAATGTTTAATTCACATTGCAAAAAGTTCTAACGGGTCCCAAAATGTTTATTAGAGACTAATAAGTAAATAATAAAAGTATAACTGTTAACCAATAAAAGGTTTGTCTGTTATCGTTAAAAGAACTTAACTAAAACATTTGCACTATACATTAGTTATATAGGTCCTAAAAAGTGCCTTGTGAACTATATGGTGCGAAATGTTTAATTCACATTGCAAAAAGTTCTAACGCGTCTCAAAAAGTTTATTGGAGTCTAATAAGTAAATAGTAAAAGTATAATAGTTAACCAATAAAAGGTTTGTCTGTTATCGTTAAAAGATATTAACTACAACATACGCACTATACATTAGTTATATAGGCCCTAAAAAGTGCCTTGTGAACTATATGGTGCAAAATGTTTAATTCACATTGCAAAAAGTTCTAACGGGTCCTAACGGGTCTCAAAATGTTTATTAGAGTCTAATAAGTAAATAATAAAAGTATAACAGTTAACCAATAAAAGGTTTGTCTGTTATCGTTAAAAGAACTTAACTAAAACAATTGCACTATACATTAGTTATATAGTTCCTATAAAGTGCCTTGTGAACTATATGGTGCCAAATGTTTAATTCACATTGCAAAAAGTTTTAACGTGTCTCAAATGTTTATTAGAGTCTAATAAGTAAATAATAAAAGTATAACAGTTAACCAATAAAAGGTTTGTCTGTTATCGTTAAAAGAACTTAACTAAAACATTTGCACTATACATTAGTCATATAGGTCCTAAAAAGTGCCTTGTGAACTATATGGTGCCAAATGTTTAATTCACATTGCAAAAAGTTCTAACGGGTCTCAAAATGTTTATTAGAGTCTAATAAGTAAATAATAAAAGTATAACAGTTAACCAATAAAAGGTTTGTCTGTTATCATTAAAAGAACTTAACTAAAACATTTGCACTATACATTAGTTATATAGGTCCTAAAAAGTGCCTTGTGAACTATATGGTGCCAAATGTTTAATTCACATTGCAAAAAGTTCGAACGGGTCTCAAAATGTTTATTAGCGTCTAATAAGTAAATAATAAAAGTATAACAGTTAACCAATAAAAGGTTTGTCTGTTATCGTTAAAAGAACTTAACTAAAACATTTGCACTATACATTAGTTATATAGGTCTTAAAAGTGCCTTGTGAACTATATGGTGCCAAATGTTTAATTCACATTGCAAAAAATTCTAACGGGTCTCAAAATGTTTATTAGAGACTAATAAGTAAATAATAAAAGTATAACAGTTAACCAATAAAAGATTTGTCTGTTATCGTTAAAAGAACTTAACTAAAACATTTGCACTATACATTAGTTATATTGGTCCTAAAAAGTGCCTTGTGAACTATATGGTGCCAAATGTTTAGTTCACATTGCAAAAAGTTCTAACGGGTATCAAAATGTTTATTAGAGTCTAATAAGTAAATAATAAAAGTATAACAGTTAACCAATAAAAGGTTTGTCTGTTATCGTTAAAAGAACTTAACTAAAACATTTGCACTATACATTAGTTATATAGGTCCTAAAAAGTGCCTTGTGAACTATATGGTGCCAAATGTTTAATTCACATTGCAAAAAGTTCGAACGGGTCTCAAAATGTTTATTAGAGTCTAATAAGTAAATAATAAAAGTATAACAGTTAACCAATAAAAGGTTTGTCTGTTATCGTTAAAAAAACTTAACTAAAACATTTGCACTATACATTAGTTATATAGGTCCTAAAAAGTGCCTTGTGAACTATATGGTGCCAAATGTTTAATTCACATTGCAAAAAGTTCTAACGGGTCCCAAAATGTTTATTAGAGACTAATAAGTAAATAATAAAAGTATAACAGTTAACCAATAAAAGGTTTGTCTGTTATCGTTAAAAGAACTTAACTAAAACATTTGCACTATACATTAGTTATATAGGTCCTAAAAAGTGCCTTGTGAACTATATGGTGCCAAATGTTTAATTCACATTGCAAAAAGTTCTAACGGTTCTCAAAATGTTTATTAGAGTCTAATAAGTAAATAATAAAAGTATGACAGTTAACCAATAAAAGGTTTGTCTGTTATCGTTAAAAGAACTTAACTAAAACATTTGCACTATACATTAGTTATATAGGTCCTAAAAAGTGCCTTGTGAACTATATGGTGCCAAATGTTTAATTCACATTGCAAAAAGTTCTAACGTGTCTCAAAATGTTTATTAGAGTCTAATAAGTAAATAATAAAAGTATGACAGTTAACCAATAAACGGTTTGTCTGTTATCGTAAAAAGAACTTAACTAAAACATTTGCACTATACATTAGTTCTATAGTTCCTAAAAAGTGCCTTGTGAACTATATGGTGCCAAATGTGCAATTCACATTGCAAAAAGTTCTAACGTTTTTCAAATGTTTATTAGAGTCTAATAAGTAAATAATAAAAGTATAACAGTTAACCAATAAAAGGTTTGTATGTTATCGTTAAAAGAACTTAACTAAAACATTTGCACTATACATTAGTTATATAGGTCCTAAAAAGTGCCTTGTGAACTATATGGTGCCAAATGTTTAATTCACATTGCAAAAAGTTATAACGGGTCTCAAAATGTTTATTAGAGTCTAATAAGTTAACAATAAAAGTATAAGAGTTAACCAATAAAGTTTGTCTGTTATCGTTAAAAGAACTTAACTAAAACATATGCACTATACAATAGTTATATAGGTCCTAAGAAGAATTTTGTGAAATACTGTATATGGTGCGAAATGTTTAATTCACATTGCAAAAAGTTCTAACGCGTCTCAAAAAGTTTATTGGAGTCTAATAAGTAAATAGTAAAAGTATAATAGTTAACCAATAAAAGGTTTGTCTGTTATCGTTAAAAGATATTAACTACAACATACGCACTATACATTAGTTATATAGGCCCTAAAAAGTGCCTTGTGAACTATATGGTGCAAAATGTTTAATTCACATTGCAAAAAATTCTAACGGGTCCTAACAGGTCTCAAAATGTTTATTAGAGTCTAATAAGTAAATAATAAAAGTATAACAGTTAACCAATAAAAGGTTTGTCTGTTATCGTTAAAAGAACTTAACTAAAACATTTGCACTATACATTAGTTATATAGGTCCTAAAAAGTGCCTTGTGAACTATATGGTGCCAAATGTTTAGTTCACATTGCAAAAAGTTCTAACGGGTCTCAAAATGTTTATTAGAGTCTAATAAGTAAATAATAAAAGTATAACAGTTAACCAATAAAAGGTTTGTCTGTTATCGTTAAAAGAACTTAACTAAAAAATTTGCACTATACATTAGTTATATAGGTCCTAAAAAGTGCCTTGTGAACTATATGGTGCCAAATGTGCAATTCACATTGCAAAAAGTTCTAATGGGTCTCAAAATGTTTATTAAAGTCTAATAAGTAAATAATAAAAGTATAACAGTCAACCAATAAAAGGTTTGTCTGTTATCGTTAAAAGAACTTAACTAAAACATTTGCACTATACATTAGTTATATAGTTCCTAAAAAGTGCCTTGTGAACTATATGGTGCCAAATGTTTAATTCACATTGCAAAAAGTTTTAACGTGTCTCAAATGTTTATTAGAGTCTAATAAGTAAATAATAAAAGTATAACAGTTAACCAATAAAAGGTTTGTCTGTTATCGTTAAAAGAACTTAACTAAAACATTTGCACTATACATTAGTCATATAGGTCCTAAAAAGTGCCTTGTGAACTATATGGTGCCAAATGTTTAATTCACATTGCAAAAAGTTCTAACGGGTCCTAACGGGTCTCAAAATGTTTATTAGAGTCTAATAAGTAAATAATAAAAGTATAACAGTTAACCAATAAAAGGTTTGTCTGTTATCGTTAAAAGAACTTAACTAAAAAATTTGCACTATACATTAGTTATACAGTTCCTAAAAAGTGCCTTGTGAACTATATGGTGCCAAATGTTTAATTCACATTGCAAAAAGTTTTAACGTGTCTCAAATGTTTATTAGAGTCTAATAAGTAAATAATAAAAGTATAACAGTTAACCAATAAAAGGTTTGTCTGTTATCGTTAAAAGAACTTAACTAAAACATTTGCACTATACATTAGTTATACAGTTCCTAAAAAGTGCCTTGTGAACTATATGGTGCCAAATGTTTAATTCACATTGCAAAAAGTTTTAACGTGTCTCAAATGTTTATTAGAGTCTAATAAGTAAATAATAAAAGTATAACAGTTAACCAATAAAAGGTTTGTCTGTTATCGTTAAAAGAACTTAACTAAAACATTTGCACTATACATTAGTTATATAGGTCCTAAAAAGTGCCTTGTGAACTATATGGTGCCAAATGTTTAATTCACATTGCAAAAAGTTCTAACGTGTCTCAAAATGTTTATTAGAGTCTAATAAGTAAATAATAAAAGTATGACAGTTAACCAATAAACGGTTTGTCTGTTATCGTAAAAAGAACTTAACTAAAACATTTGCACTATACATTAGTTCTATAGTTCCTAAAAAGTGCCTTGTGAACTATATGGTGCCAAATGTGCAATTCACATTGCAAAAAGTTCTAACGTTTTTCAAATGTTTATTAGAGTCTAATAAGTAAATAATAAAAGTATAACAGTTAACCAATAAAAGGTTTGTATGTTATCGTTAAAAGAACTTAACTAAAACATTTGCACTATACATTAGTTATATAGGTCCTAAAAAGTGCCTTGTGAACTATATGGTGCCAAATGTTTAATTCACATTGCAAAAAGTTATAACGGGTCTCAAAATGTTTATTAGAGTCTAATAAGTTAACAATAAAAGTATAACAGTTAACCAATAAAGTTTGTCTGTTATCGTTAAAAGAACTTAACTAAAACATATGCACTATACAATAGTTATATAGGTCCTAAGAAGAATTTTGTGAAATACTGTATATGGTGCGAAATGTTTAATTCACATTGCAAAAAGTTCTAACGCGTCTCAAAAAGTTTATTGGAGTCTAATAAGTAAATAGTAAAAGTATAATAGTTAACCAATAAAAGGTTTGTCTGTTATCGCAAAAAGATATTAACTACAACATACGCACTATACATTAGTTATATAGGCCCTAAAAAGTGCCTTGTGAACTATATGGTGCAAAATGTTTAATTCACATTGCAAAAAATTCTAACGAGTCCTAACGGGTCTCAAAATGTTTATTAGAGTCTAATAAGTAAATAATAAAAGTATAACAGTTAACCAATAAAAGGTTTGTCTGTTATCGTTAAAAGAACTTAACTAAAACATTTGCACTATACATTAGTTATATAGGTCCTAAAAAGTGCCTTGTGAACTATGTGGTGCCAAATGTTTAGTTCACATTGCAAAAAGTTCTAACGGGTCTCAAAATGTTTATTAGAGTCTAATAAGTAAATAATAAAAGTATAACAGTTAACCAATAAAAGGTTTGTCTGTTATCGTTAAAAGAACTTAACTAAAACATTTGCACTATACATTAGTTATATAGGTCCTAAAAAGTGCCTTGTGAACTATATGGTGCCAAATGTTTAATTCACATTGCAAAAAGTTATAACGGGTCTCAAAATGTTTATTAGAGACTAATAAATAAATAATAAAAGTATAACAGTTAACCAATAAAAGGTTTGTCTGTTATCGTTAAAAGAACTTAACTAAAACATTTGCACTATACATTAGTTATATAGGTCCTAAAAAGTGCCTTGTGAACTATATGGTGCCGAATGTTTAATTCACATTGCAAAAAGTTCTAACGGATCTCAAAATGTTTATTAGAGTCTAATAAGTAAGTAATAAAAGTATAACAGTTAACCAATAAAAGGTTTGTCTGTTATCGTCAAATAATCTTAACTACAACATGTGCACTATAGTTTAGTTATATAGGTCCTAAAAAGTGCCTTGTGAACTATATGGTGCAAAATGTTTAATTCATATTCCCAAAAGTTCTAACGCGTTTCAAAATGTTTATTAGAGTCTAATAAGTAAACAATAAAAGTATAACAGTTAACCAATAAAGTTTTTCTGTTATCGTTAAAAGAACTTAACTAAGACATATGCACTATACAATAGTTATATAGGTCCTAAGAAGAATTTTGTGAAATACTGTATATGGTGCGAAATGTTTAATTCACATTGCAAAAAGTTCTAACGCGTCTCAAAAAGTTTATTGGAGTCTAATAAGTAAATAGTAAAAGTATAATAGTTAACCAATAAAAGGTTTGTCTGTTATCGTTAAAAGATATTAACTACAACATATGCACTATACATTAGTTATATAGGCCCTAAAAAGTGCCTTGTGAACTATATGGTGCAAAATGTTTAATTCACATTGCAAAAAATTCTAACGGGTCCTAACGGGTCTCAAAATGTTTATTAGAGTCTAATAAGTAAATAATAAAAGTATAACAGTTAACCAATAAAAGGTTTGTCTGTTATCGTTAAAAGAACTTAACTAAATCATTTGCACTATACATTAGTTAAATAGATCCTAAAAAGTGCCTTGTGAACTATATGGTGCAAAATGTTTAATTCATATTCCCAAAAGTTCTAACGCGTTTCAAAATGTTTATTAGAGTCTAATAAGTTAATAATAAAAGTATAACAGTTAACCAATAAAGTTTGTCTGTTATCGTTAAAAGAACTTAACTAAAACATTTGCACTATACATTAGTTATATAGGTATAAAAAAGTGCCTTGTGAACTATATGGTGCCAAATGTTTAGTTCACATTGCAAAAAGTTCTAACGGGTCTCAAAATGTTTATTAGAGTCTAATAAGTAAATAATAAAAGTATAACAGTTAACCAATAAAAGGTTTGTCTGTTATCATTAAAAGAACTTAACTAAAACATTTGCACTATACATTAGTTATATAGGTCCTAAAAAGTGCCTTGTGAACTATATGGTGCCAAATGTTTAATTCACATTGCAAAAAGTTCGAACGGGTCTCAAAATGTTTATTAGCGTCTAATAAGTAAATAATAAAAGTATAACAGTTAACCAATAAAAGGTTTGTCTGTTATCGTTAAAAGAACTTAACTAAAACATTTGCACTATACATTAGTTATATAGGTCTTAAAAGTGCCTTGTGAACTATATGGTGCCAAATGTTTAATTCACATTGCAAAAAGTTCTAACGGGTCTCAAAATGTTTATTAGAGTTTAATAAGTAAATAATAAAAGTATAACAGTTAACCAATAAAAGGTTTGTCTGTTATCGTTAAAAGAACTTAACTAAAACATTTGCACTATACATTAGTTATATAGGTCCTAAAAAGTGCCTTGTGAACTATATGGTGCCAAATGTTTAATTCACATTGCAAAAAACTCTAACGGGTCTCAAAATGTTTATTAGAGTCTAATAAGTAAATAATAAAAGTATAACAGTTAACCAATAAAAGGTTTGTCTGTTATCGTTAAAAGAACTTAACTAAAAAATTTGCACTATACATTAGTTATATAGGTCCTAAAAAGTGCCTTGTGAACTATATGGTGCCAAATGTTTAATTCACATTGCAAAAAGTTCTAACGGGTCCCAAAATGTTTATTAGAGACTAATAAGTAAATAATAAAAGTATAACTGTTAACCAATAAAAGGTTTGTCTGTTATCGTTAAAAGAACTTAACTAAAACATTTGCACTATACATTAGTTATATAGGTCCTAAAAAGTGCCTTGTGAACTATATGGTGCGAAATGTTTAATTCACATTGCAAAAAGTTCTAACGCGTCTCAAAAAGTTTATTGGAGTCTAATAAGTAAATAGTAAAAGTATAATAGTTAACCAATAAAAGGTTTGTCTGTTATCGTTAAAAGATATTAACTACAACATACGCACTATACATTAGTTATATAGGCACTAAAAAGTGCCTTGTGAACTATATGGTGCAAAATGTTTAATTCACATTGCAAAAAGTTCTAACGGGTCCTAACGGGTCTCAAAATGTTTATTAGAGTCTAATAAGTAAATAATAAAAGTATAACAGTTAACCAATAAAAGGTTTGTCTGTTATCGTTAAAAGAACTTAACTAAAACAATTGCACTATACATTAGTTTTATAGTTCCTATAAAGTGCCTTGTGAACTATATGGTGCCAAATGTTTAATTCACATTGCAAAAAGTTTTAACGTGTCTCAAATGTTTATTAGAGTCTAATAAGTAAATAATAAAAGTATAACAGTTAACCAATAAAAGGTTTGTCTGTTATCGTTAAAAGAACTTAACTAAAACATTTGCACTATACATTAGTCATATAGGTCCTAAAAAGTGCCTTGTGAACTATATGGTGCCAAATGTGCAATTCACATTGCAAAAAGTTCTAACGGGTCTCAAAATGTTTATTAGAGTCTAATAAGTAAATAATAAAAGTATAACAGTTAACCAATAAAAGGTTTGTCTGTTATCATTAAAAGAACTTAACTAAAACATTTGCACTATACATTAGTTATATAGGTCCTAAAAAGTGCCTTGTGAACTATATGGTGCCAAATGTTTAATTCACATTGCAAAAAGTTCGAACGGGTCTCAAAATGTTTATTAGCGTCTAATAAGTAAATAATAAAAGTATAACAGTTAACCAATAAAAGGTCTGTCTGTTATCGTTAAAAGAACTTAACTAAAACATTTGCACTATACATTAGTTATATAGGTCTTAAAAGTGCCTTGTGAACTATATGGTGCCAAATGTTTAATTCACATTGCAAAAAGTTCTAACGGGTCTCAAAATGTTTATTAGAGACTAATAAGTAAATAATAAAAGTATAACAGTTAACCAATAAAAGATTTGTCTGTTATCGTTAAAAGAACTTAACTAAAACATTTGCACTATACATTAGTTGTATTGGTCCTAAAAAGTGCCTTGTGAACTATATGGTGCCAAATGTTTAGTTCACATTGCAAAAAGTTCTAACGGGTCTCAAAATGTTTATTAGAGTCTAATAAGTAAATAATAAAAGTATAACAGTTAACCAATAAAAGGTTTGTCTGTTATCGTTAAAAGAACTTAACTAAAACATTTGCACTATACATTAGTTATATAGGTCCTAAAAAGTGCCTTGTGAACTATATGGTGCAAAATGTTTAATTCACATTGCAAAAAGTTCTAACGGGTCCCAAAATGTTTATTAGAGACTAATAAGTAAATAATAAAAGTATAACAGTTAACCAATAAAAGGTTTGTCTGTTATCGTTAAAAGAACTTAACTAAAACATTTGCACTATACATTAGTTATATAGGTCCTAAAAAGTGCCTTGTGAACTATATGGTGCCAAATGTTTAATTCACATTGCAAAAAGTTCTAACGGTTCTCAAAATGTTTATTAGAGTCTAATAAGTAAATAATAAAAGTATGACAGTTAACCAATAAAAGGTTTGTCTGTTATCGTTAAAAGAACTTAACTAAAACATTTGCACTATACATTAGTTATATAGGTCCTAAAAAGTGCCTTGTGAACTATATGGTGCCAAATGTTTAGTTCACATTGCAAAAAGTTCTAACGGGTCTCAAAATGTTTATTAGAGTCTAATAAGTAAATAATAAAAGTATAACAGTTAACCAATAAAAGGTTTGTCTGTTATCGTTAAAAGAACTTAACTAAAACATTTGCACTATACATTAGTTATATAGGTCCTAAAAAGTGCCTTGTGAACTATATGGTGCCAAATGTTTAATTCACATTGCAAAAAGTTATAACGGGTCTCAAAATGTTTATTAGAGACTAATAAATAAATAATAAAAGTATAACAGTTAACCAATAAAAGGTTTGTCTGTTATCGTTAAAAGAACTTAACTAAAACATTTGCACTATACATTAGTTATATAGGTCCAAAAAAGTGCCTTGTGAACTATATGGTGCCGAATGTTTAATTCACATTGCAAAAAGTTCTAACGGATCTCAAAATGTTTATTAGAGTCTAATAAGTAAGTAATAAAAGTATAACAGTTAACCAATAAAAGGTTTGTCTGTTATCGTCAAATAAACTTAACTACAACATGTGCACTATAGTTTAGTTATATAGGTCCTAAAAAGTGCCTTATGAACTATATGGTGCAAAATGTTTAATTCATATTCCCAAAAGTTCTAACGCGTTTCAAAATTTTTATTAGAGTCTAATAAGTAAACAATAAAAGTATAACAGTTAACCAATAAAGTTTTTCTGTTATCGTTAAAAGAACTTAACTAAGACATATGCACTATACAATCGTTATATAGGTCCTAAGAAGAATTTTGTGAAATACTGTATATGGTGCGAAATGTTTAATTCACATTGCAAAAAGTTCTAACGCGTCTCAAAAAGTTTATTGGAGTCTAATAAGTAAATAGTAAAAGTATAATAGTTAACCAATAAAAGGTTTGTCTGTTATCGTTAAAAGATATTAACTACAACATATGCACTATACATTAGTTATATAGGCCCTAAAAAGTGCTTTGTGAACTATATGGTGCAAAATGTTTAATTCACATTGCAAAAAATTCTAACGGGTCCTAACGGGTCTCAAAATGTTTATTAGAGTCTAATAAGTAAATAATAAAAGTATAACAGTTAACCAATAAAAGGTTTGTCTGTTATCGTTAAAAGAACTTAACTAAAACATTTGCACTATACATTAGTTATATAGGTCCTAAAAAGTGCCTTGTGAACTATATGGTGCCAAATGTTTAGTTCACATTGCAAAAAGTTCTAACGGGTCTCAAAATGTTTATTAGAGTCTAATAAGTAAATAATAAAAGTATAACAGTTAACCAATAAAAGGTTTGTCTGTTATCGTTAAAAGAACTTAACTAAAACATTTGCACTATACATTAGTTATATAGGTCCTAAAAAGTGCCTTGTGAACTATATGGTGCCAAATGTTTAATTCACATTGCAAAAAGTTATAACGGGTCTCAAAATGTTTATTAGAGACTAATAAATAAATAATAAAAGTATAACAGTTAACCAATAAAAGGTTTGTCTGTTATCGTTAAAAGAACTTAACTAAAACATTTGCACTATACATTAGTTATATAGGTCCAAAAAAGTGCCTTGTGAACTATATGGTGCCGAATGTTTAATTCACATTGCAAAAAGTTCTAACGGATCTCAAAATGTTTATTAGAGTCTAATAAGTAAGTAATAAAAGTATAACAGTTAACCAATAAAAGGTTTGTCTGTTATCGTCAAATAAACTTAACTACAACATGTGCACTATAGTTTAGTTATATAGGTCCTAAAAAGTGCCTTATGAACTATATGGTGCAAAATGTTTAATTCATATTCCCAAAAGTTCTAACGCGTTTCAAAATGTTTATTAGAGTCTAATAAGTAAACAATAAAAGTATAACAGTTAACCAATAAAGTTTTTCTGTTATCGTTAAAAGAACTTAACTAAGACATATGCACTATACAATCGTTATATAGGTCCTAAGAAGAATTTTGTGAAATACTGTATATGGTGCGAAATGTTTAATTCACATTGCAAAAAGTTCTAACGCGTCTCAAAAAGTTTATTGGAGTCTAATAAGTAAATAGTAAAAGTATAATAGTTAACCAATAAAAGGTTTGTCTGTTATCGTTAAAAGATATTAACTACAACATATGCACTATACATTAGTTATATAGGTCCTAAAAAGTGCCTTGTGAACTATATGGTGCAAAATGTTTAATTCACATTGCAAAAAATTCTAACGGGTCCTAACGGGTCTCAAAATGTTTATTAGAGTCTAATAAGTAAATAATAAAAGTATAACAGTTAACCAATAAAAGGTTTGTCTGTTATCGTTAAAAGAACTTAACTAAATCATTTGCACTATACATTAGTTAAATAGATCCTAAAAAGTGCCTTGTGAACTATATGGTGCAAAATGTTTAATTCATATTCCCAAAAGTTCTAACGCGTTTCAAAATGTTTATTAGAGTCTAATAAGTTAATAATAAAAGTATAACAGTTAACCAATAAAGTTTGTCTGTTATCGTTAAAAGAACTTAACTAAAACATTTGCACTATACATTAGTTATATAGGTATAAAAAAGTGCCTTGTGAACTATATGGTGCCAAATGTTTAGTTCACATTGCAAAAAGTTCTAACGGGTCTCAAAATGTTTATTAGAGTCTAATAAGTAAATAATAAAAGTATAACAGTTAACCAATAAAAGGTTTGTCTGTTATCATTAAAAGAACTTAACTAAAACATTTGCACTATACATTAGTTATATAGGTCCTAAAAAGTGCCTTGTGAACTATATGGTGCCAAATGTTTAATTCACATTGCAAAAAGTTCGAACGGGTCTCAAAATGTTTATTAGCGTCTAATAAGTAAATAATAAAAGTATAACAGTTAACCAATAAAAGGTTTGTCTGTTATCGTTAAAAGAACTTAACTAAAACATTTGCACTATACATTAGTTATATAGGTCTTAAAAGTGCCTTGTGAACTATATGGTGCCAAATGTTTAATTCACATTGCAAAAAGTTCTAACGGGTCTCAAAATGTTTATTAGAGTTTAATAAGTAAATAATAAAAGTATAACAGTTAACCAATAAAAGGTTTGTCTGTTATCGTTAAAAGAACTTAACTAAAACATTTGCACTATACATTAGTTATATAGGTCCTAAAAAGTGCCTTGTGAACTATATGGTGCCAAATGTTTAATTCACATTGCAAAAAACTCTAACGGGTCTCAAAATGTTTATTAGAGTCTAATAAGTAAATAATAAAAGTATAACAGTTAACCAATAAAAGGTTTGTCTGTTATCGTTAAAAGAACTTAACTAAAAAATTTGCACTATACATTAGTTATATAGGTCCTAAAAAGTGCCTTGTGAACTATATGGTGCCAAATGTTTAATTCACATTGCAAAAAGTTCTAACGGGTCCCAAAATGTTTATTAGAGACTAATAAGTAAATATTAAAAGTATAACTGTTAACCAATAAAAGGTTTGTCTGTTATCGTTAAAAGAACTTAACTAAAACATTTGCACTATACATTAGTTATATAGGTCCTAAAAAGTGCCTTGTGAACTATATGGTGCGAAATGTTTAATTCACATTGCAAAAAGTTCTAACGCGTCTCAAAAAGTTTATTGGAGTCTAATAAGTAAATAGTAAAAGTATAATAGTTAACCAATAAAAGGTTTGTCTGTTATCGTTAAAAGATATTAACTACAACATACGCACTATACATTAGTTATATAGGCACTAAAAAGTGCCTTGTGAACTATATGGTGCAAAATGTTTAATTCACATTGCAAAAAGTTCTAACGGGTCCTAACGGGTCTCAAAATGTTTATTAGAGTCTAATAAGTAAATAATAAAAGTATAACAGTTAACCAATAAAAGGTTTGTCTGTTATCGTTAAAAGAACTTAACTAAAACAATTGCACTATACATTAGTTTTATAGTTCCTATAAAGTGCCTTGTGAACTATATGGTGCCAAATGTTTAATTCACATTGCAAAAAGTTTTAACGTGTCTCAAATGTTTATTAGAGTCTAATAAGTAAATAATAAAAGTATAACAGTTAACCAATAAAAGGTTTGTCTGTTATCGTTAAAAGAACTTAACTAAAACATTTGCACTATACATTAGTCATATAGGTCCTAAAAAGTGCCTTGTGAACTATATGGTGCCAAATGTTTAATTCACATTGCAAAAAGTTCTAACGGGTCTCAAAATGTTTATTAGAGTCTAATAAGTAAATAATAAAAGTATAACAGTTAACCAATAAAAGGTTTGTCTGTTATCATTAAAAGAACTTAACTAAAACATTTGCATTATACATTAGTTATATAGGTCCTAAAAAGTGCCTTGTGAACTATATGGTGCCAAATGTTTAATTCACATTGCAAAAAGTTCGAACGGGTCTCAAAATGTTTATTAGCGTCTAATAAGTAAATAATAAAAGTATAACAGTTAACCAATAAAAGGTCTGTCTGTTATCGTTAAAAGAACTTAACTAAAACATTTGCACTATACATTAGTTATATAGGTCTTAAAAGTGCCTTGTGAACTATATGGTGCCAAATGTTTAATTCACATTGCAAAAAGTTCTAACGGGTCTCAAAATGTTTATTAGAGACTAATAAGTAAATAATAAAAGTATAACAGTTAACCAATAAAAGATTTGTCTGTTATCGTTAAAAGAACTTAACTAAAACATTTGCACTATACATTAGTTATATTGGTCCTAAAAAGTGCCTTGTGAACTATATGGTGCCAAATGTTTAGTTCACATTGCAAAAAGTTCTAACGGGTCTCAAAATGTTTATTAGAGTCTAATAAGTAAATAATAAAAGTATAACAGTTAACCAATAAAAGGTTTGTCTGTTATCGTTAAAAGAACTTAACTAAAACATTTGCACTATACATTAGTTATATAGGTCCTAAAAAGTGCCTTGTGAACTATATGGTGCCAAATGTTTAATTCACATTGCAAAAAGTTCTAACGGTTCTCAAAATGTTTATTAGAGTCTAATAAGTAAATAATAAAAGTATGACAGTTAACCAATAAAAGGTTTGTCTGTTATCGTTAAAAGAACTTAACTAAAACATTTGCACTATACATTAGTTATATAGGTCCTAAAAAGTGCCTTGTGAACTATATGGTGCCAAATGTTTAATTCACATTGCAAAAAGTTCTAACGTGTCTCAAAATGTTTATTAGAGTCTAATAAGTAAATAATAAAAGTATGACAGTTAACCAATAAACGGTTTGTCTGTTATCGTAAAAAGAACTTAACTAAAACATTTGCACTATACATTAGTTCTATAGTTCCTAAAAAGTGCCTTGTGAACTATATGGTGCCAAATGTGCAATTCACATTGCAAAAAGTTCTAACGTTTTTCAAATGTTTATTAGAGTCTAATAAGTAAATAATAAAAGTATAACAGTTAACCAATAAAAAGTTTGTCTGTTATCGTTAAAAGAACTTAACTAAAACATATGCACTATACAATAGTTATATAGGTCCTAAGAAGAATTTTGTGAAATACTGTATATGGTGCGAAATGTTTAATTCACATTGCAAAAAGTTCTAACGCGTCTCAAAAAGTTTATTGGAGTCTAATAAGTAAATAGTAAAAGTATAATAGTTAACCAATAAAAGGTTTGTCTGTTATCGTTAAAAGATATTAACTACAACATACGCACTATACATTAGTTATATAGGCCCTAAAAAGTGCCTTGTGAACTATATGGTGCAAAATGTTTAATTCACATTGCAAAAAGTTCTAACGGGTCCTAACGGGTCTCAAAATGTTTATTAGAGTCTAATAAGTAAATAATAAAAGTATAACAGTTAACCAATAAAAGGTTTGTCTGTTATCGTTAAAAGAACTTAACTAAAACATTTGCACTATACATTAGTTATATAGGTCCTAAAAAGTGCCTTGTGAACTATATGGTGCCAAATGTTTAGTTCACATTGCAAAAAGTTCTAACGGGTCTCAAAATGTTTATTAGAGTCTAATAAGTAAATAATAAAAGTATAACAGTTAACCAATAAAAGGTTTGTCTGTTATCGTTAAAAGAACTTAACTAAAACATTTGCACTATACATTAGTTATATAGTTCCTAAAAAGTGCCTTGTGAACTATATGGTGCCAAATGTTTAATTCACATTGCAAAAAGTTATAACGGGTCTCAAAATGTTTATTAGAGTCTAATAAGTAAATAATAAAAGTATAACAGTTAACCAATAAAAGGTTTGTCTGTTATCGTTAAAAGAACTTAACTAAAAAATTTGCACTATACATTAGTTATATAGGTCCTAAAAAGTGCCTTGTGAACTATATGGTGCCAAATGTGCAATTCACATTGCAAAAAGTTCTAACGGGTCTCAAAATGTTTATTAGAGTCTAATAAGTAAATAATAAAAGTATAACAGTTAACCAATAAAAGGTTTGTCTGTTATCGTTAAAAGAACTTAACTAAAACATTTGCACTATACATTAGTTATATAGGTCCTAAAAAGTGCCTTGTGAACTATATGGTGCCAAATGTTTAATTCACATTGCAAAAAGTTCTAACGGGTCTCAAAATGTTTATTAGAGTCTAATAAGTAAATAATAAAAGTATAACAGTTAACCAATAAAAGGTTTGTCTGTTATCGTTAAAAGAACTTAACTAAAACATTTGCACTATACATTAGTTATATAGGTCCTAAAAAGTGCCTTGTGAACTATATGGTGCCAAATGTTTAATTCACATTGCAAAAAGTTCGAACGGGTCTCAAAATGTTTATTAGAGTCTAATAAGTAAATAATAAAAGTATAACAGTTAACCAATAAAAGGTTTGTCTGTTATCGTTAAAAGAACTTAACTAAAACATTTGCACTATACATTAGTTATATAGGTCCTAAAAAGTGCCTTGTGAACTATATGGTGCCAAATGTTTAATTCACATTGCAAAAAGTTCTAACGGGTCCCAAAATGTTTATTAGAGACTAATAAGTAAATAATAAAAGTATAACAGTTAACCAATAAAAGGTTTGTCTGTTATCGTTAAAAGAACTTAACTAAAACATTTGCACTATACATTAGTTATATAGGTCCTAAAAAGTGCCTTGTGAACTATATGGTGCCAAATGTTTAATTCAAATTGCAAAAAGTTCTAACGGTTCTCAAAATGTTTATTAGAGTCTAATAAGTAAATAATAAAAGTATGACAGTTAACCACTAAAAGGTTTGTCTGTTATCGTTAAAAGAACTTAACTAAAACATTTGCACTATACATTAGTTATATAGGTCCTAAAAAGTGCCTTGTGAACTATATGGTGCCAAATGTTTAATTCACATTGCAAAAAGTTCTAACGTGTCTCAAAATGTTTATTAGAGTCTAATAAGTAAATGATAAAAGTATGACAGTTAACCAATAAAAGGTTTGTCTGTTATCGTTAAAAGAACTTAACTAAAACATTTGCACTATACATTAGTTCTATAGTTCCTAAAAAGTGCCTTGTGAACTATATGGTGCCAAATGTGCAATTCACATTGCAAAACGTTCTAACGTTTTTCAAATGTTTATTAGAGTCTAATAAGTAAATAATAAAAGTATAACAGTTAACCAATAAAAGGTTTGTCTGTTATCATTAAAAGAACTTAACTAAAACATTTGCACTATACATTAGTTATATAGGTCTTAAAAGTGCCTTGTGAACTATATGGTGCCAAATGTTTAATTCACATTGCAAAAAGTTCTAACGGGTCTCAAAATGTTTATTAGAGACTAATAAGTAAATAATAAAAGTATAACAGTTAACCAATAAAAGATTTGTCTGTTATCGTTAAAAGAACTTAACTAAAAAATTTGCACTATACATTAGTTATATTGGTCCTAAAAAGTGCCTTGTGAACTATATGGTGCCAAATGTTTAGTTCACATTGCAAAAAGTTCTAACGGGTCTCAAAATGTTTATTAGAGTCTAATAAGTAAATAATAAAAGTATAACAGTTAACCAATAAAAGGTTTGTCTGTTATCGTTAAAAGAACTTAACTAAAACATTTGCACTATACATTAGTTATATAGGTCCTAAAAAGTGCCTTGTGAACTATATGGTGCCAAATGTTTAATTCACATTGCAAAAAGTTCGAACGGGTCTCAAAATGTTTATTAGAGTCTAATAAGTAAATAATAAAAGTATAACAGTTAACCAATAAAAGGTTTGTCTGTTATCGTTAAAAGAACTTAACTAAAACATTTGCACTATACATTAGTTATATAGGTCCTAAAAAGTGCCTTGTGAACTATATGGTGCCAAATGTTTAATTCACATTGCAAAAAGTTCTAACGGGTCCCAAAATGTTTATTAGAGACTAATAAGTAAATAATAAAAGTATAACAGTTAACTAATAAAAGGTTTGTCTGTTATCGTTAAAAGAACTTAACTAAAACATTTGCACTATACATTAGTTATATAGGTCCTAAAAAGTGCCTTGTGAACTATATGGTGCCAAATGTTTAATTCAAATTGCAAAAAGTTCTAACGGTTCTCAAAATGTTTATTAGAGTCTAATAAGTAAATAATAAAAGTATGACAGTTAACCACTAAAAGGTTTGTCTGTTATCGTTAAAAGAACTTAACTAAAACATTTGCACTATACATTAGTTATATAGGTCCTAAAAAGTGCCTTGTGAACTATATGGTGCCAAATGTTTAATTCACATTGCAAAAAGTTCTAACGTGTCTCAAAATGTTTATTAGAGTCTAATAAGTAAATGATAAAAGTATGACAGTTAACCAATAAAAGGTTTGTCTGTTATCGTTAAAAGAACTTAACTAAAACATTTGCACTATACATTAGTTCTATAGTTCCTAAAAAGTGCCTTGTGAACTATATGGTGCCAAATGTGCAATTCACATTGCAAAAAGTTCTAACGTTTTTCAAATGTTTATTAGAGTCTAATAAGTAAATAATAAAAGTATAACAGTTAACCAATAAAAGGTTTGTATGTTATCGTTAAAAGAACTTAACTAAAACATTTGCACTATACATTAGTTATATAGGTCCTAAAAAGTGCCTTGTGAACTATATGGTGCCAAATGTTTAATTCACATTGCAAAAAGTTCTAACGGGTCTCAAAATGTTTATTAGAGTCTAATAAGTAAATAATAAAAGTATAACAGTTAACCAATAAAAGGTTTGTCTGTTATCGTTAAAAGAACTTAACTAAAACATTTGCACTATACATTAGTTATATAGGTCCTAAAAAGTGCCTTGTGAACTATATGGTGCCAAATGTTTAATTCACATTGCAAAAAGTTCGAACGGGTCTCAAAATGTTTATTAGAGACTAATAAGTAAATAATAAAAGTATAACAGTTAACCAATAAAAGGTTTGTCTGTTATCGTTAAAAGAACTTAACTAAAACATTTGCACTATACATTAGTTATATAGGTCCTAAAAAGTGCCTTGTGAACTATATGGTGCCAAATGTTTAATTCACATTGCAAAAAGTTCTAACGGGTCTCAAAATGTTTATTAGAGTCTAATAAGTAAATAATAAAAGTATAACAGTTAACCAATAAAAGGTTTGTCTGTTATCGTTAAAAGAACTTAACTAAAACATTTGCACTATACATTAGTTATATAGGTCCTAAAAAGTGCCTTGTGAACTATATGGTGCCAAATGTTTAATTCACATTGCAAAAAGTTCTAACGGGTCTCAAAATGTTTATTAGAGTCTAATAAGTTAACAATAAAAGTATAACAGTTAACCAATAAAGATTTGTCTGTTATCGTTAAAAGAACTTAACTAAAACATATGCACTATACAATAGTTATATAGGTCCTAAGAAGAATTTTGTGAAATACTGTATATGGTGCGAAATGTTTAATTCACATTGCAAAAAGTTCTAACGCGTCTCAAAAAGTTTATTGGAGTCTAATAAGTAAATAGTAAAAGTTTAATAGTTAACCAATAAAAGGTTTGTCTGTTATCGTTAAAAGATATTAACTACAACATACGCACTATACATTAGTTATATAGGCCCTAAAAAGTGCCTTGTGAACTATATGGTACAAAATGTTTAATTAACATTGCAAAAAATTCTAACGGGTCCTAACGGGTCTCAAAATGTTTATTAGAGTCTAATAAGTAAATAATAAAAGTATAACAGTTAACCAATAAAAGGTTTGTCTGTTATCGTTAAAAGAACTTAACTAAAACATTTGCACTATACATTAGTTCTATAGTTCCTAAAAAGTGCCTTGTGAACTATATGGTGCCAAATGTGCAATTCACATTGCAAAAAGTTGTAACGTTTTTCAAATGTTTATTAGAGTCTAATAAGTAAATAATAAAAGTATAACAGTTAACCAATAAAAGGTTTGTATGTTATCGTTAAAAGAACTTAACTAAAACATTTGCACTATACATTAGTTATATAGGTCCTAAAAAGTGCCTTGTGAACTATATGGTGCCAAATGTTTAATTCACATTGCAAAAAGTTATAACGGGTCTCAAAATGTTTATTAGAGTCTAATAAGTAAATAATAAAAGTATAACAGTTAACCAATAAAAGGTTTGTCTGTTATCGTTAAAAGAATTTAACTAAAACATTTGCACTATACATTAGTTATATAGGTCCTAAAAAGTGCCTTGTGAACTATATGGTGCCAAATGTTTAATTCACATTGCAAAAAGTTCGAACGGGTCTCAAAATGTTTATTAGAGACTAATAAGTAAATAATAAAAGTATAACAGTTAACCAATAAAAGGTTTGTCTGTTATCGTTAAAAGAACTTAACTAAAACATTTGCACTATACATTAGTTATATAGGTCCTAAAAAGTGCCTTGTGAACTATATGGTGCCAAATGTTTAATTCACATTGCAAAAACTTCTAACGGGTCTCAAAATGTTTATTAGAGTCTAATAAGTAAATAATAAAAGTATAACAGTTAACCAATAAAAGGTTTGTCTGTTATCGTTAAAAGATATTAACTACAACATACGCACTATACATTAGTTATATAGGCCCTAAAAAGTGCCTTGTGAACTATATGGTACAAAATGTTTAATTAACATTGCAAAAAATTCTAACGGGTCCTAACGGGTCTCAAAATGTTTATTAGAGTCTAATAAGTAAATAATAAAAGTATAACAGTTAACCAATAAAAGGTTTGTCTGTTATCGTTAAAAGAACTTAACTAAAACATTTGCACTATACATTAGTTCTATAGTTCCTAAAAAGTGCCTTGTGAACTATATGGTGCCAAATGTGCAATTCACATTGCAAAAAGTTCGAACGGGTCTCAAAATGTTTATTAGAGTCTAATAAGTAAATAATAAAAGTATAACAGTTAACCAATAAAAGGTTTGTATGTTATCGTTAAAAGAACTTAACTAAAACATTTGCACTATACATTAGTTATATAGGTCCTAAAAAGTGCCTTGTGAACTATATGGTGCCAAATGTTTAATTCACATTGCAAAAAGTTATAACGGGTCTCAAAATGTTTATTAGAGTCTAATAAGTAAATAATAAAAGTATAACAGTTAACCAATAAAAGGTTTGTCTGTTATCGTTAAAAGAATTTAACTAAAACATTTGCACTATACATTAGTTATATAGGTCCTAAAAAGTGCCTTGTGAACTATATGGTGCCAAATGTTTAATTCACATTGCAAAAAGTTCGAACGGGTCTCAAAATGTTTATTAGAGACTAATAAGTAAATAATAAAAGTATAACAGTTAACCAATAAAAGGTTTGTCTGTTATCGTTAAAAGAACTTAACTAAAACATTTGCACTATACATTAGTTATATAGGTCCTAAAAAGTGCCTTGTGAACTATATGGTGCCAAATGTTTAATTCACATTGCAAAAACTTCTAACGGGTCTCAAAATGTTTATTAGAGTCTAATAAGTAAATAATAAAAGTATAACAGTTAACCAATAAAAGGTTTGTCTGTTATCGTTAAAAGAACTTAACTAAAACATTTGCACTATACATTAGTTATATAGGTCCTAAAAAGTGCCTTGTGAACTATATGGTGCCAAATGTTTAATTCACATTGCAAAAAGTTCTAACGGGTCTCAAAATGTTTATTAGAGTCTAATAAGTTAACAATAAAAGTATAACAGTTAACCAATAAAGATTTGTCTGTTATTGTTAAAAGAACTTAACTAAAACATATGCACTATACAATAGTTATATAGGTCCTAAGAAGAATTTTGTGAAATACTGTATATGGTGCGAAATGTTTAATTCACATTGCAAAAAGTTCTAACGCGTCTCAAAAAATTTATTGGAGTCTAATAAGTAAATAGTAAAAGTATAATAGTTAACCAATAAAAGGTTTGTCTGTTATCGTTAAAAGATATTAACTACAACATACGCACTATACATTAGTTATATAGGCCCTAAAAAGTGCCTTGTGAACTATATGGTGCCAAATGTTTAATTCACATTGCAAAAAATTCTAACGGGTCCTAACGGGTCTCAAAATGTTTATTAGAGTCTAATAAGTAAATAATAAAAGTATAACAGTTAACCAATAAACGGTTTGTCTGTTATCGTTAAAAAAACTTAACTAAAACATTTGCACTATACATTAGTTATATAGGTCCTAAAAAGTGCCTTGTGAACTATATGGTGCCAAATGTTTAGTTCACATTGCAAAAAGTTCTAACGGGTCTCAAAATGTTTATTAGAGTCTAATAAGTAAATAATAAAAGTATAACAGTTAACCAATAAAAGGTTTGTCTGTTATCGTTAAAAGAACTTAACTAAAACATTTGCACTATACATTAGTTATATAGGTCCTAAAAAGTGCCTTGTGAACTATATGGTGCCAAATGTTTAATTCACATTGCAAAAAGTTCTAACGGGTCTCAAAATGTTTATTAGAGTCTAATAAGTAAATAATAAAAGTATAACAGTTAACCAATAAAAGGTTTGTCTGTTATCGTTAAAAGAACTTAACTAAAAAATTTGCACTATACATTAGTTATATAGGTCCTAAAAAGTGCCTTGTGAACTATATGGTGCCAAATGTGCAATTCACATTGCAAAAAGTTCTAACGGGTCTCAAAATGTTTATTAGAGTCTAATAAGTAAATAATAAAAGTATAACAGTTAACCAATAAAAGGTTTGTCTGTTATCGTTAAAAGAACTTAACTAAAACATTTGCACTATACATTAGTTATATAGTTCCTAAAAAGTGCCTTGTGAACTATATGGTGCCAAATGTTTAATTCACATTGCAAAAAGTTTTAACGTGTCTCAAATGTTTATTAGAGTCTAATAAGTAAATAATAAAAGTATAACAGTTAACCAATAAAAGGTTTGTCTGTTATCGTTAAAAGAACTTAACTAAAACATTTGCACTATACATTAGTTATATAGGTCCTAAAAAGTGCCTTGTGAACTATATGGTGCCAAATGTTTAATTCACATTGCAAAAAGTTCTAACGGGTCTCAAAATGTTTATTAGAGTCTAATAAGTAAATAATAAAAGTATAACAGTTAACCAATAAAAGGTTTGTCTGTTATCATTAAAAGAACTTAACTAAAACATTTGCACTATACATTAGTTATATAGGTCCTAAAAAGTGCCTTGTGAACTATATGGTGCCAAATGTTTAATTCACATTGCAAAAAGTTTGAACGGGTCTCAAAATGTTTATTAGCGTCTAATAAGTAAATAATAAAAGTATAACAGTTAACCAATAAAAGGTTTGTCTGTTATCGTTAAAAGAACTTAACTAAAACATTTGCACTATACATTAGTTATATAGGTCTTAAAAGTGCCTTGTGAACTATATGGTGCCAAATGTTTAATTCACATTGCAAAAAGTTCTAACGGGTCTCAAAATGTTTATTAGAGACTAATAAGTAAATAATAAAAGTATAACAGTTAACCAATAAAAGATTTGTCTGTTATCGTTAAAAGAACTTAACTAAAACATTTGCACTATACATTAGTTATATTGGTCCTAAAAAGTGCCTTGTGAACTATATGGTGCCAAATGTTTAGTTCACATTGCAAAAAGTTCTAACGGGTCTCAAAATGTTTATTAGAGTCTAATAAGTAAATAATAAAAGTATAACAGTTAACCAATAAAAGGTTTGTCTGTTATCGTTAAAAGAACTTAACTAAAACATTTGCACTATACATTAGTTATATAGGTCCTAAAAAGTGCCTTGTGAACTATATGGTGCCAAATGTTTAATTCACATTGCAAAAAGTTCGAACGGGTCTCAAAATGTTTATTAGAGTCTAATAAGTAAATAATAAAAGTATAACAGTTAACCAATAAAAGGTTTGTCTGTTATCGTTAAAAGAACTTAACTAAAACATTTGCACTATACATTAGTTATATAGGTCCTAAAAAGTGCCTTGTGAACTATATGGTGCCAAATGTTTAATTCACATTGCAAAAAGTTCTAACGGGTCCCAAAATGTTTATTAGAGACTAATAAGTAAATAATAAAAGTATAACAGTTAACCAATAAAAGGTTTGTCTGTTATCGTTAAAAGAACTTAACTAAAACATTTGCACTATACATTAGTTATATAGGTCCTAAAAAGTGCCTTGTGAACTATATGGTGCCAAATGTTTAATTCACATTGCAAAAAGTTCTAACGGGTCTCAAAATGTTTATTAGAGTCTAATAAGTAAATAATAAAAGTATGACAGTTAACCAATAAACGGTTTGTCTGTTATCGTTAAAAGAACTTAACTAAAACATTTGCACTATACATTAGTTATATAGGTCCTAAAAAGTGCCTTGTGAACTATATGGTGCCAAATGTTTAATTCACATTGCAAAAAGTTCTAACGTGTCTCAAAATGTTTATTAGAGACTAATAAGTAAATAATAAAAGTATAACAGTTAACCAATAAAAGGTTTGTCTGTTATCGTTAAAAGAACTTAACTAAAACATTTGCACTATACATTAGTTATATAGGTCCTAAAAAGTGCCTTGTGAACTATATGGTGCCAAATGTTTAATTCACATTGCAAAAACTTCTAACGGGTCTCAAAATGTTTATTAGAGTCTAATAAGTAAATAATAAAAGTATAACAGTTAACCAATAAAAGGTTTGTCTGTTATCGTTAAAAGAACTTAACTAAAACATTTGCACTATACATTAGTTATATAGGTCCTAAAAAGTGCCTTGTGAACTATATGGTGCCAAATGTTTAATTCACATTGCAAAAAGTTCTAACGGGTCTCAAAATGTTTATTAGAGTCTAATAAGTTAACAATAAAAGTATAACAGTTAACCAATAAAGATTTGTCTGTTATTGTTAAAAGAACTTAACTAAAACATATGCACTATACAATAGTTATATAGGTCCTAAGAAGAATTTTGTGAAATACTGTATATGGTGCGAAATGTTTAATTCACATTGCAAAAAGTTCTAACGCGTCTCAAAAAATTTATTGGAGTCTAATAAGTAAATAATAAAAGTATAATAGTTAACCAATAAAAGGTTTGTCTGTTATCGTTAAAAGATATTAACTACAACATACGCACTATACATTAGTTATATAGGCCCTAAAAAGTGCCTTGTGAACTATATGGTGCCAAATGTTTAATTCACATTGCAAAAAATTCTAACGGGTCCTAACGGGTCTCAAAATGTTTATTAGAGTCTAATAAGTAAATAATAAAAGTATAACAGTTAACCAATAAACGGTTTGTCTGTTATCGTTAAAAAAACTTAACTAAAACATTTGCACTATACATTAGTTATATAGGTCCTAAAAAGTGCCTTGTGAACTATATGGTGCCAAATGTTTAGTTCACATTGCAAAAAGTTCTAACGGGTCTCAAAATGTTTATTAGAGTCTAATAAGTAAATAATAAAAGTATAACAGTTAACCAATAAAAGGTTTGTCTGTTATCGTTAAAAGAACTTAACTAAAACATTTGCACTATACATTAGTTATATAGGTCCTAAAAAGTGCCTTGTGAACTATATGGTGCCAAATGTTTAATTCACATTGCAAAAAGTTATAACGGGTCTCAAAATGTTTATTAGAGTCTAATAAGTAAATAATAAAAGTATAACAGTTAACCAATAAAAGGTTTGTCTGTTATCGTTAAAAGAACTTAACTAAAAAATTTGCACTATACATTAGTTATATAGGTCCTAAAAAGTGCCTTGTGAACTATATGGTGCCAAATGTGCAATTCACATTGCAAAAAGTTCTAACGGGTCTCAAAATGTTTATTAGAGTCTAATAAGTAAATAATAAAAGTATAACAGTTAACCAATAAAAGGTTTGTCTGTTATCGTTAAAAGAACTTAACTAAAACATTTGCACTATACATTAGTTATATAGTTCCTAAAAAGTGCCTTGTGAACTATATGGTGCCAAATGTTTAATTCACATTGCAAAAAGTTTTAACGTGTCTCAAATGTTTATTAGAGTCTAATAAGTAAATAATAAAAGTATAACAGTTAACCAATAAACGGTTTGTCTGTTATCGTTAAAAAAACTTAACTAAAACATTTGCACTATACATTAGTTATATAGGTCCTAAAAAGTGCCTTGTGAACTATATGGTGCCAAATGTTTAGTTCACATTGCAAAAAGTTCTAACGGGTCTCAAAATGTTTATTAGAGTCTAATAAGTAAATAATAAAAGTATAACAGTTAACCAATAAAAGGTTTGTCTGTTATCGTTAAAAGAACTTAACTAAAACATTTGCACTATACATTAGTTATATAGGTCCTAAAAAGTGCCTTGTGAACTATATGGTGCCAAATGTTTAATTCACATTGCAAAAAGTTATAACGGGTCTCAAAATGTTTATTAGAGTCTAATAAGTAAATAATAAAAGTATAACAGTTAACCAATAAAAGGTTTGTCTGTTATCGTTAAAAGAACTTAACTAAAAAATTTGCACTATACATTAGTTATATAGGTCCTAAAAAGTGCCTTGTGAACTATATGGTGCCAAATGTGCAATTCACATTGCAAAAAGTTCTAACGGGTCTCAAAATGTTTATTAGAGTCTAATAAGTAAATAATAAAAGTATAACAGTTAACCAATAAAAGGTTTGTCTGTTATCGTTAAAAGAACTTAACTAAAACATTTGCACTATACATTAGTTATATAGTTCCTAAAAAGTGCCTTGTGAACTATATGGTGCCAAATGTTTAATTCACATTGCAAAAAGTTTTAACGTGTCTCAAATGTTTATTAGAGTCTAATAAGTAAATAATAAAAGTATAACAGTTAACCAATAAAAGGTTTGTCTGTTATCGTTAAAAGAACTTAACTAAAACATTTGCACTATACATTAGTCATATAGGTCCTAAAAAGTGCCTTGTGAACTATATGGTGCCAAATGTTTAATTCACATTGCAAAAAGTTCTAACGGGTCTCAAAATGTTTATTAGAGTCTAATAAGTAAATAATAAAAGTATAACAGTTAACCAATAAAAGGTTTGTCTGTTATCATTAAAAGAACTTAACTAAAACATTTGCACTATACATTAGTTATATAGGTCCTAAAAAGTGCCTTGTGAACTATATGGTGCCAAATGTTTAATTCACATTGCAAAAAGTTTGAACGGGTCTCAAAATGTTTATTAGCGTCTAATAAGTAAATAATAAAAGTATAACAGTTAACCAATAAAAGGTTTGTCTGTTATCGTTAAAAGAACTTAACTAAAACATTTGCACTATACATTAGTTATATAGGTCTTAAAAGTGCCTTGTGAACTATATGGTGCCAAATGTTTAATTCACATTGCAAAAAGTTCTAACGGGTCTCAAAATGTTTATTAGAGACTAATAAGTAAATAATAAAAGTATAACAGTTAACCAATAAAAGATTTGTCTGTTATCGTTAAAAGAACTTAACTAAAACATTTGCACTATACATTAGTTATATTGGTCCTAAAAAGTGCCTTGTGAACTATATGGTGCCAAATGTTTAGTTCACATTGCAAAAAGTTCTAACGGGTCTCAAAATGTTTATTAGAGTCTAATAAGTAAATAATAAAAGTATAACAGTTAACCAATAAAAGGTTTGTCTGTTATCGTTAAAAGAACTTAACTAAAACATTTGCACTATACATTAGTTATATAGGTCCTAAAAAGTGCCTTGTGAACTATATGGTGCCAAATGTTTAATTCACATTGCAAAAAGTTCTAACGGGTCTCAAAATGTTTATTAGAGTCTAATAAGTAAATAATAAAAGTATGACAGTTAACCAATAAACGGTTTGTCTGTTATCGTTAAAAGAACTTAACTAAAACATTTGCACTATACATTAGTTATATAGGTCCTAAAAAGTGCCTTGTGAACTATATGGTGCCAAATGTTTAATTCACATTGCAAAAAGTTCTAACGTGTCTCAAAATGTTTATTAGAGTCTAATAAGTAAATAATAAAAGTATGACAGTTAACCAATAAACGGTTTGTCTGTTATCGTTAAAAGAACTTAACTAAAACATTTGCACTATACATTAGTTCTATAGTTCCTAAAAAGTGCCTTGTGAACTATATGGTGCCAAATGTGCAATTCACATTGCAAAAAGTTCTAACGTTTTTCAAATGTTTATTAGAGTCTAATAAGTAAATAATAAAAGTATAACAGTTAACCAATAAAAGGTTTGTATGTTATCGTTAAAAGAACTTAACTAAAACATTTGCACTATACATTAGTTATATAGGTCCTAAAAAGTGCCTTGTGAACTATATGGTGCCAAATGTTTAATTCACATTGCAAAAAGTTATAACGGGTCTCAAAATGTTTATTAGAGTCTAATAAGTAAATAATAAAAGTATAACAGTTAACCAATAAAAGGTTTGTCTGTTATCGTTAAAAGAACTTAACTAAAACATTTGCACTATACATTAGTTATATAGGTCCTAAAAAGTGCCTTGTGAACTATATGGTGCCAAATGTTTAATTCACATTGCAAAAAGTTCGAACGGGTCTCAAAATGTTTATTAGAGACTAATAAGTAAATAATAAAAGTATAACAGTTAACCAATAAAAGGTTTGTCTGTTATCGTTAAAAGAACTTAACTAAAACATTTGCACTATACATTAGTTATATAGGTCCTAAAAAGTGCCTTGTGAACTATATGGTGCCAAATGTTTAATTCACATTGCAAAAAGTTCTAACGGGTCTCAAAATGTTTATTAGAGTCTAATAAGTAAATAATAAAAGTATAACAGTTAACCAATAAAAGGTTTGTCTGTTATCGTTAAAAGAACTTAACTAAAACATTTGCACTATACATTAGTTATATAGGTCCTAAAAAGTGCCTTGTGAACTATATGGTGCCAAATGTTTAATTCACATTGCAAAAAGTTCTAACGGGTCCCAAAATGTTTATTAGAGTCTAATAAGTAAATAATAAAAGTATAACAGTTAACCAATAAAAGGTTTGTCTGTTATCGTTAAAAGATCTTAACTAAAACATTTGCACTATACATTAGTTATATAGGTCCTAAAAAGTGCCTTGTGAACTATATGGTGCCAAATGTTTAATTCACATTGCAAAAAGTTCTAACGGGTCTCAAAATGTTTATTAGAGTCTAATAAGTAAATAATAAAAGTATGACAGTTAACCAATAAAAGGTTTGTCTGTTATCGTTAAAAGAACTTAACTAAAACATTTGCACTATACATTAGTTATATAGGTCCTAAAAAGTGCCTTGTGAACTATATGGTGCCAAATGTTTAATTCACATTGCAAAAAGTTCTAACGTGTCTCAAAATGTTTATTAGAGTCTAATAAGTAAATAATAAAAGTATGACAGTTAACCAATAAACGGTTTGTCTGTTATCGTTAAAAGAACTTAACTAAAACATTTGCACTATACATTAGTTCTATAGTTCCTAAAAAGTGCCTTGTGAACTATATGGTGCCAAATGTGCAATTCACATTGCATAAAGTTCTAACGTTTTTCAAATGTTTATTAGAGTCTAATAAGTAAATAATAAAAGTATAACAGTTAACCAATAAAAGGTTTGTATGTTATCGTTAAAAGAACTTAACTAAAACATTTGCACTATACATTAGTTATATAGGTCCTAAAAAGTGCCTTGTGAACTATATGGTGCCAAATGTTTAATTCACATTGCAAAAAGTTATAACGGGTCTCAAAATGTTTATTAGAGTCTAATAAGTAAATAATAAAAGTATAACAGTTAACCAATAAAAGGTTTGTCTGTTATCGTTAAAAGAACTTAACTAAAACATTTGCACTATACATTAGTTATATAGGTCCTAAAAAGTGCCTTGTGAACTATATGGTGCCAAATGTTTAATTCACATTGCAAAAAGTTCGAACGGGTCTCTAAATGTTTATTAGAGACTAATAAGTAAATAATAAAAGTATAACAGTTAACCAATAAAAGGTTTGTCTGTTATCGTTAAAAGAACTTAACTAAAACATTTGCACTATACATTAGTTATATAGGTCCTAAAAAGTGCCTTGTGAACTATATGGTGCCAAATGTTTAATTCACATTGCAAAAAGTTCTAACGGGTCTCAAAATGTTTATTAGAGTCTAATAAGTAAATAATAAAAGTATAACAGTTAACCAATAAAAGGTTTGTCTGTTATCGTTAAAAGAACTTAACTAAAACATTTGCACTATACATTAGTTATATAGGTCCTAAAAAGTGCCTTGTGAACTATATGGTGCCAAATGTTTAATTCACATTGCAAAAAGTTCTAACGTGTCTTAAAATGTTTATTAGAGTCTAATAAGTAAATAATAAAAGTATGACAGTTAACCAATAAACGGTTTGTCTGTTATCGTTAAAAGAACTTAACTAAAACATTTGCACTATACATTAGTTCTATAGTTCCTAAAAAGTGCCTTGTGAACTATATGGTGCCAAATGTGCAATTCACATTGCAAAAAGTTCTAACGTTACTCAAATGTTTATTAGAGTCTAATATGTAAATAATAAAAGTATAACAGTTAACCAATAAAAGGTTTGTCTGTTATCGTTAAAAGAACTTAACTAAAACATTTGCACTATACATTAGTCATATAGGTCCTAAAAAGTGCCTTGTGAACTATATGGTGCCAAATGTTTAATTCACATTGCAAAAAGTTCTAACGGGTCTCAAAATGTTTATTAGAGTCTAATAAGTAAATAATAAAAGTATAACAGTTAACCAATAAAAGGTTTGTCTGTTATCGTTAAAAGAACTTAACTAAAACATTTGCACTATACATTAGTTATATAGGTCCTAAAAAGTGCCTTGTGAACTATATGGTGCCAAATGTTTAATTCACATTGCAAAAAGTTATAACGGGTCTCAAAATGTTTATTAGAGTCTAATAAGTAAATAATAAAAGTATAACAGTTAACCAATAAAAGGTTTGTCTGTTATCGTTAAAAGAACTTAACTTAAAATTTTGCACTATACATTAGTTATATAGGTCCTAAAAAGTGCCTTGTGAACTATATGGTGCCAAATGTGCAATTCACATTGCAAAAAGTTCTAACGGGTCTCAAAATGTTTATTAGAGTCTAAAAAGTAAATAATAAAAGTATAACAGTTAACCAATAAAAGGTTTGTCTGTTATCGTTAAAAGAACTTAACTAAAACATTTGCACTATACATTAGTTATATAGTTCCTAAAAAGTGCCTTGTGAACTATATGGTGCCAAATGTTTAATTCACATTGCAAAAAGTTTTAACGTGTCTCAAATGTTTATTAGAGTCTAATAAGTAAATAATAAAAGTATAACAGTTAACCAATAAAAGGTTTGTCTGTTATCGTTAAAATAACTTAACTAAAACATTTGCACTATACATTAGTCATATAGGTCCTAAAAAGTGCCTTGTGAACTATATGGTGCCAAATGTTTAATTCACATTGCAAAAAGTTCTAACGGGTCTCAAAATGTTTATTAGAGTCTAATAAGTAAATAATAAAAGTATAACAGTTAACCAATAAAAGGTTTGTCTGTTATCATTAAAAGAACTTAACTAAAACATTTGCACTATACATTAGTTATATAGGTCCTAAAAAGTGCCTTGTGAACTATATGGTGCCAAATGTTTAATTCACATTGCAAAAAGTTTGAACGGGTCTCAAAATGTTTATTAGCGTCTAATAAGTAAATAATAAAAGTATAACAGTTAACCAATAAAAGGTTTGTCTGTTATCGTTAAAAGAACTTAACTAAAACATTTGCACTATACATTAGTTATATAGGTCTTAAAAGTGCCTTGTGAACTATATGGTGCCAAATGTTTAATTCACATTGCAAAAAGTTCTAACGGGTCTCAAAATGTTTATTAGAGACTAATAAGTAAATAATAAAAGTATAACAGTTAACCAATAAAAGATTTGTCTGTTATCGTTAAAAGAACTTAACTAAAACATTTGCACTATACATTAGTTATATTGGTCCTAAAAAGTGCCTTGTGAACTATATGGTGCCAAATGTTTAGTTCACATTGCAAAAAGTTCTAACGGGTCTCAAAATGTTTATTAGAGTCTAATAAGTAAATAATAAAAGTATAACAGTTAACCAATAAAAGGTTTGTCTGTTATCGTTAAAAGAACTTAACTAAAACATTTGCACTATACATTAGTTATATAGGTCCTAAAAAGTGCCTTGTGAACTATATGGTGCCAAATGTTTAATTCACATTGCAAAAAGTTCGAACGGGTCTCAAAATGTTTATTAGAGTCTAATAAGTAAATAATAAAAGTATAACAGTTAACCAATAAAAGGTTTGTCTGTTATCGTTAAAAGAACTTAACTAAAACATTTGCACTATACATTAGTTATATAGGTCCTAAAAAGTGCCTTGTGAACTATATGGTGCCAAATGTTTAATTCACATTGCAAAAAGTTCTAACGGGTCCCAAAATGTTTATTAGAGACTAATAAGTAAATAATAAAAGTATAACAGTTAACCAATAAAAGGTTTGTCTGTTATCGTTAAAAGAACTTAACTAAAACATTTGCACTATACATTAGTTATATAGGTCCTAAAAAGTGCCTTGTGAACTATATGGTGCCAAATGTTTAATTCACATTGCAAAAAGTTCTAACGGGTCTCAAAATGTTTATTAGAGTCTAATAAGTAAATAATAAAAGTATGACAGTTAACCAATAAAAGGTTTGTCTGTTATAGTTAAAAGAACTTAACTAAAACATTTGCACTATACATTAGTTATATAGGTCCTAAAAAGTGCCTTGTGAACTATATGGTGCCAAATGTTTAATTCACATTGCAAAAAGTTCTAACGTGTCTCAAAATGTTTATTAGAGTCTAATAAGTAAATAATAAAAGTATGACAGTTAACCAATAAACGGTTTGTCTGTTATCGTTAAAAGAACTTAACTAAGATATTTGCACTATACATTAGTTATATAGGTCTTAAAAGTGCCTTGTGAACTATATGGTGCCAAATGTTTAATTCACATTGCAAAAAGTTCTAACGGGTCTCAAAATGTTTATTAGAGTCTAATAAGTAAATAATAAAAGTATAACAGTTAACCAATAAAAGGTTTGTCTGTTATCGTTAAAAGAACTTAACTAAAACATTTGCACTATACATTAGTTATATAGGTCCTAAAAAGTGCCTTGTGAACTATATGGTGCCAAATGTTTAATTCACATTGCAAAAAGTTCTAACGGGTCTCAAAATGTTTATTAGAGTCTAATAAGTAAATAATAAAAGTATAACAGTTAACCAATAAAAGGTTTGTCTGTTATCGTTAAAAGAACTTAACTAAAACATTTGCACTATACATTAGTTATATAGGTCCTAAAAAGTGCCTTGTGAACTATATGGTGCCAAATGTTTAATTCACATTGCAAAAAGTTCGAACGGGTCTCAAAATGTTTATTAGAGACTAATAAGTAAATAATAAAAGTATAACAGTTAACCAATAAAAGGTTTGTCTGTTATCGTTAAAAGAACTTAACTAAAACATTTGCACTATACATTAGTTATATAGGTCCTAAAAAGTGCCTTGTGAACTATATGGTGCCAAATGTTTAATTCACATTGCAAAAAGTTCTAACGGGTCTCAAAATGTTTATTAGAGTCTAATAAGTAAATAATAAAAGTATAACAGTTAACCAATAAAAGGTTTGTCTGTTATCGTTAAAAGAACTTAACTAAAACATTTGCACTATACATTAGTTATATAGGTCCTAAAAAGTGCCTTGTGAACTATATGGTGCCAAATGTTTAATTCACATTGCAAAAAGTTCTAACTTGTCTTAAAATGTTTATTAGAGTCTAATAAGTAAATAATAAAAGTATGACAGTTAACCAATAAACGGTTTGTCTGTTATCGTTAAAAGAACTTAACTAAAACATTTGCACTATACATTAGTTCTATAGTTCCTAAAAAGTGCCTTGTGAACTATATGGTGCCAAATGTGCAATTCACATTGCAAAAAGTTCTAACGTTACTCAAATGTTTATTAGAGTCTAATATGTAAATAATAAAAGTATAACAGTTAACCAATAAAAGGTTTGTCTGTTATCGTTAAAAGAACTTAACTAAAACATTTGCACTATACATTAGTTATATAGGTCCTAAAAGTGCCTTGTGAACTATATGGTGCCAAATGTTTAAATCACATTGCAAAAAGTTCTATCGGGTCTCAAAATGTTTATCAGAGACTAATAAGTAAATAATAAAAGTATAACAGTTAACCAATAAAAGGTTTGTCTGTTATCGTTGAAAGAACTTAACTAAAACATTTGCACTATACATTAGTTATATAGGTCCTAAAAAGTGCCTTGTGAACTATATGGTGCCAAATGTTTAATTCACATTGCAAAAAGTTCGAACGGGTCTCAAAATGTTTATTAGAGTCTAATAAGTAAATAATAAAAGTATAACAGTTAACGTATAAAAGGTTTGTCTGTTATCGTTAAAAGAACTTAACTAAAACATTTGCACTATACATTAGTTATATAGGTCTTAAAAGTGCCTTGTGAACTATATGGTGCCAAATGTTTAATTCACATTGCAAAAAGTTATAACGGGTCTCAAAATGTTTATTAGAGTCTAATAAGTAAATAATAAAAGTATAACAGTTAACCAATAAAAGATTTGTCTGTTATCGTTAAAAGAACTTAACTAAAACATTTGCACTATACATTAGTTATATAGGTCCTAAAAAGTGCCTTGTGAACTATATGGTGCCAAATGTTTAGTTCACATTGCAAAAAGTTCTAACGGGTCTCAAAATGTTTTATAAAGTCTAATAAGTAAATAATAAAAGTATAACAGTTAACCAATAAAAGGTTTGTCTGTTATCGTTAAAAGAACTTAACTAAAACATTTGCACTATACATTAGTTATATAGGTCCTAAAAAGTGCCTTGTGAACTATATGGTGCCGAATGTTTAATTCACATTGCAAAAAGTTCTAACGGGTCACAAAATGTTTATTAGAGTCTAATAAGTAAATAATAAAAGTATAACAGTTAACCAATAAAAGGTTTGTCTGTTATCGTCAAATAAACTTAACTACAACATATGCACTATAGTTTAGTTATATAGGTCCTAAAAAGTGCCTTATGAACTATATGGTGCAAAATGTTTAATTCATATTCCCAAAAGTTCTAACGCGTTTCAAAATGTTTATTAGAGTCTAATAAGTTAACAATAAAAGTATAACAGTTAACCAATAAAGTTTGTCTGTTATCGTTAAAAGAACTTAACTAAAACATATGCACTATACAATAGTTATATAGGTCCTAAGAAGAATTTTGTAAAATACTGTATATGGTGCGAAATGTTTAATTCACATTGCAAAAAGTTCTAACGCGTCTCAAAAAGTTTATTGGAGTCTAATAAGTAAATAGTAAAAGTATAATAATTAACCAATAAAATGTTTGTCTGTTATCGTTAAAAGATATTAACTAAAACATACGCACTATACATTAGTTATATAGGCCCTAAAAAGTGTTTTGTGAACTATATGGTGCAAAATGTTTAATTCACATTGCAAAAAATTCGAACGGGTCCTAAAGGGTCTCAAAATGTTTATTAGAGTCTAATAAGTAAATAATAAAAGTATAACAGTTAACCAATAAAAGGTTTGTCTGTTATCGTTAAAAGAACTTAACTAAAACATTTGCACTATACATTAGTTATATAGGTCCTAAAAAGTGCCTTGTGAACTATATGGTGCCAAATGTTTAATTCACATTGCAAAAAGTTCTAACGGGTCTCAAAATGTTTATTAGAGTCTAATAAGTAAATAATAAAAGTATAACAGTTAACCAATAAAAGGTTTGTCTGTTATCGTTAAAAGAACTTAACTAAAACATTTGCACTATACATTAGTTATATAGGTCCTAAAAGTGCCTTGTGAACTATATGGTGTCAAATGTTTAATTCACATTGCAAAAAGTTCTATCGGGTCTCAAAATGTTTATTAGAGACTAATAAGTAAATAATAAAAGTATAACAGTTAACCAATAAAAGGTTTGTCTGTTATCGTTAAAAGAACTTAACTAAAACATTTGCACTATACATTAGTTAAATAGGTCCTAAAAAGTGCCTTGTGAACTATATGGTGCCAAATGTTTAGTTCACATTGCAAAAAGTTCTAACGGGTCTCAAAATGTTTCTTAGAGTCTAATAAGTAAATAATAAAAGTATGACAGTTAACCAATAAAAGGTTTGTCTGTTATCGTTAAAAGAACTTAACTAAAACATTTGCACTATACATTAGTTATATAGGTCCTAAAAAGTGCCTTTTGAACTATATGGTGCCAAATGTTTAATTCAAATTGCAAAAAGTTTTAACGGGTCTCAAAATGTTTATTAGAGTCTAATAGGTAAATAATAAAAGTATAACAGTTAACCAATAAAAGATTTGTCTGTTATCGTTAAAAGAACTTAACTAAAACATTTGCACTATACATTAGTTATATAGGTCCTAAAAAGTGCCTTGTGAACTATATGGTGCCAAATGTTTAATTCACATTGCAAAAAGTTCTAACGGGTCTCAAAATGTTTATTAGAGTCTAATAAGTAAATAATAAAAGTATAACAGTTAACCAATAAAAGGTTTGTCTGTTATCGTTAAAAGAACTTAACTAAAACATTTGCACTATACATTAGTTATATAGTTCCTAAAAAGTGCCTTGTGAACTATATGGTGCCAAATGTTTAATTCACATTGCAAAAAGTTTTAACGGGTCTCAAATGTTTATTAGAGTCTAATAAGTAAATAATAAAAGTATAACAGTTAACCAATAAAAGGTTTGTCTGTTATCGTTAAAAGAACTTAACTAAAACATTTGCACTATACATTAGTTATATAGGTCCTAAAAAGTGCCTTGTGAACTATATGGTGCCAAATGTTTAATTCACATTGCAAAAAGTTCTAACGGGTCTCAAAATGTTTATTAGCGTCTAATAAGTAAATTATAAAAGTATAACAGTTAACCAATAAAAGGTTTGTCTGTTATCGTTAAAAGAACTTAACTAAAACATTTGCATTATACATTAGTTATATAGGTCTTAAAAGTGCCTTGTGAACTATATGGTGCCAAATGTTTAATTCACATTGCAAAAAGTTATAACGGGTCTCAAAATGTTTATTAGAGTCTAATAAGTAAATAATAAAAGTATAACAGTTAACCAATAAAAGATTTGTCTGTTATCGTTAAAAGAACTTAACTAAAACATTTGCACTATACATTAGTTATATAGGTCCTAAAAAGTGCCTTGTGAACTATATGGTGCCAAATGTTTAGTTCACATTGCAAAAAGTTCTAACGGGTCTCAAAATGTTTATTAGAGTCTAATAAGTAAATAATAAAAGTATAACAGTTAACCAATAAAAGGTTTGTCTGTTATCGTTAAAAGAACTTAACTAAAACATTTGCACTATACATTAGTTATATAGGTCCTAAAAAGTGCCTTGTGAACTATATGGTGCCAAATGTTTAATTCACATTGCAAAAAGTTCTAACTGGTCTCAAAATGTTTATTAGAGTCTAATAAGTAAATAATAAAAGTATAACAGTTAACCAATAAAAGGTTTGTATGTTATCGTTAAAAGAACTTAACTAAAACATTTGCACTATACATTAGTTATATAGGTCCTAAAAAGTGCCTTGTGAACTATATGGTGCCAAATGTTTAATTCACATTGCAAAAAGTTCTAACGGGTCTCAAAATGTTTATTAGAGTCTAATAAGTAAATAATAAAAGTATAACAGTTAACCAATAAAAGGTTTGTCTGTTATCGTTAAAAGAACTTAACTAAAACATTTGCACTATACATCAGTTAAATAGGTCCTAAAAAGTGCCTTGTGAACTATATGGTGCCAAATGTTTAATTCACATTGCAAAAAGTTCTAACGGGTCCCAAAATGTTTATTAGAGACTAATAAGTAAATAATAAAAGTATAACAGTTAACCAATAAAAGGTTTGTCTGTTATCGTTAAAAGAACTTAACTAAAACATTTGCACTATACATTAGTTCTATAGTTCCTAAAAAGTGCCTTGTGAACTATATGGTGCCAAATGTGCAATTCACATTGCAAAAAGTTCTAACGTGTCTCAAATGTTTATTAGAGTCTAATAAGTAAATAATAAAAGTATAACAGTTAACCAATAAAAGGTTTGTCTGTTATCGTTAAAAGAACTTAACTAAAACATTTGCACTATACATTAGTTATATAGGTCCTAAAAGTGCCTTGTGAACTATATGGTGCCAAATGTTTAATTCACATTGCAAAAAATTCGAACGGGTCCTAAAGGGTCTCAAAATGTTTATTAGAGTCTAATAAGTAAATAATAAAAGTATAACAGTTAACCAATAAAAGGTTTGTCTGTTATCGTTAAAAGAACTTAACTAAAACATTTGCACTATACATTAGTTATATAGGTCCTAAAAAGTGCCTTGTGAACTATATGGTGCCAAATGTTTAATTCACATTGCAAAAAGTTCTAACGGGTCTCAAAATGTTTATTAGAGTCTAATAAGTAAATAATAAAAGTATAACAGTTAACCAATAAAAGGTTTGTCTGTTATCGTTAAAAGAACTTAACTAAAACAATTGCACTATACATTAGTTATATAGGTCCTAAAAGTGCCTTGTGAACTATATGGTGTCAAATGTTTAATTCACATTGCAAAAAGTTCTATCGGGTCTCAAAATGTTTATTAGAGACTAATAAGTAAATAATAAAAGTATAACAGTTAACCAATAAAAGGTTTGTCTGTTATCGTTAAAAGAACTTAACTAAAACATTTGCACTATACATTAGTTAAATAGGTCCTAAAAAGTGCCTTGTGAACTATATGGTGCCAAATGTTTAGTTCACATTGCAAAAAGTTCTAACGGGTCTCAAAATGTTTCTTAGAGTCTAATAAGTAAATAATAAAAGTATGACAGTTAACCAATAAAAGGTTTGTCTGTTATCGTTAAAAGAACTTAACTAAAACATTTGCACTATACATTAGTTATATAGGTCCTAAAAAGTGCCTTTTGAACTATATGGTGCCAAATGTTTAATTCAAATTGCAAAAAGTTTTAACGGGTCTCAAAATGTTTATTAGAGTCTAATAGGTAAATAATAAAAGTATAACAGTTAACCAATAAAAGATTTGTCTGTTATCGTTAAAAGAACTTAACTAAAACATTTGCACTATACATTAGTTATATAGGTCCTAAAAAGTGCCTTGTGAACTATATGGTGCCAAATGTTTAATTCACATTGCAAAAAGTTCTAACGGGTCTCAAAATGTTTATTAGAGTCTAATAAGTAAATAATAAAAGTATAACAGTTAACCAATAAAAGGTTTGTCTGTTATCGTTAAAAGAACTTAACTAAAACATTTGCACTATACATTAGTTATATAGGTCCTAAAAAGTGCCTTGTGAACTATATGGTGCCAAATGTTTAGTTCACATTGCAAAAAGTTCTAACGGGTCTCAAAATGTTTTATAAAGTCTAATAAGTAAATAATAAAAGTATAACAGTTAACCAATAAAAGGTTTGTCTGTTATCGTTAAAAGAACTTAACTAAAACATTTGCACTATACATTAGTTATATAGGTCCTAAAAAGTGCCTTGTGAACTATATGGTGCCGAATGTTTAATTCACATTGCAAAAAGTTCTAACGGGTCACAAAATGTTTATTAGAGTCTAATAAGTAAATAATAAAAGTATAACAGTTAACCAATAAAAGGTTTGTCTGTTATCGTCAAATAAACTTAACTACAACATATGCACTATAGTTTAGTTATATAGGTCCTAAAAAGTGCCTTATGAACTATATGGTGCAAAATGTTTAATTCATATTCCCAAAAGTTCTAACGCGTTTCAAAATGTTTATTAGAGTCTAATAAGTTAACAATAAAAGTATAACAGTTAACCAATAAAGTTTGTCTGTTATCGTTAAAAGAACTTAACTAAAACATATGCACTATACAATAGTTATATAGGTCCTAAGAAGAATTTTGTAAAATACTGTATATGGTGCGAAATGTTTAATTCACATTGCAAAAAGTTCTAACGCGTCTCAAAAAGTTTATTGGAGTCTAATAAGTAAATAGTAAAAGTATAATAATTAACCAATAAAATGTTTGTCTGTTATCGTTAAAAGATATTAACTAAAACATACGCACTATACATTAGTTATATAGGCCCTAAAAAGTGTTTTGTGAACTATATGGTGCAAAATGTTTAATTCACATTGCAAAAAATTCGAACGGGTCCTAAAGGGTCTCAAAATGTTTATTAGAGTCTAATAAGTAAATAATAAAAGTATAACAGTTAACCAATAAAAGGTTTGTCTGTTATCGTTAAAAGAACTTAACTAAAACATTTGCACTATACATTAGTTATATAGGTCCTAAAAAGTGCCTTGTGAACTATATGGTGCCAAATGTTTAATTCACATTGCAAAAAGTTCTAACGGGTCTCAAAATGTTTATTAGAGTCTAATAAGTAAATAATAAAAGTATAACAGTTAACCAATAAAAGGTTTGTCTGTTATCGTTAAAAGAACTTAACTAAAACAATTGCACTATACATTAGTTATATAGGTCCTAAAAGTGCCTTGTGAACTATATGGTGTCAAATGTTTAATTCACATTGCAAAAAGTTCTATCGGGTCTCAAAATGTTTATTAGAGACTAATAAGTAAATAATAAAAGTATAACAGTTAACCAATAAAAGGTTTGTCTGTTATCGTTAAAAGAACTTAACTAAAACATTTGCACTATACATTAGTTAAATAGGTCCTAAAAAGTGCCTTGTGAACTATATGGTGCCAAATGTTTAGTTCACATTGCAAAAAGTTCTAACGGGTCTCAAAATGTTTCTTAGAGTCTAATAAGTAAATAATAAAAGTATGACAGTTAACCAATAAAAGGTTTGTCTGTTATCGTTAAAAGAACTTAACTAAAACATTTGCACTATACATTAGTTATATAGGTCCTAAAAAGTGCCTTTTGAACTATATGGTGCCAAATGTTTAATTCAAATTGCAAAAAGTTTTAACGGGTCTCAAAATGTTTATTAGAGTCTAATAGGTAAATAATAAAAGTATAACAGTTAACCAATAAAAGATTTGTCTGTTATCGTTAAAAGAACTTAACTAAAACATTTGCACTATACATTAGTTATATAGGTCCTAAAAAGTGCCTTGTGAACTATATGGTGCCAAATGTTTAATTCACATTGCAAAAAGTTCTAACGGGTCTCAAAATGTTTATTAGAGTCTAATAAGTAAATAATAAAAGTATAACAGTTAACCAATAAAAGGTTTGTCTGTTATCGTTAAAAGAACTTAACTAAAACATTTGCACTATACATTAGTTATATAGTTCCTAAAAAGTGCCTTGTGAACTATATGGTGCCAAATGTTTAATTCACATTGCAAAAAGTTTTAACGGGTCTCAAATGTTTATTAGAGTCTAATAAGTAAATAATAAAAGTATAACAGTTAACCAATAAAAGGTTTGTCTGTTATCGTTAAAAGAACTTAACTAAAACATTTGCACTATACATTAGTTATATAGGTCCTAAAAAGTGCCTTGTGAACTATATGGTGCCAAATGTTTAATTCACATTGCAAAAAGTTCTAACGGGTCTCAAAATGTTTATTAGCGTCTAATAAGTAAATTATAAAAGTATAACAGTTAACCAATAAAAGGTTTGTCTGTTATCGTTAAAAGAACTTAACTAAAACATTTGCATTATACATTAGTTATATAGGTCTTAAAAGTGCCTTGTGAACTATATGGTGCCAAATGTTTAATTCACATTGCAAAAAGTTATAACGGGTCTCAAAATGTTTATTAGAGTCTAATAAGTAAATAATAAAAGTATAACAGTTAACCAATAAAAGATTTGTCTGTTATCGTTAAAAGAACTTAACTAAAACATTTGCACTATACATTAGTTATATAGGTCCTAAAAAGTGCCTTGTGAACTATATGGTGCCAAATGTTTAGTTCACATTGCAAAAAGTTCTAACGGGTCTCAAAATGTTTATTAGAGTCTAATAAGTAAATAATAAAAGTATAACAGTTAACCAATAAAAGGTTTGTCTGTTATCGTTAAAAGAACTTAACTAAAACATTTGCACTATACATTAGTTATATAGGTCCTAAAAAGTGCCTTGTGAACTATATGGTGCCAAATGTTTAATTCACATTGCAAAAAGTTCTAACTGGTCTCAAAATGTTTATTAGAGTCTAATAAGTAAATAATAAAAGTATAACAGTTAACCAATAAAAGGTTTGTATGTTATCGTTAAAAGAACTTAACTAAAACATTTGCACTATACATTAGTTATATAGGTCCTAAAAAGTGCCTTGTGAACTATATGGTGCCAAATGTTTAATTCACATTGCAAAAAGTTCTAACGGGTCTCAAAATGTTTATTAGAGTCTAATAAGTAAATAATAAAAGTATAACAGTTAACCAATAAAAGGTTTGTCTGTTATCGTTAAAAGAACTTAACTAAAACATTTGCACTATACATCAGTTAAATAGGTCCTAAAAAGTGCCTTGTGAACTATATGGTGCCAAATGTTTAATTCACATTGCAAAAAGTTCTAACGGGTCCCAAAATGTTTATTAGAGACTAATAAGTAAATAATAAAAGTATAACAGTTAACCAATAAAAGGTTTGTCTGTTATCGTTAAAAGAACTTAACTAAAACATTTGCACTATACATTAGTTCTATAGTTCCTAAAAAGTGCCTTGTGAACTATATGGTGCCAAATGTGCAATTCACATTGCAAAAAGTTCTAACGTGTCTCAAATGTTTATTAGAGTCTAATAAGTAAATAATAAAAGTATAACAGTTAACCAATAAAAGGTTTGTCTGTTATCGTTAAAAGAACTTAACTAAAACATTTGCACTATACATTAGTTATATAGGTCCTAAAAGTGCCTTGTGAACTATATGGTGCCAAATGTTTAATTCACATTGCAAAAAATTCGAACGGGTCCTAAAGGGTCTCAAAATGTTTATTAGAGTCTAATAAGTAAATAATAAAAGTATAACAGTTAACCAATAAAAGGTTTGTCTGTTATCGTTAAAAGAACTTAACTAAAACATTTGCACTATACATTAGTTATATAGGTCCTAAAAAGTGCCTTGTGAACTATATGGTGCCAAATGTTTAATTCACATTGCAAAAAGTTCTAACGGGTCTCAAAATGTTTATTAGAGTCTAATAAGTAAATAATAAAAGTATAACAGTTAACCAATAAAAGGTTTGTCTGTTATCGTTAAAAGAACTTAACTAAAACATTTGCACTATACATTAGTTATATAGGTCCTAAAAGTGCCTTGTGAACTATATGGTGTCAAATGTTTAATTCACATTGCAAAAAGTTCTATCGGGTCTCAAAATGTTTATTAGAGACTAATAAGTAAATAATAAAAGTATAACAGTTAACCAATAAAAGGTTTGTCTGTTATCGTTAAAAGAACTTAACTAAAACATTTGCACTATACATTAGTTAAATAGGTCCTAAAAAGTGCCTTGTGAACTATATGGTGCCAAATGTTTAGTTCACATTGCAAAAAGTTCTAACGGGTCTCAAAATGTTTCTTAGAGTCTAATAAGTAAATAATAAAAGTATGACAGTTAACCAATAAAAGGTTTGTCTGTTATCGTTAAAAGAACTTAACTAAAACATTTGCACTATACATTAGTTATATAGGTCCTAAAAAGTGCCTTTTGAACTATATGGTGCCAAATGTTTAATTCAAATTGCAAAAAGTTTTAACGGGTCTCAAAATGTTTATTAGAGTCTAATAGGTAAATAATAAAAGTATAACAGTTAACCAATAAAAGATTTGTCTGTTATCGTTAAAAGAACTTAACTAAAACATTTGCACTATACATTAGTTATATAGGTCCTAAAAAGTGCCTTGTGAACTATATGGTGCCAAATGTTTAATTCACATTGCAAAAAGTTCTAACGGGTCTCAAAATGTTTATTAGAGTCTAATAAGTAAATAATAAAAGTATAACAGTTAACCAATAAAAGGTTTGTCTGTTATCGTTAAAAGAACTTAACTAAAACATTTGCACTATACATTAGTTATATAGTTCCTAAAAAGTGCCTTGTGAACTATATGGTGCCAAATGTTTAATTCACATTGCAAAAAGTTTTAACGGGTCTCAAATGTTTATTAGAGTCTAATAAGTAAATAATAAAAGTATAACAGTTAAACAATAAAAGGTTTGTCTGTTATCGTTAAAAGAACTTAACTAAAACATTTGCACTATACATTAGTTATATAGGTCCTAAAAAGTGCCTTGTGAACTATATGGTGCCAAATGTTTAATTCACATTGCAAAAAGTTCTAACGGGTCTCAAAATGTTTATTAGCGTCTAATAAGTAAATTATAAAAGTATAACAGTTAACCAATAAAAGGTTTGTCTGTTATCGTTAAAAGAACTTAACTAAAACATTTGCATTATACATTAGTTATATAGGTCTTAAAAGTGCCTTGTGAACTATATGGTGCCAAATGTTTAATTCACATTGCAAAAAGTTATAACGGGTCTCAAAATGTTTATTAGAGTCTAATAAGTAAATAATAAAAGTATAACAGTTAACCAATAAAAGATTTGTCTGTTATCGTTAAAAGAACTTAACTAAAACATTTGCACTATACATTAGTTATATAGGTCCTAAAAAGTGCCTTGTGAACTATATGGTGCCAAATGTTTAGTTCACATTGCAAAAAGTTCTAACGGGTCTCAAAATGTTTATTAGAGTCTAATAAGTAAATAATAAAAGTATAACAGTTAACCAATAAAAGGTTTGTCTGTTATCGTTAAAAGAACTTAACTAAAACATTTGCACTATACATTAGTTATATAGGTCCTAAAAAGTGCCTTGTGAACTATATGGTGCCAAATGTTTAATTCACATTGCAAAAAGTTCTAACTGGTCTCAAAATGTTTATTAGAGTCTAATAAGTAAATAATAAAAGTATAACAGTTAACCAATAAAAGGTTTGTATGTTATCGTTAAAAGAACTTAACTAAAACATTTGCACTATACATTAGTTATATAGGTCCTAAAAAGTGCCTTGTGAACTATATGGTGCCAAATGTTTAATTCACATTGCAAAAAGTTGTAACGGGTCTCAAAATGTTTATTAGAGTCTAATAAGTAAATAATAAAAGTATAACAGTTAACCAATAAAAGGTTTGTCTGTTATCGTTAAAAGAACTTAACTAAAACATTTGCACTATACATCAGTTAAATAGGTCCTAAAAAGTGCCTTGTGAACTATATGGTGCCAAATGTTTAATTCACATTGCAAAAAGTTCTAACGGGTCCCAAAATGTTTATAAGAGACTAATAAGTAAATAATAAAAGTATAACAGTTAACCAATAAAAGGTTTGTCTGTTATCGTTAAAAGAACTTAACTAAAACATTTGCACTATACATTAGTTCTATAGTTCCTAAAAAGTGCCTTGTGAACTATATGGTGCCAAATGTGCAATTCACATTGCAAAAAGTTCTAACGTGTCTCAAATGTTTATTAGAGTCTAATAAGTAAATAATAAAAGTATAACAGTTAACCAATAAAAGGTTTGTCTGTTATCGTTAAAAGAACTTAACTAAAACATTTGCACTATACATTAGTTATATAGGTCCTAAAAGTGCCTTGTGAACTATATGGTGCCAAATGTTTAAATCACATTGCAATAAGTTCTATCGGGTCTCAAAATGTTTATTAGAGACTAATAAGTAAATAATAAAAGTATAACAGTTAACCAATAAAAGGTTTGTCTGTTATCGTTAAAAGAACTTAACTAAAACATTTGCACTATACATTAGTTATATAGGTCCTAAAAAGTGCCTTGTGAACTATATGGTGCCAAATGTTTAGTTCACATTGCAAAAAGTTCTAACGGGTCTCAAAATGTTTATTAGAGACTAATAAGTAAATAATAAAAGTATAACAGTTAACCAATAAAAGGTTTGTCTGTTATCGTTAAAAGAACTTAACTAAAACATTTGCACTATACATTAGTTATATAGGTCCTAAAAAGTGCCTTGTGAACTATATGGTGCCAAATGTTTAATTCACATTGCAAAAAGTTCGAACGGGTCTCAAAATGTTTATTAGCGTCTAATAAGTAAATAATAAAAGTATAACAGTTAACCAATAAAAGGTTTGTCTGTTATCGTTAAAAGAATTTAACTAAAACATTTGCACTATACATTAGTTATATAGGTCCTAAAAAGTGCCTTGTGAACTATATGGTGCCAAATGTTTAATTCACATTGCAAAAAGTTATAACGGGTCTCAAAATGTTTATTAGAGACTAATAAGTAAATAATAAAAGTATAACAGTTAACCAATAAAAGATTTGTCTGTTATCGTTAAAAGAACTTAACTAAAACATTTGCACTATACATTAGTTATATAGGTCCTAAAAAGTGCCTTGTGAACTATATGGTGCCAAATGTTTAGTTCACATTGCAAAAAGTTCTAATGGGTCTCAAAATGTTTATTAGAGTCTAATAAGTAAATAATAAAAGTATAACAGTTAACCAATAAAAGGTTTGTCTGTTATCGTTAAAAGAACTTAACTAAAACATTTGCACTATACATTAGTTATATAGGTCCTAAAAAGTGCCTTGTGAACTATATGGTGCCAAATGTTTAATTCACATTGCAAAAAGTTATAACGGGTCTCAAAATGTTTATTAGAGACTAATAAGTAAATAATAAAAGTATAACAGTTAACCAATAAAAGATTTGTCTGTTATCGTTAAAAGAACTTAACTAAAACATTTGCACTATACATTAGTTATATAGGTCCTAAAAAGTGCCTTGTGAACTATATGGTGCCAAATGTTTAGTTCACATTGCAAAAAGTTCTAATGGGTCTCAAAATGTTTATTAGAGTCTAATAAGTAAATAATAAAAGTATAACAGTTAACCAGAAAAAGGTTTGTCTGTTATCGTTAAAAGAACTTAACTAAAACATTTGCACTATACATTAGTTATATAGGTCCTAAAAAGTGCCTTGTGAACTATATGGTGCCAAATGTTTAATTCACATTGCAAAAAGTTCGAACGGGTCTCAAAATGTTTATTAGAGTCTAATAAGTAAATAATAAAAGTATAACAGTTAACCAATAAAAGGTTTGTCTGTTATCGTTAAAAGAACTTAACTAAAACATTTGCACTATACATTAGTTATATAGGTCCTAAAAAGTGCCTTGTGAACTATATGGTGCCAAATGTTTAGTTCACATTGCAAAAAGTTCTAACGGGTCTCAAAATGTTTATTAGAGTCTAATAAGTAAATAATAAAAGTATGACAGTTAACCAATAAAAGGTTTGTCTGTTATCGTTGAAAGAACTTAACTAAAACATTTGCACTATACATTAGTTATATAGGTCCTAAAAAGTGCCTTGTGAACTATATGGTGTCAAATGTTTAATTCACATTGCAAAAAGTTCTAATGGGTCTCAAAATGTTTATTAGAGTCTAATAAGTAAATAATAAAAGTATAACAGTTAACCAATAAAAGGTTTGTCTGTTATCGTTAAAAGAACTTAACTAAAACATTTGCACTATACATTAGTTATATAGGTCCTAAAAAGTGCCTTGTGAACTATATGGTGCCAAATGTTTAATTCACATTGCAAAAAGTTCTAACGGGTCTCAAAATGTTTATTAGAGTCTAATAAGTAAATAATAAAAGTATGACAGTTAACCAATAAAAGGTTTGTATGTTATCGTTAAAAGAACTTAACTAAAACATTTGCACTATACATTAGTTATATAGGTCCTAAAAAGTGCCTTGTGAACTATATGGTGCCAAATGTTTAATTCACATTGCAAAAAGTTCTAACGGGTCTCAAAATGTTTATTAGAGTCTAATAAGTAAATAATAAAAGTATCACAGTTAACCAATAAAAGGTTTGTCTGTTATCGTTAAAAGAACTTAACTAAAACATTTGCACTATACATTAGTTATATAGGTCCTAAAAAATGCCTTGTGAACTATATGGTGCCAAATGTTTAGTTCACATTGCAAAAAGTTCTAATGGGTCTCAAAATGTTTATTAGAGTCTAATAAGTAAATAATAAAAGTATAACAGTTAACCAATAAAAGGTTTGTCTGTTATCGTTAAAAGAACTTAACTAAAAAATTTGCAATATACATTAGTTATATAGGTCCTAAAAAGTGCCTTGTGAACTATATGGTGCCAAATGTGCAATTCACATTGCAAAAAATTCTAACGAGTCTCAAAATGTTTATTAGAGTCTAATAAGTAAATAATAAAAGTATAACAGTTAACCAATAAAAGGTTTGTCTGTTATCGTTAAAAGAACTTAACTAAAACTTTTGCACTATACATTAGTTATATAGGTCCTAAAAAGTGCCTTGTGAACTATATGGTGCCAAATGTTTAATTCACATTGCAAAAAGTTCTAACGGGTCTCAAAATGTTTATTAGAGTCTAATAAGTAAATAATAAAAGTATAACAGTTAACCAATAAAAGGTTTGTCTGTTATCGTTAAAACAACTTAACTGAAACATTTGCACTATACATTAGTTATATAGGTCCTAAAAAGTGCCTTGTGAACTATATGGTGCCAAATGTTTAATTCACATTGCAAAAAGTTCTAACGGGTCTCAAATGTTTATTAGAGTCTAATAAGTAAATAATAAAAGTATAACAGTTAACCAATAAAGCGTTTGTCTGTTATCGTTAAAAGAACTTAACTAAAACATTTGCACTATACATTAGGTATATAGGTCCTAAAAAGTGCCTTGTGAACTATATGGTGCCAAATGTTTAATTCACATTGCAAAAAGTTCTAACGGGTCTCAAAATGTTTATTAGAGTCTAATAAGTAAATAATAAAAGTATAACAGTTAACCAATAAAAGGTTTGTCTTTTATAGTTAAAAGAACTTAACTAAAAAATTTGCACTATACATTAGTTATATAGGTCCTAAAAAGTGCCTTGTGAACTATATGGTGCCAAATGTGCAATTCACATTGCAAAAAATTCTAACGAGTCTCAAAATGTTTATTAGAGTCTAATAAGTAAATAATAAAAGTATAACAGTTAACCAATAAAAGGTTTGTCTGTTATCGTTAAAAGAACTTAACTAAAACTTTTGCACTATACATTAGTTATATAGGTCCTAAAAAGTGCCTTGTGAACTATATGGTGCCAAATGTTTAATTCACATTGCAAAAAGTTCTAACGGGTCCCAAAATGTTTATTAGAGTCTAATAAGTAAATAATAAAAGTATAACAGTTAACCAATAAAAGGTTTGTCTGTTATCGTTAAAAGAACTTAACTAAAACATTTGCATCATACATTAGTTATATAGGTCTTAAAAAGTGCCTTGTGAACTATATGGTGCCAAATGTTTAATTCACATTGCAAAAAGTTCTAACGGGTCTCAAATGTTTATTAGAGTCTAATAAGTAAATAATAAAAGTATGACAGTTAACCAATAAAAGGTTTGTATGTTATCGTTAAAAGAACTTAACTAAAACATTTGCACTATACCTTAGTTATATAGGTCCTAAAAAATGCCTTGTGAACTATATGGTGCCAAATGTTTAGTTCACATTGCAAAAAGTTCTAACAGGTCTCAAAATGTTTATTAGAGTCTAATAAGTAAATAATAAAAGTATAACAGTTAACCAATAAAAGGTTTGTCTGTTATCCTTAAAAGAACTTAACTAAAAAATTTGCAATATACATTAGTTATATAGGTCCTAAAAAGTGCCTTGTGAACTATATGGTGCCAAATGTGCAATTCACATTGCAAAAAATTCTAACGAGTCTCAAAATGTTTATTAGAGTCTAATAAGTAAATAATAAAAGTATAACAGTTAACCAATAAAAGGTTTGTCTGTTATCGTTAAAAGAACTTAACTAAAACATTTGCACTATACATTAGTTATATAGGTCCTAAAAAGTGCCTTGTGAACTATATGGTGCCAAATGTTTAGTTCACATTGCAAAAAGTTCTAACGGGTCTCAAAATGTTTATTAGAGTCAAATAAGTAAATAATAAAAGTATAACAGTTAACCAATAAAAGGTTTGTCTGTTATCGTTAAAAGAACTTAACTAAAACATTTGCACTATACATTAGTTATATAGGTCCTAAAAAGTGCCTTGTGAACTATATGGTGCCAAATGTTTAATTCACATTGCAAAAAGTTCTAACGGGTCTCAAAATGTTTATTAGAGTCTAATAAGTAAATAATAAAAGTATGACAGTTAACCAATAAAAGGTTTGTATGTTATCGTTAAAAGAACTTAACTAAAACATTTGCACTATACATTAGTTATATAGGTCCTAAAAAATGCCTTGTGAACTATATGGTGCCAAATGTTTAGTTCACATTGCAAAAAGTTCTAACGGGTCTCAAAATGTTTATTAGAGTCTAATAAGTAAATAATAAAAGTATAACAGTTAACCAATAAAAGGTTTGTCTGTTATCGTTAAAAGAACTTAACTAAAACATTTGCAATATACATTAGTTATATAGGTCCTAAAAAGTGCCTTGTGAACTATATGGTGCCAAATGTGCAATTCACATTGCAAAAAATTCTAACGAGTCTCAAAATGTTTATTAGAGTCTAATAAGTAAATAATAAAAGTATAACAGTTAACCAATAAAAGGTTTGTCTGTTATCGTTAAAAGAACTTAACTAAAACTTTTGCACTATACATTAGTTATATAGGTCCTAAAAAGTGCCTTGTGAACTATATGGTGCCAAATGTTTAATTCACATTGCAAAAAGTTCTAACGGGTCTCAAAATGTTTATTAGAGTCTAATAAGTAAATAATAAAAGTATAACAGTTAACCAATAAAAGGTTTGTCTGTTATCGTTAAAAGAACTTAACTAAAACATTTGCACTATACATTAGTTATATAGGTCCTAAAAAGTGCCTTGTGAACTATATGGTGCCAAATGTTTAATTCACATTGCAAAATATTCTAACGGGTCTCAAATGTTTATTAGAGTCTAATAAGTAAATAATAAAAGTATAACAGTTAACCAATAAAGCGTTTGTCTGTTATCGTTAAAAGAACTTAACTAAGATATTTGCACTATACATTAGTTATATAGGTCCTAAAAAGTGCCTTGTGAACTATATGGTGCCAAATGTTTAGTTCACATTGCAAAAAGTTCTAACGGGTCTCAAAATGTTTATTAGAGTCTAATAAGTAAATAATAAAAGTATAACAGTTAACCAATAAAAGGTTTGTCTGTTATCGTTAAAAGAACTTAACTAAAACATTTGCACTATACATTAGTTATATAGGTCCTAAAAAGTGCCTTGTGAACTATATGGTGCCAAATGTTTAGTTCACATTGCAAAAAGTTCTAACGGGTCTCAAAATGTTTATTAGAGTCTAATAAGTAAATAATAAAAGTATGACAGTTAACCAATAAAAGGTTTGTCTGTTATCGTTAAAAGAACTTAACTAAAACATTTGCACTATACATTAGTTATATAGGTCCTAAAAAGTGCCTTGTGAACTATATGGTGCCAAATGTTTAATTCACATTGCAAAAAGTTCTAACGGGTCTCAAAATGTTTATTAGAGTCTAATAAGTAAATAATAAAAGTATAACAGTTAACCAATAAAAGGTTTGTCTGTTATCGTTAAAAGAACTTAACTAAAACTTTTGCACTATACATTAGTTATATAGGTCCTAGAAAGTGCCTTGTGAACTATATGGTGCCAAATGTTTAATTCACATTGCAAAAAGTTCTAACGGGTCTCAAAATGTTTATTAGAGTCTAATAAGTAAATAATAAAAGTATAACAGTTAACCAATAAAAGGTTTGTCTGTTATCGTTAAAAGAACTTAACTAAAACATTTGCACTATACATTAGTTATATAGGTCCTAAAAAGTGCCTTGTGAACTATATGGTGCCAAATGTTTAATTCACATTGCAAAAAGTTCTAACGGGTCTCAAAATGTTTATTAGAGACTAATAAGTAAATAATAAAAGTATAACAGTTAACCAATAAAAGGTTTGTCTGTTATCGTTAAAAGAACTTAACTAAAACATTTGCACTATACATTAGTTATATAGGTCCTAAAAAGTGCCTTGTGAACTATATGGTGCCAAATGTTTAATTCACATTACAAAAAGTTCTAACGGGTCTCAAAATGTTTATTAGAGTCTAATAAGTAAATAATAAAAGTATAATAGATAACCAATAAAAGGTTTGTCTTTTATCGTTAAAAGAACTGAACTAAAACATTTGCACTATACATTAGTTATATAGGTCCTAAAAGTGCCTTGTGGACTATATGGTGCCAAATGTTTAATTCACATTGCAAAAAGTTATAACGGGTCTCAAAATGTTTATTAGAGTCTAATAAGTAAATAATAAAAGTATAACAGTTAACCAATAAAAGGTTTGTCTGTTATCGTTAAAAGAACTTAACTAAAACTTTTGCACTATACATTAGTTATATAGGTCCTAGAAAGTGCCTTGTGAACTATATGGTGCCAAATGTTTAATTCACATTGCAAAAAGTTCTAACGGGTCTCAAAATGTTTATTAGAGACTAATAAGTAAATAATAAAAGTATAACAGTTAACCAATAAAAGGTTTGTCTGTTATCGTTAAAAGAACTTAACTAAAACATTTGCACTATACATTAGTTATATAGGTCCTAAAAAGTGCCTTGTGAACTATATGGTGCCAAATGTTTAATTCACATTGCAAAAAGTTCTAACGGGTCTCAAAATGTTTATTAGAGTCTAATAAGTAAATAATTAAAGTATAACAGTTAACCAATAAAAGGTTTGTCTGTTATCGTTAAAAGAACTTAACTAAAACTTTTGCACTATACATTAGTTATATAGGTCCTAAAAAGTGCCTTGTGAACTATATGGTGCCAAATGTTTAATTCACATTGCAAAAAGTTCTAACGGGTCTCAAAATGTTTATTAGAGTCTAATAAGTAAATAATTAAAGTATAACAGTTAACCAATAAAGCGTTTGTCTGTTATCGTTAAAAGAACTTAACTAAAACATTTGCACTATACATTAGTTATATAGGTCCTAAAAAGTGCCTTGTGAACTATATGGTGCCAAATGTTTAATTCACATTGCAAAAAGTTCTAACGGGTCTCAAATGTTTATTAGAGTCTAATAAGTAAATAATAAAAGTATAACAGTTAACCAATAAAGCGTTTGTCTGTTATCGTTAAAAGAACTTAACTAAGATATTTGCACTCTACATTAGTTATATAGGTCTTAAAAGTGCCTTGTGAACTATATGGTGCCAAATGTTTAATTCACATTGCAAAAAGTTATAACGGGTCTCAAAATGTTTATTAGAGTCTAATAAGTAAATAATAAAAGTATAACAGTTAACCAATAAAAGATTTGTCTGTTATCGTTAAAAGAACTTAACTAAAACATTTGCACTATACATTAGTTATATAGGTCCTAAAAAGTGCCTTGTGAACTATATGGTGCCAAATGTTTAATTCACATTGCAAAAAGTTCTAACGGGTCTCAAAATGTTTATTAGAGTCTAATAAGTAAATAATAAAAGTATAACAGTTAACCAATAAAAGGTTTGTCTGTTATCGTTAAAAGAACTTAACTAAAACATTTGCACTATACATTAGTTATATAGGTCCTAAAAAGTGCCTTGTGAACTATATGGTGCCAAATGTTTAATTCACATTGCAAAAAGTTCTAACGGGTCTCAAATGTTTATTAGAGTCTAATAAGTAAATAATAAAAGTATAACAGTTAACCAATAAAGCGTTTGTCTGTTATCGTTAAAAGAACTTAACTAAGATATTTGCACTATACATTAGTTATATAGGTCTTAAAAGTGCCTTGTGAACTATATGGTGCCAAATGTTTAATTCACATTGCAAAAAGTTCTAACGGGTCTCAAAATGTTTATTAGAGTCTAATAAGTAAATAATAAAAGTATAACAGTTAACCAATAAAAGATTTGTCTGTTATCGTTAAAAGAACTTAACTAAAACATTTGCACTATACATTAGTTATATAGGTCCTAAAAAGTGCCGTGTGAACTATATGGTGCCAAATGTTTAGTTCACATTGCAAAAAGTTATAACGGGTCTCAAAATGTTTATTAGAGTCTAATAAGTAAATAATAAAAGTATAACAGTTAACCAATAAAAGGTTTGTCTGTTATCATTAAAAGAACTTAACTAAAACTTTTGCACTATACATTAGTTATATAGGTCCTAAAATGTGCCTTGTGAACTATATGGTGCCAAATGTGCAATTCACAGTGCAAAAAGTTCTAACGGGTCTCAAAATGTTTATTAGAGTCTAATAAGTAAATAATAAAAGTATAACAGTTAACCAAGAAAATTTTTGTCTGTTATCGTTAAAAGAACTTAACTAAAACATTTGCACTATACATTAGTTATATAGGTCCTAAAAAGTGCCTTGTGAACTATATGGTGCCAAATGTTTAATTCACATTGCAAAAAGTTCTAACGGGTCTCAAAATGTTTATTAGAGTCTAATAAGTAAATAATAAAAGTATAACAGTTAACCAATATAAGGATTGTCTGATATCGTTAAAAGAACTTAACTAAAACATTTGCACTATACATTAGTTATATAGGTCCTAAAAAGTGCCTTGTGAACTATATGGTGCCAAATGTTTAGTTCACATTGCAAAAAGTTCTAACGGGTCTCAAAATGTTTATTAGAGTCTAATAAGTAAATAATAAAAGTATGACAGTTAACCAATAAAAGGTTTGTCTGTTATCGTTGAAAGAACTTAACTAAAACATTTGCACTATACATTAGTTATATAGGTCCTAAAAAGTGCCTTGTGAACTATATGGTGCCAAATGTTTAATTCACATTGCAAAAAGTTCTAACGGGTCTCAAAATGTTTATTAGAGTCTAATAAGTAAATAATAAAAGTATAACAGTTAACCAATAAAAGGTTTGTCTGTTATCGTTAAAAGAACTTAACTAAAACATTTGCACTATACATTAGTTATATAGGTCCTAAAAAGTGCCTTGTGAACTATATGGTGCCAAATGTTTAGTTCACATTGAAAAAAGTTCTAACGGGTCTCAAAATGTTTATTAGAGTCAAATAAGTAAATAATAAAAGTATAACAGTTAACCAATAAAAGGTTTGTCTGTTATCGTTAAAAGAACTTAACTAAAACATTTGCACTATACATTAGTTATATAGGTCCTAAAAAGTGCCTTGTGAACTATATGGTGCCAAATGTTTAATTCACATTGCAAAAAGTTCTAACGGGTCTCAAAATGTTTATTAGAGTCTAATAAGTAAATAATAAAAGTATGACAGTTAACCAATAAAAGGTTTGTCTGTTATCGTTAAAAGAACTTAACTAAAACATTTGCACTATACATTAGTTATATAGGTCCTAAAAAGTGCCTTGTGAACTATATGGTGCCAAATGTTTAATTCACATTGCAAAAAGTTCTAACGGGTCTCAAAATGTTTATTAGAGTCTAATAAGTAAATAATAAAAGTATAACAGTTAACCAATAAAAGGTTTGTCTGTTATCGTTAAAAGAACTTAACTAAAACATTTGCACTATACATTAGTTATATAGGTCCTAAAAAGTGCCTTGTGAACTATATGGTGCCAAATGTTTAATTCACATTGCAAAAAGTTCTAACGGGTCTCAAAATGTTTATTAGAGTCTAATAAATAAATAATAAAAGTATAACAGTTAACCAATAAAAGGTTTGTCTGTTATCGTTAAAAGAACTTAACTAAAACATTTGCACTATACATTAGTTATATAGGTCCTAAAAAGTGCCTTGTGAACTATATGGTGCCAAATGTGCAATTCACATTGCAAAAAGTTCTAACGGGTCTCAAAATGTTTATTAGAGTCTAATAAGTAAATAATAAAAGTATAACAGTTAACCAAGAAATTATTTGTCTGTTACCGTTAAAAGAACTTAACTAAAACATTTGCACTATACATTAGTTATATAGGTCCTAAAAAGTGCCTTGTGAACTATATGGTGCCAAATGTTTAATTCACATTGCAAAAAGTTCTAACGGGTCTCAAAATGTTTATTAGAGTCTAATAAGTAAATAATAAAAGTATAACAGTTAACCAATAAAGCGTTTGTCTGTTATCTTTAAAAGAACTTAACTAAGATATTTGCACTATACATTAGTTATATAGGTCTTAAAAGTGCCTTGTGAACTATATGGTGCCAAATGTTTAATTCACATTGCAAAAAGTTATAACGGGTCTCAAAATGTTTATTAGAGTCTAATAAGTAAATAATAAAAGTATAACAGTTAACCAATAAAAGATTTGTCTGTTATCGTTAAAAGAACTTAACTAAAACATTTGCACTATACATTAGTTATATAGGTCCTAAAAAGTGCCTTGTGAACTATATGGTGCCAAATGTTTAATTCACATTGCAAAAAGTTCTAACGGGTCTCAAAATGTTTATTAGAGTCTAATAAGTAAATAATAAAAGTATAACAGTTAACCAATAAAAGGTTTGTCTGTTATCGTTAAAAGAACTTAACTAAAACTTTTGCACTATACATTAGTTATATAGGTCCTAAAAAGTGCCTTGTGAACTATATGGTGCCAAATGTTTAATTCACATTGCAAAAAGTTCTAACGGGTCTCAAATGTTTATTAGAGTCTAATAAGTAAATAATAAAAGTATAACAGTTAACCAATAAAGCGTTTGTCTGTTATCGTTAAAAGAACTTAACTAAGATATTTGCACTATACATTAGTTATATAGGTCTTAAAAGTGCTTTGTGAACTATATGGTGCCAAATGTTTAATTCACATTGCAAAAAGTTATAACGGGTCTCAAAATGTTTATTAGAGTCTAATAAGTAAATAATAAAAGTATAACAGTTAACCAATAAAAGATTTGTCTGTTATCGTTAAAAGAACTTAACTAAAACATTTGCACTATACATTAGTTATATAGGTCCTAAAAAGTGCCTTGTGAACTATATGGTGCCAAATGTTTAATTCACATTGCAAAAAGTTCTAACGGGTCTCAAATGTTTATTAGAGTCTAATAAGTAAATAATAAAAGTATAACAGTTAACCAATAAAGCGTTTGTCTGTTATCGTTAAAAGAACTTAACTAAGATATTTGCACTATACATTAGTTATATAGGTCTTAAAAGTGCCTTGTGAACTATATGGTGCCAAATGTTTAATTCACATTGCAAAAAGTTCTAACGGGTCTCAAAATGTTTATTAGAGTCTAATAAGTAAATAATAAAAGTATAACAGTTAACCAATAAAAGATTTGTCTGTTATCGTTAAAAGAACTTAACTAAAACATTTGCACTATACATTAGTTATATAGGTCCTAAAAAGTGCCGTGTGAACTATATGGTGCCAAATGTTTAGTTCACATTGCAAAAAGTTCTAACGGGTCTCAAAATGTTTATTAGAGTCTAATAAGTAAATAATAAAAGTATAACAGTTAACCAATAAAAGGTTTGTCTGTTATCGTTAAAAGAACTTAACTAAAACTTTTGCACTATACATTAGTTATATAGGTCCTAAAATGTGCCTTGTGAACTATATGGTGCCAAATGTGCAATTCACAGTGCAAAAAGTTCTAACGGGTCTCAAAATGTTTATTAGAGTCTAATAAGTAAATAATAAAAGTATAACAGTTAACCAAGAAAATTTTTGTCTGTTATCGTTAAAAGAACTTAACTAAAACATTTGCACTATACATTAGTTATATAGGTCCTAAAAAGTGCCTTGTGAACTATATGGTGCCAAATGTTTAATTCACATTGCAAAAAGTTCTAACGGGTCTCAAACTGTTTATTAGAGTCTAATAAGTAAATAATAAAAGTATAACAGTTAACCAATATAAGATTTGTCTGATATCGTTAAAAGAACTTAACTAAAACATTTGCACTATACATTAGTTATATAGGTCCTAAAAAGTGCCTTGTGAACTATATGGTGCCAAATGTTTAGTTCACATTGCAAAAAGTTCTAACGGGTCTCAAAATGTTTATTAGAGTCTAATAAGTAAATAATAAAAGTATGACAGTTAACCAATAAAAGGTTTGTCTGTTATCGTTGAAAGAACTTAACTAAAACATTTGCACTATACATTAGTTATATAGGTCCTAAAAAGTGCCTTGTGAACTATATGGTGCCAAATGTGCAATTCACATTGCAAAAAGTTCTAACGGGTCTCAAAATGTTTATTAGAGTCTAATAAGTAAATAATAAAAGTATAACAGTTAACCAATAAAAGGTTTGTCTGTTATCGTTAAAAGAACTTAACTAAAACATTTGCACTATACATTAGTTATATAGGTCCTAAAAAGTGCCTTGTGAACTATATGGTGCCAAATGTTTAGTTCACATTGAAAAAAGTTCTAACGGGTCTCAAAATGTTTATTAGAGTCAAATAAGTAAATAATAAAAGTATAACAGTTAACCAATAAAAGGTTTGTCTGTTATCGTTAAAAGAACTTAACTAAAACATTTGCACTATACATTAGTTATATAGGTCCTAAAAAGTGCCTTGTGAACTATATGGTGCCAAATGTTTAATTCACATTGCAAAAAGTTCTAACGGGTCTCAAAATGTTTATTAGAGTCTAATAAGTAAATAATAAAAGTATGACAGTTAACCAATAAAAGGTTTGTCTGTTATCGTTAAAAGAACTTAACTAAAACATTTGCACTATACATTAGTTATATAGGTCCTAAAAAGTGCCTTGTGAACTATATGGTGCCAAATGTTTAATTCACATTGCAAAAAGTTCTAACGGGTCTCAAAATGTTTATTAGAGTCTAATAAGTAAATAATAAAAGTATAACAGTTAACCAATAAAAGGTTTGTCTGTTATCGTTAAAAGAACTTAACTAAAACATTTGCACTATACATTAGTTATATAGGTCCTAAAAAGTGCCTTGTGAACTATATGGTGCCAAATGTTTAATTCACATTGCAAAAAGTTCTAACGGGTCTCAAAATGTTTATTAGAGTCTAATAAGTAAATAATAAAAGTATAACAGTTAACCAATAAAAGGTTTGTCTGTTATCGTTAAAAGAACTTAACTAAAACATTTGCACTATACATTAGTTATATAGGTCCTAAAAAGTGCCTTGTGAACTATATGGTGCCAAATGTGCAATTCACATTGCAAAAAGTTCTAACGGGTCTCAAAATGTTTATTAGAGTCTAATAAGTAAATAATAAAAGTATAACAGTTAACCAATAAAAGGTTTGTCTGTTATCGTTAAAAGAACTTAACTAAAACATTTGCACTATACATTAGTTATATAGGTCCTAAAAAGTGCCTTGTGAACTATATGGTGCCAAATGTTTAAATCACATTGCAAAAAGTTCTAACGGGTCTCAAAATGTTTATTAGAGTCTAATAAGTAAATAATAAAAGTATAACAGTTAACCAATAAAAGGTTTGTCTGTTATCGTTAAAAGAACTTAACTAAAACATTTGCACTATACATTAGTTATATAGGTCCTAAAAAGTGCCTTGTGAACTATATGGTGCCAAATGTGCAATTCACATTGCAAAAAGTTCTAACGGGTCTCAAAATGTTTATTAGAGTCTAATAAGTAAATAATAAAAGTATAACAGTTAACCAAGAAATTATTTGTCTGTTACCGTTAAAAGAACTTAACTAAAACATTTGCACTATACATTAGTTATATAGGTCCTAAAAAGTGCCTTGTGAACTATATGGTGCCAAATGTTTAATTCACATTGCAAAAAGTTCTAACGGGTCTCAAAATGTTTATTAGAGTCTAATAAGTAAATAATAAAAGTATAACAGTTAACCAATAAAAGGTTTGTCTGTTATCGTTAAAAGAACTTAACTAAAACATTTGCACTATACATTAGTTATATAGGTCCTAAAAAGTGCCTTGTGAACTATATGGTGCCAAATGTTTAATTCACATTGCAAAAAGTTCTAACGGGTCTCAAAATGTTTATTAGAGTCTAATAAGTAAATAATTAAAGTATAACAGTTAACCAATAAAGCGTTTGTCTGTTATCGTTAAAAGAACTTAACTAAAACATTTGCACTATACATTAGTTATATAGGTCCTAAAAAGTGCCTTGTGAACTATATGGTGCCAAATGTTTAATTCACATTGCAAAAAGTTCTAACGGGTCTCAAAATGTTTATTAGAGTCTAATAAGTAAATAATAAAAGTATAACAGTTAACCAATAAAAGGTTTGTCTGTTATCGTTAAAAGAACTTAACTAAAACATTTGCACTATACATTAGTTATATAGGTCCTAAAAAGTGCCTTGTGAACTATATGGTGCCAAATGTTTAGTTCACATTGAAAAAAGTTCTAACGGGTCTCAAAATGTTTATTAGAGTCAAATAAGTAAATAATAAAAGTATAACAGTTAACCAATAAAAGGTTTGTCTGTTATCGTTAAAAGAACTTAACTAAAACATTTGCACTATACATTAGTTATATAGGTCCTAAAAAGTGCCTTGTGAACTATATGGTGCCAAATGTTTAATTCACATTGCAAAAAGTTCTAACGGGTCTCAAAATGTTTATTAGAGTCTAATAAGTAAATAATAAAAGTATGACAGTTAACCAATAAAAGGTTTGTCTGTTATCGTTAAAAGAACTTAACTAAAACATTTGCACTATACATTAGTTATATAGGTCCTAAAAAGTGCCTTGTGAACTATATGGTGCCAAATGTTTAATTCACATTGCAAAAAGTTCTAACGGGTCTCAAAATGTTTATTAGAGTCTAATAAGTAAATAATAAAAGTATAACAGTTAACCAATAAAAGGTTTGTCTGTTATCGTTAAAAGAACTTAACTAAAACATTTGCACTATACATTAGTTATATAGGTCCTAAAAAGTGCCTTGTGAACTATATGGTGCCAAATGTTTAATTCACATTGCAAAAAGTTCTAACGGGTCTCAAAATGTTTATTAGAGTCTAATAAGTAAATAATAAAAGTATAACAGTTAACCAATAAAATGTTTGTCTGTTATCGTTAAAAGAACTTAACTAAAACATTTGCACTATACATTAGTTATATAGGTCCTAAAAAGTGCCTTGTGAACTATATGGTGCCAAATGTGCAATTCACATTGCAAAAAGTTCTAACGGGTCTCAAAATGTTTATTAGAGTCTAATAAGTAAATAATAAAAGTATAACAGTTAACCAAGAAATTATTTGTCTGTTACCGTTAAAAGAACTTAACTAAAACATTTGCACTATACATTAGTTATATAGGTCCTAAAAAGTGCCTTGTGAACTATATGGTGCCAAATGTTTAATTCACATTGCAAAAAGTTCTAACGGGTCTCAAAATGTTTATTAGAGTCTAATAAGTAAATAATAAAAGTATAACAGTTAACCAATAAAAGGTTTGTCTGTTATCGTTAAAAGAACTTAACTAAAACATTTGCACTATACATTAGTTATATAGGTCCTAAAAAGTGCCTTGTGAACTATATGGTGCCAAATGTTTAATTCACATTGCAAAAAGTTCTAACGGGTCTCAAAATGTTTATTAGAGTCTAATAAGTAAATAATTAAAGTATAACAGTTAACCAATAAAGCGTTTGTCTGTTATCGTTAAAAGAACTTAACTAAAACATTTGCACTATACATTAGTTATATAGGTCCTAAAAAGTGCCTTGTGAACTATATGGTGCCAAATGTTTAATTCACATTGCAAAAAGTTCTAACGGGTCTCAAATGTTTATTAGAGTCTAATAAGTAAATAATAAAAGTATAACAGTTAACCAATAAAGCGTTTGTCTGTTATCTTTAAAAGAACTTAACTAAGATATTTGCACTATACATTAGTTATATAGGTCTTAAAAGTGCCTTGTGAACTATATGGTGCCAAATGTTTAATTCACATTGCAAAAAGTTATAACGGGTCTCAAAATGTTTATTAGAGTCTAATAAGTAAATAATAAAAGTATAACAGTTAACCAATAAAAGACTTGTCTGTTATCGTTAAAAGAACTTAACTAAAACATTTGCACTATACATTAGTTATATAGGTCCTAAAAAGTGCCTTGTGAACTATATGGTGCCAAATGTTTAATTCACATTGCAAAAAGTTCTAACGGGTCTCAAAATGTTTATTAGAGTCTAATAAGTAAATAATAAAAGTATAACAGTTAACCAATAAAAGGTTTGTCTGTTATCGTTAAAAGAACTTAACTAAAACTTTTGCACTATACATTAGTTATATCGTGACCCGACACCTTATCGAAAGACACTTTATCGAACGACACTTAATCGAACGACACTTTATCGAAAGACACTTAATCGAACGACACCTGATCGAAACGACACCTGATCGAAACGACAGTTGATCGAAAGACACTTTATCGAACCGAAAGTTGATCAAACGACACTTTATCGAACCGACAGTTAATCAAAACGACAGTTGATCGAACGACACTTTATCGAACCGACAGTTCAAGCAAGATTTTTGCGTGTTTCTCAAACATTGAAACAATGGGTCATTGTGATGTTCAGCTATCTGTCCATGTTTGTTTGATAAAGTTAGATTTTGTAATTTTTGAGATATTGTGATATTTATATAATTTTGCTCTCTCTCCGCATTGAAACGTATTACTCATTTACGCACCAATAACTTGACTAACTATTCTTTTTCGTTCTCTTTTCACAGCGGGGGCGCGGCGTAACAAGAAGAATTTATAGAAATGTGTCACTTTTAGAAATACCTAATTTACACTAAATTCACTTTCTTTAGTTTTACAATTATGATGTATACAGGAAGCCAGATGATGTTTCTACTAACCTGTAATAATCTCATCGTCTACGACGCATAGGTTTCTAGTAATTAACGATTGCAAATGTGTGTGCGGGGTTGGCCACACCTAGTTTTTTTAGTAAACTCGCGAGCCTGGTTAGGATAGGGTTAAAAGATCCACAATTTATTGAAACAACTGACGATATGCACTGTTAAAAGAACGACAATTTATTAAAAGAACTGACAACATGCACTGTTAAAAGCACGACAACTGACGAAGTGCACATTTCAATCGCATTCATTTAATTACAAGTTGTGTGCAATTGCTCGAAGATAACTTTTTATGTCCATATTTGTTGAGTCATAATTTTCAACTATGCTCTTCAGCCGTTGGTTGACAGCGTCGTAGCGCTTCTTCCGAGGTGGGCCATCGATTCCAGCACTCAATTGCTCAATTAACATTTCGTTGGAACCTTGTTCCCGCTTAATTTTTTTGACGAGTCTTCGAAGCGTCGGATGGGATAATGAGACACGCTTGCTGAACGCATTGTGCCATCCTTCAATGCTATTATTCGTTCTTGGAAGGAAGCGGAATTAGCCATTGGCCAAAATGGAAAAGGCAGCCGAGAATTTCTGCCCGAGGGAAGCTGGAAGAAAGAGCATTATATGCTGCCATTTCAAAGTCTATTGTTACGGTTTCTAGGGCTATTCCTGGTCGCTGTTGTTCCAATAAACAAAAGATGCGATTGTACACAGCTTCAGATTTGTTCTCGGTAATGGTGTATACGAGTGGCACCGTGCGATTTTCATCGACCAGCGCGTGTATCGTGTACAGCTGGTATCCAAGTGGGGCAACATCAAATGTACCGTCACAAAACCAATTAGCGCAGTTGTTCAGTATATCCAGATTCTTTTGAGATGCAAACATATAGAATTCGTTCTCATCGTCTTCCTCGATAACGAAGGCTTCTCCCCTCGGTGTATTAGCTGAGCGTGATCTTAGCTTGCTTTTCGTGAATTTCATTGTTGAAAACATTTGTTCACATGTGTACGTGCTACCAAGCATCGAAGCCATTTATTTTGCGCTGTCGGTCAAGCTGGGATAAAGACCACTTTCAAGAAGCTACTTTGTGTAAAAGTCAGACAACGACATGCCCCTTGCTATTAAATTTTGCCTTCAATTCCTTACTCTTTGTATCTATAATGACTAGTCTAGTCTACTGTACAGACAATCTCGTACTTAGTAATTCTCGTGCGTATTCTTGTGATATCTTATTAATATGTGGGCGGGCCGGCCGCCATGCGAAATCGAACACTTTATGATACAAATATAAAATATAGATATAAAATATAAATCGTCAACTTTATGATATATACATCACAATTCATTAATGCACACCATTACAAAGACCGCACATCACAATGGCTCATTGTTCCAATGTTTGAGAAACACGCTAAAATCTTGCTTGAACTGTCGGTTCGATAAAGTGTCGTTCGATCAACTGTCGTTTTGATTAACTGTCGGTTCGATAAAATGTCGTTCGATCAGCTGTCGTTTCGATAAAGTGTCTTTCGATCAACTGTCGGCTCGATTAACTGTCGTTCGATAAAGTGTCTTTCGATCAGCTGTCGTTTCGATCAGGTGTCGTTCGATAAAGTGTCTTTCGATAAAGTGTCTTTCGATAAGGTGTCGTAGTACCTAGTTATATAGGTCCTAAAAAGTGCCTTGTGAACTATATGGTGCCAAATGTTTAATTCACATTGCAAAAAGTTCTAACGGGTCTCAAAATGTTTATTAGAGTCTAATAAGTAAATAATTAAAGTATAACAGTTAACCAATAAAGCGTTTGTCTGTTATCGTTAAAAGAACTTAACTAAAACATTTGCACTATACATTAGTTATATAGGTCCTAAAAAGTGCCTTGTGAACTATATGGTGCCAAATGTTTAATTCACATTGCAAAAAGTTCTAACGGGTCTCAAATGTTTATTAGAGTCTAATAAGTAAATAATAAAAGTATAACAGTTAACCAATAAAGCGTTTGTCTGTTATCGTTAAAAGAACTTAACTAAGATATTTGCACTATACATTAGTTATATAGGTCTTAAAAGTGCCTTGTGAACTATATGGTGCCAAATGTTTAATTCACATTGCAAAAAATTATAACGGGTCTCAAAATGTTTATTAGAGTCTAATAAGTAAATAATAAAAGTATAACAGTTAACCAATAAAAGATTTGTCTGTTATCGTTAAAAGAACTTAACTAAAACATTTGCACTATACATTAGTTATATAGGTCCTAAAAAGTGCCTTGTGAACTATATGGTGCCAAATGTTTAGTTCACATTGCAAAAAGTTCTAACGGGTCTCAAAATGTTTATTAGAGTCTAATAAGTAAATAATAAAAGTATAACAGTTAACCAATAAAAGGTTTGTCTGTTATCGTTAAAAGAACTTAACTAAAACATTTGCACTATACATTAGTTATATAGGTCCTAAAAAGTGCCTTGTGAACTATATGGTGCCAAATGTTTAATTCACATTGCAAAAAGTTCTAACGGGTCTCAAAATGTTTATTAGAGTCTAATAAGTAAATAATAAAAGTATAACAGTTAACCAATAAAAGGTTTGTCTGTTATCGTTAAAAGAACTTAACTAAAACTTTTGCACTATACATTAGTTATATAGGTCCTAAAATGTGCCTTGTGAACTATATGGTGCCAAATGTTTAATTCACATTGCAAAAAGTTCTAACGGGTCTCAAAATGTTTATTAGAGTCTAATAAGTAAATAATAAAAGTATAACAGTTAACCAAGAAAATTTTTGTCTGTTATCGTTAAAAGAACTTAACTAAAACATTTGCACTATACATTAGTTATATAGGTCCTAAAAAGTGCCTTGTGAACTATATGGTGCCAAATGTTTAATTCACATTGCAAAAAGTTCTAACGGGTCTCAAAATGTTTATTAGAGTCTAATAAGTAAATAATAAAAGTATAACAGTTAACCAATATAAGATTTGTCTGATATCGTTAAAAGAACTTAACTAAAACATTTGCACTATACATTAGTTATATAGGTCCTAAAAAGTGCCTTGTGAACTATATGGTGCCAAATGTTTAGTTCACATTGCAAAAAGTTCTAACGGGTCTCAAAATGTTTATTAGAGTCTAATAAGTAAATAATAAAAGTATGACAGTTAACCAATAAAAGGTTTGTCTGTTATCGTTGAAAGAACTTAACTAAAACATTTGCACTATACATTAGTTATATAGGTCCTAAAAAGTGCCTTGTGAACTATATGGTGCCAAATGTTTAATTCACATTGCAAAAAGTTCTAACGGGTCTCAAAATGTTTATTAGAGTCTAATAAGTAAATAATAAAAGTATAACAGTTAACCAATAAAAGGTTTGTCTGTTATCGTTAAAAGAACTTAACTAAAACATTTGCACTATACATTAGTTATATAGGTCCTAAAAAGTGCCTTGTGAACTATATGGTGCCAAATGTTTAGTTCACATTGAAAAAAGTTCTAACGGGTCTCAAAATGTTTATTAAAGTCAAATAAGTAAATAATAAAAGTATAACAGTTAACCAATAAAAGGTTTGTCTGTTATCGTTAAAAGAACTTAACTAAAACATTTGCACTATACATTAGTTATATAGGTCCTAAAAAGTGCCTTGTGAACTATATGGTGCCAAATGTTTAATTCACATTGCAAAAAGTTCTAACGGGTCTCAAAATGTTTATTAGAGTCTAATAAGTAAATAATAAAAGTATGACAGTTAACCAATAAAAGGTTTGTCTGTTATCGTTAAAAGAACTTAACTAAAACATTTGCACTATACATTAGTTATATAGGTCCTAAAAAGTGCCTTGTGAACTATATGGTGCCAAATGTGCAATTCACATTGCAAAAAGTTCTAACGGGTCTCAAAATGTTTATTAGAGTCTAATAAGTAAATAATAAAAGTATAACAGTTAACCAAGAAATTATTTGTCTGTTACCGTTAAAAGAACTTAACTAAAACATTTGCACTATACATTAGTTATATAGGTCCTAAAAAGTGCCTTGTGAACTATATGGTGCCAAATGTTTAATTCACATTGCAAAAAGTTCTAACGGGTCTCAAAATGTTTATTAGAGTCTAATAAGTAAATAATAAAAGTATAACAGTTAACCAATAAAAGGTTTGTCTGTTATCGTTAAAAGAACTTAACTAAAACATTTGCACTATACATTAGTTATATAGGTCCTAAAAAGTGCCTTGTGAACTATATGGTGCCAAATGTTTAATTCACATTGCAAAAAGTTCTAACGGGTCTCAAAATGTTTATTAGAGTCTAATAAGTAAATAATTAAAGTATAACAGTTAACCAATAAAGCGTTTGTCTGTTATCGTTAAAAGAACTTAACTAAAACATTTGCACTATACATTAGTTATATAGGTCCTAAAAAGTGCCTTGTGAACTATATGGTGCCAAATGTTTAATTCACATTGCAAAAAGTTCTAACGGGTCTCAAATGTTTATTAGAGTCTAATAAGTAAATAATAAAAGTATAACAGTTAACCAATAAAGCGTTTGTCTGTTATCTTTAAAAGAACTTAACTAAGATATTTGCACTATACATTAGTTATATAGGTCTTAAAAGTGCCTTGTGAACTATATGGTGCCAAATGTTTAATTCACATTGCAAAAAGTTATAACGGGTCTCAAAATGTTTATTAGAGTCTAATAAGTAAATAATAAAAGTATAACAGTTAACCAATAAAAGATTTGTCTGTTATCGTTAAAAGAACTTAACTAAAACATTTGCACTATACATTAGTTATATAGGTCCTAAAAAGTGCCTTGTGAACTATATGGTGCCAAATGTTTAATTCACATTGCAAAAAGTTCTAACGGGTCTCAAAATGTTTATTAGAGTCTAATAAGTAAATAATAAAAGTATAACAGTTAACCAATAAAAGGTTTGTCTGTTATCGTTAAAAGAACTTAACTAAAACTTTTGCACTATACATTAGTTATATAGGTCCTAAAAAGTGCCTTGTGAACTATATGGTGCCAAATGTTTAATTCACATTGCAAAAAGTTCTAACGGGTCTCAAAATGTTTATTAGAGTCTAATAAGTAAATAATTAAAGTATAACAGTTAACCAATAAAGCGTTTGTCTGTTATCGTTAAAAGAACTTAACTAAAACATTTGCACTATACATTAGTTATATAGGTCCTAAAAAGTGCCTTGTGAACTATATGGTGCCAAATGTTTAATTCACATTGCAAAAAGTTCTAACGGGTCTCAAATGTTTATTAGAGTCTAATAAGTAAATAATAAAAGTATAACAGTTAACCAATAAAGCGTTTGTCTGTTATCGTTAAAAGAACTTAACTAAGATATTTGCACTATACATTAGTTATATAGGTCTTAAAAGTGCCTTGTGAACTATATGGTGCCAAATGTTTAATTCACATTGCAAAAAATTATAACGGGTCTCAAAATGTTTATTAGAGTCTAATAAGTAAATAATAAAAGTATAACAGTTAACCAATAAAAGATTTGTCTGTTATCGTTAAAAGAACTTAACTAAAACATTTGCACTATACATTAGTTATATAGGTCCTAAAAAGTGCCTTGTGAACTATATGGTGCCAAATGTTTAGTTCACATTGCAAAAAGTTCTAACGGGTCTCAAAATGTTTATTAGAGTCTAATAAGTAAATAATAAAAGTATAACAGTTAACCAATAAAAGGTTTGTCTGTTATCGTTAAAAGAACTTAACTAAAACATTTGCACTATACATTAGTTATATAGGTCCTAAAAAGTGCCTTGTGAACTATATGGTGCCAAATGTTTAATTCACATTGCAAAAAGTTCTAACGGGTCTCAAAATGTTTATTAGAGTCTAATAAGTAAATAATAAAAGTATAACAGTTAACCAATAAAAGGTTTGTCTGTTATCGTTAAAAGAACTTAACTAAAACTTTTGCACTATACATTAGTTATATAGGTCCTAAAATGTGCCTTGTGAACTATATGGTGCCAAATGTTTAATTCACATTGCAAAAAGTTCTAACGGGTCTCAAAATGTTTATTAGAGTCTAATAAGTAAATAATAAAAGTATAACAGTTAACCAAGAAAATTTTTGTCTGTTATCGTTAAAAGAACTTAACTAAAACATTTGCACTATACATTAGTTATATAGGTCCTAAAAAGTGCCTTGTGAACTATATGGTGCCAAATGTTTAATTCACATTGCAAAAAGTTCTAACGGGTCTCAAAATGTTTATTAGAGTCTAATAGGTAAATAATAAAAGTATAACAGTTAACCAATATAAGATTTGTCTGATATCGTTAAAAGAACTTAACTAAAACATTTGCACTATACATTAGTTATATAGGTCCTAAAAAGTGCCTTGTGAACTATATGGTGCCAAATGTTTAGTTCACATTGCAAAAAGTTCTAACGGGTCTCAAAATGTTTATTAGAGTCTAATAAGTAAATAATAAAAGTATGACAGTTAACCAATAAAAGGTTTGTCTGTTATCGTTGAAAGAACTTAACTAAAACATTTGCACTATACATTAGTTATATAGGTCCTAAAAAGTGCCTTGTGAACTATATGGTGCCAAATGTTTAATTCACATTGCAAAAAGTTCTAACGGGTCTCAAAATGTTTATTAGAGTCTAATAAGTAAATAATAAAAGTATAACAGTTAACCAATAAAAGGTTTGTCTGTTATCGTTAAAAGAACTTAACTAAAACATTTGCACTATACATTAGTTATATAGGTCCTAAAAAGTGCCTTGTGAACTATATGGTGCCAAATGTTTAGTTCACATTGAAAAAAGTTCTAACGGGTCTCAAAATGTTTATTAAAGTCAAATAAGTAAATAATAAAAGTATAACAGTTAACCAATAAAAGGTTTGTCTGTTATCGTTAAAAGAACTTAACTAAAACATTTGCACTATACATTAGTTATATAGGTCCTAAAAAGTGCCTTGTGAACTATATGGTGCCAAATGTTTAATTCACATTGCAAAAAGTTCTAACGGGTCTCAAAATGTTTATTAGAGTCTAATAAGTAAATAATAAAAGTATGACAGTTAACCAATAAAAGGTTTGTCTGTTATCGTTAAAAGAACTTAACTAAAACATTTGCACTATACATTAGTTATATAGGTCCTAAAAAGTGCCTTGTGAACTATATGGTGCCAAATGTGCAATTCACATTGCAAAAAGTTCTAACGGGTCTCAAAATGTTTATTAGAGTCTAATAAGTAAATAATAAAAGTATAACAGTTAACCAATAAAAGGTTTGTCTGTTATCGTTAAAAGAACTTAACTAAAACATTTGCACTATACATTAGTTATATAGGTCCTAAAAAGTGCCTTGTGAACTATATGGTGCCAAATGTTTAATTCACATTGCAAAAAGTTCTAACGGGTCTCAAAATGTTTATTAGAGTCTAATAAGTAAATAATAAAAGTATAACAGTTAACCAATAAAAGGTTTGTCTGTTATCGTTAAAAGAACTTAACTAAAAAATTTGCACTATACATTAGTTATATAGGTCCTAAAAAGTGCCTTGTGAACTATATGGTGCCAAATGTGCAATTCACATTGCAAAAAGTTCTAACGGGTCTCAAAATGTTTATTAGAGTCTAATAAGTAAATAATAAAAGTATAACAGTTAACCAAGAAAATATTTGTCTGTTACCGTTAAAAGAACTTAACTAAAAAATTTGCACTATACATTAGTTATATAGGTCCTAAAAAGTGCCTTGTGAACTATATGGTGCCAAATGTTTAATTCACATTGCAAAAAGTTCTAACGGGTCTCAAAATGTTTATTAGAGTCTAATAAGTAAATAATTAAAGTATAACAGTTAACCAATAAAGCGTTTGTCTGTTATCGTTAAAAGAACTTAACTAAAACATTTGCACTATACATTAGTTATATAGGTCCTAAAAAGTGCCTTGTGAACTATATGGTGCCAAATGTTTAATTCACATTGCAAAAAGTTCTAACGGGTCTCAAATGTTTATTAGAGTTTAATAAGTAAATAATAAAAGTATAACAGTTAACCAATAAAGCGTTTGTCTGTTATCGTTAAAAGAACTTAACTAAGATATTTGCACTATACATTAGTTATATAGGTCTTAAAAGTGCCTTGTGAACTATATGGTGCCAAATGTTTAATTCACATTGCAACAAATTATAACGGGTCTCAAAATGTTTATTAGAGTCTAATAAGTAAATAATAAAAGTATAACAGTTAACCAATAAAAGATTTGTCTGTTATCGTTAAAAGAACTTAACTAAAACATTTGCACTATACATTAGTTATATAGGTCCTAAAAAGTGCCTTGTGAACTATATGGTGCCAAATGTTTAGTTTACATTGCAAAAAGTTCTAACGGGTCTCAAAATGTTTATTAGAGTCTAATAAGTAAATAATAAAAGTATAACAGTTAACCAATAAAAGGTTTGTCTGTTATCGTTAAAAGAACTTAACTAAAACATTTGCACTATACATTAGTTATATAGGTCCTAAAAAGTGCCTTGTGAACTATATGGTGCCAAATGTTTAATTCACATTGCAAAAAGTTCTAACGGGTCTCAAATGTTTATTAGAGTTTAATAAGTAAATAATAAAAGTATAACAGTTAACCAATAAAGCGTTTGTCTGTTATCGTTAAAAGAACTTAACTAAGATATTTGCACTATACATTAGTTATCGTGACCCGACACCTTATCGAAAGACACTTTATCGAACGACACTTAATCGAACGACACTTTATCGAAAGACACTTAATCGAACGACACCTGATCGAAACGACACCTAATCGAAACGACAGTTGATCGAAAGACACTTTATCGAACCGAAAGTTGATCAAACGACACTTTATCGAACCGACAGTTAATCAAAACGACAGTTGATCGAACGACACTTTATCGAACCGACAGTTCAAGCAAGATTTTTGCGTGGTTCTCAAACATTGAAACAATGGGTCATTGTGATGTTCAGCTATCTGTCCATGTTTGTTTGATAAAGTTAGATTTTGTAATTTTTGAGATATTGTGATATTTATATAATTTTGCTCTCTCTCCGCATTGAAACGTATTACTCATTTACGCACCAATAACTTGACTAACTATTCTTTTTCGTTCTCTTTTCACAGCGGGGGCGCGGCGTAACAAGAAGAATTTATAGAAATGTGTCACTTTTAGAAATACCTAATTTACACTAAATTCACTTTCTTTAGTTTTACAATTATGATGTATACAGGAAGCCAGATGATGTTTCTACTAACCTGTAATAATCTCATCGTCTACGACGCATAGGTTTCTAGTAATTAACGATTGCAAATGTGTGTGCGGGGTTGGCCACACCTAGTTTTTTTAGTAAACTCGCGAGCCTGGTTAGGATAGGGTTAAAAGATCCACAATTTATTGAAACAACTGACGATATGCACTGTTAAAAGAACGACAATTTATTAAAAGAACTGACAACATGCACTGTTAAAAGCACGACAACTGACGAAGTGCACATTTCAATCGCATTCATTTAATCACAAGTTGTGTGCAATTGCTCGAAGATAACTTTTTATGTCCATATTTGTTGAGTCATAATTTTCAACTATGCTCCTCAGACGTTGGTTGACAGCGTCGTAGCGCTTCTTCCGTGGTGGGCCATCGATTCCAGCACTCAATTGTTCAATTAACAATTCGTTGGAACCTTGTTCCTGCTTAATTTTTTTGACGAGTCTGCGAAGCGTCGGATGGGATATTGAGACACGCTTGCTGAACGCATTGTGCCATCCTTCAATGCTATTATTCGTTCGTGGAAGGTCATCTTGAACCCGGTGGAAGACATTCCAACATCGGATAGGAAATAGAGGTTGACGACGATTCCTGCGACACAATCGTCCAATCCAAGTATTTTCAAAATAGTCAATGTATTCAGACAAGTGCTGCTCATCGTCGTCACTGAACGTGGCCAGGAAGTCCTCGAACCGTTGTACAACGTCTTCAGGCGGAACGAATGCCAGTGCCTGGAAGCATTTTATGCGAAGGGCGTGCTCTGCATCTTCATTGAACCACCGCTGCAGAGAGAGAGCCTGAATTTTCCGGAAGCTACATTGGCCAAAATGGAAAAGGCAGCCGAGAATTTCTGCCCGAGGGAAGCTGGAAGAAAGAGCATTATATGCTGCCATTTCAAAGTCTATTGTTACGGTTTCTGGGGCTATTCCTGGTCGCTGTTGTTCCAATAAACCAAAGATGCGATTGTACACAGCTTCAGATTTGTTCTCGGTAACGGTGTATACGAGTGGCACCGTGCGATTTTCATCGACCAGCGCGTGTATCGTGTACAGCTGGTATCCAAGTGGGGCAACATCGAATGTACCGTCACAAAACCAATTAGCGCATTTGTTCAGTATATCCAGATTCTTTTGAGACGCAAACATATAGAATTCGTTCTCATCGTCTTCCTCGATAACGAAGGCTCTTAGCTTGCTTTTCGTGAATTTCATTGTTGAAAATATTTGTTCACATGTGTACGTGCTACCAAGCATCGAAGCCATTTATTTTGCGCTGTCGGTCAAGAGACTACTTTCAAGAAGCTACTTTGTGTAAAAGTCAGGCAGCGACATGCCCCTTGCTATAAAATTTTGCCTTCAATTCCTTACTCTTTGTATCTATAATGACTAGTCTAGTCTACTGTACAGACAATCTCGTACTTAGTAATTCTCGTGCGTATTCTTGTGATATCTTATTAATATGTGGGCGGGCCGGCCGCCATGCGAAATCGAACACTTTATGATACAAATATAAAATATAGATATAAAATATAAATCGTCAACTTTATGATATATACATCACAATTCATTAATGCACACCATTACAAAGACCGCACATCACAATGGCTCATTGTTCCAATGTTTGAGAAACACGCTAAAATCTTGCTTGAACTGTCGGTTCGATAAAGTGTCGTTCGATCAACTGTCGTTTTGATTAACTGTCGGTTCGATAAAATGTCGTTCGATCAGCTGTCGTTTCGATAAAGTGTCTTTCGATCAACTGTCGGCTCGATTAACTGTCGTTCGATAAAGTGTCTTTCGATCAGCTGTCGTTTCGATCAGGTGTCGTTCGATAAAGTGTCTTTCGATAAAGTGTCTTTCGATAAGGTGTCGTAGTACCATTAGTTATATAGGTCTTAAAAGTGCCTTGTGAACTATATGGTGCCAAATGTTTAATTCACATTGCAACAAATTATAACGGGTCTCAAAATGTTTATTAGAGTCTAATAAGTAAATAATAAAAGTATAACAGTTAACCAATAAAAGATTTGTCTGTTATCGTTAAAAGAACTTAACTAAAACATTTGCACTATACATTAGTTATATAGGTCCTAAAAAGTGCCTTGTGAACTATATGGTGCCAAATGTTTAGTTTACATTGCAAAAAGTTCTAACGGGTCTCAAAATGTTTATTAGAGTCTAATAAGTAAATAATAAAAGTATAACAGTTAACCAATAAAAGGTTTGTCTGTTATCGTTAAAAGAACTTAACTAAAACATTTGCACTATACATTAGTTATATAGGTCCTAAAAAGTGCCTTGTGAACTATATGGTGCCAAATGTTTAATTCACATTGCAAAAAGTTCTAACGGGTCTCAAAATGTTTATTAGAGTCTAATAAGTAAATAATAAAAGTATAACAGTTAACCAATAAAAGGTTTTTCTGTTATCGTTAAAAGAACTTAACTAAAACTTTTGCACTATACATTAGTTATATAGGTCCTAAAATGTGCCTTGTGAACTATATGGTGCCAAATGTTTAATTCACATTGCAAAAAGTTCTAACGGGTCTCAAAATGTTTATTAGAGTCTAATAAGTAAATAATAAAAGTATAACAGTTAACCAAGAAAATTTTTGTCTGTTATCGTTAAAAGAACTTAACTAAAACATTTGCACTATACATTAGTTATATAGGTCCTAAAAAGTGCCTTGTGAACTATATGGTGCCAAATGTTTAATTCACATTGCAAAAAGTTCTAACGGGTCTCAAAATGTTTATTAGAGTCTAATAAGTAAATAATAAAAGTATAACAGTTAACCAATATAAGATTTGTCTGATATCGTTAAAAGAACTTAACTAAAACATTTGCACTATACATTAGTTATATAGGTCCTAAAAAGTGCCTTGTGAACTATATGGTGCCAAATGTTTAGTTCACATTGCAAAAAGTTCTAACGGGTCTCAAAATGTTTATTAGAGTCTAATAAGTAAATAATAAAAGTATGACAGTTAACCAATAAAAGGTTTGTCTGTTATCGTTGAAAGAACTTAACTAAAACATTTGCACTATACATTAGTTATATAGGTCCTAAAAAGTACCTTGTGAACTATATGGTGCCAAATGTTTAATTCACATTGCAAAAAGTTCTAACGGGTCTCAAAATGTTTATTAGAGTCTAATAAGTAAATAATAAAAGTATAACAGTTAACCAATAAAAGGTTTGTCTGTTATCGTTAAAAGAACTTAACTAAAACATTTGCACTATACATTAGTTATATAGGTCCTAAAAAGTGCCTTGTGAACTATATGGTGCCAAATGTTTAGTTCACATTGAAAAAAGTTCTAACGGGTCTCAAAATGTTTATTAGAGTCAAATAAGTAAATAATAAAAGTATAACAGTTAACCAATAAAAGGTTTATCTGTTATCGTTAAAAGAACTTAACTAAAACATTTGCACTATACATTAGTTATATAGGTCCTAAAAAGTGCCTTGTGAACTATATGGTGCCAAATGTTTAATTCACATTGCAAAAAGTTCTAACGGGTCTCAAAATGTTTATTAGAGTCTAATAAGTAAATAATAAAAGTATAACAGTTAACCAATAAAAGGTTTGTCTGTTATCGTTAAAAGAACTTAACTAAAACATTTGCACTATACATTAGTTATATAGGTCCTAAAAAGTGCCTTGTGAACTATATGGTGCCAAATGTTTAATTCACATTGCAAAAAGTTCTAACGGGTCTCAAAATGTTTATTAGAGTCTAATAAGTAAATAATAAAAGTATAACAGTTAACCAATAAAAGGTTTGTTTGTTATCGTTAAAAGAACTTAACTAAAACATTTGCACTATACATTAGTTATATAGGTCCTAAAAAGTGCCTTGTGAACTATATGGTGCCAAATGTTTAGTTCACATTGCAAAAAGTTCTAACGGGTCTCAAAATGTTTATTAGAGTCTAATAAGTAAATAATAAAAGTATAACAGTTAACCAATAAAAGGTTTGTCTGTTATCGTTAAAAGAACTTAACTAAAACATTTGCACTATACATTAGTTATATAGGTCCTAAAAAGTGCCTTGTGAACTATATGGTGCCAAATGTTTAATTCACATTGCAAAAAGTTCTAACGGGTCTCAAAATGTTTATTAGAGTCTAATAAGTAAATAATAAAAGTATAACAGTTAACCAATAAAAGGTTTGTCTGTTATCGTTAAAAGAACTTAACTAAAAAATTTGCACTATACATTAGTTATATAGGTCTTAAAAAGTGCCTTGTGAACTATATGGTGCCAAATGTGCAATTCACATTGCAAAAAGTTCTAACGGGTCTCAAAATGTTTATTAGAGTCTAATAAGTAAATAATAAAAGTATAACAGTTAACCAAGAAAATATTTGTCTGTTACCGTTAAAAGAACTTAACTAAAACATTTGCACTATACATTAGTTATATAGGTCCTAAAAAGTGCCTTGTGAACTATATGGTGCCAAATGTTTAATTCACATTGCAAAAAGTTCTAACGGGTCTCAAAATGTTTATTAGAGTCTAATAAGTAAATAATAAAAGTATAACAGTTAACCAATAAAAGATTTGTCTGTTATCGTTAAAAGAACTTAACTAAAACATTTGCACTATACATTAGTTATATAGGTCCTAAAAAGTGCCTTGTGAACTATATGGTGCCAAATGTTTAATTCACATTGCAAAAAGTTCTAACGGGTCTCAAAATGTTTATTAGAGTCTAATAAGTAAATAATAAAAGTATAACAGTTAACCAATAAAAGGTTTGTCTGTTATCGTTAAAAGAACTTAACTAAAACTTTTGCACTATACATTAGTTATATAGGTCCTAAAAAGTGCCTTGTGAACTATATGGTGCCAAATGTTTAATTCACATTGCAAAAAGTTCTAACGGTTCTCAAATGTTTATTAGAGTCTAATAAGTAAATAATAAAAGTATAACAGTTAACCAATAAAGCGTTTGTCTGTTATCGTTAAAAGAACTTAACTAAGATATTTGCACTATACATTAGGTATATAGGTCCTAAAAAGTGCCTTGTGAACTATATGGTGCCAAATGTTTAATTCACATTGCAAAAAGTTCTAACGGGTCTCAAAATGTTTATTAGAGTCTAATAAGTAAATAATAAAAGTATAACAGTTAACCAATAAAAGATTTGTCTGTTATCGTTAAAAGAACTTAACTAAAACATTTGCACTATACATTAGTTATATAGGTCCTAAAAAGTGCCTTGTGAACTATATGGTGCCAAATGTTTAATTCACATTGCAAAAAGTTCTAACGGGTCTCAAAATGTTTATTAGAGTCTAATAAGTAAATAATAAAAGTATAACAGTTAACCAATAAAAGGTTTGTCTGTTATCGTTAAAAGAACTTAACTAAAACTTTTGCACTATACATTAGTTATATAGGTCTTAAAAAGTGCCTTGTGAACTATATGGTGCCAAATGTTTAATTCACATTGCAAAAAGTTCTAACGGTTCTCAAATGTTTATTAGAGTCTAATAAGTAAATAATAAAAGTATAACAGTTAACCAATAAAGCGTTTGTCTGTTATCGTTAAAAGAACTTAACTAAGATATTTGCACTATACATTAGGTATATAGGTCCTAAAAAGTGCCTTGTGAACTATATGGTGCCAAATGTTTAATTCACATTGCAAAAAGTTCTAACGGGTCTCAAAATGTTTATTAGAGTCTAATAAGTAAATAATAAAAGTATAACAGTTAACCAATAAAATGTTTGTCTTTTATAGTTAAAAGAACTTAACTAAAACATTTGCACTATACATTAGTTATATAGGTCCTAAAAAGTGCCTTGTGAACTATATGGTGCCAAATGTTTAATTCACATTACAAAAAGTTCTAACGGGTCTCAAAATGTTTATTAGAGTCTAATAAGTAAATAATAAAAGTATAATAGATAACCAATAAAAGTTTTGTCTTTTATCGTTAAAAGAACTGAACTAAAACATTTGCACTATACATTAGTTATATAGGTCCTAAAAGTGCCTTGTGGACTATATGGTGCCAAATGTTTAATTCACATTGCAAAAAGTTCTAACGGGTCTCAAAATGTTTATTAGAGTCTAATAAGTAAATAATAAAAGTATAACAGTTAACCAATAAAAGGTTTGTCTGTTATCGTTAAAAGAACTTAACTAAAACATTTGCACTATACATTAGTTATATAGGTCCTAAAAAGTGCCTTGTGAACTATATGGTGCCAAATGTTTAATTCACATTGCAAAAAGTTCTAACGGGTCTCAAAATGTTTATTAGAGTCTAATAAGTAAATAATAAAAGTATAACAGTTAACCAATAAAAGGTTTGTCTGTTATCGTTAAAAGAACTTAACTAAAACATTTGCACTATACATTAGTTATATAGGTCCTAAAAAGTGCCTTGTGAACTATATGGTGCCAAATGTTTAGTTCACATTGAAAAAAGTTCTAACGGGTCTCAAAATGTTTATTAGAGTCAAATAAGTAAATAATAAAAGTATAACAGTTAACCAATAAAAGGTTTGTCTGTTATCGTTAAAAGAACTTAACTAAAACATTTGCACTATACATTAGTTATATAGGTCCTAAAAAGTGCCTTGTGAACTATATGGTGCCAAATGTTTAATTCACATTGCAAAAAGTTCTAACGGGTCTCAAAATGTTTATTAGAGTCTAATAAGTAAATAATAAAAGTATGACAGTTAACCAATAAAAGGTTTGTCTGTTATCGTTAAAAGAACTTAACTAAAACATTTGCACTATACATTAGTTATATAGGTCCTAAAAAGTGCCTTGTGAACTATATGGTGCCAAATGTTTAATTCACATTGCAAAAAGTTATAACGGGTCTCAAAATGTTTATTAGAGTCTAATAAGTAAATAATAAAAGTATAACAGTTAACCAATAAAAGGTTTGTCTGTTATCGTTAAAAGAACTTAACTAAAACATTTGCACTATACATTAGTTATATAGGTCCTAAAAAGTGCCTTGTGAACTATATGGTGCCAAATGTTTAGTTCACATTGCAAAAAGTTCTAACGGGTCTCAAAATGTTTATTAGAGTCTAATAAGTAAATAATAAAAGTATAACAGTTAACCAATAAAAGGTTTGTCTGTTATCGTTAAAAGAACTTAACTAAAACATTTGCACTATACATTAGTTATATAGGTCCTAAAAAGTGCCTTGTGAACTATATGGTGCCAAATGTTTAATTCACATTGCAAAAAGTTCTAACGGGTCTCAAAATGTTTATTAGAGTCTAATAAGTAAATAATAAAAGTATAACAGTTAACCAAGAAAATATTTGTCTGTTATCGTTAAAAGAACTTAACTAAAACATTTGCACTATACATTAGTTATATAGGTCCTAAAAAGTGCCTTGTGAACTATATGGTGCCAAATGTTTAATTCACATTGCAAAAAGTTCTAACGGGTCTCAAAATGTTTATTAGAGTCTAATAAGTAAATAATAAAAGTATAACAGTTAACCAATAAAAGGTTTGTCTGTTATCGTTAAAAGAACTTAACTAAAACATTTGCACTATACATTAGTTATATAGGTCCTAAAAAGTGCCTTGTGAACTATATGGTGCCAAATGTTTAATTCACATTGCAAAAAGTTCTAACGGGTCTCAAAATGTTTATTAGAGTCTAATAAGTAAATAATAAAAGTATAACAGTTAACCAATAAAAGGTTTGTCTGTTATCGTTAAAAGAACTTAACTAAAACATTTGCACTATACATTAGTTATATAGGTCCTAAAAAGTGCCTTGTGAACTATATGGTGCCAAATGTTTAGTTCACATTGCAAAAAGTTCTAACGGGTCTCAAAATGTTTATTAGAGTCTAATAAGTAAATAATAAAAGTATAACAGTTAACCAATAAAAGGTTTGTCTGTTATCGTTAAAAGAACTTAACTAAAACATTTGCACTATACATTAGTTATATAGGTCCTAAAAAGTGCCTTGTGAACTATATGGTGCCAAATGTTTAATTCACATTGCAAAAAGTTCTAACGGGTCTCAAAATGTTTATTAGAGTCTAATAAGTAAATAATAAAAGTATAACAGTTAACCAATAAAAGGTTTGTCTGTTATCGTTAAAAGAACTTAACTAAAAAATTTGCACTATACATTAGTTATATAGGTCCTAAAAAGTGCCTTGTGAACTATATGGTGCCAAATGTGCAATTCACATTGCAAAAAGTTCTAACGGGTCTCAAAATGTTTATTAGAGTCTAATAAGTAAATAATAAAAGTATAACAGTTAACCAAGAAAATATTTGTCTGTTACCGTTAAAAGAACTTAACTAAAACATTTGCACTATACATTAGTTATATAGGTCCTAAAAAGTGCCTTGTGAACTATATGGTGCCAAATGTTTAATTCACATTGCAAAAAGTTCTAACGGTTCTCAAATGTTTATTAGAGTCTAATAAGTAAATAATAAAAGTATAACAGTTAACCAATAAAGCGTTTGTCTGTTATCGTTAAAAGAACTTAACTAAGATATTTGCACTATACATTAGGTATATAGGTCCTAAAAAGTGCCTTGTGAACTATATGGTGCCAAATGTTTAGTTCACATTGCAAAAAGTTCTAACGGGTCTCAAAATGTTTATTAGAGTCTAATAAGTAAATAATAAAAGTATAACAGTTAACCAATAAAAGATTTGTCTGTTATCGTTAAAAGAACTTAACTAAAACATTTGCACTATACATTAGTTATATAGGTCCTAAAAAGTGCCTTGTGAACTATATGGTGCCAAATGTTTAATTCACATTGCAAAAAGTTCTAACGGGTCTCAAAATGTTTATTAGAGTCTAATAAGTAAATAATAAAAGTATAACAGTTAACCAATAAAAGGTTTGTCTGTTATCGTTAAAAGAACTTAACTAAAACTTTTGCACTATACATTAGTTATATAGGTCCTAAAAAGTGCCTTGTGAACTATATGGTGCCAAATGTTTAATTCACATTGCAAAAAGTTCTAACGGTTCTCAAATGTTTATTAGAGTCTAATAAGTAAATAATAAAAGTATAACAGTTAACCAATAAAGCGTTTGTCTGTTATCGTTAAAAGAACTTAACTAAGATATTTGCACTATACATTAGGTATATAGGTCCTAAAAAGTGCCTTGTGAACTATATGGTGCCAAATGTTTAATTCACATTGCAAAAAGTTCTAACGGGTCTCAAAATGTTTATTAGAGTCTAATAAGTAAATAATAAAAGTATAACAGTTAACCAATAAAAGGTTTGTCTTTTATAGTTAAAAGAACTTAACTAAAACATTTGCACTATACATTAGTTATATAGGTCCTAAAAAGTGCCTTGTGAACTATATGGTGCCAAATGTTTAATTCACATTACAAAAAGTTCTAACGGGTCTCAAAATGTTTATTAGAGTCTAATAAGTAAATAATAAAAGTATAATAGATAACCAATAAAAGGTTTGTCTTTTATCGTTAAAAGAACTGAACTAAAACATTTGCACTATACATTAGTTATATAGGTCCTAAAAGTGCCTTGTGGACTATATGGTGCCAAATGTTTAATTCACATTGCAAAAAGTTCTAACGGGTCTCAAAATGTTTATTAGAGTCTAATAAGTAAATAATAAAAGTATAACAGTTAACCAATAAAATGTTTGTCTGTTATCGTTAAAAGAACTTAACTAAAACATTTGCACTATACATTAGTTATATAGGTCCTAAAAAGTGCCTTGTGAACTATATGGTGCCAAATGTTTAATTCACATTGCAAAAAGTTCTAACGGGTCTCAAAATGTTTATTAGAGTCTAATAAGTAAATAATAAAAGTATAACAGTTAACCAATAAAAGGTTTGTCTGTTATCGTTAAAAGTACTTAACTAAAATTTGCACTATACATTAGTTATATAGGTCCTAAAAAGTGCCTTGTGAACTATATGGTGCCAAATGTTTAATTCACATTGCAAAAAGTTCTAACGGGTCTCAAAATGTTTATTAGAGTCTAATAAGTAAATAATAAAAGTATAACAGTTAACCAATAAAAGATTTGTCTGTTATCGTTAAAAGAACTTAACTAAAACATTTGCACTATACATTAGTTATATAGGTCCTAAAAAGTGCCTTGTGAACTATATGGTGCCAAATGTTTAATTCACATTGCAAAAAGTTCTAACGGGTCTCAAAATGTTTATTAGAGTCTAATAAGTAAATAATAAAAGTATAACAGTTAACCAATAAAAGGTTTGTCTGTTATCGTTAAAAGAACTTAACTAAAACTTTTGCACTATACATTAGTTATATAGGTCCTAAAAAGTGCCTTGTGAACTATATGGTGCCAAATGTTTAATTCACATTGCAAAAAGTTCTAACGGTTCTCAAATGTTTATTAGAGTCTAATAAGTAAATAATAAAAGTATAACAGTTAACCAATAAAGCGTTTGTCTGTTATCGTTAAAAGAACTTAACTAAGATATTTGCACTATACATTAGGTATATAGGTCCTAAAAAGTGCCTTGTGAACTATATGGTGCCAAATGTTTAGTTCACATTGCAAAAAGTTCTAACGGGTCTCAAAATGTTTATTAGAGTCTAATAAGTAAATAATAAAAGTATAACAGTTAACCAATAAAAGATTTGTCTGTTATCGTTAAAAGAACTTAACTAAAACATTTGCACTATACATTAGTTATATAGGTCCTAAAAAGTGCCTTGTGAACTATATGGTGCCAAATGTTTAATTCACATTGCAAAAAGTTCTAACGGGTCTCAAAATGTTTATTAGAGTCTAATAAGTAAATAATAAAAGTATAACAGTTAACCAATAAAAGGTTTGTCTGTTATCGTTAAAAGAACTTAACTAAAACTTTTGCACTATACATTAGTTATATAGGTCCTAAAAAGTGCCTTGTGAACTATATGGTGCCAAATGTTTAATTCACATTGCAAAAAGTTCTAACGGTTCTCAAATGTTTATTAGAGTCTAATAAGTAAATAATAAAAGTATAACAGTTAACCAATAAAGCGTTTGTCTGTTATCGTTAAAAGAACTTAACTAAGATATTTGCACTATACATTAGGTATATAGGTCCTAAAAAGTGCCTTGTGAACTATATGGTGCCAAATGTTTAATTCACATTGCAAAAAGTTCTAACGGGTCTCAAAATGTTTATTAGAGTCTAATAAGTAAATAATAAAAGTATAACAGTTAACCAATAAAAGGTTTGTCTTTTATAGTTAAAAGAACTTAACTAAAACATTTGCACTATACATTAGTTATATAGGTCCTAAAAAGTGCCTTGTGAACTATATGGTGCCAAATGTTTAATTCACATTACAAAAAGTTCTAACGGGTCTCAAAATGTTTATTAGAGTCTAATAAGTAAATAATAAAAGTATAATAGATAACCAATAAAAGGTTTGTCTTTTATCGTTAAAAGAACTGAACTAAAACATTTGCACTATACATTAGTTATATAGGTCCTAAAAGTGCCTTGTGGACTATATGGTGCCAAATGTTTAATTCACATTGCAAAAAGTTCTAACGGGTCTCAAAATGTTTATTAGAGTCTAATAAGTAAATAATAAAAGTATAACAGTTAACCAATAAAATGTTTGTCTGTTATCGTTAAAAGAACTTAACTAAAACATTTGCACTATACATTAGTTATATAGGTCCTAAAAAGTGCCTTGTGAACTATATGGTGCCAAATGTTTAATTCACATTGCAAAAAGTTCTAACGGGTCTCAAAATGTTTATTAGAGTCTAATAAGTAAATAATAAAAGTATAACAGTTAACCAATAAAAGGTTTGTCTGTTATCGTTAAAAGAACTTAACTAAAATTTGCACTATACATTAGTTATATAGGTCCTAAAAAGTGCCTTGTGAACTATATGGTGCCAAATGTTTAATTCACATTGCAAAAAGTTCTAACGGTTCTCAAATGTTTATTAGAGTCTAATAAGTAAATAATAAAAGTATAACAGTTAACCAATAAAGCGTTTGTCTGTTATCGTTAAAAGAACTTAACTAAGATATTTGCACTATACATTAGGTATATAGGTCCTAAAAAGTGCCTTGTGAACTATATGGTGCCAAATGTTTAATTCACATTGCAAAAAGTTCTAACGGGTCTCAAAATGTTTATTAGAGTCTAATAAGTAAATAATAAAAGTATAACAGTTAACCAATAAAAGGTTTGTCTTTTATAGTTAAAAGAACTTAACTAAAACATTTGCACTATACATTAGTTATATAGGTCCTAAAAAGTGCCTTGTGAACTATATGGTGCCAAATGTTTAATTCACATTACAAAAAGTTCTAACGGGTCTCAAAATGTTTATTAGAGTCTAATAAGTAAATAATAAAAGTATAATAGATAACCAATAAAAGGTTTGTCTTTTATCGTTAAAAGAACTGAACTAAAACATTTGCACTATACATTAGTTATATAGGTCCTAAAAGTGCCTTGTGGACTATATGGTGCCAAATGTTTAATTCACATTGCAAAAAGTTCTAACGGGTCTCAAAATGTTTATTCGAGTCTAATAAGTAAATAATAAAAGTATAACAGTTAACCAATAAAATGTTTGTCTGTTATCGTTAAAAGAACTTAACTAAAACATTTGCACTATACATTAGTTATATAGGTCCTAAAAAGTGCCTTGTGAACTATATGGTGCCAAATGTTTAATTCACATTGCAAAAAGTTCTAACGGGTCTCAAAATGTTTATTAGAGTCTAATAAGTAAATAATAAAAGTATAACAGTTAACCAATAAAAGGTTTGTCTGTTATCGTTAAAAGAACTTAACTAAAATTTGCACTATACATTAGTTATATAGGTCCTAAAAAGTGCCTTGTGAACTATATGGTGCCAAATGTGCAATTCACATTGCAAAAAGTTCTAACGGGTCTCAAAATGTTTATTAGAGTCTAATAAGTAAATAATAAAAGTATAACAGTTAACCAATAAAAGGTTTGTCTGTTATCGTTAAAAGAACTTAACTAAAACATTTGCACTATACATTAGTTATATAGGTCCTAAAAAGTGCCTTGTGATCTATATGGTGCCAAATGTTTAATTCACATTGCAAAAAGTTCTAACGGGTCTCAAAATGTTTATTAGAGTCTAATAAGTAAATAATAAAAGTATAACAGTTAACCAATAAAAGGTTTGTCTGTTATCGTTAAAAGAACTTAACTAAAACATTTGCACTATACATTAGTTATATAGGTCCTAAAAAGTGCCTTGTGAACTATATGGTGCCAAATGTTTAGTTCACATTGAAAAAAGTTCTAACGGGTCTCAAAATGTTTATTAGAGTCAAATAAGTAAATAATAAAAGTATAACAGTTAACCAATAAAAGGTTTGTCTGTTATCGTTAAAAGAACTTAACTAAAACATTTGCACTATACATTAGTTATATAGGTCCTAAAAAGTGCCTTGTGAACTATATGGTGCCAAATGTTTAGTTCACATTGCAAAAAGTTCTAACGGGTCTCAAAATGTTTATTAGAGTCTAATAAGTAAATAATAAAAGTATAACAGTTAACCAATAAAAGGTTTGTCTGTTATCGTTAAAAGAACTTAACTAAAACATTTGCACTATACATTAGTTATATAGGTCCTAAAAAGTGCCTTGTGAACTATATGGTGCCAAATGTTTAATTCACATTGCAAAAAGTTCTAACGGGTCTCAAAATGTTTATTAGAGTCTAATAAGTAAATAATAAAAGTATAACAGTTAACCAAGAAAATATTTGTCTGTTATCGTTAAAAGAACTTAACTAAAACATTTGCACTATACATTAGTTATATAGGTCCTAAAAAGTGCCTTGTGAACTATATGGTGCCAAATGTTTAATTCACATTGCAAAAAGTTCTAACGGGTCTCAAAATGTTTATTAGAGTCTAATAAGTAAATAATAAAAGTATAACAGTTAACCAATAAAAGGTTTGTCTGTTATCGTTAAAAGAACTTAACTAAAACATTTGCACTATACATTAGTTATATAGGTCCTAAAAAGTGCCTTGTGAACTATATGGTGCCAAATGTTTAATTCACATTGCAAAAAGTTCTAACGGGTCTCAAAATGTTTATTAGAGTCTAATAAGTAAATAATTAAAGTATAACAGTTAACCAATAAAAGGTTTGTCTGTTATCGTTAAAAGAACTTAACTAAAACTTTTGCACTATACATTAGTTATATAGGTCCTAAAAAGTGCCTTGTGAACTATATGGTGCCAAATGTTTAATTCACATTGCAAAAAGTTCTAACGGGTCTCAAAATGTTTATTAGAGTCTAATAAGTAAATAATTAAAGTATAACAGTTAACCAATAAAGCGTTTGTCTGTTATCGTTAAAAGAACTTAACTAAAACATTTGCACTATACATTAGTTATATAGGTCCTAAAAAGTGCCTTGTGAACTATATGGTGCCAAATGTTTAATTCACATTGCAAAAAGTTCTAACGGGTCTCAAATGTTTATTAGAGTCTAATAAGTAAATAATAAAAGTATAACAGTTAACCAATAAAGCGTTTGTCTGTTATCGTTAAAAGAACTTAACTAAAACATTTGCACTATACATTAGTTATATAGGTCCTAAAAAGTGCCTTGTGAACTATATGGTGCCAAATGTTTAATTCACATTGCAAAAAGTTCTAACGGGTCTCAAAACGTTTATTAGAGTCTAATAAGTAAATAATAAAAGTATAACAGTTAACCAATAAAATGTTTGTCTTTTATAGTTAAAAGAACTTAACTAAAACATTTGCACTATACATTAGTTATATAGGTCCTAAAAAGTGCCTTGTGAACTATATGGTGCCAAATGTTTAATTCACATTACAAAAAGTTCTAACGGGTCTCAAAATGTTTATTAGAGTCTAATAAGTAAATAATAAAAGTATAATAGATAACCAATAAAAGGTTTGTCTTCTATCGTTAAAAGAACTTAACTAAAACATTTGCACTATACATTAGTTATATAGGTCCTAAAAGTGCCTTGTGGACTATATGGTGCCAAATGTTTAATTCACATTGCAAAAAGTTCTAACGGGTCTCAAAATGTTTATTAGAGTCTAATAAGTAAATAATAAAAGTATAACAGTTAACCAATAAAAGGTTTGTCTGTTATCGTTAAAAGAACTTAACTAAAACTTTTGCACTATACATTAGTTATATAGGTCCTAGAAAGTGCCTTGTGAACTATATGGTGCCAAATGTTTAATTCACATTGCAAAAAGTTCTAACGGGTCTCAAAATGTTTATTAGAATCTAATAAGTAAATAATTAAAGTATAACAGTTAACCAATAAAGCGTTTGTCTGTTATCGTTAAAAGAACTTAACTAAAACATTTGCACTATACATTAGTTATATAGGTCCTAAAAAGTGCCTTGTGAACTATATGGTGCCAAACGTTTAATTCACATTGCAAAAAGTTCTAACGGGTCTCAAATGTTTATTAGAGTCTAATAAGTTAATAATAAAAGTATAACAGTTAACCAATAAAAGGTTTGTCTGTTATCGTTAAAAGAACTTAACTAAGATATTTGCACTATACATTAGGTATATAGGTCCTAAAAAGTGCCTTGTGAACTATATGGTGCCAAATGTTTAATTCACATTGCAAAAAGTTCTAACGGGTCTCAAAATGTTTATTAGAGTCTAATAAGTAAATAATAAAAGTATAACAGTTAACCAATAAAAGGTTTGTCTGTTATCGTTAAAAGAACTTAACTAAAACATTTGCACTATACATTAGTTATATAGGTCGTAAAAAGTGCCTTGTGAACTTAATGGTGCCAAATGTTTAATTCACATTGCAAAAAGTTCTAACGGGTCTCAAAATGTTTATTAGAGTCTAATAAGTAAATAATAAAAGTATAACAGTTAACCAATAAAAGGTTTGTCTGTTATCGTTAAAAGAACTTAACTAAAACATTTGCACTATACATTAGTTATATAGGTCCTAAAAAGTGCCTTGTGAACTATATGGTGCCAAATGTTTAATTCACATTGCAAAAAGTTCTAACGGGTCTCAAAATGTTTATTAGAGTCTAATAAGTAAATAATAAAAGTATAACAGTTAACCAATAAAAGGTTTGTCTGTTATCGTTAAATGAACTTAACTAAAATTTGCACTATACATTAGTTATATAGGTCCTAAAAAGTGCCTTGTGAACTATATGGTGCCAAATGTGCAATTCACATTGCAAAAAGTTCTAACGGGTCTCAAAATGTTTATTAGAGTCTAATAAGTAAATAATAAAAGTATAACAGTTAACCAATAAAAGGTTTGTCTGTTATCGTTAAAAGAACTTAACTAAAACATTTGCACTATACATTAGTTATATAGGTCCTAAAAAGTGCCTTGTGAACTATATGGTGCCAAATGTTTAATTCACATTGCAAAAAGTTCTAACGGGTCTCAAAATGTTTATTAGAGTCTAATAAGTAAATAATAAAAGTATAACAGTTAACCAATAAAAGGTTTGTCTGTTATCGTTAAAAGAACTTAACTAAAACATTTGCACTATACATTAGTTATATAGGTCCTAAAAAGTGCCTTGTGAACTATATGGTGCCAAATGTTTAGTTCACATTGAAAAAAGTTCTAACGGGTCTCAAAATGTTTATTAGAGTCAAATAAGTAAATAATAAAAGTATAACAGTTAACCAATAAAAGGTTTGTCTGTTATCGTTAAAAGAACTTAACTAAAACATTTGCACTATACATTAGTTATATAGGTCCTAAAAAGTGCCTTGTGAACTATATGGTGCCAAATGTTTAATTCACATTGCAAAAAGTTCTAACGGGTCTCAAAATGTTTATTAGAGTCTAATAAGTAAATAATAAAAGTATAACAGTTAACCAATAAAAGGTTTGTCTGTTATCGTTAAAAGAACTTAACTAAAACATTTGCACTATACATTAGTTATATAGGTCCTAAAAAGTGCCTTGTGAACTATATGGTGCCAAATGTTTAATTCACATTGCAAAAAGTTCTAACGGGTCTCAAAATGTTTATTAGAGTCTAATAAGTAAATAATAAAAGTATAACAGTTAACCAATAAAAGGTTTGTCTGTTATCGTTAAAAGAACTTAACTAAAACATTTGCACTATACATTAGTTATATAGGTCCTAAAAAGTGCCTTGTGAACTATATGGTGCCAAATGTTTAGTTCACATTGCAAAAAGTTCTAACGGGTCTCAAAATGTTTATTAGAGTCTAATAAGTAAATAATTAAAGTATAACAGTTAACCAATAAAAGGTTTGTCTGTTATCGTTAAAAGAACTTAACTAAAACATTTGCACTATACATTAGTTATATAGGTCCTAAAAAGTGCCTTGTGAACTATATGGTGCCAAATGTTTAATTCACATTGCAAAAAGTTCTAACGGGTCTCAAAATGTTTATTAGAGTCTAATAAGTAAATAATAAAAGTATAACAGTTAACCAAGAAAATATTTGTCTGTTATCGTTAAAAGAACTTAACTAAAACATTTGCACTATACATTAGTTATATAGGTCCTAAAAAGTGCCTTGTGAACTATATGGTGCCAAATGTTTAATTCACATTGTAAAAAGTTCTAACGGGTCTCAAAATGTTTATTAGAGTCTAATAAGTAAATAATAAAAGTATAACAGTTAACCAATAAAAGGTTTGTCTGTTATCGTTAAAAGAACTTAACTAAAACATTTGCACTATACATTAGTTATATAGGTCCTAAAAAGTGCCTTGTGAACTATATGGTGCCAAATGTTTAATTCACATTGCAAAAAGTTCTAACGGGTCTCAAAATGTTTATTAGAGTCTAATAAGTAAATAATTAAAGTATAACAGTTAACCAATAAAAGGTTTGTCTGTTATCGTTAAAAGAACTTAACTAAAACTTTTGCACTATACATTAGTTATATAGGTCCTAAAAAGTGCCTTGTGAACTATATGGTGCCAAATGTTTAATTCACATTGCAAAAAGTTCTAACGGGTCTCAAAATGTTTATTAGAGTCTAATAAGTAAATAATTAAAGTATAACAGTTAACCAATAAAGCGTTTGTCTGTTATCGTTAAAAGAACTTAACTAAAACATTTGCACTATACATTAGTTATATAGGTCCTAAAAAGTGCCTTGTGAACTATATGGTGCCAAATGTTTAATTCACATTGCAAAAAGTTCTAACGGGTCTCAAATGTTTATTAGAGTCTAATAAGTAAATAATAAAAGTATAACAGTTAACCAATAAAGCGTTTGTCTGTTATCGTTAAAAGAACTTAACTAAAACATTTGCACTATACATTAGTTATATAGGTCCTAAAAAGTGCCTTGTGAACTATATGGTGCCAAATGTTTAATTCACATTGCAAAAAGTTCTAACGGGTCTCAAAATGTTTATTAGAGTCTAATAAGTAAATAATAAAAGTATAACAGTTAACCAATAAAATGTTTGTCTTTTATAGTTAAAAGAACTTAACTAAAACATTTGCACTATACATTAGTTATATAGGTCCTAAAAAGTGCCTTGTGAACTATATGGTGCCAAATGTTTAATTCACATTACAAAAAGTTCTAACGTGTCTCAAAATGTTTATTAGAGTCTAATAAGTAAATAATAAAAGTATAACAGTTAACCAATAAAAGGTTTGTCTGTTATCGTTAAAAGAACTTAACTAAAACTTTTGCACTATACATTAGTTATATAGGTCCTAGAAAGTGCCTTGTGAACTATATGGTGCCAAATGTTTAATTCACATTGCAAAAAGTTCTAACGGGTCTCAAAATGTTTATTAGAGTCTAATAAGTAAATAATTAAAGTATAACAGTTAACCAATAAAGCGTTTGTCTGTTATCGTTAAAAGAACTTAACTAAAACATTTGCACTATACATTAGTTATATAGGTCCTAAAAAGTGCCTTGTGAACTATATGGTGCCAAACGTTTAATTCACATTGCAAAAAGTTCTAACGGGTCTCAAATGTTTATTAGAGTCTAATAAGTAAATAATAAAAGTATAACAGTTAACCAATAAAAGGTTTGTCTGTTATCGTTAAAAGAACTTAACTAAGATATTTGCACTATACATTAGGTATATAGGTCCTAAAAAGTGCCTTGTGAACTATATGGTGCCAAATGTTTAATTCACATTGCAAAAAGTTCTAACGGGTCTCAAAATGTTTATTAGAGTCTAATAAGTAAATAATAAAAGTATAACAGTTAACCAATAAAAGGTTTGTCTGTTATCATTAAAAGAACTTAACTAAAACATTTGCACTATACATTAGTTATATAGGTCCTAAAAAGTGCCTTGTGAACTATATGGTGCCAAATGTTTAATTCACATTGCAAAAAGTTCTAACGGGTCTCAAAATGTTTATTAGAGTCTAATAAGTAAATAATTAAAGTATAACAGTTAACCAATAAAAGGTTTGTCTGTTATCGTTAAAAGAACTTAACTAAAAAATTTGCACTATACATTAGTTATATAGGTCCTAAAAAGTGCCTTGTGAACTATATGGTGCCAAATGTGCAATTCACATTGCAAAAAGTTCTAACGGGTCTCAAAATGTTTATTAGAGTCTAATAAGTAAATAATAAAAGTATAACAGTTAACCAAGAAAATATTTGTCTGTTATCGTTAAAAGAACTTAACTAAAACATTTGCACTATACATTAGTTATATAGGTCCTAAAAAGTGCCTTGTGAACTATATGGTGCCAAATGTTTAATTCACATTGCAAAAAGTTCTAACGGGTCTCAAAATGTTTATTAGAGTCTAATAAGTAAATAATAAAAGTATGACAGTTAACCAATAAAAGGTTTGTCTGTTATCGTTAAAAGAACTTAACTAAAACATTTGCACTATACATTAGTTATATAGGTCCTAAAAAGTGCCTTGTGAACTATATGGTGCCAAATGTTTAATTCACATTGCAAAAAGTTCTAACGGGTCTCAAAATGTTTATTAGAGTCTAATAAGTAAATAATAAAAGTATAACAGTTAACCAATAAAAGGTTTGTCTGTTATCGTTAAAAGAACTTAACTAAAACATTTGCACTATACATTAGTTATATAGGTCCTAAAAAGTGCCTTGTGAACTATATGGTGCCAAATGTTTAGTTCACATTGCAAAAAGTTCTAACGGGTCTCAAAATGTTTATTAGAGTCTAATAAGTAAATAATAAAAGTATAACAGTTAACCAAGAAAATATTTGTCTGTTACCGTTAAAAGAACTTAACTAAAACATTTGCACTATACATTAGTTATATAGGTCCTAAAAAGTGCCTTGTGAACTATATGGTGCCAAATGTTTAATTCACATTGCAAAAAGTTCTAACGGGTCTCAAAATGTTTATTAGAGTCTAATAAGTAAATAATAAAAGTATAACAGTTAACCAATAAAAGATTTGTCTGTTATCGTTAAAAGAACTTAACTAAAACATTTGCACTATACATTAGTTATATAGGTCCTAAAAAGTGCCTTGTGAACTATATGGTGCCAAATGTTTAATTCACATTGCAAAAAGTTCTAACGGGTCTCAAAATGTTTATTAGAGTCTAATAAGTAAATAATAAAAGTATAACAGTTAACCAATAAAAGGTTTGTCTGTTATCGTTAAAAGAACTTAACTAAAACTTTTGCACTATACATTAGTTATATAGGTCCTAAAAAGTGCCTTGTGAACTATATGGTGCCAAATGTTTAATTCACATTGCAAAAAGTTCTAACGGTTCTCAAATGTTTATTAGAGTCTAATAAGTAAATAATAAAAGTATAACAGTTAACCAATAAAGCGTTTGTCTGTTATCGTTAAAAGAACTTAACTAAAAAATTTGCACTATACATTAGTTATATAGGTCCTAAAAAGTGCCTTGTGAACTATATGGTGCCAAATGTGCAATTCACATTGCAAAAAGTTCTAACGGGTCTCAAAATGTTTATTAGAGTCTAATAAGTAAATAATAAAAGTATAACAGTTAACCAAGAAAATATTTGTCTGTTACCGTTAAAAGAACTTAACTAAAACATTTGCACTATACATTAGTTATATAGGTCCTAAAAAGTGCCTTGTGAACTATATGGTGCCAAATGTTTAATTCACATTGCAAAAAGTTCTAACGGGTCTCAAAATGTTTATTAGAGTCTAATAAGTAAATAATAAAAGTATAACAGTTAACCAATAAAAGATTTGTCTGTTATCGTTAAAAGAACTTAACTAAAACATTTGCACTATACATTAGTTATATAGGTCCTAAAAAGTGCCTTGTGAACTATATGGTGCCAAATGTTTAATTCACATTGCAAAAAGTTCTAACGGGTCTCAAAATGTTTATTAGAGTCTAATAAGTAAATAATAAAAGTATAACAGTTAACCAATAAAAGGTTTGTCTGTTATCGTTAAAAGAACTTAACTAAAACTTTTGCACTATACATTAGTTATATAGGTCCTAAAAAGTGCCTTGTGAACTATATGGTGCCAAATGTTTAATTCACATTGCAAAAAGTTCTAACGGTTCTCAAATGTTTATTAGAGTCTAATAAGTAAATAATAAAAGTATAACAGTTAACCAATAAAGCGTTTGTCTGTTATCGTTAAAAGAACTTAACTAAGATATTTGCACTATACATTAGGTATATAGGTCCTAAAAAGTGCCTTGTGAACTATATGGTGCCAAATGTTTAATTCACATTGCAAAAAGTTCTAACGGGTCTCAAAATGTTTATTAGAGTCTAATAAGTAAATAATAAAAGTATAACAGTTAACCAAGAAATTATTTGTCTGTTACCGTTAAAAGAACTTAACTAAAACATTTGCACTATACATTAGTTATATAGGTCCTAAAAAGTGCCTTGTGAACTATATGGTGCCAAATGTTTAATTCACATTGCAAAAAGTTCTAACGGGTCTCAAAATGTTTATTAGAGTCTAATAAGTAAATAATAAAAGTATAACAGTTAACCAATAAAAGGTTTGTCTGTTATCGTTAAAAGAACTTAACTAAAACATTTGCACTATACATTAGTTATATAGGTCCTAAAAAGTGCCTTGTGAACTATATGGTGCCAAATGTTTAATTCACATTGCAAAAAGTTCTAACGGGTCTCAAAATGTTTATTAGAGTCTAATAAGTAAATAATAAAAGTATAACAGTTAACCAATAAAAGGTTTGTCTGTTATCGTTAAAAGAACTTAACTAAAACATTTGCACTATACATTAGTTATATAGGTCCTAAAAAGTGCCTTGTGAACTATATGGTGCCAAATGTTTAATTCACATTGCAAAAAGTTCTAACGGGTCTCAAAATGTTTATTAGAGTCTAATAAGTAAATAATAAAAGTATAACAGTTAACCAATAAAAGGTTTGTCTGTTATCGTTAAATGAACTTAACTAAAATTTGCACTATACATTAGTTATATAGGTCCTAAAAAGTGCCTTGTGAACTATATGGTGCCAAATGTGCAATTCACATTGCAAAAAGTTCTAACGGGTCTCAAAATGTTTATTAGAGTCTAATAAGTAAATAATAAAAGTATAACAGTTAACCAATAAAAGGTTTGTCTGTTATCGTTAAAAGAACTTAACTAAAACGTTTGCACTATACATTAGTTATATAGGTCCTAAAAAGTGCCTTGTGAACTATATGGTGCCAAATGTTTAATTCACATTGCAAAAAGTTCTAACGGGTCTCAAAATGTTTATTAGAGTCTAATAAGTAAATAATAAAAGTATAACAGTTAACCAATAAAAGGTTTGTCTGTTATCGTTAAAAGAACTTAACTAAAACATTTGCACTATACATTAGTTATATAGGTCCTAAAAAGTGCCTTGTGAACTATATGGTGCCAAATGTTTAGTTCACATTGAAAAAAGTTCTAACGGGTCTCAAAATGTTTATTAGAGTCAAATAAGTAAATAATAAAAGTATAACAGTTAACCAATAAAAGGTTTGTCTGTTATCGTTAAAAGAACTTAACTAAAACATTTGCACTATACATTAGTTATATAGGTCCTAAAAAGTGCCTTGTGAACTATATGGTGCCAAATGTTTAATTCACATTGCAAAAAGTTCTAACGGGTCTCAAAATGTTTATTAGAGTCTAATAAGTAAATAATAAAAGTATGACAGTTAACCAATAAAAGGTTTGTCTGTTATCGTTAAAAGAACTTAACTAAAACATTTGCACTATACATTAGTTATATAGGTCCTAAAAAGTGCCTTGTGAACTATATGGTGCCAAATGTTTAATTCACATTGCAAAAAGTTCTAACGGGTCTCAAAATGTTTATTAGAGTCTAATAAGTAAATAATAAAAGTATAACAGTTAACCAAGAAAATAATTGTCTGTTATCGTTAAAAGAACTTAACTAAAACATTTGCACTATACATTAGTTATATAGGTCCTAAAAAGTGCCTTGTGAACTATATGGTGCCAAATGTTTAATTCACATTGCAAAAAGTTCTAACGGGTCTCAAAATGTTTATTAGAGTCTAATAAGTAAATAATAAAAGTATAACAGTTAACCAATAAAAGGTTTGTCTGTTATCGTTAAAAGAACTTAACTAAAACATTTGCACTATACATTAGTTATATAGGTCCTAAAAAGTGCCTTGTGAACTATATGGTGCCAAATGTTTAATTCACATTGCAAAAAGTTCTAACGGGTCTCAAAATGTTTATTAGAGTCTAATAAGTAAATAATTAAAGTATAACAGTTAACCAATAAAAGGTTTGTCTGTTATCGTTAAAAGAACTTAACTAAAACTTTTGCACTATACATTAGTTATATAGGTCCTAAAAAGTGCCTTGTGAACTATATGGTGCCAAATGTTTAATTCACATTGCAAAAAGTTCTAACGGGTCTCAAAATGTTTATTAGAGTCTAATAAGTAAATAATTAAAGTATAACAGTTAACCAATAAAGCGTTTGTCTGTTATCGTTAAAAGAACTTAACTAAAACATTTGCACTATACATTAGTTATATAGGTCCTAAAAAGTGCCTTGTGAACTATATGGTGCCAAATGTTTAATTCACATTGCAAAAAGTTCTAACGGGTCTCAAATGTTTATTAGAGTCTAATAAGTAAATAATAAAAGTATAACAGTTAACCAATAAAGCGTTTGTCTGTTATCGTTAAAAGAACTTAACTAAAACATTTGCACTATACATTAGTTATATAGGTCCTAAAAAGTGCCTTGTGAACTATATGGTGCCAAATGTTTAATTCACATTGCAAAAAGTTCTAACGGGTCTCAAAATGTTTATTAGAGTCTAATAAGTAAATAATAAAAGTATAACAGTTAACCAATAAAATGTTTGTCTTTTATAGTTAAAAGAACTTAACTAAAACATTTGCACTATACATTAGTTATATAGGTCCTAAAAAGTGCCTTGTGAACTATATGGTGCCAAATGTTTAATTCACATTACAAAAAGTTCTAACGTGTCTCAAAATGTTTATTAGAGTCTAATAAGTAAATAATAAAAGTATAACAGTTAACCAATAAAAGGTTTGTCTGTTATCGTTAAAAGAACTTAACTAAAACTTTTGCACTATACATTAGTTATATAGGTCCTAGAAAGTGCCTTGTGAACTATATGGTGCCAAATGTTTAATTCACATTGCAAAAAGTTCTAACGGGTCTCAAAATGTTTATTAGAGTCTAATAAGTAAATAATTAAAGTATAACAGTTAACCAATAAAGCGTTTGTCTGTTATCGTTAAAAGAACTTAACTAAAACATTTGCACTATACATTAGTTATATAGGTCCTAAAAAGTGCCTTGTGAACTATATGGTGCCAAACGTTTAATTCACATTGCAAAAAGTTCTAACGGGTCTCAAATGTTTATTAGAGTCTAATAAGTAAATAATAAAAGTATAACAGTTAACCAATAAAAGGTTTGTCTGTTATCGTTAAAAGAACTTAACTAAGATATTTGCACTATACATTAGGTATATAGGTCCTAAAAAGTGCCTTGTGAACTATATGGTGCCAAATGTTTAATTCACATTGCAAAAAGTTCTAACGGGTCTCAAAATGTTTATTAGAGTCTAATAAGTAAATAATAAAAGTATAACAGTTAACCAATAAAAGGTTTGTCTGTTATCATTAAAAGAACTTAACTAAAACATTTGCACTATACATTAGTTATATAGGTCCTAAAAAGTGCCTTGTGAACTATATGGTGCCAAATGTTTAATTCACATTGCAAAAAGTTCTAACGGGTCTCAAAATGTTTATTAGAGTCTAATAAGTAAATAATTAAAGTATAACAGTTAACCAATAAAAGGTTTGTCTGTTATCGTTAAAAGAACTTAACTAAAAAATTTGCACTATACATTAGTTATATAGGTCCTAAAAAGTGCCTTGTGAACTATATGGTGCCAAATGTGCAATTCACATTGCAAAAAGTTCTAACGGGTCTCAAAATGTTTATTAGAGTCTAATAAGTAAATAATAAAAGTATAACAGTTAACCAAGAAAATATTTGTCTGTTATCGTTAAAAGAACTTAACTAAAACATTTGCACTATACATTAGTTATATAGGTCCTAAAAAGTGCCTTGTGAACTATATGGTGCCAAATGTTTAATTCACATTGCAAAAAGTTCTAACGGGTCTCAAAATGTTTATTAGAGTCTAATAAGTAAATAATAAAAGTATGACAGTTAACCAATAAAAGGTTTGTCTGTTATCGTTAAAAGAACTTAACTAAAACATTTGCACTATACATTAGTTATATAGGTCCTAAAAAGTGCCTTGTGAACTATATGGTGCCAAATGTTTAATTCACATTGCAAAAAGTTCTAACGGGTCTCAAAATGTTTATTAGAGTCTAATAAGTAAATAATAAAAGTATAACAGTTAACCAATAAAAGGTTTGTCTGTTATCGTTAAAAGAACTTAACTAAAACATTTGCACTATACATTAGTTATATAGGTCCTAAAAAGTGCCTTGTGAACTATATGGTGCCAAATGTTTAGTTCACATTGCAAAAAGTTCTAACGGGTCTCAAAATGTTTATTAGAGTCTAATAAGTAAATAATAAAAGTATAACAGTTAACCAATAAAAGGTTTGTCTGTTATCGTTAAAAGAACTTAACTAAAACATTTGCACTATACATTAGTTATATAGGTCCTAAAAAGTGCCTTGTGAACTATATGGTGCCAAATGTTTAATTCACATTGCAAAAAGTTCTAACGGGTCTCAAAATGTTTATTAGAGTCTAATAAGTAAATAATAAAAGTATAACAGTTAACCAATAAAAGGTTTGTCTGTTATCGTTAAAAGAACTTAACTAAAAAATTTGCACTATACATTAGTTATATAGGTCCTAAAAAGTGCCTTGTGAACTATATGGTGCCAAATGTGCAATTCACATTGCAAAAAGTTCTAACGGGTCTCAAAATGTTTATTAGAGTCTAATAAGTAAATAATAAAAGTATAACAGTTAACCAAGAAAATATTTGTCTGTTACCGTTAAAAGAACTTAACTAAAACATTTGCACTATACATTAGTTATATAGGTCCTAAAAAGTGCCTTGTGAACTATATGGTGCCAAATGTTTAATTCACATTGCAAAAAGTTCTAACGGGTCTCAAAATGTTTATTAGAGTCTAATAAGTAAATAATAAAAGTATAACAGTTAACCAATAAAAGATTTGTCTGTTATCGTTAAAAGAACTTAACTAAAACATTTGCACTATACATTAGTTATATAGGTCCTAAAAAGTGCTTTGTGAACTATATGGTGCCAAATGTTTAATTCACATTGCAAAAAGTTCTAACGGGTCTCAAAATGTTTATTAGAGTCTAATAAGTAAATAATAAAAGTATAACAGTTAACCAATAAAAGGTTTGTCTGTTATCGTTAAAAGAACTTAACTAAAACTTTTGCACTATACATTAGTTATATAGGTCCTAAAAAGTGCCTTGTGAACTATATGGTGCCAAATGTTTAATTCACATTGCAAAAAGTTCTAACGGTTCTCAAATGTTTATTAGAGTCTAATAAGTAAATAATAAAAGTATAACAGTTAACCAATAAAGCGTTTGTCTGTTATCGTTAAAAGAACTTAACTAAGATATTTGCACTATACATTAGGTATATAGGTCCTAAAAAGTGCCTTGTGAACTATATGGTGCCAAATGTTTAATTCACATTGCAAAAAGTTCTAACGGGTCTCAAAATGTTTATTAGAGTCTAATAAGTAAATAATAAAAGTATAACAGTTAACCAAGAAATTATTTGTCTGTTACCGTTAAAAGAACTTAACTAAAACATTTGCACTATACATTAGTTATATAGGTCCTAAAAAGTGCCTTGTGAACTATATGGTGCCAAATGTTTAATTCACATTGCAAAAAGTTCTAACGGGTCTCAAAATGTTTATTAGAGTCTAATAAGTAAATAATAAAAGTATAACAGTTAACCAATAAAAGGTTTGTCTGTTATCGTTAAAAGAACTTAACTAAAACATTTGCACTATACATTAGTTATATAGGTCCTAAAAAGTGCCTTGTGAACTATATGGTGCCAAATGTTTAATTCACATTGCAAAAAGTTCTAACGGGTCTCAAAATGTTTATTAGAGTCTAATAAGTAAATAATTAAAGTATAACAGTTAACCCATAAAAGATTTGTCTGTTATCGTTAAAAGAACTTAACTAAAACATTTGCACTATACATTAGTTATATAGGTCCTAAAAAGTGCCTTGTGAACTATATGGTGCCAAATGTGCAATTCACATTGCAAAAAGTTCTAACGGGTCTCAAATGTTTATTAGAGTCTAATAAGTAAATAATAAAAGTATAACAGTTAACCAATAAAGCGTTTGTCTGTTATCGTTAAAAGAACTTAACTAAGATATTTGCACTATACATTAGTTATATAGGTCTTAAAAGTGCCTTGTGAACTATATGGTGCCAAATGTTTAATTCACATTGCAAAAAGTTCTAACGGGTCTCAAAATGTTTATTAGAGTCTAATAAGTAAATAATAAAAGTATAACAGTTAACCAATAAAAGATTTGTCTGTTATCGTTAAAAGAACTTAACTAAAACATTTGCACTATACATTAGTTATATAGGTCCTAAAAAGTGCCTTGTGAACTATATGGTGCCAAATGTTTAATTCACATTGCAAAAAGTTCTAACGGGTCTCAAAATGTTTATTAGAGTCTAATAAGTAAATAATAAAAGTATAACAGTTAACCAATAAAAGGTTTGTCTGTTATCGTTAAAAGAACTTAACTAAAACTTTTGCACTATACATTAGTTATATAGGTCCTAAAAAGTGCCTTGTGAACTATATGGTGCCAAATGTTTAATTCACATTGCAAAAAGTTCTAACGGGTCTCAAAATGTTTATTAGAGTCTAATAAGTAAATAATTAAAGTATAACAGTTAACCAATAAAGCGTTTGTCTGTTATCGTTAAAAGAACTTAACTAAAACATTTGCACTATACATTAGTTATATAGGTCCTAAAAAGTGCCTTGTGAACTATATGGTGCCAAATGTTTAATTCACATTGCAAAAAGTTCTAACGGGTCTCAAATGTTTATTAGAGTCTAATAAGTAAATAATAAAAGTATAACAGTTAACCAATAAAGCGTTTGTCTGTTATCGTTAAAAGAACTTAACTAAGATATTTGCACTATACATTAGTTATATAGGTCTTAAAAGTGCCTTGTGAACTATATGGTGCCAAATGTTTAATTCACATTGCAAAAAATTATAACGGGTCTCAAAATGTTTATTAGAGTCTAATAAGTAAATAATAAAAGTATAACAGTTAACCAATAAAAGATTTGTCTGTTATCGTTAAAAGAACTTAACTAAAACATTTGCACTATACATTAGTTATATAGGTCCTAAAAAGTGCCTTGTGAACTATATGGTGCCAAATGTTTAGTTCACATTGCAAAAAGTTCTAACGGGTCTCAAAATGTTTATTAGAGTCTAATAAGTAAATAATAAAAGTATAACAGTTAACCAATAAAAGGTTTGTCTGTTATCGTTAAAAGAACTTAACTAAAACATTTGCACTATACATTAGTTATATAGGTCCTAAAAAGTGCCTTGTGAACTATATGGTGCCAAATGTTTAATTCACATTGCAAAAAGTTCTAACGGGTCTCAAAATGTTTATTAGAGTCTAATAAGTAAATAATAAAAGTATAACAGTTAACCAATAAAAGGTTTGTCTGTTATCGTTAAAAGAACTTAACTAAAACTTTTGCACTATACATTAGTTATATAGGTCCTAAAATGTGCCTTGTGAACTATATGGTGCCAAATGTTTAATTCACATTGCAAAAAGTTCTAACGGGTCTCAAAATGTTTATTAGAGTCTAATAAGTAAATAATAAAAGTATAACAGTTAACCAATAAAGCGTTTGTCTGTTATCGTTAAAAGAACTTAACTAAAACATTTGCACTATACATTAGTTATATAGGTCCTAAAAAGTGCCTTGTGAACTATATGGTGCCAAATGTTTAATTCACATTGCAAAAAGTTCTAACGGGTCTCAAAATGTTTATTAGAGTCTAATAAGTAAATAATAAAAGTATAACAGTTAACCAATAAAATGTTTGTCTTTTATAGTTAAAAGAACTTAACTAAAACATTTGCACTATACATTAGTTATATAGGTCCTAAAAAGTGCCTTGTGAACTATATGGTGCCAAATGTTTAATTCACATTACAAAAAGTTCTAACGGGTCTCAAAATGTTTATTAGAGTCTAATAAGTAAATAATAAAAGTATAACAGTTAACCAATAAAAGGTTTGTCTGTTATCGTTAAAAGAACTTAACTAAAACTTTTGCACTATACATTAGTTATATAGGTCCTAGAAAGTGCCTTGTGAACTATATGGTGCCAAATGTTTAATTCACATTGCAAAAAGTTCTAACGGGTCTCAAAATGTTTATTAGAGTCTAATAAGTAAATAATTAAAGTATAACAGTTAACCAATAAAGCGTTTGTCTGTTATCGTTAAAAGAACTTAACTAAAACATTTGCACTATACATTAGTTATATAGGTCCTAAAAAGTGCCTTGTGAACTATATGGTGCCAAACGTTTAATTCACATTGCAAAAAGTTCTAACGGGTCTCAAATGTTTATTAGAGTCTAATAAGTAAATAATAAAAGTATAACAGTTAACCAATAAAAGGTTTGTCTGTTATCGTTAAAAGAACTTAACTAAGATATTTGCACTATACATTAGGTATATAGGTCCTAAAAAGTGCCTTGTGAACTATATGGTGCCAAATGTTTAATTCACATTGCAAAAAGTTCTAACGGGTCTCAAAATGTTTATTAGAGTCTAATAAGTAAATAATAAAAGTATAACAGTTAACCAATAAAAGGTTTGTCTGTTATCATTAAAAGAACTTAACTAAAACATTTGCACTATACATTAGTTATATAGGTCCTAAAAAGTGCCTTGTGAACTATATGGTGCCAAATGTTTAATTCACATTGCAAAAAGTTCTAACGGGTCTCAAAATGTTTATTAGAGTCTAATAAGTAAATAATTAAAGTATAACAGTTAACCAATAAAAGGTTTGTCTGTTATCGTTAAAAGAACTTAACTAAAAAATTTGCACTATACATTAGTTATATAGGTCCTAAAAAGTGCCTTGTGAACTATATGGTGCCAAATGTGCAATTCACATTGCAAAAATTTCTAACGGGTCTCAAAATGTTTATTAGAGTCTAATAAGTAAATAATAAAAGTATAACAGTTAACCAAGAAAATATTTGTCTGTTATCGTTAAAAGAACTTAACTAAAACATTTGCACTAAACATTAGTTATATAGGTCCTAAAAAGTGCCTTGTGAACTATATGGTGCCAAATGTTTAATTCACATTGCAAAAAGTTCTAACGGGTCTCAAAATGTTTATTAGAGTCTAATAAGTAAATAATAAAAGTATGACAGTTAACCAATAAAAGGTTTGTCTGTTATCGTTAAAAGAACTTAACTAAAACATTTGCACTATACATTAGTTATATAGGTCCTAAAAAGTGCCTTGTGAACTATATGGTGCCAAATGTTTAATTCACATTGCAAAAAGTTCTAACGGGTCTCAAAATGTTTATTAGAGTCTAATAAGTAAATAATAAAAGTATAACAGTTAACCAATAAAAGGTTTGTCTGTTATCGTTAAAAGAACTTAACTAAAACATTTGCACTATACATTAGTTATATAGGTCCTAAAAAGTGCCTTGTGAACTATATGGTGCCAAATGTTTAGTTCACATTGCAAAAAGTTCTAACGGGTCTCAAAATGTTTATTAGAGTCTAATAAGTAAATAATAAAAGTATAACAGTTAACCAATAAAAGGTTTGTCTGTTATCGTTAAAAGAACTTAACTAAAACATTTGCACTATACATTAGTTATATAGGTCCTAAAAAGTGCCTTGTGAACTATATGGTGCCAAATGTTTAATTCACATTGCAAAAAGTTCTAACGGGTCTCAAAATGTTTATTAGAGTCTAATAAGTAAATAATAAAAGTATAACAGTTAACCAATAAAAGGTTTGTCTGTTATCGTTAAAAGAACTTAACTAAAAAATTTGCACTATACATTAGTTATATAGGTCCTAAAAAGTGCCTTGTGAACTATATGGTGCCAAATGTGCAATTCACATTGCAAAAAGTTCTAACGGGTCTCAAAATGTTTATTAGAGTCTAATAAGTAAATAATAAAAGTATAACAGTTAACCAAGAAAATATTTGTCTGTTACCGTTAAAAGAACTTAACTAAAACATTTGCACTATACATTAGTTATATAGGTCCTAAAAAGTGCCTTGTGAACTATATGGTGCCAAATGTTTAATTCACATTGCAAAAAGTTCTAACGGGTCTCAAAATGTTTATTAGAGTCTAATAAGTAAATAATAAAAGTATAACAGTTAACCAATAAAAGATTTGTCTGTTATCGTTAAAAGAACTTAACTAAAACATTTGCACTATACATTAGTTATATAGGTCCTAAAAAGTGCCTTGTGAACTATATGGTGCCAAATGTTTAATTCACATTGCAAAAAGTTCTAACGGGTCTCAAAATGTTTATTAGAGTCTAATAAGTAAATAATAAAAGTATAACAGTTAACCAATAAAAGGTTTGTCTGTTATCGTTAAAAGAACTTAACTAAAACTTTTGCACTATACATTAGTTATATAGGTCCTAAAAAGTGCCTTGTGAACTATATGGTGCCAAATGTTTAATTCACATTGCAAAAAGTTCTAACGGTTCTCAAATGTTTATTAGAGTCTAATAAGTAAATAATAAAAGTATAACAGTTAACCAATAAAGCGTTTGTCTGTTATCGTTAAAAGAACTTAACCAAGATATTTGCACTATACATTAGGTATATAGGTCCTAAAAAGTGCCTTGTGAACTATATGGTGCCAAATGTTTAATTCACATTGCAAAAAGTTCTAACGGGTCTCAAAATGTTTATTAGAGTCTAATAAGTAAATAATAAAAGTATAACAGTTAACCAAGAAATTATTTGTCTGTTACCGTTAAAAGAACTTAACTAAAACATTTGCACTATACATTAGTTATATAGGTCCTAAAAAGTGCCTTGTGAACTATATGGTGCCAAATGTTTAATTCACATTGCAAAAAGTTCTAACGGGTCTCAAAATGTTTATTAGAGTCTAATAAGTAAATAATAAAAGTATAACAGTTAACCAATAAAAGGTTTGTCTGTTATCGTTAAAAGAACTTAACTAAAACATTTGCACTATACATTAGTTATATAGGTCCTAAAAAGTGCCTTGTGAACTATATGGTGCCAAATGTTTAATTCACATTGCAAAAAGTTCTAACGGGTCTCAAAATGTTTATTAGAGTCTAATAAGTAAATAATAAAAGTATAACAGTTAACCCATAAAAGATTTGTCTGTTATCGTTAAAAGAACTTAACTAAAACATTTGCACTATACATTAGTTATATAGGTCCTAAAAAGTGCCTTGTGAACTATATGGTGCCAAATGTGCAATTCACATTGCAAAAAGTTCTAACGGGTCTCAAATGTTTATTAGAGTCTAATAAGTAAATAATAAAAGTATAACAGTTAACCAATAAAGCGTTTGTCTGTTATCGTTAAAAGAACTTAACTAAGATATTTGCACTATACATTAGTTATATAGGTCTTAAAAGTGCCTTGTGAACTATATGGTGCCAAATGTTTAATTCACATTGCAAAAAGTTCTAACGGGTCTCAAAATGTTTATTAGAGTCTAATAAGTAAATAATAAAAGTATAACAGTTAACCAATAAAAGATTTGTCTGTTATCGTTAAAAGAACTTAACTAAAACATTTGCACTATACATTAGTTATATAGGTCCTAAAAAGTGCCTTGTGAACTATATGGTGCCAAATGTTTAATTCACATTGCAAAAAGTTCTAACGGGTCTCAAAATGTTTATTAGAGTCTAATAAGTAAATAATAAAAGTATAACAGTTAACCAATAAAAGGTTTGTCTGTTATCGTTAAAAGAACTTAACTAAAACTTTTGCACTATACATTAGTTATATAGGTCCTAAAAAGTGCCTTGTGAACTATATGGTGCCAAATGTTTAATTCACATTGCAAAAAGTTCTAACGGGTCTCAAAATGTTTATTAGAGTCTAATAAGTAAATAATTAAAGTATAACAGTTAACCAATAAAGCGTTTGTCTGTTATCGTTAAAAGAACTTAACTAAAACATTTGCACTATACATTAGTTATATAGGTCCTAAAAAGTGCCTTGTGAACTATATGGTGCCAAATGTTTAATTCACATTGCAAAAAGTTCTAACGGGTCTCAAATGTTTATTAGAGTCTAATAAGTAAATAATAAAAGTATAACAGTTAACCAATAAAGCGTTTGTCTGTTATCGTTAAAAGAACTTAACTAAGATATTTGCACTATACATTAGTTATATAGGTCTTAAAAGTGCCTTGTGAACTATATGGTGCCAAATGTTTAATTCACATTGCAAAAAATTATAACGGGTCTCAAAATGTTTATTAGAGTCTAATAAGTAAATAATAAAAGTATAACAGTTAACCAATAAAAGATTTGTCTGTTATCGTTAAAAGAACTTAACTAAAACATTTGCACTATACATTAGTTATATAGGTCCTAAAAAGTGCCTTGTGAACTATATGGTGCCAAATGTTTAGTTCACATTGCAAAAAGTTCTAACGGGTCTCAAAATGTTTATTAGAGTCTAATAAGTAAATAATAAAAGTATAACAGTTAACCAATAAAAGGTTTGTCTGTTATCGTTAAAAGAACTTAACTAAAACATTTGCACTATACATTAGTTATATAGGTCCTAAAAAGTGCCTTGTGAACTATATGGTGCCAAATGTTTAATTCACATTGCAAAAAGTTCTAACGGGTCTCAAAATGTTTATTAGAGTCTAATAAGTAAATAATAAAAGTATAACAGTTAACCAATAAAAGGTTTGTCTGTTATCGTTAAAAGAACTTAACTAAAACTTTTGCACTATACATTAGTTATATAGGTCCTAAAATGTGCCTTGTGAACTATATGGTGCCAAATGTTTAATTCACATTGCAAAAAGTTCTAACGGGTCTCAAAATGTTTATTAGAGTCTAATAAGTAAATAATAAAAGTATAACAGTTAACCAAGAAAATTTTTGTCTGTTATCGTTAAAAGAACTTAACTAAAACATTTGCACTATACATTAGTTATATAGGTCCTAAAAAGTGCCTTGTGAACTATATGGTGCCAAATGTTTAATTCACATTGCAAAAAGTTCTAACGGGTCTCAAAATGTTTATTAGAGTCTAATAAGTAAATAATAAAAGTATAACAGTTAACCAATATAAGATTTGTCTGATATCGTTAAAAGAACTTAACTAAAACATTTGCACTATACATTAGTTATATAGGTCCTAAAAAGTGCCTTGTGAACTATATGGTGCCAAATGTTTAATTCACATTGCAAAAAGTTCTAACGGGTCTCAAAATGTTTATTAGAGTCTAATAAGTAAATAATAAAAGTATGACAGTTAACCAATAAAAGGTTTGTCTGTTATCGTTGAAAGAACTTAACTAAAACATTTGCACTATACATTAGTTATATAGGTCCTAAAAAGTGCCTTGTGAACTATATGGTGCCAAATGTTTAATTCACATTGCAAAAAGTTCTAACGGGTCTCAAAATGTTTATTAGAGTCTAATAAGTAAATAATAAAAGTATAACAGTTAACCAATAAAAGGTTTGTCTGTTATCGTTAAAAGAACTTAACTAAAACATTTGCACTATACATTAGTTATATAGGTCCTAAAAAGTGCCTTGTGAACTATATGGTGCCAAATGTTTAGTTCACATTGAAAAAAGTTCTAACGGGTCTCAAAATGTTTATTAGAGTCAAATAAGTAAATAATAAAAGTATAACAGTTAACCAATAAAAGGTTTGTCTGTTATCGTTAAAAGAACTTAACTAAAACATTTGCACTATACATTAGTTATATAGGTCCTAAAAAGTGCCTTGTGAACTATATGGTGCCAAATGTTTAATTCACATTGCAAAAAGTTCTAACGGGTCTCAAAATGTTTATTAGAGTCTAATAAGTAAATAATAAAAGTATGACAGTTAACCAATAAAAGGTTTGTCTGTTATCGTTAAAAGAACTTAACTAAAACATTTGCACTATACATTAGTTATATAGGTCCTAAAAAGTGCCTTGTGAACTATATGGTGCCAAATGTTTAATTCACATTGCAAAAAGTTCTAACGGGTCTCAAAATGTTTATTAGAGTCTAATAAGTAAATAATAAAAGTATAACAGTTAACCAATAAAAGGTTTGTCTGTTATCGTTAAAAGAACTTAACTAAAACATTTGCACTATACATTAGTTATATAGGTCCTAAAAAGTGCCTTGTGAACTATATGGTGCCAAATGTTTAGTTCACATTGCAAAAAGTTCTAACGGGTCTCAAAATGTTTATTAGAGTCTAATAAGTAAATAATAAAAGTATAACAGTTAACCAATAAAAGGTTTGTCTGTTATCGTTAAAAGAACTTAACTAAAACATTTGCACTATACATTAGTTATATAGGTCCTAAAAAGTGCCTTGTGAACTATATGGTGCCAAATGTTTAATTCACATTGCAAAAAGTTCTAACGGGTCTCAAAATGTTTATTAGAGTCTAATAAGTAAATAATAAAAGTATAACAGTTAACCAATAAAAGGTTTGTCTGTTATCGTTAAAAGAACTTAACTAAAACATTTGCACTATACATTAGTTATATAGGTCCTAAAAAGTGCCTTGTGAACTATATGGTGCCAAATGTTTAATTCACATTGCAAAAAGTTCTAACGGGTCTCAAAATGTTTATTAGAGTCTAATAAGTAAATAATAAAAGTATAACAGTTAACCCATAAAAGATTTGTCTGTTATCGTTAAAAGAACTTAACTAAAACATTTGCACTATACATTAGTTATATAGGTCCTAAAAAGTGCCTTGTGAACTATATGGTGCCAAATGTGCAATTCACATTGCAAAAAGTTCTAACGGGTCTCAAATGTTTATTAGAGTCTAATAAGTAAATAATAAAAGTATAACAGTTAACCAATAAAGCGTTTGTCTGTTATCGTTAAAAGAACTTAACTAAGATATTTGCACTATACATTAGTTATATAGGTCTTAAAAGTGCCTTGTGAACTATATGGTGCCAAATGTTTAATTCACATTGCAAAAAGTTCTAACGGGTCTCAAAATGTTTATTAGAGTCTAATAAGTAAATAATAAAAGTATAACAGTTAACCAATAAAAGATTTGTCTGTTATCGTTAAAAGAACTTAACTAAAACATTTGCACTATACATTAGTTATATAGGTCCTAAAAAGTGCCTTGTGAACTATATGGTGCCAAATGTTTAATTCACATTGCAAAAAGTTCTAACGGGTCTCAAAATGTTTATTAGAGTCTAATAAGTAAATAATAAAAGTATAACAGTTAACCAATAAAAGGTTTGTCTGTTATCGTTAAAAGAACTTAACTAAAACTTTTGCACTATACATTAGTTATATAGGTCCTAAAAAGTGCCTTGTGAACTATATGGTGCCAAATGTTTAATTCACATTGCAAAAAGTTCTAACGGGTCTCAAAATGTTTATTAGAGTCTAATAAGTAAATAATTAAAGTATAACAGTTAACCAATAAAGCGTTTGTCTGTTATCGTTAAAAGAACTTAACTAAAACATTTGCACTATACATTAGTTATATAGGTCCTAAAAAGTGCCTTGTGAACTATATGGTGCCAAATGTTTAATTCACATTGCAAAAAGTTCTAACGGGTCTCAAATGTTTATTAGAGTCTAATAAGTAAATAATAAAAGTATAACAGTTAACCAATAAAGCGTTTGTCTGTTATCGTTAAAAGAACTTAACTAAGATATTTGCACTATACATTAGTTATATAGGTCTTAAAAGTGCCTTGTGAACTATATGGTGCCAAATGTTTAATTCACATTGCAAAAAATTATAACGGGTCTCAAAATGTTTATTAGAGTCTAATAAGTAAATAATAAAAGTATAACAGTTAACCAATAAAAGATTTGTCTGTTATCGTTAAAAGAACTTAACTAAAACATTTGCACTATACATTAGTTATATAGGTCCTAAAAAGTGCCTTGTGAACTATATGGTGCCAAATGTTTAGTTCACATTGCAAAAAGTTCTAACGGGTCTCAAAATGTTTATTAGAGTCTAATAAGTAAATAATAAAAGTATAACAGTTAACCAATAAAAGGTTTGTCTGTTATCGTTAAAAGAACTTAACTAAAACATTTGCACTATACATTAGTTATATAGGTCCTAAAAAGTGCCTTGTGAACTATATGGTGCCAAATGTTTAATTCACATTGCAAAAAGTTCTAACGGGTCTCAAAATGTTTATTAGAGTCTAATAAGTAAATAATAAAAGTATAACAGTTAACCAATAAAAGGTTTGTCTGTTATCGTTAAAAGAACTTAACTAAAACTTTTGCACTATACATTAGTTATATAGGTCCTAAAATGTGCCTTGTGAACTATATGGTGCCAAATGTTTAATTCACATTGCAAAAAGTTCTAACGGGTCTCAAAATGTTTATTAGAGTCTAATAAGTAAATAATAAAAGTATAACAGTTAACCAAGAAAATTTTTGTCTGTTATCGTTAAAAGAACTTAACTAAAACATTTGCACTATACATTAGTTATATAGGTCCTAAAAAGTGCCTTGTGAACTATATGGTGCCAAATGTTTAATTCACATTGCAAAAAGTTCTAACGGGTCTCAAAATGTTTATTAGAGTCTAATAAGTAAATAATAAAAGTATAACAGTTAACCAATATAAGATTTGTCTGATATCGTTAAAAGAACTTAACTAAAACATTTGCACTATACATTAGTTATATAGGTCCTAAAAAGTGCCTTGTGAACTATATGGTGCCAAATGTTTAATTCACATTGCAAAAAGTTCTAACGGGTCTCAAAATGTTTATTAGAGTCTAATAAGTAAATAATAAAAGTATGACAGTTAACCAATAAAAGGTTTGTCTGTTATCGTTGAAAGAACTTAACTAAAACATTTGCACTATACATTAGTTATATAGGTCCTAAAAAGTGCCTTGTGAACTATATGGTGCCAAATGTTTAATTCACATTGCAAAAAGTTCTAACGGGTCTCAAAATGTTTATTAGAGTCTAATAAGTAAATAATAAAAGTATAACAGTTAACCAATAAAAGGTTTGTCTGTTATCGTTAAAAGAACTTAACTAAAACATTTGCACTATACATTAGTTATATAGGTCCTAAAAAGTGCCTTGTGAACTATATGGTGCCAAATGTTTAGTTCACATTGAAAAAAGTTCTAACGGGTCTCAAAATGTTTATTAGAGTCAAATAAGTAAATAATAAAAGTATAACAGTTAACCAATAAAAGGTTTGTCTGTTATCGTTAAAAGAACTTAACTAAAACATTTGCACTATACATTAGTTATATAGGTCCTAAAAAGTGCCTTGTGAACTATATGGTGCCAAATGTTTAATTCACATTGCAAAAAGTTCTAACGGGTCTCAAAATGTTTATTAGAGTCTAATAAGTAAATAATAAAAGTATGACAGTTAACCAATAAAAGGTTTGTCTGTTATCGTTAAAAGAACTTAACTAAAACATTTGCACTATACATTAGTTATATAGGTCCTAAAAAGTGCCTTGTGAACTATATGGTGCCAAATGTTTAATTCACATTGCAAAAAGTTCTAACGGGTCTCAAAATGTTTATTAGAGTCTAATAAGTAAATAATAAAAGTATAACAGTTAACCAATAAAAGGTTTGTCTGTTATCGTTAAAAGAACTTAACTAAAACATTTGCACTATACATTAGTTATATAGGTCCTAAAAAGTGCCTTGTGAACTATATGGTGCCAAATGTTTAGTTCACATTGCAAAAAGTTCTAACGGGTCTCAAAATGTTTATTAGAGTCTAATAAGTAAATAATAAAAGTATAACAGTTAACCAATAAAAGGTTTGTCTGTTATCGTTAAAAGAACTTAACTAAAACATTTGCACTATACATTAGTTATATAGGTCCTAAAAAGTGCCTTGTGAACTATATGGTGCCAAATGTTTAATTCACATTGCAAAAAGTTCTAACGGGTCTCAAAATGTTTATTAGAGTCTAATAAGTAAATAATAAAAGTATAACAGTTAACCAATAAAAGGTTTGTCTGTTATCGTTAAAAGAACTTAACTAAAAAATTTGCACTATACATTAGTTATATAGGTCCTAAAAAGTGCCTTGTGAACTATATGGTGCCAAATGTGCAATTCACATTGCAAAAAGTTCTAACGGGTCTCAAAATGTTTATTAGAGTCTAATAAGTAAATAATAAAAGTATAACAGTTAACCAAGAAAATATTTGTCTGTTACCGTTAAAAGAACTTAACTAAAACATTTGCACTATACATTAGTTATATAGGTCCTAAAAAGTGCCTTGTGAACTATATGGTGCCAAATGTTTAATTCACATTGCAAAAAGTTCTAACGGGTCTCAAAATGTTTATTAGAGTCTAATAAGTAAATAATAAAAGTATAACAGTTAACCAATAAAAGATTTGTCTGTTATCGTTAAAAGAACTTAACTAAAACATTTGCACTATACATTAGTTATATAGGTCCTAAAAAGTGCCTTGTGAACTATATGGTGCCAAATGTTTAATTCACATTGCAAAAAGTTCTAACGGGTCTCAAAATGTTTATTAGAGTCTAATAAGTAAATAATAAAAGTATAACAGTTAACCAATAAAAGGTTTGTCTGTTATCGTTAAAAGAACTTAACTAAAACTTTTGCACTATACATTAGTTATATAGGTCCTAAAAAGTGCCTTGTGAACTATATGGTGCCAAATGTTTAATTCACATTGCAAAAAGTTCTAACGGTTCTCAAATGTTTATTAGAGTCTAATAAGTAAATAATAAAAGTATAACAGTTAACCAATAAAGCGTTTGTCTGTTATCGTTAAAAGAACTTAACTAAGATATTTGCACTATACATTAGGTATATAGGTCCTAAAAAGTGCCTTGTGAACTATATGGTGCCAAATGTTTAATTCACATTGCAAAAAGTTCTAACGGGTCTCAAAATGTTTATTAGAGTCTAATAAGTAAATAATAAAAGTATAACAGTTAACCAATAAAAGATTTGTCTGTTATCGTTAAAAGAACTTAACTAAAACATTTGCACTATACATTAGTTATATAGGTCCTAAAAAGTGCCTTGTGAACTATATGGTGCCAAATGTTTAATTCACATTGCAAAAAGTTATAACGGGTCTCAAAATGTTTATTAGAGTCTAATAAGTAAATAATAAAAGTATAACAGTTAACCAATAAAAGGTTTGTCTGTTATCGTTAAAAGAACTTAACTAAAACTTTTGCACTATACATTAGTTATATAGGTCCTAAAAAGTGCCTTGTGAACTATATGGTGCCAAATGTTTAATTCACATTGCAAAAAGTTCTAACGGTTCTCAAATGTTTATTAGAGTCTAATAAGTAAATAATAAAAGTATAACAGTTAACCAATAAAGCGTTTGTCTGTTATCGTTAAAAGAACTTAACTAAGATATTTGCACTATACATTAGGTATATAGGTCCTAAAAAGTGCCTTGTGAACTATATGGTGCCAAATGTTTAATTCACATTGCAAAAAGTTCTAACGGGTCTCAAAATGTTTATTAGAGTCTAATAAGTAAATAATAAAAGTATAACAGTTAACCAATAAAAGGTTTGTCTTTTATAGTTAAAAGAACTTAACTAAAACATTTGCACTATACATTAGTTATATAGGTCCTAAAAAGTGCCTTGTGAACTATATGGTGCCAAATGTTTAATTCACATTACAAAAAGTTCTAACGGGTCTCAAAATGTTTATTAGAGTCTAATAAGTAAATAATAAAAGTATAATAGATAACCAATAAAAGGTTTGTCTTTTATCGTTAAAAGAACTGAACTAAAACATTTGCACTATACATTAGTTATATAGGTCCTAAAAGTGCCTTGTGGACTATATGGTGCCAAATGTTTAATTCACATTGCAAAAAGTTCTAACGGGTCTCAAAATGTTTATTAGAGTCTAATAAGTAAATAATAAAAGTATAACAGTTAACCAATAAAAGGTTTGTCTGTTATCGTTAAAAGAACTTAACTAAAACATTTGCACTATACATTAGTTATATAGGTCCTAAAAAGTGCCTTGTGAACTATATGGTGCCAAATGTTTAATTCACATTGCAAAAAGTTCTAACGGGTCTCAAAATGTTTATTAGAGTCTAATAAGTAAATAATAAAAGTATAACAGTTAACCAATAAAAGGTTTGTCTGTTATCGTTAAAAGAACTTAACTAAAATTTGCACTATACATTAGTTATATAGGTCCTAAAAAGTGCCTTGTGAACTATATGGTGCCAAATTTGCAATTCACATTGCAAAAAGTTCTAACGGGTCTCAAAATGTTTATTAGAGTCTAATAAGTAAATAATAAAAGTATAACAGTTAACCAATAAAAGGTTTGTCTGTTATCGTTAAAAGAACTTAACTAAAACATTTGCACTATACATTAGTTATATAGGTCCTAAAAAGTGCCTTGTGAACTATATGGTGCCAAATGTTTAATTCACATTGCAAAAAGTTCTAACGGGTCTCAAAATGTTTATTAGAGTCTAATAAGTAAATAATAAAAGTATAACAGTTAACCAATAAAAGGTTTGTCTGTTATCGTTAAAAGAACTTAACTAAAACATTTGCACTATACATTAGTTATATAGGTCCTAAAAAGTGCCTTGTGAACTATATGGTGCCAAATGTTTAGTTCACATTGAAAAAAGTTCTAACGGGTCTCAAAATGTTTATTAGAGTCAAATAAGTAAATAATAAAAGTATAACAGTTAACCAATAAAAGGTTTGTCTGTTATCGTTAAAAGAACTTAACTAAAACATTTGCACTATACATTAGTTATATAGGTCCTAAAAAGTGCCTTGTGAACTATATGGTGCCAAATGTTTAATTCACATTGCAAAAAGTTCTAACGGGTCTCAAAATGTTTATTAGAGTCTAATAAGTAAATAATAAAAGTATGACAGTTAACCAATAAAAGGTTTGTCTGTTATCGTTAAAAGAACTTAACTAAAACATTTGCACTATACATTAGTTATATAGGTCCTAAAAAGTGCCTTGTGAACTATATGGTGCCAAATGTTTAATTCACATTGCAAAAAGTTCTAACGGGTCTCAAAATGTTTATTAGAGTCTAATAAGTAAATAATAAAAGTATAACAGTTAACCAATAAAAGGTTTGTCTGTTATCGTTAAAAGAACTTAACTAAAACTTTTGCACTATACATTAGTTATATAGGTCCTAAAAAGTGCCTTGTGAACTATATGGTGCCAAATGTTTAATTCACATTGCAAAAAGTTCTAACGGGTCTCAAAATGTTTATTAGAGTCTAATAAGTAAATAATAAAAGTATAACAGTTAACCAATAAAAGGTTTGTCTGTTATCGTTAAAAGAACTTAACTAAAACATTTGCACTATACATTAGTTATATAGGTCCTAAAAAGTGCCTTGTGAACTATATGGTGCCAAATGTTTAATTTACATTGCAAAAAGTTCTAACGGGTCTCAAAATGTTTATTAGAGTCTAATAAGTAAATAATAAAAGTATAACAGTTAACCAAGAAAATATTTGTCTGTTATCGTTAAAAGAACTTAACTAAAACATTTGCACTATACATTAGTTATATAGGTCCTAAAAAGTGCCTTGTGAACTATATGGTGCCAAATGTTTAATTCACATTGCAAAAAGTTCTAACGGGTCTCAAAATGTTTATTAGAGTCTAATAAGTAAATAATTAAAGTATAACAGTTAACCAATAAAGCGTTTGTCTGTTATCGTTAAAAGAACTTAACTAAAACATTTGCACTATACATTAGTTATATAGGTCCTAAAAAGTGCCTTGTGAACTATATGGTGCCAAATGTTTAATTCACATTGCAAAAAGTTCTAACGGGTCTCAAAATGTTTATTAGAGTCTAATAAGTAAATAATAAAAGTATAACAGTTAACCAATAAAAGGTTTGTCTTTTATAGTTAAAAGAACTTAACTAAAACATTTGCACTATACATTAGTTATATAGGTCCTAAAAAGTGCCTTGTGAACTATATGGTGCCAAATGTTTAATTCACATTACAAAAAGTTCTAACGGGTCTCAAAATGTTTATTAGAGTCTAATAAGTAAATAATAAAAGTATAATAGATAACCAATCAAAGGTTTGTCTTTTATCGTTAAAAGAACTTAACTAAAACATTTGCACTATACATTAGTTATATAGGTCCTAAAAGTGCCTTGTGGACTATATGGTGCCAAATGTTTAATTCACATTGCAAAAAGTTCTAACGGGTCTCAAAATGTTTATTAGAGTCTAATAAGTAAATAATAAAAGTATAACAGTTAACCAATAAAAGGTTTGTCTGTTATCGTTAAAAGAACTTAACTAAAACATTTGCACTATACATTAGTTATATAGGTCCTAAAAAGTGCCTTGTGAACTATATGGTGCCAAATGTTTAATTCACATTGCAAAAAGTTCTAACGGGTCTCAAAATGTTTATTAGAGTCTAATAAGTAAATAATAAAAGTATAACAGTTAACCAATAAAAGGTTTGTCTGTTATCGTTAAAAGAACTTAACTAAAGTTTGCACTATACATTAGTTATATAGGTCCTAAAAAGTGCCTTGTGAACTATATGGTGCCAAATTTGTAATTCACATTGCAAAAAGTTCTAACGGGTCTCAAAATGTTTATTAGAGTCTAATAAGTAAATAATAAAAGTATAACAGTTAACCAATAAAAGGTTTGTCTGTTATCGTTAAAAGAACTTAACTAAAACATTTGCACTATACATTAGTTATATAGGTCCTAAAAAGTGCCTTGTGAACTATATGGTGCCAAATGTTTAATTCACATTGCAAAAAGTTCTAACGGGTCTCAAAATGTTTATTAGAGTCTAATAAGTAAATAATAAAAGTATAACAGTTAACCAATAAAAGGTTTGTCTGTTATCGTTAAAAGAACTTAACTAAAACATTTGCACTATACATTAGTTATATAGGTCCTAAAAAGTGCCTTGTGAACTATATGGTGCCAAATGTTTAGTTCACATTGAAAAAAGTTCTAACGGGTCTCAAAATGTTTATTAGAGTCAAATAAGTAAATAATAAAAGTATAACAGTTAACCAATAAAAGGTTTGTCTGTTATCGTTAAAAGAACTTAACTAAAACATTTGCACTATACATTAGTTATATAGGTCCTAAAAAGTGCCTTGTGAACTATATGGTGCCAAATGTTTAATTCACATTGCAAAAAGTTCTAACGGGTCTCAAAATGTTTATTAGAGTCTAATAAGTAAATAATAAAAGTATGACAGTTAACCAATAAAAGGTTTGTCTGTTATCGTTAAAAGAACTTAACTAAAACATTTGCACTATACATTAGTTATATAGGTCCTAAAAAGTGCCTTGTGAACTATATGGTGCCAAATGTTTAATTCACATTGCAAAAAGTTCTAACGGGTCTCAAAATGTTTATTAGAGTCTAATAAGTAAATAATAAAAGTATAACAGTTAACCAATAAAAGGTTTGTCTGTTATCGTTAAAAGAACTTAACTAAAACTTTTGCACTATACATTAGTTATATAGGTCCTAAAAAGTGCCTTGTGAACTATATGGTACCAAATGTTTAGTTCACATTGCAAAAAGTTCTAACGGGTCTCAAAATGTTTATTAGAGTCTAATAAGTAAATAATAAAAGTATAACAGTTAACCAATAAAAGGTTTGTCTGTTATCGTTAAAAGAACTTAACTAAAACATTTGCACTATACATTAGTTATATAGGTCCTAAAAAGTGCCTTGTGAACTATATGGTGCCAAATGTTTAATTTACATTGCAAAAAGTTCTAACGGGTCTCAAAATGTTTATTAGAGTCTAATAAGTAAATAATAAAAGTATAACAGTTAACCAAGAAAATATTTGTCTGTTATCGTTAAAAGAACTTAACTAAAACATTTGCACTATACATTAGTTATATAGGTCCTAAAAAGTGCCTTGTGAACTATATGGTGCCAAATGTTTAATTCACATTGCAAAAAGTTCTAACGGGTCTCAAAATGTTTATTAGAGTCTAATAAGTAAATAATAAAAGTATAACAGTTAACCAATAAAAGGTTTGTCTGTTATCGTTAAAAGAACTTAACTAAAACATTTGCACTATACATTAGTTATATAGGTCCTAAAAAGTGCCTTGTGAACTATATGGTGCCAAATGTTTAATTCACATTGCAAAAAGTTCTAACGGGTCTCAAAATGTTTATTAGAGTCTAATAAGTAAATAATTAAAGTATAACAGTTAACCAATAAAAGGTTTGTCTGTTATCGTTAAAAGAACTTAACTAAAACTTTTGCACTATACATTAGTTATATAGGTCCTAAAAAGTGCCTTGTGAACTATATGGTGCCAAATGTTTAATTCACATTGCAAAAAGTTCTAACGGGTCTCAAAATGTTTATTAGAGTTTAATAAGTAAATAATTAAAGTATAACAGTTAACCAATAAAGCGTTTGTCTGTTATCGTTAAAAGAACTTAACTAAAACATTTGCACTATACATTAGTTATTTAGGTCCTAAAAAGTGCCTTGTGAACTATATGGTGCCAAATGTTTAATTCACATTGCAAAAAGTTCTAACGGGTCTCAAATGTTTATTAGAGTCTAATAAGTAAATAATAAAAGTATAACAGTTAACCAATAAAGCGTTTGTCTGTTATCGTTAAAAGAACTTAACTAAAACATTTGCACTATACATTAGTTATATAGGTCCTAAAAAGTGCCTTGTGAACTATATGGTGCCAAATGTTTAATTCACATTGCAAAAAGTTCTAACGGGTCTCAAAATGTTTATTAGAGTCTAATAAGTAAATAATAAAAGTATAACAGTTAACCAATAAAAGGTTTGTCTTTTATAGTTAAAAGAACTTAACTAAAACATTTGCACTATACATTAGTTATATAGGTCCTAAAAAGTGCCTTGTGAACTATATGGTGCCAAATGTTTAATTCACATTACAAAAAGTTCTAACGGGTCTCAAAATGTTTATTAGAGTCTAATAAGTAAATAATAAAAGTATAATAGATAACCAATAAAAGGTTTGTCTTCTATCGTTAAAAGAACTGAACTAAAACATTTGCACTATACATTAGTTATATAGGTCCTAAAAGTGCCTTGTGGACTATATGGTGCCAAATGTTTAATTCACATTGCAAAAAGTTCTAACGGGTCTCAAAATGTTTATTAGAGTCTAATAAGTAAATAATAAAAGTATAACAGTTAACCAATAAAAGGTTTGTCTGTTATCGTTAAAAGAACTTAACTAAAACGTTTGCACTATACATTAGTTACATAGGTCCTAGAAAGTGCCTTGTGAACTATATGGTGCCAAATGTTTAATTCACATTGCAAAAAGTTCTAACGGGTCTCAAAATGTTTATTAGAGTCTAATAAGTAAATAATTAAAGTATAACAGTTAACCAATAAAGCGTTTGTCTGTTATCGTTAAAAGAACTTAACTAAAACATTTGCACTATACATTAGTTATATAGGTCCTAAAAAGTGCCTTGTGAACTATATGGTGCCAAACGTTTAATTCACATTGCAAAAAGTTCTAACGGGTCTCAAATGTTTATTAGAGTCTAATAAGTAAATAATAAAAGTATAACAGTTAACCAATAAAAGGTTTGTCTGTTATCGTTAAAAGAACTTAACTAAGATATTTGCACTATACATTAGGTATATAGGTCCTAAAAAGTGCCTTGTGAACTATATGGTGCCAAATGTTTAATTCACATTGCAAAAAGTTCTAACGGGTCTCAAAATGTTTATTAGAGTCTAATAAGTAAATAATTAAAGTATAACAGTTAACCAATAAAAGGTTTGTCTGTTATCGTTAAAAGAACTTAACTAAAACATTTGCACTATACATTAGTTATATAGGTCCTAAAAAGTGCCTTGTGAACTATATGGTGCCAAATGTGCAATTCACATTGCAAAAAGTTCTAACGGGTCTCAAAATGTTTATTAGAGTCTAATAAGTAAATAATAAAAGTATAACAGTTAACCAAGAAAATATTTGTCTGTTATCGTTAAAAGAACTTAACTAAAACATTTGCACTATACATTAGTTATATAGGTCCTAAAAAGTGCCTTGTGAACTATATGGTGCCAAACGTTTAATTCACATTGCAAAAAGTTCTAACGGGTCTCAAATGTTTATTAGAGTCTAATAAGTAAATAATAAAAGTATAACAGTTAACCAATAAAAGGTTTGTCTGTTATCGTTAAAAGAACTTAACTAAGATATTTGCACTATACATTAGGTATATAGGTCCTAAAAAGTGCCTTGTGAACTATATGGTGCCAAATGTTTAATTCACATTGCAAAAAGTTCTAACGGGTCTCAAAATGTTTATTAGAGTCTAATAAGTAAATAATTAAAGTATAACAGTTAACCAATAAAAGGTTTGTCTGTTATCGTTAAAAGAACTTAACTAAAACATTTGCACTATACATTAGTTATATAGGTCCTAAAAAGTGCCTTGTGAACTATATGGTGCCAAATGTGCAATTCACATTGCAAAAAGTTCTAACGGGTCTCAAAATGTTTATTAGAGTCTAATAAGTAAATAATAAAAGTATAACAGTTAACCAAGAAAATATTTGTCTGTTATCGTTAAAAGAACTTAACTAAAACATTTGCACTATACATTAGTTATATAGGTCCTAAAAAGTGCCTTGTGAACTATATGGTGCCAAATGTTTAATTCACATTGCAAAAAGTTCTAACGGGTCTCAAAATGTTTATTAGAGTCTAATAAGTAAATAATAAAAGTATAACAGTTAACCAATAAAAGGTTTGTCTGTTATCGTTAAAAGAACTTAACTAAAACATTTGCACTATACATTAGTTATATAGGTCCTAAAAAGTGCCTTGTGAACTATATGGTGCCAAATGTTTAATTCACATTGCAAAAAGTTCTAACGGGTCTCAAAATGTTTATTAGAGTCTAATAAGTAAATAATTAAAGTATAACAGTTAACCAATAAAAGGTTTGTCTGTTATCGTTAAAAGAACTTAACTAAAACTTTTGCACTATACATTAGTTATATAGGTCCTAAAAAGTGCCTTGTGAACTATATGGTGCCAAATGTTTAATTCACATTGCAAAAAGTTCTAACGGGTCTCAAAATGTTTATTAGAGTCTAATAAGTAAATAATTAAAGTATAACAGTTAACCAATAAAGCGTTTGTCTGTTATCGTTAAAAGAACTTAACTAAAACATTTGCACTATACATTAGTTATATAGGTCCTAAAAAGTGCCTTGTGAACTATATGGTGCCAAATGTTTAATTCACATTGCAAAAAGTTCTAACGGGTCTCAAATGTTTATTAGAGTCTAATAAGTAAATAATAAAAGTATAACAGTTAACCAATAAAGCGTTTGTCTGTTATCGTTAAAAGAACTTAACTAAGATATTTGCACTATACATTAGTTATATAGGTCCTAAAAAGTGCCTTGTGAACTATATGGTGCCAAATGTTTAATTCACATTGCAAAAAGTTCTAACGGGTCTCAAAATGTTTATTAGAGTCTAATAAGTAAATAATAAAAGTATAACAGTTAACCAATAAAAGGTTTGTCTTTTATAGTTAAAAGAACTTAACTAAAACATTTGCACTATACATTAGTTATATAGGTCCTAAAAAGTGCCTTGTGAACTATATGGTGCCAAATGTTTAATTCACATTACAAAAAGTTCTAACGGGTCTCAAAATGTTTATTAGAGTCTAATAAGTAAATAATAAAAGTATAATAGATAACCAATAAAAGGTTTGTCTTCTATCGTTAAAAGAACTGAACTAAAACATTTGCACTATACATTAGTTATATAGGTCCTAAAAGTGCCTTGTGGACTATATGGTGCCAAATGTTTAATTCACATTGCAAAAAGTTCTAACGGGTCTCAAAATGTTTATTAGAGTCTAATAAGTAAATAATAAAAGTATAACAGTTAACCAATAAAAGGTTTGTCTGTTATCGTTAAAAGAACTTAACTAAAACTTTTGCACTATACATTAGTTATATAGGTCCTAGAAAGTGCCTTGTGAACTATATGGTGCCAAATGTTTAATTCACATTGCAAAAAGTTCTAACGGGTCTCAAAATGTTTATTAGAGTCAAATAAGTAAATAATTAAAGTATAACAGTTAACCAATAAAGCGTTTGTCTGTTATCGTTAAAAGAACTTAACTAAAACATTTGCACTATACATTAGTTATATAGGTCCTAAAAAGTGCCTTGTGAACTATATGGTGCCAAACGTTTAATTCACATTGCAAAAAGTTCTAACGGGTCTCAAATGTTTATTAGAGTCTAATAAGTAAATAATAAAAGTATAACAGTTAACCAATAAAAGGTTTGTCTGTTATCGTTAAAAGAACTTAACTAAGATATTTGCACTATACATTAGGTAAATAAGTCCTAAAAAGTGCCTTGTGAACTATATGGTGCCAAATGTTTAATTCACATTGCAAAAAGTTCTAACGGGTCTCAAAATGTTTATTAGAGTCTAATAAGTAAATAATAAAAGTATAACAGTTAACCAATAAAAGGTTTGTCTGTTATCATTAAAAGAACTTAACTAAAACATTTGCACTATACATTAGTTATATAGGTCCTAAAAAGTGCCTTGTGAACTATATGGTGCCAAATGTTTAATTCACATTGCAAAAAGTTATAACGGGTCTCAAAATGTTTATTAGAGTCTAATAAGTAAATAATAAAAGTATAACAGTTAACCAATAAAAGGTTTGTATGTTATCGTTAAAAGAACTTAACTAAAACATTTGCACTATACATTAGTTATATAGGTCCTAAAAAGTGCCTTGTGAACTATATGGTGCCAAATGTTTAGTTCACATTGCAAAAAGTTCTAACGGGTCTCAAAATGTTTATTAGAGTCTAATAAGTAAATAATAAAAGTATAACAGTTAACCAATAAAAGGTTTGTCTGTTATCGTTAAAAGAACTTAACTAAAACATTTGCACTATACATTAGTTATATAGGTCCTAAAAAGTGCCTTGTGAACTGTATGGTGCCAAATGTTTAGTTCACATTGCAAAAAGTTCTAACGGGTCTTAAAATGTTTATTAGAGTCTAATAAGTAAATAATAAAAGTATAACAGTTAACCAATAAAAGGTTTGTCTGTTATCGTTAAAAGAACTTAACTAAAACTTTTGCACTATACATTAGTTATATAGGTCCTAAAAAGTGCCTTGTGAACTATATGGTGCCAAATGTTTAATTCACATTGCAAAAAGTTCTAACGGGTCTCAAAATGTTTATTAGAGTCTAATAAGTAAATAATAAAAGTATAACAGTTAACCAATAAAAGGTTTGTCTGTTATCGTTAAAAGAACTTAACTAAAACTTTTGCACTATACATTAGTTATATAGGTCCTAAAAAGTGCCTTGTGAACTATATGGTACCAAATGTTTAGTTCACATTGCAAAAAGTTCTAACGGGTCTCAAAATGTTTATTAGAGTCTAATAAGTAAATAATAAAAGTATAACAGTTAACCAATAAAAGGTTTGTCTGTTATCGTTAAAAGAACTTAACTAAAACATTTGCACTATACATTAGTTATATAGGTCCTAAAAAGTGCCTTGTGAACTATATGGTGCCAAATGTTTAATTTACATTGCAAAAAGTTCTAACGGGTCTCAAAATGTTTATTAGAGTCTAATAAGTAAATAATAAAAGTATAACAGTTAACCAAGAAAATATTTGTCTGTTATCGTTAAAAGAACTTAACTAAAACATTTGCACTATACATTAGTTATATAGGTCCTAAAAAGTGCCTTGTGAACTATATGGTGCCAAATGTTTAATTCACATTGCAAAAAGTTCTAACGGGTCTCAAAATGTTTATTAGAGTCTAATAAGTAAATAATAAAAGTATAACAGTTAACCAATAAAAGGTTTGTCTGTTATCGTTAAAAGAACTTAACTAAAACATTTGCACTATACATTAGTTATATAGGTCCTAAAAAGTGCCTTGTGAACTATATGGTGCCAAATGTTTAATTCACATTGCAAAAAGTTCTAACGGGTCTCAAAATGTTTATTAGAGTCTAATAAGTAAATAATTAAAGTATAACAGTTAACCAATAAAAGGTTTGTCTGTTATCGTTAAAAGAACTTAACTAAAACTTTTGCACTATACATTAGTTATATAGGTCCTAAAAAGTGCCTTGTGAACTATATGGTGCCAAATGTTTAATTCACATTGCAAAAAGTTCTAACGGGTCTCAAAATGTTTATTAGAGTTTAATAAGTAAATAATTAAAGTATAACAGTTAACCAATAAAGCGTTTGTCTGTTATCGTTAAAAGAACTTAACTAAAACATTTGCACTATACATTAGTTATTTAGGTCCTAAAAAGTGCCTTGTGAACTATATGGTGCCAAATGTTTAATTCACATTGCAAAAAGTTCTAACGGGTCTCAAATGTTTATTAGAGTCTAATAAGTAAATAATAAAAGTATAACAGTTAACCAATAAAGCGTTTGTCTGTTATCGTTAAAAGAACTTAACTAAAACATTTGCACTATACATTAGTTATATAGGTCCTAAAAAGTGCCTTGTGAACTATATGGTGCCAAATGTTTAATTCACATTGCAAAAAGTTCTAACGGGTCTCAAAATGTTTATTAGAGTCTAATAAGTAAATAATAAAAGTATAACAGTTAACCAATAAAAGGTTTGTATGTTATCGTTAAAAGAACTTAACTAAAACATTTGCACTATACATTAGTTATATAGGTCCTAAAAAGTGCCTTGTGAACTATATGGTGCCAAATGTTTAGTTCACATTGCAAAAAGTTCTAACGGGTCTCAAAATGTTTATTAGAGTCTAATAAGTAAATAATAAAAGTATAACAGTTAACCAATAAAAGGTTTGTCTGTTATCGTTAAAAGAACTTAACTAAAACATTTGCACTATACATTAGTTATATAGGTCCTAAAAAGTGCCTTGTGAACTGTATGGTGCCAAATGTTTAGTTCACATTGCAAAAAGTTCTAACGGGTCTTAAAATGTTTATTAGAGTCTAATAAGTAAATAATAAAAGTATAACAGTTAACCAATAAAAGGTTTGTCTGTTATCGTTAAAAGAACTTAACTAAAACTTTTGCACTATACATTAGTTATATAGGTCCTAAAAAGTGCCTTGTGAACTATATGGTGCCAAATGTTTAATTCACATTGCAAAAAGTTCTAACGGGTCTCAAAATGTTTATTAGAGTCTAATAAGTAAATAATAAAAGTATAACAGTTAACCAATAAAAGGTTTGTCTGTTATCGTTAAAAGAACTTAACTAAAACTTTTGCACTATACATTAGTTATATAGGTCCTAAAAAGTGCCTTGTGAACTATATGGTACCAAATGTTTAGTTCACATTGCAAAAAGTTCTAACGGGTCTCAAAATGTTTATTAGAGTCTAATAAGTAAATAATAAAAGTATAACAGTTAACCAATAAAAGGTTTGTCTGTTATCGTTAAAAGAACTTAACTAAAACATTTGCACTATACATTAGTTATATAGGTCCTAAAAAGTGCCTTGTGAACTATATGGTGCCAAATGTTTAATTTACATTGCAAAAAGTTCTAACGGGTCTCAAAATGTTTATTAGAGTCTAATAAGTAAATAATAAAAGTATAACAGTTAACCAAGAAAATATTTGTCTGTTATCGTTAAAAGAACTTAACTAAAACATTTGCACTATACATTAGTTATATAGGTCCTAAAAAGTGCCTTGTGAACTATATGGTGCCAAATGTTTAATTCACATTGCAAAAAGTTCTAACGGGTCTCAAAATGTTTATTAGAGTCTAATAAGTAAATAATAAAAGTATAACAGTTAACCAATAAAAGGTTTGTCTGTTATCGTTAAAAGAACTTAACTAAAACATTTGCACTATACATTAGTTATATAGGTCCTAAAAAGTGCCTTGTGAACTATATGGTGCCAAATGTTTAATTCACATTGCAAAAAGTTCTAACGGGTCTCAAAATGTTTATTAGAGTCTAATAAGTAAATAATTAAAGTATAACAGTTAACCAATAAAAGGTTTGTCTGTTATCGTTAAAAGAACTTAACTAAAACTTTTGCACTATACATTAGTTATATAGGTCCTAAAAAGTGCCTTGTGAACTATATGGTGCCAAATGTTTAATTCACATTGCAAAAAGTTCTAACGGGTCTCAAAATGTTTATTAGAGTTTAATAAGTAAATAATTAAAGTATAACAGTTAACCAATAAAGCGTTTGTCTGTTATCGTTAAAAGAACTTAACTAAAACATTTGCACTATACATTAGTTATTTAGGTCCTAAAAAGTGCCTTGTGAACTATATGGTGCCAAATGTTTAATTCACATTGCAAAAAGTTCTAACGGGTCTCAAATGTTTATTAGAGTCTAATAAGTAAATAATAAAAGTATAACAGTTAACCAATAAAGCGTTTGTCTGTTATCGTTAAAAGAACTTAACTAAAACATTTGCACTATACATTAGTTATATAGGTCCTAAAAAGTGCCTTGTGAACTATATGGTGCCAAATGTTTAATTCACATTGCAAAAAGTTCTAACGGGTCTCAAAATGTTTATTAGAGTCTAATAAGTAAATAATAAAAGTATAACAGTTAACCAATAAAAGGTTTGTCTTTTATAGTTAAAAGAACTTAACTAAAACATTTGCACTATACATTAGTTATATAGGTCCTAAAAAGTGCCTTGTGAACTATATGGTGCCAAATGTTTAATTCACATTACAAAAAGTTCTAACGGGTCTCAAAATGTTTATTAGAGTCTAATAAGTAAATAATAAAAGTATAATAGATAACCAATAAAAGGTTTGTCTTCTATCGTTAAAAGAACTGAACTAAAACATTTGCACTATACATTAGTTATATAGGTCCTAAAAGTGCCTTGTGGACTATATGGTGCCAAATGTTTAATTCACATTGCAAAAAGTTCTAACGGGTCTCAAAATGTTTATTAGAGTCTAATAAGTAAATAATAAAAGTATAACAGTTAACCAATAAAAGGTTTGTCTGTTATCGTTAAAAGAACTTAACTAAAACGTTTGCACTATACATTAGTTACATAGGTCCTAGAAAGTGCCTTGTGAACTATATGGTGCCAAATGTTTAATTCACATTGCAAAAAGTTCTAACGGGTCTCAAAATGTTTATTAGAGTCTAATAAGTAAATAATTAAAGTATAACAGTTAACCAATAAAGCGTTTGTCTGTTATCGTTAAAAGAACTTAACTAAAACATTTGCACTATACATTAGTTATATAGGTCCTAAAAAGTGCCTTGTGAACTATATGGTGCCAAACGTTTAATTCACATTGCAAAAAGTTCTAACGGGTCTCAAATGTTTATTAGAGTCTAATAAGTAAATAATAAAAGTATAACAGTTAACCAATAAAAGGTTTGTCTGTTATCGTTAAAAGAACTTAACTAAGATATTTGCACTATACATTAGGTATATAGGTCCTAAAAAGTGCCTTGTGAACTATATGGTGCCAAATGTTTAATTCACATTGCAAAAAGTTCTAACGGGTCTCAAAATGTTTATTAGAGTCTAATAAGTAAATAATAAAAGTATAACAGTTAACCAATAAAAGGTTTGTCTGTTATCATTAAAAGAACTTAACTAAAACATTTGCACTATACATTAGTTATATAGGTCCTAAAAAGTGCCTTGTGAACTATATGGTGCCAAATGTTTAATTCACATTGCAAAAAGTTCTAACGGGTCTCAAAATGTTTATTAGAGTCTAATAAGTAAATAATTAAAGTATAACAGTTAACCAATAAAAGGTTTGTCTGTTATCGTTAAAAGAACTTAACTAAAACATTTGCACTATACATTAGTTATATAGGTCCTAAAAAGTGCCTTGTGAACTATATGGTGCCAAATGTGCAATTCACATTGCAAAAAGTTCTAACGGGTCTCAAAATGTTTATTAGAGTCTAATAAGTAAATAATAAAAGTATAACAGTTAACCAAGAAAATATTTGTCTGTTATCGTTAAAAGAACTTAACTAAAACATTTGCACTATACATTAGTTATATAGGTCCTAAAAAGTGCCTTGTGAACTATATGGTGCCAAATGTTTAATTCACATTGCAAAAAGTTCTAACGGGTCTCAAAATGTTTATTAGAGTCTAATAAGTAAATAATAAAAGTATAACAGTTAACCAATAAAAGGTTTGTCTGTTATCGTTAAAAGAACTTAACTAAAACATTTGCACTATACATTAGTTATATAGGTCCTAAAAAGTGCCTTGTGAACTATATGGTGCCAAATGTTTAATTCACATTGCAAAAAGTTCTAACGGGTCTCAAAATGTTTATTAGAGTCTAATAAGTAAATAATTAAAGTATAACAGTTAACCAATAAAAGGTTTGTCTGTTATCGTTAAAAGAACTTAACTAAAACTTTTGCACTATACATTAGTTATATAGGTCCTAAAAAGTGCCTTGTGAACTATATGGTGCCAAATGTTTAATTCACATTGCAAAAAGTTCTAACGGGTCTCAAAATGTTTATTAGAGTCTAATAAGTAAATAATTAAAGTATAACAGTTAACCAATAAAGCGTTTGTCTGTTATCGTTAAAAGAACTTAACTAAAACATTTGCACTATACATTAGTTATATAGGTCCTAAAAAGTGCCTTGTGAACTATATGGTGCCAAATGTTTAATTCACATTGCAAAAAGTTCTAACGGGTCTCAAATGTTTATTAGAGTCTAATAAGTAAATAATAAAAGTATAACAGTTAACCAATAAAGCGTTTGTCTGTTATCGTTAAAAGAACTTAACTAAGATATTTGCACTATACATTAGTTATATAGGTCCTAAAAAGTGCCTTGTGAACTATATGGTGCCAAATGTTTAATTCACATTGCAAAAAGTTCTAACGGGTCTCAAAATGTTTATTAGAGTCTAATAAGTAAATAATAAAAGTATAACAGTTAACCAATAAAAGGTTTGTCTTTTATAGTTAAAAGAACTTAACTAAAACATTTGCACTATACATTAGTTATATAGGTCCTAAAAAGTGCCTTGTGAACTATATGGTGCCAAATGTTTAATTCACATTACAAAAAGTTCTAACGGGTCTCAAAATGTTTATTAGAGTCTAATAAGTAAATAATAAAAGTATAATAGTTAACCAATAAAAGGTTTGTCTTCTATCGTTAAAAGAACTGAACTAAAACATTTGCACTATACATTAGTTATATAGGTCCTAAAAGTGCCTTGTGGACTATATGGTGCCAAATGTTTAATTCACATTGCAAAAAGTTCTAACGGGTCTCAAAATGTTTATTAGAGTCTAATAAGTAAATAATAAAAGTATAACAGTTAACCAATAAAAGGTTTGTCTGTTATCGTTAAAAGAACTTAACTAAAACTTTTGCACTATACATTAGTTACATAGGTCCTAGAAAGTGCCTTGTGAACTATATGGTGCCAAATGTTTAATTCACATTGCAAAAAGTTCTAACGGGTCTCAAAATGTTTATTAGAGTCAAATAAGTAAATAATTAAAGTATAACAGTTAACCAATAAAGCGTTTGTCTGTTATCGTTAAAAGAACTTAACTAAAACATTTGCACTATACATTAGTTATATAGGTCCTAAAAAGTGCCTTGTGAACTATATGGTGCCAAACGTTTAATTCACATTGCAAAAAGTTCTAACGGGTCTCAAATGTTTATTAGAGTCTAATAAGTAAATAATAAAAGTATAACAGTTAACCAATAAAAGGTTTGTCTGTTATCGTTAAAAGAACTTAACTAAGATATTTGCACTATACATTAGGTAAATAAGTCCTAAAAAGTGCCTTGTGAACTATATGGTGCCAAATGTTTAATTCACATTGCAAAAAGTTCTAACGGGTCTCAAAATGTTTATTAGAGTCTAATAAGTAAATAATAAAAGTATAACAGTTAACCAATAAAAGGTTTGTCTGTTATCATTAAAAGAACTTAACTAAAACATTTGCACTATACATTAGTTATATAGGTCCTAAAAAGTGCCTTGTGAACTATATGGTGCCAAATGTTTAATTCACATTGCAAAAAGTTATAACGGGTCTCAAAATGTTTATTAGAGTCTAATAAGTAAATAATAAAAGTATAACAGTTAACCAATAAAAGGTTTGTATGTTATCGTTAAAAGAACTTAACTAAAACATTTGCACTATACATTAGTTATATAGGTCCTAAAAAGTGCCTTGTGAACTATATGGTGCCAAATGTTTAGTTCACATTGCAAAAAGTTCTAACGGGTCTCAAAATGTTTATTAGAGTCTAATAAGTAAATAATAAAAGTATAACAGTTAACCAATAAAAGGTTTGTCTGTTATCGTTAAAAGAACTTAACTAAAACATTTGCACTATACATTAGTTATATAGGTCCTAAAAAGTGCCTTGTGAACTGTATGGTGCCAAATGTTTAGTTCACATTGCAAAAAGTTCTAACGGGTCTTAAAATGTTTATTAGAGTCTAATAAGTAAATAATAAAAGTATGACAGTTAACCAATAAAAGGTTTGTCTGTTATCGTTGAAAGAACTTAACTAAAACATTTGCACTATACATTAGTTATATAGGTCCTAAAAAGTGCCTTGTGAACTATATGGTGCCAAATGTGCAATTCACATTGCAAAAAGTTCTAACGGGTCTCAAAATGTTTATTAGAGTCTAATAAGTAAATAATAAAAGTATAACAGTTAACCAATAAAAGGTTTGTCTGTTATCGTTAAAAGAACTTAACTAAAACATTTGCACTATACATTAGTTATATAGGTCCTAAAAAGTGCCTTGTGAACTATATGGTGCCAAATGTTTAATTCACATTGAAAAAAGTTCTAACGGGTCTCAAAATGTTTATTAGAGTCAAATAAGTAAATAATAAAAGTATAACAGTTAACCAATAAAAGGTTTGTCTGTTATCGTTAAAAGAACTTAACTAAAACATTTGCACTATACATTAGTTATATAGGTCCTAAAAAGTGCCTTGTGAACTATATGGTGCCAAATGTTTAATTCACATTGCAAAAAGTTCTAACGGGTCTCAAAATGTTTATTAGAGTCTAATAAGTAAATAATTAAAGTATAACAGTTAACCAATAAAGCGTTTGTCTGTTATCGTTAAAAGAACTTAACTAAAACATTTGCACTATACATTAGTTATATAGGTCCTAAAAAATGCCTTGTGAACTATATGGTGCCAAATGTTTAATTCACATTGCAAAAAGTTCTAACGGGTCTCAAAATGTTTATTAGAGTCTAATAAGTAAATAATAAAAGTATAACAGTTAACCAATAAAAGGTTTGTCTTTTATAGTTAAAAGAACTTAACTAAAACATTTGCACTATACATTAGTTATATAGGTCCTAAAAAGTGCCTTGTGAACTATATGGTGCCAAATGTTTAATTCACATTACAAAAAGTTCTAACGGGTCTCAAAATGTTTATTAGAGTCTAATAAGTAAATAATAAAAGTATAATAGATAACCAATCAAAGGTTTGTCTTTTATCGTTAAAAGAACTTAACTAAAACATTTGCACTATACATTAGTTATATAGGTCCTAAAAGTGCCTTGTGGACTATATGGTGCCAAATGTTTAATTCACATTGCAAAAAGTTCTAACGGGTCTCAAAATGTTTATTAGAGTCTAATAAGTAAATAATAAAAGTATAACAGTTAACCAATAAAAGGTTTGTCTGTTATCGTTAAAAGAACTTAACTAAAACATTTGCACTATACATTAGTTATATAGGTCCTAAAAAGTGCCTTGTGAACTATATGGTGCCAAATGTTTAATTCACATTGCAAAAAGTTCTAACGGGTCTCAAAATGTTTATTAGAGTCTAATAAGTAAATAATAAAAGTATAACAGTTAACCAATAAAAGGTTTGTCTGTTATCGTTAAAAGAACTTAACTAAAGTTTGCACTATACATTAGTTATATAGGTCCTAAAAAGTGCCTTGTGAACTATATGGTGCCAAATTTGTAATTCACATTGCAAAAAGTTCTAACGGGTCTCAAAATGTTTATTAGAGTCTAATAAGTAAATAATAAAAGTATAACAGTTAACCAATAAAAGGTTTGTCTGTTATCGTTAAAAGAACTTAACTAAAACATTTGCACTATACATTAGTTATATAGGTCCTAAAAAGTGCCTTGTGAACTATATGGTGCCAAATGTTTAATTCACATTGCAAAAAGTTCTAACGGGTCTCAAAATGTTTATTAGAGTCTAATAAGTAAATAATAAAAGTATAACAGTTAACCAATAAAAGGTTTGTCTGTTATCGTTAAAAGAACTTAACTAAAACATTTGCACTATACATTAGTTATATAGGTCCTAAAAAGTGCCTTGTGAACTATATGGTGCCAAATGTTTAGTTCACATTGAAAAAAGTTCTAACGGGTCTCAAAATGTTTATTAGAGTCAAATAAGTAAATAATAAAAGTATAACAGTTAACCAATAAAAGGTTTGTCTGTTATCGTTAAAAGAACTTAACTAAAACATTTGCACTATACATTAGTTATATAGGTCCTAAAAAGTGCCTTGTGAACTATATGGTGCCAAATGTTTAATTCACATTGCAAAAAGTTCTAACGGGTCTCAAAATGTTTATTAGAGTCTAATAAGTAAATAATAAAAGTATGACAGTTAACCAATAAAAGGTTTGTCTGTTATCGTTAAAAGAACTTAACTAAAACATTTGCACTATACATTAGTTATATAGGTCCTAAAAAGTGCCTTGTGAACTATATGGTGCCAAATGTTTAATTCACATTGCAAAAAGTTCTAACGGGTCTCAAAATGTTTATTAGAGTCTAATAAGTAAATAATAAAAGTATAACAGTTAACCAATAAAAGGTTTGTCTGTTATCGTTAAAAGAACTTAACTAAAACTTTTGCACTATACATTAGTTATATAGGTCCTAAAAAGTGCCTTGTGAACTATATGGTGCCAAATGTTTAGTTCACATTGCAAAAAGTTCTAACGGGTCTCAAAATGTTTATTAGAGTCTAATAAGTAAATAATAAAAGTATAACAGTTAACCAATAAAAGGTTTGTCTGTTATCGTTAAAAGAACTTAACTAAAACATTTGCACTATACATTAGTTATATAGGTCCTAAAAAGTGCCTTGTGAACTATATGGTGCCAAATGTTTAATTTACATTGCAAAAAGTTCTAACGGGTCTCAAAATGTTTATTAGAGTCTAATAAGTAAATAATAAAAGTATAACAGTTAACCAAGAAAATATTTGTCTGTTATCGTTAAAAGAACTTAACTAAAACATTTGCACTATACATTAGTTATATAGGTCCTAAAAAGTGCCTTGTGAACTATATGGTGCCAAATGTTTAATTCACATTGCAAAAAGTTCTAACGGGTCTCAAAATGTTTATTAGAGTCTAATAAGTAAATAATAAAAGTATAACAGTTAACCAATAAAAGGTTTGTCTGTTATCGTTAAAAGAACTTAACTAAAACATTTGCACTATACATTAGTTATATAGGTCCTAAAAAGTGCCTTGTGAACTATATGGTGCCAAATGTTTAATTCACATTGCAAAAAGTTCTAACGGGTCTCAAAATGTTTATTAGAGTCTAATAAGTAAATAATTAAAGTATAACAGTTAACCAATAAAAGGTTTGTCTGTTATCGTTAAAAGAACTTAACTAAAACTTTTGCACTATACATTAGTTATATAGGTCCTAAAAAGTGCCTTGTGAACTATATGGTGCCAAATGTTTAATTCACATTGCAAAAAGTTCTAACGGGTCTCAAAATGTTTATTAGAGTTTAATAAGTAAATAATTAAAGTATAACAGTTAACCAATAAAGCGTTTGTCTGTTATCGTTAAAAGAACTTAACTAAAACATTTGCACTATACATTAGTTATTTAGGTCCTAAAAAGTGCCTTGTGAACTATATGGTGCCAAATGTTTAATTCACATTGCAAAAAGTTCTAACGGGTCTCAAATGTTTATTAGAGTCTAATAAGTAAATAATAAAAGTATAACAGTTAACCAATAAAGCGTTTGTCTGTTATCGTTAAAAGAACTTAACTAAAACATTTGCACTATACATTAGTTATATAGGTCCTAAAAAGTGCCTTGTGAACTATATGGTGCCAAATGTTTAATTCACATTGCAAAAAGTTCTAACGGGTCTCAAAATGTTTATTAGAGTCTAATAAGTAAATAATAAAAGTATAACAGTTAACCAATAAAATGTTTGTCTTTTATAGTTAAAAGAACTTAACTAAAACATTTGCACTATACATTAGTTATATAGGTCCTAAAAAGTGCCTTGTGAACTATATGGTGCCAAATGTTTAATTCACATTACAAAAAGTTCTAACGGGTCTCAAAATGTTTATTAGAGTCTAATAAGTAAATAATAAAAGTATAATAGATAACCAATAAAAGGTTTGTCTTCTATCGTTAAAAGAACTGAACTAAAACATTTGCACTATACATTAGTTATATAGGTCCTAAAAGTGCCTTGTGGACTATATGGTGCCAAATGTTTAATTCACATTGCAAAAAGTTCTAACGGGTCTCAAAATGTTTATTAGAGTCTAATAAGTAAATAATAAAAGTATAACAGTTAACCAATAAAAGGTTTGTCTGTTATCGTTAAAAGAACTTAACTAAAACGTTTGCACTATACATTAGTTATATAGGTCCTAGAAAGTGCCTTGTGAACTATATGGTGCCAAATGTTTAATTCACATTGCAAAAAGTTCTAACGGGTCTCAAAATGTTTATTAGAGTCTAATAAGTAAATAATTAAAGTATAACAGTTAACCAATAAAGCGTTTGTCTGTTATCGTTAAAAGAACTTAACTAAAACATTTGCACTATACATTAGTTATATAGGTCCTAAAAAGTGCCTTGTGAACTATATGGTGCCAAACGTTTAATTCACATTGCAAAAAGTTCTAACGGGTCTCAAATGTTTATTAGAGTCTAATAAGTAAATAATAAAAGTATAACAGTTAACCAATAAAAGGTTTGTCTGTTATCGTTAAAAGAACTTAACTAAGATATTTGCACTATACATTAGGTATATAGGTCCTAAAAAGTGCCTTGTGAACTATATGGTGCCAAATGTTTAATTCACATTGCAAAAAGTTCTAACGGGTCTCAAAATGTTTATTAGAGTCTAATAAGTAAATAATAAAAGTATAACAGTTAACCAATAAAAGGTTTGTCTGTTATCGTTAAAAGAACTTAACTAAAACATTTGCACTATACATTAGTTATATAGGTCCTAAAAAGTGCCTTGTGAACTATATGGTGCCAAATGTTTAATTCACATTACAAAAAGTTCTAACGGGTCTCAAAATGTTTATTAGAGTCTAATAAGTAAATAATAAAAGTATAACAGTTAACCAATAAAAGGTTTGTCTGTTATCGTTAAAAGAACTTAACTAAAACATTTGCACTATACATTAGTTATATAGGTCCTAAAAAGTGCCTTGTGAACTGTATGGTGCCAAATGTTTAGTTCACATTGCAAAAAGTTCTAACGGGTCTTAAAATGTTTATTAGAGTCTAATAAGTAAATAATAAAAGTATGACAGTTAACCAATAAAAGGTTTGTCTGTTATCGTTGAAAGAACTTAACTAAAACATTTGCACTATACATTAGTTATATAGGTCCTAAAAAGTGCCTTGTGAACTATATGGTGCCAAATGTGCAATTCACATTTTAAAAAGTTCTAACGGGTCTCAAAATGTTTATTAGAGTCTAATAAGTAAATAATAAAAGTATAACAGTTAACCAATAAAAGGTTTGTCTGTTATCGTTAAAAGAACTTAACTAAAACATTTGCACTATACATTAGTTATATAGGTCCTAAAAAGTGCCTTGTGAACTATATGGTGCCAAATGTTTAATTCACATTGAAAAAAGTTCTAACGGGTCTCAAAATGTTTATTAGAGTCTAATAAGTAAATAATAAAAGTATAACAGTTAACCAATAAAAGGTTTGTCTGTTATCGTTAAAAGAACTTAACTAAAACATTTGCACTATACATTAGTTATATAGGTCCTAAAAAGTGCCTTGTGAACTATATGGTGCCAAATGTTTAATTCACATTGCAAAAAGTTCTAACCGGTCTCAAATGTTTATTAGAGTCTAATAAGTAAATAATAAAAGTATAACAGTTAACCAATAAAGCGTTTGTCTGTTATCGTTAAAAGAACTTAACTAAGATATTTGCACTATACATTAGTTATATAGGTCCTAAAAAGTGCCTTGTGAACTATATGGTGCCAAATGTTTAATTCACATTGCAAAAAGTTCTAACGGGTCTCAAAATGTTTATTAGAGTCTAATAAGTAAATAATAAAAGTATAACAGTTAACCAATAAAATGTTTGTCTTTTATAGTTAAAAGAACTTAACTAAAACATTTGCACTATACATTAGTTATATAGGTCCTAAAAAGTGCCTTGTGAACTATATGGTGCCAAATGTTTAATTCACATTGCAAAAAGTTCTAACGGGTCTCAAAATGTTTATTAGAGTCTAATAAGTAAATAATAAAAGTATAACAGTTAACCAATAAAAGGTTTGTCTGTTATCGTTAAAAGAACTTAACTAAAAAATTTGCACTATACATTAGTTATATAGGTCCTAAAAAGTGCCTTGTGAACTATATGGTGCCAAATGTTTAATTCACATTGCAAAAAGTTCTAACGGGTCTCAAAATGTTTATTAGAGTCTAATAAGTAAATAATAAAAGTATAACAGTTAACCAATAAAAGGTTTGTCTGTTATCGTTAAAAGAACTTAACTAAAACATTTGCACTATACATTAGTTATATAGGTCCTAAAAAGTGCCTTGTGAACTATATGGTGCCAAATGTTTAATTCACATTGCAAAAAGTTCTAACGGGTCTCAAAATGTTTATTAGAGTCTAATAAGTAAATAATAAAAGTATAACAGTTAACCAATAAAACGTTTGTCTGTTATCGTTAAAAGAACTTAACTAAAACATTTGCACTATACATTAGTTATATAGGTCCTAAAAAGTGCCTTGTGAACTATATGGTGCCAAATGTTTAATTCACATTGCAAAAAGTTCTAACGGGTCTCAAAATGTTTATTAGAGTCTAATAAGTAAATAATAAAAGTATAACAGTTAACCAATAAAAGGTTTGTCTGTTATCGTTAAAAGAACTTAACTAAAACATTTGCACTATACATTAGTTATATAGGTCCTAAAAAGTGCCTTGTGAACTATATGGTGCCAAATGTTTAATTCACATTGCAAAAAGTTCTAACGGGTCTCAAAATGTTTATTAGAGTCTAATAAGTAAATAATTAAAGTATAACAGTTAACCAATAAAAGGTTTGTCTGTTATCGTTAAAAGAACTTAACTAAAACTTTTGCACTATACATTAGTTATATAGGTCCTAAAAAGTGCCTTGTGAACTATATGGTGCCAAATGTTTAATTCACATTGCAAAAAGTTCTAACGGGTCTCAAAATGTTTATTAGAGTCTAATAAGTAAATAATTAAAGTATAACAGTTAACCAATAAAGCGTTTGTCTGTTATCGTTAAAAGAACTTAACTAAAACATTTGCACTATACATTAGTTATATAGGTCCTAAAAAGTGCCTTGTGAACTATATGGTGCCAAATGTTTAATTCACATTGCAAAAAGTTCTAACGGGTCTCAAATGTTTATTAGAGTCTAATAAGTAAATAATAAAAGTATAACAGTTAACCAATAAAGCGTTTGTCTGTTATCGTTAAAAGAACTTAACTAAGATATTTGCACTATACATTAGTTATATAGGTCCTAAAAAGTGCCTTGTGAACTATATGGTGCCAAATGTTTAATTCACATTGCAAAAAGTTCTAACGGGTCTCAAAATGTTTATTAGAGTCTAATAAGTAAATAATAAAAGTATAACAGTTAACCAATAAAATGTTTGTCTTTTATAGTTAAAAGAACTTAACTAAAACATTTGCACTATACATTAGTTATATAGGTCCTAAAAAGTGCCTTGTGAACTATATGGTGCCAAATGTTTAATTCACATTACAAAAAGTTCTAACGGGTCTCAAAATGTTTATTAGAGTCTAATAAGTAAATAATAAAAGTATAATAGATAACCAATAAAAGGTTTGTCTTCTATCGTTAAAAGAACTGAACTAAAACATTTGCACTATACATTAGTTATATAGGTCCTAAAAGTGCCTTGTGGACTATATGGTGCCAAATGTTTAATTCACATTGCAAAAAGTTCTAACGGGTCTCAAAATGTTTATTAGAGTCTAATAAGTAAATAATAAAAGTATAACAGTTAACCAATATAAGATTTGTCTGATATCGTTAAAAGAACTTAACTAAAACATTTGCACTATACATTAGTTATATAGGTCCTAAAAAGTGCCTTGTGAACTATATGGTGCCAAATGTTTAGTTCACATTGCAAAAAGTTCTAACGGGTCTCAAAATGTTTATTAGAGTCTAATAAGTAAATAATAAAAGTATAATAGATAACCAATAAAAGGTTTGTCTTTTATCGTTAAAAGAACTGAACTAAAACATTTGCACTATACATTAGTTATATAGGTCCTAAAAGTGCCTTGTGGACTATATGGTGCCAAATGTTTAATTCACATTGCAAAAAGTTCTAACGGGTCTCAAAATGTTTATTAGAGTCTAATAAGTAAATAATAAAAGTATAACAGTTAACCAATAAAAGGTTTGTCTGTTATCGTTAAAAGAACTTAACTAAAACTTTTGCACTATACATTAGTTATATAGGTCCTAGAAAGTGCCTTGTGAACTATATGGTGCCAAATGTTTAATTCACATTGCAAAAAGTTCTAACGGGTCTCAAAATGTTTATTAGAGTCTAATAAGTAAATAATTAAAGTATAACAGTTAACCAATAAAAGGTTTGTCTGTTATCGTTAAAAGAACTTAACTAAAACATTTGCACTATACATTAGTTATATAGGTCCTAAAAAGTGCCTTGTGAACTATATGGTGCCAAATGTTTAATTCACATTGCAAAAAGTTCTAACGGGTCTCAAAATGTTTATTAGAGTCTAATAAGTAAATAATAAAAGTATAACAGTTAACCAATAAAAGGTTTGTCTGTTATCGTTAAAAGAACTGAACTAAAATTTGCACTATACATTAGTTATATAGGTCCTAAAAAGTGCCTTGTGAACTATATGGTGCCAAATGTGCAATTCACATTGCAAAAAGTTCTAACGGGTCTCAAAATGTTTATTAGAGTCTAATAAGTAAATAATAAAAGTATAACAGTTAACCAAGAAAATTTTTGTCTGTTATCGTTAAAAGAACTTAACTAAAACATTTGCACTATACATTAGTTATATAGGTCCTAAAAAGTGCCTTGTGAACTATATGGTGCCAAATGTTTAATTCACATTGCAAAAAGTTCTAACGGGTCTCAAAATGTTTATTAGAGTCTAATAAGTAAATAATAAAAGTATAACAGTTAACCAATAAAAGGTTTGTCTGTTATCGTTAAAAGAACTTAACTAAAACATTTGCACTATACATTAGTTATATAGGTCCTAAAAAGTGCCTTGTGAACTATATGGTGCCAAATGTTTAGTTCACATTGAAAAAAGTTCTAACGGGTCTCAAAATGTTTATTAGAGTCAAATAAGTAAATAATAAAAGTATAACAGTTAACCAATAAAAGGTTTGTCTGTTATCGTTAAAAGAACTTAACTAAAACATTTGCACTATACATTAGTTATATAGGTCCTAAAAAGTGCCTTGTGAACTATATGGTGCCAAATGTTTAATTCACATTGCAAAAAGTTCTAACGGGTCTCAAAATGTTTATTAGAGTCTAATAAGTAAATAATAAAAGTATGACAGTTAACCAATAAAAGGTTTGTCTGTTATCGTTAAAAGAACTTAACTAAAACATTTGCACTATACATTAGTTATATAGGTCCTAAAAAGTGCCTTGTGAACTATATGGTGCCAAATGTTTAATTCACATTGCAAAAAGTTCTAACGGGTCTCAAAATGTTTATTAGAGTCTAATAAGTAAATAATAAAAGTATAACAGTTAACCAATAAAAGGTTTGTCTGTTATCGTTAAAAGAACTTAACTAAAACATTTGCACTATACATTAGTTATATAGGTCCTAAAAAGTGCCTTGTGAACTATATGGTGCCAAATGTTTAATTCACATTGCAAAAAGTTCTAACGGGTCTCAAAATGTTTATTAGAGTCTAATAAGTAAATAATAAAAGTATAACAGTTAACCAATAAAAGGTTTGTCTGTTATCGTTAAAAGAACTTAACTAAAACTTTTGCACTATACATTAGTTATATAGGTCCTAAAAAGTGCCTTGTGAACTATATGGTGCCAAATGTTTAATTCACATTGCAAAAAGTTCTAACGGGTCTCAAAATGTTTATTAGAGTCTAATAAGTAAATAATTAAAGTATAACAGTTAACCAATAAAGCGTTTGTCTGTTATCGTTAAAAGAACTTAACTAAAACATTTGCACTATACATTAGTTATATAGGTCCTAAAAAGTGCCTTGTGAACTATATGGTGCCAAATGTTTAATTCACATTGCAAAAAGTTCTAATGGGTCTCAAAATGTTTATTAGAGTCTAATAAGTAAATAATAAAAGTATGACAGTTAACCAATAAAAGGTTTGTCTGTTATCGTTAAAAGAACTTAACTAAAACATTTGCACTATACATTAGTTATATAGGTCCTAAAAAGTGCCTTGTGAACTATATGGTGCCAAATGTTTAATTCACATTGCAAAAAGTTCTAACGGGTCTCAAAATGTTTATTAGAGTCTAATAAGTAAATAATAAAAGTATAACAGTTAACCAATAAAAGGTTTGTCTGTTATCGTTAAAAGAACTTAACTAAAACATTTGCACTATACATTAGTTATATAGGTCCTAAAAAGTGCCTTGTGAACTATATGGTGCCAAATGTTTAGTTCACATTGCAAAAAGTTCTAACGGGTCTCAAAATGTTTATTAGAGTCTAATAAGTAAATAATAAAAGTATAACAGTTAACCAATAAAAGGTTTGTCTGTTATCGTTAAAAGAACTTAACTAAAACATTTGCACTATACATTAGTTATATAGGTCCTAAAAAGTGCCTTGTGAACTATATGGTGCCAAATGTTTAATTCACATTGCAAAAAGTTCTAACGGGTCTCAAAATGTTTATTAGAGTCTAATAAGTAAATAATAAAAGTATAACAGTTAACCAATAAAAGGTTTGTCTGTTATCGTTAAAAGAACTTAACTAAAAAATTTGCACTATACATTAGTTATATAGGTCCTAAAAAGTGCCTTGTGAACTATATGGTGCCAAATGTGCAATTCACATTGCAAAAATTTGTAACGGGTCTCAAAATGTTTATTAGAGTCTAATAAGTAAATAATAAAAGTATAACAGTTAACCAAGAAAATATTTGTCTGTTATCGTTAAAAGAACTTAACTAAAACATTTGCACTATACATTAGTTATATAGGTCCTAAAAAGTGCCTTGTGAACTATATGGTGCCAAATGTTTAATTCACATTGCAAAAAGTTATAACGGGTCTCAAAATGTTTATTAGAGTCTAATAAGTAAATAATAAAAGTATAACAGTTAACCAATAAAAGGTTTGTCTGTTATCGTTAAAAGAACTTAACTAAAACATTTGCACTATACATTAGTTATATAGGTCCTAAAAAGTGCCTTGTGAACTATATGGTGCCAAATGTTTAATTCACATTGCAAAAAGTTCTAACGGGTCTCAAAATGTTTATTAGAGTCTAATAAGTAAATAATAAAAGTATAACAGTTAACCAATAAAAGGTTTGTCTGTTATCGTTAAAAGAACTTAACTAAAACTTTTGCACTATACATTAGTTATATAGGTCCTAAAAAGTGCCTTGTGAACTATATGGTGCCAAATGTTTAATTCACATTGCAAAAAGTTCTAACGGGTCTCAAAATGTTTATTAGAGTCTAATAAGTAAATAATTAAAGTATAACAGTTAACCAATAAAGCGTTTGTCTGTTATCGTTAAAAGAACTTAACTAAAACATTTGCACTATACATTAGTTATATAGGTCCTAAAAAGTGCCTTGTGAACTATATGGTGCCAAATGTTTAATTCACATTGCAAAAAGTTCTAGCGGGTCTCAAATGTTTATTAGAGTCTAATAAGTAAATAATAAAAGTATAACAGTTAACCAATAAAGCGTTTGTCTGTTATCGTTAAAAGAACTTAACTAAGATATTTGCACTATACATTAGTTATATAGGTCCTAAAAAGTGCCTTGTGAACTATATGGTGCCAAATGTTTAATTCACATTGCAAAAAGTTCTAACGGGTCTCAAAATGTTTATTAGAGTCTAATAAGTAAATAATTAAAGTATAACAGTTAACCAATAAAACGTTTGTCTGTTATCGTTAAAAGAACTTAACTAAAACATTTGCACTATACATTAGTTATATAGGTCCTAAAAAGTGCCTTGTGAACTATATGGTGCCAAATGTTTAATTCACATTGCAAAAAGTTCTAACGGGTCTCAAATGTTTATTAGAGTCTAATAAGTAAATAATAAAAGTATAACAGTTAACCAATAAAGCGTTTGTCTGTTATCGTTAAAAGAACTTAACTAAGATATTTCCACTATACATTAGGTATATAGGTCCTAAAAAGTGCCTTGTGAACTATATGGTGCCAAATGTTTAATTCACATTGCAAAAAGTTCTAACGGGTCTCAAAATGTTTATTAGAGTCTAATAAGTAAATAATAAAAGTATAATAGATAACCAATAAAAGGTTTGTCTTTTATCGTTAAAAGAACTGAACTAAAACATTTGCACTATACATTAGTTATATAGGTCCTAAAAGTGCCTTGTGGACTATATGGTGCCAAATGTTTAATTCACATTGCAAAAAGTTCTAACGGGTCTCAAAATGTTTATTAGAGTCTAATAAGTAAATAATAAAAGTATAACAGTTAACCAATAAAAGGTTTGTCTGTTATCGTTAAAAGAACTTAACTAAAACTTTTGCACTATACATTAGTTATATAGGTCCTAGAAAGTGCCTTGTGAACTATATGGTGCCAAATGTTTAATTCACATTGCAAAAAGTTCTAACGGGTCTCAAAATGTTTATTAGAGTCTAATAAGTAAATAATAAAAGTATAACAGTTAACCAATAAAAGGTTTGTCTGTTATCGTTAAAAGAACTTAACTAAAACATTTGCACTATACATTAGTTATATAGGTCCTAAAAAGTGCCTTGTGAACTATATGGTGCCAAATGTTTAATTCACATTGCAAAAAGTTCTAACGGGTCTCAAAATGTTTATTAGAGTCTAATAAGTAAATAATAAAAGTATGACAGTTAACCAATAAAAGGTTTGTCTGTTATCGTTAAAAGAACTTAACTAAAATTTGCACTATACATTAGTTATATAGGTCCTAAAAAGTGCCTTGTGAACTATATGGTGCCAAATGTGCAATTCACATTGCAAAAAGTTCTAACGGGTCTCAAAATGTTTATTAGAGTCTAATAAGTAAATAATAAAAGTATAACAGTTAACCAATAAAAGGTTTGTCTGTTATCGTTAAAAGAACTTAACTAAAACTTTTGCACTATACATTAGTTATATAGGTCCTAAAAAGTGCCTTGTGAACTATATGGTGCCAAATGTTTAATTCACATTGCAAAAAGTTCTAACGGGTCTCAAAATGTTTATTAGAGTCTAATAAGTAAATAATTAAAGTATAACAGTTAACCAATAAAGCGTTTGTCTGTTATCGTTAAAAGAACTTAACTAAAACATTTGCACTATACATTAGTTATATAGGTCCTAAAAAGTGCCTTGTGAACTATATGGTGCCAAACGTTTAATTCACATTGCAAAAAGTTCTAACGGGTCTCAAATGTTTATTAGAGTCTAATAAATAAATAATAAAAGTATAACAGTTAACCAATAAAAGGTTTGTCTGTTATCATTAAAAGAACTTAACTAAAACATTTGCACTATACATTAGTTATATAGGTCCTAAAAAGTGCCTTGTGAACTATATGGTGCCAAATGTTTAATTCACATTGCAAAAAGTTATAACGGGTCTCAAAATGTTTATTAGAGTCTAATAAGTAAATAATAAAAGTATAACAGTTAACCAATAAAAGGTTTGTATGTTATCGTTAAAAGAACTTAACTAAAACATTTGCACTATACATTAGTTATATAGGTCCTAAAAAGTGCCTTGTGAACTATATGGTGCCAAATGTTTAATTCACATTGCAAAAAGTTCTAACGGGTCTCAAAATGTTTATTAGAGTCTAATAAGTAAATAATAAAAGTATAACAGTTAACCAATAAAAGGTTTGTCTTTTATAGTTAAAAGAACTTAACTAAAACATTTGCACTATACATTAGTTATATAGGTCCTAAAAAGTGCCTTGTGAACTATATGGTGCCAAATGTTTAATTCACATTGCAAAAAGTTCTAACGGGTCTCAAAATGTTTATTAGAGTCTAATAAGTAAATAATAAAAGTATAACAGTTAACCAATAAAAGGTTTGTCTGTTATCGTTAAAAGAACTTAACTAAAACTTTTGCACTATACATTAGTTATATAGGTCCTAAAAAGTGCCTTGTGAACTATATGGTGCCAAATGTTTAATTCACATTGCAAAAAGTTCTAACGGGTCTCAAAATGTTTATTAGAGTCTAATAAGTAAATAATTAAAGTATAACAGTTAACCAATAAAGCGTTTGTCTGTTATCGTTAAAAGAACTTAACTAAAACATTTGCACTATACATTAGTTATATAGGTCCTAAAAAGTGCCTTGTGAACTATATGGTGCCAAATGTTTAATTCACATTGCAAAAAGTTCTAACGGGTCTCAAATGTTTATTAGAGTCTAATAAGTAAATAATAAAAGTATAACAGTTAACCAATAAAGCGTTTGTCTGTTATCGTTAAAAGAACTTAACTAAGATATTTGCACTATACATTAGTTATATAGGTCCTAAAAAGTGCCTTGTGAACTATATGGTGCCAAATGTTTAATTCACATTGCAAAAAGTTCTAACGGGTCTCAAAATGTTTATTAGAGTCTAATAAGTAAATAATAAAAGTATAACAGTTAACCAATAAAATGTTTGTCTTTTATAGTTAAAAGAACTTAACTAAAACATTTGCACTATACATTAGTTATATAGGTCCTAAAAAGTGCCTTGTGAACTATATGGTGCCAAATGTTTAATTCACATTACAAAAAGTTCTAACGGGTCTCAAAATGTTTATTAGAGTCTAATAAGTAAATAATAAAAGTATAATAGATAACCAATAAAAGGTTTGTCTTTTATCGTTAAAAGAACTGAACTAAAACATTTGCACTATACATTAGTTATATAGGTCCTAAAAGTGCTTTGTGGACTATATGGTGCCAAATGTTTAATTCACATTGCAAAAAGTTCTAACGGGTCTCAAAATGTTTATTAGAGTCTAATAAGTAAATAATAAAAGTATAACAGTTAACCAATAAAAGGTTTGTCTGTTATCGTTAAAAGAACTTAACTAAAACTTTTGCACTATACATTAGTTATATAGGTCCTAAAAAGTGCCTTGTGAACTATATGGTGCCAAATGTTTAATTCACATTGCAAAAAGTTCTAACGGGTCTCAAAATGTTTATTAGAGTCTAATAAGTAAATAATTAAAGTATAACAGTTAACCAATAAAGCGTTTGTCTGTTATCGTTAAAAGAACTTAACAAAAACATTTGCACTATACATTAGTTATATAGGTCCTAAAAAGTGCCTTGTGAACTATATGGTGCCAAACGTTTATGTCACATTGCAAAAAGTTCTAACGGGTCTCAAATGTTTATTAGAGTCTAATAAGTAAATAATAAAAGTATAACAGTTAACCAATAAAGCGTTTGTCTGTTATCGTTAAAAGAACTTAACTAAGATATTTGCACTATACATTAGGTATATAGGTCCTAAAAAGTGCCTTGTGAACTATATGGTGCCAAATGTTTAATTCACATTGCAAAAAGTTCTAACGGGTCTCAAAATGTTTATTAGAGTCTAATAAGTAAATAATAAAAGTATAACAGTTAACCAATAAAAGGTTTGTCTGTTATCATTAAAAGAACTGAACTAAAACATTTGCACTATACATTAGTTATATAGGTCCTAAAAAGTGCCTTGTGAACTATATGGTGCCAAATGTTTAATTCACATTGCAAAAAGTTATAACGGGTCTCAAAATGTTTATTAGAGTCTAATAAGTAAATAATAAAAGTATAACAGTTAACCAATAAAAGGTTTGTATGTTATCGTTAAAAGAACTTAACTAAAACATTTGCACTATACATTAGTTATATAGGTCCTAAAAAGTGCCTTGTGAACTATATGGTGCCAAATGTTTAATTCACATTGCAAAAAGTTCTAACGGGTCTCAAAATGTTTATTAGAGTCTAATAAGTAAATAATAAAAGTATAACAGTTAACCAATAAAAGGTTTGTCTGTTATCGTTAAAAGAACTTAACTAAAACATTTGCACTATACATTAGTTATATAGGTCCTAAAAAGTGCCTTGTGAACTATATGGTGCCAAATGTTTAATTCACATTGCAAAAAGTTCTAACGGGTCTCAAAATGTTTATTAGAGTCTAATAAGTAAATAATAAAAGTATAACAGTTAACCAATAAAAGGTTTGTCTGTTATCGTTAAAAGAACTTAACTAAAACTTTTGCACTATACATTAGTTATATAGGTCCTAAAAAGTGCCTTGTGAACTATATGGTGCCAAATGTTTAATTCACATTGCAAAAAGTTCTAACGGGTCTCAAAATGTTTATTAGAGTCTAATAAGTAAATAATTAAAGTATAACAGTTAACCAATAAAGCGTTTGTCTGTTATCGTTAAAAGAACTTAACTAAAACATTTGCACTATACATTAGTTATATAGGTCCTAAAAAGTGCCTTGTGAACTATATGGTGCCAAATGTTTAATTCACATTGCAAAAAGTTCTAATGGGTCTCAAAATGTTTATTAGAGTCTAATAAGTAAATAATAAAAGTATGACAGTTAACCAATAAAAGGTTTGTCTGTTATCGTTAAAAGAACTTAACTAAAACATTTGCACTATACATTAGTTATATAGGTCCTAAAAAGTGCCTTGTGAACTATATGGTGCCAAATGTTTAATTCACATTGCAAAAAGTTCTAACGGGTCTCAAAATGTTTATTAGAGTCTAATAAGTAAATAATAAAAGTATAACAGTTAACCAATAAAAGGTTTGTCTGTTATCGTTAAAAGAACTTAACTAAAACATTTGCACTATACATTAGTTATATAGGTCCTAAAAAGTGCCTTGTGAACTATATGGTGCCAAATGTTTAGTTCACATTGCAAAAAGTTCTAACGGGTCTCAAAATGTTTATTAGAGTCTAATAAGTAAATAATAAAAGTATAACAGTTAACCAATAAAAGGTTTGTCTGTTATCGTTAAAAGAACTTAACTAAAACATTTGCACTATACATTAGTTATATAGGTCCTAAAAAGTGCCTTGTGAACTATATGGTGCCAAATGTTTAATTCACATTGCAAAAAGTTCTAACGGGTCTCAAAATGTTTATTAGAGTCTAATAAGTAAATAATAAAAGTATAACAGTTAACCAATAAAAGGTTTGTCTGTTATCGTTAAAAGAACTTAACTAAAAAATTTGCACTATACATTAGTTATATAGGTCCTAAAAAGTGCCTTGTGAACTATATGGTGCCAAATGTGCAATTCACATTGCAAAAATTTGTAACGGGTCTCAAAATGTTTATTAGAGTCTAATAAGTAAATAATAAAAGTATAACAGTTAACCAAGAAAATATTTGTCTGTTATCGTTAAAAGAACTTAACTAAAACATTTGCACTATACATTAGTTATATAGGTCCTAAAAAGTGCCTTGTGAACTATATGGTGCCAAATGTTTAATTCACATTGCAAAAAGTTATAACGGGTCTCAAAATGTTTATTAGAGTCTAATAAGTAAATAATAAAAGTATAACAGTTAACCAATAAAAGGTTTGTCTGTTATCGTTAAAAGAACTTAACTAAAACATTTGCACTATACATTAGTTATATAGGTCCTAAAAAGTGCCTTGTGAACTATATGGTGCCAAATGTTTAATTCACATTGCAAAAAGTTCTAACGGGTCTCAAAATGTTTATTAGAGTCTAATAAGTAAATAATAAAAGTATAACAGTTAACCAATAAAAGGTTTGTCTGTTATCGTTAAAAGAACTTAACTAAAACTTTTGCACTATACATTAGTTATATAGGTCCTAAAAAGTGCCTTGTGAACTATATGGTGCCAAATGTTTAATTCACATTGCAAAAAGTTCTAACGGGTCTCAAAATGTTTATTAGAGTCTAATAAGTAAATAATTAAAGTATAACAGTTAACCAATAAAGCGTTTGTCTGTTATCGTTAAAAGAACTTAACTAAAACATTTGCACTATACATTAGTTATATAGGTCCTAAAAAGTGCCTTGTGAACTATATGGTGCCAAATGTTTAATTCACATTGCAAAAAGTTCTAGCGGGTCTCAAATGTTTATTAGAGTCTAATAAGTAAATAATAAAAGTATAACAGTTAACCAATAAAGCGTTTGTCTGTTATCGTTAAAAGAACTTAACTAAGATATTTGCACTATACATTAGTTATATAGGTCCTAAAAAGTGCCTTGTGAACTATATGGTGCCAAATGTTTAATTCACATTGCAAAAAGTTCTAACGGGTCTCAAAATGTTTATTAGAGTCTAATAAGTAAATAATTAAAGTATAACAGTTAACCAATAAAACGTTTGTCTGTTATCGTTAAAAGAACTTAACTAAAACATTTGCACTATACATTAGTTATATAGGTCCTAAAAAGTGCCTTGTGAACTATATGGTGCCAAATGTTTAATTCACATTGCAAAAAGTTCTAACGGGTCTCAAATGTTTATTAGAGTCTAATAAGTAAATAATAAAAGTATAACAGTTAACCAATAAAGCGTTTGTCTGTTATCGTTAAAAGAACTTAACTAAGATATTTCCACTATACATTAGGTATATAGGTCCTAAAAAGTGCCTTGTGAACTATATGGTGCCAAATGTTTAATTCACATTGCAAAAAGTTCTAACGGGTCTCAAAATGTTTATTAGAGTCTAATAAGTAAATAATAAAAGTATAATAGATAACCAATAAAAGGTTTGTCTGTTATCGTTAAAAGAACTTAACTAAAACATTTGCACTATACATTAGTTATATAGGTCCTAAAAAGTGCCTTGTGAACTATATGGTGCCAAATGTGCAATTCACATTGCAAAAAGTTCTAACGGGTCTCAAAATGTTTATTAGAGTCTAATAAGTAAATAATAAAAGTATAACAGTTAACCAATAAAAGGTTTGTCTGTTATCGTTAAAAGAACTTAACTAAAACTTTTGCACTATACATTAGTTATATAGGTCCTAAAAAGTGCCTTGTGAACTATATGGTGCCAAATGTTTAATTCACATTGCAAAAAGTTCTAACGGGTCTCAAAATGTTTATTAGAGTCTAATAAGTAAATAATTAAAGTATAACAGTTAACCAATAAAGCGTTTGTCTGTTATCGTTAAAAGAACTTAACTAAAACATTTGCACTATACATTAGTTATATAGGTCCTAAAAAGTGCCTTGTGAACTATATGGTGCCAAACGTTTAATTCACATTGCAAAAAGTTCTAACGGGTCTCAAATGTTTATTAGAGTCTAATAAGTAAATAATAAAAGTATAACAGTTAACCAATAAAAGGTTTGTCTGTTATCATTAAAAGAACTTAACTAAAACATTTGCACTATACATTAGTTATATAGGTCCTAAAAAGTGCCTTGTGAACTATATGGTGCCAAATGTTTAATTCACATTGCAAAAAGTTATAACGGGTCTCAAAATGTTTATTAGAGTCTAATAAGTAAATAATAAAAGTATAACAGTTAACCAATAAAAGGTTTGTATGTTATCGTTAAAAGAACTTAACTAAAACATTTGCACTATACATTAGTTATATAGGTCCTAAAAAGTGCCTTGTGAACTATATGGTGCCAAATGTTTAATTCACATTGCAAAAAGTTCTAACGGGTCTCAAAATGTTTATTAGAGTCTAATAAGTAAATAATAAAAGTATAACAGTTAACCAATAAAAGGTTTGTCTTTTATAGTTAAAAGAACTTAACTAAAACATTTGCACTATACATTAGTTATATAGGTCCTAAAAAGTGCCTTGTGAACTATATGGTGCCAAATGTTTAATTCACATTGCAAAAAGTTCTAACGGGTCTCAAAATGTTTATTAGAGTCTAATAAGTAAATAATAAAAGTATAACAGTTAACCAATAAAAGGTTTGTCTGTTATCGTTAAAAGAACTTAACTAAAACTTTTGCACTATACATTAGTTATATAGGTCCTAAAAAGTGCCTTGTGAACTATATGGTGCCAAATGTTTAATTCACATTGCAAAAAGTTCTAACGGGTCTCAAAATGTTTATTAGAGTCTAATAAGTAAATAATTAAAGTATAACAGTTAACCAATAAAGCGTTTGTCTGTTATCGTTAAAAGAACTTAACTAAAACATTTGCACTATACATTAGTTATATAGGTCCTAAAAAGTGCCTTGTGAACTATATGGTGCCAAATGTTTAATTCACATTGCAAAAAGTTCTAACGGGTCTCAAATGTTTATTAGAGTCTAATAAGTAAATAATAAAAGTATAACAGTTAACCAATAAAGCGTTTGTCTGTTATCGTTAAAAGAACTTAACTAAGATATTTGCACTATACATTAGTTATATAGGTCCTAAAAAGTGCCTTGTGAACTATATGGTGCCAAATGTTTAATTCACATTGCAAAAAGTTCTAACGGGTCTCAAAATGTTTATTAGAGTCTAATAAGTAAATAATAAAAGTATAACAGTTAACCAATAAAATGTTTGTCTTTTATAGTTAAAAGAACTTAACTAAAACATTTGCACTATACATTAGTTATATAGGTCCTAAAAAGTGCCTTGTGAACTATATGGTGCCAAATGTTTAATTCACATTACAAAAAGTTCTAACGGGTCTCAAAATGTTTATTAGAGTCTAATAAGTAAATAATAAAAGTATAATAGATAACCAATAAAAGGTTTGTCTTTTATCGTTAAAAGAACTGAACTAAAACATTTGCACTATACATTAGTTATATAGGTCCTAAAAGTGCTTTGTGGACTATATGGTGCCAAATGTTTAATTCACATTGCAAAAAGTTCTAACGGGTCTCAAAATGTTTATTAGAGTCTAATAAGTAAATAATAAAAGTATAACAGTTAACCAATAAAAGGTTTGTCTGTTATCGTTAAAAGAACTTAACTAAAACTTTTGCACTATACATTAGTTATATAGGTCCTAAAAAGTGCCTTGTGAACTATATGGTGCCAAATGTTTAATTCACATTGCAAAAAGTTCTAACGGGTCTCAAAATGTTTATTAGAGTCTAATAAGTAAATAATTAAAGTATAACAGTTAACCAATAAAGCGTTTGTCTGTTATCGTTAAAAGAACTTAACTAAAACATTTGCACTATACATTAGTTATATAGGTCCTAAAAAGTGCCTTGTGAACTATATGGTGCCAAACGTTTATGTCACATTGCAAAAAGTTCTAACGGGTCTCAAATGTTTATTAGAGTCTAATAAGTAAATAATAAAAGTATAACAGTTAACCAATAAAGCGTTTGTCTGTTATCGTTAAAAGAACTTAACTAAGATATTTGCACTATACATTAGGTATATAGGTCCTAAAAAGTGCCTTGTGAACTATATGGTGCCAAATGTTTAATTCACATTGCAAAAAGTTCTAACGGGTCTCAAAATGTTTATTAGAGTCTAATAAGTAAATAATAAAAGTATAACAGTTAACCAATAAAAGGTTTGTCTGTTATCATTAAAAGAACTTAACTAAAACATTTGCACTATACATTAGTTATATAGGTCCTAAAAAGTGCCTTGTGAACTATATGGTGCCAAATGTTTAATTCACATTGCAAAAAGTTATAACGGGTCTCAAAATGTTTATTAGAGTCTAATAAGTAAATAATAAAAGTATAACAGTTAACCAATAAAAGGTTTGTATGTTATCGTTAAAAGAACTTAACTAAAACATTTGCACTATACATTAGTTATATAGGTCCTAAAAAGTGCCTTGTGAACTATATGGTGCCAAATGTTTAATTCACATTGCAAAAAGTTCTAACGGGTCTCAAAATGTTTATTAGAGTCTAATAAGTAAATAATAAAAGTATAACAGTTAACCAATAAAAGGTTTGTCTGTTATCGTTAAAAGAACTTAACTAAAACATTTGCACTATACATTAGTTATATAGGTCCTAAAAAGTGCCTTGTGAACTGTATGGTGCCAAATGTTTAGTTCACATTGCAAAAAGTTCTAACGGGTCTTAAAATGTTTATTAGAGTCTAATAAGTAAATAATAAAAGTATGACAGTTAACCAATAAAAGGTTTGTCTGTTATCGTTAGAAGAACTTAACTAAAACATTTGCACTATACATTAGTTATATAGGTCCTAAAAAGTGCCTTGTGAACTATATGGTGCCAAATGTTTAATTCACATTGCAAAAAGTTCTAACGGGTCTCAAAATGTTTATTAGAGTCTAATAAGTAAATAATTAAAGTATAACAGTTAACCAATAAAGCGTTTGTCTGTTATCGTTAAAAGAACTTAACTAAAACATTTGCACTATACATTAGTTATATAGGTCCTAAAAAGTGCCTTGTGAACTATATGGTGCCAAATGTTTAATTCACATTGCAAAAAGTTCTAACGGGTCTCAAAATGTTTATTAGAGTCTAATAAGTAAATAATAAAAGTATAACAGTTAACCAATAAAGCGTTTGTCTGTTATCGTTAAAAGAACTTAACTAAGATATTTGCACTATACATTAGTTATATAGGTCCTAAAAAGTGCCTTGTGAACTATATGGTGCCAAATGTTTAATTCACATTGCAAAAAGTTCTAACGGGTCTCAAAATGTTTATTAGAGTCTAATAAGTAAATAATAAAAGTATAACAGTTAACCAATAAAACGTTTGTCTTTTATAGTTAAAAGAACTTAACTAAAACATTTGCACTATACATTAGTTATATAGGTCCTAAAAAGTGCCTTGTGAACTATATGGTGCCAAATGTTTAATTCACATTGCAAAAAGTTCTAACGGGTCTCAAAATGTTTATTAGAGTCTAATAAGTAAATAATAAAAGTATAACAGTTAACCAATAAAAGGTTTGTCTGTTATCGTTAAAAGAACTTAACTAAAACTTTTGCACTATACATTAGTTATATAGGTCCTAAAAAGTGCCTTGTGAACTATATGGTGCCAAATGTTTAATTCACATTGCAAAAAGTTCTAACGGGTCTCAAAATGTTTATTAGAGTCTAATAAGTAAATAATTAAAGTATAACAGTTAACCAATAAAGCGTTTGTCTGTTATCGTTAAAAGAACTTAACTAAAACATTTGCACTATACATTAGTTATATAGGTCCTAAAAAGTGCCTTGTGAACTATATGGTGCCAAATGTTTAATTCACATTGCAAAAAGTTCTAACGGGTCTCAAATGTTTATTAGAGTCTAATAAGTAAATAATAAAAGTATAACAGTTAACCAATAAAGCGTTTGTCTGTTATCGTTAAAAGAACTTAACTAAGATATTTGCACTATACATTAGTTATATAGGTCCTAAAAAGTGCCTTGTGAACTATATGGTGCCAAATGTTTAATTCACATTGCAAAAAGTTCTAACGGGTCTCAAAATGTTTATTAGAGTCTAATAAGTAAATAATAAAAGTATAACAGTTAACCAATAAAAGGTTTGTCTGTTATCGTTAAAAGAACTTAACTAAAACATTTGCACTATACATTAGTTATATAGGTCCTAAAAAGTGCCTTGTGAACTGTATGGTGCCAAATGTTTAGTTCACATTGCAAAAAGTTCTAACGGGTCTTAAAATGTTTATTAGAGTCTAATAAGTAAATAATAAAAGTATGACAGTTAACCAATAAAAGGTTTGTCTGTTATCGTTGAAAGAACTTAACTAAAACATTTGCACTATACATTAGTTATATAGGTCCTAAAAAGTGCCTTGTGAACTATATGGTGCCAAATGTGCAATTCACATTTTAAAAAGTTCTAACGGGTCTCAAAATGTTTATTAGAGTCTAATAAGTAAATAATAAAAGTATAACAGTTAACCAATAAAAGGTTTGTCTGTTATCGTTAAAAGAACTTAACTAAAACATTTGCACTATACATTAGTTATATAGGTCCTAAAAAGTGCCTTGTGAACTATATGGTGCCAAATGTTTAATTCACATTGAAAAAAGTTCTAACGGGTCTCAAAATGTTTATTAGAGTCTAATAAGTAAATAATAAAAGTATAACAGTTAACCAATAAAAGGTTTGTCTGTTATCGTTAAAAGAACTTAACTAAAACATTTGCACTATACATTAGTTATATAGGTCCTAAAAAGTGCCTTGTGAACTATATGGTGCCAAATGTTTAATTCACATTGCAAAAAGTTCTAACGGGTCTCAAATGTTTATTAGAGTCTAATAAGTAAATAATAAAAGTATAACAGTTAACCAATAAAGCGTTTGTCTGTTATCGTTAAAAGAACTTAACTAAGATATTTGCACTATACATTAGTTATATAGGTCCTAAAAAGTGCCTTGTGAACTATATGGTGCCAAATGTTTAATTCACATTGCAAAAAGTTCTAACGGGTCTCAAAATGTTTATTAGAGTCTAATAAGTAAATAATAAAAGTATAACAGTTAACCAATAAAATGTTTGTCTTTTATAGTTAAAAGAACTTAACTAAAACATTTGCACTATACATTAGTTATATAGGTCCTAAAAAGTGCCTTGTGAACTATATGGTGCCAAATGTTTAATTCACATTGCAAAAAGTTCTAACGGGTCTCAAATGTTTATTAGAGTCTAATAAGTAAATAATAAAAGTATAACAGTTAACCAATAAAGCGTTTGTCTGTTATCGTTAAAAGAACTTAACTAAGATATTTGCACTATACATTAGTTATATAGGTCCTAAAAAGTGCCTTGTGAACTATATGGTGCCAAATGTTTAATTCACATTGCAAAAAGTTCTAACGGGTCTCAAAATGTTTATTAGAGTCTAATAAGTAAATAATAAAAGTATAACAGTTAACCAATAAAATGTTTGTCTTTTATAGTTAAAAGAACTTAACTAAAACATTTGCACTATACATTAGTTATATAGGTCCTAAAAAGTGCCTTGTGAACTATATGGTGCCAAATGTTTAATTCACATTACAAAAAGTTCTAACGGGTCTCAAAATGTTTATTAGAGTCTAATAAGTAAATAATAAAAGTATAATAGATAACCAATAAAAGGTTTGTCTTTTATCGTTAAAAGAACTGAACTAAAACATTTGCACTATACATTAGTTATATAGGTCCTAAAAGTGCTTTGTGGACTATATGGTGCCAAATGTTTAATTCACATTGCAAAAAGTTCTAACGGGTCTCAAAATGTTTATTAGAGTCTAATAAGTAAATAATAAAAGTATAACAGTTAACCAATAAAAGGTTTGTCTGTTATCGTTAAAAGAACTTAACTAAAACTTTTGCACTATACATTAGTTATATAGGTCCTAAAAAGTGCCTTGTGAACTATATGGTGCCAAATGTTTAATTCACATTGCAAAAAGTTCTAACGGGTCTCAAAATGTTTATTAGAGTCTAATAAGTAAATAATTAAAGTATAACAGTTAACCAATAAAGCGTTTGTCTGTTATCGTTAAAAGAACTTAACTAAAACATTTGCACTATACATTAGTTATATAGGTCCTAAAAAGTGCCTTGTGAACTATATGGTGCCAAACGTTTATGTCACATTGCAAAAAGTTCTAACGGGTCTCAAATGTTTATTAGAGTCTAATAAGTAAATAATAAAAGTATAACAGTTAACCAATAAAGCGTTTGTCTGTTATCGTTAAAAGAACTTAACTAAGATATTTGCACTATACATTAGGTATATAGGTCCTAAAAAGTGCCTTGTGAACTATATGGTGCCAAATGTTTAATTCACATTGCAAAAAGTTCTAACGGGTCTCAAAATGTTTATTAGAGTCTAATAAGTAAATAATAAAAGTATAACAGTTAACCAATAAAAGGTTTGTCTGTTATCATTAAAAGAACTTAACTAAAACATTTGCACTATACATTAGTTATATAGGTCCTAAAAAGTGCCTTGTGAACTATATGGTGCCAAATGTTTAATTCACATTGCAAAAAGTTATAACGGGTCTCAAAATGTTTATTAGAGTCTAATAAGTAAATAATAAAAGTATAACAGTTAACCAATAAAAGGTTTGTATGTTATCGTTAAAAGAACTTAACTAAAACATTTGCACTATACATTAGTTATATAGGTCCTAAAAAGTGCCTTGTGAACTATATGGTGCCAAATGTTTAATTCACATTGCAAAAAGTTCTAACGGGTCTCAAAATGTTTATTAGAGTCTAATAAGTAAATAATAAAAGTATAACAGTTAACCAATAAAAGGTTTGTCTGTTATCGTTAAAAGAACTTAACTAAAACATTTGCACTATACATTAGTTATATAGGTCCTAAAAAGTGCCTTGTGAACTGTATGGTGCCAAATGTTTAGTTCACATTGCAAAAAGTTCTAACGGGTCTTAAAATGTTTATTAGAGTCTAATAAGTAAATAATAAAAGTATGACAGTTAACCAATAAAAGGTTTGTCTGTTATCGTTAGAAGAACTTAACTAAAACATTTGCACTATACATTAGTTATATAGGTCCTAAAAAGTGCCTTGTGAACTATATGGTGCCAAATGTTTAATTCACATTGCAAAAAGTTCTAACGGGTCTCAAAATGTTTATTAGAGTCTAATAAGTAAATAATTAAAGTATAACAGTTAACCAATAAAGCGTTTGTCTGTTATCGTTAAAAGAACTTAACTAAAACATTTGCACTATACATTAGTTATATAGGTCCTAAAAAGTGCCTTGTGAACTATATGGTGCCAAATGTTTAATTCACATTGCAAAAAGTTCTAACGGGTCTCAAAATGTTTATTAGAGTCTAATAAGTAAATAATAAAAGTATAACAGTTAACCAATAAAGCGTTTGTCTGTTATCGTTAAAAGAACTTAACTAAGATATTTGCACTATACATTAGTTATATAGGTCCTAAAAAGTGCCTTGTGAACTATATGGTGCCAAATGTTTAATTCACATTGCAAAAAGTTCTAACGGGTCTCAAAATGTTTATTAGAGTCTAATAAGTAAATAATAAAAGTATAACAGTTAACCAATAAAATGTTTGTCTTTTATAGTTAAAAGAACTTAACTAAAACATTTGCACTATACATTAGTTATATAGGTCCTAAAAAGTGCCTTGTGAACTATATGGTGCCAAATGTTTAATTCACATTGCAAAAAGTTCTAACGGGTCTCAAAATGTTTATTAGAGTCTAATAAGTAAATAATAAAAGTATAACAGTTAACCAATAAAAGGTTTGTCTGTTATCGTTAAAAGAACTTAACTAAAACTTTTGCACTATACATTAGTTATATAGGTCCTAAAAAGTGCCTTGTGAACTATATGGTGCCAAATGTTTAATTCACATTGCAAAAAGTTCTAACGGGTCTCAAAATGTTTATTAGAGTCTAATAAGTAAATAATTAAAGTATAACAGTTAACCAATAAAGCGTTTGTCTGTTATCGTTAAAAGAACTTAACTAAAACATTTGCACTATACATTAGTTATATAGGTCCTAAAAAGTGCCTTGTGAACTATATGGTGCCAAATGTTTAATTCACATTGCAAAAAGTTCTAACGGGTCTCAAATGTTTATTAGAGTCTAATAAGTAAATAATAAAAGTATAACAGTTAACCAATAAAGCGTTTGTCTGTTATCGTTAAAAGAACTTAACTAAGATATTTGCACTATACATTAGTTATATAGGTCCTAAAAAGTGCCTTGTGAACTATATGGTGCCAAATGTTTAATTCACATTGCAAAAAGTTCTAACGGGTCTCAAAATGTTTATTAGAGTCTAATAAGTAAATAATAAAAGTATAACAGTTAACCAATAAAAGGTTTGTCTGTTATCGTTAAAAGAACTTAACTAAAACATTTGCACTATACATTAGTTATATAGGTCCTAAAAAGTGCCTTGTGAACTGTATGGTGCCAAATGTTTAGTTCACATTGCAAAAAGTTCTAACGGGTCTTAAAATGTTTATTAGAGTCTAATAAGTAAATAATAAAAGTATGACAGTTAACCAATAAAAGGTTTGTCTGTTATCGTTGAAAGAACTTAACTAAAACATTTGCACTATACATTAGTTATATAGGTCCTAAAAAGTGCCTTGTGAACTATATGGTGCCAAATGTGCAATTCACATTTTAAAAAGTTCTAACGGGTCTCAAAATGTTTATTAGAGTCTAATAAGTAAATAATAAAAGTATAACAGTTAACCAATAAAAGGTTTGTCTGTTATCGTTAAAAGAACTTAACTAAAACATTTGCACTATACATTAGTTATATAGGTCCTAAAAAGTGCCTTGTGAACTATATGGTGCCAAATGTTTAATTCACATTGAAAAAAGTTCTAACGGGTCTCAAAATGTTTATTAGAGTCTAATAAGTAAATAATAAAAGTATAACAGTTAACCAATAAAAGGTTTGTCTGTTATCGTTAAAAGAACTTAACTAAAACATTTGCACTATACATTAGTTATATAGGTCCTAAAAAGTGCCTTGTGAACTATATGGTGCCAAATGTTTAATTCACATTGCAAAAAGTTCTAACGGGTCTCAAATGTTTATTAGAGTCTAATAAGTAAATAATAAAAGTATAACAGTTAACCAATAAAGCGTTTGTCTGTTATCGTTAAAAGAACTTAACTAAGATATTTGCACTATACATTAGTTATATAGGTCCTAAAAAGTGCCTTGTGAACTATATGGTGCCAAATGTTTAATTCACATTGCAAAAAGTTCTAACGGGTCTCAAAATGTTTATTAGAGTCTAATAAGTAAATAATAAAAGTATAACAGTTAACCAATAAAATGTTTGTCTTTTATAGTTAAAAGAACTTAACTAAAACATTTGCACTATACATTAGTTATATAGGTCCTAAAAAGTGCCTTGTGAACTATATGGTGCCAAATGTTTAATTCACATTGCAAAAAGTTCTAACGGGTCTCAAAATGTTTATTAGAGTCTAATAAGTAAATAATAAAAGTATAACAGTTAACCAATAAAAGGTTTGTCTGTTATCGTTAAAAGAACTTAACTAAAAAATTTGCACTATACATTAGTTATATAGGTCCTAAAAAGTGCCTTGTGAACTATATGGTGCCAAATGTTTAATTCACATTGCAAAAAGTTCTAACGGGTCTCAAAATGTTTATTAGAGTCTAATAAGTAAATAATAAAAGTATAACAGTTAACCAAGAAAATATTTGTCTGTTATCGTTAAAAGAACTTAACTAAAACATTTGCACTATACATTAGTTATATAGGTCCTAAAAAGTGCCTTGTGAACTATATGGTGCCAAATGTTTAATTCACATTGCAAAAAGTTCTAACGGGTCTCAAAATGTTTATTAGAGTCTAATAAGTAAATAATAAAAGTATAACAGTTAACCAATAAAAGGTTTGTCTGTTATCGTTAAAAGAACTTAACTAAAACATTTGCACTATACATTAGTTATATAGGTCCTAAAAAGTGCCTTGTGAACTATATGGTGCCAAATGTTTAATTCACATTGCAAAAAGTTCTAACGGGTCTCAAAATGTTTATTAGAGTCTAATAAGTAAATAATAAAAGTATAACAGTTAACCAATAAAAGGTTTGTCTGTTATCGTTAAAAGAACTTAACTAAAACATTTGCACTATACATTAGTTATATAGGTCCTAAAAAGTGCCTTGTGAACTATATGGTGCCAAATGTTTAATTCACATTGCAAAAAGTTCTAACGGGTCTCAAAATGTTTATTAGAGTCTAATAAGTAAATAATTAAAGTATAACAGTTAACCAATAAAGCGTTTGTCTGTTATCGTTAAAAGAACTTAACTAAAACATTTGCACTATACATTAGTTATATAGGTCCTAAAAAGTGCCTTGTGAACTATATGGTGCCAAACGTTTATGTCACATTGCAAAAAGTTCTAACGGGTCTCAAATGTTTATTAGAGTCTAATAAGTAAATAATAAAAGTATAACAGTTAACCAATAAAGCGTTTGTCTGTTATCGTTAAAAGAACTTAACTAAGATATTTGCACTATACATTAGGTATATAGGTCCTAAAAAGTGCCTTGTGAACTATATGGTGCCAAATGTTTAATTCACATTGCAAAAAGTTCTAACGGGTCTCAAAATGTTTATTAGAGTCTAATAAGTAAATAATAAAAGTATAACAGTTAACCAATAAAAGGTTTGTCTGTTATCATTAAAAGAACTTAACTAAAACATTTGCACTATACATTAGTTATATAGGTCCTAAAAAGTGCCTTGTGAACTATATGGTGCCAAATGTTTAATTCACATTGCAAAAAGTTATAACGGGTCTCAAAATGTTTATTAGAGTCTAATAAGTAAATAATAAAAGTATAACAGTTAACCAATAAAAGGTTTGTATGTTATCGTTAAAAGAACTTAACTAAAACATTTGCACTATACATTAGTTATATAGGTCCTAAAAAGTGCCTTGTGAACTATATGGTGCCAAATGTTTAATTCACATTGCAAAAAGTTCTAACGGGTCTCAAAATGTTTATTAGAGTCTAATAAGTAAATAATAAAAGTATAACAGTTAACCAATAAAAGGTTTGTCTGTTATCGTTAAAAGAACTTAACTAAAACATTTGCACTATACATTAGTTATATAGGTCCTAAAAAGTGCCTTGTGAACTGTATGGTGCCAAATGTTTAGTTCACATTGCAAAAAGTTCTAACGGGTCTTAAAATGTTTATTAGAGTCTAATAAGTAAATAATAAAAGTATGACAGTTAACCAATAAAAGGTTTGTCTGTTATCGTTAGAAGAACTTAACTAAAACATTTGCACTATACATTAGTTATATAGGTCCTAAAAAGTGCCTTGTGAACTATATGGTGCCAAATGTTTAATTCACATTGCAAAAAGTTCTAACGGGTCTCAAAATGTTTATTAGAGTCTAATAAGTAAATAATTAAAGTATAACAGTTAACCAATAAAGCGTTTGTCTGTTATCGTTAAAAGAACTTAACTAAAACATTTGCACTATACATTAGTTATATAGGTCCTAAAAAGTGCCTTGTGAACTATATGGTGCCAAATGTTTAATTCACATTGCAAAAAGTTCTAACGGGTCTCAAAATGTTTATTAGAGTCTAATAAGTAAATAATAAAAGTATAACAGTTAACCAATAAAGCGTTTGTCTGTTATCGTTAAAAGAACTTAACTAAGATATTTGCACTATACATTAGTTATATAGGTCCTAAAAAGTGCCTTGTGAACTATATGGTGCCAAATGTTTAATTCACATTGCAAAAAGTTCTAACGGGTCTCAAAATGTTTATTAGAGTCTAATAAGTAAATAATAAAAGTATAACAGTTAACCAATAAAATGTTTGTCTTTTATAGTTAAAAGAACTTAACTAAAACATTTGCACTATACATTAGTTATATAGGTCCTAAAAAGTGCCTTGTGAACTATATGGTGCCAAATGTTTAATTCACATTGCAAAAAGTTCTAACGGGTCTCAAAATGTTTATTAGAGTCTAATAAGTAAATAATAAAAGTATAACAGTTAACCAATAAAAGGTTTGTCTGTTATCGTTAAAAGAACTTAACTAAAACTTTTGCACTATACATTAGTTATATAGGTCCTAAAAAGTGCCTTGTGAACTATATGGTGCCAAATGTTTAATTCACATTGCAAAAAGTTCTAACGGGTCTCAAAATGTTTATTAGAGTCTAATAAGTAAATAATTAAAGTATAACAGTTAACCAATAAAGCGTTTGTCTGTTATCGTTAAAAGAACTTAACTAAAACATTTGCACTATACATTAGTTATATAGGTCCTAAAAAGTGCCTTGTGAACTATATGGTGCCAAATGTTTAATTCACATTGCAAAAAGTTCTAACGGGTCTCAAATGTTTATTAGAGTCTAATAAGTAAATAATAAAAGTATAACAGTTAACCAATAAAGCGTTTGTCTGTTATCGTTAAAAGAACTTAACTAAGATATTTGCACTATACATTAGTTATATAGGTCCTAAAAAGTGCCTTGTGAACTATATGGTGCCAAATGTTTAATTCACATTGCAAAAAGTTCTAACGGGTCTCAAAATGTTTATTAGAGTCTAATAAGTAAATAATAAAAGTATAACAGTTAACCAATAAAAGGTTTGTCTGTTATCGTTAAAAGAACTTAACTAAAACATTTGCACTATACATTAGTTATATAGGTCCTAAAAAGTGCCTTGTGAACTGTATGGTGCCAAATGTTTAGTTCACATTGCAAAAAGTTCTAACGGGTCTTAAAATGTTTATTAGAGTCTAATAAGTAAATAATAAAAGTATGACAGTTAACCAATAAAAGGTTTGTCTGTTATCGTTGAAAGAACTTAACTAAAACATTTGCACTATACATTAGTTATATAGGTCCTAAAAAGTGCCTTGTGAACTATATGGTGCCAAATGTGCAATTCACATTTTAAAAAGTTCTAACGGGTCTCAAAATGTTTATTAGAGTCTAATAAGTAAATAATAAAAGTATAACAGTTAACCAATAAAAGGTTTGTCTGTTATCGTTAAAAGAACTTAACTAAAACATTTGCACTATACATTAGTTATATAGGTCCTAAAAAGTGCCTTGTGAACTATATGGTGCCAAATGTTTAATTCACATTGAAAAAAGTTCTAACGGGTCTCAAAATGTTTATTAGAGTCTAATAAGTAAATAATAAAAGTATAACAGTTAACCAATAAAAGGTTTGTCTGTTATCGTTAAAAGAACTTAACTAAAACATTTGCACTATACATTAGTTATATAGGTCCTAAAAAGTGCCTTGTGAACTATATGGTGCCAAATGTTTAATTCACATTGCAAAAAGTTCTAACGGGTCTCAAATGTTTATTAGAGTCTAATAAGTAAATAATAAAAGTATAACAGTTAACCAATAAAGCGTTTGTCTGTTATCGTTAAAAGAACTTAACTAAGATATTTGCACTATACATTAGTTATATAGGTCCTAAAAAGTGCCTTGTGAACTATATGGTGCCAAATGTTTAATTCACATTGCAAAAAGTTCTAACGGGTCTCAAAATGTTTATTAGAGTCTAATAAGTAAATAATAAAAGTATAACAGTTAACCAATAAAATGTTTGTCTTTTATAGTTAAAAGAACTTAACTAAAACATTTGCACTATACATTAGTTATATAGGTCCTAAAAAGTGCCTTGTGAACTATATGGTGCCAAATGTTTAATTCACATTGCAAAAAGTTCTAACGGGTCTCAAAATGTTTATTAGAGTCTAATAAGTAAATAATAAAAGTATAACAGTTAACCAATAAAAGGTTTGTCTGTTATCGTTAAAAGAACTTAACTAAAAAATTTGCACTATACATTAGTTATATAGGTCCTAAAAAGTGCCTTGTGAACTATATGGTGCCAAATGTTTAATTCACATTGCAAAAAGTTCTAACGGGTCTCAAAATGTTTATTAGAGTCTAATAAGTAAATAATAAAAGTATAACAGTTAACCAAGAAAATATTTGTCTGTTATCGTTAAAAGAACTTAACTAAAACATTTGCACTATACATTAGTTATATAGGTCCTAAAAAGTGCCTTGTGAACTATATGGTGCCAAATGTTTAATTCACATTGCAAAAAGTTCTAACGGGTCTCAAAATGTTTATTAGAGTCTAATAAGTAAATAATAAAAGTATAACAGTTAACCAATAAAAGGTTTGTCTGTTATCGTTAAAAGAACTTAACTAAAACATTTGCACTATACATTAGTTATATAGGTCCTAAAAAGTGCCTTGTGAACTATATGGTGCCAAATGTTTAATTCACATTGCAAAAAGTTCTAACGGGTCTCAAAATGTTTATTAGAGTCTAATAAGTAAATAATAAAAGTATAACAGTTAACCAATAAAAGGTTTGTCTGTTATCGTTAAAAGAACTTAACTAAAACATTTGCACTATACATTAGTTATATAGGTCCTAAAAAGTGCCTTGTGAACTATATGGTGCCAAATGTTTAATTCACATTGCAAAAAGTTCTAACGGGTCTCAAAATGTTTATTAGAGTCTAATAAGTAAATAATTAAAGTATAACAGTTAACCAATAAAAGGTTTGTCTGTTATCGTTAAAAGAACTTAACTAAAACTTTTGCACTATACATTAGTTATATAGGTCCTAAAAAGTGCCTTGTGAACTATATGGTGCCAAATGTTTAATTCACATTGCAAAAAGTTCTAACGGGTCTCAAAATGTTTATTAGAGTCTAATAAGTAAATAATTAAAGTATAACAGTTAACCAATAAAGCGTTTGTCTGTTATCGTTAAAAGAACTTAACTAAAACATTTGCACTATACATTAGTTATATAGGTCCTAAAAAGTGCCTTGTGAACTATATGGTGCCAAATGTTTAATTCACATTGCAAAAAGTTCTAACGGGTCTCAAATGTTTATTAGAGTCTAATAAGTAAATAATAAAAGTATAACAGTTAACCAATAAAGCGTTTGTCTGTTATCGTTAAAAGAACTTAACTAAGATATTTGCACTATACATTAGTTATATAGGTCCTAAAAAGTGCCTTGTGAACTATATGGTGCCAAATGTTTAATTCACATTGCAAAAAGTTCTAACGGGTCTCAAAATGTTTATTAGAGTCTAATAAGTAAATAATAAAAGTATAACAGTTAACCAATAAAATGTTTGTCTTTTATAGTTAAAAGAACTTAACTAAAACATTTGCACTATACATTAGTTATATAGGTCCTAAAAAGTGCCTTGTGAACTATATGGTGCCAAATGTTTAATTCACATTACAAAAAGTTCTAACGGGTCTCAAAATGTTTATTAGAGTCTAATAAGTAAATAATAAAAGTATAATAGATAACCAATAAAAGGTTTGTCTTCTATCGTTAAAAGAACTGAACTAAAACATTTGCACTATACATTAGTTATATAGGTCCTAAAAGTGCCTTGTGGACTATATGGTGCCAAATGTTTAATTCACATTGCAAAAAGTTCTAACGGGTCTCAAAATGTTTATTAGAGTCTAATAAGTAAATAATAAAAGTATAACAGTTAACCAATAAAAGGTTTGTCTGTTATCGTTAAAAGAACTTAACTAAAACTTTTGCACTATACATTAGTTATATAGGTCCTAGAAAGTGCCTTGTGAACTATATGGTGCCAAATGTTTAATTCACATTGCAAAAAGTTCTAACGGGTCTCAAAATGTTTATTAGAGTCTAATAAGTAAATAATAAAAGTATAACAGTTAACCAATATAAGATTTGTCTGATATCGTTAAAAGAACTTAACTAAAACATTTGCACTATACATTAGTTATATAGGTCCTAAAAAGTGCCTTGTGAACTATATGGTGCCAAATGTTTAGTTCACATTGCAAAAAGTTCTAACGGGTCTCAAAATGTTTATTAGAGTCTAATAAGTAAATAATAAAAGTATAATAGATAACCAATAAAAGGTTTGTCTTTTATCGTTAAAAGAACTGAACTAAAACATTTGCACTATACATTAGTTATATAGGTCCTAAAAGTGCCTTGTGGACTATATGGTGCCAAATGTTTAATTCACATTGCAAAAAGTTCTAACGGGTCTCAAAATGTTTATTAGAGTCTAATAAGTAAATAATAAAAGTATAACAGTTAACCAATAAAAGGTTTGTCTGTTATCGTTAAAAGAACTTAACTAAGATATTTGCACTATACATTAGGTATATAGGTCCTAAAAAGTGCCTTGTGAACTATATGGTGCCAAATGTTTAATTCACATTGCAAAAAGTTCTAACGGGTCTCAAAATGTTTATTAGAGTCTAATAAGTAAATAATTAAAGTATAACAGTTAACCAATAAAAGGTTTGTCTGTTATCGTTAAAAGAACTTAACTAAAACATTTGCACTATACATTAGTTATATAGGTCCTAAAAAGTGCCTTGTGAACTATATGGTGCCAAATGTTTAATTCACATTGCAAAAAGTTCTAACGGGTCTCAAAATGTTTATTAGAGTCTAATAAGTAAATAATAAAAGTATAACAGTTAACCAATAAAAGGTTTGTCTGTTATCGTTAAAAGAACTGAACTAAAATTTGCACTATACATTAGTTATATAGGTCCTAAAAAGTGCCTTGTGAACTATATGGTGCCAAATGTGCAATTCACATTGCAAAAAGTTCTAACGGGTCTCAAAATGTTTATTAGAGTCTAATAAGTAAATAATAAAAGTATAACAGTTAACCAAGAAAATTTTTGTCTGTTATCGTTAAAAGAACTTAACTAAAACATTTGCACTATACATTAGTTATATAGGTCCTAAAAAGTGCCTTGTGAACTATATGGTGCCAAATGTTTAATTCACATTGCAAAAAGTTCTAACGGGTCTCAAAATGTTTATTAGAGTCTAATAAGTAAATAATAAAAGTATAACAGTTAACCAATAAAAGGTTTGTCTGTTATCGTTAAAAGAACTTAACTAAAACATTTGCACTATACATTAGTTATATAGGTCCTAAAAAGTGCCTTGTGAACTATATGGTGCCAAATGTTTAGTTCACATTGAAAAAAGTTCTAACGGGTCTCAAAATGTTTATTAGAGTCAAATAAGTAAATAATAAAAGTATAACAGTTAACCAATAAAAGGTTTGTCTGTTATCGTTAAAAGAACTTAACTAAAACATTTGCACTATACATTAGTTATATAGGTCCTAAAAAGTGCCTTGTGAACTATATGGTGCCAAATGTTTAATTCACATTGCAAAAAGTTCTAACGGGTCTCAAAATGTTTATTAGAGTCTAATAAGTAAATAATAAAAGTATGACAGTTAACCAATAAAAGGTTTGTCTGTTATCGTTAAAAGAACTTAACTAAAACATTTGCACTATACATTAGTTATATAGGTCCTAAAAAGTGCCTTGTGAACTATATGGTGCCAAATGTTTAATTCACATTGCAAAAAGTTCTAACGGGTCTCAAAATGTTTATTAGAGTCTAATAAGTAAATAATAAAAGTATAACAGTTAACCAATAAAAGGTTTGTCTGTTATCGTTAAAAGAACTTAACTAAAACATTTGCACTATACATTAGTTATATAGGTCCTAAAAAGTGCCTTGTGAACTATATGGTGCCAAATGTTTAATTCACATTGCAAAAAGTTCTAACGGGTCTCAAAATGTTTATTAGAGTCTAATAAGTAAATAATAAAAGTATAACAGTTAACCAATATAAGATTTGTCTGATATCGTTAAAAGAACTTAACTAAAACATTTGCACTATACATTAGTTATATAGGTCCTAAAAAGTGCCTTGTGAACTATATGGTGCCAAATGTTTAGTTCACATTGCAAAAAGTTCTAACGGGTCTCAAAATGTTTATTAGAGTCTAATAAGTAAATAATAAAAGTATAATAGATAACCAATAAAAGGTTTGTCTTTTATCGTTAAAAGAACTGAACTAAAACATTTGCACTATACATTAGTTATATAGGTCCTAAAAGTGCCTTGTGGACTATATGGTGCCAAATGTTTAATTCACATTGCAAAAAGTTCTAACGGGTCTCAAAATGTTTATTAGAGTCTAATAAGTAAATAATAAAAGTATAACAGTTAACCAATAAAAGGTTTGTCTGTTATCGTTAAAAGAACTTAACTAAGATATTTGCACTATACATTAGGTATATAGGTCCTAAAAAGTGCCTTGTGAACTATATGGTGCCAAATGTTTAATTCACATTGCAAAAAGTTCTAACGGGTCTCAAAATGTTTATTAGAGTCTAATAAGTAAATAATTAAAGTATAACAGTTAACCAATAAAAGGTTTGTCTGTTATCGTTAAAAGAACTTAACTAAAACATTTGCACTATACATTAGTTATATAGGTCCTAAAAAGTGCCTTGTGAACTATATGGTGCCAAATGTTTAATTCACATTGCAAAAAGTTCTAACGGGTCTCAAAATGTTTATTAGAGTCTAATAAGTAAATAATAAAAGTATAACAGTTAACCAATAAAAGGTTTGTCTGTTATCGTTAAAAGAACTGAACTAAAATTTGCACTATACATTAGTTATATAGGTCCTAAAAAGTGCCTTGTGAACTATATGGTGCCAAATGTGCAATTCACATTGCAAAAAGTTCTAACGGGTCTCAAAATGTTTATTAGAGTCTAATAAGTAAATAATAAAAGTATAACAGTTAACCAAGAAAATTTTTGTCTGTTATCGTTAAAAGAACTTAACTAAAACATTTGCACTATACATTAGTTATATAGGTCCTAAAAAGTGCCTTGTGAACTATATGGTGCCAAATGTTTAATTCACATTGCAAAAAGTTCTAACGGGTCTCAAAATGTTTATTAGAGTCTAATAAGTAAATAATAAAAGTATAACAGTTAACCAATAAAAGGTTTGTCTGTTATCGTTAAAAGAACTTAACTAAAACATTTGCACTATACATTAGTTATATAGGTCCTAAAAAGTGCCTTGTGAACTATATGGTGCCAAATGTTTAGTTCACATTGAAAAAAGTTCTAACGGGTCTCAAAATGTTTATTAGAGTCAAATAAGTAAATAATAAAAGTATAACAGTTAACCAATAAAAGGTTTGTCTGTTATCGTTAAAAGAACTTAACTAAAACATTTGCACTATACATTAGTTATATAGGTCCTAAAAAGTGCCTTGTGAACTATATGGTGCCAAATGTTTAATTCACATTGCAAAAAGTTCTAACGGGTCTCAAAATGTTTATTAGAGTCTAATAAGTAAATAATAAAAGTATGACAGTTAACCAATAAAAGGTTTGTCTGTTATCGTTAAAAGAACTTAACTAAAACATTTGCACTATACATTAGTTATATAGGTCCTAAAAAGTGCCTTGTGAACTATATGGTGCCAAATGTTTAATTCACATTGCAAAAAGTTCTAACGGGTCTCAAAATGTTTATTAGAGTCTAATAAGTAAATAATAAAAGTATAACAGTTAACCAATAAAAGGTTTGTCTGTTATCGTTAAAAGAACTTAACTAAAACATTTGCACTATACATTAGTTATATAGGTCCTAAAAAGTGCCTTGTGAACTATATGGTGCCAAATGTTTAATTCACATTGCAAAAAGTTCTAACGGGTCTCAAAATGTTTATTAGAGTCTAATAAGTAAATAATAAAAGTATAACAGTTAACCAATAAAAGGTTTGTCTGTTATCGTTAAAAGAACTTAACTAAAACTTTTGCACTATACATTAGTTATATAGGTCCTAAAAAGTGCCTTGTGAACTATATGGTGCCAAATGTTTAATTCACATTGCAAAAAGTTCTAACGGGTCTCAAAATGTTTATTAGAGTCTAATAAGTAAATAATTAAAGTATAACAGTTAACCAATAAAGCGTTTGTCTGTTATCGTTAAAAGAACTTAACTAAAACATTTGCACTATACATTAGTTATATAGGTCCTAAAAAGTGCCTTGTGAACTATATGGTGCCAAATGTTTAGTTCACATTGCAAAAAGTTCTAACGGGTCTCAAAATGTTTATTAGAGTCTAATAAGTAAATAATAAAAGTATAACAGTTAACCAATAAAAGGTTTGTCTGTTATCGTTAAAAGAACTTAACTAAAACATTTGCACTATACATTAGTTATATAGGTCCTAAAAAGTGCCTTGTGAACTATATGGTGCCAAATGTTTAATTCACATTGCAAAAAGTTCTAACGGGTCTCAAAATGTTTATTAGAGTCTAATAAGTAAATAATAAAAGTATAACAGTTAACCAATAAAAGGTTTGTCTGTTATCGTTAAAAGAACTTAACTAAAAAATTTGCACTATACATTAGTTATATAGGTCCTAAAAAGTGCCTTGTGAACTATATGGTGCCAAATGTGCAATTCACATTGCAAAAATTTGTAACGGGTCTCAAAATGTTTATTAGAGTCTAATAAGTAAATAATAAAAGTATAACAGTTAACCAAGAAAATATTTGTCTGTTATCGTTAAAAGAACTTAACTAAAACATTTGCACTATACATTAGTTATATAGGTCCTAAAAAGTGCCTTGTGAACTATATGGTGCCAAATGTTTAATTCACATTGCAAAAAGTTATAACGGGTCTCAAAATGTTTATTAGAGTCTAATAAGTAAATAATAAAAGTATAACAGTTAACCAATAAAAGGTTTGTCTGTTATCGTTAAAAGAACTTAACTAAAACATTTGCACTATACATTAGTTATATAGGTCCTAAAAAGTGCCTTGTGAACTATATGGTGCCAAATGTTTAATTCACATTGCAAAAAGTTCTAACGGGTCTCAAAATGTTTATTAGAGTCTAATAAGTAAATAATAAAAGTATAACAGTTAACCAATAAAAGGTTTGTCTGTTATCGTTAAAAGAACTTAACTAAAACTTTTGCACTATACATTAGTTATATAGGTCCTAAAAAGTGCCTTGTGAACTATATGGTGCCAAATGTTTAATTCACATTGCAAAAAGTTCTAACGGGTCTCAAAATGTTTATTAGAGTCTAATAAGTAAATAATTAAAGTATAACAGTTAACCAATAAAGCGTTTGTCTGTTATCGTTAAAAGAACTTAACTAAAACATTTGCACTATACATTAGTTATATAGGTCCTAAAAAGTGCCTTGTGAACTATATGGTGCCAAATGTTTAATTCACATTGCAAAAAGTTCTAACGGGTCTCAAAATGTTTATTAGAGTCTAATAAGTAAATAATTAAAGTATAACAGTTAACCAATAAAACGTTTGTCTGTTATCGTTAAAAGAACTTAACTAAAACATTTGCACTATACATTAGTTATATAGGTCCTAAAAAGTGCCTTGTGAACTATATGGTGCCAAATGTTTAATTCACATTGCAAAAAGTTCTAACGGGTCTCAAATGTTTATTAGAGTCTAATAAGTAAATAATAAAAGTATAACAGTTAACCAATAAAGCGTTTGTCTGTTATCGTTAAAAGAACTTAACTAAGATATTTCCACTATACATTAGGTATATAGGTCCTAAAAAGTGCCTTGTGAACTATATGGTGCCAAATGTTTAATTCACATTGCAAAAAGTTCTAACGGGTCTCAAAATGTTTATTAGAGTCTAATAAGTAAATAATAAAAGTATAATAGATAACCAATAAAAGGTTTGTCTTTTATCGTTAAAAGAACTGAACTAAAACATTTGCACTATACATTAGTTATATAGGTCCTAAAAGTGCCTTGTGGACTATATGGTGCCAAATGTTTAATTCACATTGCAAAAAGTTCTAACGGGTCTCAAAATGTTTATTAGAGTCTAATAAGTAAATAATAAAAGTATAACAGTTAACCAATAAAAGGTTTGTCTGTTATCGTTAAAAGAACTTAACTAAAACTTTTGCACTATACATTAGTTATATAGGTCCTAGAAAGTGCCTTGTGAACTATATGGTGCCAAATGTTTAATTCACATTGCAAAAAGTTCTAACGGGTCTCAAAATGTTTATTAGAGTCTAATAAGTAAATAATAAAAGTATAACAGTTAACCAATAAAAGGTTTGTCTGTTATCGTTAAAAGAACTTAACTAAAACATTTGCACTATACATTAGTTATATAGGTCCTAAAAAGTGCCTTGTGAACTATATGGTGCCAAATGTTTAATTCACATTGCAAAAAGTTCTAACGGGTCTCAAAATGTTTATTAGAGTCTAATAAGTAAATAATAAAAGTATGACAGTTAACCAATAAAAGGTTTGTCTGTTATCGTTAAAAGAACTTAACTAAAATTTGCACTATACATTAGTTATATAGGTCCTAAAAAGTGCCTTGTGAACTATATGGTGCCAAATGTGCAATTCACATTGCAAAAAGTTCTAACGGGTCTCAAAATGTTTATTAGAGTCTAATAAGTAAATAATAAAAGTATAACAGTTAACCAATAAAAGGTTTGTCTGTTATCGTTAAAAGAACTTAACTAAAACTTTTGCACTATACATTAGTTATATAGGTCCTAAAAAGTGCCTTGTGAACTATATGGTGCCAAATGTTTAATTCACATTGCAAAAAGTTCTAACGGGTCTCAAAATGTTTATTAGAGTCTAATAAGTAAATAATTAAAGTATAACAGTTAACCAATAAAGCGTTTGTCTGTTATCGTTAAAAGAACTTAACTAAAACATTTGCACTATACATTAGTTATATAGGTCCTAAAAAGTGCCTTGTGAACTATATGGTGCCAAACGTTTAATTCACATTGCAAAAAGTTCTAACGGGTCTCAAATGTTTATTAGAGTCTAATAAGTAAATAATAAAAGTATAACAGTTAACCAATAAAAGGTTTGTCTGTTATCATTAAAAGAACTTAACTAAAACATTTGCACTATACATTAGTTATATAGGTCCTAAAAAGTGCCTTGTGAACTATATGGTGCCAAATGTTTAATTCACATTGCAAAAAGTTATAACGGGTCTCAAAATGTTTATTAGAGTCTAATAAGTAAATAATAAAAGTATAACAGTTAACCAATAAAGCGTTTGTCTGTTATCGTTAAAAGAACTTAACTAAAACATTTGCACTATACATTAGTTATATAGGTCCTAAAAAGTGCCTTGTGAACTATATGGTGCCAAATGTTTAATTCACATTGCAAAAAGTTCTAACGGGTCTCAAAATGTTTATTAGAGTCTAATAAGTAAATAATAAAAGTATAACAGTTAACCAATAAAAGGTTTGTCTTTTATAGTTAAAAGAACTTAACTAAAACATTTGCACTATACATTAGTTATATAGGTCCTAAAAAGTGCCTTGTGAACTATATGGTGCCAAATGTTTAATTCACATTGCAAAAAGTTCTAACGGGTCTCAAAATGTTTATTAGAGTCTAATAAGTAAATAATAAAAGTATAACAGTTAACCAATAAAAGGTTTGTCTGTTATCGTTAAAAGAACTTAACTAAAACTTTTGCACTATACATTAGTTATATAGGTCCTAAAAAGTGCCTTGTGAACTATATGGTGCCAAATGTTTAATTCACATTGCAAAAAGTTCTAACGGGTCTCAAAATGTTTATTAGAGTCTAATAAGTAAATAATTAAAGTATAACAGTTAACCAATAAAGCGTTTGTCTGTTATCGTTAAAAGAACTTAACTAAAACATTTGCACTATACATTAGTTATATAGGTCCTAAAAAGTGCCTTGTGAACTATATGGTGCCAAATGTTTAATTCACATTGCAAAAAGTTCTAACGGGTCTCAAATGTTTATTAGAGTCTAATAAGTAAATAATAAAAGTATAACAGTTAACCAATAAAGCGTTTGTCTGTTATCGTTAAAAGAACTTAACTAAGATATTTGCACTATACATTAGTTATATAGGTCCTAAAAAGTGCCTTGTGAACTATATGGTGCCAAATGTTTAATTCACATTGCAAAAAGTTCTAACGGGTCTCAAAATGTTTATTAGAGTCTAATAAGTAAATAATTAAAGTATAACAGTTAACCAATAAAATGTTTGTCTTTTATAGTTAAAAGAACTTAACTAAAACATTTGCACTATACATTAGTTATATAGGTCCTAAAAAGTGCCTTGTGAACTATATGGTGCCAAATGTTTAATTCACATTACAAAAAGTTCTAACGGGTCTCAAAATGTTTATTAGAGTCTAATAAGTAAATAATAAAAGTATAATAGATAACCAATAAAAGGTTTGTCTTTTATCGTTAAAAGAACTGAACTAAAACATTTGCACTATACATTAGTTATATAGGTCCTAAAAGTGCTTTGTGGACTATATGGTGCCAAATGTTTAATTCACATTGCAAAAAGTTCTAACGGGTCTCAAAATGTTTATTAGAGTCTAATAAGTAAATAATAAAAGTATAACAGTTAACCAATAAAAGGTTTGTCTGTTATCGTTAAAAGAACTTAACTAAAACTTTTGCACTATACATTAGTTATATAGGTCCTAAAAAGTGCCTTGTGAACTATATGGTGCCAAATGTTTAATTCACATTGCAAAAAGTTCTAACGGGTCTCAAAATGTTTATTAGAGTCTAATAAGTAAATAATTAAAGTATAACAGTTAACCAATAAAGCGTTTGTCTGTTATCGTTAAAAGAACTTAACTAAAACATTTGCACTATACATTAGTTATATAGGTCCTAAAAAGTGCCTTGTGAACTATATGGTGCCAAACGTTTATGTCACATTGCAAAAAGTTCTAACGGGTCTCAAATGTTTATTAGAGTCTAATAAGTAAATAATAAAAGTATAACAGTTAACCAATAAAGCGTTTGTCTGTTATCGTTAAAAGAACTTAACTAAGATATTTGCACTATACATTAGGTATATAGGTCCTAAAAAGTGCCTTGTGAACTATATGGTGCCAAATGTTTAATTCACATTGCAAAAAGTTCTAACGGGTCTCAAAATGTTTATTAGAGTCTAATAAGTAAATAATAAAAGTATAACAGTTAACCAATAAAAGGTTTGTCTGTTATCATTAAAAGAACTTAACTAAAACATTTGCACTATACATTAGTTATATAGGTCCTAAAAAGTGCCTTGTGAACTATATGGTGCCAAATGTTTAATTCACATTGCAAAAAGTTATAACGGGTCTCAAAATGTTTATTAGAGTCTAATAAGTAAATAATAAAAGTATAACAGTTAACCAATAAAAGGTTTGTATGTTATCGTTAAAAGAACTTAACTAAAACATTTGCACTATACATTAGTTGTATAGGTCCTAAAAAGTGCCTTGTGAACTATATGGTGCCAAATGTTTAATTCACATTGCAAAAAGTTCTAACGGGTCTCAAAATGTTTATTAGAGTCTAATAAGTAAATAATAAAAGTATAACAGTTAACCAATAAAAGGTTTGTCTGTTATCGTTAAAAGAACTTAACTAAAACATTTGCACTATACATTAGTTATATAGGTCCTAAAAAGTGCCTTGTGAACTATATGGTGCCAAATGTTTAATTCACATTGCAAAAAGTTCTAACGGGTCTCAAAATGTTTATTAGAGTCTAATAAGTAAATAATAAAAGTATAACAGTTAACCAATAAAAGGTTTGTCTGTTATCGTTAAAAGATATTAACTAAAACTTTTGCACTATACATTAGTTATATAGGTCCTAAAAAGTGCCTTGTGAACTATATGGTGCCAAATGTTTAATTCACATTGCAAAAAGTTCTAACGGGTCTCAAAATGTTTATTAGAGTCTAATAAGTAAATAATTAAAGTATAACAGTTAACCAATAAAGCGTTTGTCTGTTATCGTTAAAAGAACTTAACTAAAACATTTGCACTATACATTAGTTATATAGGTCCTAAAAAGTGCCTTGTGAACTATATGGTGCCAAATGTTTAATTCACATTGCAAAAAGTTCTAACGGGTCTCGAAATGTTTATTAGAGTCTAATAAGTAAATAATAAAAGTATAACAGTTAACCAATAAAAGGTTTGTCTGTTATCGTTAAAAGAACTTAACTAAAACATTTGCACTATACATTAGTTATATAGGTCCTAAAAAGTGCCTTGTGAACTATATGGTGCCAAACGTTTATGTCACATTGCAAAAAGTTCTAACGGGTCTCAAATGTTTATTAGAGTCTAATAAGTAAATAATAAAAGTATAACAGTTAACCAATAAAGCGTTTGTCTGTTATCGTTAAAAGAACTTAACTAAGATATTTGCACTATACATTAGGTATATAGGTCCTAAAAAGTGCCTTGTGAACTATATGGTGCCAAATGTTTAATTCACATTGCAAAAAGTTCTAACGGGTCTCAAAATGTTTATTAGAGTCTAATAAGTAAATAATAAAAGTATAACAGTTAACCAATAAAAGGTTTGTCTGTTATCATTAAAAGAACTTAACTAAAACATTTGCACTATACATTAGTTATATAAGTCCTAAAAAGTGCCTTGTGAACTATATGGTGCCAAATGTTTAATTCACATTGCAAAAAGTTATAACGGGTCTCAAAATGTTTATTAGAGTCTAATAAGTAAATAATAAAAGTATAACAGTTAACCAATAAAAGGTTTGTATGTTATCGTTAAAAGAACTTAACTAAAACATTTGCACTATACATTAGTTATATAGGTCCTAAAAAGTGCCTTGTGAACTATATGGTGCCAAATGTTTAATTCACATTGCAAAAAGTTCTAACGGGTCTCAAAATGTTTATTAGAGTCTAATAAGTAAATAATAAAAGTATAACAGTTAACCAATAAAAGGTTTGTCTGTTATCGTTAAAAGAACTTAACTAAAACATTTGCACTATACATTAGTTATATAGGTCCTAAAAAGTGCCTTGTAAACTATATGGTGCCAAATGTTTAATTCACATTGCAAAAAGTTCTAACGGGTCTCAAAATGTTTATTAGAGTCTAATAAGTAAATAATAAAAGTATAACAGTTAACCAATAAAAGGTTTGTCTGTTATCGTTAAAAGAACTTAACTAAAACTTTTGCACTATACATTAGTTATATAGGTCCTAAAAAGTGCCTTGTGAACTATATGGTGCCAAATGTTTAATTCACATTGCAAAAAGTTCTAACGGGTCTCAAAATGTTTATTAGAGTCTAATAAGTAAATAATTAAAGTATAACAGTTAACCAATAAAGCGTTTGTCTGTTATCGTTAAAAGAACTTAACTAAAACATTTGCACTATACATTAGTTATATAGGTCCTAAAAAGTGCCTTGTGAACTATATGGTGCCAAATGTTTAATTCACATTGCAAAAAGTTCTAATGGGTCTCAAAATGTTTATTAGAGTCTAATAAGTAAATAATAAAAGTATGACAGTTAACCAATAAAAGGTTTGTCTGTTATCGTTAAAAGAACTTAACTAAAACATTTGCACTATACATTAGTTATATAGGTCCTAAAAAGTGCCTTGTGAACTATATGGTGCCAAATGTTTAATTCACATTGCAAAAAGTTCTAACGGGTCTCAAAATGTTTATTAGAGTCTAATAAGTAAATAATAAAAGTATAACAGTTAACCAATAAAAGGTTTGTCTGTTATCGTTAAAAGAACTTAACTAAAACATTTGCACTATACATTAGTTATATAGGTCCTAAAAAGTGCCTTGTGAACTATATGGTGCCAAATGTTTAGTTCACATTGCAAAAAGTTCTAACGGGTCTCAAAATGTTTATTAGAGTCTAATAAGTAAATAATAAAAGTATAACAGTTAACCAATAAAAGGTTTGTCTGTTATCGTTAAAAGAACTTAACTAAAACATTTGCACTATACATTAGTTATATAGGTCCTAAAAAGTGCCTTGTGAACTATATGGTGCCAAATGTTTAATTCACATTGCAAAAAGTTCTAACGGGTCTCAAAATGTTTATTAGAGTCTAATAAGTAAATAATAAAAGTATAACAATTAACCAATAAAAGGTTTGTCTGTTATCGTTAAAAGAACTTAACTAAAAAATTTGCACTATACATTAGTTATATAGGTCCTAAAAAGTGCCTTGTGAACTATATGGTGCCAAATGTGCAATTCACATTGCAAAAATTTGTAACGGGTCTCAAAATGTTTATTAGAGTCTAATAAGTAAATAATAAAAGTATAACAGTTAACCAAGAAAATATTTGTCTGTTATCGTTAAAAGAACTTAACTAAAACATTTGCACTATACATTAGTTATATAGGTCCTAAAAAGTGCCTTGTGAACTATATGGTGCCAAATGTTTAATTCACATTGCAAAAAGTTATAACGGGTCTCAAAATGTTTATTAGAGTCTAATAAGTAAATAATAAAAGTATAACAGTTAACCAATAAAAGGTTTGTCTGTTATCGTTAAAAGAACTTAACTAAAACATTTGCACTATACATTAGTTATATAGGTCCTAAAAAGTGCCTTGTGAACTATATGGTGCCAAATGTTTAATTCACATTGCAAAAAGTTCTAACGGGTCTCAAAATGTTTATTAGAGTCTAATAAGTAAATAATAAAAGTATAACAGTTAACCAATAAAAGGTTTGTCTGTTATCGTTAAAAGAACTTAACTAAAACTTTTGCACTATACATTAGTTATATAGGTCCTAAAAAGTGCCTTGTGAACTATATGGTGCCAAATGTTTAATTCACATTGCAAAAAGTTCTAACGGGTCTCAAAATGTTTATTAGAGTCTAATAAGTAAATAATTAAAGTATAACAGTTAACCAATAAAGCGTTTGTCTGTTATCGTTAAAAGAACTTAACTAAAACATTTGCACTATACATTAGTTATATAGGTCCTAAAAAGTGCCTTGTGAACTATATGGTGCCAAATGTTTAATTCACATTGCAAAAAGTTCTAGCGGGTCTCAAATGTTTATTAGAGTCTAATAAGTAAATAATAAAAGTATAACAGTTAACCAATAAAGCGTTTGTCTGTTATCGTTAAAAGAACTTAACTAAGATATTTGCACTATACATTAGTTATATAGGTCCTAAAAAGTGCCTTGTGAACTATATGGTGCCAAATGTTTAATTCACATTGCAAAAAGTTCTAACGGGTCTCAAAATGTTTATTAGAGTCTAATAAGTAAATAATTAAAGTATAACAGTTAACCAATAAAACGTTTGTCTGTTATCGTTAAAAGAACTTAACTAAAACATTTGCACTATACATTAGTTATATAGGTCCTAAAAAGTGCCTTGTGAACTATATGGTGCCAAATGTTTAATTCACATTGCAAAAAGTTCTAACGGGTCTCAAATGTTTATTAGAGTCTAATAAGTAAATAATAAAAGTATAACAGTTAACCAATAAAAGGTTTGTCTGTTATCGTTAAAAGAACTTAACTAAAACTTTTGCACTATACATTAGTTATATAGGTCCTAGAAAGTGCCTTGTGAACTATATGGTGCCAAATGTTTAATTCACATTGCAAAAAGTTCTAACGGGTCTCAAAATGTTTATTAGAGTCTAATAAGTAAATAATAAAAGTATAACAGTTAACCAATAAAAGGTTTGTCTGTTATCGTTAAAAGAACTTAACTAAAACATTTGCACTATACATTAGTTATATAGGTCCTAAAAAGTGCCTTGTGAACTATATGGTGCCAAATGTTTAATTCACATTGCAAAAAGTTCTAACGGGTCTCAAAATGTTTATTAGAGTCTAATAAGTAAATAATAAAAGTATGACAGTTAACCAATAAAAGGTTTGTCTGTTATCGTTAAAAGAACTTAACTAAAATTTGCACTATACATTAGTTATATAGGTCCTAAAAAGTGCCTTGTGAACTATATGGTGCCAAATGTGCAATTCACATTGCAAAAAGTTCTAACGGGTCTCAAAATGTTTATTAGAGTCTAATAAGTAAATAATAAAAGTATAACAGTTAACCAATAAAAGGTTTGTCTGTTATCGTTAAAAGAACTTAACTAAAACTTTTGCACTATACATTAGTTATATAGGTCCTAAAAAGTGCCTTGTGAACTATATGGTGCCAAATGTTTAATTCACATTGCAAAAAGTTCTAACGGGTCTCAAAATGTTTATTAGAGTCTAATAAGTAAATAATTAAAGTATAACAGTTAACCAATAAAGCGTTTGTCTGTTATCGTTAAAAGAACTTAACTAAAACATTTGCACTATACATTAGTTATATAGGTCCTAAAAAGTGCCTTGTGAACTATATGGTGCCAAACGTTTAATTCACATTGCAAAAAGTTCTAACGGGTCTCAAATGTTTATTAGAGTCTAATAAGTAAATAATAAAAGTATAACAGTTAACCAATAAAAGGTTTGTCTGTTATCATTAAAAGAACTTAACTAAAACATTTGCACTATACATTAGTTATATAGGTCCTAAAAAGTGCCTTGTGAACTATATGGTGCCAAATGTTTAATTCACATTGCAAAAAGTTATAACGGGTCTCAAAATGTTTATTAGAGTCTAATAAGTAAATAATAAAAGTATAACAGTTAACCAATAAAAGGTTTGTATGTTATCGTTAAAAGAACTTAACTAAAACATTTGCACTATACATTAGTTATATAGGTCCTAAAAAGTGCCTTGTGAACTATATGGTGCCAAATGTTTAATTCACATTGCAAAAAGTTCTAACGGGTCTCAAAATGTTTATTAGAGTCTAATAAGTAAATAATAAAAGTATAACAGTTAACCAATAAAAGGTTTGTCTTTTATAGTTAAAAGAACTTAACTAAAACATTTGCACTATACATTAGTTATATAGGTCCTAAAAAGTGCCTTGTGAACTATATGGTGCCAAATGTTTAATTCACATTGCAAAAAGTTCTAACGGGTCTCAAAATGTTTATTAGAGTCTAATAAGTAAATAATAAAAGTATAACAGTTAACCAATAAAAGGTTTGTCTGTTATCGTTAAAAGAACTTAACTAAAACTTTTGCACTATACATTAGTTATATAGGTCCTAAAAAGTGCCTTGTGAACTATATGGTGCCAAATGTTTAATTCACATTGCAAAAAGTTCTAACGGGTCTCAAAATGTTTATTAGAGTCTAATAAGTAAATAATTAAAGTATAACAGTTAACCAATAAAGCGTTTGTCTGTTATCGTTAAAAGAACTTAACTAAAACATTTGCACTATACATTAGTTATATAGGTCCTAAAAAGTGCCTTGTGAACTATATGGTGCCAAATGTTTAATTCACATTGCAAAAAGTTCTAACGGGTCTCAAATGTTTATTAGAGTCTAATAAGTAAATAATAAAAGTATAACAGTTAACCAATAAAGCGTTTGTCTGTTATCGTTAAAAGAACTTAACTAAGATATTTGCACTATACATTAGTTATATAAGTCCTAAAAAGTGCCTTGTGAACTATATGGTGCCAAATGTTTAATTCACATTGCAAAAAGTTCTAACGGGTCTCAAAATGTTTATTAGAGTCTAATAAGTAAATAATAAAAGTATAACAGTTAACCAATAAAATGTTTGTCTTTTATAGTTAAAAGAACTTAACTAAAACATTTGCACTATACATTAGTTATATAGGTCCTAAAAAGTGCCTTGTGAACTATATGGTGCCAAATGTTTAATTCACATTACAAAAAGTTCTAACGGGTCTCAAAATGTTTATTAGAGTCTAATAAGTAAATAATAAAAGTATAATAGATAACCAATAAAAGGTTTGTCTTTTATCGTTAAAAGAACTGAACTAAAACATTTGCACTATACATTAGTTATATAGGTCCTAAAAGTGCTTTGTGGACTATATGGTGCCAAATGTTTAATTCACATTGCAAAAAGTTCTAACGGGTCTCAAAATGTTTATTAGAGTCTAATAAGTAAATAATAAAAGTATAACAGTTAACCAATAAAAGGTTTGTCTGTTATCGTTAAAAGAACTTAACTAAAACTTTTGCACTATACATTAGTTATATAGGTCCTAAAAAGTGCCTTGTGAACTATATGGTGCCAAATGTTTAATTCACATTGCAAAAAGTTCTAACGGGTCTCCAAATGTTTATTAGAGTCTAATAAGTAAATAATTAAAGTATAACAGTTAACCAATAAAGCGTTTGTCTGTTATCGTTAAAAGAACTTAACTAAAACATTTGCACTATACATTAGTTATATAGGTCCTAAAAAGTGCCTTGTGAACTATATGGTGCCAAACGTTTATGTCACATTGCAAAAAGTTCTAACGGGTCTCAAATGTTTATTAGAGTCTAATAAGTAAATAATAAAAGTATAACAGTTAACCAATAAAGCGTTTGTCTGTTATCGTTAAAAGAACTTAACTAAGATATTTGCACTATACATTAGGTATATAGGTCCTAAAAAGTGCCTTGTGAACTATATGGTGCCAAATGTTTAATTCACATTGCAAAAAGTTCTAACGGGTCTCAAAATGTTTATTAGAGTCTAATAAGTAAATAATAAAAGTATAACAGTTAACCAATAAAAGGTTTGTCTGTTATCATTAAAAGAACTTAACTAAAACATTTGCACTATACATTAGTTATATAGGTCCTAAAAAGTGCCTTGTGAACTATATGGTGCCAAATGTTTAATTCACATTGCAAAAAGTTATAACGGGTCTCAAAATGTTTATTAGAGTCTAATAAGTAAATAATAAAAGTATAACAGTTAACCAATAAAAGGTTTGTATGTTATCGTTAAAAGAACTTAACTAAAACATTTGCACTATACATTAGTTATATAGGTCCTAAAAAGTGCCTTGTGAACTATATGGTGCCAAATGTTTAATTCACATTGCAAAAAGTTCTAACGGGTCTCAAAATGTTTATTAGAGTCTAATAAGTAAATAATAAAAGTATAACAGTTAACCAATAAAAGGTTTGTCTGTTATCGTTAAAAGAACTTAACTAAAACATTTGCACTATACATTAGTTATATAGGTCCTAAAAAGTGCCTTGTGAACTGTATGGTGCCAAATGTTTAGTTCACATTGCAAAAAGTTCTAACGGGTCTTAAAATGTTTATTAGAGTCTAATAAGTAAATAATAAAAGTATGACAGTTAACCAATAAAAGGTTTGTCTGTTATCGTTAGAAGAACTTAACTAAAACATTTGCACTATACATTAGTTATATAGGTCCTAAAAAGTGCCTTGTGAACTATATGGTGCCAAATGTTTAATTCACATTGCAAAAAGTTCTAACGGGTCTCAAAATGTTTATTAGAGTCTAATAAGTAAATAATTAAAGTATAACAGTTAACCAATAAAGCGTTTGTCTGTTATCGTTAAAAGAACTTAACTAAAACATTTGCACTATACATTAGTTATATAGGTCCTAAAAAGTGCCTTGTGAACTATATGGTGCCAAATGTTTAATTCACATTGCAAAAAGTTCTAACGGGTCTCAAAATGTTTATTAGAGTCTAATAAGTAAATAATAAAAGTATAACAGTTAACCAATAAAGCGTTTGTCTGTTATCGTTAAAAGAACTGAACTAAGATATTTGCACTATACATTAGTTATATAGGTCCTAAAAAGTGCCTTGTGAACTATATGGTGCCAAATGTTTAATTCACATTGCAAAAAGTTCTAACGGGTCTCAAAATGTTTATTAGAGTCTAATAAGTAAATAATAAAAGTATAACAGTTAACCAATAAAATGTTTGTCTTTTATAGTTAAAAGAACTTAACTAAAACATTTGCACTATACATTAGTTATATAGGTCCTAAAAAGTGCCTTGTGAACTATATGGTGCCAAATGTTTAATTCACATTGCAAAAAGTTCTAACGGGTCTCAAAATGTTTATTAGAGTCTAATAAGTAAATAATAAAAGTATAACAGTTAACCAATAAAAGGTTTGTCTGTTATCGTTAAAAGAACTTAACTAAAACTTTTGCACTATACATTAGTTATATAGGTCCTAAAAAGTGCCTTGTGAACTATATGGTGCCAAATGTTTAATTCACATTGCAAAAAGTTCTAACGGGTCTCAAAATGTTTATTAGAGTCTAATAAGTAAATAATAAAAGTATAACAGTTAACCAATAAAAGGTTTGTCTGTTATCGTTAAAAGAACTTAACTAAAACTTTTGCACTATACATTAGTTATATAGGTCCTAAAAAGTGCCTTGTGAACTATATGGTGCCAAATGTTTAATTCACATTGCAAAAAGTTCTAACGGGTCTCAAAATGTTTATTAGAGTCTAATAAGTAAATAATTAAAGTATAACAGTTAACCAATAAAGCGTTTGTCTGTTATCGTTAAAAGAACTTAACTAAAACATTTGCACTATACATTAGTTATATAGGTCCTAAAAAGTGCCTTGTGAACTATATGGTGCCAAACGTTTATGTCACATTGCAAAAAGTTCTAACGGGTCTCAAATGTTTATTAGAGTCTAATAAGTAAATAATAAAAGTATAACAGTTAACCAATAAAGCGTTTGTCTGTTATCGTTAAAAGAACTTAACTAAGATATTTGCACTATACATTAGGTATATAGGTCCTAAAAAGTGCCTTGTGAACTATATGGTGCCAAATGTTTAATTCACATTGCAAAAAGTTCTAACGGGTCTCAAAATGTTTATTAGAGTCTAATAAGTAAATAATAAAAGTATAACAGTTAACCAATAAAAGGTTTGTCTGTTATCATTAAAAGAACTTAACTAAAACATTTGCACTATACATTAGTTATATAGGTCCTAAAAAGTGCCTTGTGAACTATATGGTGCCAAATGTTTAATTCACATTGCAAAAAGTTATAACGGGTCTCAAAATGTTTATTAGAGTCTAATAAGTAAATAATAAAAGTATAACAGTTAACCAATAAAAGGTTTGTATGTTATCGTTAAAAGAACTTAACTAAAACATTTGCACTATACATTAGTTATATAGGTCCTAAAAAGTGCCTTGTGAACTATATGGTGCCAAATGTTTAATTCACATTGCAAAAAGTTCTAACGGGTCTCAAAATGTTTATTAGAGTCTAATAAGTAAATAATAAAAGTATAACAGTTAACCAATAAAAGGTTTGTCTGTTATCGTTAAAAGAACTTAACTAAAACATTTGCACTATACATTAGTTATATAGGTCCTAAAAAGTGCCTTGTGAACTGTATGGTGCCAAATGTTTAGTTCACATTGCAAAAAGTTCTAACGGGTCTTAAAATGTTTATTAGAGTCTAATAAGTAAATAATAAAAGTATAACAGTTAACCAATAAAAGGTTTGTCTGTTATCGTTGAAAGAACTTAACTAAAACATTTGCACTATACATTAGTTATATAGGTCCTAAAAAGTGCCTTGTGAACTATATGGTGCCAAATGTTTAGTTCACATTGAAAAAAGTTCTAACGGGTCTCAAAATGTTTATTAGAGTCAAATAAGTAAATAATAAAAGTATAACAGTTAACCAATAAAAGGTTTGTCTGTTATCGTTAAAAGAACTTAACTAAAACATTTGCACTATACATTAGTTATATAGGTCCTAAAAAGTGCCTTGTGAACTATATGGTGCCAAATGTTTAATTCACATTGCAAAAAGTTCTAACGGGTCTCAAAATGTTTATTAGAGTCTAATAAGTAAATAATAAAAGTATGACAGTTAACCAATAAAAGGTTTGTCTGTTATCGTTAGAAGAACTTAACTAAAACATTTGCACTATACATTAGTTATATAGGTCCTAAAAAGTGCCTTGTGAACTATATGGTGCCAAATGTTTAATTCACATTGCAAAAAGTTCTAACGGGTCTCAAAATGTTTATTAGAGTCTAATAAGTAAATAATAAAAGTATAACAGTTAACCAATAAAGCGTTTGTCTGTTATCGTTAAAAGAACTTAACTAAAACATTTGCACTATACATTAGTTATATAGGTCCTAAAAAGTGCCTTGTGAACTATATGGTGCCAAATGTTTAATTCACATTGCAAAAAGTTCTAACGGGTCTCAAAATGTTTATTAGAGTCTAATAAGTAAATAATAAAAGTATAACAGTTAACCAATAAAGCGTTTGTCTGTTATCGTTAAAAGAACTTAACTAAGATATTTGCACTATACATTAGTTATATAGGTCCTAAAAAGTGCCTTGTGAACTATATGGTGCCAAATGTTTAATTCACATTGCAAAAAGTTCTAACGGGTCTCAAAATGTTTATTAGAGTCTAATAAGTAAATAATAAAAGTATAACAGTTAACCAATAAAATGTTTGTCTTTTATAGTTAAAAGAACTTAACTAAAACATTTGCACTATACATTAGTTATATAGGTCCTAAAAAGTGCCTTGTGAACTATATGGTGCCAAATGTTTAATTCACATTACAAAAAGTTCTAACGGGTCTCAAAATGTTTATTAGAGTCTAATAAGTAAATAATAAAAGTATAATAGATAACCAATAAAAGGTTTGTCTTCTATCGTTAAAAGAACTTAACTAAAACATTTGCACTATACATTAGTTATATAGGTCCTAAAAGTGCCTTGTGGACTATATGGTGCCAAATGTTTAATTCACATTGCAAAAAGTTCTAACGGGTCTCAAAATGTTTATTAGAGTCTAATAAGTAAATAATAAAAGTATAACAGTTAACCAATAAAAGGTTTGTCTGTTATCGTTAAAAGAACTTAACTAAAACTTTTGCACTATACATTAGTTATATAGGTCCTAGAAAGTGCCTTGTGAACTATATGGTGCCAAATGTTTAATTCACATTGCAAAAAGTTCTAACGGGTCTCAAAATGTTTATTAGAGTCTAATAAGTAAATAATTAAAGTATAACAGTTAACCAATAAAGCGTTTGTCTGTTATCGTTAAAAGAACTTAACTAAAACATTTGCACTATACATTAGTTATATAGGTCCTAAAAAGTGCCTTGTGAACTATATGGTGCCAAATGTTTAATTCACATTGCAAAAAGTTCTAACGGGTCTCAAAATGTTTATTAGAGTCTAATAAGTAAATAATAAAAGTATAACAGTTAACCAATAAAAGGTTTGTCTGTTATCGTTAAAAGAACTTAACTAAAACTTTTGCACTATACATTAGTTATATAGGTCCTAAAAAGTGCCTTGTGAACTATATGGTGCCAAATGTTTAATTCACATTGCAAAAAGTTCTAACGGGTCTCAAAATGTTTATTAGAGTCTAATAAGTAAATAATAAAAGTATAACAGTTAACCAATAAAAGGTTTGTCTGTTATCGTTAAAAGAACTTAACTAAAACTTTTGCACTATACATTAGTTATATAGGTCCTAAAAAGTGCCTTGTGAACTATATGGTGCCAAATGTTTAATTCACATTGCAAAAAGTTCTAACGGGTCTCAAAATGTTTATTAGAGTCTAATAAGTAAATAATTAAAGTATAACAGTTAACCAATAAAGCGTTTGTCTGTTATCGTTAAAAGAACTTAACTAAAACATTTGCACTATACATTAGTTATATAGGTCCTAAAAAGTGCCTTGTGAACTATATGGTGCCAAACGTTTATGTCACATTGCAAAAAGTTCTAACGGGTCTCAAATGTTTATTAGAGTCTAATAAGTAAATAATAAAAGTATAACAGTTAACCAATAAAGCGTTTGTCTGTTATCGTTAAAAGAACTTAACTAAGATATTTGCACTATACATTAGGTATATAGGTCCTAAAAAGTGCCTTGTGAACTATATGGTGCCAAATGTTTAATTCACATTGCAAAAAGTTCTAACGGGTCTCAAAATGTTTATTAGAGTCTAATAAGTAAATAATAAAAGTATAACAGTTAACCAATAAAAGGTTTGTCTGTTATCATTAAAAGAACTTAACTAAAACATTTGCACTATACATTAGTTATATAGGTCCTAAAAAGTGCCTTGTGAACTATATGGTGCCAAATGTTTAATTCACATTGCAAAAAGTTATAACGGGTCTCAAAATGTTTATTAGAGTCTAATAAGTAAATAATAAAAGTATAACAGTTAACCAATAAAAGGTTTGTATGTTATCGTTAAAAGAACTTAACTAAAACATTTGCACTATACATTAGTTATATAGGTCCTAAAAAGTGCCTTGTGAACTATATGGTGCCAAATGTTTAATTCACATTGCAAAAAGTTCTAACGGGTCTCAAAATGTTTATTAGAGTCTAATAAGTAAATAATAAAAGTATAACAGTTAACCAATAAAAGGTTTGTCTGTTATCGTTAAAAGAACTTAACTAAAACATTTGCACTATACATTAGTTATATAGGTCCTAAAAAGTGCCTTGTGAACTGTATGGTGCCAAATGTTTAGTTCACATTGCAAAAAGTTCTAACGGGTCTTAAAATGTTTATTAGAGTCTAATAAGTAAATAATAAAAGTATAACAGTTAACCAATAAAAGGTTTGTCTGTTATCGTTGAAAGAACTTAACTAAAACATTTGCACTATACATTAGTTATATAGGTCCTAAAAAGTGCCTTGTGAACTATATGGTGCCAAATGTTTAGTTCACATTGAAAAAAGTTCTAACGGGTCTCAAAATGTTTATTAGAGTCAAATAAGTAAATAATAAAAGTATAACAGTTAACCAATAAAAGGTTTGTCTGTTATCGTTAAAAGAACTTAACTAAAACATTTGCACTATACATTAGTTATATAGGTCCTAAAAAGTGCCTTGTGAACTATATGGTGCCAAATGTTTAATTCACATTGCAAAAAGTTCTAACGGGTCTCAAAATGTTTATTAGAGTCTAATAAGTAAATAATAAAAGTATGACAGTTAACCAATAAAAGGTTTGTCTGTTATCGTTAGAAGAACTTAACTAAAACATTTGCACTATACATTAGTTATATAGGTCCTAAAAAGTGCCTTGTGAACTATATGGTGCCAAATGTTTAATTCACATTGCAAAAAGTTCTAACGGGTCTCAAAATGTTTATTAGAGTCTAATAAGTAAATAATAAAAGTATAACAGTTAACCAATAAAGCGTTTGTCTGTTATCGTTAAAAGAACTTAACTAAAACATTTGCACTATACATTAGTTATATAGGTCCTAAAAAGTGCCTTGTGAACTATATGGTGCCAAATGTTTAATTCACATTGCAAAAAGTTCTAACGGGTCTCAAAATGTTTATTAGAGTCTAATAAGTAAATAATAAAAGTATAACAGTTAACCAATAAAGCGTTTGTCTGTTATCGTTAAAAGAACTTAACTAAGATATTTGCACTATACATTAGTTATATAGGTCCTAAAAAGTGCCTTGTGAACTATATGGTGCCAAATGTTTAATTCACATTGCAAAAAGTTCTAACGGGTCTCAAAATGTTTATTAGAGTCTAATAAGTAAATAATAAAAGTATAACAGTTAACCAATAAAATGTTTGTCTTTTATAGTTAAAAGAACTTAACTAAAACATTTGCACTATACATTAGTTATATAGGTCCTAAAAAGTGCCTTGTGAACTATATGGTGCCAAATGTTTAATTCACATTACAAAAAGTTCTAACGGGTCTCAAAATGTTTATTAGAGTCTAATAAGTAAATAATAAAAGTATAATAGATAACCAATAAAAGGTTTGTCTTCTATCGTTAAAAGAACTTAACTAAAACATTTGCACTATACATTAGTTATATAGGTCCTAAAAGTGCCTTGTGGACTATATGGTGCCAAATGTTTAATTCACATTGCAAAAAGTTCTAACGGGTCTCAAAATGTTTATTAGAGTCTAATAAGTAAATAATAAAAGTATAACAGTTAACCAATAAAAGGTTTGTCTGTTATCGTTAAAAGAACTTAACTAAAACTTTTGCACTATACATTAGTTATATAGGTCCTAGAAAGTGCCTTGTGAACTATATGGTGCCAAATGTTTAATTCACATTGCAAAAAGTTCTAACGGGTCTCAAAATGTTTATTAGAGTCTAATAAGTAAATAATTAAAGTATAACAGTTAACCAATAAAGCGTTTGTCTGTTATCGTTAAAAGAACTTAACTAAAACATTTGCACTATACATTAGTTATATAGGTCCTAAAAAGTGCCTTGTGAACTATATGGTGCCAAACGTTTAATTCACATTGCAAAAAGTTCTAACGGGTCTCAAATGTTTATTAGAGTCTAATAAGTAAATAATAAAAGTATAACAGTTAACCAATAAAAGGTTTGTCTGTTATCGTTAAAAGAACTTAACTAAGATATTTGCACTATACATTAGGTATATAGGTCCTAAAAAGTGCCTTGTGAACTATATGGTGCCAAATGTTTAATTCACATTGCAAAAAGTTCTAACGGGTCTCAAAATGTTTATTAGAGTCTAATAAGTAAATAATAAAAGTATAACAGTTAACCAATAAAAGGTTTGTCTGTTATCATTAAAAGAACTTAACTAAAACATTTGCACTATACATTAGTTATATAGGTCCTAAAAAGTGCCTTGTGAACTATATGGTGCCAAATGTTTAATTCACATTGCAAAAAGTTATAACGGGTCTCAAAATGTTTATTAGAGTCTAATAAGTAAATAATAAAAGTATAACAGTTAACCAATAAAAGGTTTGTCTGTTATCGTTAAAAGAACTTAACTAAAAAATTTGCACTATACATTAGTTATATAGGTCCTAAAAAGTGCCTTGTGAACTATATGGTGCCAAATGTGCAATTCACATTGCAAAAATTTCTAACGGGTCTCAAAATGTTTATTAGAGTCTAATAAGTAAATAATAAAAGTATAACAGTTAACCAAGAAAATATTTGTCTGTTATCGTTAAAAGAACTTAACTAAAACATTTGCACTATACATTAGTTATATAGGTCCTAAAAAGTGCCTTGTGAACTATATGGTGCCAAATGTTTAATTCACATTGCAAAAAGTTCTAACGGGTCTCAAAATGTTTATTAGAGTCTAATAAGTAAATAATTAAAGTATAACAGTTAACCAATAAAGCGTTTGTCTGTTATCGTTAAAAGAACTTAACTAAAACATTTGCACTATACATTAGTTATATAGGTCCTAAAAAGTGCCTTGTGAACTATATGGTGCCAAATGTTTAATTCACATTGCAAAAAGTTCTAACGGGTCTCAAAATGTTTATTAGAGTCTAATAAGTAAATAATAAAAGTATAACAGTTAACCAATAAAGCGTTTGTCTGTTATCGTTAAAAGAACTTAACTAAGATATTTGCACTATACATTAGTTATATAGGTCCTAAAAAGTGCCTTGTGAACTATATGGTGCCAAATGTTTAATTCACATTGCAAAAAGTTCTAACGGGTCTCAAAATGTTTATTAGAGTCTAATAAGTAAATAATAAAAGTATAACAGTTAACCAATAAAATGTTTGTCTTTTATAGTTAAAAGAACTTAACTAAAACATTTGCACTATACATTAGTTATATAGGTCCTAAAAAGTGCCTTGTGAACTATATGGTGCCAAATGTTTAATTCACATTACAAAAAGTTCTAACGGGTCTCAAAATGTTTATTAGAGTCTAATAAGTAAATAATAAAAGTATAATAGATAACCAATAAAAGGTTTGTCTTCTATCGTTAAAAGAACTTAACTAAAACATTTGCACTATACATTAGTTATATAGGTCCTAAAAGTGCCTTGTGGACTATATGGTGCCAAATGTTTAATTCACATTGCAAAAAGTTCTAACGGGTCTCAAAATGTTTATTAGAGTCTAATAAGTAAATAATAAAAGTATAACAGTTAACCAATAAAAGGTTTGTCTGTTATCGTTAAAAGAACTTAACTAAAACTTTTGCACTATACATTAGTTATATAGGTCCTAGAAAGTGCCTTGTGAACTATATGGTGCCAAATGTTTAATTCACATTGCAAAAAGTTCTAACGGGTCTCAAAATGTTTATTAGAGTCTAATAAGTAAATAATTAAAGTATAACAGTTAACCAATAAAGCGTTTGTCTGTTATCGTTAAAAGAACTTAACTAAAACATTTGCACTATACATTAGTTATATAGGTCCTAAAAAGTGCCTTGTGAACTATATGGTGCCAAATGTTTAATTCACATTGCAAAAAGTTCTAACGGGTCTCAAATGTTTATTAGAGTCTAATAAGTAAATAATAAAAGTATAACAGTTAACCAATAAAAGGTTTGTCTGTTATCGTTAAAAGAACTTAACTAAGATATTTGCACTATACATTAGGTATATAGGTCCTAAAAAGTGCCTTGTGAACTATATGGTGCCAAATGTTTAATTCACATTGCAAAAAGTTCTAACGGGTCTCAAAATGTTTATTAGAGTCTAATAAGTAAATAATAAAAGTATAACAGTTAACCAATAAAAGGTTTGTCTGTTATCATTAAAAGAACTTAACTAAAACATTTGCACTATACATTAGTTATATAGGTCCTAAAAAGTGCCTTGTGAACTATATGGTGCCAAATGTTTAATTCACATTGCAAAAAGTTATAACGGGTCTCAAAATGTTTATTAGAGTCTAATAAGTAAATAATAAAAGTATAACAGTTAACCAATAAAAGGTTTGTCTGTTATCGTTAAAAGAACTTAACTAAAAAATTTGCACTATACATTAGTTATATAGGTCCTAAAAAGTGCCTTGTGAACTATATGGTGCCAAATGTGCAATTCACATTGCAAAAATTTCTAACGGGTCTCAAAATGTTTATTAGAGTCTAATAAGTAAATAATAAAAGTATAACAGTTAACCAAGAAAATATTTGTCTGTTATCGTTAAAAGAACTTAACTAAAACATTTGCACTATACATTAGTTATATAGGTCCTAAAAAGTGCCTTGTGAACTATATGGTGCCAAATGTTTAATTCACATTGCAAAAAGTTCTAACGGGTTTCAAAATGTTTATTAGAGTCTAATAAGTAAATAATAAAAGTATAACAGTTAACCAATAAAAGGTTTGGCTGTTATCGTTAAAAGAACTTAACTAAAACATTTGCACTATACATTAGTTATATAGGTCCTAAAAAGTGCCTTGTGAACTATATGGTGCCAAATGTTTAATTCACATTGCAAAAAGTTCTAACGGGTTTCAAAATGTTTATTAGAGTCTAATAAGTAAATAATAAAAGTATGACAGTTAACCAATAAAAGGTTTGTCTGTTATCGTTAGAAGAACTTAACTAAAACATTTGCACTATACATTAGTTATATAGGTCCTAAAAAGTGCCTTGTGAACTATATGGTGCCAAATGTTTAATTCACATTGCAAAAAGTTCTAACGGGTCTCAAAATGTTTATTAGAGTCTAATAAGTAAATAATTAAAGTATAACAGTTAACCAATAAAGCGTTTGTCTGTTATCGTTAAAAGAACTTAACTAAAACATTTGCACTATACATTAGTTATATAGGTCCTAAAAAGTGCCTTGTGAACTATATGGTGCCAAATGTTTAATTCACATTGCAAAAAGTTCTAACGGGTCTCAAAATGTTTATTAGAGTCTAATAAGTAAATAATAAAAGTATAACAGTTAACCAATAAAAGGTTTGTCTGTTATCGTTAAAAGAACTTAACTAAAACTTTTGCACTATACATTAGTTATATAGGTCCTAAAAAGTGCCTTGTGAACTATATGGTGCCAAATGTTTAATTCACATTGCAAAAAGTTCTAACGGGTCTCAAAATGTTTATTAGAGTCTAATAAGTAAATAATAAAAGTATAACAGTTAACCAATAAAAGGTTTGTCTGTTATCGTTAAAAGAACTTAACTAAAACTTTTGCACTATACATTAGTTATATAGGTCCTAAAAAGTGCCTTGTGAACTATATGGTGCCAAATGTTTAATTCACATTGCAAAAAGTTCTAACGGGTCTCAAAATGTTTATTAGAGTCTAATAAGTAAATAATTAAAGTATAACAGTTAACCAATAAAGCGTTTGTCTGTTATCGTTAAAAGAACTTAACTAAAACATTTGCACTATACATTAGTTATATAGGTCCTAAAAAGTGCCTTGTGAACTATATGGTGCCAAACGTTTATGTCACATTGCAAAAAGTTCTAACGGGTCTCAAATGTTTATTAGAGTCTAATAAGTAAATAATAAAAGTATAACAGTTAACCAATAAAGCGTTTGTCTGTTATCGTTAAAAGAACTTAACTAAGATATTTGCACTATACATTAGGTATATAGGTCCTAAAAAGTGCCTTGTGAACTATATGGTGCCAAATGTTTAATTCACATTGCAAAAAGTTCTAACGGGTCTCAAAATGTTTATTAGAGTCTAATAAGTAAATAATAAAAGTATAACAGTTAACCAATAAAAGGTTTGTCTGTTATCATTAAAAGAACTTAACTAAAACATTTGCACTATACATTAGTTATATAGGTCCTAAAAAGTGCCTTGTGAACTATATGGTGCCAAATGTTTAATTCACATTGCAAAAAGTTATAACGGGTCTCAAAATGTTTATTAGAGTCTAATAAGTAAATAATAAAAGTATAACAGTTAACCAATAAAAGGTTTGTATGTTATCGTTAAAAGAACTTAACTAAAACATTTGCACTATACATTAGTTATATAGGTCCTAAAAAGTGCCTTGTGAACTATATGGTGCCAAATGTTTAATTCACATTGCAAAAAGTTCTAACGGGTCTCAAAATGTTTATTAGAGTCTAATAAGTAAATAATAAAAGTATAACAGTTAACCAATAAAAGGTTTGTCTGTTATCGTTAAAAGAACTTAACTAAAACATTTGCACTATACATTAGTTATATAGGTCCTAAAAAGTGCCTTGTGAACTGTATGGTGCCAAATGTTTAGTTCACATTGCAAAAAGTTCTAACGGGTCTTAAAATGTTTATTAGAGTCTAATAAGTAAATAATAAAAGTATAACAGTTAACCAATAAAAGGTTTGTCTGTTATCGTTGAAAGAACTTAACTAAAACATTTGCACTATACATTAGTTATATAGGTCCTAAAAAGTGCCTTGTGAACTATATGGTGCCAAATGTTTAGTTCACATTGAAAAAAGTTCTAACGGGTCTCAAAATGTTTATTAGAGTCAAATAAGTAAATAATAAAAGTATAACAGTTAACCAATAAAAGGTTTGTCTGTTATCGTTAAAAGAACTTAACTAAAACATTTGCACTATACATTAGTTATATAGGTCCTAAAAAGTGCCTTGTGAACTATATGGTGCCAAATGTTTAATTCACATTGCAAAAAGTTCTAACGGGTCTCAAAATGTTTATTAGAGTCTAATAAGTAAATAATAAAAGTATGACAGTTAACCAATAAAAGGTTTGTCTGTTATCGTTAGAAGAACTTAACTAAAACATTTGCACTATACATTAGTTATATAGGTCCTAAAAAGTGCCTTGTGAACTATATGGTGCCAAATGTTTAATTCACATTGCAAAAAGTTCTAACGGGTCTCAAAATGTTTATTAGAGTCTAATAAGTAAATAATTAAAGTATAACAGTTAACCAATAAAGCGTTTGTCTGTTATCGTTAAAAGAACTTAACTAAAACATTTGCACTATACATTAGTTATATAGGTCCTAAAAAGTGCCTTGTGAACTATATGGTGCCAAATGTTTAATTCACATTGCAAAAAGTTCTAACGGGTCTCAAAATGTTTATTAGAGTCTAATAAGTAAATAATAAAAGTATAACAGTTAACCAATAAAGCGTTTGTCTGTTATCGTTAAAAGAACTTAACTAAGATATTTGCACTATACATTAGTTATATAGGTCCTAAAAAGTGCCTTGTGAACTATATGGTGCCAAATGTTTAATTCACATTGCAAAAAGTTCTAACGGGTCTCAAAATGTTTATTAGAGTCTAATAAGTAAATAATAAAAGTATAACAGTTAACCAATAAAATGTTTGTCTTTTATAGTTAAAAGAACTTAACTAAAACATTTGCACTATACATTAGTTATATAGGTCCTAAAAAGTGCCTTGTGAACTATATGGTGCCAAATGTTTAATTCACATTACAAAAAGTTCTAACGGGTCTCAAAATGTTTATTAGAGTCTAATAAGTAAATAATAAAAGTATAATAGATAACCAATAAAAGGTTTGTCTTCTATCGTTAAAAGAACTTAACTAAAACATTTGCACTATACATTAGTTATATAGGTCCTAAAAGTGCCTTGTGGACTATATGGTGCCAAATGTTTAATTCACATTGCAAAAAGTTCTAACGGGTCTCAAAATGTTTATTAGAGTCTAATAAGTAAATAATAAAAGTATAACAGTTAACCAATAAAAGGTTTGTCTGTTATCGTTAAAAGAACTTAACTAAAACTTTTGCACTATACATTAGTTATATAGGTCCTAGAAAGTGCCTTGTGAACTATATGGTGCCAAATGTTTAATTCACATTGCAAAAAGTTCTAACGGGTCTCAAAATGTTTATTAGAGTCTAATAAGTAAATAATTAAAGTATAACAGTTAACCAATAAAGCGTTTGTCTGTTATCGTTAAAAGAACTTAACTAAAACATTTGCACTATACATTAGTTATATAGGTCCTAAAAAGTGCCTTGTGAACTATATGGTGCCAAACGTTTAATTCACATTGCAAAAAGTTCTAACGGGTCTCAAATGTTTATTAGAGTCTAATAAGTAAATAATAAAAGTATAACAGTTAACCAATAAAAGGTTTGTCTGTTATCGTTAAAAGAACTTAACTAAGATATTTGCACTATACATTAGGTATATAGGTCCTAAAAAGTGCCTTGTGAACTATATGGTGCCAAATGTTTAATTCACATTGCAAAAAGTTCTAACGGGTCTCAAAATGTTTATTAGAGTCTAATAAGTAAATAATAAAAGTATAACAGTTAACCAATAAAAGGTTTGTCTGTTATCATTAAAAGAACTTAACTAAAACATTTGCACTATACATTAGTTATATAGGTCCTAAAAAGTGCCTTGTGAACTATATGGTGCCAAATGTTTAATTCACATTGCAAAAAGTTATAACGGGTCTCAAAATGTTTATTAGAGTCTAATAAGTAAATAATAAAAGTATAACAGTTAACCAATAAAAGGTTTGTCTGTTATCGTTAAAAGAACTTAACTAAAAAATTTGCACTATACATTAGTTATATAGGTCCTAAAAAGTGCCTTGTGAACTATATGGTGCCAAATGTGCAATTCACATTGCAAAAATTTCTAACGGGTCTCAAAATGTTTATTAGAGTCTAATAAGTAAATAATAAAAGTATAACAGTTAACCAAGAAAATATTTGTCTGTTATCGTTAAAAGAACTTAACTAAAACATTTGCACTATACATTAGTTATATAGGTCCTAAAAAGTGCCTTGTGAACTATATGGTGCCAAATGTTTAATTCACATTGCAAAAAGTTCTAACGGGTTTCAAAATGTTTATTAGAGTCTAATAAGTAAATAATAAAAGTATAACAGTTAACCAATAAAAGGTTTGGCTGTTATCGTTAAAAGAACTTAACTAAAACATTTGCACTATACATTAGTTATATAGGTCCTAAAAAGTGCCTTGTGAACTATATGGTGCCAAATGTTTAATTCACATTGCAAAAAGTTCTAACGGGTCTCAAAATGTTTATTAGAGTCTAATAAGTAAATAATTAAAGTATAACAGTTAACCAATAAAAGGTTTGTCTGTTATCGTTAAAAGAACTTAACTAAAACTTTTGCACTATACATTAGTTATATAGGTCCTAAAAAGTGCCTTGTGAACTATATGGTGCCAAATGTTTAATTCACATTGCAAAAAGTTCTAACGGGTCTCAAAATGTTTATTAGAGTCTAATAAGTAAATAATTAAAGTATAACAGTTAACCAATAAAGCGTTTGTCTGTTATCGTTAAAAGAACTTAACTAAAACATTTGCACTATACATTAGTTATATAGGTCCTAAAAAGTGCCTTGTGAACTATATGGTGCCAAATGTTTAATTCACATTGCAAAAAGTTCTAACGGGTCTCAAATGTTTATTAGAGTCTAATAAGTAAATAATAAAAGTATAACAGTTAACCAATAAAGCGTTTGTCTGTTATCGTTAAAAGAACTTAACTAAGATATTTGCACTATACATTAGTTATATAGGTCCTAAAAAGTGCCTTGTGAACTATATGGTGCCAAATGTTTAATTCACATTGCAAAAAGTTCTAACGGGTCTCAAAATGTTTATTAGAGTCTAATAAGTAAATAATAAAAGTATAACAGTTAACCAATAAAATGTTTGTCTTTTATAGTTAAAAGAACTTAACTAAAACATTTGCACTATACATTAGTTATATAGGTCCTAAAAAGTGCCTTGTGAACTATATGGTGCCAAATGTTTAATTCACATTGCAAAAAGTTCTAACGGGTCTCAAAATGTTTATTAGAGTCTAATAAGTAAATAATTAAAGTATAACAGTTAACCAATAAAAGGTTTGTCTGTTATCGTTAAAAGAACTTAACTAAAACTTTTTCACTATACATTAGTTATATAGGTCCTAAAAAGTGCCTTGTGAACTATATGGTGCCAAATGTTTAATTCACATTGCAAAAAGTTCTAACGGGTCTCAAAATGTTTATTAGAGTCTAATAAGTAAATAATTAAAGTATAACAGTTAACCAATAAAGCGTTTGTCTGTTATCGTTAAAAGAACTTAACTAAAACATTTGCACTATACATTAGTTATATAGGTCCTAAAAAGTGCCTTGTGAACTATATGGTGCCAAATGTTTAATTCACATTGCAAAAAGTTCTAACGGGTCTCAAAATGTTTATTAGAGTCTAATAAGTAAATAATAAAAGTATAACAGTTAACCAATAAAGCGTTTGTCTGTTATCGTTAAAAGAACTTAACTAAGATATTTGCACTATACATTAGTTATATAGGTCCTAAAAAGTGCCTTGTGAACTATATGGTGCCAAATGTTTAATTCACATTGCAAAAAGTTCTAACGGGTCTCAAAATGTTTATTAGAGTCTAATAAGTAAATAATAAAAGTATAACAGTTAACCAATAAAATGTTTGTCTTTTATAGTTAAAAGAACTTAACTAAAACATTTGCACTATACATTAGTTATATAGGTCCTAAAAAGTGCCTTGTGAACTATATGGTGCCAAATGTTTAATTCACATTACAAAAAGTTCTAACGGGTCTCAAAATGTTTATTAGAGTCTAATAAGTAAATAATAAAAGTATAATAGATAACCAATAAAAGGTTTGTCTTCTATCGTTAAAAGAACTGAACTAAAACATTTGCACTATACATTAGTTATATAGGTCCTAAAAGTGCCTTGTGGACTATATGGTGCCAAATGTTTAATTCACATTGCAAAAAGTTCTAACGGGTCTCAAAATGTTTATTAGAGTCTAATAAGTAAATAATAAAAGTATAACAGTTAACCAATAAAAGGTTTGTCTGTTATCGTTAAAAGAACTTAACTAAAACTTTTGCACTATACATTAGTTATATAGGTCCTAGAAAGTGCCTTGTGAACTATATGGTGCCAAATGTTTAATTCACATTGCAAAAAGTTCTAACGGGTCTCAAAATGTTTATTAGAGTCTAATAAGTAAATAATTAAAGTATAACAGTTAACCAATAAAGCGTTTGTCTGTTATCGTTAAAAGAACTTAACTAAAACATTTGCACTATACATTAGTTATATAGGTCCTAAAAAGTGCCTTGTGAACTATATGGTGCCAAACGTTTAATTCACATTGCAAAAAGTTCTAACGGGTCTCAAATGTTTATTAGAGTCTAATAAGTAAATAATAAAAGTATAACAGTTAACCAATAAAAGGTTTGTCTGTTATCGTTAAAAGAACTTAACTAAGATATTTGCACTATACATTAGGTATATAGGTCCTAAAAAGTGCCTTGTGAACTATATGGTGCCAAATGTTTAATTCACATTGCAAAAAGTTCTAACGGGTCTCAAAATGTTTATTAGAGTCTAATAAGTAAATAATAAAAGTATAACAGTTAACCAATAAAAGGTTTGTCTGTTATCATTAAAAGAACTTAACTAAAACATTTGCACTATACATTAGTTATATAGGTCCTAAAAAGTGCCTTGTGAACTATATGGTGCCAAATGTTTAATTCACATTGCAAAAAGTTCTAACGGGTCTCAAAATGTTTATTAGAGTCTAATAAGTAAATAATAAAAGTATAACAGTTAACCAATAAAAGGTTTGTCTGTTATCGTTAAAAGAACTTAACTAAAAAATTTGCACTATACATTAGTTATATAGGTCCTAAAAAGTGCCTTGTGAACTATATGGTGCCAAATGTGCAATTCACATTGCAAAAATTTCTAACGGGTCTCAAAATGTTTATTAGAGTCTAATAAGTAAATAATAAAAGTATAACAGTTAACCAAGAAAATATTTGTCTGTTATCGTTAAAAGAACTTAACTAAAACATTTGCACTATACATTAGTTATATAGGTCCTAAAAAGTGCCTTGTGAACTATATGGTGCCAAATGTTTAATTCACATTGCAAAAAGTTCTAACGGGTTTCAAAATGTTTATTAGAGTCTAATAAGTAAATAATAAAAGTATAACAGTTAACCAATAAAAGGTTTGGCTGTTATCGTTAAAAGAACTTAACTAAAACATTTGCACTATACATTAGTTATATAGGTCCTAAAAAGTGCCTTGTGAACTATATGGTGCCAAATGTTTAATTCACATTGCAAAAAGTTCTAACGGGTCTCAAAATGTTTATTAGAGTCTAATAAGTAAATAATTAAAGTATAACAGTTAACCAATAAAAGGTTTGTCTGTTATCGTTAAAAGAACTTAACTAAAACTTTTGCACTATACATTAGTTATATAGGTCCTAAAAAGTGCCTTGTGAACTATATGGTGCCAAATGTTTAATTCACATTGCAAAAAGTTCTAACGGGTCTCAAAATGTTTATTAGAGTCTAATAAGTAAATAATTAAAGTATAACAGTTAACCAATAAAGCGTTTGTCTGTTATCGTTAAAAGAACTTAACTAAAACATTTGCACTATACATTAGTTATATAGGTCCTAAAAAGTGCCTTGTGAACTATATGGTGCCAAATGTTTAATTCACATTGCAAAAAGTTCTAACGGGTCTCAAATGTTTATTAGAGTCTAATAAGTAAATAATAAAAGTATAACAGTTAACCAATAAAGCGTTTGTCTGTTATCGTTAAAAGAACTTAACTAAGATATTTGCACTATACATTAGTTATATAGGTCCTAAAAAGTGCCTTGTGAACTATATGGTGCCAAATGTTTAATTCACATTGCTAAAAGTTCTAACGGGTCTCAAAATGTTTATTAGAGTCTAATAAGTAAATAATAAAAGTATAACAGTTAACCAATAAAAGGTTTGTCTTTTATAGTTAAAAGAACTTAACTAAAACATTTGCACTATACATTAGTTATATAGGTCCTAAAAAGTGCCTTGTGAACTATATGGTGCCAAATGTTTAATTCACATTGCAAAAAGTTCTAACGGGTCTCAAAATGTTTATTAGAGTCTAATAAGTAAATAATAAAAGTATAACAGTTAACCAATAAAAGGTTTGTCTGTTATCGTTAAAAGAACTTAACTAAAACTTTTGCACTATACATTAGTTATATAGGTCCTAGAAAGTGCCTTGTGAACTATATGGTGCCAAATGTTTAATTCACATTGCAAAAAGTTCTAACGGGTCTCAAAATGTTTATTAGAGTCTAATAAGTAAATAATAAAAGTATAACAGTTAACCAATAAAAGGTTTGTCTGTTATCGTTAAAAGAACTTAACTAAAACATTTGCACTATACATTAGTTATATAGGTCCTAAAAAGTGCCTTGTGAACTATATGGTGCCAAATGTTTAATTCACATTGCAAAAAGTTCTAACGGGTCTCAAAATGTTTATTAGAGTCTAATAAGTAAATAATAAAAGTATAACAGTTAACCAATAAAAGGTTTGTCTGTTATCGTTAAAAGAACTTAACTAAAATTTGCACTATACATTAGTTATATAGGTCCTAAAAAGTGCCTTGTGAACTATATGGTGCCAAATGTGCAATTCACATTGCAAAAAGTTCTAACGGGTCTCAAAATGTTTATTAGAGTCTAATAAGTAAATAATAAAAGTATAACAGTTAACCAATAAAAGGTTTGTCTGTTATCGTTAAAAGAACTTAACTAAAACTTTTGCACTATACATTAGTTATATAGGTCTTAAAAAGTGCCTTGTGAACTATATGGTGCCAAATGTTTAATTCACATTGCAAAAAGTTCTAACGGGTCTCAAAATGTTTATTAGAGTCTAATAAGTAAATAATTAAAGTATAACAGTTAACCAATAAAGCGTTTGTCTGTTATCGTTAAAAGAACTTAACTAAAACATTTGCACTATACATTAGTTATATAGGTCCTAAAAAGTGCCTTGTGAACTATATGGTGCCAAATGTTTAATTCACATTGCAAAAAGTTCTAACGGGTCTCAAATGTTTATTAGAGTCTAATAAGTAAATAATAAAAGTATAACAGTTAACCAATAAAGCGTTTGTCTGTTATCGTTAAAAGAACTTAACTAAGATATTTGCACTATACATTAGTTATATAGGTCCTAAAAAGTGCCTTGTGAACTATATGGTGCCAAATGTTTAATTCACATTGCAAAAAGTTCTAACGGGTCTCAAAATGTTTATTAGAGTCTAATAAGTAAATAATAAAAGTATAACAGTTAACCAATAAAATGTTTGTCTTTTATAGTTAAAAGAACTTAACTAAAACATTTGCACTATACATTAGTTATATAGGTCCTAAAAAGTGCCTTGTGAACTATATGGTGCCAAATGTTTAATTCACATTGCAAAAAGTTCTAACGGGTCTCAAAATGTTTATTAGAGTCTAATAAGTAAATAATAAAAGTATAACAGTTAACCAATAAAAGGTTTGTCTGTTATCGTTAAAAGAACTTAACTAAAACTTTTGCACTATACATTAGTTATATAGGTCCTAGAAAGTGCCTTGTGAACTATATGGTGCCAAATGTTTAATTCACATTGCAAAAAGTTCTAACGGGTCTCAAAATGTTTATTAGAGTCTAATAAGTAAATAATAAAAGTATAACAGTTAACCAATAAAAGGTTTGTCTGTTATCGTTAAAAGAACTTAACTAAAACATTTGCACTATACATTAGTTATATAGGTCCTAAAAAGTGCCTTGTGAACTATATGGTGCCAAATGTTTAATTCACATTGCAAAAAGTTCTAACGGGTCTCAAAATGTTTATTAGAGTCTAATAAGTAAATAATAAAAGTATAACAGTTAACCAATAAAAGGTTTGTCTGTTATCGTTAAAAGAACTTAACTAAAATTTGCACTATACATTAGTTATATAGGTCCTAAAAAGTGCCTTGTGAACTATATGGTGCCAAATGTGCAATTCACATTGCAAAAAGTTCTAACGGGTCTCAAAATGTTTATTAGAGTCTAATAAGTAAATAATAAAAGTATAACAGTTAACCAATAAAAGGTTTGTCTGTTATCGTTAAAAGAACTTAACTAAAACTTTTGCACTATACATTAGTTATATAGGTCCTAAAAAGTGCCTTGTGAACTATATGGTGCCAAATGTTTAATTCACATTGCAAAAAGTTCTAACGGGTCTCAAAATGTTTATTAGAGTCTAATAAGTAAATAATTAAAGTATAACAGTTAACCAATAAAGCGTTTGTCTGTTATCGTTAAAAGAACTTAACTAAAACATTTGCACTATACATTAGTTATATAGGTCCTAAAAAGTGCCTTGTGAACTATATGGTGCCAAACGTTTAATTCACATTGCAAAAAGTTCTAACGGGTCTCAAATGTTTATTAGAGTCTAATAAGTAAATAATAAAAGTATAACAGTTAACCAATAAAAGGTTTGTCTGTTATCGTTAAAAGAACTTAACTAAGATATTTGCACTATACATTAGGTATATAGGTCCTAAAAAGTGCCTTGTGAACTATATGGTGCCAAATGTTTAATTCACATTGCAAAAAGTTCTAACGGGTCTCAAAATGTTTATTAGAGTGTAATAAGTAAATAATAAAAGTATAACAGTTAACCAATAAAAGGTTTGTCTGTTATCATTAAAAGAACTTAACTAAAACATTTGCACTATACATTAGTTATATAGGTCCTAAAAAGTGCCTTGTGAACTATATGGTGCCAAATGTTTAATTCACATTGCAAAAAGTTATAACGGGTCTCAAAATGTTTATTAGAGTCTAATAAGTAAATAATAAAAGTATAACAGTTAACCAATAAAAGGTTTGTATGTTATCGTTAAAAGAACTTAACTAAAACATTTGCACTATACATTAGTTATATAGGTCCTAAAAAGTGCCTTGTGAACTATATGGTGCCAAATGTTTAATTCACATTGCAAAAAGTTCTAACGGGTCTCAAAATGTTTATTAGAGTCTAATAAGTAAATAATAAAAGTATAACAGTTAACCAATAAAAGGTTTGTCTGTTATCGTTAAAAGAACTTAACTAAAAAATTTGCACTATACATTAGTTATATAGGTCCTAAAAAGTGCCTTGTGAACTATATGGTGCCAAATGTTTAATTCACATTGCAAAAAGTTCTAACGGGTCTCAAAATGTTTATTAGAGTCTAATAAGTAAATAATAAAAGTATAACAGTTAACCAATAAAAGGTTTGTCTGTTATCGTTAAAAGAACTTAACTAAAACTTTTGCACTATACATTAGTTATATAGGTCCTAGAAAGTGCCTTGTGAACTATATGGTGCCAAATGTTTAATTCACATTGCAAAAAGTTCTAACGGGTCTCAAAATGTTTATTAGAGTCTAATAAGTAAATAATAAAAGTATAACAGTTAACCAATAAAAGGTTTGTCTGTTATCGTTAAAAGAACTTAACTAAAACATTTGCACTATACATTAGTTATATAGGTCCTAAAAAGTGCCTTGTGAACTATATGGTGCCAAATGTTTAATTCACATTGCAAAAAGTTCTAACGGGTCTCAAAATGTTTATTAGAGTCTAATAAGTAAATAATAAAAGTATAACAGTTAACCAATAAAAGGTTTGTCTGTTATCGTTAAAAGAACTTAACTAAAATTTGCACTATACATTAGTTATATAGGTCCTAAAAAGTGCCTTGTGAACTATATGGTGCCAAATGTGCAATTCACATTGCAAAAAGTTCTAACGGGTCTCAAAATGTTTATTAGAGTCTAATAAGTAAATAATAAAAGTATAACAGTTAACCAATAAAAGGTTTGTCTGTTATCGTTAAAAGAACTTAACTAAAACTTTTGCACTATACATTAGTTATATAGGTCCTAAAAAGTGCCTTGTGAACTATATGGTGCCAAATGTTTAATTCACATTGCAAAAAGTTCTAACGGGTCTCAAAATGTTTATTAGAGTCTAATAAGTAAATAATTAAAGTATAACAGTTAACCAATAAAGCGTTTGTCTGTTATCGTTAAAAGAACTTAACTAAAACATTTGCACTATACATTAGTTATATAGGTCCTAAAAAGTGCCTTGTGAACTATATGGTGCCAAACGTTTAATTCACATTGCAAAAAGTTCTAACGGGTCTCAAATGTTTATTAGAGTCTAATAAGTAAATAATAAAAGTATAACAGTTAACCAATAAAAGGTTTGTCTGTTATCGTTAAAAGAACTTAACTAAGATATTTGCACTATACATTAGGTATATAGGTCCTAAAAAGTGCCTTGTGAACTATATGGTGCCAAATGTTTAATTCACATTGCAAAAAGTTCTAACGGGTCTCAAAATGTTTATTAGAGTGTAATAAGTAAATAATAAAAGTATAACAGTTAACCAATAAAAGGTTTGTCTGTTATCATTAAAAGAACTTAACTAAAACATTTGCACTATACATTAGTTATATAGGTCCTAAAAAGTGCCTTGTGAACTATATGGTGCCAAATGTTTAATTCACATTGCAAAAAGTTATAACGGGTCTCAAAATGTTTATTAGAGTCTAATAAGTAAATAATAAAAGTATAACAGTTAACCAATAAAAGGTTTGTATGTTATCGTTAAAAGAACTTAACTAAAACATTTGCACTATACATTAGTTATATAGGTCCTAAAAAGTGCCTTGTGAACTATATGGTGCCAAATGTTTAATTCACATTGCAAAAAGTTCTAACGGGTCTCAAAATGTTTATTAGAGTCTAATAAGTAAATAATAAAAGTATAACAGTTAACCAATAAAAGGTTTGTCTGTTATCGTTAAAAGAACTTAACTAAAAAATTTGCACTATACATTAGTTATATAGGTCCTAAAAAGTGCCTTGTGAACTATATGGTGCCAAATGTTTAATTCACATTGCAAAAAGTTCTAACGGGTCTCAAAATGTTTATTAGAGTCTAATAAGTAAATAATAAAAGTATAACAGTTAACCAATAAAAGGTTTGTCTGTTATCGTTAAAAGAACTTAACTAAAACTTTTGCACTATACATTAGTTATATAGGTCCTAAAAAGTGCCTTGTGAACTATATGGTGCCAAATGTTTAATTCACATTGCAAAAAGTTCTAACGGGTCTCAAAATGTTTATTAGAGTCTAATAAGTAAATAATTAAAGTATAACAGTTAACCAATAAAGCGTTTGTCTGTTATCGTTAAAAGAACTTAACTAAAACATTTGCACTATACATTAGTTATATAGGTCCTAAAAAGTGCCTTGTGAACTATATGGTGCCAAATGTTTAATTCACATTGCAAAAAGTTCTAACGGGTCTCAAATGTTTATTAGAGTCTAATAAGTAAATAATAAAAGTATAACAGTTAACCAATAAAGCGTTTGTCTGTTATCGTTAAAAGAACTTAACTAAGATATTTGCACTATACATTAGTTATATAGGTCCTAAAAAGTGCCTTGTGAACTATATGGTGCCAAATGTTTAATTCACATTGCAAAAAGTTCTAACGGGTCTCAAAATGTTTATTAGAGTCTAATAAGTAAATAATAAAAGTATAACAGTTAACCAATAAAAGGTTTGTCTGTTATCGTTAAAAGAACTTAACTAAAAAATTTGCACTATACATTAGTTATATAGGTCCTAAAAAGTGCCTTGTGAACTATATGGTGCCAAATGTGCAATTCACATTGCAAAAAGTTCTAACGGGTCTCAAAATGTTTATTAGAGTCTAATAAGTAAATAATAAAAGTATAACAGTTAACCAATAAAAGGTTTGTCTGTTATCGTTAAAAGAACTTAACTAAAACTTTTGCACTATACATTAGTTATATAGGTCCTAAAAAGTGCCTTGTGAACTATATGGTGCCAAATGTTTAATTCACATTGCAAAAAGTTCTAACGGGTCTCAAAATGTTTATTAGAGTCTAATAAGTAAATAATTAAAGTATAACAGTTAACCAATAAAGCGTTTGTCTGTTATCGTTAAAAGAACTTAACTAAAACATTTGCACTATACATTAGTTATATAGGTCCTAAAAAGTGCCTTGTGAACTATATGGTGCCAAATGTTTAATTCACATTGCAAAAAGTTCTAACGGGTCTCAAATGTTTATTAGAGTCTAATAAGTAAATAATAAAAGTATAACAGTTAACCAATAAAGCGTTTGTCTGTTATCGTTAAAAGAACTTAACTAAGATATTTGCACTATACATTAGTTATATAGGTCCTAAAAAGTGCCTTGTGAACTATATGGTGCCAAATGTTTAATTCACATTGCAAAAAGTTCTAACGGGTCTCAAAATGTTTATTAGAGTCTAATAAGTAAATAATAAAAGTATAACAGTTAACCAATAAAATGTTTGTCTTTTATAGTTAAAAGAACTTAACTAAAACATTTGCACTATACATTAGTTATATAGGTCCTAAAAAGTGCCTTGTGAACTATATGGTGCCAAATGTTTAATTCACATTACAAAAAGTTCTAACGGGTCTCAAAATGTTTATTAGAGTCTAATAAGTAAATAATAAAAGTATAATAGATAACCAATAAAACGTTTGTCTTTTATCGTTAAAAGAACTGAACTAAAACATTTGCACTATACATTAGTTATATAGGTCCTAAAAGTGCATTGTGGACTATATGGTGCCAAATGTTTAATTCACATTGCAAAAAGTTCTAACGGGTCTCAAAATGTTTATTAGAGTCTAATAAGTAAATAATAAAAGTATAACAGTTAACCAATAAAAGGTTTGTCTGTTATCGTTAAAAGAACTTAACTAAAACATTTGCACTATACATTAGTTATATAGGTCCTAAAAAGTGCCTTGTGAACTGTATGGTGCCAAATGTTTAGTTCACATTGCAAAAAGTTCTAACGGATCTTAAAATGTTTATTAGAGTCTAATAAGTAAATAATAAAAGTATAACAGTTAACCAATAAAAGTTTTGTCTGTTATCGTTGAAAGAACTTAACTAAAACATTTGCACTATACATTAGTTATATAGGTCCTAAAAAGTGCCTTGTGAACTATATGGTGCCAAATGTTTAGTTCACATTGAAAAAAGTTCTAACGGGTCTCAAAATGTTTATTAGAGTCAAATAAGTAAATAATTAAAGTATAACAGTTAACCAATAAAAGGTTTGTCTGTTATCGTTAAAAGAACTTAACTAAAACATTTGCACTATACATTAGTTATATAGGTCCTAAAAAGTGCCTTGTGAACTATATGGTGCCAAATGTTTAATTCACATTGCAAAAAGTTCTAACGGGTCTCAAAATGTTTATTAGAGTCTAATAAGTAAATAATAAAAGTATGACAGTTAACCAATAAAAGGTTTGTCTGTTATCGTTAGAAGAACTTAACTAAAACATTTGCACTATACATTAGTTATATAGGTCCTAAAAAGTGCCTTGTGAACTATATGGTGCCAAATGTTTAATTCACATTGCAAAAAGTTCTAACGGGTCTCAAAATGTTTATTAGAGTCTAATAAGTAAATAATTAAAGTATAACAGTTAACCAATAAAGCGTTTGTCTGTTATCGTTAAAAGAACTTAACTAAAACATTTGCACTATACATTAGTTATATAGGTCCTAAAAAGTGCCTTGTGAACTATATGGTGCCAAATGTTTAATTCACATTGCAAAAAGTTCTAACGGGTCTCAAAATGTTTATTAGAGTCTAATAAGTAAATAATAAAAGTATAACAGTTAACCAATAAAGCGTTTGACTGTTATCGTTAAAAGAACTTAACTAAGATATTTGCACTATACATTAGTTATATAGGTCCTAAAAAGTGCCTTGTGAACTATATGGTGCCAAATGTTTAATTCACATTGCAAAAAGTTCTAACGGGTCTCAAAATGTTTATTAGAGTCTAATAAGTAAATAATAAAAGTATAACAGTTAACCAATAAAATGTTTGTCTTTTATAGTTAAAAGAACTTAACTAAAACATTTGCACTATACATTAGTTATATAGGTCCTAAAAAGTGCCTTGTGAACTATATGGTGCCAAATGTTTAATTCACATTACAAAAAGTTCTAACGGGTCTCAAAATGTTTATTAGAGTCTAATAAGTAAATAATAAAAGTATAATAGATAACCAATAAAAGGTTTGTCTTCTATCGTTAAAAGAACTGAACTAAAACATTTGCACTATACATTAGTTATATAGGTCCTAAAAAGTGCCTTGTGAACTATATGGTGCCAAATGTTTAATTCACATTGCAAAAAGTTCTAACGGGTCTCAAAATGTTTATTAGAGTCTAATAAGTAAATAATAAAAGTATAACAGTTAACCAATAAAAGGTTTGTCTGTTATCGTTAAAAGAACTTAACTAAAAAATTTGCACTATACATTAGTTATATAGGTCCTAAAAAGTGCCTTGTGAACTATATGGTGCCAAATGTGCAATTCACATTGCAAAAAGTTCTAACGGGTCTCAAAATGTTTATTAGAGTCTAATAAGTAAATAATAAAAGTATAACAGTTAACCAATAAAAGGTTTGTCTGTTATCGTTAAAAGAACTTAACTAAAACTTTTGCACTATACATTAGTTATATAGGTCCTAAAAAGTGCCTTGTGGACTATATGGTGCCAAATGTTTAATTCACATTGCAAAAAGTTCTAACGGGTCTCAAAATGTTTATTAGAGTCTAATAAGTAAATAATTAAAGTATAACAGTTAACCAATAAAGCGTTTGTCTGTTATCGTTAAAAGAACTTAACTAAAACATTTGCACTATACATTAGTTATATAGGTCCTAAAAAGTGCCTTGTGAACTATATGGTGCCAAATGTTTAATTCACATTGCAAAAAGTTCTAACGGGTCTCAAATGTTTATTAGAGTCTAATAAGTAAATAATAAAAGTATAACAGTTAACCAATAAAGCGTTTGTCTGTTATCGTTAAAAGAACTTAACTAAGATATTTGCACTATACATTAGTTATATAGGTCCTAAAAAGTGCCTTGTGAACTATATGGTGCCAAATGTTTAATTCACATTGCAAAAAGTTCTAACGGGTCTCAAAATGTTTATTAGAGTCTAATAAGTAAATAATAAAAGTATAACAGTTAACCAATAAAAGGTTTGTCTGTTATCGTTAAAAGAACTTAACTAAAAAATTTGCACTATACATTAGTTATATAGGTCCTAAAAAGTGCCTTGTGAACTATATGGTGCCAAATGTGCAATTCACATTGCAAAAAGTTCTAACGGGTCTCAAAATGTTTATTAGAGTCTAATAAGTAAATAATAAAAGTATAACAGTTAACCAATAAAAGGTTTGTCTGTTATCGTTAAAAGAACTTAACTAAAACTTTTGCACTATACATTAGTTATATAGGTCCTAAAAAGTGCCTTGTGAACTATATGGTGCCAAATGTTTAATTCACATTGCAAAAAGTTCTAACGGGTCTCAAAATGTTTATTAGAGTCTAATAAGTAAATAATTAAAGTATAACAGTTAACCAATAAAGCGTTTGTCTGTTATCGTTAAAAGAACTTAACTAAAACATTTGCACTATACATTAGTTATATAGGTCCTAAAAAGTGCCTTGTGAACTATATGGTGCCAAATGTTTAATTCACATTGCAAAAAGTTCTAACGGGTCTCAAATGTTTATTAGAGTCTAATAAGTAAATAATAAAAGTATAACAGTTAACCAATAAAGCGTTTGTCTGTTATCGTTAAAAGAACTTAACTAAGATATTTGCACTATACATTAGTTATATAGGTCCTAAAAAGTGCCTTGTGAACTATATGGTGCCAAATGTTTAATTCACATTGCAAAAAGTTCTAACGGGTCTCAAAATGTTTATTAGAGTCTAATAAGTAAATAATAAAAGTATAACAGTTAACCAATAAAATGTTTGTCTTTTATAGTTAAAAGAACTTAACTAAAACATTTGCACTATACATTAGTTATATAGGTCCTAAAAAGTGCCTTGTGAACTATATGGTGCCAAATGTTTAATTCACATTACAAAAAGTTCTAACGGGTCTCAAAATGTTTATTAGAGTCTAATAAGTAAATAATAAAAGTATAATAGATAACCAATAAAAGGTTTGTCTTTTATCGTTAAAAGAACTGAACTAAAACATTTGCACTATACATTAGTTATATAGGTCCTAAAAGTGCCTTGTGGACTATATGGTGCCAAATGTTTAATTCACATTGCAAAAAGTTCTAACGGGTCTCAAAATGTTTATTAGAGTCTAATAAGTAAATAATAAAAGTATAACAGTTAACCAATAAAAGGTTTGTCTGTTATCGTTAAAAGAACTTAACTAAAACATTTGCACTATACATTAGTTATATAGGTCCTAAAAAGTGCCTTGTGAACTATATGGTGCCAAATGTTTAATTCACATTGCAAAAAGTTCTAACGGGTTTCAAAATGTTTATTAGAGTCTAATAAGTAAATAATAAAAGTATGACAGTTAACCAATAAAAGGTTTGTCTGTTATCGTTAGAAGAACTTAACTAAAACATTTGCACTATACATTAGTTATATAGGTCCTAAAAAGTGCCTTGTGAACTATATGGTGCCAAATGTTCAATTCACATTGCAAAAAGTTCTAACGGGTCTCAAAATGTTTATTAGAGTCTAATAAGTAAATAATTAAAGTATAACAGTTAACCAATAAAGCGTTTGTCTGTTATCGTTAAAAGAACTTAACTAAAACATTTGCACTATACATTAGTTATATAGGTCCTAAAAAGTGCCTTGTGAACTATATGGTGCCAAATGTTTAATTCACATTGCAAAAAGTTCTAACGGGTCTCAAAATGTTTATTAGAGTCTAATAAGTAAATAATAAAAGTATAACAGTTAACCAATAAAGCGTTTGACTGTTATCGTTAAAAGAACTTAACTAAGATATTTGCACTATACATTAGTTATATAGGTCCTAAAAAGTGCCTTGTGAACTATATGGTGCCAAATGTTTAATTCACATTGCAAAAAGTTCTAACGGGTCTCAAAATGTTTATTAGAGTCTAATAAGTAAATAATAAAAGTATAACAGTTAACCAATAAAATGTTTGTCTTTTATAGTTAAAAGAACTTAACTAAAACATTTGCACTATACATTAGTTATATAGGTCCTAAAAAGTGCCTTGTGAACTATATGGTGCCAAATGTTTAATTCACATTACAAAAAGTTCTAACGGGTCTCAAAATGTTTATTAGAGTCTAATAAGTAAATAATAAAAGTATAATAGATAACCAATAAAAGGTTTGTCTTCTATCGTTAAAAGAACTGAACTAAAACATTTGCACTATACATTAGTTATATAGGTCCTAAAAGTGCCTTGTGGACTATATGGTGCCAAATGTTTAATTCACATTGCAAAAATTTCTAACGGGTCTCAAAATGTTTATTAGAGTCTAATAAGTAAATAATAAAAGTATAACAGTTAACCAATAAAAGGTTTGTCTGTTATCGTTAAAAGAACTTAACTAAAACTTTTGCACTATACATTAGTTATATAGGTCCTAGAAAGTGCCTTGTGAACTATATGGTGCCAAATGTTTAATTCACATTGCAAAAAGTTCTAACGGGTCTCAAAATGTTTATTAGAGTCTAATAAGTAAATAATTAAAGTATAACAGTTAACCAATAAAGCGTTTGTCTGTTATCGTTAAAAGAACTTAACTAAAACATTTGCACTATACATTAGTTATATAGGTCCTAAAAAGTGCCTTGTGAACTATATGGTGCCAAACGTTTAATTCACATTGCAAAAAGTTCTAACGGGTCTCAAATGTTTATTAGAGTCTAATAAGTAAATAATAAAAGTATAACAGTTAACCAATAAAAGGTTTGTCTGTTATCGTTAAAAGAACTTAACTAAGATATTTGCACTATACATTAGGTATATAGGTCCTAAAAAGTGCCTTGTGAACTATATGGTGCCAAATGTTTAATTCACATTGCAAAAAGTTCTAACGGGTCTCAAAATGTTTATTAGAGTCTAATAAGTAAATAATAAAAGTATAACAGTTAACCAATAAAAGGTTTGTCTGTTATCATTAAAAGAACTTAACTAAAACATTTGCACTATACATTAGTTATATAGGTCCTAAAAAGTGCCTTGTGAACTATATGGTGCCAAATGTTTAATTCACATTGCAAAAAGTTATAACGGGTCTCAAAATGTTTATTAGAGTCTAATAAGTAAATAATAAAAGTATAACAGTTAACCAATAAAAGGTTTGTCTGTTATCGTTAAAAGAACTTAACTAAAAAATTTGCACTATACATTAGTTATATAGGTCCTAAAAAGTGCCTTGTGAACTATATGGTGCCAAATGTGCAATTCACATTGCAAAAATTTCTAACGGGTCTCAAAATGTTTATTAGAGTCTAATAAGTAAATAATAAAAGTATAACAGTTAACCAATAAAAGGTTTGTCTGTTATCGTTAAAAGAACTTAACTAAAACATTTGCACTATACATTAGTTATATAGGTCCTAAAAAGTGCCTTGTGAACTATATGGTGCCAAATGTTTAATTCACATTGCAAAAAGTTCTAACGGGTCTCAAAATGTTTATTAGAGTCTAATAAGTAAATAATAAAAGTATAACAGTTAACCAATAAAAGGTTTGGCTGTTATCGTTAAAAGAACTTAACTAAAACATTTGCACTATACATTAGTTATATAGGTCCTAAAAAGTGCCTTGTGAACTATATGGTGCCAAATGTTTAATTCACATTGCAAAAAGTTCTAACGGGTCTCAAAATGTTTATTAGAGTCTAATAAGTAAATAATTAAAGTATAACAGTTAACCAATAAAAGGTTTGTCTGTTATCGTTAAAAGAACTTAACTAAAACTTTTGCACTATACATTAGTTATATAGGTCCTAAAAAGTGCCTTGTGAACTATATGGTGCCAAATGTTTAATTCACATTGCAAAAAGTTCTAACGGGTCTCAAAATGTTTATTAGAGTTTAATAAGTAAATAATTAAAGTATAACAGTTAACCAATAAAGCGTTTGTCTGTTATCGTTAAAAGAACTTAACTAAAACATTTGCACTATACATTAGTTATATAGGTCCTAAAAAGTGCCTTGTGAACTATATGGTGCCAAATGTTTAATTCACATTGCAAAAAGTTCTAACGGGTCTCAAATGTTTATTAGAGTCTAATAAGTAAATAATAAAAGTATAACAGTTAACCAATAAAGCGTTTGTCTGTTATCGTTAAAAGAACTTAACTAAGATATTTGCACTATACATTAGTTATATAGGTCCTAAAAAGTGCCTTGTGAACTATATGGTGCCAAATGTTTAATTCACATTGCAAAAAGTTCTAACGGGTCTCAAAATGTTTATTAGAGTCTAATAAGTAAATAATAAAAGTATAACAGTTAACCAATAAAATGTTTGTCTTTTATAGTTAAAAGAACTTAACTAAAACATTTGCACTATACATTAGTTATATAGGTCCTAAAAAGTGCCTTGTGAACTATATGGTGCCAAATGTGCAATTCACATTACAAAAAGTTCTAACGGGTCTCAAAATGTTTATTAGAGTCTAATAAGTAAATAATAAAAGTATAATAGATAACCAATAAAAGGTTTGTCTTCTATCGTTAAAAGAACTGAACTAAAACATTTGCACTATACATTAGTTATATAGGTCCTAAAAAGTGCCTTGTGAACTATATGGTGCCAAATGTTTAATTCACATTGCAAAAAGTTCTAACGGGTCTCAAAATGTTTATTAGAGTCTAATAAGTAAATAATAAAAGTATAACAGTTAACCAATAAAAGGTTTGTCTGTTATCGTTAAAGGAACTTAACTAAAACATTTGCACTATACATTAGTTATATAGGTCCTAAAAAGTGCCTTGTGAACTATATGGTGCCAAATGTTTAATTCACATTGCAAAAAGTTCTAACGGGTCTCAAAATGTTTATTAGAGTCTAATAAGTAAATAATAAAAGTATAACAGTTAACCAATAAAAGGTTTGTCTGTTATCGTTAAAAGAACTTAACCAAAACATTTGCACTATACATTAGTTATATAGGTCCTAAAAAGTGCCTTGTGAACTATATGGTGCCAAATGTTTAATTCACATTGCAAAAAGTTCTAACGGGTCTCAAAATGTTTATTAGAGTCTAATAAGTAAATAAAAAAAGTATAATAGATAACCAATAAAAGGTTTGTCTTCTATCGTTAAAAGAACTGAACTAAAACATTTGCACTATACATTAGTTATATAGGTCCTAAAAGTGCCTTGTGGACTATATGGTGCCAAATGTTTAATTCACATTGCAAAAAGTTCTAACGGGTCTCAAAATGTTTATTAGAGTCTAATAAGTAAATAATAAAAGTATAACAGTTAACCAATAAAAGGTTTGTCTGTTATCGTTAAAAGAACTTAACTAAAACTTTTGCACTATACATTAGTTATATAGGTCCTAAAAAGTGCCTTGTGAACTATATGGTGTCAAATGTTTAATTCACATTGCAAAAAGTTATAACGGGTCTCAAAATGTTTATTAGAGTCTAATAAGTAAATAATAAAAGTATAACAGTTAACCAATAAAAGGTTTGTCTGTTATCGTTAAAAGAACTTAACTAAAAAATTTGCACTATACATTAGTTATATAGGTTCTAAAAAGTGCCTTGTGAACTATATGGTGCCAAATGTGCAATTCACATTGCAAAAATTTCTAACGGGTCTCAAAATGTTTATTAGAGTCTAATAAGTAAATAATAAAAGTATAACAGTTAACCAAGAAAATATTTGTCTGTTATCGTTAAAAGAACTTAACTAAAACATTTGCACTATACATTAGTTATATAGGTCCTAAAAAGTGCCTTGTGAACTATATGGTGCCAAATGTTTAATTCACATTGCAAAAAGTTCTAACGGGTCTCAAAATGTTTATTAGAGTCTAATAAGTAAATAATAAAAGTATAACAGTTAACCAATAAAAGGTTTGTCTGTTATCGTTAAAAGAACTTAACTAAAACATTTGCACTATACATTAGTTATATAGGTCCTAAAAAGTGCCTTGTGAACTGTATGGTGCCAAATGTTTAGTTCACATTGCAAAAAGTTCTAACGGGTCTTAAAATGTTTATTAGAGTCTAATAAGTAAATAATAAAAGTATGACAGTTAACCAATAAAAGGTTTGTCTGTTATCGTTGAAAGAACTTAACTAAAACATTTGCACTATACATTAGTTATATAGGTCCTAAAAAGTGCCTTGTGAACTATATGGTGCCAAATGTGCAATTCACATTGCAAAAAGTTCTAACGGGTCTCAAAATGTTTATTAGAGTCTAATAAGTAAATAATAAAAGTATAACAGTTAACCAATAAAAGGTTTGTCTGTTATCGTTAAAAGAACTTAACTAAAACATTTGCACTATACATTAGTTATATAGGTCCTAAAAAGTGCCTTGTGAACTATATGGTGCCAAATGTTTAGTTCACATTGAAAAAAGTTCTAACGGGTCTCAAAATGTTTATTAGAGTCAAATAAGTAAATAATAAAAGTATAACAGTTAACCAATAAAAGGTTTGTCTGTTATCGTTAAAAGAACTTAACTAAAACATTTGCACTATACATTAGTTATATAGGTCCTAAAAAGTGCCTTGTGAACTATATGGTGCCAAATGTTTAATTCACATTGCAAAAAGTTCTAACGGGTCTCAAAATGTTTATTAGAGTCTAATAAGTAAATAATTAAAGTATGACAGTTAACCAATAAAAGGTTTGTCTGTTATCGTTAGAAGAACTTAACTAAAACATTTGCACTATACATTAGTTATATAGGTCCTAAAAAGTGCCTTGTGAACTATATGGTGCCAAATGTTTAATTCACATTGCAAAAAGTTCTAACGGGTCTCAAAATGTTTATTAGAGTCTAATAAGTAAATAATTAAAGTATAACAGTTAACCAATAAAGCGTTTGTCTGTTATCGTTAAAAGAACTTAACTAAAACATTTGCACTATACATTAGTTATATAGGTCCTAAAAAGTGCCTTGTGAACTATATGGTGCCAAATGTTTAATTCACATTGCAAAAAGTTCTAACGGGTCTCAAAATGTTTATTAGAGTCTAATAAGTAAATAATTAAAGTATAACAGTTAACCAATAAAGCGTTTGTCTGTTATCGTTAAAAGAACTTAACTAAAACATTTGCACTATACATTAGTTATATAGGTCCTAAAAAGTGCCTTGTGAACTATATGGTGCCAAATGTTTAATTCACATTGCAAAAAGTTCTAACGGGTCTCAAATGTTTATTAGAGTCTAATAAGTAAATAATAAAAGTATAACAGTTAACCAATAAAGCGTTTGTCTGTTATCGTTAAAAGAACTTAACTAAGATATTTGCACTATACATTAGTTATATAGGTCCTAAAAAGTGCCTTGTGAACTATATGGTGCCAAATGTTTAATTCACATTGCAAAAAGTTCTAACGGGTCTCAAAATGTTTATTAGAGTCTAATAAGTAAATAATAAAAGTATAACAGTTAACCAATAAAAGGTTTGTCTGTTATCGTTAAAAGAACTTAACTAAAAAATTTGCACTATACATTAGTTATATAGGTCCTAAAAAGTGCCTTGTGAACTATATGGTGCCAAATGTGCAATTCACATTGCAAAAAGTTCTAACGGGTCTCAAAATGTTTATTAGAGTCTAATAAGTAAATAATAAAAGTATAACAGTTAACCAATAAAAGGTTTGTCTGTTATCGTTAAAAGAACTTAACTAAAACTTTTGCACTATACATTAGTTATATAGGTCCTAAAAAGTGCCTTGTGAACTATATGGTGCCAAATGTTTAATTCACATTGCAAAAAGTTCTAACGGGTCTCAAAATGTTTATTAGAGTCTAATAAGTAAATAATTAAAGTATAACAGTTAACCAATAAAGCGTTTGTCTGTTATCGTTAAAAGAACTTAACTAAAACATTTGCACTATACATTAGTTATATAGGTCCTAAAAAGTGCCTTGTGAACTATATGGTGCCAAATGTTTAATTCACATTGCAAAAAGTTCTAACGGGTCTCAAATGTTTATTAGAGTCTAATAAGTAAATAATAAAAGTATAACAGTTAACCAATAAAGCGTTTGTCTGTTATCGTTAAAAGAACTTAACTAAGATATTTGCACTATACATTAGTTATATAGGTCCTAAAAAGTGCCTTGTGAACTGTATGGTGCCAAATGTTTAATTCACATTGCAAAAAGTTCTAACGGGTCTCAAAATGTTTATTAGAGTCTAATAAGTAAATAATAAAAGTATAACAGTTAACCAATAAAATGTTTGTCTTTTATAGTTAAAAGAACTTAACTAAAACATTTGCACTATACATTAGTTATATAGGTCCTAAAAAGTGCCTTGTGAACTATATGGTGCCAAATGTTTAATTCACATTACAAAAAGTTCTAACGGGTCTCAAAATGTTTATTAGAGTCTAATAAGTAAATAATAAAAGTATAATAGATAACCAATAAAAGGTTTGTCTTTTATCGTTAAAAGAACTGAACTAAAACATTTGCACTATACATTAGTTATATAGGTCCTAAAAGTGCCTTGTGGACTATATGGTGCCAAATGTTTAATTCACATTGCAAAAAGTTCTAACGGGTCTCAAAATGTTTATTAGAGTCTAATAAGTAAATAATAAAAGTATAACAGTTAACCAATAAAAGGTTTGTCTGTTATCGTTAAAAGAACTTAACTAAAACTTTTGCACTATACATTAGTTATATAGGTCCTAAAAAGTGCCTTGTGAACTATATGGTGCCAAATGTTTAATTCACATTGCAAAAAGTTCTAACGGGTCTCAAAATGTTTATTAGAGTCTAATAAGTAAATAATTAAAGTATAACAGTTAACCAATAAAGCGTTTGTCTGTTATCGTTAAAAGAACTTAACTAAAACATTTGCACTATACATTAGTTATATAGGTCCTAAAAAGTGCCTTGTGAACTATATGGTGCCAAATGTTTAATTCACATTGCAAAAAGTTCTAACGGGTCTCAAATGTTTATTAGAGTCTAATAAGTAAATAATAAAAGTATAACAGTTAACCAATAAAGCGTTTGTCTGTTATCGTTAAAAGAACTTAACTAAGATATTTGCACTATACATTAGTTATATAGGTCCTAAAAAGTGCCTTGTGAACTGTATGGTGCCAAATGTTTAATTCACATTGCAAAAAGTTCTAACGGGTCTCAAAATGTTTATTAGAGTCTAATAAGTAAATAATAAAAGTATAACAGTTAACCAATAAAATGTTTGTCTTTTATAGTTAAAAGAACTTAACTAAAACATTTGCACTATACATTAGTTATATAGGTCCTAAAAAGTGCCTTGTGAACTATATGGTGCCAAATGTTTAATTCACATTACAAAAAGTTCTAACGGGTCTCAAAATGTTTATTAGAGTCTAATAAGTAAATAATAAAAGTATAATAGATAACCAATAAAAGGTTTGTCTTTTATCGTTAAAAGAACTGAACTAAAACATTTGCACTATACATTAGTTATATAGGTCCTAAAAGTGCCTTGTGGACTATATGGTGCCAAATGTTTAATTCACATTGCAAAAAGTTCTAACGGGTCTCAAAATGTTTATTAGAGTCTAATAAGTAAATAATAAAAGTATAACAGTTAACCAATAAAAGGTTTGTCTGTTATCGTTAAAAGAACTTAACTAAAACATTTGCACTATACATTAGTTATATAGGTCCTAAAAAGTGCCTTGTGAACTATATGGTGCCAAATGTTTAATTCACATTGCAAAAAGTTCTAACGGGTTTCAAAATGTTTATTAGAGTCTAATAAGTAAATAATAAAAGTATGACAGTTAACCAATAAAAGGTTTGTCTGTTATCGTTAGAAGAACTTAACTAAAACATTTGCACTATACATTAGTTATATAGGTCCTAAAAAGTGCCTTGTGAACTATATGGTGCCAAATGTTTAATTCACATTGCAAAAAGTTCTAACGGGTCTCAAAATGTTTATTAGAGTCTAATAAGTAAATAATTAAAGTATAACAGTTAACCAATAAAGCGTTTGTCTGTTATCGTTAAAAGAACTTAACTAAAACATTTGCACTATACATTAGTTATATAGGTCCTAAAAAGTGCCTTGTGAACTATATGGTGCCAAATGTTTAATTCACATTGCAAAAAGTTCTAACGGGTCTCAAAATGTTTATTAGAGTCTAATAAGTAAATAATAAAAGTATAACAGTTAACCAATAAAGCGTTTGACTGTTATCGTTAAAAGAACTTAACTAAGATATTTGCACTATACATTAGTTATATAGGTCCTAAAAAGTGCCTTGTGAACTATATGGTGCCAAATGTTTAATTCACATTGCAAAAAGTTCTAACGGGTCTCAAAATGTTTATTAGAGTCTAATAAGTAAATAATAAAAGTATAACAGTTAACCAATAAAATGTTTGTCTTTTATAGTTAAAAGAACTTAACTAAAACATTTGCACTATACATTAGTTATATAGGTCCTAAAAAGTGCCTTGTGAACTATATGGTGCCAAATGTTTAATTCACATTACAAAAAGTTCTAACGGGTCTCAAAATGTTTATTAGAGTCTAATAAGTAAATAATAAAAGTATAATAGATAACCAATAAAAGGTTTGTCTTCTATCGTTAAAAGAACTGAACTAAAACATTTGCACTATACATTAGTTATATAGGTCCTAAAAGTGCCTTGTGGACTATATGGTGCCAAATGTTTAATTCACATTGCAAAAATTTCTAACGGGTCTCAAAATGTTTATTAGAGTCTAATAAGTAAATAATAAAAGTATAACAGTTAACCAATAAAAGGTTTGTCTGTTATCGTTAAAAGAACTTAACTAAAACTTTTGCACTATACATTAGTTATATAGGTCCTAGAAAGTGCCTTGTGAACTATATGGTGCCAAATGTTTAATTCACATTGCAAAAAGTTCTAACGGGTCTCAAAATGTTTATTAGAGTCTAATAAGTAAATAATTAAAGTATAACAGTTAACCAATAAAGCGTTTGTCTGTTATCGTTAAAAGAACTTAACTAAAACATTTGCACTATACATTAGTTATATAGGTCCTAAAAAGTGCCTTGTGAACTATATGGTGCCAAACGTTTAATTCACATTGCAAAAAGTTCTAACGGGTCTCAAATGTTTATTAGAGTCTAATAAGTAAATAATAAAAGTATAACAGTTAACCAATAAAAGGTTTGTCTGTTATCGTTAAAAGAACTTAACTAAGATATTTGCACTATACATTAGGTATATAGGTCCTAAAAAGTGCCTTGTGAACTATATGGTGCCAAATGTTTAATTCACATTGCAAAAAGTTCTAACGGGTCTCAAAATGTTTATTAGAGTCTAATAAGTAAATAATAAAAGTATAACAGTTAACCAATAAAAGGTTTGTCTGTTATCATTAAAAGAACTTAACTAAAACATTTGCACTATACATTAGTTATATAGGTCCTAAAAAGTGCCTTGTGAACTATATGGTGCCAAATGTTTAATTCACATTGCAAAAAGTTATAACGGGTCTCAAAATGTTTATTAGAGTCTAATAAGTAAATAATAAAAGTATAACAGTTAACCAATAAAAGGTTTGTCTGTTATCGTTAAAAGAACTTAACTAAAAAATTTGCACTATACATTAGTTATATAGGTCCTAAAAAGTGCCTTGTGAACTATATGGTGCCAAATGTGCAATTCACATTGCAAAAATTTCTAACGGGTCTCAAAATGTTTATTAGAGTCTAATAAGTAAATAATAAAAGTATAACAGTTAACCAATAAAAGGTTTGTCTGTTATCGTTAAAAGAACTTAACTAAAACATTTGCACTATACATTAGTTATATAGGTCCTAAAAAGTGCCTTGTGAACTATATGGTGCCAAATGTTTAATTCACATTGCAAAAAGTTCTAACGGGTCTCAAAATGTTTATTAGAGTCTAATAAGTAAATAATAAAAGTATAACAGTTAACCAATAAAAGGTTTGGCTGTTATCGTTAAAAGAACTTAACTAAAACATTTGCACTATACATTAGTTATATAGGTCCTAAAAAGTGCCTTGTGAACTATATGGTGCCAAATGTTTAATTCACATTGCAAAAAGTTCTAACGGGTCTCAAAATGTTTATTAGAGTCTAATAAGTAAATAATTAAAGTATAACAGTTAACCAATAAAAGGTTTGTCTGTTATCGTTAAAAGAACTTAACTAAAACTTTTGCACTATACATTAGTTATATAGGTCCTTAAAAGTGCCTTGTGAACTATATGGTGCCAAATGTTTAATTCACATTGCAAAAAGTTCTAACGGGTCTCAAAATGTTTATTAGAGTTTAATAAGTAAATAATTAAAGTATAACAGTTAACCAATAAAGCGTTTGTCTGTTATCGTTAAAAGAACTTAACTAAAACATTTGCACTATACATTAGTTATATAGGTCCTAAAAAGTGCCTTGTGAACTATATGGTGCCAAATGTTTAATTCACATTGCAAAAAGTTCTAACGGGTCTCAAATGTTTATTAGAGTCTAATAAGTAAATAATAAAAGTATAACAGTTAACCAATAAAGCGTTTGTCTGTTATCGTTAAAAGAACTTAACTAAGATATTTGCACTATACATTAGTTATATAGGTCCTAAAAAGTGCCTTGTGAACTATATGGTGCCAAATGTTTAATTCACATTGCAAAAAGTTCTAACGGGTCTCAAAATGTTTATTAGAGTCTAATAAGTAAATAATAAAAGTATAACAGTTAACCAATAAAAGATTTGTCTTTTATAGTTAAAAGAACTTAACTAAAACATTTGCACTATACATTAGTTATATAGGTCCTAAAAAGTGCCTTGTGAACTATATGGTGCCAAATGTTTAATTCACATTACAAAAAGTTCTAACGGGTCTCAAAATGTTTATTAGAGTCTAATAAGTAAATAATAAAAGTATAATAGATAACCAATAAAAGGTTTGTCTTCTATCGTTAAAAGAACTGAACTAAAACATTTGCACTATACATTAGTTATATAGGTCCTAAAAAGTGCCTTGTGAACTATATGGTGCCAAATGTTTAATTCACATTGCAAAAAGTTCTAACGGGTCTCAAAATGTTTATTAGAGTCTAATAAGTAAATAATAAAAGTATAACAGTTAACCAATAAAAGGTTTGTCTGTTATCGTTAAAGGAACTTAACTAAAACATTTGCACTATACATTAGTTATATAGGTCCTAAAAAGTGCCTTGTGAACTATATGGTGCCAAATGTTTAATTCACATTGCAAAAAGTTCTAACGGGTCTCAAAATGTTTATTAGAGTCTAATAAGTAAATAATAAAAGTATAACAGTTAACCAATAAAAGGTTTGTCTGTTATCGTTAAAAGAACTTAACCAAAACATTTGCACTATACATTAGTTATATAGGTCCTAAAAAGTGCCTTGTGAACTATATGGTGCCAAATGTTTAATTCACATTGCAAAAAGTTCTAACGGGTCTCAAAATGTTTATTAGAGTCTAATAAGTAAATAAAAAAAGTATAATAGATAACCAATAAAAGGTTTGTCTTCTATCGTTAAAAGAACTGAACTAAAACATTTGCACTATACATTAGTTATATAGGTCCTAAAAGTGCCTTGTGGACTATATGGTGCCAAATGTTTAATTCACATTGCAAAAAGTTCTAACGGGTCTCAAAATGTTTATTAGAGTCTAATAAGTAAATAATAAAAGTATAACAGTTAACCAATAAAAGGTTTGTCTGTTATCGTTAAAAGAACTTAACTAAAACTTTTGCACTATACATTAGTTATATAGGTCCTAAAAAGTGCCTTGTGAACTATATGGTGCCAAATGTTTAATTCACATTGCAAAAAGTTATAACGGGTCTCAAAATGTTTATTAGAGTCTAATAAGTAAATAATAAAAGTATAACAGTTAACCAATAAAAGGTTTGTCTGTTATCGTTAAAAGAACTTAACTAAAAAATTTGCACTATACATTAGTTATATAGGTCCTAAAAAGTGCCTTGTGAACTATATGGTGCCAAATGTGCAATTCACATTGCAAAAATTTCTAACGGGTCTCAAAATGTTTATTAGAGTCTAATAAGTAAATAATAAAAGTATAACAGTTAACCAAGAAAATATTTGTCTGTTATCGTTAAAAGAACTTAACTAAAACATTTGCACTATACATTAGTTATATAGGTCCTAAAAAGTGCCTTGTGAACTATATGGTGCCAAATGTTTAATTCACATTGCAAAAAGTTCTAACGGGTCTCAAAATGTTTATTAGAGTCTAATAAGTAAATAATAAAAGTATAACAGTTAACCAATAAAAGGTTTGGCTGTTATCGTTAAAAGAACTTAACTAAAACATTTGCACTATACATTAGTTATATAGGTCCTAAAAAGTGCCTTGTGAACTATATGGTGCCAAATGTTTAATTCACATTGCAAAAAGTTCTAACGGGTCTCAAAATGTTTATTAGAGTCTAATAAGTAAATAATTAAAGTATAACAGTTAACCAATAAAAGGTTTGTCTGTTATCGTTAAAAGAACTTAACTAAAACTTTTGCACTATACATTAGTTATATAGGTCCTAAAAAGTGCCTTGTGAACTATATGGTGCCAAATGTTTAATTCACATTGCAAAAAGTTCTAACGGGTCTCAAAATGTTTATTAGAGTCTAATAAGTAAATAATTAAAGTATAACAGTTAACCAATAAAGAGTTTGTCTGTTATCGTTAAAAGAACTTAACTAAAACATTTGCACTATACATTAGTTATATAGGTCCTAAAAAGTGCCTTGTGAACTATATGGTGCCAAATGTTTAATTCACATTGCAAAAAGTTCTAACGGGTCTCAAATGTTTATTAGAGTCTAATAAGTAAATAATAAAAGTATAACAGTTAACCAATAAAGCGTTTGTCTGTTATCGTTAAAAGAACTTAACTAAGATATTTGCACTATACATTAGTTATATAGGTCCTAAAAAGTGCCTTGTGAACTATATGGTGCCAAATGTTTAATTCACATTGCAAAAAGTTCTAACGGGTCTCAAAATGTTTATTAGAGTCTAATAAGTAAATAATAAAAGTATAACAGTTAACCAATAAAATGTTTGTCTTTTATAGTTAAAAGAACTTAACTAAAACATTTGCACTATACATTAGTTATATAGGTCCTAAAAAGTGCCTTGTGAACTATATGGTGCCAAATGTTTAATTCACATTACAAAAAGTTCTAACGGGTCTCAAAATGTTTATTAGAGTCTAATAAGTAAATAATAAAAGTATAATAGATAACCAATAAAAGGTTTGTCTTCTATCGTTAAAAGAACTGAACTAAAACATTTGCACTATACATTAGTTATATAGGTCCTAAAAAGTGCCTTGTGAACTATATGGTGCCAAATGTTTAATTCACATTGCAAAAAGTTCTAACGGGTCTCAAAATGTTTATTAGAGTCTAATAAGTAAATAATAAAAGTATAACAGTTAACCAATAAAAGGTTTGTCTGTTATCGTTAAAGGAACTTAACTAAAACATTTGCACTATACATTAGTTATATAGGTCCTAAAAAGTGCCTTGTGAACTATATGGTGCCAAATGTGCAATTCACATTGCAAAAAGTTCTAACGGGTCTCAAAATGTTTATTAGAGTCTAATAAGTAAATAATAAAAGTATAACAGTTAACCAATAAAAGGTTTGTCTGTTATCGTTAAAAGAACTTAACCAAAACATTTGCACTATACATTAGTTATATAGGTCCTAAAAAGTGCCTTGTGAACTATATGGTGCCAAATGTTTAATTCACATTGCAAAAAGTTCTAACGGGTCTCAAAATGTTTATTAGAGTCTAATAAGTAAATAATAAAAGTATAATAGATAACCAATAAAAGGTTTGTCTTCTATCGTTAAAAGAACTGAACTAAAACATTTGCACTATACATTAGTTATATAGGTCCTAAAAGTGCCTTGTGGACTATATGGTGCCAAATGTTTAATTCACATTGCAAAAAGTTCTAACGGGTCTCAAAATGTTTATTAGAGTCTAATAAGTAAATAATAAAAGTATAACAGTTAACCAATAAAAGGTTTGTCTGTTATCGTTAAAAGAACTTAACTAAAACTTTTGCACTATACATTAGTTATATAGGTCCTAGAAAGTGCCTTGTGAACTATATGGTGCCAAATGTTTAATTCACATTGCAAAAAGTTCTAACGGGTCTCAAAATGTTTATTAGAGTCTAATAAGTAAATAATTAAAGTATAACAGTTAACCAATAAAGCGTTTGTCTGTTATCGTTAAAAGAACTTAACTAAAACATTTGCACTATACATTAGTTATATACGTCCTAAAAAGTGCCTTGTGAACTATATGGTGCCAAACGTTTAATTCACATTGCAAAAAGTTCTAACGGGTCTCAAATGATTATTAGAGTCTAATAAGTAAATAATAAAAGTATAACAGTTAACCAATAAAAGGTTTGTCTGTTATCGTTAAAAGAACTTAACTAAGATATTTGCACTATACATTAGGTATATAGGTCCTAAAAAGTGCCTTGTGAACTATATGGTGCCAAATGTTTAATTCACATTGCAAAAAGTTCTAACGGGTCTCAAAATGTTTATTAGAGTCTAATAAGTAAATAATAAAAGTATAACAGTTAACCAATAAAAGGTTTGTCTGTTATCATTAAAAGAACTTAACTAAAACATTTGCACTATACATTAGTTATATAGGTCCTAAAAAGTGCCTTGTGAACTATATGGTGCCAAATGTTTAATTCACATTGCAAAAAGTTCTAACGGGTCTCAAAATGTTTATTAGAGTCTAATAAGTAAATAATAAAAGTATAACAGTTAACCAATAAAAGGTTTGTCTTTTATCGTTAAAAGAACTTAACTAAAACATTTGCACTATACATTAGTTATATAGGTCCTAAAAAGTGCCTTGTGAACTGTATGGTGCCAAATGTTTAGTTCACATTGCAAAAAGTTCTAACGGGTCTTAAAATGTTTATTAGAGTCTAATAAGTAAATAATAAAAGTATGACAGTTAACCAATAAAAGGTTTGTCTGTTATCGTTGAAAGAACTTAACTAAAACATTTGCACTATACATTAGTTATATAGGTCCTAAAAAGTGCCTTGTGAACTATATGGTGCCAAATGTGCAATTCACATTGCAAAAAGTTCTAACGGGTCTCAAAATGTTTATTAGAGTCTAATAAGTAAATAATAAAAGTATAACAGTTAACCAATAAAAGGTTTGTCTGTTATCGTTAAAAGAACTTAACTAAAACATTTGCACTATACATTAGTTATATAGGTCCTAAAAAGTGCCTTGTGAACTGTATGGTGCCAAATGTTTAGTTCACATTGCAAAAAGTTCTAACGGGTCTTAAAATGTTTATTAGAGTCTAATAAGTAAATAATAAAAGTATGACAGTTAACCAATAAAAGGTTTGTCTGTTATCGTTGAAAGAACTTAACTAAAACATTTGCACTATACATTAGTTATATAGGTCCTAAAAAGTGCCTTGTGAACTATATGGTGCCAAATGTGCAATTCACATTGCAAAAAGTTCTAACGGGTCTCAAAATGTTTATTAGAGTCTAATAAGTAAATAATAAAAGTATAACAGTTAACCAATAAAAGGTTTGTCTGTTATCGTTAAAAGAACTTAACTAAAACATTTGCACTATACATTAGTTATATAGGTCCTAAAAAGTGCCTTGTGAACTATATGGTGCCAAATGTTTAGTTCACATTGAAAAAAGTTCTAACGGGTCTCAAAATGTTTATTAGAGTCAAATAAGTAAATAATAAAAGTATAACAGTTAACCAATAAAAGGTTTGTCTGTTATCGTTAAAAGAACTTAACTAAAACATTTGCACTATACATTAGTTATATAGGTCCTAAAAAGTGCCTTGTGAACTATATGGTGCCAAATGTTTAATTCACATTGCAAAAAGTTCTAACGGGTCTCAAAATGTTTATTAGAGTCTAATAAGTAAATAATAAAAGTATGACAGTTAACCAATAAAAGGTTTGTCTGTTATCGTTAGAAGAACTTAACTAAAACATTTGCACTATACATTAGTTATATAGGTCCTAAAAAGTGCCTTGTGAACTATATGGTGCCAAATGTTTAATTCACATTGCAAAAAGTTCTAACGGGTCTCAAAATGTTTATTAGAGTCTAATAAGTAAATAATTAAAGTATAACAGTTAACCAATAAAGCGTTTGTCTGTTATCGTTAAAAGAACTTAACTAAAACATTTGCACTATACATTAGTTATATAGGTCCTAAAAAGTGCCTTGTGAACTATATGGTGCCAAATGTTTAATTCACATTGCAAAAAGTTCTAACGGGTCTCAAAATGTTTATTAGAGTCTAATAAGTAAATAATTAAAGTATAACAGTTAACCAATAAAGCGTTTGTCTGTTATCGTTAAAAGAACTTAACTAAAACATTTGCACTATACATTAGTTATATAGGTCCTAAAAAGTGCCTTGTGAACTATATGGTGCCAAATGTTTAATTCACATTGCAAAAAGTTCTAACGGGTCTCAAATGTTTATTAGAGTCTAATAAGTAAATAATAAAAGTATAACAGTTAACCAATAAAGCGTTTGTCTGTTATCGTTAAAAGAACTTAACTAAGATATTTGCACTATACATTAGTTATATAGGTCCTAAAAAGTGCCTTGTGAACTATATGGTGCCAAATGTTTAATTCACATTGCAAAAAGTTCTAACGGGTCTCAAAATGTTTATTAGAGTCTAATAAGTAAATAATAAAAGTATAATAGATAACCAATAAAAGGTTTGTCTTCTATCGTTAAAAGAACTGAACTAAAACATTTGCACTATACATTAGTTATATAGGTCCTAAAAGTGCCTTGTGGACTATATGGTGCCAAATGTTTAATTCACATTGCAAAAAGTTCTAACGGGTCTCAAAATGTTTATTAGAGTCTAATAAGTAAATAATAAAAGTATAACAGTTAACCAATAAAAGGTTTGTCTGTTATCGTTAAAAGAACTTAACTAAAACTTTTGCACTATACATTAGTTATATAGGTCCTAGAAAGTGCCTTGTGAACTATATGGTGCCAAATGTTTAATTCACATTGCAAAAAGTTCTAACGGGTCTCAAAATGTTTATTAGAGTCTAATAAGTAAATAATTAAAGTATAACAGTTAACCAATAAAGCGTTTGTCTGTTATCGTTAAAAGAACTTAACTAAAACATTTGCACTATACATTAGTTATATACGTCCTAAAAAGTGCCTTGTGAACTATATGGTGCCAAACGTTTAATTCACATTGCAAAAAGTTCTAACGGGTCTCAAATGTTTATTAGAGTCTAATAAGTAAATAATAAAAGTATAACAGTTAACCAATAAAAGGTTTGTCTGTTATCGTTAAAAGAACTTAACTAAGATATTTGCACTATACATTAGGTATATAGGTCCTAAAAAGTGCCTTGTGAACTATATGGTGCCAAATGTTTAATTCACATTGCAAAAAGTTCTAACGGGTCTCAAAATGTTTATTAGAGTCTAATAAGTAAATAATAAAAGTATAACAGTTAACCAATAAAAGGTTTGTCTGTTATCATTAAAAGAACTTAACTAAAACATTTGCACTATACATTAGTTATATAGGTCCTAAAAAGTGCCTTGTGAACTATATGGTGCCAAATGTTTAATTCACATTGCAAAAAGTTCTAACGGGTCTCAAAATGTTTATTAGAGTCTAATAAGTAAATAATAAAAGTATAACAGTTAACCAATAAAAGGTTTGTCTTTTATCGTTAAAAGAACTTAACTAAAACATTTGCACTATACATTAGTTATATAGGTCCTAAAAAGTGCCTTGTGAACTGTATGGTGCCAAATGTTTAGTTCACATTGCAAAAAGTTCTAACGGGTCTTAAAATGTTTATTAGAGTCTAATAAGTAAATAATAAAAGTATGACAGTTAACCAATAAAAGGTTTGTCTGTTATCGTTGAAAGAACTTAACTAAAACATTTGCACTATACATTAGTTATATAGGTCCTAAAAAGTGCCTTGTGAACTATATGGTGCCAAATGTGCAATTCACATTGCAAAAAGTTCTAACGGGTCTCAAAATGTTTATTAGAGTCTAATAAGTAAATAATAAAAGTATAACAGTTAACCAATAAAAGGTTTGTCTGTTATCGTTAAAAGAACTTAACTAAAACATTTGCACTATACATTAGTTATATAGGTCCTAAAAAGTGCCTTGTGAACTGTATGGTGCCAAATGTTTAGTTCACATTGCAAAAAGTTCTAACGGGTCTTAAAATGTTTATTAGAGTCTAATAAGTAAATAATAAAAGTATGACAGTTAACCAATAAAAGGTTTGTCTGTTATCGTTGAAAGAACTTAACTAAAACATTTGCACTATACATTAGTTATATAGGTCCTAAAAAGTGCCTTGTGAACTATATGGTGCCAAATGTGCAATTCACATTGCAAAAAGTTCTAACGGGTCTCAAAATGTTTATTAGAGTCTAATAAGTAAATAATAAAAGTATAACAGTTAACCAATAAAAGGTTTGTCTGTTATCGTTAAAAGAACTTAACTAAAACATTTGCACTATACATTAGTTATATAGGTCCTAAAAAGTGCCTTGTGAACTATATGGTGCCAAATGTTTAGTTCACATTGAAAAAAGTTCTAACGGGTCTCAAAATGTTTATTAGAGTCAAATAAGTAAATAATAAAAGTATAACAGTTAACCAATAAAAGGTTTGTCTGTTATCGTTAAAAGAACTTAACTAAAACATTTGCACTATACATTAGTTATATAGGTCCTAAAAAGTGCCTTGTGAACTATATGGTGCCAAATGTTTAATTCACATTGCAAAAAGTTCTAACGGGTCTCAAAATGTTTATTAGAGTCTAATAAGTAAATAATAAAAGTATGACAGTTAACCAATAAAAGGTTTGTCTGTTATCGTTAGAAGAACTTAACTAAAACATTTGCACTATACATTAGTTATATAGGTCCTAAAAAGTGCCTTGTGAACTATATGGTGCCAAATGTTTAATTCACATTGCAAAAAGTTCTAACGGGTCTCAAAATGTTTATTAGAGTCTAATAAGTAAATAATTAAAGTATAACAGTTAACCAATAAAGCGTTTGTCTGTTATCGTTAAAAGAACTTAACTAAAACATTTGCACTATACATTAGTTATATAGGTCCTAAAAAGTGCCTTGTGAACTATATGGTGCCAAATGTTTAATTCACATTGCAAAAAGTTCTAACGGGTCTCAAAATGTTTATTAGAGTCTAATAAGTAAATAATTAAAGTATAACAGTTAACCAATAAAGCGTTTGTCTGTTATCGTTAAAAGAACTTAACTAAAACATTTGCACTATACATTAGTTATATAGGTCCTAAAAAGTGCCTTGTGAACTATATGGTGCCAAATGTTTAATTCACATTGCAAAAAGTTCTAACGGGTCTCAAATGTTTATTAGAGTCTAATAAGTAAATAATAAAAGTATAACAGTTAACCAATAAAGCGTTTGTCTGTTATCGTTAAAAGAACTTAACTAAGATATTTGCACTATACATTAGTTATATAGGTCCTAAAAAGTGCCTTGTGAACTATATGGTGCCAAATGTTTAATTCACATTGCAAAAAGTTCTAACGGGTCTCAAAATGTTTATTAGAGTCTAATAAGTAAATAATAAAAGTATAACAGTTAACCAATAAAAGGTTTGTCTGTTATCGTTAAAAGAACTTAACTAAAAAATTTGCACTATACATTAGTTATATAGGTCCTAAAAAGTGCCTTGTGAACTATATGGTGCCAAATGTGCAATTCACATTGCAAAAAGTTCTAACGGGTCTCAAAATGTTTATTAGAGTCTAATAAGTAAATAATAAAAGTATAACAGTTAACCAATAAAAGGTTTGTCTGTTATCGTTAAAAGAACTTAACTAAAACTTTTGCACTATACATTAGTTATATAGGTCCTAAAAAGTGCCTTGTGAACTATATGGTGCCAAATGTTTAATTCACATTGCAAAAAGTTCTAACGGGTCTCAAAATGTTTATTAGAGTCTAATAAGTAAATAATTAAAGTATAACAGTTAACCAATAAAGCGTTTGTCTGTTATCGTTAAAAGAACTTAACTAAAACATTTGCACTATACATTAGTTATATAGGTCCTAAAAAGTGCCTTGTGAACTATATGGTGCCAAATGTTTAATTCACATTGCAAAAAGTTCTAACGGGTCTCAAATGTTTATTAGAGTCTAATAAGTAAATAATAAAAGTATGACAGTTAACCAATAAAGCGTTTGTCTGTTATCGTTAAAAGAACTTAACTAAGATATTTGCACTATACATTAGTTATATAGGTCCTAAAAAGTGCCTTATGAACTGTATGGTGCCAAATGTTTAATTCACATTGCAAAAAGTTCTAACGGGTCTCAAAATGTTTATTAGAGTCTAATAAGTAAATAATAAAAGTATAACAGTTAACCAATAAAATGTTTGTCTTTTATAGTTAAAAGAACTTAACTAAAACATTTGCACTATACATTAGTTATATAGGTCCTAAAAAGTGCCTTGTGAACTATATGGTGCCAAATGTTTAATTCACATTACAAAAAGTTCTAACGGGTCTCAAAATGTTTATTAGAGTCTAATAAGTAAATAATAAAAGTATAATAGATAACCAATAAAAGGTTTGTCTTTTATCGTTAAAAGAACTGAACTAAAACATTTGCACTATACATTAGTTATATAGGTCCTAAAAGTGCCTTGTGGACTATATGGTGCCAAATGTTTAATTCACATTGCAAAAAGTTCTAACGGGTCTCAAAATGTTTATTAGAGTCTAATAAGTAAATAATAAAAGTATAACAGTTAACCAATAAAATGTTTGTCTTTTATAGTTAAAAGAACTTAACTAAAACATTTGCACTATACATTAGTTATATAGGTCCTAAAAAGTGCCTTGTGAACTATATGGTGCCAAATGTTTAATTCACATTACAAAAAGTTCTAACGGGTCTCAAAATGTTTATTAGAGTCTAATAAGTAAATAATAAAAGTATAATAGATAACCAATAAAAGGTTTGTCTTCTATCGTTAAAAGAACTGAACTAAAACATTTGCACTATACATTAGTTATATAGGTCCTAAAAAGTGCCTTGTGAACTATATGGTGCCAAATGTTTAATTCACATTGCAAAAAGTTCTAACGGGTCTCAAAATGTTTATTAGAGTCTAATAAGTAAATAATAAAAGTATAACAGTTAACCAATAAAAGGTTTGTCTGTTATCGTTAAAGGAACTTAACTAAAACATTTGCACTATACATTAGTTATATAGGTCCTAAAAAGTGCCTTGTGAACTATATGGTGCCAAATGTGCAATTCACATTGCAAAAAGTTCTAACGGGTCTCAAAATGTTTATTAGAGTCTAATAAGTAAATAATAAAAGTATAACAGTTAACCAATAAAAGGTTTGTCTGTTATCGTTAAAAGAACTTAACCAAAACATTTGCACTATACATTAGTTATATAGGTCCTAAAAAGTGCCTTGTGAACTATATGGTGCCAAATGTTTAATTCACATTGCAAAAAGTTCTAACGGGTCTCAAAATGTTTATTAGAGTCTAATAAGTAAATAATAAAAGTATAATAGATAACCAATAAAAGGTTTGTCTTCTATCGTTAAAAGAACTGAACTAAAACATTTGCACTATACATTAGTTATATAGGTCCTAAAAGTGCCTTGTGGACTATATGGTGCCAAATGTTTAATTCACATTGCAAAAAGTTCTAACGGGTCTCAAAATGTTTATTAGAGTCTAATAAGTAAATAATAAAAGTATAACAGTTAACCAATAAAAGGTTTGTCTGTTATCGTTAAAAGAACTTAACTAAAACTTTTGCACTATACATTAGTTATATAGGTCCTAGAAAGTGCCTTGTGAACTATATGGTGCCAAATGTTTAATTCACATTGCAAAAAGTTCTAACGGGTCTCAAAATGTTTATTAGAGTCTAATAAGTAAATAATTAAAGTATAACAGTTAACCAATAAAGCGTTTGTCTGTTATCGTTAAAAGAACTTAACTAAAACATTTGCACTATACATTAGTTATATACGTCCTAAAAAGTGCCTTGTGAACTATATGGTGCCAAACGTTTAATTCACATTGCAAAAAGTTCTAACGGGTCTCAAATGTTTATTAGAGTCTAATAAGTAAATAATAAAAGTATAACAGTTAACCAATAAAAGGTTTGTCTGTTATCGTTAAAAGAACTTAACTAAGATATTTGCACTATACATTAGGTATATAGGTCCTAAAAAGTGCCTTGTGAACTATATGGTGCCAAATGTTTAATTCACATTGCAAAAAGTTCTAACGGGTCTCAAAATGTTTATTAGAGTCTAATAAGTAAATAATAAAAGTATAACAGTTAACCAATAAAAGGTTTGTCTGTTATCATTAAAAGAACTTAACTAAAACATTTGCACTATACATTAGTTATATAGGTCCTAAAAAGTGCCTTGTGAACTATATGGTGCCAAATGTTTAATTCACATTGCAAAAAGTTCTAACGGGTCTCAAAATGTTTATTAGAGTCTAATAAGTAAATAATAAAAGTATAACAGTTAACCAATAAAAGGTTTGTCTTTTATCGTTAAAAGAACTTAACTAAAACATTTGCACTATACATTAGTTATATAGGTCCTAAAAAGTGCCTTGTGAACTGTATGGTGCCAAATGTTTAGTTCACATTGCAAAAAGTTCTAACGGGTCTTAAAATGTTTATTAGAGTCTAATAAGTAAATAATAAAAGTATGACAGTTAACCAATAAAAGGTTTGTCTGTTATCGTTGAAAGAACTTAACTAAAACATTTGCACTATACATTAGTTATATAGGTCCTAAAAAGTGCCTTGTGAACTATATGGTGCCAAATGTGCAATTCACATTGCAAAAAGTTCTAACGGGTCTCAAAATGTTTATTAGAGTCTAATAAGTAAATAATAAAAGTATAACAGTTAACCAATAAAAGGTTTGTCTGTTATCGTTAAAAGAACTTAACTAAAACATTTGCACTATACATTAGTTATATAGGTCCTAAAAAGTGCCTTGTGAACTGTATGGTGCCAAATGTTTAGTTCACATTGCAAAAAGTTCTAACGGGTCTTAAAATGTTTATTAGAGTCTAATAAGTAAATAATAAAAGTATGACAGTTAACCAATAAAAGGTTTGTCTGTTATCGTTGAAAGAACTTAACTAAAACATTTGCACTATACATTAGTTATATAGGTCCTAAAAAGTGCCTTGTGAACTATATGGTGCCAAATGTGCAATTCACATTGCAAAAAGTTCTAACGGGTCTCAAAATGTTTATTAGAGTCTAATAAGTAAATAATAAAAGTATAACAGTTAACCAATAAAAGGTTTGTCTGTTATCGTTAAAAGAACTTAACTAAAACATTTGCACTATACATTAGTTATATAGGTCCTAAAAAGTGCCTTGTGAACTATATGGTGCCAAATGTTTAGTTCACATTGAAAAAAGTTCTAACGGGTCTCAAAATGTTTATTAGAGTCAAATAAGTAAATAATAAAAGTATAACAGTTAACCAATAAAAGGTTTGTCTGTTATCGTTAAAAGAACTTAACTAAAACATTTGCACTATACATTAGTTATATAGGTCCTAAAAAGTGCCTTGTGAACTATATGGTGCCAAATGTTTAATTCACATTGCAAAAAGTTCTAACGGGTCTCAAAATGTTTATTAGAGTCTAATAAGTAAATAATAAAAGTATGACAGTTAACCAATAAAAGGTTTGTCTGTTATCGTTAGAAGAACTTAACTAAAACATTTGCACTATACATTAGTTATATAGGTCCTAAAAAGTGCCTTGTGAACTATATGGTGCCAAATGTTTAATTCACATTGCAAAAAGTTCTAACGGGTCTCAAAATGTTTATTAGAGTCTAATAAGTAAATAATTAAAGTATAACAGTTAACCAATAAAGCGTTTGTCTGTTATCGTTAAAAGAACTTAACTAAAACATTTGCACTATACATTAGTTATATAGGTCCTAAAAAGTGCCTTGTGAACTATATGGTGCCAAATGTTTAATTCACATTGCAAAAAGTTCTAACGGGTCTCAAAATGTTTATTAGAGTCTAATAAGTAAATAATTAAAGTATAACAGTTAACCAATAAAGCGTTTGTCTGTTATCGTTAAAAGAACTTAACTAAAACATTTGCACTATACATTAGTTATATAGGTCCTAAAAAGTGCCTTGTGAACTATATGGTGCCAAATGTTTAATTCACATTGCAAAAAGTTCTAACGGGTCTCAAATGTTTATTAGAGTCTAATAAGTAAATAATAAAAGTATAACAGTTAACCAATAAAGCGTTTGTCTGTTATCGTTAAAAGAACTTAACTAAGATATTTGCACTATACATTAGTTATATAGGTCCTAAAAAGTGCCTTGTGAACTATATGGTGCCAAATGTTTAATTCACATTGCAAAAAGTTCTAACGGGTCTCAAAATGTTTATTAGAGTCTAATAAGTAAATAATAAAAGTATAACAGTTAACCAATAAAAGGTTTGTCTGTTATCGTTAAAAGAACTTAACTAAAAAATTTGCACTATACATTAGTTATATAGGTCCTAAAAAGTGCCTTGTGAACTATATGGTGCCAAATGTGCAATTCACATTGCAAAAAGTTCTAACGGGTCTCAAAATGTTTATTAGAGTCTAATAAGTAAATAATAAAAGTATAACAGTTAACCAATAAAAGGTTTGTCTGTTATCGTTAAAAGAACTTAACTAAAACTTTTGCACTATACATTAGTTATATAGGTCCTAAAAAGTGCCTTGTGAACTATATGGTGCCAAATGTTTAATTCACATTGCAAAAAGTTCTAACGGGTCTCAAAATGTTTATTAGAGTCTAATAAGTAAATAATTAAAGTATAACAGTTAACCAATAAAGCGTTTGTCTGTTATCGTTAAAAGAACTTAACTAAAACATTTGCACTATACATTAGTTATATAGGTCCTAAAAAGTGCCTTGTGAACTATATGGTGCCAAATGTTTAATTCACATTGCAAAAAGTTCTAACGGGTCTCAAATGTTTATTAGAGTCTAATAAGTAAATAATAAAAGTATGACAGTTAACCAATAAAGCGTTTGTCTGTTATCGTTAAAAGAACTTAACTAAGATATTTGCACTATACATTAGTTATATAGGTCCTAAAAAGTGCCTTGTGAACTGTATGGTGCCAAATGTTTAATTCACATTGCAAAAAGTTCTAACGGGTCTCAAAATGTTTATTAGAGTCTAATAAGTAAATAATAAAAGTATAACAGTTAACCAATAAAATGTTTGTCTTTTATAGTTAAAAGAACTTAACTAAAACATTTGCACTATACATTAGTTATATAGGTCCTAAAAAGTGCCTTGTGAACTATATGGTGCCAAATGTTTAATTCACATTACAAAAAGTTCTAACGGGTCTCAAAATGTTTATTAGAGTCTAATAAGTAAATAATAAAAGTATAATAGATAACCAATAAAAGGTTTGTCTTTTATCGTTAAAAGAACTGAACTAAAACATTTGCACTATACATTAGTTATATAGGTCCTAAAAGTGCCTTGTGGACTATATGGTGCCAAATGTTTAATTCACATTGCAAAAAGTTCTAACGGGTCTCAAAATGTTTATTAGAGTCTAATAAGTAAATAATAAAAGTATAACAGTTAACCAATAAAAGGTTTGTCTGTTATCGTTAAAAGAACTTAACTAAAACATTTGCACTATACATTAGTTATATAGGTCCTAAAAAGTGCCTTGTGAACTATATGGTGCCAAATGTTTAATTCACATTGCAAAAAGTTCTAACGGGTTTCAAAATGTTTATTAGAGTCTAATAAGTAAATAATAAAAGTATGACAGTTAACCAATAAAAGGTTTGTCTGTTATCGTTAGAAGAACTTAACTAAAACATTTGCACTATACATTAGTTATATAGGTCCTAAAAAGTGCCTTGTGAACTATATGGTGCCAAATGTTTAATTCACATTGCAAAAAGTTCTAACGGGTCTCAAAATGTTTATTAGAGTCTAATAAGTAAATAATTAAAGTATAACAGTTAACCAATAAAGCGTTTGTCTGTTATCGTTAAAAGAACTTAACTAAAACATTTGCACTATACATTAGTTATATAGGTCCTAAAAAGTGCCTTGTGAACTATATGGTGCCAAATGTTTAATTCACATTGCAAAAAGTTCTAACGGGTCTCAAAATGTTTATTAGAGTCTAATAAGTAAATAATAAAAGTATAACAGTTAACCAATAAAGCGTTTGACTGTTATCGTTAAAAGAACTTAACTAAGATATTTGCACTATACATTAGTTATATAGGTCCTAAAAAGTGCCTTGTGAACTATATGGTGCCAAATGTTTAATTCACATTGCAAAAAGTTCTAACGGGTCTCAAAATGTTTATTAGAGTCTAATAAGTAAATAATAAAAGTATAACAGTTAACCAATAAAATGTTTGTCTTTTATAGTTAAAAGAACTTAACTAAAACATTTGCACTATACATTAGTTATATAGGTCCTAAAAAGTGCCTTGTGAACTATATGGTGCCAAATGTTTAATTCACATTACAAAAAGTTCTAACGGGTCTCAAAATGTTTATTAGAGTCTAATAAGTAAATAATAAAAGTATAATAGATAACCAATAAAAGGTTTGTCTTCTATCGTTAAAAGAACTGAACTAAAACATTTGCACTATACATTAGTTATATAGGTCCTAAAAGTGCCTTGTGGACTATATGGTGCCAAATGTTTAATTCACATTGCAAAAAGTTCTAACGGGTCTCAAAATGTTTATTAGAGTCTAATAAGTAAATAATAAAAGTATAACAGTTAACCAATAAAAGGTTTGTCTGTTATCGTTAAAAGAACTTAACTAAAACTTTTGCACTATACATTAGTTATATAGGTCCTAGAAAGTGCCTTGTGAACTATATGGTGCCAAATGTTTAATTCACATTGCAAAAAGTTCTAACGGGTCTCAAAATGTTTATTAGAGTCTAATAAGTAAATAATTAAAGTATAACAGTTAACCAATAAAGCGTTTGTCTGTTATCGTTAAAAGAACTTAACTAAAACATTTGCACTATACATTAGTTATATAGGTCCTAAAAAGTGCCTTGTGAACTATATGGTGCCAAACGTTTAATTCACATTGCAAAAAGTTCTAACGGGTCTCAAATGTTTATTAGAGTCTAATAAGTAAATAATAAAAGTATAACAGTTAACCAATAAAAGGTTTGTCTGTTATCGTTAAAAGAACTTAACTAAGATATTTGCACTATACATTAGGTATATAGGTCCTAAAAAGTGCCTTGTGAACTATATGGTGCCAAATGTTTAATTCACATTGCAAAAAGTTCTAACGGGTCTCAAAATGTTTATTAGAGTCTAATAAGTAAATAATAAAAGTATAACAGTTAACCAATAAAAGGTTTGTCTGTTATCATTAAAAGAACTTAACTAAAACATTTGCACTATACATTAGTTATATAGGTCCTAAAAAGTGCCTTGTGAACTATATGGTGCCAAATGTTTAATTCACATTGCAAAAAGTTCTAACGGGTCTCAAAATGTTTATTAGAGTCTAATAAGTAAATAATAAAAGTATAACAGTTAACCAATAAAAGGTTTGTCTGTTATCGTTAAAAGAACTTAACTAAAAAATTTGCACTATACATTAGTTATATAGGTCCTAAAAAGTGCCTTGTGAACTATATGGTGCCAAATGTGCAATTCACATTGCAAAAATTTCTAACGGGTCTCAAAATGTTTATTAGAGTCTAATAAGTAAATAATAAAAGTATAACAGTTAACCAATAAAAGGTTTGTCTGTTATCGTTAAAAGAACTTAACTAAAACATTTGCACTATACATTAGTTATATAGGTCCTAAAAAGTGCCTTGTGAACTATATGGTGCCAAATGTTTAATTCACATTGCAAAAAGTTCTAACGGGTCTCAAAATGTTTATTAGAGTCTAATAAGTAAATAATAAAAGTATAACAGTTAACCAATAAAAGGTTTGGCTGTTATCGTTAAAAGAACTTAACTAAAACATTTGCACTATACATTAGTTATATAGGTCCTAAAAAGTGCCTTGTGAACTATATGGTGCCAAATGTTTAATTCACATTGCAAAAAGTTCTAACGGGTCTCAAAATGTTTATTAGAGTCTAATAAGTAAATAATTAAAGTATAACAGTTAACCAATAAAAGGTTTGTCTGTTATCGTTAAAAGAACTTAACTAAAACTTTTGCACTATACATTAGTTATATAGGTCCTAAAAAGTGCCTTGTGAACTATATGGTGCCAAATGTTTAATTCACATTGCAAAAAGTTCTAACGGGTCTCAAAATGTTTATTAGAGTTTAATAAGTAAATAATTAAAGTATAACAGTTAACCAATAAAGCGTTTGTCTGTTATCGTTAAAAGAACTTAACTAAAACATTTGCACTATACATTAGTTATATAGGTCCTAAAAAGTGCCTTGTGAACTATATGGTGCCAAATGTTTAATTCACATTGCAAAAAGTTCTAACGGGTCTCAAAATGTTTATTAGAGTCTAATAAGTAAATAATTAAAGTATAACAGTTAACCAATAAAGCGTTTGTCTGTTATCGTTAAAAGAACTTAACTAAAACTTTTGCACTATACATTAGTTATATAGGTCCTAAAAAGTGCCTTGTGAACTATATGGTGCCAAATGTTTAATTCACATTGCAAAAAGTTCTAACGGGTCTCAAATGTTTATTAGAGTCTAATAAGTAAATAATAAAAGTATAACAGTTAACCAATAAAGCGTTTGTCTGTTCTCGTTAAAAGAACTTAACTAAGATATTTGCACTATACATTAGTTATATAGGTCCTAAAAAGTGCCTTGTGAACTATATGGTGCCAAATGTTTAATTCACATTGCAAAAAGTTCTAACGGGTCTCAAAATGTTTATTAGAGTCTAATAAGTAAATAATAAAAGTATAACAGTTAACCAATAAAATGTTTGTCTTTTATAGTTAAAAGAACTTAACTAAAACATTTGCACTATACATTAGTTATATAGGTCCTAAAAAGTGCCTTGTGAACTATATGGTGCCAAATGTTTAATTCACATTACAAAAAGTTCTAACGGGTCTCAAAATGTTTATTAGAGTCTAATAAGTAAATAATAAAAGTATAATAGATAACCAATAAAAGGTTTGTCTTCTATCGTTAAAAGAACTGAACTAAAACATTTGCACTATACATTAGTTATATAGGTCCTAAAAAGTGCCTTGTGAACTATATGGTGCCAAATGTTTAATTCACATTGCAAAAAGTTCTAACGGGTCTCAAAATGTTTATTAGAGTCTAATAAGTAAATAATAAAAGTATAACAGTTAACCAATAAAAGGTTTGTCTGTTATCGTTAAAGGAACTTAACTAAAACATTTGCACTATACATTAGTTATATAGGTCCTAAAAAGTGCCTTGTGAACTATATGGTGCCAAATGTTTAATTCACATTGCAAAAAGTTCTAACGGGTCTCAAAATGTTTATTAGAGTCTAATAAGTAAATAATAAAAGTATAACAGTTAACCAATAAAAGGTTTGTCTGTTATCGTTAAAAGAACTTAACCAAAACATTTGCACTATACATTAGTTATATAGGTCCTAAAAAGTGCCTTGTGAACTATATGGTGCCAAATGTTTAATTCACATTGCAAAAAGTTCTAACGGGTCTCAAAATGTTTATTAGAGTCTAATAAGTAAATAAAAAAAGTATAATAGATAACCAATAAAAGGTTTGTCTTCTATCGTTAAAAGAACTGAACTAAAACATTTGCACTATACATTAGTTATATAGGTCCTAAAAGTGCCTTGTGGACTATATGGTGCCAAATGTTTAATTCACATTGCAAAAAGTTCTAACGGGTCTCAAAATGTTTATTAGAGTCTAATAAGTAAATAATAAAAGTATAACAGTTAACCAATAAAAGGTTTGTCTGTTATCGTTAAAAGAACTTAACTAAAACTTTTGCACTATACATTAGTTATATAGGTCCTAAAAAGTGCCTTGTGAACTATATGGTGCCAAATGTTTAATTCACATTGCAAAAAGTTATAACGGGTCTCAAAATGTTTATTAGAGTCTAATAAGTAAATAATAAAAGTATAACAGTTAACCAATAAAAGGTTTGTCTGTTATCGTTAAAAGAACTTAACTAAAAAATTTGCACTATACATTAGTTATATAGGTCCTAAAAAGTGCCTTGTGAACTATATGGTGCCAAATGTGCAATTCACATTGCAAAAATTTCTAACGGGTCTCAAAATGTTTATTAGAGTCTAATAAGTAAATAATAAAAGTATAACAGTTAACCAAGAAAATATTTGTCTGTTATCGTTAAAAGAACTTAACTAAAACATTTGCACTATACATTAGTTATATAGGTCCTAAAAAGTGCCTTGTGAACTATATGGTGCCAAATGTTTAATTCACATTGCAAAAAGTTCTAACGGGTCTCAAAATGTTTATTAGAGTCTAATAAGTAAATAATAAAAGTATAACAGTTAACCAATAAAAGGTTTGGCTGTTATCGTTAAAAGAACTTAACTAAAACATTTGCACTATACATTAGTTATATAGGTCCTAAAAAGTGCCTTGTGAACTATATGGTGCCAAATGTTTAATTCACATTGCAAAAAGTTCTAACGGGTCTCAAAATGTTTATTAGAGTCTAATAAGTAAATAATTAAAGTATAACAGTTAACCAATAAAAGGTTTGTCTGTTATCGTTAAAAGAACTTAACTAAAACTTTTGCACTATACATTAGTTATATAGGTCCTAAAAAGTGCCTTGTGAACTATATGGTGCCAAATGTTTAATTCACATTGCAAAAAGTTCTAACGGGTCTCAAAATGTTTATTAGAGTCTAATAAGTAAATAATTAAAGTATAACAGTTAACCAATAAAGCGTTTGTCTGTTATCGTTAAAAGAACTTAACTAAAACATTTGCACTATACATTAGTTATATAGGTCCTAAAAAGTGCCTTGTGAACTATATGGTGCCAAATGTTTAATTCACATTGCAAAAAGTTCTAACGGGTCTCAAATGTTAATTAGAGTCTAATAAGTAAATAATAAAAGTATAACAGTTAACCAATAAAGCGTTTGTCTGTTATCGTTAAAAGAACTTAACTAAGATATTTGCACTATACATTAGTTATGTAGGTCCTAAAAAGTGCCTTGTGAACTATATGGTGCCAAATGTTTAATTCACATTGCAAAAAGTTCTAACGGGTCTCAAAATGTTTATTAGAGTCTAATAAGTAAATAATAAAAGTATAACAGTTAACCAATAAAATGTTTGTCTTTTATAGTTAAAAGAACTTAACTAAAACATTTGCACTATACATTAGTTATATAGGTCCTAAAAAGTGCCTTGTGAACTATATGGTGCCAAATGTTTAATTCACATTACAAAAAGTTCTAACGGGTCTCAAAATGTTTATTAGAGTCTAATAAGTAAATAATAAAAGTATAATAGATAACCAATAAAAGGTTTGTCTTCTATCGTTAAAAGAACTGAACTAAAACATTTGCACTATACATTAGTTATATAGGTCCTAAAAAGTGCCTTGTGAACTATATGGTGCCAAATGTTTAATTCACATTGCAAAAAGTTCTAACGGGTCTCAAAATGTTTATTAGAGTCTAATAAGTAAATAATAAAAGTATAACAGTTAACCAATAAAAGGTTTGTCTGTTATCGTTAAAGGAACTTAACTAAAACATTTGCACTATACATTAGTTATATAGGTCCTAAAAAGTGCCTTGTGAACTATATGGTGCCAAATGTGCAATTCACATTGCAAAAAGTTCTAACGGGTCTCAAAATGTTTATTAGAGTCTAATAAGTAAATAATAAAAGTATAACAGTTAACCAATAAAAGGTTTGTCTGTTATCGTTAAAAGAACTTAACCAAAACATTTGCACTATACATTAGTTATATAGGTCCTAAAAAGTGCCTTGTGAACTATATGGTGCCAAATGTTTAATTCACATTGCAAAAAGTTCTAACGGGTCTCAAAATGTTTATTAGAGTCTAATAAGTAAATAAAAAAAGTATAATAGATAACCAATAAAAGGTTTGTCTTCTATCGTTAAAAGAACTGAACTAAAACATTTGCACTATACATTAGTTATATAGGTCCTAAAAGTGCCTTGTGGACTATATGGTGCCAAATGTTTAATTCACATTGCAAAAAGTTCTAACGGGTCTCAAAATGTTTATTAGAGTCTAATAAGTAAATAATAAAAGTATAACAGTTAACCAATAAAAGGTTTGTCTGTTATCGTTAAAAGAACTTAACTAAAACTTTTGCACTATACATTAGTTATATAGGTCCTAGAAAGTGCCTTGTGAACTATATGGTGCCAAATGTTTAATTCACATTGCAAAAAGTTCTAACGGGTCTCAAAATGTTTATTAGAGTCTAATAAGTAAATAATTAAAGTATAACAGTTAACCAATAAAGCGTTTGTCTGTTATCGTTAAAAGAACTTAACTAAAACATTTGCACTATACATTAGTTATATAGGTCCTAAAAAGTGCCTTGTGAACTATATGGTGCCAAACGTTTAATTCACATTGCAAAAAGTTCTAACGGGTCTCAAATGTTTATTAGAGTCTAATAAGTAAATAATAAAAGTATAACAGTTAACCAATAAAAGGTTTGTCTGTTATCGTTAAAAGAACTTAACTAAGATATTTGCACTATACATTAGGTATATAGGTCCTAAAAAGTGCCTTGTGAACTATATGGTGCCAAATGTTTAATTCACATTGCAAAAAGTTCTAACGGGTCTCAAAATGTTTATTAGAGTCTAATAAGTAAATAATAAAAGTATAACAGTTAACCAATAAAAGGTTTGTCTGTTATCATTAAAAGAACTTAACTAAAACATTTGCACTATACATTAGTTATATAGGTCCTAAAAAGTGCCTTGTGAACTATATGGTGCCAAATGTTTAATTCACATTGCAAAAAGTTCTAACGGGTCTCAAAATGTTTATTAGAGTCTAATAAGTAAATAATAAAAGTATAACAGTTAACCAATAAAAGGTTTGTCTGTTATCGTTAAAAGAACTTAACTAAAACATTTGCACTATACATTAGTTATATAGGTCCTAAAAAGTGCCTTGTGAACTGTATGGTGCCAAATGTTTAGTTCACATTGCAAAAAGTTCTAACGGGTCTTAAAATGTTTATTAGAGTCTAATAAGTAAATAATAAAAGTATGACAGTTAACCAATAAAAGGTTTGTCTGTTATCGTTGAAAGAACTTAACTAAAACATTTGCACTATACATTAGTTATATAGGTCCTAAAAAGTGCCTTGTGAACTATATGGTGCCAAATGTGCAATTCACATTGCAAAAAGTTCTAACGGGTCTCAAAATGTTTATTAGAGTCTAATAAGTAAATAATAAAAGTATAACAGTTAACCAATAAAAGGTTTGTCTGTTATCGTTAAAAGAACTTAACTAAAACATTTGCACTATACATTAGTTATATAGGTCCTAAAAAGTGCCTTGTGAACTGTATGGTGCCAAATGTTTAGTTCACATTGCAAAAAGTTCTAACGGGTCTTAAAATGTTTATTAGAGTCTAATAAGTAAATAATAAAAGTATGACAGTTAACCAATAAAAGGTTTGTCTGTTATCGTTGAAAGAACTTAACTAAAACATTTGCACTATACATTAGTTATATAGGTCCTAAAAAGTGCCTTGTGAACTATATGGTGCCAAATGTGCAATTCACATTGCAAAAAGTTCTAACGGGTCTCAAAATGTTTATTAGAGTCTAATAAGTAAATAATAAAAGTATAACAGTTAACCAATAAAAGGTTTGTCTGTTATCGTTAAAAGAACTTAACTAAAACATTTGCACTATACATTAGTTATATAGGTCCTAAAAAGTGCCTTGTGAACTATATGGTGCCAAATGTTTAGTTCACATTGAAAAAAGTTCTAACGGGTCTCAAAATGTTTATTAGAGTCAAATAAGTAAATAATAAAAGTATAACAGTTAACCAATAAAAGGTTTGTCTGTTATCGTTAAAAGAACTTAACTAAAACATTTGCACTATACATTAGTTATATAGGTCCTAAAAAGTGCCTTGTGAACTATATGGTGCCAAATGTTTAATTCACATTGCAAAAAGTTCTAACGGGTCTCAAAATGTTTATTAGAGTCTAATAAGTAAATAATAAAAGTATGACAGTTAACCAATAAAAGGTTTGTCTGTTATCGTTAGAAGAACTTAACTAAAACATTTGCACTATACATTAGTTATATAGGTCCTAAAAAGTGCCTTGTGAACTATATGGTGCCAAATGTTTAATTCACATTGCAAAAAGTTCTAACGGGTCTCAAAATGTTTATTAGAGTCTAATAAGTAAATAATTAAAGTATAACAGTTAACCAATAAAGCGTTTGTCTGTTATCGTTAAAAGAACTTAACTAAAACATTTGCACTATACATTAGTTATATAGGTCCTAAAAAGTGCCTTGTGAACTATATGGTGCCAAATGTTTAATTCACATTGCAAAAAGTTCTAACGGGTCTCAAAATGTTTATTAGAGTCTAATAAGTAAATAATAAAAGTATAACAGTTAACCAATAAAGCGTTTGTCTGTTATCGTTAAAAGAACTTAACTAAGATATTTGCACTATACATTAGTTATATAGGTCCTAAAAAGTGCCTTGTGAACTATATGGTGCCAAATGTTTAATTCACATTGCAAAAAGTTCTAACGGGTCTCAAAATGTTTATTAGAGTCTAATAAGTAAATAATAAAAGTATAACAGTTAACCAATAAAATGTTTTTTTTTTATAGTTAAAAGAACTTAACTAAAACATTTGCACTATACATTAGTTATATAGGTCCTAAAAAGTGCCTTGTGAACTATATGGTGCCAAATGTTTAATTCACATTACAAAAAGTTCTAACGGGTCTCAAATGTTTATTAGAGTCTAATAAGTAAATAATAAAAGTATAACAGTTAACCAATAAAAGGTTTGTCTGTTATCGTTAAAAGAACTTAACTAAGATATTTGCACTATACATTAGGTATATAGGTCCTAAAAAGTGCCTTGTGAACTATATGGTGCCAAATGTTTAATTCACATTGCAAAAAGTTCTAACGGGTCTCAAAATGTTTATTAGAGTCTAATAAGTAAATAATAAAAGTATAACAGTTAACCAATAAAAGGTTTGTCTGTTATCGTTAAAAGAACTTAACTAAAACATTTGCACTATACATTAGTTATATAGGTCCTAAAAAGTGCCTTGTGAACTATATGGTGCCAAATGTTTAATTCACATTGCAAAAAGTTCTAACGGGTCTCAAAATGTTTATTAGAGTCTAATAAGTAAATAATAAAAGTATAACAGTTAACCAATAAAAGGTTTGTCTGTTATCGTTAAAAGAACTTAACTAAAAAATTTGCACTATACATTAGTTATATAGGTCCTAAAAAGTGCCTTGTGAACTATATGGTGCCAAATGTGCAATTCACATTGCAAAAAGTTCTAACGGGTCTCAAAATGTTTATTAGAGTCTAATAAGTAAATAATAAAAGTATAACAGTTAACCAAGAAAATATTTGTCTGTTATCGTTAAAAGAACTTAACTAAAACATTTGCACTATACATTAGTTATATAGGTCCTAAAAAGTGCCTTGTGAACTATATGGTGCCAAATGTTTAATTCACATTGCAAAAAGTTCTAACGGGTCTCAAAATGTTTATTAGAGTCTAATAAGTAAATAATAAAAGTATAACAGTTAACCAATAAAAGGTTTGTATGTTATCGTTAAAAGAACTTAACTAAAACATTTGCACTATACATTAGTTATATAGGTCCTAAAAAGTGCCTTGTGAACTATATGGTGCCAAATGTTTAATTCACATTGCAAAAAGTTCTAACGGGTCTCAAAATGTTTATTAGAGTCTAATAAGTAAATAATTAAAGTATAACAGTTAACCAATAAAAGGTTTGTCTGTTATCGTTAAAAGAACTTAACTAAAACTTTTTCACTATACATTAGTTATATAGGTCCTAAAAAGTGCCTTGTGAACTATATGGTGCCAAATGTTTAATTCACATTGCAAAAAGTTCTAACGGGTCTCAAAATGTTTATTAGAGTCTAATAAGTAAATAATTAAAGTATAACAGTTAACCAATAAAGCGTTTGTCTGTTATCGTTAAAAGAACTTAACTAAAACATTTGCACTATACATTAGTTATATAGGTCCTAAAAAGTGCCTTGTGAACTATATGGTGCCAAATGTTTAATTCACATTGCAAAAAGTTCTAACGGGTCTCAAATGTTTATTAGAGTCTAATAAGTAAATAATAAAAGTATAACAGTTAACCAATAAAGCGTTTGTCTGTTATCGTTAAAAGAACTTAACTAAGATATTTGCACTATACATTAGTTATATAGGTCCTAAAAAGTGCCTTGTGAACTATATGGTGCCAAATGTTTAATTCACATTGCAAAAAGTTATAACGGGTCTCAAAATGTTTATTAGAGTCTAATAAGTAAATAATAAAAGTATAACAGTTAACCAATAAAAGGTTTGTCTTTTATAGTTAAAAGAACTTAACTAAAACATTTGCACTATACATTAGTTATATAGGTCCTAAAAAGTGCCTTGTGAACTATATGGTGCCAAATGTTTAATTCACATTACAAAAAGTTCTAACGGGTCTCAAAATGTTTATTAGAGTCTAATAAGTAAATAATAAAAGTATAATAGATAACCAATAAAAGGTTTGTCTTCTATCGTTAAAAGAACTGAACTAAAACATTTGCACTATACATTAGTTATATAGGTCCTAAAAGTGCCTTGTGGACTATATGGTGCCAAATGTTTAATTCACATTGCAAAAAGTTCTAACGGGTCTCAAAATGTTTATTAGAGTCTAATAAGTAAATAATAAAAGTATAACAGTTAACCAATAAAAGGTTTGTCTGTTATCGTTAAAGGAACTTAACTAAAACATTTGCACTATACATTAGTTATATAGGTCCTAAAAAGTGCCTTGTGAACTATATGGTGCCAAATGTTTAATTCACATTGCAAAAAGTTCTAACGGGTCTCAAAATGTTTATTAGAGTCTAATAAGTAAATAATAAAAGTATAACAGTTAACCAATAAAAGGTTTGTCTGTTATCGTTAAAAGAACTTAACCAAAACATTTGCACTATACATTAGTTATATAGGTCCTAAAAAGTGCCTTGTGAACTATATGGTGCCAAATGTTTAATTCACATTGCAAAAAGTTCTAACGGGTCTCAAAATGTTTATTAGAGTCTAATAAGTAAATAATAAAAGTATGACAGTTAACCAATAAAAGGTTTGTCTGTTATCGTTAAAAGAACTTAACTAAAACATTTGCACTATACATTAGTTATATAGGTCCTAAAAAGTGCCTTGTGAACTATATGGTGCCAAATGTTTAATTCACATTGCAAAAAGTTCTAACGGGTCTCAAAATGTTTATTAGAGTCTAATAAGTAAATAATTAAAGTATAACAGTTAACCAATAAAGCGTTTGTCTGTTATCGTTAAAAGAACTTAACTAAAACATTTGCACTATACATTAGTTATATAGGTCCTAAAAAGTGCCTTGTGAACTATATGGTGCCAAATGTTTAATTCACATTGCAAAAAGTTCTAACGGGTCTCAAATGTTTATTAGAGTCTAATAAGTAAATAATAAAAGTATAACAGTTAACCAATAAAGCGTTTGTCTGTTATCGTTAAAAGAACTTAACTAAGATATTTGCACTATACATTAGTTATATAGGTCCTAAAAAGTGCCTTGTGAACTATATGGTGCCAAATGTTTAATTCACATTGCAAAAAGTTCTAACGGGTCTCAAAATGTTTATTAGAGTCTAATAAGTAAATAATAAAAGTATAACAGTTAACCAATAAAATGTTTGTCTTTTATAGTTAAAAGAACTTAACTAAAACATTTGCACTATACATTAGTTATATAGGTCCTAAAAAGTGCCTTGTGAACTATATGGTGCCAAATGTTTAATTCACATTACAAAAAGTTCTAACGGGTCTCAAAATGTTTATTAGAGTCTAATAAGTAAATAATAAAAGTATAATAGATAACCAATAAAAGGTTTGTCTTCTATCGTTAAAAGAACTGAACTAAAACATTTGCACTATTCATTAGTTATATAGGTCCTAAAAGTGCCTTGTGGACTATATGGTGCCAAATGTTTAATTCACATTGCAAAAAGTTCTAACGGGTTTCAAAATGTTTATTAGAGTCTAATAAGTAAATAATAAAAGTATAACAGTTAACCAATAAAAGGTTTGTCTGTTATCGTTAAAAGAACTTAACTAAAACTTTTGCACTATACATTAGTTATATAGGTCCTAGAAAGTGCCTTGTGAACTATATGGTGCCAAATGTTTAATTCACATTGCAAAAAGTTCTAACGGGTCTCAAAATGTTTATTAGAGTCTAATAAGTAAATAATTAAAGTATAACAGTTAACCAATAAAGCGTTTGTCTGTTATCGTTAAAAGAACTTAACTAAAACATTTGCACTATACATTAGTTATATAGGTCCTAAAAAGTGCCTTGTGAACTATATGGTGCCAAACGTTTAATTCACATTGCAAAAAGTTCTAACGGGTCTCAAATGTTTATTAGAGTCTAATAAGTAAATAATAAAAGTATAACAGTTAACCAATAAAAGGTTTGTCTGTTATCGTTAAAAGAACTTAACTAAGATATTTGCACTATACATTAGGTATATAGGTCCTAAAAAGTGCCTTGTGAACTATATGGTGCCAAATGTTTAATTCACATTGCAAAAAGTTCTAACGGGTCTCAAAATGTTTATTAGAGTCTAATAAGTAAATAATAAAAGTATAACAGTTAACCAATAAAAGGTTTGTCTGTTATCATTAAAAGAACTTAACTAAAACATTTGCACTATACATTAGTTATATAGGTCCTAAAAAGTGCCTTGTGAACTATATGGTGCCAAATGTTTAATTCACATTGCAAAAAGTTATAACGGGTCTCAAAATGTTTATTAGAGTCTAATAAGTAAATAATAAAAGTATAACAGTTAGCCAATAAAAGGTTTGTATGTTATCGTTAAAAGAACTTAACTAAAACATTTGCACTATACATTAGTTATATAGGTCCTAAAAAGTGCCTTGTGAACTATATGGTGCCAAATGTTTAATTCACATTGCAAAAAGTTCTAACGGGTCTCAAAATGTTTATTAGAGTCTAATAAGTAAATAATAAAAGTATAACAGTTAACCAATAAAAGGTTTGTCTGTTATCGTTAAAAGAACTTAACTAAAACATTTGCACTATACATTAGTTATAGAGGTCCTAAAAAGTGCCTTGTGAACTGTATGGTGCCAAATGTTTAGTTCACATTGCAAAAAGTTCTAACGGGTCTTAAAATGTTTATTAGAGTCTAATAAGTAAATAATAAAAGTATGACAGTTAACCAATAAAAGGTTTGTCTGTTATCGTTGAAAGAACTTAACTAAAACATTTGCACTATACATTAGTTATATAGGTCCTAAAAAGTGCCTTGTGAACTATATGGTGCCAAATGTGCAATTCACATTGCAAAAAGTTCTAACGGGTCTCAAAATGTTTATTAGAGTCTAATAAGTAAATAATAAAAGTATAACAGTTAACCAATAAAGCGTTTGTCTGTTATCGTTAAAAGAACTTAACTAAGATATTTGCACTATACATTAGGTATATAGGTCCTAAAAAGTGCCTTGTGAACTATATGGTGCCAAATGTTTAATTCACATTGCAAAAAGTTCTAACGGGTCTCAAAATGTTTATTAGAGTCTAATAAGTAAATAATAAAAGTATAACAGTTAACCAATAAAATGTTTGTCTTTTATAGTTAAAAGAACTTAACTAAAACATTTGCACTATACATTAGTTATATAGGTCCTAAAAAGTGCCTTGTGAACTATATGGTGCCAAATGTTTAATTCACATTACAAAAAGTTCTAACGGGTCTCAAAATGTTTATTAGAGTCTAATAAGTAAATAATAAAAGTATAATAGATAACCAATAAAAGGTTTGTCTTTTATCGTTAAAAGAACTGAACTAAAACATTTGCACTATACATTAGTTATATAGGTCCTAAAAGTGCCTTGTGGACTATATGGTGCCAAATGTTTAATTCACATTGCAAAAAGTTCTAACGGGTCTCAAAATGTTTATTAGAGTCTAATAAGTAAATAATAAAAGTATAACAGTTAACCAATAAAAGGTTTGTCTGTTATCGTTAAAAGAACTTAACTAAAACATTTGCACTATACATTAGTTATATAGGTCCTAAAAAGTGCCTTGTGAACTATATGGTGCCAAATGTTTAATTCACATTGCAAAAAGTTCTAACGGGTCTCAAAATGTTTATTAGAGTCTAATAAGTAAATAATAAAAGTATAACAGTTAACCAATAAAAGGTTTGTCTGTTATCGTTAAAAGAACTTAACTAAAATTTGCACTATACATTAGTTATATAGGTCCTAAAAAGTGCCTTGTGAACTATATGGTGCCAAATGTGCAATTCACATTGCAAAAAGTTCTAACGGGTCTCAAAATGTTTATTAGAGTCTAATAAGTAAATAATAAAAGTATAACAGTTAACCAATAAAAGGTTTGTCTGTTATCGTTAAAAGAACTTAACTAAAACATTTGCACTATACATTAGTTATATAGGTCCTAAAAAGTGCCTTGTGAACTATATGGTGCCAAATGTGCAATTCACATTGCAAAAAGTTCTAACGGGTCTCAAAATGTTTATTAGAGTCTAATAAGTAAATAATAAAAGTATGACAGTTAACCAATAAAAGGTTTGTCTGTTATCGTTAAAAGAACTTAACTAAAACATTTGCACTATACATTAGTTATATAGGTCCTAAAAAGTGCCTTGTGAACTATATGGTGCCAAATGTTTAATTCACATTGCAAAAAGTTCTAACGGGTCTCAAAATGTTTATTAGAGTCTAATAAGTAAATAATAAAAGTATAACAGTTAACCAATAAAAGGTTTGTCTGTTATCGTTAAAAGAACTTAACTAAAACATTTGCACTATACATTAGTTATATAGGTCCTAAAAAGTGCCTTGTGAACTATATGGTGCCAAATGTTTAGTTCACATTGCAAAAAGTTCTAACGGGTCTCAAAATGTTTATTAGAGTCTAATAAGTAAATAATAAAAGTATAACAGTTAACCAATAAAAGGTTTGTCTGTTATCGTTAAAAGAACTTAACTAAAACATTTGCACTATACATTAGTTATATAGGTCCTAAAAAGTGCCTTGTGAACTATATGGTGCCAAATGTTTAATTCACATTGCAAAAAGTTCTAACGGGTCTCAAAATGTTTATTAGAGTCTAATAAGTAAATAATAAAAGTATAACAGTTAACCAATAAAAGGTTTGTCTGTTATCGTTAAAAGAACTTAACTAAAAAATTTGCACTATACATTAGTTATATAGGTCCTAAAAAGTGCCTTGTGAACTATATGGTGCCAAATGTGCAATTCACATTGCAAAAATTTCTAACGGGTCTCAAAATGTTTATTAGAGTCTAATAAGTAAATAATAAAAGTATAACAGTTAACCAAGAAAATATTTGTCTGTTATCGTTAAAAGAACTTAACTAAAACATTTGCACTATACATTAGTTATATAGGTCCTAAAAAGTGCCTTGTGAACTATATGGTGCCAAATGTTTAATTCACATTGCAAAAAGTTCTAACGGGTCTCAAAATGTTTATTAGAGTCTAATAAGTAAATAATAAAAGTATAACAGTTAACCAATAAAAGGTTTGTCTGTTATCGTTAAAAGAACTTAACTAAAACATTTGCACTATACATTAGTTATATAGGTCCTAAAAAGTGCCTTGTGAACTATATGGTGCCAAATGTTTAATTCACATTGCAAAAAGTTCTAACGGGTCTCAAAATGTTTATTAGAGTCTAATAAGTAAATAATAAAAGTATAACAGTTAACCAATAAAAGATTTGTCTGTTATCGTTAAAAGAACTTAACTAAAACTTTTGCACTATACATTAGTTATATAGGTCCTAAAAAGTGCCTTGTGAACTATATGGTGCCAAATGTTTAATTCACATTGCAAAAAGTTCTAACGGGTCTCAAAATGTTTATTAGAGTCTAATAAGTAAATAATAAAAGTATAACAGTTAACCAATAAAGCGTTTGTCTGTTATCGTTAAAAGAACTTAACTAAAACATTTGCACTATACATTAGTTATATAGGTCCTAAAAAGTGCCTTGTGAACTATATGGTGCCAAATGTTTAATTCACATTGCAAAAAGTTCTAACGGGTCTCAAATGTTTATTAGAGTCTAATAAGTAAATAATAAAAGTATAACAGTTAACCAATAAAGCGTTTGTCTGTTATCGTTAAAAGAACTTAACTAAGATATTTGCACTATACATTAGTTATATAGGTCCTAAAAAGTGCCTTGTGAACTATATGGTGCCAAATGTTTAATTCACATTGCAAAAAGTTCTAACGGGTCTCAAAATGTTTATTAGAGTCTAATAAGTAAATAATAAAAGTATAACAGTTAACCAATAAAATGTTTGTCTTTTATAGTTAAAAGAACTTAACTAAAACATTTGCACTATACATTAGTTATATAGGTCCTAAAAAGTGCCTTGTGAACTATATGGTGCCAAATGTTTAATTCACATTACAAAAAGTTCTAACGGGTCTCAAAATGTTTATTAGAGTCTAATAAGTAAATAATAAAAGTATAATAGATAACCAATAAAAGGTTTGTCTTCTATCGTTAAAAGAACTGAACTAAAACATTTGCACTATACATTAGTTATATAGGTCCTAAAAGTGCCTTGTGGACTATATGGTGCCAAATGTTTAATTCACATTGCAAAAAGTTCTAACGGGTTTCAAAATGTTTATTAGAGTCTAATAAGTAAATAATAAAAGTATAACAGTTAACCAATAAAAGGTTTGTCTGTTATCGTTAAAAGAACTTAACTAAAACTTTTGCACTATACATTAGTTATATAGGTCCTAGAAAGTGCCTTGTGAACTATATGGTGCCAAATGTTTAATTCACATTGCAAAAAGTTCTAACGGGTCTCAAAATGTTTATTAGAGTCTAATAAGTAAATAATTAAAGTATAACAGTTAACCAATAAAGCGTTTGTCTGTTATCGTTAAAAGAACTTAACTAAAACATTTGCACTATACATTAGTTATATAGGTCCTAAAAAGTGCCTTGTGAACTATATGGTGCCAAACGTTTAATTCACATTGCAAAAAGTTCTAACGGGTCTCAAATGTTTATTAGAGTCTAATAAGTAAATAATAAAAGTATAACAGTTAACCAATAAAAGGTTTGTCTGTTATCGTTAAAAGAACTTAACTAAGATATTTGCACTATACATTAGGTATATAGGTCCTAAAAAGTGCCTTGTGAACTATATGGTGCCAAATGTTTAATTCACATTGCAAAAAGTTCTAACGGGTCTCGAAATGTTTATTAGAGTCTAATAAGTAAATAATAAAAGTATAACAGTTAACCAATAAAAGGTTTGTCTGTTATCATTAAAAGAACTTAACTAAAACATTTGCACTATACATTAGTTATATAGGTCCTAAAAAGTGCCTTGTGAACTATATGGTGCCAAATGTTTAATTCACATTGCAAAAAGTTATAACGAGTCTCAAAATGTTTATTAGAGTCTAATAAGTAAATAATAAAAGTATAACAGTTAGCCAATAAAAGGTTTGTATGTTATCGTTAGAAGAACTTAACTAAAACATTTGCACTATACATTAGTTATATAGGTCCTAAAAAGTGCCTTGTGAACTATATGGTGCCAAATGTTTAATTCACATTGCAAAAAGTTCTAACGGGTCTCAAAATGTTTATTAGAGTCTAATAAGTAAATAATAAAAGTATAACAGTTAACCAATAAAAGGTTTGTCTGTTATCGTTAAAAGAACTTAACTAAAACATTTGCACTATACATTAGTTATATAGGTCCTAAAAAGTGCCTTGTGAACTGTATGGTGCCAAATGTTTAGTTCACATTGCAAAAAGTTCTAACGGGTCTTAAAATGTTTATTAGAGTCTAATAAGTAAATAATAAAAGTATGACAGTTAACCAATAAAAGGTTTGTCTGTTATCGTTGAAAGAACTTAACTAAAACATTTGCACTATACATTAGTTATATAGGTCCTAAAAAGTGCCTTGTGAACTATATGGTGCCAAATGTGCAATTCACATTGCAAAAAGTTCTAACGGGTCTCAAAATGTTTATTAGAGTCTAATAAGTAAATAATAAAAGTATAACAGTTAACCAATAAAAGGTTTGTCTGTTATCGTTAAAAGAACTTAACTAAAACATTTGCACTATACATTAGTTATATAGGTCCTAAAAAGTGCCTTGTGAACTATATGGTGCCAAATGTTTAGTTCACATTGAAAAAAGTTCTAACGGGTCTCAAAATGTTTATTAGAGTCTAATAAGTAAATAATAAAAGTATAACAGTTAACCAATAAAAGGTTTGTCTGTTATCGTTAAAAGAACTTAACTAAAACATTTGCACTATACATTAGTTATATAGGTCCTAAAAAGTGCCTTGTGAACTATATGGTGCCAAATGTTTAATTCACATTGCAAAAAGTTCTAACGGGTCTCAAAATGTTTATTAGAGTCTAATAAGTAAATAATAAAAGTATGACAGTTAACCAATAAAAGGTTTGTCTGTTATCGTTAAAAGAACTTAACTAAAACATTTGCACTATACATTAGTTATATAGGTCCTAAAAAGTGCCTTGTGAACTATATGGTGCCAAATGTTTAATTCACATTGCAAAAAGTTCTAACGGGTCTCAAAATGTTTATTAGAGTCTAATAAGTAAATAATAAAAGTATAACAGTTAACCAATAAAAGGTTTGTCTGTTATCGTTAAAGGAACTTAACTAAAACATTTGCACTATACATTAGTTATATAGGTCCTAAAAAGTGCCTTGTGAACTATATGGTGCCAAATGTTTAATTCACATTGCAAAAAGTTCTAACGGGTCTCAAAATGTTTATTAGAGTCTAATAAGTAAATAATAAAAGTATAACAGTTAACCAATAAAAGGTTTGTCTGTTATCGTTAAAAGAACTTAACCAAAACATTTGCACTATACATTAGTTATATAGGTCCTAAAAAGTGCCTTGTGAACTATATGGTGCCAAATGTTTAATTCACATTGCAAAAAGTTCTAACGGGTCTCAAAATGTTTATTAGAGTCTAATAAGTAAATAATAAAAGTATAATAGATAACCAATAAAAGGTTTGTCTTCTATCGTTAAAAGAACTGAACTAAAACATTTGCACTATACATTAGTTATATAGGTCCTAAAAGTGCCTTGTGGACTATATGGTGCCAAATGTTTAATTCACATTGCAAAAAGTTCTAACGGGTCTCAAAATGTTTATTAGAGTCTAATAAGTAAATAATAAAAGTATAACAGTTAACCAATAAAAGGTTTGTCTGTTATCGTTAAAAGAACTTAACTAAAACTTTTGCACTATACATTAGTTATATAGGTCCTAGAAAGTGCCTTGTGAACTATATGGTGCCAAATGTTTAATTCACATTGCAAAAAGTTCTAACGGGTCTCAAAATGTTTATTAGAGTCTAATAAGTAAATAATTAAAGTATAACAGTTAACCAATAAAGCGTTTGTCTGTTATCGTTAAAAGAACTTAACTAAAACATTTGCACTATACATTAGTTATATAGGTCCTAAAAAGTGCCTTGTGAACTATATGGTGCCAAACGTTTAATTCACATTGCAAAAAGTTCTAACGGGTCTCAAATGTTTATTAGAGTCTAATAAGTAAATAATAAAAGTATAACAGTTAACCAATAAAAGGTTTGTCTGTTATCGTTAAAAGAACTTAACTAAAATATTTGCACTATACATTAGGTATATAGGTCCTAAAAAGTGCCTTGTGAACTATATGGTGCCAAATGTTTAATTCACATTGCAAAAAGTTCTAACGGGTCTCAAAATGTTTATTAGAGTCTAATAAGTAAATAATAAAAGTATAACAGTTAACCAATAAAAGGTTTGTCTGTTATCATTAAAAGAACTTAACTAAAACATTTGCACTATACATTAGTTATATAGGTCCTAAAAAGTGCCTTGTGAACTATATGGTGCCAAATGTTTAATTCACATTGCAAAAAGTTATAACGGGTCTCAAAATGTTTATTAGAGTCTAATAAGTAAATAATAAAAGTATAACAGTTAACCAATAAAAGGTTTGTATGTTATCGTTAAAAGAACTTAACTAAAACATTTGCACTATACATTAGTTATATAGGTCCTAAAAAGTGCCTTGTGAACTATATGGTGCCAAATGTTTAATTCACATTGCAGAAAGTTCTAACGGGTCTCAAAATGTTTATTAGAGTCTAATAAGTAAATAATAAAAGTATAACAGTTAAACAATAAAAGGTTTGTCTGTTATCGTTAAAAGAACTTAACTAAAACATTTGCACTATACATTAGTTATATAGGTCCTAAAAAGTGCCTTGTGAACTGTATGGTGCCAAATGTTTAGTTCACATTGCAAAAAGTTCTAACGGGTCTTAAAATGTTTATTAGAGTCTAATAAGTAAATAATAAAAGTATGACAGTTAACCAATAAAAGGTTTGTCTGTTATCGTTGAAAGAACTTAACTAAAACATTTGCACTATACATTAGTTATATAGGTCCTAAAAAGTGCCTTGTGAACTATATGGTGCCAAATGTTTAATTCACATTGCAAAAAGTTCTAACGGGTCTCAAAATGTTTATTAGAGTCTAATAAGTAAATAATAAAAGTATAACAGTTAACCAATAAAAGATTTGTCTGTTATCGTTAAAAGAACTTAACTAAAATATTTGCACTATACATTAGGTATATAGGTCCTAAAAAGTGCCTTGTGAACTATATGGTGCCAAATGTTTAATTCACATTGCAAAAAGTTCTAACGGGTCTCAAAATGTTTATTAGAGTCTAATAAGTAAATAATAAAAGTATAACAGTTAACCAATAAAAGGTTTGTCTGTTATCATTAAAAGAACTTAACTAAAACATTTGCACTATACATTAGTTATATAGGTCCTAAAAAGTGCCTTGTGAACTATATGGTGCCAAATGTTTAATTCACATTGCAAAAAGTTATAACGGGTCTCAAAATGTTTATTAGAGTCTAATAAGTAAATAATAAAAGTATAACAGTTAACCAATAAAAGGTTTGTATGTTATCGTTAAAAGAACTTAACTAAAACATTTGCACTATACATTAGTTATATAGGTCCTAAAAAGTGCCTTGTGAACTATATGGTGCCAAATGTTTAATTCACATTGCAGAAAGTTCTAACGGGTCTCAAAATGTTTATTAGAGTCTAATAAGTAAATAATAAAAGTATAACAGTTAAACAATAAAAGGTTTGTCTGTTATCGTTAAAAGAACTTAACTAAAACATTTGCACTATACATTAGTTATATAGGTCCTAAAAAGTGCCTTGTGAACTGTATGGTGCCAAATGTTTAGTTCACATTGCAAAAAGTTCTAACGGGTCTTAAAATGTTTATTAGAGTCTAATAAGTAAATAATAAAAGTATGACAGTTAACCAATAAAAGGTTTGTCTGTTATCGTTGAAAGAACTTAACTAAAACATTTGCACTATACATTAGTTATATAGGTCCTAAAAAGTGCCTTGTGAACTATATGGTGCCAAATGTTTAATTCACATTGCAAAAAGTTCTAACGGGTCTCAAAATGTTTATTAGAGTCTAATAAGTAAATAATAAAAGTATAACAGTTAACCAATAAAAGATTTGTCTGTTATCGTTAAAAGAACTTAACTAAAACATTTGCACTATACATTAGTTATATAGGTCCTAAAAAGTGCCTTGTGAACTATATGGTGCCAAATGTTTAGTTCACATTGAAAAAAGTTCTAACGGGTCTCAAAATGTTTATTAGAGTCAAATAAGTAAATAATAAAAGTATAACAGTTAACCAATAAAAGGTTTGTCTGTTATCGTTAAAAGAACTTAACTAAAACATTTGCACTATACATTAGTTATATAGGTCCTAAAAAGTGCCTTGTGAACTATATGGTGCCAAATGTTTAATTCACATTGCAAAAAGTTCTAACGGGTCTCAAAATGTTTATTAGAGTCTAATAAGTAAATAATAAAAGTATGACAGTTAACCAATAAAAGGTTTGTCTGTTATCGTTGAAAGAACTTAACTAAAACATTTGCACTATACATTAGTTATATAGGTCCTAAAAAGTGCCTTGTGAACTATATGGTGCCAAATGTTTAATTCACATTGCAAAAAGTTCTAACGGGTCTCAAAATGTTTATTAGAGTCTAATAAGTAAATAATAAAAGTATAACAGTTAACCAATAAAAGGTTTGTCTGTTATCGTTAAAGGAACTTAACTAAAACATTTGCACTATACATTAGTTATATAGGTCCTAAAAAGTGCCTTGTGAACTATATGGTGCCAAATGTTTAATTCACATTGCAAAAAGTTCTAACGGGTCTCAAAATGTTTATTAGAGTCTAATAAGTAAATAATAAAAGTATAACAGTTAACCAATAAAAGGTTTGTCTGTTATCGTTAAAAGAATTTAACCAAAACATTTGCACTATACATTAGTTATATAGGTCCTAAAAAGTGCCTTGTGAACTATATGGTGCCAAATGTTTAATTCACATTGCAAAAAGTTCTAACGGGTCTCAAAATGTTTATTAGAGTCTAATAAGTAAATAATAAAAGTATAACAGTTACCCAATATAAAATTTGTCTGATATCGTTAAAAGAACTTAACTAAAACATTTGCACTATACATTAGTTATATAGGTCCTAAAAAGTGCCTTGTGAACTATATGGTGCCAAATGTTTAGTTCACATTGAAAAAAGTTCTAACGGGTCTCAAAATGTTTATTAGAGTCTAATAAGTAAATAATAAAAGTATGACAGTTAACCAATAAAAGGTTTGTCTGTTATCGTTGAAAGAACTTAACTAAAACATTTGCACTATACATTAGTTATATAGGTCCTAAAAAGTGCCTTGTGAACTATATGGTGCCAAATGTTTAATTCACATTGCAAAAAGTTCTAACGGGTCTCAAAATGTTTATTAGAGTCTAATAAGTAAATAATAAAAGTATAACAGTTAACCAATAAAAGATTTGTCTGTTATCGTTAAAAGAACTTAACTAAAACATTTGCACTATACATTAGTTATATAGGTCCTAAAAAGTGCCTTGTGAACTATATGGTGCCAAATGTTTAGTTCACATTGAAAAAAGTTCTAACGGGTCTCAAAATGTTTATTAGAGTCAAATAAGTAAATAATAAAAGTATAACAGTTAACCAATAAAAGGTTTGTCTGTTATCGTTAAAAGAACTTAACTAAAACATTTGCACTATACATTAGTTATATAGGTCCTAAAAAGTGCCTTGTGAACTATATGGTGCCAAATGTTTAATTCACATTGCAAAAAGTTCTAACGGGTCTCAAAATGTTTATTAGAGTCTAATAAGTAAATAATAAAAGTATGACAGTTAACCAATAAAAGGTTTGTCTGTTATCGTTGAAAGAACTTAACTAAAACATTTGCACTATACATTAGTTATATAGGTCCTAAAAAGTGCCTTGTGAACTATATGGTGCCAAATGTTTAATTCACATTGCAAAAAGTTCTAACGGGTCTCAAAATGTTTATTAGAGTCTAATAAGTAAATAATAAAAGTATAACAGTTAACCAATAAAAGGTTTGTCTGTTATCGTTAAAGGAACTTAACTAAAACATTTGCACTATACATTAGTTATATAGGTCCTAAAAAGTGCCTTGTGAACTATATGGTGCCAAATGTTTAATTCACATTGCAAAAAGTTCTAACGGGTCTCAAAATGTTTATTAGAGTCTAATAAGTAAATAATAAAAGTATAACAGTTAACCAATAAAAGGTTTGTCTGTTATCGTTAAAAGAATTTAACCAAAACATTTGCACTATACATTAGTTATATAGGTCCTAAAAAGTGCCTTGTGAACTATATGGTGCCAAATGTTTAATTCACATTGCAAAAAGTTCTAACGGGTCTCAAAATGTTTATTAGAGTCTAATAAGTAAATAATAAAAGTATAACAGTTACCCAATATAAAATTTGTCTGATATCGTTAAAAGAACTTAACTAAAACATTTGCACTATACATTAGTTATATAGGTCCTAAAAAGTGCCTTGTGAACTATATGGTGTCAAATGTTTAGTTCACATTGAAAAAAGTTCTAACGGGTCTCAAAATGTTTATTAGAGTCTAATAAGTAAATAATAAAAGTATGACAGTTAACCAATAAAAGGTTTGTCTGTTATCGTTGAAAGAACTTAACTAAAACATTTGCACTATACATTAGTTATATAGGTCCTAAAAAGTGCCTTGTGAACTATATGGTGCCGAATGTTTAATTCACATTGCAAAAAGTTCTAACGGGTCTCAAAATGTTTATTAGAGTCTAATAAGTAAATAATAAAAGTATAACAGTTAACCAATAAAAGGTTTGTCTGTTATCGTTAAAAGAACTTAACTAAAACATTTGCACTATACATTAGTTATATAGGTCCTAAAAAGTGCCTTGTGAACTATATGGTGCCAAATGTTTAATTCACATTGCAAAAAGTTCTAACGGGTCTCAAAATGTTTATTAGAGTCTAATAAGTAAATAATAAAAGTATGACAGTTAACCAATAAAAGGTTTGTCTGTTATCGTTAAAAGAACTTAACTAAAACATTTGCACTATACATTAGTTATATAGGTCCTAAAAAGTGCCTTGTGAACTATATGGTGCCAAATGTTTAATTCACATTGCAAAAAGTTCTAACGGGTCTCAAAATGTTTATTAGAGTCTAATAAGTAAATAATAAAAGTATAACAGTTAACCAATAAAAGGTTTGTCTGTTATCGTTAAAAGAACTTAACTAAAACATTTGCACTATACATTAGTTATATAGGTCCTAAAAAGTGCCTTGTGAACTATATGGTGCCAAATGTTTAGTTCACATTGCAAAAAGTCCTAACGGGTCTCAAAATGTTTATTAGAGTCTAATAAGTAAATAATAAAAGTATAACAGTTAACCAATAAAAGGTTTGTCTGTTATCGTTAAAAGAACTTAACTAAAACATTTGCACTATACATTAGTTATATAGGTCCTAAAAAGTGCCTTGTGAACTATATGGTGCCAAATGTTTAATTCACATTGCAAAAAGTTCTAACGGGTCTCAAAATGTTTATTAGAGTCTAATAAGTAAATAATAAAAGTATAACAGTTAACCAATAAAAGGTTTGTCTGTTATCGTTAAAAGAACTTAACTAAAAAATTTGCACTATACATTAGTTATATAGGTCCTAAAAAGTGCCTTGTGAACTATATGGTGCCAAATGTGCAATTCACATTGCAAAAAGTTCTAACGGGTCTCAAAATGTTTATTAGAGTCTAATAAGTAAATAATAAAAGTATAACAGTTAACCAAGAAAATATTTGTTTGTTACCGTTAAAAGAACTTAACTAAAACATTTGCACTATACATTAGTTATATAGGTCCTAAAAAGTGCCTTGTGAACTATATGGTGCCAAATGTTTAATTCACATTGCAAAAAGTTCTAACGGGTCTCAAAATGTTTATTAGAGTCTAATAAGTAAATAATAAAAGTATAACAGTTAACCAATAAAAGGTTTGTCTGTTATCGTTAAAAGAACTTAACTAAAACATTTGCACTATACATTAGTTATATAGGTCCTAAAAAGTGCCTTGTGAACTATATGGTGCCAAATGTTTAATTCACATTGCAAAAAGTTCTAACGGGTCTCAAAATGTTTATTAGAGTCTAATAAGTAAATAATAAAAGTATAACAGTTAACCAATAAAAGGTTTGTCTGTTATCGTTAAAAGAACTTAACTAAAACATTTGCACTATACATTAGTTATATAGGTCCTAAAAAGTGCCTTGTGAACTATATGGTGCCAAATGTTTAATTCACATTGCAAAAAGTTCTAACGGGTCTCAAAATGTTTATTAGAGTCTAATAAGTAAATAATAAAAGTATAACAGTTAACCAATAAAGCGTTTGTCTGTTATCGTTAAAAGAACTTAACTAAAACATTTGCACTATACATTAGTTATATAGGTCCTAAAAAGTGCCTTGTGAACTATATGGTGCCAAATGTTTAATTCACATTGCAAAAAGTTCTAACGGGTCTCAAATGTTTATTAGAGTCTAATAAGTAAATAATAAAAGTATAACAGTTAACCAATAAAGCGTTTGTCTGTTATCGTTAAAAGAACTTAACTAAGATATTTGCACTATACATTAGGTATATAGGTCCTAAAAAGTGCCTTGTGAACTATATGGTGCCAAATGTTTAATTCACATTGCAAAAAGTTCTAACGGGTCTCAAAATGTTTATTAGAGTCTAATAAGTAAATAATAAAAGTATAACAGTTAACCAATAAAAGGTTTGTCTTTTATAGTTAAAAGAACTTAACTAAAACATTTGCACTATACATTAGTTATATAGGTCCTAAAAAGTGCCTTGTGAACTATATGGTGCCAAATGTTTAATTCACATTACAAAAAGTTCTAACGGGTCTCAAAATGTTTATTAGAGTCTAATAAGTAAATAATAAAAGTATAATAGATAACCAATAAAGCGTTTGTCTTTTATCGTTAAAAGAACTGAACTAAAACATTTGCACTATACATTAGTTATATAGGTCCTAAAAGTGCCTTGTGGACTATATGGTGCCAAATGTTTAATTCACATTGCAAAAAGTTCTAACGGGTCTCAAAATGTTTATTAGAGTCTAATAAGTAATTAATAAAAGTATAACAGTTAACCAATAAAAGGTTTGTCTGTTATCGTTAAAAGAACTTAACTAAAAAATTTGCACTATACATTAGTTATATAGGTCCTAGAAAGTGCCTTGTGAACTATATGGTGCCAAATGTTTAATTCACATTGCAAAAAGTTCTAACGGGTCTCAAAATGTTTATTAGAGTCTAATAAGTAAATAATAAAAGTATAACAGTTAACCAATAAAAGGTTTGTCTGTTATCGTTAAAAGAACTTAACTAAAACATTTGCACTATACATTAGTTATATAGGTCCTAAAAAGTGCCTTGTGAACTATATGGTGCCAAATGTTTAATTCACATTGCAAAAAGTTCTAACGGGTCTCAAAATGTTTATTAGAGTCTAATAAGTAAATAATAAAAGTATAACAGTTAACCAATAAAAGGTTTGTCTGTTATCGTTAAAAGAACTTAACTAAAATTTGCACTATACATTAGTTATATAGGTCCTAAAAAGTGCCTTGTGAACTATATGGTGCCAAATGTGCAATTCACATTGCAAAAAGTTCTAACGGGTCTCAAAATGTTTATTAGAGTCTAATAAGTAAATAATAAAAGTATAACAGTTAACCAAGAAAATTTTTGTCTGTTATCGTTAAAAGAACTTAACTAAAACATTTGCACTATACATTAGTTATATAGGTCCTAAAAAGTGCCTTGTGAACTATATGGTGCCAAATGTGCAATTCACATTGCAAAAAGTTCTAACGGGTCTCAAAATGTTTATTAGAGTCTAATAAGTAAATAATAAAAGTATGACAGTTAACCAATAAAAGGTTTGTCTGTTATCGTTAAAAGAACTTAACTAAAACATTTGCACTATACATTAGTTATATAGGTCCTAAAAAGTGCCTTGTGAACTATATGGTGCCAAATGTTTAATTCACATTGCAAAAAGTTTTAACGGGTCTCAAAATGTTTATTAGAGTCTAATAAGTAAATAATAAAAGTATAACAGTTAACCAATAAAAGGTTTGTCTGTTATCGTTAAAAGAACTTAACTAAAACATTTGCACTATACATTAGTTATATAGGTCCTAAAAAGTGCCTTGTGAACTATATGGTGCCAAATGTTTAGTTCACATTGCAAAAAGTTCTAACGGGTCTCAAAATGTTTATTAGAGTCTAATAAGTAAATAATAAAAGTATAACAGTTAACCAATAAAAGGTTTGTCTGTTATCGTTAAAAGAACTTAACTAAAACATTTGCACTATACATTAGTTATATAGGTCCTAAAAAGTGCCTTGTGAACTATATGGTGCCAAATGTTTAATTCACATTGCAAAAAGTTCTAACGGGTCTCAAAATGTTTATTAGAGTCTAATAAGTAAATAATAAAAGTATAACAGTTAACCAATAAAAGGTTTGTCTGTTATCGTTAAAAGAACTTAACTAAAAAATTTGCACTATACATTAGTTATATAGGTCCTAAAAAGTGCCTTGTGAACTATATGGTGCCAAATGTGCAATTCACATTGCAAAAATTTCTAACGGGTCTCAAAATGTTTATTAGAGTCTAATAAGTAAATAATAAAAGTATAACAGTTAACCAAGAAACTATTTGTCTGTTATCGTTAAAAGAACTTAACTAAAACATTTGCACTATACATTAGTTATATAGGTCCTAAAAAGTGCCTTGTGAACTATATGGTGCCAAATGTTTAATTCACATTGCAAAAAGTTCTAACGGGTCTCAAAATGTTTATTAGAGTCTAATAAGTAAATAATAAAAGTATAACAGTTAACCAATAAAAGGTTTGTCTGTTATCGTTAAAAGAACTTAACTAAAACATTTGCACTATACATTAGTTATATAGGTCCTAAAAAGTGCCTTGTGAACTATATGGTGCCAAATGTTTAGTTCACATTGCAAAAAGTTCTAACGGGTCTCAAAATGTTTATTAGAGTCTAATAAGTAAATAATAAAAGTATAACAGTTAACCAATAAAAGGTTTGTCTGTTATCGTTAAAAGAACTTAACTAAAACATTTGCACTATACATTAGTTATATAGGTCCTAAAAAGTGCCTTGTGAACTATATGGTGCCAAATGTTTAATTCACATTGCAAAAAGTTCTAACGGGTCTCAAAATGTTTATTAGAGTCTAATAAGTAAATAATAAAAGTATAACAGTTAACCAATAAAAGGTTTGTCTGTTATCGTTAAAAGAACTTAACTAAAAAATTTGCACTATACATTAGTTATATAGGTCCTAAAAAGTGCCTTGTGAACTATATGGTGCCAAATGTGCAATTCACATTGCAAAAAGTTCTAACGGGTCTCAAAATGTTTATTAGAGTCTAATAAGTAAATAATAAAAGTATAACAGTTAACCAAGAAAATATTTGTTTGTTACCGTTAAAAGAACTTAACTAAAACATTTGCACTATACATTAGTTATATAGGTCCTAAAAAGTGCCTTGTGAACTATATGGTGCCAAATGTTTAATTCACATTGCAAAAAGTTCTAACGGGTCTCAAAATGTTTATTAGAGTCTAATAAGTAAATAATAAAAGTATAACAGTTAACCAATAAAAGGTTTGTCTGTTATCGTTAAAAGAACTTAACTAAAACATTTGCACTATACATTAGTTATATAGGTCCTAAAAAGTGCCTTGTGAACTATATGGTGCCAAATGTTTAATTCACATTGCAAAAAGTTCTAACGGGTCTCAAAATGTTTATTAGAGTCTAATAAGTAAATAATAAAAGTATAACAGTTAACCAATAAAAGGTTTGTCTGTTATCGTTAAAAGAACTTAACTAAAACTTTTGCACTATACATTAGTTATATAGGTCCTAAAAAGTGCCTTGTGAACTATATGGTGCCAAATGTTTAATTCACATTGCAAAAAGTTCTAACGGGTCTCAAAATGTTTATTAGAGTCTAATAAGTAAATAATAAAAGTATAACAGTTAACCAATAAAGCGTTTGTCTTTTATCGTTAAAAGAACTTAACTAAAACATTTGCACTATACATTAGTTATATAGGTCCTAAAAAGTGCCTTGTGAACTATATGGTGCCAAATGTTTAATTCACATTGCAAAAAGTTCTAACGGGTCTCAAATGTTTATTAGAGTCTAATAAGTAAATAATAAAAGTATAACAGTTAACCAATAAAGCGTTTGTCTGTTATCGTTAAAAGAACTTAACTAAGATATTTGCACTATACATTAGGTATATAGGTCCTAAAAAGTGCCTTGTGAACTATATGGTGCCAAATGTTTAATTCACATTGCAAAAAGTTCTAACGGGTCTCAAAATGTTTATTAGAGTCTAATAAGTAAATAATAAAAGTATAACAGTTAACCAATAAAATGTTTGTCTTTTATAGTTAAAAGAACTTAACTAAAACATTTGCACTATACATTAGTTATATAGGTCCTAAAAAGTGCCTTGTGAACTATATGGTGCCAAATGTTTAATTCACATTACAAAAAGTTCTAACGGGTCTCAAAATGTTTATTAGAGTCTAATAAGTAAATAATAAAAGTATAATAGATAACCAATAAAAGGTTTGTCTTTTATCGTTAAAAGAACTGAACTAAAACATTTGCACTATACATTAGTTATATAGGTCCTAAAAGTGCCTTGTGGACTATATGGTGCCAAATGTTTAATTCACATTGCAAAAAGTTCTAACGGGTCTCAAAATGTTTATTAGAGTCTAATAAGTAATTAATAAAAGTATAACAGTTAACCAATAAAAGGTTTGTCTGTTATCGTTAAAAGAACTTAACTAAAACTTTTGCACTATACATTAGTTATATAGGTCCTAGAAAGTGCCTTGTGAACTATATGGTGCCAAATGTTTAATTCACATTGCAAAAAGTTCTAACGGGTCTCAAAATGTTTATTAGAGTCTAATAAGTAAATAATAAAAGTATAACAGTTAACCAATAAAAGGTTTGTCTGTTATCGTTAAAAGAACTTAACTAAAATTTGCACTATACATTAGTTATATAGGTCCTAAAAAGTGCCTTGTGAACTATATGGTGCCAAATGTGCAATTCACATTGCAAAAAGTTCTAACGGGTCTCAAAATGTTTATTAGAGTCTAATAAGTAAATAATAAAAGTATAACAGTTAACCAAGAAAATTTTTGTCTGTTATCGTTAAAAGAACTTAACTAAAACATTTGCACTATACATTAGTTATATAGGTCCTAAAAAGTGCCTTGTGAACTATATGGTGCCAAATGTGCAATTCACATTGCAAAAAGTTCTAACGGGTCTCAAAATGTTTATTAGAGTCTAATAAGTAAATAATAAAAGTATGACAGTTAACCAATAAAAGGTTTGTCTGTTATCGTTAAAAGAACTTAACTAAAACATTTGCACTATACATTAGTTATATAGGTCCTAAAAAGTGCCTTGTGAACTATATGGTGCCAAATGTTTAATTCACATTGCAAAAAGTTCTAACGGGTCTCAAAATGTTTATTAGAGTCTAATAAGTAAATAATAAAAGTATAACAGTTAACCAATAAAAGGTTTGTCTGTTATCGTTAAAAGAACTTAACTAAAACATTTGCACTATACATTAGTTATATAGGTCCTAAAAAGTGCCTTGTGAACTATATGGTGCCAAATGTTTAGTTCACATTGCAAAAAGTTCTAACGGGTCTCAAAATGTTTATTAGAGTCTAATAAGTAAATAATAAAAGTATAACAGTTAACCAATAAAAGGTTTGTCTGTTATCGTTAAAAGAACTTAACTAAAACATTTGCACTATACATTAGTTATATAGGTCCTAAAAAGTGCCTTGTGAACTATATGGTGCCAAATGTTTAATTCACATTGCAAAAAGTTCTAACGGGTCTCAAAATGTTTATTAGAGTCTAATAAGTAAATAATAAAAGTATAACAGTTAACCAATAAAAGGTTTGTCTGTTATCGTTAAAAGAACTTAACTAAAAAATTTGCACTATACATTAGTTATATAGGTCCTAAAAAGTGCCTTGTGAACTATATGGTGCCAAATGTGCAATTCACATTGCAAAAATTTCTAACGGGTCTCAAAATGTTTATTAGAGTCTAATAAGTAAATAATAAAAGTATAACAGTTAACCAAGAAACTATTTGTCTGTTATCGTTAAAAGAACTTAACTAAAACATTTGCACTATACATTAGTTATATAGGTCCTAAAAAGTGCCTTGTGAACTATATGGTGCCAAATGTTTAATTCACATTGCAAAAAGTTCTAACGGGTCTCAAAATGTTTATTAGAGTCTAATAAGTAAATAATAAAAGTATAACAGTTAACCAATAAAAGGTTTGTCTGTTATCGTTAAAAGAACTTAACTAAAACATTTGCACTATACATTAGTTATATAGGTCCTAAAAAGTGCCTTGTGAACTATATGGTGCCAAATGTTTAATTCACATTGCAAAAAGTTCTAACGGGTCTCAAAATGTTTATTAGAGTCAAATAAGTAAATAATAAAAGTATAACAGTTAACCAATAAAAGATTTGTCTGTTATCGTTAAAAGAACTTAACTAAAACTTTTGCACTATACATTAGTTATATAGGTCCTAAAAAGTGCCTTGTGAACTATATGGTGCCAAATGTTTAATTCACATTGCAAAAAGTTCTAACGAGTCTCAAAATGTTTATTAGAGTCTAATAAGTAAATAATTAAAGTATAACAGTTAACCAATAAAGCGTTTGTCTGTTATCGTTAAAAGAACTTAACTAAAACATTTGCACTATACATTAGTTATATAGGTCCTAAAAAGTGCCTTGTGAACTATATGGTGCCAAATGTTTAATTCACATTGCAAAAAGTTCTAACGGGTCTCAAATGTTTATTAGAGTCTAATAAGTAAATAATAAAAGTATAACAGTTAACCAATAAAGCGTTTGTCTGTTATCGTTAAAAGAACTTAATTAAGATATTTGCACTATACATTAGTTATATAGGTCCTAAAAAGTGCCTTGTGAACTATATGGTGCAAAATGTTTAATTCACATTGCAAAAACTTCTAACGGGTCTCAAAATGTTTATTAGAGTCTAATAAGTAAATAATTAAAGTATAACAGTTAACCAATAAAGCGTTTGTCTGTTATCGTTAAAAGAACTTAACTAAAACATTTGCACTATACATTAGTTATATAGGTCCTAAAAAGTGCCTTGTGAACTATATGGTGCAAAATGTTTAATTCACATTGCAAAAAGTTCTAACGGGTCTCAAATGTTTATTAGAGTCTAATAAGTAAATAATAAAAGTATAACAGTTAACCAATAAAGCGTTTGTCTGTTATCGTTAAAAGAACTTAACTAAGATATTTGCACTATACATTAGGTATATAGGTCCTAAAAAGTGCCTTGTGAACTATATGGTGCCAAATGTTTAATTCACATTGCAAAAAGTTCTAACGGGTCTCAAAATGTTTATTAGAGTCTAATAAGTAAATAATAAAAGTATAACAGTTAACCAATAAAATGTTTGTCTTTTATAGTTAAAAGAACTTAACTAAAACATTTGCACTATACATTAGTTATATAGGTCCTAAAAAGTGCCTTGTGAACTATATGGTGCCAAATGTTTAATTCACATTGCAAAAAGTTCTAACGGGTCTCAAAATGTTTATTAGAGTCTAATAAGTAAATAATAAAAGTATAATAGATAACCAATAAAAGGTTTGTCTTTTATCGTTAAAAGAACTGAACTAAAACATTTGCACTATACATTAGTTATATAGGTCCTAAAAGTGCCTTGTGGACTATATGGTGCCAAATGTTTAATTCACATTGCAAAAAGTTCTAACGGGTCTCAAAATGTTTATTAGAGTCTAATAAGTAAATAATAAAAGTATAACAGTTAACCAATAAAAGGTTTGTCTGTTATCGTTAAAAGAACTTAACTAAAACTTTTGCACTATACATTAGTTATATAGGTCCTAGAAAGTGCCTTGTGAACTATATGGTGCCAAATGTTTAATTCACATTGCAAAAAGTTCTAACGGGTCTCAAAATGTTTATTAGAGTCTAATAAGTAAATAATAAAAGTATAACAGTTAACCAAGAAAATATTTGTCTGTTATCGTTAAAAGAACTTAACTAAAACATTTGCACTATACATTAGTTATATAGGTCCTAAAAAGTGCCTTGTGAACTATATGGTGCCAAATGTTTAATTCACATTGCAAAAAGTTCTAACGGGTCTCAAAATGTTTATTAGAGTCTAATAAGTAAATAATAAAAGTATGACAGTTAACCAATAAAAGGTTTGTCTGTTATCGTTAAAAGAACTTAACTAAAACATTTGCACTATACATTAGTTATATAGGTCCTAAAAAGTGCCTTGTGAACTATATGGTGCCAAATGTTTAATTCACATTGCAAAAAGTTCTAACGGGTCTCAAAATGTTTATTAGAGTCTAATAAGTAAATAATAAAAGTATAACAGTTAACCAATAAAAGGTTTGTCTGTTATCGTTAAAGGAACTTAACTAAAACATTTGCACTATACATTAGTTATATAGGTCCTAAAAAGTGCCTTGTGAACTATATGGTGCCAAATGTTTAATTCACATTGCAAAAAGTTCTAACGGGTCTCAAAATGTTTATTAGAGTCTAATAAGTAAATAATAAAAGTATAACAGTTAACCAATAAAAGGTTTGTCTGTTATCGTTAAAAGAACTTAACCAAAACATTTGCACTATACATTAGTTATATAGGTCCTAAAAAGTGCCTTGTGAACTATATGGTGCCAAATGTTTAATTCACATTGCAAAAAGTTCTAACGGGTCTCAAAATGTTTATTAGAGTCTAATAAGTAAATAATAAAAGTATAATAGATAACCAATAAAAGGTTTGTCTTCTATCGTTAAAAGAACTGAACTAAAACATTTGCACTATACATTAGTTATATAGGTCCTAAAAGTGCCTTGTGGACTATATGGTGCCAAATGTTTAATTCACATTGCAAAAAGTTCTAACGGGTCTCAAAATGTTTATTAGAGTCTAATAAGTAAATAATAAAAGTATAACAGTTAACCAATAAAAGGTTTGTCTGTTATCGTTAAAAGAACTTAACTAAAACTTTTGCACTATACATTAGTTATATAGGTCCTAGAAAGTGCCTTGTGAACTATATGGTGCCAAATGTTTAATTCACATTGCAAAAAGTTCTAACGGGTCTCAAAATGTTTATTAGAGTCTAATAAGTAAATAATTAAAGTATAACAGTTAACCAATAAAGCGTTTGTCTGTTATCGTTAAAAGAACTTAACTAAAACATTTGCACTATACATTAGTTATATAGGTCCTAAAAAGTGCCTTGTGAACTATATGGTGCCAAACGTTTAATTCACATTGCAAAAAGTTCTAACGGGTCTCAAATGTTTATTAGAGTCTAATAAGTAAATAATAAAAGTATAACAGTTAACCAATAAAAGGTTTGTCTGTTATCGTTAAAAGAACTTAACTAAAATATTTGCACTATACATTAGGTATATAGGTCCTAAAAAGTGCCTTGTGAACTATATGGTGCCAAATGTTTAATTCACATTGCAAAAAGTTCTAACGGGTCTCAAAATGTTTATTAGAGTCTAATAAGTAAATAATAAAAGTATAACAGTTAACCAATAAAAGGTTTGTCTGTTATCATTAAAAGAACTTAACTAAAACATTTGCACTATACATTAGTTATATAGGTCCTAAAAAGTGCCTTGTGAACTATATGGTGCCAAATGTTTAATTCACATTGCAAAAAGTTCTAACGGGTCTCAAAATGTTTATTAGAGTCTAATAAGTAAATAATAAAAGTATAACAGTTAACCAATAAAAGGTTTGTCTGTTATCGTTAAAGGAACTTAACTAAAACATTTGCACTATACATTAGTTATATAGGTCCTAAAAAGTGCCTTGTGAACTATATGGTGCCAAATGTTTAATTCACATTGCAAAAAGTTCTAACGGGTCTCAAAATGTTTATTAGAGTCTAATAAGTAAATAATAAAAGTATAACAGTTAACCAATAAAAGGTTTGTCTGTTATCGTTAAAAGAATTTAACCAAAACATTTGCACTATACATTAGTTATATAGGTCCTAAAAAGTGCCTTGTGAACTATATGGTGCCAAATGTTTAATTCACATTGCAAAAAGTTCTAACGGGTCTCAAAATGTTTATTAGAGTCTAATAAGTAAATAATAAAAGTATAACAGTTACCCAATATAAAATTTGTCTGATATCGTTAAAAGAACTTAACTAAAACATTTGCACTATACATTAGTTATATAGGTCCTAAAAAGTGCCTTGTGAACTATATGGTGCCAAATGTTTAGTTCACATTGAAAAAAGTTCTAACGGGTCTCAAAATGTTTATTAGAGTCTAATAAGTAAATAATAAAAGTATGACAGTTAACCAATAAAAGGTTTGTCTGTTATCGTTGAAAGAACTTAACTAAAACATTTGCACTATACATTAGTTATATAGGTCCTAAAAAGTGCCTTGTGAACTATATGGTGCCAAATGTTTAGTTCACATTGAAAAAAGTTCTAACGGGTCTCAAAATGTTTATTAGAGTCAAATAAGTAAATAATAAAAGTATAACAGTTAACCAATAAAAGGTTTGTCTGTTATCGTTAAAAGAACTTAACTAAAACATTTGCACTATACATTAGTTATATAGGTCCTAAAAAGTGCCTTGTGAACTATATGGTGCCAAATGTTTAATTCACATTGCAAAAAGTTCTAACGGGTCTCAAAATGTTTATTAGAGTCTAATAAGTAAATAATAAAAGTATGACAGTTAACCAATAAAAGGTTTGTCTGTTATCGTTGAAAGAACTTAACTAAAACATTTGCACTATACATTAGTTATATAGGTCCTAAAAAGTGCCTTGTGAACTATATGGTGCCAAATGTTTAATTCACATTGCAAAAAGTTCTAACGGGTCTCAAAATGTTTATTAGAGTCTAATAAGTAAATAATAAAAGTATAACAGTTAACCAATAAAAGGTTTGTCTGTTATCGTTAAAGGAACTTAACTAAAACATTTGCACTATACATTAGTTATATAGGTCCTAAAAAGTGCCTTGTGAACTATATGGTGCCAAATGTTTAATTCACATTGCAAAAAGTTCTAACGGGTCTCAAAATGTTTATTAGAGTCTAATAAGTAAATAATAAAAGTATAACAGTTAACCAATAAAAGGTTTGTCTGTTATCGTTAAAAGAATTTAACCAAAACATTTGCACTATACATTAGTTATATAGGTCCTAAAAAGTGCCTTGTGAACTATATGGTGCCAAATGTTTAATTCACATTGCAAAAAGTTCTAACGGGTCTCAAAATGTTTATTAGAGTCTAATAAGTAAATAATAAAAGTATAACAGTTACCCAATATAAAATTTGTCTGATATCGTTAAAAGAACTTAACTAAAACATTTGCACTATACATTAGTTATATAGGTCCTAAAAAGTGCCTTGTGAACTATATGGTGCCAAATGTTTAGTTCACATTGAAAAAAGTTCTAACGGGTCTCAAAATGTTTATTAGAGTCTAATAAGTAAATAATAAAAGTATGACAGTTAACCAATAAAAGGTTTGTCTGTTATCGTTGAAAGAACTTAACTAAAACATTTGCACTATACATTAGTTATATAGGTCCTAAAAAGTGCCTTGTGAACTATATGGTGCCGAATGTTTAATTCACGTTGCAAAAAGTTCTAACGGGTCTCAAAATGTTTATTAGAGTCTAATAAGTAAATAATAAAAGTATAACAGTTAACCAATAAAAGGTTTGTCTGTTATCGTTAAAAGAACTTAACTAAAACATTTGCACTATACATTAGTTATATAGGTCCTAAAAAGTGCCTTGTGAACTATATGGTGCCAAATGTTTAATTCACATTGCAAAAAGTTCTAACGGGTCTCAAAATGTTTATTAGAGTCTAATAAGTAAATAATAAAAGTATGACAGTTAACCAATAAAAGGTTTGTCTGTTATCGTTAAAAGAACTTAACTAAAACATTTGCACTATACATTAGTTATATAGGTCCTAAAAAGTGCCTTGTGAACTATATGGTGCCAAATGTTTAATTCACATTGCAAAAAGTTCTAACGGGTCTCAAAATGTTTATTAGAGTCTAATAAGTAAATAATAAAAGTATAACAGTTAACCAATAAAAGATTTGTCTGTTATCGTTAAAAGAACTTAACTAAAACATTTGCACTATACATTAGTTATATAGGTCCTAAAAAGTGCCTTGTGAACTATATGGTGCCAAATGTTTAGTTCACATTGCAAAAAGTCCTAACGGGTCTCAAAATGTTTATTAGAGTCTAATAAGTAAATAATAAAAGTATAACAGTTAACCAATAAAAGGTTTGTCTGTTATCGTTAAAAGAACTTAACTAAAACATTTGCACTATACATTAGTTATATAGGTCCTAAAAAGTGCCTTGTGAACTATATGGTGCCAAATGTTTAATTCACATTGCAAAAAGTTCTAACGGGTCTCAAAATGTTTATTAGAGTCTAATAAGTAAATAATAAAAGTATAACAGTTAACCAATAAAAGGTTTGTCTGTTATCGTTAAAAGAACTTAACTAAAAAATTTGCACTATACATTAGTTATATAGGTCCTAAAAAGTGCCTTGTGAACTATATGGTGCCAAATGTGCAATTCACATTGCAAAAAGTTCTAACGGGTCTCAAAATGTTTATTAGAGTCTAATAAGTAAATAATAAAAGTATAACAGTTAACCAAGAAAATATTTGTTTGTTACCGTTAAAAGAACTTAACTAAAACATTTGCACTATACATTAGTTATATAGGTCCTAAAAAGTGCCTTGTGAACTATATGGTGCCAAATGTTTAATTCACATTGCAAAAAGTTCTAACGGGTCTCAAAATGTTTATTAGAGTCTAATAAGTAAATAATAAAAGTATAACAGTTAACCAATAAAAGGTTTGTCTGTTATCGTTAAAAGAACTTAACTAAAACATTTGCACTATACATTAGTTATATAGGTCCTAAAAAGTGCCTTGTGAACTATATGGTGCCAAATGTTTAATTCACATTGCAAAAAGTTCTAACGGGTCTCAAAATGTTTATTAGAGTCTAATAAGTAAATAATAAAAGTATAACAGTTAACCAATAAAAGGTTTGTCTGTTATCGTTAAAAGAACTTAACTAAAACATTTGCACTATACATTAGTTATATAGGTCCTAAAAAGTGCCTTGTGAACTATATGGTGCCAAATGTTTAATTCACATTGCAAAAAGTTCTAACGGGTCTCAAAATGTTTATTAGAGTCTAATAAGTAAATAATAAAAGTATAACAGTTAACCAATAAAGCGTTTGTCTGTTATCGTTAAAAGAACTTAACTAAGATATTTGCACTATACATTAGGTATATAGGTCCTAAAAAGTGCCTTGTGAACTATATGGTGCCAAATGTTTAATTCACATTGCAAAAAGTTCTAACGGGTCTCAAAATGTTTATTAGAGTCTAATAAGTAAATAATAAAAGTATAACAGTTAACCAATAAAAGGTTTGTCTTTTATAGTTAAAAGAACTTAACTAAAACATTTGCACTATACATTAGTTATATAGGTCCTAAAAAGTGCCTTGTGAACTATATGGTGCCAAATGTTTAATTCACATTACAAAAAGTTCTAACGGGTCTCAAAATGTTTATTAGAGTCTAATAAGTAAATAATAAAAGTATAATAGATAACCAATAAAAGGTTTGTCTTTTATCGTTAAAAGAACTGAACTAAAACATTTGCACTATACATTAGTTATATAGGTCCTAAAAGTGCCTTGTGGACTATATGGTGCCAAATGTTTAATTCACATTGCAAAAAGTTCTAACGGGTCTCAAAATGTTTATTAGAGTCTAATAAGTAATTAATAAAAGTATAACAGTTAACCAATAAAAGGTTTGTCTGTTATCGTTAAAAGAACTTAACTAAAACATTTGCACTATACATTAGTTATATAGGTCCTAGAAAGTGCCTTGTGAACTATATGGTGCCAAATGTTTAATTCACATTGCAAAAAGTTCTAACGGGTCTCAAAATGTTTATTAGAGTCTAATAAGTAAATAATAAAAGTATAACAGTTAACCAATAAAAGGTTTGTCTGTTATCGTTAAAAGAACTTAACTAAAACATTTGCACTATACATTAGTTATATAGGTCCTAAAAAGTGCCTTGTGAACTATATGGTGCCAAATGTTTAATTCACATTGCAAAAAGTTCTAACGGGTCTCAAAATGTTTATTAGAGTCTAATAAGTAAATAATAAAAGTATAACAGTTAACCAATAAAAGGTTTGTCTGTTATCGTTAAAAGAACTTAACTAAAATTTGCACTATACATTAGTTATATAGGTCCTAAAAAGTGCCTTGTGAACTATATGGTGCCAAATGTGCAATTCACATTGCAAAAAGTTCTAACGGGTCTCAAAATGTTTATTAGAGTCTAATAAGTAAATAATAAAAGTATAACAGTTAACCAAGAAAATTTTTGTCTGTTATCGTTAAAAGAACTTAACTAAAACATTTGCACTATACATTAGTTATATAGGTCCTAAAAAGTGCCTTGTGAACTATATGGTGCCAAATGTGCAATTCACATTGCAAAAAGTTCTAACGGGTCTCAAAATGTTTATTAGAGTCTAATAAGTAAATAATAAAAGTATGACAGTTAACCAATAAAAGGTTTGTCTGTTATCGTTAAAAGAACTTAACTAAAACATTTGCACTATACATTAGTTATATAGGTCCTAAAAAGTGCCTTGTGAACTATATGGTGCCAAATGTTTAATTCACATTGCAAAAATTTCTAACGGGTCTCAAAATGTTTATTAGAGTCTAATAAGTAAATAATAAAAGTATAACAGTTAACCAATAAAGCGTTTGTCTGTTATCGTTAAAAGAACTTAACTAAAACATTTGCACTATACATTAGTTATATAGGTCCTAAAAAGTGCCTTGTGAACTATATGGTGCCAAATGTTTAGTTCACATTGCAAAAAGTTCTAACGGGTCTCAAAATGTTTATTAGAGTCTAATAAGTAAATAATAAAAGTATAACAGTTAACCAATAAAAGGTTTGTCTGTTATCGTTAAAAGAACTTAACTAAAACATTTGCACTATACATTAGTTATATAGGTCCTAAAAAGTGCCTTGTGAACTATATGGTGCCAAATGTTTAATTCACATTGCAAAAAGTTCTAACGGGTCTCAAAATGTTTATTAGAGTCTAATAAGTAAATAATAAAAGTATAACAGTTAACCAATAAAAGGTTTGTCTGTTATCGTTAAAAGAACTTAACTAAAAAATTTGCACTATACATTAGTTATATAGGTCCTAAAAAGTGCCTTGTGAACTATATGGTGCCAAATGTGCAATTCACATTGCAAAAATTTCTAACGGGTCTCAAAATGTTTATTAGAGTCTAATAAGTAAATAATAAAAGTATAACAGTTAACCAAGAAACTATTTGTCTGTTATCGTTAAAAGAACTTAACTAAAACATTTGCACTATACATTAGTTATATAGGTCCTAAAAAGTGCCTTGTGAACTATATGGTGCCAAATGTTTAATTCACATTGCAAAAAGTTCTAACGGGTCTCAAAATGTTTATTAGAGTCTAATAAGTAAATAATAAAAGTATAACAGTTAACCAATAAAAGGTTTGTCTGTTATCGTTAAAAGAACTTAACTAAAACATTTGCACTATACATTAGTTATATAGGTCCTAAAAAGTGCCTTGTGAACTATATGGTGCCAAATGTTTAGTTCACATTGCAAAAAGTTCTAACGGGTCTCAAAATGTTTATTAGAGTCTAATAAGTAAATAATAAAAGTATAACAGTTAACCAATAAAAGGTTTGTCTGTTATCGTTAAAAGAACTTAACTAAAACATTTGCACTATACATTAGTTATATAGGTCCTAAAAAGTGCCTTGTGAACTATATGGTGCCAAATGTTTAATTCACATTGCAAAAAGTTCTAACGGGTCTCAAAATGTTTATTAGAGTCTAATAAGTAAATAATAAAAGTATAACAGTTAACCAATAAAAGGTTTGTCTGTTATCGTTAAAAGAACTTAACTAAAAAATTTGCACTATACATTAGTTATATAGGTCCTAAAAAGTGCCTTGTGAACTATATGGTGCCAAATGTGCAATTCACATTGCAAAAAGTTCTAACGGGTCTCAAAATGTTTATTAGAGTCTAATAAGTAAATAATAAAAGTATAACAGTTAACCAAGAAAATATTTGTTTGTTACCGTTAAAAGAACTTAACTAAAACATTTGCACTATACATTAGTTATATAGGTCCTAAAAAGTGCCTTGTGAACTATATGGTGCCAAATGTTTAATTCACATTGCAAAAAGTTCTAACGGGTCTCAAAATGTTTATTAGAGTCTAATAAGTAAATAATAAAAGTATAACAGTTAACCAATAAAAGGTTTGTCTGTTATCGTTAAAAGAACTTAACTAAAACATTTGCACTATACATTAGTTATATAGGTCCTAAAAAGTGCCTTGTGAACTATATGGTGCCAAATGTTTAATTCACATTGCAAAAAGTTCTAACGGGTCTCAAAATGTTTATTAGAGTCTAATAAGTAAATAATAAAAGTATAACAGTTAACCAATAAAAGGTTTGTCTGTTATCGTTAAAAGAACTTAACTAAAACTTTTGCACTATACATTAGTTATATAGGTCCTAAAAAGTGCCTTGTGAACTATATGGTGCCAAATGTTTAATTCACATTGCAAAAAGTTCTAACGGGTCTCAAAATGTTTATTAGAGTCTAATAAGTAAATAATAAAAGTATAACAGTTAACCAATAAAGCGTTTGTCTTTTATCGTTAAAAGAACTTAACTAAAACATTTGCACTATACATTAGTTATATAGGTCCTAAAAAGTGCCTTGTGAACTATATGGTGCCAAATGTTTAATTCACATTGCAAAAAGTTCTAACGGGTCTCAAATGTTTATTAGAGTCTAATAAGTAAATAATAAAAGTATAACAGTTAACCAATAAAGCGTTTGTCTGTTATCGTTAAAAGAACTTAACTAAGATATTTGCACTATACATTAGGTATATAGGTCCTAAAAAGTGCCTTGTGAACTATATGGTGCCAAATGTTTAATTCACATTGCAAAAAGTTCTAACGGGTCTCAAAATGTTTATTAGAGTCTAATAAGTAAATAATAAAAGTATAACAGTTAACCAATAAAATGTTTGTCTTTTATAGTTAAAAGAACTTAACTAAAACATTTGCACTATACATTAGTTATATAGGTCCTAAAAAGTGCCTTGTGAACTATATGGTGCCAAATGTTTAATTCACATTACAAAAAGTTCTAACGGGTCTCAAAATGTTTATTAGAGTCTAATAAGTAAATAATAAAAGTATAACAGATAACCAATAAAAGGTTTGTCTTTTATCGTTAAAAGAACTGAACTAAAACATTTGCACTATACATTAGTTATATAGGTCCTAAAAGTGCCTTGTGGACTATATGGTGCCAAATGTTTAATTCACATTGCAAAAAGTTCTAACGGGTCTCAAAATGTTTATTAGAGTCTAATAAGTAATTAATAAAAGTATAACAGTTAACCAATAAAAGGTTTGTCTGTTATCGTTAAAAGAACTTAACTAAAACTTTTGCACTATACATTAGTTATATAGGTCCTAGAAAGTGCCTTGTGAACTATATGGTGCCAAATGTTTAATTCACATTGCAAAAAGTTCTAACGGGTCTCAAAATGTTTATTAGAGTCTAATAAGTAAATAATAAAAGTATAACAGTTAACCAATAAAAGGTTTGTCTGTTATCGTTAAAAGAACTTAACTAAAATTTGCACTATACATTAGTTATATAGGTCCTAAAAAGTGCCTTGTGAACTATATGGTGCCAAATGTGCAATTCACATTGCAAAAAGTTCTAACGGGTCTCAAAATGTTTATTAGAGTCTAATAAGTAAATAATAAAAGTATAACAGTTAACCAATAAAAGGTTTGTCTGTTATCGTTAAAAGAACTTAACTAAAACATTTGCACTATACATTAGTTATATAGGTCCTAAAAAGTGCCTTGTGAACTATATGGTGCCAAATGTGCAATTCACATTGCAAAAAGTTCTAACGGGTCTCAAAATGTTTATTAGAGTCTAATAAGTAAATAATAAAAGTATGACAGTTAACCAATAAAAGGTTTGTCTGTTATCGTTAAAAGAACTTAACTAAAACATTTGCACTATACATTAGTTATATAGGTCCTAAAAAGTGCCTTGTGAACTATATGGTGCCAAATGTTTAATTCACATTGCAAAAAGTTCTAACGGGTCTCAAAATGTTTATTAGAGTCTAATAAGTAAATAATAAAAGTATAACAGTTAACCAATAAAAGGTTTGTCTGTTATCGTTAAAAGAACTTAACTAAAACATTTGCACTATACATTAGTTATATAGGTCCTAAAAAGTGCCTTGTGAACTATATGGTGCCAAATGTTTAGTTCACATTGCAAAAAGTTCTAACGGGTCTCAAAATGTTTATTAGAGTCTAATAAGTAAATAATAAAAGTATAACAGTTAACCAATAAAAGGTTTGTCTGTTATCGTTAAAAGAACTTAACTAAAACATTTGCACTATACATTAGTTATATAGGTCCTAAAAAGTGCCTTGTGAACTATATGGTGCCAAATGTTTAATTCACATTGCAAAAAGTTCTAACGGGTCTCAAAATGTTTATTAGAGTCTAATAAGTAAATAATAAAAGTATAACAGTTAACCAATAAAAGGTTTGTCTGTTATCGTTAAAAGAACTTAACTAAAAAATTTGCACTATACATTAGTTATATAGGTCCTAAAAAGTGCCTTGTGAACTATATGGTGCCAAATGTGCAATTCACATTGCAAAAATTTCTAACGGGTCTCAAAATGTTTATTAGAGTCTAATAAGTAAATAATAAAAGTATAACAGTTAACCAAGAAACTATTTGTCTGTTATCGTTAAAAGAACTTAACTAAAACATTTGCACTATACATTAGTTATATAGGTCCTAAAAAGTGCCTTGTGAACTATATGGTGCCAAATGTTTAATTCACATTGCAAAAAGTTCTAACGGGTCTCAAAATGTTTATTAGAGTCTAATAAGTAAATAATAAAAGTATAACAGTTAACCAATAAAAGGTTTGTCTGTTATCGTTAAAAGAACTTAACTAAAACATTTGCACTATACATTAGTTATATAGGTCCTAAAAAGTGCCTTGTGAACTATATGGTGCCAAATGTTTAATTCACATTGCAAAAAGTTCTAACGGGTCTCAAAATGTTTATTAGAGTCAAATAAGTAAATAATAAAAGTATAACAGTTAACCAATAAAAGATTTGTCTGTTATCGTTAAAAGAACTTAACTAAAACTTTTGCACTATACATTAGTTATATAGGTCCTAAAAAGTGCCTTGTGAACTATATGGTGCCAAATGTTTAATTCACATTGCAAAAAGTTCTAACGAGTCTCAAAATGTTTATTAGAGTCTAATAAGTAAATAATTAAAGTATAACAGTTAACCAATAAAGCGTTTGTCTGTTATCGTTAAAAGAACTTAACTAAAACATTTGCACTATACATTAGTTATATAGGTCCTAAAAAGTGCCTTGTGAACTATATGGTGCCAAATGTTTAATTCACATTGCAAAAAGTTCTAACGGGTCTCAAATGTTTATTAGAGTCTAATAAGTAAATAATAAAAGTATAACAGTTAACCAATAAAGCGTTTGTCTGTTATCGTTAAAAGAACTTAATTAAGATATTTGCACTATACATTAGTTATATAGGTCCTAAAAAGTGCCTTGTGAACTATATGGTGCAAAATGTTTAATTCACATTGCAAAAACTTCTAACGGGTCTCAAAATGTTTATTAGAGTCTAATAAGTAAATAATTAAAGTATAACAGTTAACCAATAAAGCGTTTGTCTGTTATCGTTAAAAGAACTTAACTAAAACATTTGCACTATACATTAGTTATATAGGTCCTAAAAAGTGCCTTGTGAACTATATGGTGCAAAATGTTTAATTCACATTGCAAAAAGTTCTAACGGGTCTCAAATGTTTATTAGAGTCTAATAAGTAAATAATAAAAGTATAACAGTTAACCAATAAAGCGTTTGTCTGTTATCGTTAAAAGAACTTAACTAAGATATTTGCACTATACATTAGGTATATAGGTCCTAAAAAGTGCCTTGTGAACTATATGGTGCCAAATGTTTAATTCACATTGCAAAAAGTTCTAACGGGTCTCAAAATGTTTATTAGAGTCTAATAAGTAAATAATAAAAGTATAACAGTTAACCAATAAAATGTTTGTCTTTTATAGTTAAAAGAACTTAACTAAAACATTTGCACTATACATTAGTTATATAGGTCCTAAAAAGTGCCTTGTGAACTATATGGTGCCAAATGTTTAATTCACATTGCAAAAAGTTCTAACGGGTCTCAAAATGTTTATTAGAGTCTAATAAGTAAATAATAAAAGTATAATAGATAACCAATAAAAGGTTTGTCTTTTATCGTTAAAAGAACTGAACTAAAACATTTGCACTATACATTAGTTATATAGGTCCTAAAAGTGCCTTGTGGACTATATGGTGCCAAATGTTTAATTCACATTGCAAAAAGTTCTAACGGGTCTCAAAATGTTTATTAGAGTCTAATAAGTAAATAATAAAAGTATAACAGTTAACCAATAAAAGGTTTGTCTGTTATCGTTAAAAGAACTTAACTAAAACTTTTGCACTATACATTAGTTATATAGGTCCTAGAAAGTGCCTTGTGAACTATATGGTGCCAAATGTTTAATTCACATTGCAAAAAGTTCTAACGGGTCTCAAAATGTTTATTAGAGTCTAATAAGTAAATAATAAAAGTATAACAGTTAACCAAGAAAATATTTGTCTGTTATCGTTAAAAGAACTTAACTAAAACATTTGCACTATACATTAGTTATATAGGTCCTAAAAAGTGCCTTGTGAACTATATGGTGCCAAATGTTTAATTCACATTGCAAAAAGTTCTAACGGGTCTCAAAATGTTTATTAGAGTCTAATAAGTAAATAATAAAAGTATAACAGTTAACCAATAAAAGGTTTGTCTGTTATCGTTAAAAGAACTTAACTAAAACATTTGCACTATACATTAGTTATATAGGTCCTAAAAAGTGCCTTGTGAACTATATGGTGCCAAATGTTTAGTTCACATTGAAAAAAGTTCTAACGGGTCTCAAAATGTTTATTAGAGTCTAATAAGTAAATAATAAAAGTATAACAGTTAACCAATAAAAGGTTTGTCTGTTATCGTTAAAAGAACTTAACTAAAACATTTGCACTATACATTAGTTATATAGGTCCTAAAAAGTGCCTTGTGAACTATATGGTGCCAAATGTTTAATTCACATTGCAAAAAGTTCTAACGGGTCTCAAAATGTTTATTAGAGTCTAATAAGTAAATAATAAAAGTATAACAGTTAACCAATAAAAGGTTTGTCTGTTATCGTTAAAAGAACTTAACTAAAACTTTTGCACTATACATTAGTTATATAGGTCCTAAAAAGTGCCTTGTGAACTATATGGTGCCAAATGTTTAATTCACATTGCAAAAAGTTCTAACGGGTCTCAAAATGTTTATTAGAGTCTAATAAGTAAATAATTAAAGTATAACAGTTAACCAATAAAGCGTTTGTCTGTTATCGTTAAAAGAACTTAACTAAAACATTTGCACTATACATTAGTTATATAGGTCCTAAAAAGTGCCTTGTGAACTATATGGTGCCAAATGTTTAATTCACATTGCAAAAAGTTCTAACGGGTCTCAAATGTTTATTAGAGTCTAATAAGTAAATAATAAAAGTATAACAGTTAACCAATAAAGCGTTTGTCTGTTATCGTTAAAAGAACTTAACTAAAACATTTGCACTATACATTAGTTATATAGGTCCTAAAAAGTGCCTTGTGAACTATATGGTGCCAAATGTTTAATTCACATTGCAAAAAGTTCTAACGGGTCTCAAAATGTTTATTAGAGTCTAATAAGTAAATAATAAAAGTATAACAGTTAACCAATAAAATGTTTGTCTTTTATAGTTAAAAGAACTTAACTAAAACATTTGCACTATACATTAGTTATATAGGTCCTAAAAAGTGCCTTGTGAACTATATGGTGCCAAATGTTTAATTCACATTACAAAAAGTTCTAACGGGTCTCAAAATGTTTATTAGAGTCTAATAAGTAAATAATAAAAGTATAATAGATAACCAATAAAAGGTTTGTCTTTTATCGTTAAAAGAACTTAACTAAAACATTTGCACTATACATTAGTTATATAGGTCCTAAAAGTGCCTTGTGGACTATATGGTGCCAAATGTTTAATTCACATTGCAAAAAGTTTTAACGGGTCTCAAAATGTTTATTAGAGTCTAATAAGTAAATAATAAAAGTATAACAGTTAACCAATAAAAGGTTTGTCTGTTATCGTTAAAAGAACTTAACTAAAACTTTTGCACTATACATTAGTTATATAGGTCCTAAAAAGTGCCTTGTGAACTATATGGTGCCAAATGTTTAATTCACATTGCAAAAAGTTCTAACGGGTCTCAAAATGTTTATTAGAGTCTAATAAGTAAATAATTAAAGTATAACAGTTAACCAATAAAGCGTTTGTCTGTTATCGTTAAAAGAACTTAACTAAAACATTTGCACTATACATTAGTTATATAGGTCCTAAAAAGTGCCTTGTGAACTATATGGTGCCAAACGTTTAATTCACATTGCAAAAAGTTCTAACGGGTCTCAAATGTTTATTAGAGTCTAATAAGTAAATAATAAAAGTATAACAGTTAACCAATAAAAGGTTTGTCTGTTATCGTTAAAAGAACTTAACTAAGATATTTGCACTATACATTAGGTATATAGGTCGTAAAAAGTGCCTTGTGAACTATATGGTGCCAAATGTTTAATTCACATTGCAAAAAGTTCTAACGGGTCTCAAAATGTTTATTAGAGTCTAATAAGTAAATAATAAAAGTATAACAGTTAACCAATAAAAGGTTTGTCTGTTATCATTAAAAGAACTTAACTAAAACATTTGCACTATACATTAGTTATATAGGTCCTAAAAAGTGCCTTGTGAACTATATGGTGCCAAATGTTTAATTCACATTGCAAAAAGTTATAACGGGTCTCAAAATGTTTATTAGAGTCTAATAAGTAAATAATAAAAGTATAACAGTTAACCAATAAAAGGTTTGTATGTTATCGTTAAAAGAACTTAACTAAAACATTTGCACTATACATTAGTTATATAGGTCCTAAAAAGTGCCTTGTGAACTATATGGTGCCAAATGTTTAATTCACATTGCAAAAAGTTCTAACGGGTCTCAAAATGTTTATTAGAGTCTAATAAGTAAATAATAAAAGTATAACAGTTAACCAATAAAAGGTTTGTCTGTTATCGTTAAAAGAACTTAACTAAAACATTTGCACTATACATTAGTTATATAGGTCCTAAAAAGTGCCTTGTGAACTGTATGGTGCCAAATGTTTAGTTCACATTGCAAAAAGTTCTAACGGGTCTCAAAATGTTTATTAGAGTCTAATAAGTAAATAATAAAAGTATGACAGTTAACCAATAAAAGGTTTGTCTGTTATCGTTGAAAGAACTTAACTAAAACATTTGCACTATACATTAGTTATATAGGTCCTAAAAAGTGCCTTGTGAACTATATGGTGCCAAATGTTTAGTTCACATTGAAAAAAGTTCTAACGGGTCTCAAAATGTTTATTAGAGTCAAATAAGTAAATAATAAAAGTATAACAGTTAACCAATAAAAGGTTTGTCTGTTATCGTTAAAAGAACTTAACTAAAACATTTGCACTATACATTAGTTATATAGGTCCTAAAAAGTGCCTTGTGAACTATATGGTGCCAAATGTTTAATTCACATTGCAAAAAGTTCTAACGGGTCTCAAAATGTTTATTAGAGTCTAATAAGTAAATAATAAAAGTATGACAGTTAACCAATAAAAGGTTTGTCTGTTATCGTTAGAAGAACTTAACTAAAACATTTGCACTATACATTAGTTATATAGGTCCTAAAAAGTGCCTTGTGAACTATATGGTGCCAAATGTTTAATTCACATTGCAAAAAGTTCTAACGGGTCTCAAAATGTTTATTAGAGTCTAATAAGTAAATAATAAAAGTATAACAGTTAACCAATAAAAGGTTTGTCTGTTATCGTTAAAAGAACTTAACTAAAAAATTTGCACTATACATTAGTTATATAGGTCCTAAAAAGTGCCTTGTGAACTATATGGTGCCAAATGTGCAATTCACATTGCAAAAATTTCTAACGGGTCTCAAAATGTTTATTAGAGTCTAATAAGTAAATAATAAAAGTATAACAGTTAACCAAGAAACTATTTGTCTGTTATCGTTAAAAGAACTTAACTAAAACATTTGCACTATACATTAGTTATATAGGTCCTAAAAAGTGCCTTGTGAACTATATGGTGCCAAATGTTTAATTCACATTGCAAAAAGTTCTAACGGGTCTCAAAATGTTTATTAGAGTCTAATAAGTAAATAATAAAAGTATAACAGTTAACCAATAAAAGGTTTGTCTGTTATCGTTAAAAGAACTTAACTAAAACATTTGCACTATACATTAGTTATATAGGTCCTAAAAAGTGCCTTGTGAACTATATGGTGCCAAATGTTTAATTCACATTGCAAAAAGTTCTAACGGGTCTCAAAATGTTTATTAGAGTCAAATAAGTAAATAATAAAAGTATAACAGTTAACCAATAAAAGATTTGTCTTTTATCGTTAAAAGAACTTAACTAAAACTTTTGCACTATACATTAGTTATATAGGTCCTAAAAAGTGCCTTGTGAACTATATGGTGCCAAATGTTTAATTCACATTGCAAAAAGTTCTAACGAGTCTCAAAATGTTTATTAGAGTCTAATAAGTAAATAATTAAAGTATAACAGTTAACCAATAAAGCGTTTGTCTGTTATCGTTAAAAGAACTTAACTAAAACATTTGCACTATACATTAGTTATATAGGTCCTAAAAAGTGCCTTGTGAACTATATGGTGCCAAATGTTTAATTCACATTGCAAAAAGTTCTAACGGGTCTCAAATGTTTATTAGAGTCTAATAAGTAAATAATAAAAGTATAACAGTTAACCAATAAAGCGTTTGTCTGTTATCGTTAAAAGAACTTAATTAAGATATTTGCACTATACATTAGTTATATAGGTCCTAAAAAGTGCCTTGTGAACTATATGGTGCAAAATGTTTAATTCACATTGCAAAAACTTCTAACGGGTCTCAAAATGTTTATTAGAGTCTAATAAGTAAATAATTAAAGTATAACAGTTAACCAATAAAGCGTTTGTCTGTTATCGTTAAAAGAACTTAACTAAAACATTTGCACTATACATTAGTTATATAGGTCCTAAAAAGTGCCTTGTGAACTATATGGTGCAAAATGTTTAATTCACATTGCAAAAAGTTCTAACGGGTCTCAAATGTTTATTAGAGTCTAATAAGTAAATAATAAAAGTATAACAGTTAACCAATAAAGCGTTTGTCTGTTATCGTTAAAAGAACTTAACTAAGATATTTGCACTATACATTAGGTATATAGGTCCTAAAAAGTGCCTTGTGAACTATATGGTGCCAAATGTTTAATTCACATTGCAAAAAGTTCTAACGGGTCTCAAAATGTTTATTAGAGTCTAATAAGTAAATAATAAAAGTATAACAGTTAACCAATAAAATGTTTGTCTTTTATAGTTAAAAGAACTTAACTAAAACATTTGCACTATACATTAGTTATATAGGTCCTAAAAAGTGCCTTGTGAACTATATGGTGCCAAATGTTTAATTCACATTGCAAAAAGTTCTAACGGGTCTCAAAATGTTTATTAGAGTCTAATAAGTAAATAATAAAAGTATAATAGATAACCAATAAAAGGTTTGTCTTTTATCGTTAAAAGAACTGAACTAAAACATTTGCACTATACATTAGTTATATAGGTCCTAAAAGTGCCTTGTGGACTATATGGTGCCAAATGTTTAATTCACATTGCAAAAAGTTCTAACGGGTCTCAAAATGTTTATTAGAGTCTAATAAGTAAATAATAAAAGTATAACAGTTAACCAATAAAAGGTTTGTCTGTTATCGTTAAAAGAACTTAACTAAAACTTTTGCACTATACATTAGTTATATAGGTCCTAGAAAGTGCCTTGTGAACTATATGGTGCCAAATGTTTAATTCACATTGCAAAAAGTTCTAACGGGTCTCAAAATGTTTATTAGAGTCTAATAAGTAAATAATAAAAGTATAACAGTTAACCAAGAAAATATTTGTCTGTTATCGTTAAAAGAACTTAACTAAAACATTTGCACTATACATTAGTTATATAGGTCCTAAAAAGTGCCTTGTGAACTATATGGTGCCAAATGTTTAATTCACATTGCAAAAAGTTCTAACGGGTCTCAAAATGTTTATTAGAGTCTAATAAGTAAATAATAAAAGTATAACAGTTAACCAATAAAAGGTTTGTCTGTTATCGTTAAAAGAACTTAACTAAAACATTTGCACTATACATTAGTTATATAGGTCCTAAAAAGTGCCTTGTGAACTATATGGTGCCAAATGTTTAGTTCACATTGAAAAAAGTTCTAACGGGTCTCAAAATGTTTATTAGAGTCTAATAAGTAAATAATAAAAGTATAACAGTTAACCAATAAAAGGTTTGTCTGTTATCGTTAAAAGAACTTAACTAAAACATTTGCACTATACATTAGTTATATAGGTCCTAAAAAGTGCCTTGTGAACTATATGGTGCCAAATGTTTAATTCACATTGCAAAAAGTTCTAACGGGTCTCAAAATGTTTATTAGAGTCTAATAAGTAAATAATAAAAGTATAACAGTTAACCAATAAAAGGTTTGTCTGTTATCGTTAAAAGAACTTAACTAAAACTTTTGCACTATACATTAGTTATATAGGTCCTAAAAAGTGCCTTGTGAACTATATGGTGCCAAATGTTTAATTCACATTGCAAAAAGTTCTAACGGGTCTCAAAATGTTTATTAGAGTCTAATAAGTAAATAATTAAAGTATAACAGTTAACCAATAAAGCGTTTGTCTGTTATCGTTAAAAGAACTTAACTAAAACATTTGCACTATACATTAGTTATATAGGTCCTAAAAAGTGCCTTGTGAACTATATGGTGCCAAATGTTTAATTCACATTGCAAAAAGTTCTAACGGGTCTCAAATGTTTATTAGAGTCTAATAAGTAAATAATAAAAGTATAACAGTTAACCAATAAAGCGTTTGTCTGTTATCGTTAAAAGAACTTAACTAAAACATTTGCACTATACATTAGTTATATAGGTCCTAAAAAGTGCCTTGTGAACTATATGGTGCCAAATGTTTAATTCACATTGCAAAAAGTTCTAACGGGTCTCAAAATGTTTATTAGAGTCTAATAAGTAAATAATAAAAGTATAACAGTTAACCAATAAAATGTTTGTCTTTTATAGTTAAAAGAACTTAACTAAAACATTTGCACTATACATTAGTTATATAGGTCCTAAAAAGTGCCTTGTGAACTATATGGTGCCAAATGTTTAATTCACATTACAAAAAGTTCTAACGGGTCTCAAAATGTTTATTAGAGTCTAATAAGTAAATAATAAAAGTATAATAGATAACCAATAAAAGGTTTGTCTTTTATCGTTAAAAGAACTTAACTAAAACATTTGCACTATACATTAGTTATATAGGTCCTAAAAGTGCCTTGTGGACTATATGGTGCCAAATGTTTAATTCACATTGCAAAAAGTTTTAACGGGTCTCAAAATGTTTATTAGAGTCTAATAAGTAAATAATAAAAGTATAACAGTTAACCAATAAAAGGTTTGTCTGTTATCGTTAAAAGAACTTAACTAAAACTTTTGCACTATACATTAGTTATATAGGTCCTAAAAGTGCCTTGTGGACTATATGGTGCCAAATGTTTAATTCACATTGCAAAAAGTTCTAACGGGTCTCAAAATGTTTATTAGAGTCTAATAAGTAAATAATAAAAGTATAACAGTTAACCAATAAAAGGTTTGTCTGTTATCGTTAAAAGAACTTAACTAAAACTTTTGCACTATACATTAGTTATATAGGTCCTAGAAAGTGCCTTGTGAACTATATGGTGCCAAATGTTTAATTCACATTGCAAAAAGTTCTAACGGGTCTCAAAATGTTTATTAGAGTCTAATAAGTAAATAATAAAAGTATAACAGTTAACCAAGAAAATATTTGTCTGTTATCGTTAAAAGAACTTAACTAAAACATTTGCACTATACATTAGTTATATAGGTCCTAAAAAGTGCCTTGTGAACTATATGGTGCCAAATGTTTAATTCACATTGCAAAAAGTTCTAACGGGTCTCAAAATGTTTATTAGAGTCTAATAAGTAAATAATAAAAGTATAACAGTTAACCAATAAAAGGTTTGTCTGTTATCGTTAAAAGAACTTAACTAAAACATTTGCACTATACATTAGTTATATAGGTCCTAAAAAGTGCCTTGTGAACTATATGGTGCCAAATGTTTAGTTCACATTGAAAAAAGTTCTAACGGGTCTCAAAATGTTTATTAGAGTCTAATAAGTAAATAATAAAAGTATAACAGTTAACCAATAAAAGGTTTGTCTGTTATCGTTAAAAGAACTTAACTAAAACATTTGCACTATACATTAGTTATATAGGTCCTAAAAAGTGCCTTGTGAACTATATGGTGCCAAATGTTTAATTCACATTGCAAAAAGTTCTAACGGGTCTCAAAATGTTTATTAGAGTCTAATAAGTAAATAATAAAAGTATAACAGTTAACCAATAAAAGGTTTGTCTGTTATCGTTAAAAGAACTTAACTAAAACTTTTGCACTATACATTAGTTATATAGGTCCTAAAAAGTGCCTTGTGAACTATATGGTGCCAAATGTTTAATTCACATTGCAAAAAGTTCTAACGGGTCTCAAAATGTTTATTAGAGTCTAATAAGTAAATAATTAAAGTATAACAGTTAACCAATAAAGCGTTTGTCTGTTATCGTTAAAAGAACTTAACTAAAACATTTGCACTATACATTAGTTATATAGGTCCTAAAAAGTGCCTTGTGAACTATATGGTGCCAAATGTTTAATTCACATTGCAAAAAGTTCTAACGGGTCTCAAATGTTTATTAGAGTCTAATAAGTAAATAATAAAAGTATAACAGTTAACCAATAAAGCGTTTGTCTGTTATCGTTAAAAGAACTTAACTAAAACATTTGCACTATACATTAGTTATATAGGTCCTAAAAAGTGCCTTGTGAACTATATGGTGCCAAATGTTTAATTCACATTGCAAAAAGTTCTAACGGGTCTCAAAATGTTTATTAGAGTCTAATAAGTAAATAATAAAAGTATAACAGTTAACCAATAAAATGTTTGTCTTTTATAGTTAAAAGAACTTAACTAAAACATTTGCACTATACATTAGTTATATAGGTCCTAAAAAGTGCCTTGTGAACTATATGGTGCCAAATGTTTAATTCACATTACAAAAAGTTCTAACGGGTCTCAAAATGTTTATTAGAGTCTAATAAGTAAATAATAAAAGTATAATAGATAACCAATAAAAGGTTTGTCTTTTATCGTTAAAAGAACTTAACTAAAACATTTGCACTATACATTAGTTATATAGGTCCTAAAAGTGCCTTGTGGACTATATGGTGCCAAATGTTTAATTCACATTGCAAAAAGTTTTAACGGGTCTCAAAATGTTTATTAGAGTCTAATAAGTAAATAATAAAAGTATAACAGTTAACCAATAAAAGGTTTGTCTGTTATCGTTAAAAGAACTTAACTAAAACTTTTGCACTATACATTAGTTATATAGGTCCTAAAAAGTGCCTTGTGAACTATATGGTGCCAAATGTTTAATTCACATTGCAAAAAGTTCTAACGGGTCTCAAAATGTTTATTAGAGTCTAATAAGTAAATAATTAAAGTATAACAGTTAACCAATAAAGCGTTTGTCTGTTATCGTTAAAAGAACTTAACTAAAACATTTGCACTATACATTAGTTATATAGGTCCTAAAAAGTGCCTTGTGAACTATATGGTGCCAAACGTTTAATTCACATTGCAAAAAGTTCTAACGGGTCTCAAATGTTTATTAGAGTCTAATAAGTAAATAATAAAAGTATAACAGTTAACCAATAAAAGGTTTGTCTGTTATCGTTAAAAGAACTTAACTAAGATATTTGCACTATACATTAGGTATATAGGTCGTAAAAAGTGCCTTGTGAACTATATGGTGCCAAATGTTTAATTCACATTGCAAAAAGTTCTAACGGGTCTCAAAATGTTTATTAGAGTCTAATAAGTAAATAATAAAAGTATAACAGTTAACCAATAAAAGGTTTGTCTGTTATCATTAAAAGAACTTAACTAAAACATTTGCACTATACATTAGTTATATAGGTCCTAAAAAGTGCCTTGTGAACTATATGGTGCCAAATGTTTAATTCACATTGCAAAAAGTTATAACGGGTCTCAAAATGTTTATTAGAGTCTAATAAGTAAATAATAAAAGTATAACAGTTAACCAATAAAAGGTTTGTATGTTATCGTTAAAAGAACTTAACTAAAACATTTGCACTATACATTAGTTATATAGGTCCTAAAAAGTGCCTTGTGAACTATATGGTGCCAAATGTTTAATTCACATTGCAAAAAGTTCTAACGGGTCTCAAAATGTTTATTAGAGTCTAATAAGTAAATAATAAAAGTATAACAGTTAACCAATAAAAGGTTTGTCTGTTATCGTTAAAAGAACTTAACTAAAACATTTGCACTATACATTAGTTATATAGGTCCTAAAAAGTGCCTTGTGAACTGTATGGTGCCAAATGTTTAGTTCACATTGCAAAAAGTTCTAACGGGTCTCAAAATGTTTATTAGAGTCTAATAAGTAAATAATAAAAGTATGACAGTTAACCAATAAAAGGTTTGTCTGTTATCGTTGAAAGAACTTAACTAAAACATTTGCACTATACATTAGTTATATAGGTCCTAAAAAGTGCCTTGTGAACTATATGGTGCCAAATGTTTAGTTCACATTGAAAAAAGTTCTAACGGGTCTCAAAATGTTTATTAGAGTCAAATAAGTAAATAATAAAAGTATAACAGTTAACCAATAAAAGGTTTGTCTGTTATCGTTAAAAGAACTTAACTAAAACATTTGCACTATACATTAGTTATATAGGTCCTAAAAAGTGCCTTGTGAACTATATGGTGCCAAATGTTTAATTCACATTGCAAAAAGTTCTAACGGGTCTCAAAATGTTTATTAGAGTCTAATAAGTAAATAATAAAAGTATGACAGTTAACCAATAAAAGGTTTGTCTGTTATCGTTAGAAGAACTTAACTAAAACATTTGCACTATACATTAGTTATATAGGTCCTAAAAAGTGCCTTGTGAACTATATGGTGCCAAATGTTTAATTCACATTGCAAAAAGTTATAACGGGTCTCAAAATGTTTATTAGAGTCTAATAAGTAAATAATAAAAGTATAACAGTTAACCAATAAAAGGTTTGTCTGTTATCGTTAAAAGAACTTAACTAAAACATTTGCACTATACATTAGTTATATAGGTCCTAAAAAGTGCCTTGTGAACTATATGGTGCCAAATGTTTAATTCACATTGCAAAAAGTTCTAACGGGTCTCAAAATGTTTATTAGAGTCTAATAAGTAAATAATAAAAGTATAACAGTTAACCAATAAAAGGTTTGTCTGTTATCGTTAAAAGAACTTAACTAAAACATTTGCACTATACATTAGTTATATAGGTCCTAAAAAGTGCCTTGTGAACTATATGGTGCCAAATGTTTAGTTCACATTGCAAAAAGTTCTAACGGGTCTTAAAATGTTTATTAGAGTCTAATAAGTAAATAATAAAAGTATGACAGTTAACCAATAAAAGGTTTGTCTGTTATCGTTGAAAGAACTTAACTAAAACATTTGCACTATACATTAGTTATATAGGTCCTAAAAAGTGCCTTGTGAACTATATGGTGCCAAATGTTTAGTTCACATTGAAAAAAGTTCTAACGGGTCTCAAAATGTTTATTAGAGTCAAATAAGTAAATAATAAAAGTATAACAGTTAACCAATAAAAGGTTTGTCTGTTATCGTTAAAAGAACTTAACTAAAACATTTGCACTATACATTAGTTATATAGGTCCTAAAAAGTGCCTTGTGAACTATATGGTGCCAAATGTTTAATTCACATTGCAAAAAGTTCTAACGGGTCTCAAAATGTTTATTAGAGTCTAATAAGTAAATAATAAAAGTATGACAGTTAACCAATAAAAGGTTTGTCTGTTATCGTTAGAAGAACTTAACTAAAACATTTGCACTATACATTAGTTATATAGGTCCTAAAAAGTGCCTTGTGAACTATATGGTGCCAAATGTTTAATTCACATTGCAAAAAGTTCTAACGGGTCTCAAAATGTTTATTAGAGTCTAATAAGTAAATAATAAAAGTATAACAGTTAACCAATAAAAGGTTTGTCTGTTATCGTTAAAAGAACTTAACTAAAACATTTGCACTATACATTAGTTATATAGGTCCTAAAAAGTGCCTTGTGAACTATATGGTGCCAAATGTTTAATTCACATTGCAAAAAGTTCTAACGGGTCTCAAAATGTTTATTAGAGTCTAATAAGTAAATAATAAAAGTATAACAGTTAACCAATAAAAGGTTTGTCTGTTATCGTTAAAAGAACTTAACTAAAACATTTGCACTATACATTAGTTATATAGGTCCTAAAAAGTGCCTTGTGAACTATATGGTGCCAAATGTGCAATTCACATTGCAAAAATTTCTAACGGGTCTCAAAATGTTTATTAGAGTCTAATAAGTAAATAATAAAAGTATAACAGTTAACCAAGAAAATATTTGTCTGTTATCGTTAAAAGAACTTAACTAAAACATTTGCACTATACATTAGTTATATAGGTCCTAAAAAGTGCCTTGTGAACTATATGGTGCCAAATGTTTAATTCACATTGCAAAAAGTTCTAACGGGTCTCAAAATGTTTATTAGAGTCTAATAAGTAAATAATAAAAGTATAACAGTTAACCAATAAAAGCGTTTGTCTGTTATCGTTAAAAGAACTTAACTAAAACATTTGCACTATACATTAGTTATATAGGTCCTAAAAAGTGCCTTGTGAACTATATGGTGCCAAATGTTTAGTTCACATTGAAAAAAGTTCTAACGGGTCTCAAAATGTTTATTAGAGTCTAATAAGTAAATAATAAAAGTATAACAGTTAACCAATAAAAGGTTTGTCTGTTATCGTTAAAAGAACTTAACTAAAACATTTGCACTATACATTAGTTATATAGGTCCTAAAAAGTGCCTTGTGAACTATATGGTGCCAAATGTTTAATTCACATTGCAAAAAGTTCTAACGGGTCTCAAAATGTTTATTAGAGTCTAATAAGTAAATAATAAAAGTATAACAGTTAACCAATAAAAGGTTTGTCTGTTATCGTTAAAAGAACTTAACTAAAACTTTTGCACTATACATTAGTTATATAGGTCCTAAAAAGTGCCTTGTGAACTATATGGTGCCAAATGTTTAATTCACATTGCAAAAAGTTCTAACGGGTCTCAAAATGTTTATTAGAGTCTAATAAGTAAATAATTAAAGTATAACAGTTAACCAATAAAGCGTTTGTCTGTTATCGTTAAAAGAACTTAACTAAAACATTTGCACTATACATTAGTTATATAGGTCCTAAAAAGTGCCTTGTGAACTATATGGTGCCAAATGTTTAATTCACATTGCAAAAAGTTCTAACGGGTCTCAAATGTTTATTAGAGTCTAATAAGTAAATAATAAAAGTATAACAGTTAACCAATAAAGCGTTTGTCTGTTATCGTTAAAAGAACTTAACTAAAACATTTGCACTATACATTAGTTATATAGGTCCTAAAAAGTGCCTTGTGAACTATATGGTGCCAAATGTTTAATTCACATTGCAAAAAGTTCTAACGGGTCTCAAAATGTTTATTAGAGTCTAATAAGTAAATAATAAAAGTATAACAGTTAACCAATAAAATGTTTGTCTTTTATAGTTAAAAGAACTTAACTAAAACATTTGCACTATACATTAGTTATATAGGTCCTAAAAAGTGCCTTGTGAACTATATGGTGCCAAATGTTTAGTTCACATTGCAAAAAGTTCTAACGGGTCTTAAAATGTTTATTAGAGTCTAATAAGTAAATAATAAAAGTATGACAGTTAACCAATAAAAGGTTTGTCTGTTATCGTTGAAAGAACTTAACTAAAACATTTGCACTATACATTAGTTATATAGGTCCTAAAAAGTGCCTTGTGAACTATATGGTGCCAAATGTTTAGTTCACATTGAAAAAAGTTCTAACGGGTCTCAAAATGTTTATTAGAGTCAAATAAGTAAATAATAAAAGTATAACAGTTAACCAATAAAAGGTTTGTCTGTTATCGTTAAAAGAACTTAACTAAAACATTTGCACTATACATTAGTTATATAGGTCCTAAAAAGTGCCTTGTGAACTATATGGTGCCAAATGTTTAATTCACATTGCAAAAAGTTCTAACGGGTCTCAAAATGTTTATTAGAGTCTAATAAGTAAATAATAAAAGTATGACAGTTAACCAATAAAAGGTTTGTCTGTTATCGTTAGAAGAACTTAACTAAAACATTTGCACTATACATTAGTTATATAGGTCCTAAAAAGTGCCTTGTGAACTATATGGTGCCAAATGTTTAATTCACATTGCAAAAAGTTCTAACGGGTCTCAAATGTTTATTAGAGTCTAATAAGTAAATAATAAAAGTATAACAGTTAACCAATAAAAGGTTTGTCTGTTATCGTTAAAAGAACTTAACTAAAACATTTGCACTATACATTAGTTATATAGGTCCTAAAAAGTGCCTTGTGAACTATATGGTGCCAAATGTTTAATTCACATTGCAAAAAGTTCTAACGGGTCTCAAAATGTTTATTAGAGTCTAATAAGTAAATAATAAAAGTATAACAGTTAACCAATAAAAGGTTTGTCTGTTATCGTTAAAAGAACTTAACTAAAATTTGCACTATACATTAGTTATATAGGTCCTAAAAAGTGCCTTGTGAACTATATGGTGCCAAATGTGCAATTCACATTGCAAAAATTTCTAACGGGTCTCAAAATGTTTATTAGAGTCTAATAAGTAAATAATAAAAGTATAACAGTTAACCAAGAAAATATTTGTCTGTTATCGTTAAAAGAACTTAACTAAAACATTTGCACTATACATTAGTTATATAGGTCCTAAAAAGTGCCTTGTGAACTATATGGTGCCAAATGTTTAATTCACATTGCAAAAAGTTCTAACGGGTCTCAAAATGTTTATTAGAGTCTAATAAGTAAATAATAAAAGTATAACAGTTAACCAATAAAAGGTTTGTCTGTTATCGTTAAAAGAACTTAACTAAAACATTTGCACTATACATTAGTTATATAGGTCCTAAAAAGTGCCTTGTGAACTATATGGTGCCAAATGTTTAGTTCACATTGAAAAAAGTTCTAACGGGTCTCAAAATGTTTATTAGAGTCTAATAAGTAAATAATAAAAGTATAACAGTTAACCAATAAAAGGTTTGTCTGTTATCGTTAAAAGAACTTAACTAAAACATTTGCACTATACATTAGTTATATAGGTCCTAAAAAGTGCCTTGTGAACTATATGGTGCCAAATGTTTAATTCACATTGCAAAAAGTTCTAACGGGTCTCAAAATGTTTATTAGAGTCTAATAAGTAAATAATAAAAGTATAACAGTTAACCAATAAAAGGTTTGTCTGTTATCGTTAAAAGAACTTAACTAAAACTTTTGCACTATACATTAGTTATATAGGTCCTAAAAAGTGCCTTGTGAACTATATGGTGCCAAATGTTTAATTCACATTGCAAAAAGTTCTAACGGGTCTCAAAATGTTTATTAGAGTCTAATAAGTAAATAATTAAAGTATAACAGTTAACCAATAAAGCGTTTGTCTGTTATCGTTAAAAGAACTTAACTAAAACATTTGCACTATACATTAGTTATATAGGTCCTAAAAAGTGCCTTGTGAACTATATGGTGCCAAATGTTTAATTCACATTGCAAAAAGTTCTAACGGGTCTCAAATGTTTATTAGAGTCTAATAAGTAAATAATAAAAGTATAACAGTTAACCAATAAAGCGTTTGTCTGTTATCGTTAAAAGAACTTAACTAAAACATTTGCACTATACATTAGTTATATAGGTCCTAAAAAGTGCCTTGTGAACTATATGGTGCCAAATGTTTAATTCACATTGCAAAAAGTTCTAACGGGTCTCAAAATGTTTATTAGAGTCTAATAAGTAAATAATAAAAGTATAACAGTTAACCAATAAAATGTTTGTCTTTTATAGTTAAAAGAACTTAACTAAAACATTTGCACTATACATTAGTTATATAGGTCCTAAAAAGTGCCTTGTGAACTATATGGTGCCAAATGTTTAATTCACATTACAAAAAGTTCTAACGGGTCTCAAAATGTTTATTAGAGTCTAATAAGTAAATAATAAAAGTATAATAGATAACCAATAAAAGGTTTGTCTTTTATCGTTAAAAGAACTGAACTAAAACATTTGCACTATACATTAGTTATATAGGTCCTAAAAGTGCCTTGTGGACTATATGGTGCCAAATGTTTAATTCACATTGCAAAAAGTTCTAACGGGTCTCAAAATGTTTATTAGAGTCTAATAAGTAAATAATAAAAGTATAACAGTTAACCAATAAAAGGTTTGTCTGTTATCGTTAAAAGAACTTAACTAAAACTTTTGCACTATACATTAGTTATATAGGTCCTAAAAAGTGCCTTGTGAACTATATGGTGCCAAATGTTTAATTCACGTTGCAAAAAGTTCTAACGGGTCTCAAAATGTTTATTAGAGTCTAATAAGTAAATAATTAAAGTATAACAGTTAACCAATAAAGCGTTTGTCTGTTATCGTTAAAAGAACTTAACTAAAACATTTGCACTATACATTAGTTATATAGGTCCTAAAAAGTGCCTTGTGAACTATATGGTGCCAAACGTTTAATTCACATTGCAAAAAGTTCTAACGGGTCTCAAATGTTTATTAGAGTCTAATAAGTAAATAATAAAAGTATAACAGTTAACCAATAAAAGGTTTGTCTGTTATCGTTAAAAGAACTTAACTAAGATATTTGCACTATACATTAGGTATATAGGTCGTAAAAAGTGCCTTGTGAACTATATGGTGCCAAATGTTTAATTCACATTGCAAAAAGTTCTAACGGGTCTCAAAATGTTTATTAGAGTCTAATAAGTAAATAATAAAAGTATAACAGTTAACCAATAAAAGGTTTGTCTGTTATCATTAAAAGAACTTAACTAAAACATTTGCACTATACATTAGTTATATAGGTCCTAAAAAGTGCCTTGTGAACTATATGGTGCCAAATGTTTAATTCACATTGCAAAAAGTTATAACGGGTCTCAAAATGTTTATTAGAGTCTAATAAGTAAATAATAAAAGTATGACAGTTAACCAATAAAAGGTTTGTCTGTTATCGTTAGAAGAACTTAACTAAAACATTTGCACTATACATTAGTTATATAGGTCCTAAAAAGTGCCTTGTGAACTATATGGTGCCAAATGTTTAATTCACATTGCAAAAAGTTCTAACGGGTCTCAAAATGTTTATTAGAGTCTAATAAGTAAATAATAAAAGTATAACAGTTAACCAATAAAAGGTTTGTCTGTTATCGTTAAAAGAACTTAACTAAAAAATTTGCACTATACATTAGTTATATAGGTCCTAAAAAGTGCCTTGTGAACTATATGGTGCCAAATGTGCAATTCACATTGCAAAAATTTCTAACGGGTCTCAAAATGTTTATTAGAGTCTAATAAGTAAATAATAAAAGTATAACAGTTAACCAAGAAACTATTTGTCTGTTATCGTTAAAAGAACTTAACTAAAACATTTGCACTATACATTAGTTATATAGGTCCTAAAAAGTGCCTTGTGAACTATATGGTGCCAAATGTTTAATTCACATTGCAAAAAGTTCTAACGGGTCTCAAAATGTTTATTAGAGTCTAATAAGTAAATAATAAAAGTATAACAGTTAACCAATAAAAGGTTTGTCTGTTATCGTTAAAAGAACTTAACTAAAACATTTGCACTATACATTAGTTATATAGGTCCTAAAAAGTGCCTTGTGAACTATATGGTGCCAAATGTTTAATTCACATTGCAAAAAGTTCTAACGGGTCTCAAAATGTTTATTAGAGTCAAATAAGTAAATAATAAAAGTATAACAGTTAACCAATAAAAGATTTGTCTGTTATCGTTAAAAGAACTTAACTAAAACTTTTGCACTATACATTAGTTATATAGGTCCTAAAAAGTGCCTTGTGAACTATATGGTGCCAAATGTTTAATTCACATTGCAAAAAGTTCTAACGAGTCTCAAAATGTTTATTAGAGTCTAATAAGTAAATAATTAAAGTATAACAGTTAACCAATAAAGCGTTTGTCTGTTATCGTTAAAAGAACTTAACTAAAACATTTGCACTATACATTAGTTATATAGGTCCTAAAAAGTGCCTTGTGAACTATATGGTGCCAAATGTTTAATTCACATTGCAAAAAGTTCTAACGGGTCTCAAATGTTTATTAGAGTCTAATAAGTAAATAATAAAAGTATAACAGTTAACCAATAAAGCGTTTGTCTGTTATCGTTAAAAGAACTTAATTAAGATATTTGCACTATACATTAGTTATATAGGTCCTAAAAAGTGCCTTGTGAACTATATGGTGCAAAATGTTTAATTCACATTGCAAAAACTTCTAACGGGTCTCAAAATGTTTATTAGAGTCTAATAAGTAAATAATTAAAGTATAACAGTTAACCAATAAAGCGTTTGTCTGTTATCGTTAAAAGAACTTAACTAAAACATTTGCACTATACATTAGTTATATAGGTCCTAAAAAGTGCCTTGTGAACTATATGGTGCAAAATGTTTAATTCACATTGCAAAAAGTTCTAACGGGTCTCAAATGTTTATTAGAGTCTAATAAGTAAATAATAAAAGTATAACAGTTAACCAATAAAGCGTTTGTCTGTTATCGTTAAAAGAACTTAACTAAGATATTTGCACTATACATTAGGTATATAGGTCCTAAAAAGTGCCTTGTGAACTATATGGTGCCAAATGTTTAATTCACATTGCAAAAAGTTCTAACGGGTCTCAAAATGTTTATTAGAGTCTAATAAGTAAATAATAAAAGTATAACAGTTAACCAATAAAATGTTTGTCTTTTATAGTTAAAAGAACTTAACTAAAACATTTGCACTATACATTAGTTATATAGGTCCTAAAAAGTGCCTTGTGAACTATATGGTGCCAAATGTTTAATTCACATTGCAAAAAATTCTAACGGGTCTCAAAATGTTTATTAGAGTCTAATAAGTAAATAATAAAAGTATAATAGATAACCAATAAAAGGTTTGTCTTTTATCGTTAAAAGAACTGAACTAAAACATTTGCACTATACATTAGTTATATAGGTCCTAAAAGTGCCTTGTGGACTATATGGTGCCAAATGTTTAATTCACATTGCAAAAAGTTCTAACGGGTCTCAAAATGTTTATTAGAGTCTAATAAGTAAATAATAAAAGTATAACAGTTAACCAATAAAAGGTTTGTCTGTTATCGTTAAAAGAACTTAACTAAAACTTTTGCACTATACATTAGTTATATAGGTCCTAGAAAGTGCCTTGTGAACTATATGGTGCCAAATGTTTAATTCACATTGCAAAAAGTTCTAACGGGTCTCAAAATGTTTATTAGAGTCTAATAAGTAAATAATAAAAGTATAACAGTTAACCAAGAAAATATTTGTCTGTTATCGTTAAAAGAACTTAACTAAAACATTTGCACTATACATTAGTTATATAGGTCCTAAAAAGTGCCTTGTGAACTATATGGTGCCAAATGTTTAATTCACATTGCAAAAAGTTCTAACGGGTCTCAAAATGTTTATTAGAGTCTAATAAGTAAATAATAAAAGTATAACAGTTAACCAATAAAAGGTTTGTCTGTTATCGTTAAAAGAACTTAACTAAAACATTTGCACTATACATTAGTTATATAGGTCCTAAAAAGTGCCTTGTGAACTATATGGTGCCAAATGTTTAGTTCACATTGAAAAAAGTTCTAACGGGTCTCAAAATGTTTATTAGAGTCTAATAAGTAAATAATAAAAGTATAACAGTTAACCAATAAAAGGTTTGTCTGTTATCGTTAAAAGAACTTAACTAAAACATTTGCACTATACATTAGTTATATAGGTCCTAAAAAGTGCCTTGTGAACTATATGGTGCCAAATGTTTAATTCACATTGCAAAAAGTTCTAACGGGTCTCAAAATGTTTATTAGAGTCTAATAAGTAAATAATAAAAGTATAACAGTTAACCAATAAAAGGTTTGTCTGTTATCGTTAAAAGAACTTAACTAAAACTTTTGCACTATACATTAGTTATATAGGTCCTAAAAAGTGCCTTGTGAACTATATGGTGCCAAATGTTTAATTCACATTGCAAAAAGTTCTAACGGGTCTCAAAATGTTTATTAGAGTCTAATAAGTAAATAATTAAAGTATAACAGTTAACCAATAAAGCGTTTGTCTGTTATCGTTAAAAGAACTTAACTAAAACATTTGCACTATACATTAGTTATATAGGTCCTAAAAAGTGCCTTGTGAACTATATGGTGCCAAATGTTTAATTCACATTGCAAAAAGTTCTAACGGGTCTCAAATGTTTATTAGAGTCTAATAAGTAAATAATAAAAGTATAACAGTTAACCAATAAAGCGTTTGTCTGTTATCGTTAAAAGAACTTAACTAAAACATTTGCACTATACATTAGTTATATAGGTCCTAAAAAGTGCCTTGTGAACTATATGGTGCCAAATGTTTAATTCACATTGCAAAAAGTTCTAACGGGTCTCAAAATGTTTATTAGAGTCTAATAAGTAAATAATAAAAGTATAACAGTTAACCAATAAAATGTTTGTCTTTTATAGTTAAAAGAACTTAACTAAAACATTTGCACTATACATTAGTTATATAGGTCCTAAAAAGTGCCTTGTGAACTATATGGTGCCAAATGTTTAATTCACATTACAAAAAGTTCTAACGGGTCTCAAAATGTTTATTAGAGTCTAATAAGTAAATAATAAAAGTATAATAGATAACCAATAAAAGGTTTGTCTTTTATCGTTAAAAGAACTTAACTAAAACATTTGCACTATACATTAGTTATATAGGTCCTAAAAGTGCCTTGTGGACTATATGGTGCCAAATGTTTAATTCACATTGCAAAAAGTTTTAACGGGTCTCAAAATGTTTATTAGAGTCTAATAAGTAAATAATAAAAGTATAACAGTTAACCAATAAAAGGTTTGTCTGTTATCGTTAAAAGAACTTAACTAAAACTTTTGCACTATACATTAGTTATATAGGTCCTAAAAAGTGCCTTGTGAACTATATGGTGCCAAATGTTTAATTCACATTGCAAAAAGTTCTAACGGGTCTCAAAATGTTTATTAGAGTCTAATAAGTAAATAATTAAAGTATAACAGTTAACCAATAAAGCGTTTGTCTGTTATCGTTAAAAGAACTTAACTAAAACATTTGCACTATACATTAGTTATATAGGTCCTAAAAAGTGCCTTGTGAACTATATGGTGCCAAACGTTTAATTCACATTGCAAAAAGTTCTAACGGGTCTCAAATGTTTATTAGAGTCTAATAAGTAAATAATAAAAGTATAACAGTTAACCAATAAAAGGTTTGTCTGTTATCGTTAAAAGAACTTAACTAAGATATTTGCACTATACATTAGGTATATAGGTCGTAAAAAGTGCCTTGTGAACTATATGGTGCCAAATGTTTAATTCACATTGCAAAAAGTTCTAACGGGTCTCAAAATGTTTATTAGAGTCTAATAAGTAAATAATAAAAGTATAACAGTTAACCAATAAAAGGTTTGTCTGTTATCATTAAAAGAACTTAACTAAAACATTTGCACTATACATTAGTTATATAGGTCCTAAAAAGTGCCTTGTGAACTATATGGTGCCAAATGTTTAATTCACATTGCAAAAAGTTATAACGGGTCTCAAAATGTTTATTAGAGTCTAATAAGTAAATAATAAAAGTATAACAGTTAACCAATAAAAGGTTTGTATGTTATCGTTAAAAGAACTTAACTAAAACATTTGCACTATACATTAGTTATATAGGTCCTAAAAAGTGCCTTGTGAACTATATGGTGCCAAATGTTTAATTCACATTGCAAAAAGTTCTAACGGGTCTCAAAATGTTTATTAGAGTCTAATAAGTAAATAATAAAAGTATAACAGTTAACCAATAAAAGGTTTGTCTGTTATCGTTAAAAGAACTTAACTAAAACATTTGCACTATACATTAGTTATATAGGTCCTAAAAAGTGCCTTGTGAACTGTATGGTGCCAAATGTTTAGTTCACATTGCAAAAAGTTCTAACGGGTCTCAAAATGTTTATTAGAGTCTAATAAGTAAATAATAAAAGTATGACAGTTAACCAATAAAAGGTTTGTCTGTTATCGTTGAAAGAACTTAACTAAAACATTTGCACTATACATTAGTTATATAGGTCCTAAAAAGTGCCTTGTGAACTATATGGTGCCAAATGTTTAGTTCACATTGAAAAAAGTTCTAACGGGTCTCAAAATGTTTATTAGAGTCAAATAAGTAAATAATAAAAGTATAACAGTTAACCAATAAAAGGTTTGTCTGTTATCGTTAAAAGAACTTAACTAAAACATTTGCACTATACATTAGTTATATAGGTCCTAAAAAGTGCCTTGTGAACTATATGGTGCCAAATGTTTAATTCACATTGCAAAAAGTTCTAACGGGTCTCAAAATGTTTATTAGAGTCTAATAAGTAAATAATAAAAGTATGACAGTTAACCAATAAAAGGTTTGTCTGTTATCGTTAGAAGAACTTAACTAAAACATTTGCACTATACATTAGTTATATAGGTCCTAAAAAGTGCCTTGTGAACTATATGGTGCCAAATGTTTAATTCACATTGCAAAAAGTTCTAACGGGTCTCAAAATGTTTATTAGAGTCTAATAAGTAAATAATAAAAGTATAACAGTTAACCAATAAAAGGTTTGTCTGTTATCGTTAAAAGAACTTAACTAAAACATTTGCACTATACATTAGTTATATAGGTCCTAAAAAGTGCCTTGTGAACTATATGGTGCCAAATGTTTAATTCACATTGCAAAAAGTTCTAACGGGTCTCAAAATGTTTATTAGAGTCTAATAAGTAAATAATAAAAGTATAACAGTTAACCAATAAAAGGTTTGTCTGTTATCGTTAAAAGAACTTAACTAAAACATTTGCACTATACATTAGTTATATAGGTCCTAAAAAGTGCCTTGTGAACTATATGGTGCCAAATGTTTAGTTCACATTGCAAAAAGTTCTAACGGGTCTTAAAATGTTTATTAGAGTCTAATAAGTAAATAATAAAAGTATGACAGTTAACCAATAAAAGGTTTGTCTGTTATCGTTGAAAGAACTTAACTAAAACATTTGCACTATACATTAGTTATATAGGTCCTAAAAAGTGCCTTGTGAACTATATGGTGCCAAATGTTTAGTTCACATTGAAAAAAGTTCTAACGGGTCTCAAAATGTTTATTAGAGTCAAATAAGTAAATAATAAAAGTATAACAGTTAACCAATAAAAGGTTTGTCTGTTATCGTTAAAAGAACTTAACTAAAACATTTGCACTATACATTAGTTATATAGGTCCTAAAAAGTGCCTTGTGAACTATATGGTGCCAAATGTTTAATTCACATTGCAAAAAGTTCTAACGGGTCTCAAAATGTTTATTAGAGTCTAATAAGTAAATAATAAAAGTATGACAGTTAACCAATAAAAGGTTTGTCTGTTATCGTTAGAAGAACTTAACTAAAACATTTGCACTATACATTAGTTATATAGGTCCTAAAAAGTGCCTTGTGAACTATATGGTGCCAAATGTTTAATTCACATTGCAAAAAGTTCTAACGGGTCTCAAAATGTTTATTAGAGTCTAATAAGTAAATAATAAAAGTATAACAGTTAACCAATAAAAGGTTTGTCTGTTATCGTTAAAAGAACTTAACTAAAACATTTGCACTATACATTAGTTATATAGGTCCTAAAAAGTGCCTTGTGAACTATATGGTGCCAAATGTTTAATTCACATTGCAAAAAGTTCTAACGGGTCTCAAAATGTTTATTAGAGTCTAATAAGTAAATAATAAAAGTATAACAGTTAACCAATAAAAGGTTTGTCTGTTATCGTTAAAAGAACTTAACTAAAACATTTGCACTATACATTAGTTATATAGGTCCTAAAAAGTGCCTTGTGAACTATATGGTGCCAAATGTTTAATTCACATTGCAAAAAGTTCTAACGGGTCTCAAAATGTTTATTAGAGTCTAATAAGTAAATAATAAAAGTATAACAGTTAACCAATAAAAGGTTTGTCTGTTATCGTTAAAAGAACTTAACTAAAACTTTTGCACTATACATTAGTTATATAGGTCCTAAAAAGTGCCTTGTGAACTATATGGTGCCAAATGTTTAATTCACATTGCAAAAAGTTCTAACGGGTCTCAAAATGTTTATTAGAGTCTAATAAGTAAATAATTAAAGTATAACAGTTAACCAATAAAGCGTTTGTCTGTTATCGTTAAAAGAACTTAACTAAAATATTTGCACTATACATTAGTTATATAGGTCCTAAAAAGTGCCTTGTGAACTATATGGTGCCAAATGTTTAATTCACATTGCAAAAAGTTCTAACGGGTCTCAAATGTTTATTAGAGTCTAATAAGTAAATAATAAAAGTATAACAGTTAACCAATAAAGCGTTTGTCTGTTATCGTTAAAAGAACTTAACTAAAACATTTGCACTATACATTAGTTATATAGGTCCTAAAAAGTGCCTTGTGAACTATATGGTGCCAAATGTTTAATTCACATTGCAAAAAGTTCTAACGAGTCTCAAAATGTTTATTAGAGTCTAATAAGTAAATAATAAAAGTATAACAGTTAACCAATAAAAGGTTTGTCTGTTATCGTTAAAAGAACTTAACTAAAATTTGCACTATACATTAGTTATATAGGTCCTAAAAAGTGCCTTGTGAACTATATGGTGCCAAATGTGCAATTCACATTGCAAAAATTTCTAACGGGTCTCAAAATCTTTATTAGAGTCTAATAAGTAAATAATAAAAGTATAACAGTTAACCAAGAAAATATTTGTCTGTTATCGTTAAAAGAACTTAACTAAAACATTTGCACTATACATTAGTTATATAGGTCCTAAAAAGTGCCTTGTGAACTATATGGTGCCAAATGTTTAATTCACATTGCAAAAAGTTCTAACGGGTCTCAAAATGTTTATTAGAGTCTAATAAGTAAATAATAAAAGTATAACAGTTAACCAATAAAAGCGTTTGTCTGTTATCGTTAAAAGAACTTAACTAAAACATTTGCACTATACATTAGTTATATAGGTCCTAAAAAGTGCCTTTTGAACTATATGGTGCCAAATGTTTAGTTCACATTGAAAAAAGTTCTAACGGGTCTCAAAATGTTTATTAGAGTCTAATAAGTAAATAATAAAAGTATAACAGTTAACCAATAAAAGGTTTGTCTGTTATCGTTAAAAGAACTTAACTAAAACATTTGCACTATACATTAGTTATATAGGTCCTAAAAAGTGCCTTGTGAACTATATGGTGCCAAATGTTTAATTCACATTGCAAAAAGTTCTAACGGGTCTCAAAATGTTTATTAGAGTCTAATAAGTAAATAATAAAAGTATAACAGTTAACCAATAAAAGGTTTGTCTGTTATCGTTAAAAGAACTTAACTAAAACTTTTGCACTATACATTAGTTATATAGGTCCTAAAAAGTGCCTTGTGAACTATATGGTGCCAAATGTTTAATTCACATTACAAAAAGTTCTAACGGGTCTCAAAATGTTTATTAGAGTCTAATAAGTAAATAATAAAAGTATAATAGATAACCAATAAAAGGTTTGTCTTTTATCGTTAAAAGAACTTAACTAAAACATTTGCACTATACATTAGTTATATAGGTCCTAAAAGTGCCTTGTGGACTATATGGTGCCAAATGTTTAATTCACATTGCAAAAAGTTTTAACGGGTCTCAAAATGTTTATTAGAGTCTAATAAGTAAATAATAAAAGTATAACAGTTAACCAATAAAAGGTTTGTCTGTTATCGTTAAAAGAACTTAACTAAAACTTTTGCACTATACATTAGTTATATAGGTCCTAAAAAGTGCCTTGTGAACTATATGGTGCCAAATGTTTAATTCACATTGCAAAAAGTTCTAACGGGTCTCAAAATGTTTATTAGAGTCTAATAAGTAAATAATTAAAGTATAACAGTTAACCAATAAAGCGTTTGTCTGTTATCGTTAAAAGAACTTAACTAAAACATTTGCACTATACATTAGTTATATAGGTCCTAAAAAGTGCCTTGTGAACTATATGGTGCCAAACGTTTAATTCACATTGCAAAAAGTTCTAACGGGTCTCAAATGTTTATTAGAGTCTAATAAGTAAATAATAAAAGTATAACAGTTAACCAATAAAAGGTTTGTCTGTTATCGTTAAAAGAACTTAACTAAGATATTTGCACTATACATTAGGTATATAGGTCGTAAAAAGTGCCTTGTGAACTATATGGTGCCAAATGTTTAATTCACATTGCAAAAAGTTCTAACGGGTCTCAAAATGTTTATTAGAGTCTAATAAGTAAATAATAAAAGTATAACAGTTAACCAATAAAAGGTTTGTCTGTTATCATTAAAAGAACTTAACTAAAACATTTGCACTATACATTAGTTATATAGGTCCTAAAAAGTGCCTTGTGAACTATATGGTGCCAAATGTTTAATTCACATTGCAAAAAGTTATAACGGGTCTCAAAATGTTTATTAGAGTCTAATAAGTAAATAATAAAAGTATAACAGTTAACCAATAAAAGGTTTGTATGTTATCGTTAAAAGAACTTAACTAAAACATTTGCACTATACATTAGTTATATAGGTCCTAAAAAGTGCCTTGTGAACTATATGGTGCCAAATGTTTAATTCACATTGCAAAAAGTTCTAACGGGTCTCAAAATGTTTATTAGAGTCTAATAAGTAAATAATAAAAGTATAACAGTTAACCAATAAAAGGTTTGTCTGTTATCGTTAAAAGAACTTAACTAAAACATTTGCACTATACATTAGTTATATAGGTCCTAAAAAGTGCCTTGTGAACTGTATGGTGCCAAATGTTTAGTTCACATTGCAAAAAGTTCTAACGGGTCTCAAAATGTTTATTAGAGTCTAATAAGTAAATAATAAAAGTATGACAGTTAACCAATAAAAGGTTTGTCTGTTATCGTTGAAAGAACTTAACTAAAACATTTGCACTATACATTAGTTATATAGGTCCTAAAAAGTGCCTTGTGAACTATATGGTGCCAAATGTTTAGTTCACATTGAAAAAAGTTCTAACGGGTCTCAAAATGTTTATTAGAGTCAAATAAGTAAATAATAAAAGTATAACAGTTAACCAATAAAAGGTTTGTCTGTTATCGTTAAAAGAACTTAACTAAAACATTTGCACTATACATTAGTTATATAGGTCCTAAAAAGTGCCTTGTGAACTATATGGTGCCAAATGTTTAATTCACATTGCAAAAAGTTCTAACGGGTCTCAAAATGTTTATTAGAGTCTAATAAGTAAATAATAAAAGTATGACAGTTAACCAATAAAAGGTTTGTCTGTTATCGTTAGAAGAACTTAACTAAAACATTTGCACTATACATTAGTTATATAGGTCCTAAAAAGTGCCTTGTGAACTATATGGTGCCAAATGTTTAATTCACATTGCAAAAAGTTCTAACGGGTCTCAAAATGTTTATTAGAGTCTAATAAGTAAATAATAAAAGTATAACAGTTAACCAATAAAAGGTTTGTCTGTTATCGTTAAAAGAACTTAACTAAAACATTTGCACTATACATTAGTTATATAGGTCCTAAAAAGTGCCTTGTGAACTATATGGTGCCAAATGTTTAATTCACATTGCAAAAAGTTCTAACGGGTCTCAAAATGTTTATTAGAGTCTAATAAGTAAATAATAAAAGTATAACAGTTAACCAATAAAAGGTTTGTCTGTTATCGTTAAAAGAACTTAACTAAAACATTTGCACTATACATTAGTTATATAGGTCCTAAAAAGTGCCTTGTGAACTATATGGTGCCAAATGTTTAGTTCACATTGCAAAAAGTTCTAACGGGTCTTAAAATGTTTATTAGAGTCTAATAAGTAAATAATAAAAGTATGACAGTTAACCAATAAAAGGTTTGTCTGTTATCGTTGAAAGAACTTAACTAAAACATTTGCACTATACATTAGTTATATAGGTCCTAAAAAGTGCCTTGTGAACTATATGGTGCCAAATGTTTAGTTCACATTGAAAAAAGTTCTAACGGGTCTCAAAATGTTTATTAGAGTCAAATAAGTAAATAATAAAAGTATAACAGTTAACCAATAAAAGGTTTGTCTGTTATCGTTAAAAGAACTTAACTAAAACATTTGCACTATACATTAGTTATATAGGTCCTAAAAAGTGCCTTGTGAACTATATGGTGCCAAATGTTTAATTCACATTGCAAAAAGTTCTAACGGGTCTCAAAATGTTTATTAGAGTCTAATAAGTAAATAATAAAAGTATGACAGTTAACCAATAAAAGGTTTGTCTGTTATCGTTAGAAGAACTTAACTAAAACATTTGCACTATACATTAGTTATATAGGTCCTAAAAAGTGCCTTGTGAACTATATGGTGCCAAATGTTTAATTCACATTGCAAAAAGTTCTAACGGGTCTCAAAATGTTTATTAGAGTCTAATAAGTAAATAATAAAAGTATAACAGTTAACCAATAAAAGGTTTGTCTGTTATCGTTAAAAGAACTTAACTAAAACATTTGCACTATACATTAGTTATATAGGTCCTAAAAAGTGCCTTGTGAACTATATGGTGCCAAATGTTTAATTCACATTGCAAAAAGTTCTAACGGGTCTCAAAATGTTTATTAGAGTCTAATAAGTAAATAATAAAAGTATAACAGTTAACCAATAAAAGGTTTGTCTGTTATCGTTAAAAGAACTTAACTAAAACATTTGCACTATACATTAGTTATATAGGTCCTAAAAAGTGCCTTGTGAACTATATGGTGCCAAATGTTTAATTCACATTGCAAAAAGTTCTAACGGGTCTCAAAATGTTTATTAGAGTCTAATAAGTAAATAATAAAAGTATAACAGTTAACCAATAAAAGGTTTGTCTGTTATCGTTAAAAGAACTTAACTAAAACTTTTGCACTATACATTAGTTATATAGGTCCTAAAAAGTGCCTTGTGAACTATATGGTGCCAAATGTTTAATTCACATTGCAAAAAGTTCTAACGGGTCTCAAAATGTTTATTAGAGTCTAATAAGTAAATAATTAAAGTATAACAGTTAACCAATAAAGCGTTTGTCTGTTATCGTTAAAAGAACTTAACTAAAATATTTGCACTATACATTAGTTATATAGGTCCTAAAAAGTGCCTTGTGAACTATATGGTGCCAAATGTTTAATTCACATTGCAAAAAGTTCTAACGGGTCTCAAATGTTTATTAGAGTCTAATAAGTAAATAATAAAAGTATAACAGTTAACCAATAAAGCGTTTGTCTGTTATCGTTAAAAGAACTTAACTAAAACATTTGCACTATACATTAGTTATATAGGTCCTAAAAAGTGCCTTGTGAACTATATGGTGCCAAATGTTTAATTCACATTGCAAAAAGTTCTAACGAGTCTCAAAATGTTTATTAGAGTCTAATAAGTAAATAATAAAAGTATAACAGTTAACCAATAAAAGGTTTGTCTGTTATCGTTAAAAGAACTTAACTAAAATTTGCACTATACATTAGTTATATAGGTCCTAAAAAGTGCCTTGTGAACTATATGGTGCCAAATGTGCAATTCACATTGCAAAAATTTCTAACGGGTCTCAAAATCTTTATTAGAGTCTAATAAGTAAATAATAAAAGTATAACAGTTAACCAAGAAAATATTTGTCTGTTATCGTTAAAAGAACTTAACTAAAACATTTGCACTATACATTAGTTATATAGGTCCTAAAAAGTGCCTTGTGAACTATATGGTGCCAAATGTTTAATTCACATTGCAAAAAGTTCTAACGGGTCTCAAAATGTTTATTAGAGTCTAATAAGTAAATAATAAAAGTATAACAGTTAACCAATAAAAGCGTTTGTCTGTTATCGTTAAAAGAACTTAACTAAAACATTTGCACTATACATTAGTTATATAGGTCCTAAAAAGTGCCTTTTGAACTATATGGTGCCAAATGTTTAGTTCACATTGAAAAAAGTTCTAACGGGTCTCAAAATGTTTATTAGAGTCTAATAAGTAAATAATAAAAGTATAACAGTTAACCAATAAAAGGTTTGTCTGTTATCGTTAAAAGAACTTAACTAAAACATTTGCACTATACATTAGTTATATAGGTCCTAAAAAGTGCCTTGTGAACTATATGGTGCCAAATGTTTAATTCACATTGCAAAAAGTTCTAACGGGTCTCAAAATGTTTATTAGAGTCTAATAAGTAAATAATAAAAGTATAACAGTTAACCAATAAAAGGTTTGTCTGTTATCGTTAAAAGAACTTAACTAAAACTTTTGCACTATACATTAGTTATATAGGTCCTAAAAAGTGCCTTGTGAACTATATGGTGCCAAATGTTTAATTCACATTGCAAAAAGTTCTAACGGGTCTCAAAATGTTTATTAGAGTCTAATAAGTAAATAATTAAAGTATAACAGTTAACCAATAAAGCGTTTGTCTGTTATCGTTAAAAGAACTTAACTAAAACATTTGCACTATACATTAGTTATATAGGTCCTAAAAAGTGCCTTGTGAACTATATGGTGCCAAATGTTTAATTCACATTGCAAAAAGTTCTAACGGGTCTCAAATGTTTATTAGAGTCTAATAAGTAAATAATAAAAGTATAACAGTTAACCAATAAAGCGTTTGTCTGTTATCGTTAAAAGAACTTAACTAAAACATTTGCACTATACATTAGTTATATAGGTCCTAAAAAGTGCCTTGTGAACTATATGGTGCCAAATGTTTAATTCACATTGCAAAAAGTTCTAACGGGTCTCAAAATGTTTATTAGAGTCTAATAAGTAAATAATAAAAGTATAACAGTTAACCAATAAAAGGTTTGTCTTTTATAGTTAAAAGAACTTAACTAAAACATTTGCACTATACATTAGTTATATAGGTCCTAAAAAGTGCCTTGTGAACTATATGGTGCCAAATGTTTAGTTCACATTGCAAAAAGTTCTAACGGGTCTTAAAATGTTTATTAGAGTCTAATAAGTAAATAATAAAAGTATGACAGTTAACCAATAAAAGGTTTGTCTGTTATCGTTGAAAGAACTTAACTAAAACATTTGCACTATACATTAGTTATATAGGTCCTAAAAAGTGCCTTGTGAACTATATGGTGCCAAATGTTTAGTTCACATTGAAAAAAGTTCTAACGGGTCTCAAAATGTTTATTAGAGTCAAATAAGTAAATAATAAAAGTATAACAGTTAACCAATAAAAGGTTTGTCTGTTATCGTTAAAAGAACTTAACTAAAACATTTGCACTATACATTAGTTATATAGGTCCTAAAAAGTGCCTTGTGAACTATATGGTGCCAAATGTTTAATTCACATTGCAAAAAGTTCTAACGGGTCTCAAAATGTTTATTAGAGTCTAATAAGTAAATAATAAAAGTATGACAGTTAACCAATAAAAGGTTTGTCTGTTATCGTTAGAAGAACTTAACTAAAACATTTGCACTATACATTAGTTATATAGGTCCTAAAAAGTGCCTTGTGAACTATATGGTGCCAAATGTTTAATTCACATTGCAAAAAGTTCTAACGGGTCTCAAATGTTTATTAGAGTCTAATAAGTAAATAATAAAAGTATAACAGTTAACCAATAAAAGGTTTGTCTGTTATCGTTAAAAGAACTTAACTAAAACATTTGCACTATACATTAGTTATATAGGTCCTAAAAAGTGCCTTGTGAACTATATGGTGCCAAATGTTTAATTCACATTGCAAAAAGTTCTAACGGGTCTCAAAATGTTTATTAGAGTCTAATAAGTAAATAATAAAAGTATAACAGTTAACCAATAAAAGGTTTGTCTGTTATCGTTAAAAGAACTTAACTAAAACATTTGCACTATACATTAGTTATATAGGTCCTAAAAAGTGCCTTGTGAACTATATGGTGCCAAATGTTTAATTCACATTGCAAAAAGTTCTAACGGGTCTCAAAATGTTTATTAGAGTCTAATAAGTAAATAATAAAAGTATAACAGTTAACCAATAAAAGGTTTGTCTGTTATCGTTAAAAGAACTTAACTAAAATTTGCACTATACATTAGTTATATAGGTCCTAAAAAGTGCCTTGTGAACTATATGGTGCCAAATGTGCAATTCACATTGCAAAAATTTCTAACGGGTCTCAAAATGTTTATTAGAGTCTAATAAGTAAATAATAAAAGTATAACAGTTAACCAAGAAAATATTTGTCTGTTATCGTTAAAAGAACTTAACTAAAACATTTGCACTATACATTAGTTATATAGGTCCTAAAAAGTGCCTTGTGAACTATATGGTGCCAAATGTTTAATTCACATTGCAAAAAGTTCTAACGGGTCTCAAAATGTTTATTAGAGTCTAATAAGTAAATAATAAAAGTATAACAGTTAACCAATAAAAGGTTTGTCTGTTATCGTTAAAAGAACTTAACTAAAACATTTGCACTATACATTAGTTATATAGGTCCTAAAAAGTGCCTTGTGAACTATATGGTGCCAAATGTTTAGTTCACATTGAAAAAAGTTCTAACGGGTCTCAAAATGTTTATTAGAGTCTAATAAGTAAATAATAAAAGTATAACAGTTAACCAATAAAAGGTTTGTCTGTTATCGTTAAAAGAACTTAACTAAAACATTTGCACTATACATTAGTTATATAGGTCCTAAAAAGTGCCTTGTGAACTATATGGTGCCAAATGTTTAATTCACATTGCAAAAAGTTCTAACGGGTCTCAAAATGTTTATTAGAGTCTAATAAGTAAATAATAAAAGTATAACAGTTAACCAATAAAAGGTTTGTCTGTTATCGTTAAAAGAACTTAACTAAAACTTTTGCACTATACATTAGTTATATAGGTCCTAAAAAGTGCCTTGTGAACTATATGGTGCCAAATGTTTAATTCACATTGCAAAAAGTTCTAACGGGTCTCAAAATGTTTATTAGAGTCTAATAAGTAAATAATTAAAGTATAACAGTTAACCAATAAAGCGTTTGTCTGTTATCGTTAAAAGAACTTAACTAAAATATTTGCACTATACATTAGTTATATAGGTCCTAAAAAGTGCCTTGTGAACTATATGGTGCCAAATGTTTAATTCACATTGCAAAAAGTTCTAACGGGTCTCAAATGTTTATTAGAGTCTAATAAGTAAATAATAAAAGTATAACAGTTAACCAATAAAGCGTTTGTCTGTTATCGTTAAAAGAACTTAACTAAAACATTTGCACTATACATTAGTTATATAGGTCCTAAAAAGTGCCTTGTGAACTATATGGTGCCAAATGTTTAATTCACATTGCAAAAAGTTCTAACGAGTCTCAAAATGTTTATTAGAGTCTAATAAGTAAATAATAAAAGTATAACAGTTAACCAATAAAAGGTTTGTCTGTTATCGTTAAAAGAACTTAACTAAAATTTGCACTATACATTAGTTATATAGGTCCTAAAAAGTGCCTTGTGAACTATATGGTGCCAAATGTGCAATTCACATTGCAAAAATTTCTAACGGGTCTCAAAATCTTTATTAGAGTCTAATAAGTAAATAATAAAAGTATAACAGTTAACCAAGAAAATATTTGTCTGTTATCGTTAAAAGAACTTAACTAAAACATTTGCACTATACATTAGTTATATAGGTCCTAAAAAGTGCCTTGTGAACTATATGGTGCCAAATGTTTAATTCACATTGCAAAAAGTTCTAACGGGTCTCAAAATGTTTATTAGAGTCTAATAAGTAAATAATAAAAGTATAACAGTTAACCAATAAAAGCGTTTGTCTGTTATCGTTAAAAGAACTTAACTAAAACATTTGCACTATACATTAGTTATATAGGTCCTAAAAAGTGCCTTGTGAACTATATGGTGCCAAATGTTTAGTTCACATTGAAAAAAGTTCTAACGGGTCTCAAAATGTTTATTAGAGTCTAATAAGTAAATAATAAAAGTATAACAGTTAACCAATAAAAGGTTTGTCTGTTATCGTTAAAAGAACTTAACTAAAACATTTGCACTATACATTAGTTATATAGGTCCTAAAAAGTGCCTTGTGAACTATATGGTGCCAAATGTTTAATTCACATTGCAAAAAGTTCTAACGGGTCTCAAAATGTTTATTAGAGTCTAATAAGTAAATAATAAAAGTATAACAGTTAACCAATAAAAGGTTTGTCTGTTATCGTTAAAAGAACTTAACTAAAACTTTTGCACTATACATTAGTTATATAGGTCCTAAAAAGTGCCTTGTGAACTATATGGTGCCAAATGTTTAATTCACATTGCAAAAAGTTCTAACGGGTCTCAAAATGTTTATTAGAGTCTAATAAGTAAATAATTAAAGTATAACAGTTAACCAATAAAGCGTTTGTCTGTTATCGTTAAAAGAACTTAACTAAAACATTTGCACTATACATTAGTTATATAGGTCCTAAAAAGTGCCTTGTGAACTATATGGTGCCAAATGTTTAATTCACATTGCAAAAAGTTCTAACGGGTCTCAAATGTTTATTAGAGTCTAATAAGTAAATAATAAAAGTATAACAGTTAACCAATAAAGCGTTTGTCTGTTATCGTTAAAAGAACTTAACTAAAACATTTGCACTATACATTAGTTATATAGGTCCTAAAAAGTGCCTTGTGAACTATATGGTGCCAAATGTTTAATTCACATTGCAAAAAGTTCTAACGGGTCTCAAAATGTTTATTAGAGTCTAATAAGTAAATAATAAAAGTATAACAGTTAACCAATAAAATGTTTGTCTTTTATAGTTAAAAGAACTTAACTAAAACATTTGCACTATACATTAGTTATATAGGTCCTAAAAAGTGCCTTGTGAACTATATGGTGCCAAATGTTTAGTTCACATTGCAAAAAGTTCTAACGGGTCTTAAAATGTTTATTAGAGTCTAATAAGTAAATAATAAAAGTATGACAGTTAACCAATAAAAGGTTTGTCTGTTATCGTTGAAAGAACTTAACTAAAACATTTGCACTATACATTAGTTATATAGGTCCTAAAAAGTGCCTTGTGAACTATATGGTGCCAAATGTTTAGTTCACATTGAAAAAAGTTCTAACGGGTCTCAAAATGTTTATTAGAGTCAAATAAGTAAATAATAAAAGTATAACAGTTAACCAATAAAAGGTTTGTCTGTTATCGTTAAAAGAACTTAACTAAAACATTTGCACTATACATTAGTTATATAGGTCCTAAAAAGTGCCTTGTGAACTATATGGTGCCAAATGTTTAATTCACATTGCAAAAAGTTCTAACGGGTCTCAAAATGTTTATTAGAGTCTAATAAGTAAATAATAAAAGTATGACAGTTAACCAATAAAAGGTTTGTCTGTTATCGTTAGAAGAACTTAACTAAAACATTTGCACTATACATTAGTTATATAGGTCCTAAAAAGTGCCTTGTGAACTATATGGTGCCAAATGTTTAATTCACATTGCAAAAAGTTCTAACGGGTCTCAAATGTTTATTAGAGTCTAATAAGTAAATAATAAAAGTATAACAGTTAACCAATAAAAGGTTTGTCTGTTATCGTTAAAAGAACTTAACTAAAACATTTGCACTATACATTAGTTATATAGGTCCTAAAAAGTGCCTTGTGAACTATATGGTGCCAAATGTTTAATTCACATTGCAAAAAGTTCTAACGGGTCTCAAAATGTTTATTAGAGTCTAATAAGTAAATAATAAAAGTATAACAGTTAACCAATAAAAGGTTTGTCTGTTATCGTTAAAAGAACTTAACTAAAACATTTGCACTATACATTAGTTATATAGGTCCTAAAAAGTGCCTTGTGAACTATATGGTGCCAAATGTTTAATTCACATTGCAAAAAGTTCTAACGGGTCTCAAAATGTTTATTAGAGTCTAATAAGTAAATAATAAAAGTATAACAGTTAACCAATAAAAGGTTTGTCTGTTATCGTTAAAAGAACTTAACTAAAATTTGCACTATACATTAGTTATATAGGTCCTAAAAAGTGCCTTGTGAACTATATGGTGCCAAATGTGCAATTCACATTGCAAAAATTTCTAACGGGTCTCAAAATGTTTATTAGAGTCTAATAAGTAAATAATAAAAGTATAACAGTTAACCAAGAAAATATTTGTCTGTTATCGTTAAAAGAACTTAACTAAAACATTTGCACTATACATTAGTTATATAGGTCCTTAAAAGTGCCTTGTGAACTATATGGTGCCAAATGTTTAATTCACATTGCAAAAAGTTCTAACGGGTCTCAAAATGTTTATTAGAGTCTAATAAGTAAATAATAAAAGTATAACAGTTAACCAATAAAAGGTTTGTCTGTTATCGTTAAAAGAACTTAACTAAAACATTTGCACTATACATTAGTTATATAGGTCCTAAAAAGTGCCTTGTGAACTATATGGTGCCAAATGTTTAGTTCACATTGAAAAAAGTTCTAACGGGTCTCAAAATGTTTATTAGAGTCTAATAAGTAAATAATAAAAGTATAACAGTTAACCAATAAAAGGTTTGTCTGTTATCGTTAAAAGAACTTAACTAAAACATTTGCACTATACATTAGTTATATAGGTCCTAAAAAGTGCCTTGTGAACTATATGGTGCCAAATGTTTAATTCACATTGCAAAAAGTTCTAACGGGTCTCAAAATGTTTATTAGAGTCTAATAAGTAAATAATAAAAGTATAACAGTTAACCAATAAAAGGTTTGTCTGTTATCGTTAAAAGAACTTAACTAAAACTTTTGCACTATACATTAGTTATATAGGTCCTAAAAAGTGCCTTGTGAACTATATGGTGCCAAATGTTTAATTCACATTGCAAAAAGTTCTAACGGGTCTCAAAATGTTTATTAGAGTCTAATAAGTAAATAATTAAAGTATAACAGTTAACCAATAAAGCGTTTGTCTGTTATCGTTAAAAGAACTTAACTAAAACATTTGCACTATACATTAGTTATATAGGTCCTAAAAAGTGCCTTGTGAACTATATGGTGCCAAATGTTTAATTCACATTGCAAAAAGTTCTAACGGGTCTCAAATGTTTATTAGAGTCTAATAAGTAAATAATAAAAGTATAACAGTTAACCAATAAAGCGTTTGTCTGTTATCGTTAAAAGAACTTAACTAAAACATTTGCACTATACATTAGTTATATAGGTCCTAAAAAGTGCCTTGTGAACTATATGGTGCCAAATGTTTAATTCACATTGCAAAAAGTTCTAACGGGTCTCAAAATGTTTATTAGAGTCTAATAAGTAAATAATAAAAGTATAACAGTTAACCAATAAAATGTTTGTCTTTTATAGTTAAAAGAACTTAACTAAAACATTTGCACTATACATTAGTTATATAGGTCCTAAAAAGTGCCTTGTGAACTATATGGTGCCAAATGTTTAATTCACATTACAAAAAGTTCTAACGGGTCTCAAAATGTTTATTAGAGTCTAATAAGTAAATAATAAAAGTATAATAGATAACCAATAAAAGGTTTGTCTTTTATCGTTAAAAGAACTGAACTAAAACATTTGCACTATACATTAGTTATATAGGTCCTAAAAGTGCCTTGTGGACTATATGGTGCCAAATGTTTAATTCACATTGCAAAAAGTTCTAACGGGTCTCAAAATGTTTATTAGAGTCTAATAAGTAAATAATAAAAGTATAACAGTTAACCAATAAAAGGTTTGTCTGTTATCGTTAAAAGAACTTAACTAAAACTTTTGCACTATACATTAGTTATATAGGTCCTAAAAAGTGCCTTGTGAACTATATGGTGCCAAATGTTTAATTCACGTTGCAAAAAGTTCTAACGGGTCTCAAAATGTTTATTAGAGTCTAATAAGTAAATAATTAAAGTATAACAGTTAACCAATAAAGCGTTTGTCTGTTATCGTTAAAAGAACTTAACTAAAACATTTGCACTATACATTAGTTATATAGGTCCTAAAAAGTGCCTTGTGAACTATATGGTGCCAAACGTTTAATTCACATTGCAAAAAGTTCTAACGGGTCTCAAATGTTTATTAGAGTCTAATAAGTAAATAATAAAAGTATAACAGTTAACCAATAAAAGGTTTGTCTGTTATCGTTAAAAGAACTTAACTAAGATATTTGCACTATACATTAGGTATATAGGTCGTAAAAAGTGCCTTGTGAACTATATGGTGCCAAATGTTTAATTCACATTGCAAAAAGTTCTAACGGGTCTCAAAATGTTTATTAGAGTCTAATAAGTAAATAATAAAAGTATAACAGTTAACCAATAAAAGGTTTGTCTGTTATCATTAAAAGAACTTAACTAAAACATTTGCACTATACATTAGTTATATAGGTCCTAAAAAGTGCCTTGTGAACTATATGGTGCCAAATGTTTAATTCACATTGCAAAAAGTTATAACGGGTCTCAAAATGTTTATTAGAGTCTAATAAGTAAATAATAAAAGTATAACAGTTAACCAATAAAAGGTTTGTATGTTATCGTTAAAAGAACTTAACTAAAACATTTGCACTATACATTAGTTATATAGGTCCTAAAAAGTGCCTTGTGAACTATATGGTGCCAAATGTTTAATTCACATTGCAAAAAGTTCTAACGGGTCTCAAAATGTTTATTAGAGTCTAATAAGTAAATAATAAAAGTATAACAGTTAACCAATAAAAGGTTTGTCTGTTATCGTTAAAAGAACTTAACTAAAACATTTGCACTATACATTAGTTATATAGGTCCTAAAAAGTGCCTTGTGAACTGTATGGTGCCAAATGTTTAGTTCACATTGCAAAAAGTTCTAACGGGTCTTAAAATGTTTATTAGAGTCTAATAAGTAAATAATAAAAGTATGACAGTTAACCAATAAAAGGTTTGTCTGTTATCGTTGAAAGAACTTAACTAAAACATTTGCACTATACATTAGTTATATAGGTCCTAAAAAGTGCCTTGTGAACTATATGGTGCCAAATGTTTAGTTCACATTGAAAAAAGTTCTAACGGGTCTCAAAATGTTTATTAGAGTCAAATAAGTAAATAATAAAAGTATAACAGTTAACCAATAAAAGGTTTGTCTGTTATCGTTAAAAGAACTTAACTAAAACATTTGCACTATACATTAGTTATATAGGTCCTAAAAAGTGCCTTGTGAACTATATGGTGCCAAATGTTTAATTCACATTGCAAAAAGTTCTAACGGGTCTCAAAATGTTTATTAGAGTCTAATAAGTAAATAATAAAAGTATGACAGTTAACCAATAAAAGGTTTGTCTGTTATCGTTAGAAGAACTTAACTAAAACATTTGCACTATACATTAGTTATATAGGTCCTAAAAAGTGCCTTGTGAACTATATGGTGCCAAATGTTTAATTCACATTGCAAAAAGTTCTAACGGGTCTCAAAATGTTTATTAGAGTCTAATAAGTAAATAATAAAAGTATAACAGTTAACCAATAAAAGGTTTGTCTGTTATCGTTAAAAGAACTTAACTAAAACATTTGCACTATACATTAGTTATATAGGTCCTAAAAAGTGCCTTGTGAACTATATGGTGCCAAATGTTTAATTCACATTGCAAAAAGTTCTAACGGGTCTCAAAATGTTTATTAGAGTCTAATAAGTAAATAATAAAAGTATAACAGTTAACCAATAAAAGGTTTGTCTGTTATCGTTAAAAGAACTTAACTAAAACATTTGCACTATACATTAGTTATATAGGTCCTAAAAAGTGCCTTGTGAACTATATGGTGCCAAATGTTTAGTTCACATTGCAAAAAGTTCTAACGCGTCTTAAAATGTTTATTAGAGTCTAATAAGTAAATAATAAAAGTATGACAGTTAACCAATAAAAGGTTTGTCTGTTATCGTTGAAAGAACTTAACTAAAACATTTGCACTATACATTAGTTATATAGGTCCTAAAAAGTGCCTTGTGAACTATATGGTGCCAAATGTTTAGTTCACATTAAAAAAAGTTCTAACGGGTCTCAAAATGTTTATTAGAGTCAAATAAGTAAATAATAAAAGTATAACAGTTAACCAATAAAAGGTTTGTCTGTTATCGTTAAAAGAACTTAACTAAAACATTTGCACTATACATTAGTTATATAGGTCCTAAAAAGTGCCTTGTGAACTATATGGTGCCAAATGTTTAATTCACATTGCAAAAAGTTCTAACGGGTCTCAAAATGTTTATTAGAGTCTAATAAGTAAATAATAAAAGTATGACAGTTAACCAATAAAAGGTTTGTCTGTTATCGTTAGAAGAACTTAACTAAAACATTTGCACTATACATTAGTTATATAGGTCCTAAAAAGTGCCTTGTGAACTATATGGTGCCAAATGTTTAATTCACATTGCAAAAAGTTCTAACGGGTCTCAAAATGTTTATTAGAGTCTAATAAGTAAATAATAAAAGTATAACAGTTAACCAATAAAAGGTTTGTCTGTTATCGTTAAAAGAACTTAACTAAAACATTTGCACTATACATTAGTTATATAGGTCCTAAAAAGTGCCTTGTGAACTATATGGTGCCAAATGTTTAATTCACATTGCAAAAAGTTCTAACGGGTCTCAAAATGTTTATTAGAGTCTAATAAGTAAATAATAAAAGTATAACAGTTAACCAATAAAAGGTTTGTCTGTTATCGTTAAAAGAACTTAACTAAAACATTTGCACTATACATTAGTTATATAGGTCCTAAAAAGTGCCTTGTGAACTATATGGTGCCAAATGTTTAATTCACATTGCAAAAAGTTCTAACGGGTCTCAAAATGTTTATTAGAGTCTAATACGTAAATAATAAAAGTATAACAGTTAACCAATAAAAGGTTTGTCTGTTATCGTTAAAAGAACTTAACTAAAAAATTTGCACTATACATTAGTTATATAGGTCCTAAAAAGTGCCTTGTGAACTATATGGTGCCAAATGTGCAATTCACATTGCAAAAAGTTCTAACGGGTCTCAAAATGTTTATTAGAGTCTAATAAGTAAATAATAAAAGTATAACAGTTAACCAAGAAAATATTTGTCTGTTATCGTTAAAAGAACTTAACTAAAACATTTGCACTATACATTAGTTATATAGGTCCTAAAAAGTGCCTTGTGAACTATATGGTGCCAAATGTTTAATTCACATTGCAAAAAGTTCTAACGGGTCTCAAAATGTTTATTAGAGTCTAATAAGTAAATAATAAAAGTATAACAGTTAACCAATAAAAGGTTTGTCTGTTATCGTTAAAAGAACTTAACTAAAACATTTGCACTATACATTAGTTATATAGGTCCTAAAAAGTGCCTTGTGAACTATATGGTGCCAAATGTTTAATTCACATTGCAAAAAGTTCTAACGGGTCTCAAAATGTTTATTAGAGTCTAATAAGTAAATAATAAAAGTATAACAGTTAACCAATAAAAGGTTTGTCTGTTATCGTTAAAAGAACTTAACTAAAACATTTGCACTATACATTAGTTATATAGGTCCTAAAAAGTGCCTTGTGAACTATATGGTGCCAAATGTTTAGTTCACATTGCAAAAAGTTCTAACGCGTCTTAAAATGTTTATTAGAGTCTAATAAGTAAATAATAAAAGTATGACAGTTAACCAATAAAAGGTTTGTCTGTTATCGTTGAAAGAACTTAACTAAAACATTTGCACTATACATTAGTTATATAGGTCCTAAAAAGTGCCTTGTGAACTATATGGTGCCAAATGTTTAGTTCACATTAAAAAAAGTTCTAACGGGTCTCAAAATGTTTATTAGAGTCAAATAAGTAAATAATAAAAGTATAACAGTTAACCAATAAAAGGTTTGTCTGTTATCGTTAAAAGAACTTAACTAAAACATTTGCACTATACATTAGTTATATAGGTCCTAAAAAGTGCCTTGTGAACTATATGGTGCCAAATGTTTAATTCACATTGCAAAAAGTTCTAACGGGTCTCAAAATGTTTATTAGAGTCTAATAAGTAAATAATAAAAGTATGACAGTTAACCAATAAAAGGTTTGTCTGTTATCGTTAGAAGAACTTAACTAAAACATTTGCACTATACATTAGTTATATAGGTCCTAAAAAGTGCCTTGTGAACTATATGGTGCCAAATGTTTAATTCACATTGCAAAAAGTTCTAACGGGTCTCAAAATGTTTATTAGAGTCTAATAAGTAAATAATAAAAGTATAACAGTTAACCAATAAAAGGTTTGTCTGTTATCGTTAAAAGAACTTAACTAAAACATTTGCACTATACATTAGTTATATAGGTCCTAAAAAGTGCCTTGTGAACTATATGGTGCCAAATGTTTAATTCACATTGCAAAAAGTTCTAACGGGTCTCAAAATGTTTATTAGAGTCTAATAAGTAAATAATAAAAGTATAACAGTTAACCAATAAAAGGTTTGTCTGTTATCGTTAAAAGAACTTAACTAAAACATTTGCACTATACATTAGTTATATAGGTCCTAAAAAGTGCCTTGTGAACTATATGGTGCCAAATGTTTAATTCACATTGCAAAAAGTTCTAACGGGTCTCAAAATGTTTATTAGAGTCTAATACGTAAATAATAAAAGTATAACAGTTAACCAATAAAAGGTTTGTCTGTTATCGTTAAAAGAACTTAACTAAAAAATTTGCACTATACATTAGTTATATAGGTCCTAAAAAGTGCCTTGTGAACTATATGGTGCCAAATGTGCAATTCACATTGCAAAAAGTTCTAACGGGTCTCAAAATGTTTATTAGAGTCTAATAAGTAAATAATAAAAGTATAACAGTTAACCAAGAAAATATTTGTCTGTTATCGTTAAAAGAACTTAACTAAAACATTTGCACTATACATTAGTTATATAGGTCCTAAAAAGTGCCTTGTGAACTATATGGTGCCAAATGTTTAATTCACATTGCAAAAAGTTCTAACGGGTCTCAAAATGTTTATTAGAGTCTAATAAGTAAATAATTAAAGTATAACAGTTAACCAATAAAGCGTTTGTCTGTTATCGTTAAAAGAACTTAACTAAAACATTTGCACTATACATTAGTTATATAGGTCCTAAAAAGTGCCTTGTGAACTATATGGTGCCAAATGTTTAATTCACATTGCAAAAAGTTCTAACGGGTCTCAAAATGTTTATTAGAGTCAAATAAGTAAATAATAAAAGTATAACAGTTAACCAATAAAAGGTTTGTCTGTTATCGTTAAAAGAACTTAACTAAAACATTTGCACTATACATTAGTTATATAGGTCCTAAAAAGTGCCTTGTGAACTGTATGGTGCCAAATGTTTAGTTCACATTGCAAAAAGTTCTAACGGGTCTTAAAATGTTTATTAGAGTCTAATAAGTAAATAATAAAAGTATGACAGTTAACCAATAAAAGGTTTGTCTGTTATCGTTGAAAGAACTTAACTAAAACATTTGCACTATACATTAGTTATATAGGTCCTAAAAAGTGCCTTGTGAACTATATGGTGCCAAATGTTTAGTTCACATTGAAAAAAGTTCTAACGGGTCTCAAAATGTTTATTAGAGTCAAATAAGTAAATAATAAAAGTATAACAGTTAACCAATAAAAGGTTTGTCTGTTATCGTTAAAAGAACTTAACTAAAACATTTGCACTATACATTAGTTATATAGGTCCTAAAAAGTGCCTTGTGAACTATATGGTGCCAAATGTTTAATTCACATTGCAAAAAGTTCTAACGGGTCTCAAAATGTTTATTAGAGTCTAATAAGTAAATAATAAAAGTATGACAGTTAACCAATAAAAGGTTTGTCTGTTATCGTTAGAAGAACTTAACTAAAACATTTGCACTATACATTAGTTATATAGGTCCTAAAAAGTGCCTTGTGAACTATATGGTGCCAAATGTTTAATTCACATTGCAAAAAGTTCTAACGGGTCTCAAAATGTTTATTAGAGTCTAATAAGTAAATAATAAAAGTATAACAGTTAACCAATAAAAGGTTTGTCTGTTATCGTTAAAAGAACTTAACTAAAACATTTGCACTATACATTAGTTATATAGGTCCTAAAAAGTGCCTTGTGAACTATATGGTGCCAAATGTTTAATTCACATTGCAAAAAGTTCTAACGGGTCTCAAAATGTTTATTAGAGTCTAATAAGTAAATAATAAAAGTATAACAGTTAACCAATAAAAGGTTTGTCTGTTATCGTTAAAAGAACTTAACTAAAACATTTGCACTATACATTAGTTATATAGGTCCTAAAAAGTGCCTTGTGAACTATATGGTGCCAAATGTTTAGTTCACATTGCAAAAAGTTCTAACGCGTCTTAAAATGTTTATTAGAGTCTAATAAGTAAATAATAAAAGTATGACAGTTAACCAATAAAAGGTTTGTCTGTTATCGTTGAAAGAACTTAACTAAAACATTTGCACTATACATTAGTTATATAGGTCCTAAAAAGTGCCTTGTGAACTATATGGTGCCAAATGTTTAGTTCACATTAAAAAAAGTTCTAACGGGTCTCAAAATGTTTATTAGAGTCAAATAAGTAAATAATAAAAGTATAACAGTTAACCAATAAAAGGTTTGTCTGTTATCGTTAAAAGAACTTAACTAAAACATTTGCACTATACATTAGTTATATAGGTCCTAAAAAGTGCCTTGTGAACTATATGGTGCCAAATGTTTAATTCACATTGCAAAAAGTTCTAACGGGTCTCAAAATGTTTATTAGAGTCTAATAAGTAAATAATAAAAGTATGACAGTTAACCAATAAAAGGTTTGTCTGTTATCGTTAGAAGAACTTAACTAAAACATTTGCACTATACATTAGTTATATAGGTCCTAAAAAGTGCCTTGTGAACTATATGGTGCCAAATGTTTAATTCACATTGCAAAAAGTTCTAACGGGTCTCAAAATGTTTATTAGAGTCTAATAAGTAAATAATAAAAGTATAACAGTTAACCAATAAAAGGTTTGTCTGTTATCGTTAAAAGAACTTAACTAAAACATTTGCACTATACATTAGTTATATAGGTCCTAAAAAGTGCCTTGTGAACTATATGGTGCCAAATGTTTAATTCACATTGCAAAAAGTTCTAACGGGTCTCAAAATGTTTATTAGAGTCTAATAAGTAAATAATAAAAGTATAACAGTTAACCAATAAAAGGTTTGTCTGTTATCGTTAAAAGAACTTAACTAAAACATTTGCACTATACATTAGTTATATAGGTCCTAAAAAGTGCCTTGTGAACTATATGGTGCCAAATGTTTAATTCACATTGCAAAAAGTTCTAACGGGTCTCAAAATGTTTATTAGAGTCTAATACGTAAATAATAAAAGTATAACAGTTAACCAATAAAAGGTTTGTCTGTTATCGTTAAAAGAACTTAACTAAAAAATTTGCACTATACATTAGTTATATAGGTCCTAAAAAGTGCCTTGTGAACTATATGGTGCCAAATGTGCAATTCACATTGCAAAAAGTTCTAACGGGTCTCAAAATGTTTATTAGAGTCTAATAAGTAAATAATAAAAGTATAACAGTTAACCAAGAAAATATTTGTCTGTTATCGTTAAAAGAACTTAACTAAAACATTTGCACTATACATTAGTTATATAGGTCCTAAAAAGTGCCTTGTGAACTATATGGTGCCAAATGTTTAATTCACATTGCAAAAAGTTCTAACGGGTCTCAAAATGTTTATTAGAGTCTAATAAGTAAATAATAAAAGTATAACAGTTAACCAATAAAAGGTTTGTCTGTTATCGTTAAAAGAACTTAACTAAAACATTTGCACTATACATTAGTTATATAGGTCCTAAAAAGTGCCTTGTGAACTATATGGTGCCAAATGTTTAATTCACATTGCAAAAAGTTCTAACGGGTCTCAAAATGTTTATTAGAGTCTAATAAGTAAATAATAAAAGTATAACAGTTAACCAATAAAAGGTTTGTCTGTTATCGTTAAAAGAACTTAACTAAAACATTTGCACTATACATTAGTTATATAGGTCCTAAAAAGTGCCTTGTGAACTATATGGTGCCAAATGTTTAGTTCACATTGCAAAAAGTTCTAACGCGTCTTAAAATGTTTATTAGAGTCTAATAAGTAAATAATAAAAGTATGACAGTTAACCAATAAAAGGTTTGTCTGTTATCGTTGAAAGAACTTAACTAAAACATTTGCACTATACATTAGTTATATAGGTCCTAAAAAGTGCCTTGTGAACTATATGGTGCCAAATGTTTAGTTCACATTAAAAAAAGTTCTAACGGGTCTCAAAATGTTTATTAGAGTCAAATAAGTAAATAATAAAAGTATAACAGTTAACCAATAAAAGGTTTGTCTGTTATCGTTAAAAGAACTTAACTAAAACATTTGCACTATACATTAGTTATATAGGTCCTAAAAAGTGCCTTGTGAACTATATGGTGCCAAATGTTTAATTCACATTGCAAAAAGTTCTAACGGGTCTCAAAATGTTTATTAGAGTCTAATAAGTAAATAATAAAAGTATGACAGTTAACCAATAAAAGGTTTGTCTGTTATCGTTAGAAGAACTTAACTAAAACATTTGCACTATACATTAGTTATATAGGTCCTAAAAAGTGCCTTGTGAACTATATGGTGCCAAATGTTTAATTCACATTGCAAAAAGTTCTAACGGGTCTCAAAATGTTTATTAGAGTCTAATAAGTAAATAATAAAAGTATAACAGTTAACCAATAAAAGGTTTGTCTGTTATCGTTAAAAGAACTTAACTAAAACATTTGCACTATACATTAGTTATATAGGTCCTAAAAAGTGCCTTGTGAACTATATGGTGCCAAATGTTTAATTCACATTGCAAAAAGTTCTAACGGGTCTCAAAATGTTTATTAGAGTCTAATAAGTAAATAATTAAAGTATAACAGTTAACCAATAAAGCGTTTGTCTGTTATCGTTAAAAGAACTTAACTAAAACATTTGCACTATACATTAGTTATATAGGTCCTAAAAAGTGCCTTGTGAACTATATGGTGCCAAATGTTTAATTCACATTGCAAAAAGTTCTAACGGGTCTCAAAATGTTTATTAGAGTCTAATAAGTAAATAATTAAAGTATAACAGTTAACCAATAAAGCGTTTGTCTGTTATCGTTAAAAGAACTTAACTAAAACATTTGCACTATACATTAGTTATATAGGTCCTAAAAAGTGCCTTGTGAACTATATGGTGCCAAATGTTTAATTCACATTGCAAAAAGTTCTAACGGGTCTCAAATGTTTATTAGAGTCTAATAAGTAAATAATAAAAGTATAACAGTTAACCAATAAAGCGTTTGTCTGTTATCGTTAAAAGAACTTAACCAAGATATTTGCACTATACATTAGGTATATAGGTCCTAAAAAGTGCCTTGTGAACTATATGGTGCCAAATGTTTAATTCACATTGCAAAAAGTTCTAACGGGTCTCAAAATGTTTATTAGAGTCTAATAAGTAAATAATAAAAGTATAACAGTTAACCAATAAAAGATTTGTCTTTTATAGTTAAAAGAACTTAACTAAAACATTTGCACTATACATTAGTTATATAGGTCCTAAAAAGTGCCTTGTGAACTATATGGTGCCAAATGTTTAATTCACATTGCAAAAAGTTCTAACGGGTCTCAAAATGTTTATTAGAGTCTAATAAGTAAATAATAAAAGTATAACAGTTAACCAATAAAAGATTTGTCTTTTATAGTTAAAAGAACTTAACTAAAACATTTGCACTATACATTAGTTATATAGGTCCTAAAAAGTGCCTTGTGAACTATATGGTGCCAAATGTTTAATTCACATTACAAAAAGTTCTAACGGGTCTCAAAATGTTTATTAGAGTCTAATAAGTAAATAATAAAAGTATAATAGATAACCAATAAAATGTTTGTCTTTTATCGTTAAAAGAACTTAACTAAAACATTTGCGCTATACATTAGTTATATAGGTCCTAAAAGTGCCTTGTGAACTATATGGTGCCAAATGTTTAATTCACATTGCAAAAAGTTCTAACGGGTCTCAAAATGTTTATTAGAGACTAATAAGTAAATAATAAAAGTATAACAGTTAACCAATAAAAGGTTTGTCTGTTATCGTTAAAAGAACTTAACTAAAACATTTGCAATATACATTAGTTATATAGGTCCTAAAAAGTGCCTTGTGAACTATATGGTGCCAAATGTTTAATTCACATTGCAAAAAGTTCTAACGGGTCTCAAAATGTTTATTAGAGTCTAATAAGTAAATAATAAAAGTATAACAGTTAACCAATAAAAGGTTTGTATGTTATCGTTAAAAGAACTTAACTAAAACATTTGCACTATACATTAGTTATATAGGTCCTAAAAAGTGCCTTGTGAACTATATGGTGCCAAATGTTTAATTCACATTGCAAAAAGTTCTAACGGGTCTCAAAATCTTTATTAGAGTCTAATAAGTAAATAATAAAAGTATAACAGTTAACCAATAAAAGGTTTGTCTGTTATCGTTAAAAGAACTTAACTACAACATATGCACTATACTGTGGTGAGGGTGATGTTGAGAGGTTTTAGGCTGGCCTAAAGCCAAGACTATTAGTCTTACTTTTATGACTCCTTGACTATTTTATCACCGTTCCACATTAGAAATAAACATTCACTTCCATTGAATAATGAGTAAGCCAGAATAGTAAAACAGATCCAAATTGAAAACAAGGTAGAGCCAGAGACTGTAGGCGGTATCAACCAAGCCTAAGTTTTTATATGATATACATCGACCAATCAGAAAACGCCAAATCCTTTTTGCCTTGCATACGTGTAACATACGATATCTAACAGAATTCTATTGTTACCAACTTCTGACCAAAGCACAATCAAAGTTACACACGTTACAAACAACGCTACTTGAAAACTTCAACTATCGGGTCGGATCGGAACTATGTTTACAAAATGGATTAAACTACGCAAAATGCACTTCAAATATTCACTTGAACACATCTGGCCGGAGAGCGCAAACGCTTCTGCAAGATGCCAATGTACGACTAATTATAATATTGCAATTATATATCACGACCGCCACAATACATTAGTTATATAGGTCCTAAAAAGAGCACTGTGAACTATATTGTGCAAAATGTTTAATTCACATTCCCAAAAGTTCTAACGCGTCTCAAAATGTTTATTATTATCTAATAAGTAAATAATAAAAGTATAACAGTTAACCAATAAAACTCTGTCTGTTATCGTTAAAAGAACTTAACTAAAACATATGCACTATACAATGGGTATATAGGTCCTAAAAACCGTGACGCGACACTTAATCGAAAGACAGTTTATCCAACGACACTTTATCGAACGACAGTTTATCGAACGACACTTAATCGAACGACAGCTGATCGAAACGACAGCTGATCGAACCGACAGTTGATCGAACGACAAGTAATCGAACCGACAGTTGATCAAACCGACAGTTGATCGAATCGACTGTTGCTTCTCCCGCACACAGTCATAGCAAAACGTGGCGTACAGTTGCATTGTTTGCTGTAGAAAATTGAAATTTGGTGACTTTTCCTAAAATATGTTCAGCTATCTGTCCATGTTTGTTTGATAAAGTTGGATTTTGTAATTTTTGAGATATTGTGATATTTATATAATTTTGCTCTCTCTCCGCATTGAAGCGTAACGTTTTCGTTTACTCATTTACGCACCAATAACTTGACTAACTATTCTCTTTCGTTCTCTTCTCACAGCGGGGGCGCGGCGTAACAAGAAGAATTTCTAGAAATGTGTCACTTTTAGAAATACCTAATTTACCATAAATTCACCTTCTTTAGATTTACAATTATGATGTATACAGGAAGCCAGATGATTTTTCTACTAACCTGTAAATATCTGATCAGTCTACGAGGTATAGTTTTCTAGTAATTAACGATTGCAAATGTGTGTGCGGGGTCGGCCACACCTAGTTTTTTAGTAAACTCGCGAGCCTGGTTAGGATAGGGTTAAAGGAACCACAATTTAACGAAACAATTGACGATATGCACTGTTAAAAGCACGACAACTGACGAAGTGCACATTTCAATCGCATTCATTTAATTACAAGTTGTGTGCAATTACTCGAAGATAACTTTTTATGTCAATATCTATATTCTATAACGACTAGTCTAGTCTAGTCTACTGTACAGACAATCTCGTACTTAGTACGATATACTGGTCTACCGCCTTCGCACCAGTTTTATGGCGTAACATAGGACTAGTACGACGTACTTATGGCGTAACAATACCACAGTTTTTTCAAACAGAGCTAACACTGCAGTTTGAAACTCAATAAGAAACGGCGGGCCGTATTCTTGTGATAACTTATTAATATGTTTCGGCCGGACGATTTCGCATGGCGGGCCGGCCGCCATGCGAAATCGTCAACTTTATGATACAAATATAAAATATAGATATAAAATATAAATCGTCAACTTTATGATATATACATCACAATTCATTAATGCACACCATTACGAAGACCGCACATCACAATGGCTTATTGTCTCAATGTTTGAGAAACACGCAAAAATCTTGCTTGAAGCTATTGTCAAAGTTTGTCGTTCGATCAACTGTCGGTTCGATTAACTGTCGTTCGATAAAGTGTCGCTCGATCATCTGTCGTCTCGATTAACTGTCGTTCGATAAAGTGTCGTTCGATAAAGTGTCTTTCGATAAAGTGTCGTAGTACCCCTAAAAAGACCCTTGTCAACTATATGGTGCAAAATGTTTAATTCACATTCCCAAATGTTCTAACGCGTCTCAAAATCTTTATTAGAGTCTAATAAACAAATAATAAAAGTTAAACGGTTAACCAATTAAAGGTTTGTCTGTTATCGTTAAAAGAACTTAACTACAACATATGCACTATACATTAGTTATATATGTACTAAAAAGGGTGTACCGACACTTAATCACGCGACATTTAATCACGCGACACTTAATCACGCGACACATAATCACTTGGACATTCAATCAAGCGACACATAATCACTTGGACATTTAATCACGGGACTTGGTACTTAATCACGCGACATTTAATCACGCGACATTTAATCACGCGACACATAATCACTTGGACGCGACAGCACTTGGACAGCGCTTTTGTCTATAGCAGGGGTCGGCAACCTTTTGCACGACTCTGGACCTGGAAACAATCGTCTGATTCTTCTTGGCAGCAGGGATCTGCTAGAGCTAGACGGTTTGGCCAGAGCGAAATTGTGGCTAGCTGATGGAACGTTCAAGGTTGTACCGTCTTTGTTCTTTCAACTGTACACAGTACATTTTAAACTTGTTCCCGGTCTTACTCCTGCAGCAGTTCAGGAGTAAGACTCCTGCCTCGTTCAAAATAAAACGTGAGCAACGTACGATCGCATCCTTGATGCAATTAAAACAATGATCCCACTGCTGCACCGGAATGCGTTTTGCTCGATTTTGAGACTGCCGCAGTAAGTGCTTTCCGCACAGCATTTCCTACTGCAAATGTTAGGAGTTGTTATTTTCACCTTACGCAAAGCGTCCTGCGCAAAGTTAATGAAATTGGCATGAAATGTGACTACGAGTCTGATGATGAATTAAGAACAGCTGTTCGGTGTTCGGTGTTTGGTTTATCTTCATGCAGTTGCTTACATTTCCCATGCATGACATTGTTACATAGTGTGTACGGTAGCCTTATCTGCGCAAGCAATGTTTAATCATTTTAAAATTTTTTTTCAGGTTTATATTTGTTTTTTCGTGTGTAGACATGTAATTTTCGATACTGTAAATGTGTGATTAAATGTCGCGTGATTAAATGTCCAAGTGATTATGCGTCGCGTGATTACATGTCCTAGTGATTAAGCGTCGCGTGATTAAGTGTCGCGTGATTAAGTGTCACCAAACACCCTAAAAAGAGCCTTGTGAACTGTATGGTGCGAAATGTTTAATTCACATTCCCAAAGGATCTAATATGTTTCAAAATGTTTATTACAGTCCACTAAGTAAATATTAAGTGTACAACAGTTAACCAACGATAGGTGTGTCCGTTAAAGACCTTCCACAGGAAATATTCTTTTGCCGAATTGCGCGTAATTTGAAGATGGGACCAAGTGCTGAACTATCAGAAAAATTGAACGAAATGGTTGAGGATTCTTAGTTTTTTTTTGTAGATCGTACTCTAAGTTTTGTCTCGTGTGTGTTGTCATCTGTGCACTTACTAATTAACAACAACTGCAACTTAAACAACAAATGTCAATCTTTCACTCAAATGAATTAGATAGTACTTATCAATGTGTCACTCAAATGAACTACAATTATGTCACTCAAATGAACTGTCACTCAAATAAACTGTCACTCAGATGATATACAACCCTTTTTACGTATGAAATGGTTATGGTATAAAATGCTTACAACATAAAAGCTTATAGCGTTTATATGCAATACTTCTAAACATGCCTTTCGTAAACGAAGAAGCATTAAAAAAGAAAAAGAATCTTATTAAGCAATATATTCATAACAGGAAAATTTTAAAAGTAACATTACGTAATCAAATTCAAACCAACTAACAATTACATGAATCTGCTTTAGAAATCTTAGGAACTATCAATAAATCCATAGAACAAGCTCAAAGGTAACAGATAAAAAACAAGACAAAATCATTGAAAGCTTACAACCAAAACTTACTGTTCCAGTACAAGGTTCATTGGGTACCTCCTGGAAGCCAAAATCAATTTACACTCTTAACTTTGAGAAACTTTTTAATGAAGATGAAACGCCAGATAAGCTGGTAATAATAACAAAGTTTTAGACGGAAAACTTAAAATGTATTAAAAAAATGAAATCACATGATTGTACTTCGCATTGTGAGTTTCAACAATTATCAAATAATATAATTAAATGATATCATAAAATAATTCTTCGATTCTAGAGAAGGACAAGGAAAATCAGAAAACTTTCAAATTAGTTTCAATCCAATTCAATCTGACTTCAGCTTTTTATCCAATTTCCGATTGAATTACGGAACGTGTAAATGCAGAAATTAAGTGCGCCATAAACTTTTTTGATGAACCTGAGCGTTGGCTTCACAAATTTAGTTTTATTATCTTAGCTCTGCGCATTCGTTATCTCCAGGATTAGAAATGTACATCGGCTGGGTTAGCTTTTAGCCAGACTTTAGGTCTCGGAGGTGGTTTCTCTTCTGACTCCAAGCTTGCTTCTTATGTTCCTACATCCAGCTACCTAGGTACCTACCGAGACTTCATCATCAATCTTCAGTTTGCTCCAACGAACGCCAATACGAAATTCATTCAGTCCCAAGTTCATTCGAATATGAAACATTGTGACCGTGTTTATGTCCATCATGTCAAACGAGAGTTGGAACGCTCTTACGTTAGTACTTTTCCGTTCTTGGAACGATACCATAACAATTTCGTTATTTTCAGTCATGGGAAAGTGGACCACGTTTCCCTTGACGTCTCAAACCTAGCTATACTATCGACATTGATGCTCCTTTACAATCATCCTTCTCCCATCAACGAGATTTTTCTTTGCAGGCTAAAAATCCGCCTCAAACAGTCATTGCCCTCTACTTCAACGACGCCACGAACGGTACCACCTGGTTTAACTGCTTCAGACTCTACAAACCTTCCTTCGAACTGGTTGAAAAATTATTTCATCGAAACGTTTCTATAATTAAAAACAATATGATCCATTGTTTGCTGCAAATGGGTTTCTTTGTGTTCGCACCAGGCACTCAAGTGAATCTTCATCTGCACTTGTAGAGACTTAACTTATGTTATGAGTTTATTAATTTACCTGTTGAATTATTTGACTCTATTGTTGCGTGCGGTTAGAATAACTTACTCCAAACGTATTTCAGCCGAAAGATTTTAATATTACTACAGAAAGATTTTACAAGAAGAGGTTTTTATTGTAGGTGCTGTACACTTTCTTAATATTACAAATAACCAAGAACATAAGTAATATTATTGTTTTTAAGATGTCTAATGCATGTGTTGCAATCACCAAGACTATAGCTCAGACAGCTCGTGACTAAATCTTATTCTCTCTGCTCGCTGGTAGAATTGCGAGCTCATAAAACGTTAAGCTCTGGGAGTGAAAATGTTCGACAAGAAAACATGCAGTATTTCAGAACATGTGCAGCCAGGAAAACAACGTGTTGGTATTGGGAGATTACGTTTAGTTAGACCTTAAACATAGATAATTAATTAATCAGTATAAAGTTAAGAAGCAGGAATTTCCAATAAAGTCTTTTTATCAGTACAGTTGCTGGAAACAACCTGGGAACGTACTAAAAACAGCGTTCAAACGAAGATATTCAGAGCAAGTTTCCAAATATCAAACAAAAGTTTTTATCAAAAAACAAGTTCTTAAACTTCACTCAATAACTAAAAAAATTTTTGCAAGAAATGATGTAATGGTATTAAAAATGCGACCCAGACCGCTACACACTAACAACAGTTTCTATGACGTCAATGTTTGCATTCTCTTGGATTATATACCTTTGATAACGATATCCATTGCCAAAAGCACCCTTCTCCATACACAACTTCACTGCTAACGTTTTTGCTCCAGATCTTCATCTCCAGAAGATTCCTGCAACAGTTTGCACTTCACATATTACGTCCTGGAAAACTAGTTACTTCATTTTTGGAGGTAATGCTCCACACGTGCGAAAAACTGCTATGGCAATCATATTCACTGCGACAACAACAACTTCATCTTTCGCTACCACCAATGTACAAAGCTTGACAAACTCTTTTTCGTTCCAACCTGCCAAAGCGTGTCTCACCTCAAACGCCACCATCTCATTTTTTGCGACTTCCCGCAACAGGACGATCTTATTTCCAACGTTCTAACTACTTTCAACGAAGAGAACAATATCTTACAATGCCAGCTCACGAAACTGATTGGCACACTCTACAAATCAGTTCGTAAGATCTTCCCTACTGAGATACTCACTACCACTCTTGGACATCAAACCATGGGTTCCAGCCTTGGATATTCTATGTCCAAAGCAGTGTGCCATTCCATCAACGGTGCCATCTTACCTTTACTTGCGTACAAAAACGCATTTAACCTTTAACATTTAACTCAAAGTCCTTTCATCAAGTATCGGCCACAGTCAACACAACCTACTCAATTCATACAAAATTGTCTTACCGGGAGTAGGTTACATCTGCTGGAATCGTATCGACCAGCAAGAAGTTTTGTCTTTCCAGTTCTGGGAAACACCGTTCTTTATCACAACTATACTTTATTGCACGAGCATGCGCAACAAATCAACTTACCTTTGTCGCCTACTCACATCAACTACAATGCACATCACTACGAGAAAATCAACATCAAGCTCCCTGACGATGTATCTTTTACTGATCTACAATCGATACTCAGCTCTATGTCTGCAGCCAACCTTCTTAAGGAGCAAATACAACATGTCTTAACAAGCCTAACCAATAAAACAATGGTCAACCGCTGCTACATCGCACACACATTTGCGCACGCCGCGAAACAAAAGTTACTCCTTACACTGTCGCAGATTACGATTCCACTTTCTCTCGGCCCTTATATTCATCCTGCAACTCCTTGCAATGACGTGGGCTCTCTTCCACACCATCGGGTTTATCCGATCATCTCCGCACCATTTGCTGCATGTCCCGCTTTATCTTCTCGTAATCATTTCGCAGGAACCCACACAATTTAAGTTTTTTTATTTGTATCACTTTGTTTTTATGTGCCGTTAATTTCATGTGCATGTACCATTTCTTGCTGTTTTCCTTTGTACTTCGTCGCCTTTGGTAAATTTCTTTCTTCCCTGTTGCTTGTATAGTTGCATACGTATTTTTCCCCTTTGCTACATAGCTTTGTCTTTGTGCTCATGTCGAGTTAACCTGTGGCTGTCGCATCGCTCACAGTTACCTTTGTTGATCTCACGCGACCCGATTCACCGTTTCCACAGTCGTCTCCTACAGCTCAACTACCGATTTATTATCGGACCAGGTCAACAAGGCTTTAGTTATTTCATGCCTCGGCGCATTGATCTGGCTGAATGGCAACGAAAGGTGATTCGTCCAGTACAAAAACAATTTCAGTCGTTTTGAAAAAAACACTTTGATACCAGTACTTGCATTTCCTGTGCCACCAACCACTTCCAATGCACATCTTCTATCTTGGTTCAAGCGATTAAAGAATCATTTCAGCTGGTTCCACAATCTCCTTTACCGAACATAAATCTATACTTTGTCAGCAGCAACATCTGCTATCCATTGGGCTCACTTGCAGCAGTTTTATGATTCACTCGCGTGCCGTGTTACCAACGAAAATCTGCAATACAAACACTTCAAACAGTCTTTGCAAAACATGTTGCTCTCGGAGTTACCATCTAACATGCAGTTGTATTATCATCTATAATATTTCATTCATTTGTGACGATGTCGATATTGATTGTTTTAAGGTTGGCCTAAAGCCAACGGATTTTAGTCTTTCTTTTAGAACTCCTAGACAATTGTGTCCTTGACTCCGTTGGGCCTGCTTTCTCTAATTGTTTCTTTAAATCAGCAAAACATTCATAAACTCTAAATTGTTATATTGTCCGACATATAGTCGTAGTCACATCAGAAACATTTTCATCGCCATTTCACATTCAAATAAAGCTATAACTTCAATTCAATAGTTAATGAATAATCCAGAAGGTAAACTGATAATATGAGAAGAGGGAGATTTTAACCAAACCTAAGTTTTTATACCGCTGTATCCAACCAATGGGCGACAGACCTGTGTTGCTTGCCTTGCTACGTGTAACATGTCACATTTATTATTCTACGTTATCCACTTTTCACCAAGTACCATCCAAACTTTTGCGCCGTAAAGCACAATGGCTACTTGACACACTTCAACTATGGGTGGTATGTCGGTTTAGCGCTACAATATTGTAATTACCTATTAAGCAAGAAAAATACACCTGTTTAAATATTAAATTGCATCTAACTGGAGAACACACAATTCCCTTATTTAAAATGCCAATTATATAACTTATTATAATTTATTATCACGACCGCCACACATTTATCCCTAACTTCATTAATGACTGCTGTTGTTTGTGCATGCTCACGTTTGTTATAGTCAGTATGTTACATTAAAGTTGTTAACTTTTTCTTTCCGTAGCGGGGTAGGAATGTAGCAGCTGGAGTGGTATTTTTTAATACCATTACATCATTTCTTGCAAAAGTGTTTTCTAGTTAATGATTGAAGTTTACGAAATTGCTTTTGATAAGCACTTCGACTGTCGTTTGATATTTGGAAATTTGCTCTGAATACCTTCGTGTGAACACTCCTTTTAGTACGTTCCCAGGTGGTTTTCCAGAATATGTGGTGGTAAGAAGTCTTTATCGGAAATGCTTGCTTCTTAAACTTAACACTGATTATTATTTATCTATATTTCAATGAGCCAGCTTTAGTTTGTGATAAATATATCAATTAATGTAATATAAAATTGTGTACGACATAGAATTCTCGTCTATCGAATCAGCGAAGCATAACACTTTGTGACGTAATCGATGCTTCCCCTGTGCGTGCATTTTGATTTATTCAGTCCTTTTTTGGCTTTTACGCTCAACGGCGCAACATGTCTTTGTGCTGTTGCTGTCACAATGTTCTATCTTGATGTATTCGTTCAAAGAAGCTTCAAATATAATCAGATTATACAGTTGTCGAGGTGTACAATTGATTCTAAGATTAAGAGAAGCGAAACAACGACCTGAGACTCATTTATTATCGAGGACTACAATTCAACAGACAAACTTTGTAATTGAAGTGGTCGTCCTTACAGGGTAAGGAACGATAAACCACCATTTCATTACAACGTTTATGGTGCCAACGAGCTCGGTGAGAACTACGCTTTTCTTTTATCGAGGAATCTATGAACAGTTAAATTTGAGGTTGAGAGAAGTCTAGTGATCTCAGACTACAAGTTTCGAAGATATGTCTTATCTACATCGTATGCAAGTGCTCAACGAAGACTCGTTGAATTCAGTCAACTATGAATGCAAGAATGACCGACACACAAAGCACGCTGACCCATCCACTATTCGTGGGAGGCCAGTGAAGGAACTTGATCGGTATTTGGACATTCAGTAATGATTTTTGTTTGTTTTTTTTCTCTATATAGTATATTATATATCATAGCGTTATTGTTCAGACTACGTCTAATTGATGGTGGCTTAGTTGCCATACTCTCTAAACGGTTTAAGTCATGCCGTGGAGAAATATTTCTTTGTGTTATTTTGTTATGCTTTAAACATAGCGGTTGTTTTCGAAGGTTAAACAAATCCCAAGGCTAACACCGATACACTATGTTGAATGTCAATTACAAAACGTATTTGACTAATTTTATATATATGTTTTGCAAAACGCGTATTTCCAAGTGAAATATTCACGCAGCTACACTGGGAAAACCAGACGCTGTAATATGATTGAATGGTCTTATATTTGAAAATGCCTAGTGCACATTTCTCTTATGTTGATCAGAACGCGTGAACATACGAAAATCTTATACCATTTTGTTTGCGGAAACGGCATACACGAAATGTGAGATGAAAACTTTGCCGACGTTTCCTCATTTTGCATTCCTGCGCAAGAAACCGCAGCTAGCATACGCGTCATGTGTCAAATGACATCCTGTGTTCTGTTTTCTTTTTAAAGTCGTGACATAAACGTCATCATTGTTTGTTTTGTATACTAATTTTGCTTTATGAGTTACAGAAAACATATTACTATATTTTTGCGAATGTATTGCCAATATGAATTGTATTGTAACTATGTTTCAACGTTTATTGCTATGTGATCTACATTTTACGTGTTATATTGACTTTTGTTATCAACACTATTGTTTTAATTATTGTTCACCGAGAATTGTTTTTATTATGATCATGAAATACCGTTCATTTTTTTTTCAAAAAAACTTACGATATTTCCTTGGGGAAGGTTATGTGATAAATATATCAATTAATGTAATATAAAATTGTGTACGACATAGAATTCTCGTCTATCGAATCAGCGAAGCATAACACTTTGTGACGTAATCGATGCTTCCCCTGTGCGTGCATTTTGATTTATTCAGTCCTTTTTTGGCTTTTACGCTCAACGGCGCAACATGTCTTTGTGCTGTTGCTGTCACAATGTTCTATCTTGATGTATTCGTTCAAAGAAGCTTCAAATATAATCAGATTATACAGTTGTCGAGGTGTACAATTGATTCTAAGATTAAGAGAAGCGAAACAACGACCTGAGACTCATTTATTATCGAGGACTACAATTCAACAGACAAACATTGTAATTGAAGTGGTCGTCCTTACAGGGTAAGGAACGATAAACAATCATTTCATTACAAGTTATATATATCCCCCATTGTCAATTTATTGTTTCTCTTGCTGCCCTTGGTTCTTTTTTTCATATCAAACATTTTAACTCCCATCGCTTTCACGTTTTGTAAGCTCGCACTTCTACCAGCGAGCAGAGACCGAGTCGAATGAATCATAGAGATGAAAAGCGTTATCTGCGTGAATTACCGAAATCATTCAACAACGAGCTGTCTGAGCTAGTCATGGTGATTGCAACTCATCTTTTAGACATCTTATAAGCAGTAGTATTGTTTATGTTCTTGGTTATTTGTAATATTGAGAAAGTGTACAGTACCTACAATGAAATCCTTTCTTGTAAGCTATTTCTATTGTAACATTAAAACTTTTCTGCCGACGAAAGGGTAAAGTATTCCAACCGCACGCAACAATAGAGTCAGATCATTCAACACTTAGATTAAGTTAAGATATCCTCATAAGTCAAAAGCAGTTATTTAGTTTAACTTGCCATCGTTATTGCTAGTATGAAAAAATAGTTTGCATAAATAGTCAGGTCTTTAAAAAACTATGTCAGCTTGACTACGTGACAAACTTAACCTGCTACTACTACGCTACAGTTGTATCACCCAGCTGTTTCGAGTCTTATTAACGTAACACCACCGTACTGTACGTCACAAAGCACATTTATGAAGGACGCGGAAACCTTGTCATTTTAGAATGTTTTTATCCGTTTTAGTTTTCCTTCAGTCAGCCATGTTACAGCTGGGTGAAGCTGTCGTGTTTTGTATTACATTTGTATTCTATTCGTATTCTATAACATAACCCGCACGCTAGTCACAAACACGATTCTATATAACTCAATTAACCCGGATGTAAACATAGACATCATAAGACAATACAATAAAGATAGAACTTCAATACACTACATCTCCCCCTTCTTTAGATTAAAACTAACCCCAAATAAACAAGACACTAATATGTTATTGCAACAATATCACTGAAGAGGAATTTTGCCATTATCACACTGAAAACTTTGTATCGACATTTTAGCAGACATGCTTGAAGAAACACAACTGTAGCTCACAGAAAGATTACACTTGAAAAGAATACTGAAAATCTCACAGAAATACATCTACAGCACCACAACAAGCATGCAACATAAATACTGCTAAACACAGTTCCAACCAAATACTAATTACTGCGAAAACTCAGTTTGGCAAGCTTTGTTTATAAACAGTGGTTATTACACGTTGAAGGCAAGTCAAATAGTTTCAACAATCTACACACTGCAATTTTGTTCAAAAGGCACAATAACTTTCCCATAGGTAATAGTAGTATGTTACATAACTTCAGGTAAAAGTCTAGTTAGTTCACAATTGCATCTATCACAATTTGGCAGTACCTACTTTAGTTTATGTACATCGTCTTCACAATTGCTATTAACTTTACATTGTAACACTTACACAGATACAGCATTATATACAATTACACACTGTTCAAGAACATATATAATCACGGTATTTCACAGGCTTGTTAATAGTACGACTTGGTCTACTTCGTACAACTCTCGGACTGTTATTTAACTTTTCCTCGGGTAATTTCTCACCTAGTACATCATTTTCACTAACAGGTATATCACCCTTTTCAGACACATTATTATCACGATTATAGTGTTTCAGGAAAGAGGAATTGCGTGTTATTTCAACTCCTTCCTGATTTTGTACTGTTATTTCTCCTTTGTTATCACTGACCACTTTGTGTGGGTTTGGGTCGAATGTTGTTGACATCTTGTTGCTTTTCTGACCCTTTACTAGTACTTCGTCACCCACTTTAAATTCGGGATTAACTGCTTTTCTCTTTTGGTCAGTGTACATTTTCCCTTTGATTTTGTTCTCCCAGTCAGCATCACGAATCTCCTCATCCAAAAGATCTGGATCAGGTCGTAGCTCTGGTAACTTTGTCTTCATCTCTCGTCCAAACATCATGTAGTACGGTGTGGCTCCTGTTGTAACCTGTGGCGTTGACCGGTAAGCTGTCAAAAACTTGTTGATCTCTAACTTCCAGTCCTTTTTCTCCAGTTGTGCAATACGGATTGATTTCATCAGTGTGTGGTTCTGTCGTTCCACCTCTCCGTTTGCTTGAGGCCACAATGGTGTAGTCTTCACATGATTGATTCCATACTCTTTCAGAAAATTCTCAAATTCTTCTGAAACAAATTGTGGTCCATTGTCGGTCCGCAATGAAAATGGATACCCAAATCTCGCAAACATTGGTATCATAGCTTCAATTATCTTTGAACTTGTAATTGTTTTCATCACCGCAATTTCATAATACCTACTGTAGTAGTCGACGACAACTAAAATATTCTCTCCACTAGGCAATGGTCCTAGTATATCAGCGGCACAATCTTGCCAAGGTCCACTTGGAGGCAAGGTTCTAGCAATAGGTTCTGGTTTGCTTACACTGCTTGTCACTTGGCATCCGTGACATTTCTTACACAGCTCTTCTGCTTCTTTATCAATCTTTGGCCACCAAACTTTTGTGCGAAGTCTGTTTTTGGTTTTCACGATTCCCTGATGTCCTTCATGAGCCAAATTTAACACTTGTTTTCGTAACGCTCTCGGTATTACGATTCGTGTTCCTCTTAGTAACAGTTGTCCACAAATACACAATTCATCTTTCACATGCAAGTAACTTGTGTTAATGCATTTGGACCAATCTCCTACTCTGACGTTTCTTCTTATTTCAGCAAGTTCCGCGTCATTGGCAGACTCTTCTTCTATTTCTTTAGGTGTCAAAGCATTCGGTGTACTATTGATCACCACTGATCTCACAAAATCATACGAGTCTCCTTTATCTCTGCATATCCTTGAGTTCAACCTTGACAAAGCATCTGCAATGTTTGTCTTCCCTGGCCTGTACACAACGTTGAAATCATATCCTTGAAGTCTCAGCACCCATCTTTCCACCCGTGCTGAAGTCTTGGATTTCCTGGAGAATATGTACTCCAATGGCTTATGATCAGTTTCCAGTTCAAACTCTTTTCCAAAAATGTACAAGTTAAATCGTTCGCAAGCCCATACTAAAGCTAAGGCTTCTTTCTCAGTTTGACTGTATCGACGTTCCACGTCTGACAAACTCCTGGATGCATATGATATGATTCTCCATTCACCATCTTGCTCTTGGGTTAACACTGATCCTAAACCCACTGGCGATGCATCTGCTATCACTCTCGTCTTGCAATTATTCCTGAAGTATGCCAAAGTTTCAGCTTTTGTCATCAGCTTCTTGAGCTTCTCGAAAGCATCATGTTGTTTCCTGCCCCATATGAACTTTGTGTCTTTCTTTGTCACGTCATAGATCGGCCTAGCAATTGATGCTAAGTCTGGAATGAATCTGGCAGAAAATTGTACAAGTCCCATGAATGATCTCGCTTCTGTTGCAGTCTTCGGCGGCTCTGCATTTTGAATGGCAGCTACTTTCTCTTCACTAGGGCTGACTCCTTTCTTGCTTAGATCATGCCCAAAGAAAGTTAACCTCGGTAGCCTGAATTCACACTTCTTTTGATTCAGCGTCAAACCAGCTTCTTCCAGCTTGTCAAGAACAGCAGAGAGTCTTCTATCATGCTCTTCTCTGTTCTGTCCGTGAACAATTACATCATCTGCAATATTTGCTACTCCGATACCGTTCTTCAGAACGTATGATGATCTTCTGGTACTTCTCCGGCGCAGAGTTCAAACCAAACATCAGTCTTTTGTATCGGTACAAACCTTGATGTGTTACAAATGTGGTAACATGTCTTGAATCTTCATCAAGCAATATCTGGTGAAACCCCCATTTTAAATCTAATTTACTGAACACAGTACTTCCGTTGAGTTCCAGCAACAACTCTTCCACAGTTGGAATTGGATGGCGTTCTCGAACGATGGCTTCATTTGCTCTACGCATATCTACACATATCCTTATATCACCATCTGGCTTTGGTATAACCACTAAAGGTGAAATCCATGTAGTCGGACCTTCTGGCACAGCTTCTATTATGTCAGCTTGGAGCAACTCATCCAGCTTTTCTTCTACCTTGTCTCTCAGTTGAAAAGGTACTCTTCTCACTGGCTGCGCAACTGGTCTTACTGATTCGTCAATGTGTAAATTGAGTTTGTAGTCCTTTAGTAAACCAATTCCAGTAAACAACTTTTTGTGTTGCCTCACTATATCTTCATCCACATTGCTGACGACTTGTGGAAATGGGCCAACATGGAGCAGACCTATATCTTCTGCTGATTTTTTTCCCAATAGTGAAGTTCCGTCACAACTCACAACAACAAATTCTGCCTCACATTTCTTACCTGAGGCATCCGATGTGGCAACAGCTTCAAATGTCCCTCTTATTGGCAGTGGCTTGTCATTCCCGTAGCCAAACAGCTTCTTCTTAGACCCTGGTGTCTTCTTGATTATTTTCACCTTTGACTTCTTCAACCATTCCCATGTATCACTGCTTAGCAGATTGCATGATGATCCGAAGTCAACTAGGATAGCCATTTTAACTCCCCCAACAGATAAAGTCACAAATCCCTTTTGTCTACTTGACTTTATGCTAAATGTTCGATGGATTTCTTCTTCTTCTTCCACAGCATGTGTCCTTGGTCTATCTCTTCCTGGCCCTCTGGCTCTGCCATGCCCAGGCGACCGCTGACCAATTGACCCAGATCGACATTTCATCCCGAAGTGTCCTACTTTTCCACACTTGTTGCAAGTTTTACCTTTAGCCGGGCATTGAGCATCACCTTTAAAATGACCTTTTCGACCACAAGCAAAGCATTCCTTTCCTTCCTTGTTTGAAGATCTCATTTGGTTTCTCCTTGATCCTGTCACTGCATTGACCTGAATCGAGTCTGGAGTGCTTGACATAATTTTAGTCCGGGCAATCACTGCTTCGTGGGCTTTGGCTATCCTCAGCACATCAGCCAAAGTCAACGTTTGCTGTTCAAGGAATTTTCTTTGCAACTCCCTAGAGTAGCATTTATCAACCACCTGGTCTCTTATGCGTTCGGCCGCATTTTGAAATTCACAAGTAGCAGCGCGTTGTCTCAATCTGCATACATACTGATCAACTGTTTCGTTACTGTTCTGTACCAGTTGATGAAACACATGTCTTTCGAATGGAACATTAGCTCTGGGAATAAATTGTTCCGTAAGCACATTCACCGTTTCCTCATATGTCTGGTTTATGGCATTCTGCTCGTTCACAAGCGAATAATATAGCTCCTGTACCTCTTCTCCTGCCGTGTGCAGCAATAGTGACCTTTTCTGCACATCATCAATGACTCCAATTCCATTGACGTAAAGATTAAACGATCTGGTCCACTTTCTCCATCTTTGAGACAGACTGTGTGGGTCTCCCTGAACATCAAATACCTTTAACGACCTCATATCGCACGAAATCGTCCTCATGTTTCTGGCAACAACTTCCGCGTCACCGTTCCTGTGAGGATTAGCAAGGATTCCATTTTGCTGTCCAGGCTGCCGTTGATCGTTTTCTTCAGCCATTCCAAGGCTAGGCTATTTTCACTATGTGCCGTACTTAGCTAACACACGACTTATTCATCTAGTAAACTCCACCTTCTTAAGCAGTTATCAATCATTTATCCTCGTCGCCAAATGTCGTGTTTTGTATTACATTTGTATTCTATTCGTATTCTATAACATAACCCGCACGCTAGTCACAAACACGATTCTATATAACTCAATTAACCCGGATGTAAACATAGACATCATAAGACAATACAATAAAGATAGAACTTCAATACACTACAGAAGCGGCCTAACCAGAGATTACAGAATGACAACAAGATAGGGGACTAGCTATGGTGAATAAAAAAACGTCTTTTTTATAGCACAGTTTTTCTTATTCTATCGAGTGGGTAGTCGCTTTCTATTCTGGTAACAATGAGGCTAATAGCTCCAGAAATAGCTAATAATAGTGCTTTTAGTATCGAACTTTTGGCCACACACTCATCAGCTGCAGAAATTAAACTCTTAGAATTAAAAGAAGATTTAGCAATGAAAATGTACCATAAAAGTCATTTGATTAATTCTTGAGTTCTGGAAACAGGTGCCAGAAATTAAATATTCTGAGCCTAAGAAATTTAGCATGCAACTTTTTTCTATTTTTAGTAAGACGTATAGTTGTGAATCCTTGTATTCAATAATTTCTGATGTAAAATCGAGATATAGTGAAAGCTGAACTAACGACCACTTAACAGAATTGATTTGGATTGCTATAACAATTTACCAACCAGATTTTAAGCAACTTACAGATAGCATGGAAACGCACAAGTCTTCTGTGTGATATATATTTGCAGCATCTGATTAAATATACTGATGGATTTTACAATTTTTTTGCATATCACAATTTACCACTTTATGCGGCTCGCGAACATTAATAATTTGCTGTCTACGGCTCATGCATGGAAAACTTTGGCCACCCCTGGGCTATAACAATATTTTGGGATGATATAAGCCGAAGAATTTACTTGTTCGCTTAGAGATCCTTTTGTCTATTTACTTTTTGACTTCGTTGTTTATGCTATCTCTTCTTGCTTCTTAAAGTCAGCACAACCTTCATAAAGTCCGAATTGTATTTCCAATGTAGTTTTCTTTAAATTACATCAGCAGCAATTTCATATACCATTTAGAATACGAATAGAGCTAACGACTTGACTTGAATGTTGAAAGGGGGGGATAAAGGCGTGATTTTAACCAAGACTCAGTTTTTATATCGTTATACTCAGTCAATCAGAGAAAGACACCGTTTATATCACGAGATACATATCCAACAGTATTTCATGTAACGCTTAAAAATGTAACATGTTTTACGTCACCGATATTCTTTAACACGAGCACCATCTAGCTTCTTACACTCTGAACATATGACGCCACTTACAACACTAGAAAACTAGGTCAAGTATGTCAGTTTGAGAATTAAATGTTTGAATGACATGATTAACCAAAGACAGTACTATTTTCTTAATAGCTAGAGAACACATAATCGCTTATTAACACGTCAATTAACTTATTACACTGGCCAACAAAAAAATTTTGGCATGGAATTTAAGAACGATTTTAGAGTATATCAGGGGCGCTGAGCTCGAAAATGCCATTAGTTTTTGCAAATTGGCTCTAGTTTTTAAGACATTAGCAAATTTCGATATTTTTGGTACTATTTAAATTTGAAGGTAGGTCGCATTTTATCTTAAGGAACAGCCTATGTTAAATGTTGTTGTAAGTCTATCTGTTCTAAAACCACAAGAATGAGCAAAAGCTAAAGACACAATGAGATTAGCCAAATAAAGAAGCGGGGCATAAATCTATTCGTTTCCATATATTCAACACAAAAAATGCCCCATTTATTCTTATTTTCATCAGATTCTCCTAACATATTGCAATTTGTGAGACTAAGCTTCCAATACCACATTAAAACTTGCTTGAAGTGAATGATAAATAGCAGTAATTTGGTAATAACAAACCAAGTATGCCTATAAGCGTACCCAAGAAAGACGACAATTTGTAAAAACAGACGAAATGAACAAGCAATCAATTTTTTTCATTTACCACGGATTACACTATGTAACAAAAAAAAAAAATTCTTTGTCCTTGGGAAATAATTGCTATATTCTATTTGCTTATGCCGAAAAAACATGAAAAATCTTAGTTATACCACCATAACTTCGGTTGTTGAATCTTTACAGATTTTTTAATTCTATCGCCATTATTAAAAGTGTGGTATGGCTTGCCGTGGTTGCAAGTACTCAGCAGATTCCTTCTGCTATGTGTGTGGTGAGTTCTTTGCAAAAAAAGCAAAAAAGCACTGTCTGGAGAGTTGCAGGCGTGCGAAAGAAGCCTATCATGCATACTTTCGCATGCCAGTCGGTGACCAAGATAAACATTGGGCACCACACGTCATATGCGAATACTGCCGTCGTACTCTAGAAGGTTGGTTTAGGGGAGAGAAGAGGGCAATGCGTTTTGCTATCCCCCGTGTCTGGCGTGAGCCTACAAACCATCTCACAGATTGTTACTTCTGTATGGTGGATCCAAGCAAACGACGGAAGGGAAAGAATGCACCTTCCATCAATTACCCTGACATTCCATCATCTATTGCACCAGTACCCCATAACACGACTGACATGCCTGTGCCACAACCACCCTTGAGAGATGAACATTTCGTAGCAGATGCACTCTCTACAGATTCAGAAACGGATACATCAGTTGCTTATCTTCAACACCGAGTTGGCGGTGAAAGGTGTCCCTACTACCCCAACCAAGAAGACATGAACGATCTTGTCAGGGAACTGTCATTGACAAAGTCGAATGCTGAGCTACTCATTTCCAGACTAAAGCAATGGGACTTACTGGATGACAGTGTTCGAATTACTTCACAGAGAAAGCGACATCGTGGCTTCTCAGTGTTCTACATGTTTAAAGATGATTTATGCTACTGCCATGATATAGAAGGACTCTTTCAGGCTATGGGAATTTCTTGCAATCCTTCTGAGTGGAGGCTCTTTATCGACAGCTCATCTAGAAGCCTCAAAGCCGTTTTGCTGCACAACACAAACAAGTGTCCCTCCATTCCTCTGGCTCACTCAGTTTACATGAAAGAAGAGTATCAGAACATCAAAATCCTGATGAGTGCATTAAAGTATGACCACTACAATTGGGAGGTTATTGGTGATTTCAAGATGGTGGCTTTCTTGATGGGCCTTCAGGGTGGCTATATTAAATTTCAATGCTATCTTTGTCTCTGGGACAGCAGAAATAAAGCTTTCCACTACAAGAAGAGGAATTGGCCTCTAAGAACCAGCTATGAGATTGGAACTTATAATGTGAAGCAACAACCACTGGTAGATGCAGCGAAAATACTGATGCCACCTCTGCACATAAAACTAGGTCTAATTAAGCAGTTTGTTAAGCAACTCGACACAGAGGGTGACGCATTCAAGCACATTGAAGAGCAGTTTCCAAAATTGTCAGAAGCAAAAATCAAAGCTGGAGTATTTGTGGGACCTGAAGTGAAGCGACTGATAAATTCCATCAATTTTCCAGAGATGCTGTCTGAGGTTGAACGGAGAGCTTGGACTTCTTTCGTTTCTGTAGTTAACGGGTTCCTGGGCAATCACAAGGCAGAGAACTACAGGGAACTTGTCGATGAACTTGTGGATGCGTATTGGAAGATGGGATGCAGGATGTCGCTGAAACTACACGTACTACATGCTCATCTTGATGAATTTAAGGATAACATGGGGGACTACTCAGAAGAACAAGGTGAAAGATTTCATCAAGATATCAGGTCTTTTGAGGAACGCTATCAAGGACAGTACAACGAAAATATGATGGGGGACTATATATGGAACCTTTTACGTGAAAGTGAACTCACATATCGTCGCCAATCTCGAAAAAATGTTTCTTTGTGATTAAGTTATAAGTTTTGAGTGCTTTAAGTGACAGCGTAGGTTTGCTCTGTAACAGTTTTGAATAAATACCTATAGCACCAGGCCTTAAGGCTTTTGTCTCGTGTTTGTGTAGCAAAATCGCCTTGCATACATGTGTTTTTCTTCTTTACGTAATTTTTTAGAAATAGATTCTGGAAACAACATTTTCCGTTATTATTTCATTATGACAAAGCCAACAACAACAACTAAAATTAGATTTAACTCCATTCTATTGATTCAAAAAAATATAGTGGGAGCAAAGGCATTAAAAAAGCAAAACTAGTCAAAAAATTCCAATAAATTAATCTCATAAAGTCAGAACCAAAGTTTGAACGTTTTGAATGCTCATTTTTATTGATTTAGACCATACTAAATCAGAAAATAATAGTTTTAACCCATGGACAAATTTTGTGTTACATGGTGTTATTCAAAGCAAAACACTATACGAAGAAATATATCCATCTCAGGATGTGCATTAGTGAAGTTCTTAGATGCACTCTAGTTAATTACTCAAATTAGCTTAAAGTCATCTGCAGGAAAGTTCTATTGTACGACTTTCGCCTTTAGTCTTGTTGTGGACAGCTCAGCATTAGGCACCAGCAGTAATCTGCCATCATGTGAGTATCCCATCTACTTTGATACCTCTCTTCCATTAATTTGATATCTTGGTGAAACCTTTCACCTTGTTATTTCCGAGGTTTTTAGGAAAGTAATTCAAGTGACTGAATAGATAGTAAACTTTTATGCTCATCCTTGATCCAAGAGCTTGAAAGTTCGTCAGCTTCACTTCTACGAGATCCATATAGTTGCTTGCTTTTGTGTTTCCAAGAAATTCTTTTACAACTGCAACGAAAGAGTGCCAAGCTGCCTTCGCAACTTCAGTCATATGTGATGGAAAAACTTGATCTTTAAATAATTTTCGTATTTGTGGCCCATCAAAAACTCCTGCTTTCAGCTTTTCAATACTAACACCAGGAAATACTAATCAAAAAATGCACCATCTTTATTTATGGCCTTGACAAATTGTTTCATCAAACCCAGTTTGTTGTATAATGGGGGTAAAATGATACGATCACGACTGACCAAAGGTTCATTTACAATGTTTTTATCTCCGTGCACAAGCTGTTCATGTATGGGCTATTCCCTTTTAATCCAGTGTTGATCAGTGGCCCGACTATACCAGTAACAAATAAAGCAGGGATACTAGGTGTAGCCGCCTTGTTGTCCTAAGAGAAAGTTGACCGTTTTCAAATCAACGCATATCTCCCAGTTATACTCAGTATAAGAAAGTTTTTTCAAGACCATCTTTACACTTTGGTAGTGTTCCTTTAAAACGACTGAGTGGCCAATTGCAACACAGGCGAACTTGTTTCCGTTGTGAAGTAGCACACATTTAAAACTTTTTTGGAGCTGTCAATGAACAATAACCTCAATTCTTCTGGTTTATATTCAAGTAGACCAATAGATGAAAGAAGTCCTTCGATGATTTTACAGTACACAAAATTATCTTCCTGAGAGAAAAATTGCATTAATATTTCTTCTCTGTCCCGGTAAAACGTCATTTTGTTGCCGAAACAAGAATGTTATACTATGTGTTGATGTTAAGGCTTATGTTAGTGCTTGATGGGAGATGATATACACTAATCTAAGGTTTTATTTACCTCCAAAGCGAGAAATTTGTGCCAGACAACTCAACAATTGGGCAAAAGTAAATAGCTGCTTCACATGGCTTCAGTTTTTGTTAACCTATGTTACTCACTAGCATACATTTCTAACTTTTCATGGTTTATGTAGGAAGAAGCAATATTTTAAAAACTAGGGTCAATTCAGCAAAATTTATGGCATTTTCGGACTCAGTGCCCCTGATATACCCCTAAATCGATATAACATTGCCTTTTGAACATAGAACATCAAACATCGAACAACATTTGAACATTTTTAACATCGCCAGTTAACTTTTGAAAAAAAAATTTTTTTGTTGTGTTTGCCTGTGTTATCTAAATTATTACAATCGCCATACTGTCTTCAGAAAACCATGAAGCAGGTTATGATTGTATCGGCCTAGGGCTGTTAGCTACAAAGTACATCAGTATATTTTGCATCAGTATAAGTTCCTGATTTCTTAAATTTCACAATTGCCTGATGCGCAGCAGTTTTACTAAATCCAAGCCGCTCACCAATTTGACGTTCTGTGTAGCCTTCCCAGTGGAGAACAACAATTGACATCGCTGAACCTCCGAAAGAGAGTACATTTTACCCATTTCAGGCAGATAAATAATACAGAAAAGTAATCTCTACCGGCTAATGTTCAGTTGATATTTGCTAAATAATGACTGAATACATCAGATTTCGACCCAGAATAAAGATGATGCAACTGAAACAACATCTGTGGTATTATGACGTAATAACATATAACATCATAAATCAAGTCTGGTCCTAAATTTTTGGCCACGACTGTAGTGCCTGTTAATTAGATTTTGGTTAGGAGGCTGTTTTAAGTAGAAAATTAAAACCTTAATGTATCGAAAAGCATTACGTATTAACCAAAAACAACTCACAGAGTTTTTATCACAACCTCGAAATATGCAATAAAAAATTCTCGATTGTTTGTTGTTTGCCGAAATTGCCAGTTCGAGTGAGTCGGCACTTTTGTTGTTCCCCTTTAGGTGGCGACAATAGCACATTCTATTGTATATATTGATCATCTTGCTGATTAATTAAGTGTTATATCTGTTACGCGTATTCTTTCATTATAATTAAGCAACTGTGACACTGAAAGCATGCTGGAAATACTTATCTATTCATAGTAGATGTAGTCTGAACCGTGTTAACCAAATTTTAAAGTAAGATTTAGTTAGGCAATCTTAAGGTCAACTTTATATTTTTCGACACAGAGCTTAGCTAACAGGTGTGTAAAAATATAAAATTAAGCTTATTAGTGCTAAACTATCTCCTGTTTCTTATCTAGTCATAATAAGCAATAAATCACTGCGCTTATCAAATCACAATGCAAAACAATTTTTTTATTTGTCTAAAATTCATCATAACAAGTTTGGTTATCTTTTTTATCAAAGTTACTGTATCTTACCTTTGCTGCTTTAGTTGCTCTTAGTAACTGAAAGAACACTTTTCTTCATCGAACTGCCAATTGGTTTAAATTGTTTCCGCAAAAACATTCAATTTCTCATTTCTTTTTTGTTTTCGCCGCCTTGTCTCCACGGAAATATGTTACGTGGCACGGCGTGTCACAAAGTTGGTAACCAGTCGGCTGCGTTTTGTTAGAATGCAAGTTTGAGCGTAAGCGTGTTTCACCATTTTTAGTCTGTAGTCGAACAGTATTATGAAGTGGATGTAAATCCTACGTAACAAACATATAAAAAAGAGTTAGCTTTGTATTTAGATTAGTCTATTTTACTTCATCAGGGCAATGGGAATAAAATTTGAATTTTACGAAAATATATAGCATAACGATTGCTAGTTAACAAATTTTCCGCATTACTCATGAACTATAATGACACCTTAACGTGACGTCATAATGATGCTAACTTACTTAGCTAATATGTAGAAATGGTTAAAGCAAAATTTAAAAGAAACAAGATATAGTTTAGCACTCTGAAAGTTAGCTTTGTATTTTTTGACGCGGGTTTTCGCAAGCATAAGCTAGGTTCTTCAAGTGTACTGCGAAAAAATTATAGAAATGATTATAATAGCGTAATAAAATATGCATATAAATATATATATAGGCCTATATAACGCCCAGTTAAACGAAACAGCAATACAATACAAATTAGCTCTGATCATGCCAAAAAATGGGAATAATTTGGGGAAAGCATGGTGTCGTTTTTGTCATTAATAACATCATTACGTTAGTTTATGAAAAAAGAGTCAATGAATTTACGTTTTCAATATTCTTGCTCGAAATCCAAAGTTAACGCGTCCTTCCAATTAATGGCGTGTTCTTGCTCCAAAGCATTTCTATTCTAAGAAGTTTTTTTATGTCGAAAATTCGAGATATCTCCTTTGTATTCTTTCGTCCCAGTCATCGTCCTTTGCTTTTCCCAATGTATGTAGAGCTGCAATCCTGGCATGGAATTTCATAAATCGCCCCTTGTCTTTTGTAGGTAGTACCCAGTCTTTAGGGGAAGAAAGTAAATTACGTACCTAGTTTTACTGTAGACTTAAACACTGTGTTTGGAGTTAATTTGTATGGCAATGCTGTTTCTTTTAACTGGGCGTTTTATACATATGTTTTTACTGTATTATAAGTTATAACCATTTCGATTTAGTAGTATATTACTATTACCTGAAGAAGCAAGCTTATGCTTGCAAAAGCTCGTGTCGAAAAATATCAAGTTAACCTTAAGAGTGCCAAACTATATCCTGTTTCTTATTTTACAACCATTTCTATGTATTAACTAAGTAAGTATCATTTTGACGTCACATTGATGTCATAATCTTCCATAAGTTATGCGGCAAATTTGTAACCTAGCAATTGTTATTTTATAATTTATATGGTTGATGTTGTCTGAACCGTGTTAAGCAAGTTTTAAAGTAACATAAAATGCAGGATATAGTTTGACACTCTGAATCTTAACTTTATTTATATTTTTTTCACGTGTATTGTCTTTTTTGTGTAATTTTGTTTAATAATTTTACAAACTGTAAAATTTAAAGAAGGCCTTTCGTTCATAGAAGTCTCACTGAATACAGGGTACCGATTTAATTTGAATTGTTTAACATGTGTAATTCAAGTTTTGTAACCGTGCTGACGATAAAAGTTTGTTTCTTTTCGTTATATTAGCGTAATGCACGTTTTTCTATCGAGGCCTTGCCCCATTTTGCCTGTCCTATTTGTGATAATTATAATTGATTATGGTTGTTGCTAATATACCTTTATGATCAACTGTCTCAGACAATTTTTTCGTCCTCTGCAATTAAGGCGAAAACTAAAATGAATGAATCATCGGCACCGGTGGTTAGGACTTACAACCGACCGTCTCAGTTCATGTATAAATCAGTTACAAAGTATAAGCAGGCCTAATAACCCAAACATAACCAAGTATAAAAATAAAACATAAATAAAAGGTCATAACTCATAAATAAACTATTGGAAATGAATTAACATGACTAAATTTCATGAATTTTTTAGAACAAATGTTCTGTATTAAAAATCACTTCAATCTGAGCAATAAAATACTTCAAAAACACGCGGCAGTGGATTATGTTGAGCGCTTATTACATCTTTCTTCTTTGCTTGGTTGCCGTTGGTAAGTAGCCTAATGTAGTATACAGCTTTCAACAAGTAAAAATTATACACGTTTATTATTCAAGTATAACTATTAGAAACTACTGTAGTATAACTGCAAGCTTAGTGTAATACCGTCCATGGTCTTCGAATTTAGTATCATGCTTGCATATTATGTTGTACGTACTGTGCGAATTTTTTCGGTGAAATTCTGACGGCTAAAATGTTTTTTTTGGCAGAAACAGTATTTTTGCTTTGGCTGCCACTATTTCATCAAAAAAAAGTACATTTGAAATTATTTGTCACAGTATTTTACCAGCCAAACTTAAAATGTTATAACATAGAAGCATAAACCTAATCTAATTCTCCCTCCCAGTGTACATCATAGGCCTACTTCAATTTTACTTTAAATAACTAAAATCACTTTTTTGCATACCCATTCTCCTTACCTTACCTCCTATCTTGAACAACGGACTGCGTGACCTGTACTTACGGTGTTGAAATAGTCGCTCTCATATGCTCTTCCTCTATGGATTGGTTTTACATACAAAATGATTTGACTTGACTCAAGTCGCTTATTCGAAAAGACTCGACTTTCGACTCGAGTTTGATGACTTGGTCAGAGCCGAAACCAAGTCATCAAATTCGGATTGCAAGTCAAGAATTGACTTGAGTCAAATCATGTCTTTTATATAGTATTTTAGAAAAGGAATATACAGTCGTAACGATCCTGGACTTGGCTATGAATCTAGACACGCAGTGTAATAATTTTAATTATTATCCTACAGATATTTAGTTCGAATATTCTTTTGTTTTTGTAGTAGGCCTATGTGAACTGGTGTGGAGCGATTGACTAACTTTTAATGTAAAAAATTTTTCTCCTGCTGTCGAAGCTTACTCCTGCTTTAGATCACTTAACCCAACGTGATAAATTCCCAAAAGAGTGCCAAAATTGACCTCTTCCACCTGAATATTAAATAGGGACAGGAAGTTAATACGTACCGTTACGTATATGCAGCAAGTGAAAATAAAAGCGCTTTGATATGGAAACTTGTGAGACGTGTGTAATAACTTCTTTGACTCAACACGCTCTGATACTACAAACATATAGGCCTACTTCATGATGATCCAACCAGAGTCGTAGTGAATCGAGCCGCTTCTTACATAGATTTGGTTTAACATAGCTGTTCTTGCGAAATTAACATTAAATTTACTCAACCTAAACTTTTTAACTTGATTTCTACTGTTGTCCAACGTACCCTAGAGGCCTGCTCAATTTACCATCGAAAGAATAAGGAGGGTAAGTTGAGAAATTGAAATTGAATACAGTCGACTCCGCTTAATTCGGACACTTTGGTTCCGCTCACTTTTGGCCGAATTAAGCGGAGAAACGGCTTTGTCCGAATTAAGCGGAAAATCGATTGTTCATTTCATGGTCATGCGTAAAGGCAAACAACGCATTTAAAATACTGTAGTGTTGCGTAATAAATGAATTGCACCTGCGCTATACTGCAGTAATTGGCACTGATCGCATAAAACCCACAAGAGTACGAGTAAATGAGTACGCATAAAACGCACATTCTGAGCCGCTTCCTCTCTGTCTTTAAACCTCGTCCACGAAGCATAGTCTCTTCACGTTGTTCACGCAGATTTGCATCATTTTTCTGCCAATCTTGCAAAGTACGTTTTGATATCCCCACCAACGCAACTAACTGCCGAACTGTCAAGGAAGCGTCGTCATTTTTTTCTTCGTTTACTTTAGTGAGCAATTTCACTTTTTCTTCTAAGCTTTTCTGTACCATTCTGTTCTACAAGATGGTCGCAATGGTACCGAAGTAAAAGCGACTATGAAGCTGGCACGGCGTTATATGAATTCATTGTCGATTGTTACCGCATCAATCGTCATAGTTTCACCATAATCACTCATAATCGAACCGCATCTTGTGTTAAAACCAACCAAGTACTGTTTATTGTTTCATAACCTAACGATGTAACGATAGGAATTGTGAACCTGTGTCCGAATTAAGCGGAGAATTGTCCGAATTAACGGGAGTTTTTTACCTTCAATTTTTACTTTTGTTCCGTTCCCGAGCATTTTGGCCGAATAAAGCGGTTGTCCGGGTTATCCGGTGTCCGAATTAAGCGGATTCGACTGTATAAGCAATGTCGGTATTCAACATAAGCGACTAATCAGAAATGCATACAGTTTTCAATATGAAACACATGTAAAAAGCCCAACTACTAAACGCACTAACAAAAGCGCAGTATCATCTATTTTATTTAGAGAAAATAGCATCTTGTTAAATCTTTGTCCATCTTACCCCACCTAGCCTTACTCTTTGTTACACGTTAAATGAAAAAACACGATATAGTTTGGCACTCTGAAGCTTATATTTTTTTATTATTTACACATGCTTTCGCAAGCTTGCTTCTTCAGATGTACTGCGAAATGGTTAAATACTCTGAAGGTTAACTTTGTTACAAGGTTACACTTACATTTTTCGGAGGTCAATTTTGTGACGACTATATTTTGCGGTGGCAAGTAGCTTTTTTTGTGTTGCAACTTTTGTCAAATTTCCCAGTACTGCTCAAAAAACGTGTGATCAAGCCGCAGGTCTACTTCCCAATGATGTAGTTATACAGGAACCATCAAATAAAAAAAATGCCATAAAAGTGTTGTTTGTTTTATTATACAGTGCATTTACTTACAAACTGATTACTCGAAAAATCGTCTATGGGGTGATCTGAAATTTTGCATAACACTTTGGTATGCTTTGGACTAACATTCCATAAAATGACATCAAAAAATAATGGCTCAAACTTTTTTAACAGAGGCGCAAAATCGACTCCAGAATTTTTGGCCAAAAAGCTCAATTTTAGCTACTTTTATGGCAAATTTTCGCCTAAACCTGCGCGCTACCTTGAACATTTGGGATACACTGGTTAGCGTATCACACAATTATCTTATTATGTTGCACTCTAACACTTAAGAAAAATTAGAAGTTCTAGAATTCTGTCTAGAAATTCCAAAACTTCAGTTGAATAGATTATAATATTAAATACTGAGAATCTGATTAAATTCTTCGCGTTTGAGCACTTATTTTGTAAGTAGATCGGGTATGTTCAGAGCAGGAAGTTGTCAGTTGTTATTATAATTATAATAAGTATTGTTATTATAATTATTTATTTAGGAATGGTTTTCTTGTAATATAGGTTAGTGGTTGCGCTTAATTGAGAAGTTATTTATTTATGGAAAGGGGCAGTTAATTTTTGGAAAGAGGGGTACTATAGCTCAATTTTAACCCACAAATTAGCAAAAATTAATGGGAAAAAGACATTGTTACAAAATTTCCTTACAAAGGGGAAAGGGCCCAGTAAAGTGATAGAACAAGAGCCTTCAACATCACAGAAATAGAAAGCTTTTAAATGACTATACCACGAGTTCTACTTGAAATATGGATTCGTCGCGACAGATGAATCCCACTATGGCGAAGGTATAATTGTTGATGCGTTGTTGACTCCTTGTCTCAGAAGGTTGCTGTTTTAGTTGTATTCCAACTTCGCTCATATATTAAAGTAAGTGAACAGGGCTTTCTTAATTCAACCTTTATTCAATCCTGCGTCCTGTGCTCAAGCAGTGCAAAACGGAATGGGGAGGTAAAAAGAACGAACAGTGCGGAAATACACACGTGCTGGGAGCATCCCGAGGGCGCCAACCAGCGACAAACCAAAAAACCCCCAACGGCCGCTACACCACAACCCGCTACCAACCCCGCTCTGCAAAGTTTGTGGCTACCGGCTGTCTAATGAGGCAATGAAACCTTCAAACCTACTTTGCCACTTGCACACCAAGCACTCTGAACTATGAAAAAGAAAAAAAACTGAAAGAAAAAAACGAGATCACGAACGACAGAAGAACTTTGAGGGCTACGACATCAATAAACGAGTAAATGCATTGAGACCATCATATTTGGTGGCTAACCGTATTGCTAATGCAAAAAAAGCAATTCACTATCGATGAAGAATTGATTTTTCCCTCCACTAAAGACATTTGCCATGAACTTCTAGGAGAGGCTGTTGTTAAAGATATAGATTAGAACATATGCCTTTGTAGGCTATCACTTCGACTAGACGGATTGACGAAAAAGTCGAAGACATTGAGACACAACTGTTGGAGAGGATTAATACATCACTATGGTACGCAATCCAGGTTGACGTATGGCGAAGGTAAGTTGTTGTTGCGTTGCTGCGTTGTTGACTCCTTGTCTCAGAAGGTTGCTGTTTTAGTTGTCTGTTACCTTCGCTCATATATTAAAATAAATGAACACGAGCTTCTTAATTCAACCTTTACTCGAACGGATGTCCTGCGCGCAGACAGTGCAAAAGCGAATGGCGATTGGCGAGGTAAACCGCACGTGCAGTGCTGAAATTAACACGTGCTGGGAGCATCGCGGGGGCGCCAACCAGCGAAAAACCAAACAAACACCCAACGGCCGCTACATACAAATCTACAGATTTCGACAACAAAGCTTTACTATTTGTTTATGTGCAATATCTTTATCAGGAGTATGTGCATGAGGACTTGTTATGTGCACTATCTTTTCCAACCAACACGACAGGAGCAGAACTGTTCAAGTCACTAGATGGTTATTTATCAGTACAACTAAAGTGTCGAAATATTAACAGACGGAGCTGCTGCCATGACAGGACGATTTTGTGGTTTAACTGCTCGGATTAAGGAGGTTGCACCTGAGAGTGAATCCACGCATTGTGTCATTCACAGGAAAGTGCTGGCAAACCGAAAAATGTCACCAGAATTTAACAGCATGTTGATTGATGTCATTACATTATTAACCACATGAAAGCACACGCCCTTAGCTCGCACCTATTTGAACAGCTTTGTGAGCAGAGGGACGCAGAGCACAGACACCTTCTCTTGTACACAGATGGTTATCCCGACAAAAATCGCTAACCAGATTGTTTGAATTACTAGAGCCATTGCACATATTTCTCTCAGAAAAGAAGTCACCGATGACAGCACATTTCAGTGACAAGGTATGGGTCGCAAAACTAGCTTACCTGTGTGACATATTCAGCCTGCTCAATGGATTCAATCTCTCCAGGGGCAAATGAGAACTGTTTTCAAGTTGGCAGGCAAAATAGCTGACATTTAACGCCAAAATGGAGTTGTGAGGACGGCGCGTGAACAGAGGCATTTGGACATGTTTCAAACATTAGCGGGGATTTAGTCATAGCATTAGTGGGGACATTAGTGGTCGTTTTGAACAAAGCCTCAGTATTTATATCGCTATGCCAGCCAATCAGGGAAAGACATCATTATTTACATCACATTACATTTAGGAATTAAATGTTTGAATGACATGATTAACCAAGGACAGTACTACTTTCCTAATAATACATTTTATCTAGCTGGAGAAAACACACGCTTATTAAAATGCCAATTGTATGAATTAATACAATTCACTATTACAGTCGCCATAATACCAAAGTCAGATAAACATTACACACAAATAATATAAAAATGCGTATAAATATTTACCATATTCATATCACCGTACCTAGAAGTCAACCCAATCATCAACCTGTAATGGAAAGGGTGTATGTGGTAGCAGAACTTGACCGGTTGACCCACTCCACTACAATGTTTGCTTGTTGAAATGTTTATTGCGGTGATGATATATGAGTCTCATAAGGTCGTTATCTGCTTTTCTCACCCTCAGACTTAATGTTCACCTTATATTAACGGTTTATTGTCTTGTGAAGATGACAACAAAGTTGTCTAACTTGACACTGAACTTCTTCAAATTGAATTCAACAATGGTTACACAGGAATGACAACTGTATAAACTGATTATATTGAAGCTTCTTTGAACAAATACATTAAGACAAAACATTGGCACAGCAACAGCATAAGACGTCCATGCTACAGCGTTGATTTTAGTAGACTTTTTGCATTGAACAACTGTGAATAATAAATCTGCTAATAAAGACTAATGATAATTATAATAATGCACGCAGCATAGAAAAGCACGATATTTATATCACGACTTAAAACGTTAAACAGGAAGTAATCGATACGAAAAGTTATGCTTTGCTGAGCCGATGTTCGAAAACGAGAATTCTATACTGTTTACGATCTGTATATTATAATATTATTACAAACCTACCACCATGCCCATAGCCAGAGCAACCAACTGGTTGGGGCCTTGGTAAAACAGGACCCACAAATCTAGCTGAACACTTTATTTTCCTAGCTATTGTAACATCTAAATTAACGTTTCTGTACATAAAAAGGATATGACTTACGCCATTATGATTTATATCAATTTACATCGCCTAATACTCGTTGTCGTTGCCGGCATGTGGAAAGAAAGCATCAGACACTGTACATCCTGGCTGTATCGGGTGCGTAAAATGGGTTAAATAGCTACTTTGGTGCACCCATCACTGCAACATAGTTATTACATTGATATACAAGGTAGCAGTGTGGTTGGATTTATGGATTTATAGATTTAACTAGTTATAGTTTTAGTGGCCGTGCTAGTTTTTACCAGCAAATCTTAACCATAGCACTTAAGAAGGGCGTTGTTGGTTAGCCCGAGTTTGTACAACAAGAATGCACACCAATGATAAGCTATCTGTGAAAGATGTGATGATAATATTGCTCTTTGCAAGATAGAATTTTCTCTGGTACATCAACAGTGATGTACGGAAAAAGATGACAATGCTGTCCAATTGATGGTAGTGTTAAAAGAAGAACCCTTCTTAATCCGGAGCTGAAGACTTGAGTGGCGCTGGTGGTGGCATTTCAATCCAGTAACTGGTTCCAGTCTTTTAACTTGAAAATATGTAAATGAGATCTGCTGTATTTGCAATAATTATCCGAAATAGTTGATTAATGAGTGTTGTAAATTTACAAGTTACTTAATTAATAAACAGACTGACTTATAATCTTCATAGTCTGATTTGCTATTGATTTTTTTGCTTGATTTTTTTGTCCCCATCGCTCTTTTAAACATATAATATGGTCAAACGTCCTGACTCAGGCGCACACAGATTTGTCCCTGAAAAATGCAAAATGGTCATTATAAAAAACAAACCAAATATAAATTATCGTCTTTTATGTCCTTTTTTTGACCTAACTTTCACCTAACTATATGCTGAGGATAAGCTCACTGCATGTGGTCTGACCTTCTCAACTGAACGTATTTTGTCAGGCTATTGATTTTAGGCCAATAACATGTTTTGCATTGGCTGTGTGAACTTTGTTGTGGTACATTCTGCTCTGGTAAATTTTAAAAAGTTTTTACGTTAATTACTTATGGAGGATCTTAGTCTTCGATCACAGGTAAAATATTTTAAAATCTTCTCCAGAGTTGAAGCAATAATGTGCGCTTGAATTTGGTACACACTTTGCGGTTTGCACATAAAAAACGCAGGTCACCTGAGTGTTCGTGAGACGACTCTTTGAATGACTAAAGTTTTTCCTTTTTTTCTTTGGTGTCTTTTAAAATGTAAACCTTTGTTTTATATGTTAAATATGTTTCATAAAGCAGTTTATTTCCGCTCATGTCCATTGCAAAATCTAAATAAAGTAGACTCACTAAACAAGGAAATAATGGCAAAACTTTAAACCATTTAAGACATAAAAAGTGGGCCTCTACTTTCGAATTGTGGATGAAAAGCTACATGTCACTAAAGAAAGATAACTTGTAATTTGAAAGTTTCCAAAAAAGTGCGCCCAATTAGGACATTTGACCATACTTGTTAAAATTTTGAAATTATTATGTGAAAAATACCAAGTACCGGGGCCGACTGAAATTACTGGAAAAAAGTAATTCGGTACCAAGTTTTGGTACCTTTTTCCAAAAGTACCATCGATACCGGTATGGATTCTAAAAAAGTACCATGGTACAGTACTGAGGTGCTGCCCACATATGTATATAGACTTTTTTGGAAACAATCCCTGGATGAAGAATTGAAGGCGATATGCTAAAAAATTTGAATAAAATGGTAGACTTTAGCTTAAAATCATGTATCTTGTGCCTAAGAGGACAAAGCAGCATGTGGGTAATTAACTGAACTACCGATAGTGATAGGAAAGTTTGGAAAAAATAGGCATGATACTGAAATTGTTTGATTAAAACTTATTGTTGAATTGAAATTGAAATTGTACAATTGAAACTGTTTTTAAGTATGAAACAAAAAATGCTGATTGTTCGCTCATAAAAGGCAACTTAAATATTAAGTTCAATTTTTACTGGACAAAGGTAGACTACATATCTTTATAAAAATAAAATTAGCACAGCTTATGTTAATAGCGGCATATTTTTTATGAATATTATTTCAAAGGTAAAGGTAAAAAAGGAGTTGTGGAATAGTTAAACAACTTTTTACGGAGATTGGTATTGCACATTGCCGGCGACATTTAAACTAAATTGCTCACTTACTCAAAAAAAACGAGTATAATATTATTGCAATGCATTTGTTGGTATAGTCATTCAACAGAGATACCATTAAACGCGCTATACAACGATGTCTTTGCAGATCGGTATAAAAACTGAAATAATATATTCAGTAATATTTTGTAATTTCTTATTTTCCCAGAATTAGTGTGACGCTATGCTAATTCACTTTGCCCAGTTAGTAATATATTGGTAGTAAGAATGTGCTCAATCAAACACAAACTGAAATACTACACATGAAATCGTTATCGCTCATTGAAAATTTGTCATGACTTTGGGATAATGATGAGGAGATAATAGCAACTTAACAATTTGACGTTTTATGATTACAAATAATGTGTGATAGTGATGTGCACAAAACTGGCCTACCCCGGCCTCTCTTATTTTGAGAAAAGATAAAAAGCTGCACGAGTTTGAAATCCTGATTTTCTGATTCGCTTAACACTAGAAAGACCAGCGGTCATTTTTTAACTGACAGGAAACGAAGAAATTAAAGGGACCCAATTTCTCGAAGAGGTCATTAAAGCAATATTCCTAAAAATACCAGCGATCAAAATTGACCGTTACCTGCTTTTCGTATTGTCTTTCCCTGTGCCAGGCAACCAGACGTTATTAAAACAACGGGAGCGAGATAGCAGATTCCTGTTTTACTCCCTTTTGTCTCAAAAGTTTACTTCATATGTCATAATGAGGTCTGCCAGGAAATCTTGTGAAACTAATTACAACCGATGAGTTAGTACATTTCTGCTATTAAAAGTCGTTTTATAGCTGCAACCAGATACGCAGCCAAAATCAACCGCAGTGGTCTTTTTAGGTAGAGAAAATTTGCAATCTTTCTACTGTTTAAGGTGGTGAAATCGATGCACAATTTGCGTCTGGCCAAACCAGAAAAGCCAAAATATCGGTTGCAGCCTACGTAGGACAGTCTTCACCGAGGAGCTGTATTTAGATAGGCTACCATTATTTCACCAGAAAAACTCTACGTTCGTAGCTATTTTCACAGATTCCTGTTAACCTAACTTAAATGTTATGAAATAGTTACCTAAACCTTTAAACGTAAAGCTACCTTGTAATGTATAGCTAGCTTCAATTAACCCTAGAACTACTAGAGGGGTCAATTGACCCTTTTGCAATTTAATTTTTCAAGAAGTGTTTTTTGCTAGGAACCTCAAAATTTTTTACTTTTATTCTTTCTGGGTGTTTGACACATCATCAACACGACAAACGAAAATTTTTTTCAAAACAAGTGTTTCGGAATGGAAAACGGTGAATAACCACAGGGGTCAATTGACCCTAAGCCGAGAATATTGATTTATTCAATTGCATTTCGAAACAACTTTTACACACAGGTGCACTACACGTTCCACAAACAAACTTTGAACAGTTACAACATTTTACCCTTGTTTTCTTTGACTGGCATATTTTACATTTGGTTATTTTATTGAGTGGTAATTCTTCATCAGCACGTTCTCTTGCGTTTCAGATGAAAAACTTGGGGGACTGTACGTCTTCTATTTTTCTCTACTAAACACAGTTTTTCAGCCAGTTCGATAATAAACTCTTTTTAATTGTTATTTGCACATCTTTGCATATGATGTATGCAGTGTTTTTTTTAAGGTGTTTTGGGGGACCGAAACGGTCCCCCAAATTTCTCCAGCGGTTTCCCAAAATTTGGACTTGCAAATATGGCTATTTTTTGGTATTTAAATGAAACACTTGCAGTCTCTTAAAACTACTTAGCGGTCACCCAAACCAAACCTTAAAAAAAACCCTGGACGTATGCATCCAGTGCCACAATGTCCAACAAGTTGAAAAATGTAGCAAGTGGCCATCTTCGTGATGCTGCCTTAGTAGGGTAAGCGCGGAACGTTGTAGTCCAGAATAGCCCTTGGTTTCTTGGCTTTATCATCTAACTCCATAACATCGTGAAGTGAAGAAAGTAGATACACTACTTCGTTTTATAACTGAGAAGCATATTATTTTCTGGTGGTTGTGTGAAAACAAATTTTGAAGTGTACAGTGGCGTATTTTTTCCAAGCTGAACATCAGAAAGAAATTCTCTGCGATGGGATCTGATAGTATCAACGATTGTAGTGTTCCTCTCAAGTAACTTCCTGTCAAGTGCCAATGACGTAAGATCTACCTAGATCTGCAAGGGTAAAGTTGCTCATCAACTGTAACATGAGAATGAGGAAAATAAAACTTTTGGCAGTTGTCCATCACTGCATTCCGCAAATCTTGAATTGCCGTAAACTTGTCAGATTGTCAGCAACGCTGCCTTGAAGTTTTCTCATCAAAACGTATGTAATGAATAATTGATTGAAATTTGTTCCTAGCCATAGTTTCCGAAAAAATAGATCGAACATATTCAAATCCCAGAAATTTGTTAGTGGTTCATCCCTTCCTTTCAAAACTCCTTGAAGAAGTCACAGGCCTAAAAACGCTTCCAACTCTTTATTTCTGAGGGAGAATTTGATATCCCTTTGTCGCCGAGCTTCGGCTATTGTGAATTCCATAATGTGATCAATGTTTCTATGACCACACAACTCTTGAAACACGTCTTTTGCATTGTCTACTCGTGCGAGAACAAACTGTTTAGTACCTGGCCTTGTTTTAATTATATTTCGTTTACTTGCACGTCCATTTTGAGGTGGAAACTCAGGTGCCCAAATGGTACCGTCTCTACTGACTATCTGCTCTCTATTTGGCAAAGTAGGGACAGCATTTTCCGAACTACTTTCTTCTTGCACAACTTCTTGCTCTATGTCAAACAAATCTCAGGTATGCTTGGATCTGGCTCATCAAAGTCTTCTTCATCAACTCGAAGAACTTCTTCTGGATTGTACCTTCTAGCTGCTGTAAACCTAGACATGGTAGATAACTGCACACTACTAATTACACTATAGCTTTTGCCCTAACAGTAGCAATAGCACTAAAATCTGAAACAAAAACCTGTGTCTGAGACAAATAGCTGTAGAATGTCTGTGGAACATAGTAAAGACCGCAATCTAATGCTTAACAATGAAGTTACAGATATTCGCTGGCTAGGCCGGCTGAAAAATTATTGGTAGTCTTCAAGTAACTTCCTAAACACCGCAATCACCTAGATTAATTTCTTGCTGCATCCTATCAATAACAAATTTTTTGTCTTCCGCAAAGTTTGCGGTGTCAAAAAGTTATGATATTGTTACAAAGACAAACGATACAAGCAATTTGACGTCACTATAGACAAAGGTCACACTGTCCAAATTAATTTCTATTAAAGAAATATGAGAAAAATGGTGTTATTTCCGAAAATTGCAGTCATATTAAACGGAAGGGTCATTTGACCCTCTTGGTAATTCTCGTAGAAAAAAATTCTGGTTATTCTAGGTTTAAAGCCTAAATAGTTTCAATCGACCTTTTGCATACAGATTGTCCTAACCTAACTGCCTAACTTTAACAACGGGCTGCGTGACCTACTTTGGTGAAATAGTCACTCTCATGTAGATATTAGCGAAAAGACAAAAAAGATTTTTGGTTATGACATTTTGGCGTAGGTGCCCACTAACATCCAAGGTTTTAAAAATTGTGTGGCCGTGGTAAATGTTGGATGCCCAACTTTGTGAAATAATGGGGCTATGAAGAATGCACTTAAATACAATTAATAACAGTGATGATAAGTGATAATGACATCGCCCACCTGATAATGCAGCATAATTTCTATTTGTAATGTATCTTTGATAAATTCTACCTAAACTTTTTGTATTTCTGCCTCTTCTGTTTTGAATTCTTAATCCTGTTGGTAAGCTAATAATGCTTAAGCAGTGATTGGACTCGGGGCTCACTGACATAAGATACAGGTAGTATATAATATGCAGTAGGCCTAGACAACAATTTTAAAAACTAACCCAAGGTTTCGTTTGTTCATGCATTTTGTTTTTCATCATTGGTGCTGCAAAAATAACGATGCTATGTCAATATACAGTATTATGCATTGTAAACAATAAAAGCCTAGAAAGTTTAAAACGTGCATGAAAAAAAGGACAATACATATAGGCCTACTTGTTGGTGACCACTAGCATGGCGACTATGTTCAGAAATTATATTCACACTACATTTCACTATTGCTTACTGCAATTTATTCACCAAATATATCTGAAAGGGTACTAAATTTCCACCATCTGTATTAAAAATTGAACAAGGACATATACGTTCATCTCACTCACTTGTCAATCAGCTTTGTTGTTTTAAGCAGCCAATGAAATCAGTTAGTATTTGGGAAAGCAACATCAAGAAACATTTAGGTTCTCCACGGAGTTATTTTATTAACCGTAAATCTTATTATTTTAGAGCAACGTTCTATAAAGTTTTTTCCTCGATTACCAAGAAAGTGATGTTTGATGCAGTGTAGTGTAATTACTGTACAACAGGCATTGATTTATTCAACTTTTTCATGTGTTTTCAATATACCAACTAAATGCACATTTGTAGTTTGTAAGTGGTATTACTATAAGACTTGCCAAATAGCTTCATTGTGTGTTATCAAAAGTGCACTGGTTGTAGGCTATGGAAACTTAAAAATGGTATTCATAGTTTTAAAACTTTAAGGTGTGTTGTTTGTATTAAATATGCCCATGCCTTTTCAACATATGCAAGTAACTACGTTTTGAAAGCTAACTATGACTTAGAGGGAGTATGTTTTTGTGTCTCTTAAAACCAGAATTGCAAATTCAACATGGGATTTCTCAAACAACAACGGCAACAAGTTTTCAAAACAGATGTGATTTGACTATTCACGACACACTGAGAACGGATTGTATCAACTGCAGAGCTAATTTAAGAGTAAGATTTTAAATCTTGTTTTGTGGACGTATTTTTGCTTGGTAAAGCATTTCTAAGTTTTCTTTTGCCAAGTTATTAGGAATCAGCAGAAGTTGCATGTTTTTTATTCTGGCACTATATGGGACATTAAAGAAAATTTCAATTTGAAGTGGGGGTTTATTTGCCAGAGTGCAGTGGCGCAGCCAGTATTTGACCCTTGGGGAGACAGTTACGTCATCGCTAGTTAATTATGGGTAATTCCCATTTTTGCACCGAAGCAGGTGAAACAAAGCATACATTTTATTTTTCAAGGCTATTTACCATTCATACGTGGTATTATTATTATCAATGAACCCTTTTACATGTCGTCTTTAAGCAAGTTTATCTTGCTTTGGTGACGTGTGTATCTCCCATTTCGGAAATTAATAAACGGAAAGCGTATTCACGCGTCTGCCTCACGTCAACTAGACTCATATAAAGGACTTACTGCACCTTAACATATCTACAAACGAATTGAGATATTTTATTTGATAACGTAGTTGCTTTCTCAAGAGATAGAATAAAAATTGAGATTGCATGCATATTCCAAAACACCATCTTGAGGTAACATAGATAAAATTGGTTAATCACATACCGCTTAAATTCATTTATCATTTTATAGCATTCAAATCTGAAGTCCTGAATCATATCCTATCTAACATTAATTAAAAGCGTCTTTTAATCGCATACCGTTTAAAGGAATAAATCAGCTTATGGCATAAAGTTTTTTCTCAGTTACTTCTTTTGTTCGGTTAGTTTCATATTTTTGAGAGCAAAATGTTCCAATGAAAAACATTTGTATGTAGTGTGGTTCATAGCGCAATAAATTTGTTGCTGGTTTTCTTCTTGCGTAATAACAGGTGAAATGATTGAGGTTCTCTCTAAGTCGTCATAAACGCTATTATCATCATCTGTCATATCTCAGTCATTTTTTATTTGTTTTTTTTGCTTTTAATGAAATGATAATGTAGCACCATTGCAAATATTTATGCCTTACATCGTGGTCAACCAAGTTTGATAGACATCTGCAAATGTTACATGGGAATAAGACTTTCATTACTGTTACTGGTAGGCATTGCGTTGTGTTTGTGTTTTTTTCTGAAGTCTTTAGCGAAATGACAATACCACACTTATTGCTTAGTGTTAACATAAGTAGCCGAGACGTCTTTTGTGGACAAAAAGTTATCTGCAATCCAGCCGAGGCCTTTTTGGTATAAAATGAACAAAGCGAAACATTTTAAATTGTCATAGGTAAACCATTTCGTTTTATCCTAATGTTTTTCTAAACAACGTTTTTCGTATAGTGTAGCTGCAATGACTTCCATCAGTATACAAAATGTATCAAATTTAAACATTAACAGACTAGCAATGCTACAGTATTAAATTAACTACGTTGAATATAGTCCATTTCAATTATGTCGACAGTGGAAGATAAAATATTTTCTGCATAAATACTTTTTTGTGTTCACTAGCATTGTTCAAGCATGTGTCCAGCTCAGGTATCTTGTCTGTTGATTTCAGACTTCAATTTACCCATTGTAGAAAGTGACGATGGATCAAGAATAACGTCATCATTTCGGCGGAATCTGGGGTCATCTTTTTGCTAAAAAATGTTGCAATTTTTCGTTTTTTGTTTAAAGCTTTTTCCCAAAATTTAAACACTAGTGTACTCGCCAAATGCGGTTTGAGCAACATGAGTCGTACTGTCCTCCTTTTTGAAAGGAGTGTTTCTACTGCTTTATGGTGTAATCTTATGTTTCATTGTTATGTCCCAACGTTATATCTTTCGTTGACATTGGTAAACTAGTTACAAGTGTTTCGTAAGAAGATAATTGCAGTTAAAATTTTCTAACATTAATCTAATTCTAGTGTGCGACGAACCCATAATCTAATTCTGCGAAACTATGATACTATATTACAGCCTATTCAGTAACACTATACAGAGCGGAAAGAAAAGTACCAAGTTTCATGTATGATGCATGGTATATAATATATATGTTACATGAAGGCTAAATATAAGCTGAATTTCCACTTCCTTGTCCCCCCGGCTGGCTCCGCCACTGCCAGAGGGTGTTGGTTTTTGTTGTAGACTATCCTAAATTTTTATCTGTAAAACTGATTAACTTTCCTTAGAAACTCAAACGACTGATTTTGAAAAGTGTAGCAAAATTGAATACTACATAGCTGGCACAGTAAACTAAATGGTATTTTCTAGTTTTGAGTTAATAAGTTCTTCCTGTAAGTAGTAAACATTGAAGTGCTTTGTGAGTAGTACTGATTTTTGTTTTTGAAAGGCTCAAACTATCAGTCTTATGAAATTTAGAAATTATGTGTGTTTAGTGACAAAGTATGCATGGTAGCTAGGGCTGTTCAGAATTTAAAAAAGTTTGAAAATTTATGCACTTGGTGGTTTTTCCCATGCTTAGGATAAAAGGAACAGGTTCTGTTAAAAAATGTTTCTATCTTGTTGCTTGTCACCCTTAATGTTGATACGAAATTTGTCTAATGGCAAATTCCCCTAACTTAGATCAAATAAACTAAATACTGTTTCACTTTGGTTTAATGCAAATTTTCCACTATAAGAAGTCAAATTGTACACTTTTCTGATAATACTCGAAAGAAGAATTGCTAAACACAATACTTATATTACATCAAGTTGATTATTCATTTTTCTAGATGTGTTTGACAAACCTAACACTTGCTGCAATTTAGATGTTTTTACATCGTTTTATTGATTCTACTTGTCATGACCATTGCTTAAACTTTGCAGAACTTTTTTCTAAAGTCTGTAGGAGTCTAGTGAGCCTTGGCATACCTGCCGCAAAATATTGCTTATGTTGTTCTGCTGCTTGCAAAAGGCCTGCAGGTTGCAGTGGGCTGTCTGTAAGAATAGCAGTAAAATCAGTGATTAATTTTATCCCACGTTCAGCAGCATCATTGACAACTTTTAAATGTGACACAAATTTCTTTGCTTGCTGATAAACAGTAGATAACTCCTTCACTCCAATTTATCAGGCGTTTCATTGAGCATGTTTCATTGGAAACTGGTCGCAGTGCAATCAAAAACAAACCTCGAAATATATTATAAAATAACAAGTTTTGTCCACAGAGTAATTTTGAAATGATCCTGAAATTACAGTGTGCATTAGGCAGGCATAAAATAAGTGACAATGCTGCAACAAAGATTTTGTTATCCTTTATAAAAGCTTGTGGTGATAATTTACATGACTTCCATCTGTTTCGTTTCAGAAGTTATAGAACTTGCATTGCAAATTGCCTAAAGCAGGGTGGTCCACGACTGCGAGTAGGAAGGACTACATTATGGTTGGAGTAGAACATTGCTGGCCGCAAATGGGGGAATAATCCAGTCTTAGCAAAGGATTGAGTTTACTGTTATAATCGACTTGATGCTTTGCTGCATGGTTAATAACACGTTCCTTGATGTTTTCTACTTGTTTGCGACTATGCTTGCAACAAAAAGTTAAAATTGTTGCATGTGTGTATCGCCACACAATATTGTGTTAGCTGTAAAAAGGCTTTGCCACCCAATAATAATCACATATTGACTTGCACCTTAATGATGCTCAACTTATCTCAGGCTGCGGCTAATGCAACCTATTTAAATAAAATGTAGGTGTATTTTAACCGCTGTGGAGTTTTGCACTGAAAAATACAGTATATCAAAACTCCATAAGTATTTGTGGGCGACACAAGATATATCCGCGGCCTGTGTGCCAGGGTTTGGACCACCCTGGCCTAAATTATTGACGACTTTTGCAGAAATAAACTAAATTACATAAATATTCACTGGGATAGAAAACTAACAAAGAATCATGTTGGTGAGCAGCAAGTTATAAATTAAGTACCTACTTTATATCACGTATGTTTCTGTTACAGTTGTATAGGTTACTCTAACTGCCAATAGCTTGATAGGTGACAGATTATAGCCCAATCACGGCATTAAGTACGGTTCCGGTGTGGGGGGTAGCCTATGCGATCCAAAGGATATCGTAACTTCATAGTCGCAAATGATTGGGCGACCAGATTTTTTATGTTTAAAACAACCATAATTTATTCAATTTCAATGCTTCATGTTTCTAATTTCTTCATGTGACGCCTAATCGCATTTATGTTAAACTCCAATTACCTACACTTAATGACTTGAATTGACTACTGTGCAAGAAAAGCAACAGCAGCTGTATGTTGTCAAGCGACTTGGCTAATGTATGACATAACAAGAACCTTGATCTGCGTCACAATGAAAGTCAAAAACTGAGACTATTTGCGATTTTCTTTTGCTGATAGCTACCTAACCATGAAATATTTTTCAAAAATATTTTATTGGAATGTTCAGTTAATAGTTTTCTTTCATATAAGATCAACTTGTTTATGGACCACTCACTTTAAGAATAACTAAAAATCAGACGGACGAATTTTATCCGAACTACATTTTTTTCTATACGCACTAGTGCATACGGTCTCACAGTTTAAAAAGCACTGGTCTTGACTTAACTGAGTTCAGTTCACGCAATAAAAATGGTATGTTGTTTTTAAATACCTTACTAGTGTTTGCTGCTCATTAACCAGCAACTGTGATAACCAGGGACTTTCACTTAATATACTTTAATAAGTTTTCAAACGTTTGACTTTCATTTAGTATAGTGTGATAAGTTTTTAAACGTTTGATGTGTATTCCTATGTTACACTTTTCACACCAGATCATAGTTTTTGCATAACAAGACACCCACTGAGTTTGCTTGTCTTAAGAAATAAGGTAGTGTTCATAATCGTTGTTGCATATGTGTCGTGCAAGTTCATTTGTGCCATGTTGAGTTGATTTGACTGTGTCCAGTATTCTCACAAGGTACGAAACTAAAACTAGCGTAAAGAAATTCTGCCATTGCAATTTTGTGTATCTGCGACACGTTACACGAGTAATTTTACCTCGCATTTAAAACAAAGCTTAAAAGATAGACTAGCAGATAATATGAACTAAAATACTCTAACGACATGCGCCATAGATACCACGCAAACTCTTACTCATTTCACCTGACATGAACGTGACTTCATATCGAACAAAACCAAAGCATAGAATTCAAAGTGCTGCACAATAAAAACTAGGCAACATGAGAAATTCATATGGTACTCACCTGAGGAAAATTTTTACAATGTGATGTACAGAAAGCTTGCAATTTAAAAAATGGTGGGATGGCAATTTCTATTGTTAAATATAAGCAATTGAAAAAATTTCATAACTGAATTTCGATTCAGTCGTCATATTGTTTTTCATCAAAAGCGTTGTGGGGACGAAAGATTAAGCTAGTTGTTATTAGCATGCGCTAATAAAGGGGAAAGACAAAGCCGAGAAGGCTTTTAACATGCTCAAAAATTAAAGTAATAATTGCTGGTAACAACTAGCATGGTCACTTAATCTGCTTTCAAACTTAATGCTCATGCACATTTCTAAACCCTTTTATGTTGGTTAATTAATTATTTTAATCAATTAATTGTTAATTATACCCCTATTGACGGTAAAGTTATCTATTTAAGGCACATGTAGCACAAGTTGACACAATATAATTGCATGATAGGATACCGTAAAATAATGAAAAATTACAAATGGGATGTTAACACTTTTTTTGATACCAACTTTATTCGAATAAAATCAGAACAGAAAGTTTACACAAAGCAAAGCAATCATCTCTTCACAGTTATAAGGTGTCATTACTTGTTTGTGTGGTATGAACAAGCAATCGCTACTGATCTAATTATGTGTTATCATTTTATATCATAAATAAATAAAGTTTAATAATGTTTAACAAAACATTCTATAAAAAAAAGAATTTTGCTTTATTGTAATGTATATTTACAAAAGGTGCAATGCCCACTTGGCTATCGTAAAACTACAAGAGGTCAAGGACGAAAAGGATGCCGATATAACATTAATTATTTGGGTAGGACCCGACCTGCTAAAGGATGTTTACACACTTGTTTGATGACACGCAACGAGCCAAAGTGTTGTGATGGATTCTGGGGGCAAGACTGTCAAGGTTAGTTGATAGGTCGCAAATACCAGTGCTTTTCGAGTACAAGCACTTTTTTACCACAACTTGAATGTTACCTAAGCTGTGTACGTTGCTGTTCTCACTTATTAGCATTTTTAATATTGTTTGATAGAAAGGCATGTGTCAATAGTTATCGTAAACATTGTGCATCGGATGTGTCTAGTTTTAACCTTTGTTGATAGCTAAAGGAATCAAAAGGAAAGAGGCTTTTGATGGCCTTTGTTTAGCATTAGTACTGAGACCATTGTGCGAAATTTGGTGTTAACGAAAACAAGTGACAACTTTTGCATATGTATTCACCACCTGTTATTCATTTTTTTGTTGTCTGTTTCAGATTTTCAAGTTAATTAATTTGTGCTGGTACTTGTAATATCGTTTAATACAATTAAGCTGTCATAATACATCTCATTGTCCACCTGATGAAGCAAGCTGATGTTTGTGAAGGCTTGTTTAGACATGTTGTATCTGACATGGAATTACCCATTGAGTAAATAAATCTAAGTAAAATTAACCCCTGGAATTGTACTAGCATGCTATGTTATTTTATAATTAAGATAACAACCACTAACTAGGTAACAATACCACAAAATGTGACTTTTCACATCTATTTTTACTGTTTCACTTTCCTTTTTATGAGGCATTAATTTAGCATACTTGCAAATCTGTATGTCACACAGTGTATAAGATTTCTACCCAAGTATGAGATTTTTATGTGCCCATGTTACTGTGGTGCATGCCTTCCATTACCATTTTTAAAAGCATTCTGTTTTTCATTTTGTCTTAGAAGTATATTTTAAAGCGAAATGATGATGCAACTCCTAGCTTAGCGAAGAAAAATTGCTGACACACTTCATGTGATAAAAAATTGAACCGCATTCCCGCATAGGTATTTTTTATAATGATGCAGTTATTTAAAACAAGGTAAAAATATTAACAAACTGTCACACTTCAAAGTGTCAATGTTAAAACATAACAACCAATTTTTTTTTTTTCACAAAGCACTTTACTTTTAAAATTTTAGTTGTGATGACTTTCATCATTATTCACAACATAACCTAAACGTAAATATAGGATACAAATGCAACGATTTTAATAACGCTAGGTAAATGTCTGCTAAAAAGCATCTTAATTACACTGATGGTTCCATTTTCAACAACACTTAAAACAAACTGGACAGATGGCTACTGAACATAAATCTTAGGGTAACAAGTTTCAGTATAACTGTTTGTAGAGTAAAGAATTAGAGTAAAGAGTATAGTAGAGTAGAGTAAAGAAGCCCTTGCTCTTGAAAACTTTGTGTTCCCCTGGCTTAGACAAATATTTGTTTGTTGGTTTTTGTTTTAGTCTGCAAATTCAAATGTGAATTCAATTTTATGCGTGTTATGCAGTGGTAGATCTAGAAATTTCTTGATGGGAATGTTCCTGAGCCAATAGAAGGTAGAGATTTCCTGAACTAGGAACGTGTTATGACGTGATACGACCTTTCGCTTCGTGATTAGTGATGTTACATGAAGTGTGTTTATAGAGTTAATATAGATGCGCTTAATAATATGATATTTTCATATTTATTGGCAGGTGTTATATCGACTAAAAGCTTAATTGCGAATTTGTCACATTTTGTGATGTTTTAGCTACTACCATAGCTAATACAAACCCCAGTCATCAAGCATATTGTTTTTACTTTAAGAAGTCATATTGATCACTAGGCCGATTATTTTTTGACCTAAACAACGAAATTTTTTGACCTAAAAACTGAAAATTTTGTCAAAGTTTGACGTATTAAGAACTCGAGTAGTTAAATTACGCATTATAGTACAAAAAGTTAAAATTTATTGTGGTAAAGAAGGGCAAAAATGTGAAAACAGACCTACCCTATTCTGAAAAGGGGAATGAGCTAATTACAAATCACTGCCAAAAAAACTGCAACTAAGACACAACAAAAGCTGTTCAATACATTTGTCTAAACTAAAGACAGATGAAGTTTCTAAAGCAAAACCGAAGCAAGAGCTGATTCACAATGCGTAGACAATGGGCCATTTACAACAGTATAAAGTAGGCTACAAGGTGTACAATGTAAAATGAAAAGTTCACCTACAGTGCAACCTCTATGACACCACGACAAGGCAGTTTGTAAACAATTTTGACGTGGTAAAAAATTTTGCCTTTGTAAACAATTTTGACCATTTTTGACCTAACGCTGTAAATTTGACAAATTTTTGACTTTTTTAACATGTCAAAAAGTAATCGCCCTACTGATCACCTTGTCCATCATAATAGCATGCCAAACTTAATATACAACTTTGGCAATAACTGCTTAACCACTACATATTATTAAAAATCCTTTCACCAGTATATTTCTTGACAACTATTATTGGTTTTAAGGCCAACTTATTTTGGATTTGCTTCTCACTTTAACATTGAACTACTTCAAAGCTAGAGAGAAATAAAAAAATTCTCTAATATTTAAATCATTGTTTTCCAAAACACTTCTTTGTTAAATGTCTGAAATTTAATGTTGAATCGTCTAGTACAGGGGTGGGCAAACTTGTTCAATGAAAGAGTCACTTGCTGAAAACTATAAACACCAGCGAGCCGCAAAATCAGTAATGATTGTCAATTTGGTTATTATATTATTAGTAGTCATTTTGGGATATTACTTTTCAGCTAGAATACCCATAAAAACATGTTGGAGAGGTGCACTTTGACCACCTTTGCCATAGAGTATAGAATCTATACCTGAAAACAATGTCGGATTCTATGTCTAGTGTTACGTCATAAATGCTGGCCTAAATAAAGGAAAAAATGGACAGAAACGTTCATAAACGGTACTCTTGGTAGGCTTTACATTTTTTTGGAATTTTACGATTCGACTAGAAGAGCCACAAAAAACATGCCGGAGAGTCGCAGTTTGCCCACCCCTGGTCTAGTACATGTACTATATACATGTGTATATTGTATATGTCACGTATTAGTATATATTTTTGCCATATCTTAGTATACCTGAAGAAGCAAGCTTATGGTTTTGAAAGTCATGTAGAAGAATCAAGGAAGAAAGTTAAGCTTCAGACTGCCAGCCTATATCCTTTATATCTTCTTTTTTATTATATACTGGGTTAATACGGTTTGGCCACCATCAACTTGGTGTTTTGTGTTATACTAATATGGATGTGGTGGATTTTGTGCATTTTTATGTAGTGTTGTAACATTAAGCTACTAGCTACATCATATGCATTATACCACTGCTTGTAGACCACATCATGCCCGAGTAATGATTATATGTGACCCACAAATGGATTTTATATATATGCAAATGTATCTGACTTGTGGCACCATTACATTGTAAAACGTATATTATTTTGTAACAGTCAGAGCATTGAAACGCCAATCTTACACAAATTACTAAACCAAATTGCAAGTTAATTGTCCCTTTACAAATCAGACCTAATTTAAATAAACAACTTTTGGGTGAAGTTAGCTGAGCTGTCTTTTTGGACTTATTTGTTAAATAAACAATGCTGTAACGAAGTGCCGAATGCAACAAAAAGCCTTAGCTCAAGAATAATCCGAAACATCCCAGTCAAAAGCTGTTGGACATTTATCTTTAATAGCTTCAGTTTAGCTTTGACTATTAATAATTTGCGTTAAACATTGTCAAGAGATATGGTTATTTTAAATACAGTCAAGTGGGGGGAAGTCCAAAGACAAGAAAGAACATTGTTAACACTACCAAAGAACACCATTAACTGTACATTCTGGTGAGATTTTTTCAAAATTATTCGTGGTTAGGTGGTTATTGACAAAAGCAATAACAAACCGTCTAAGATTTTTGCCTTCATTGTGACATAGATCATGGCTTTTTATATCGTGGATAAATGAAGTTGCCTGAAAATGAATCAACTAGGATTCTTGGTTGTAGTTAATTATTATTGATTGTTCATTTATCTTACTTTGTTGATATGTGCCTTTGTTAACTACTGATAGATTAGTTGAGCATCACAGTACAATAACATTCTTGAATATTGTTATACTATTGATGCATAACAATGAAACATTTATTGGTTTTTGGAATACGTCACAGAGATACATTCGGTATGACTGCAAGTGCTAGACTGAACATTGAGAGAGGTTCATTGCGCACTGTGGTAACTTTTGACGTAATTTGGAAGTAATAGAAAACCAAAATATAGCACAGCGTTTGTTGGTAAACATACGATATAGAACACTAATAACATTATAATATCATCAGAACTGCACAAGAATTTCATAGGAATAAGGGCTAATTATGAAAATTATCACAGTATCTTGCCCCTCAGGCATTTCAAAAAAAATATGTTCGCGGTAGAGCCCCATGTGACAGTAATAAAAGCGTCACATAAAAATAGTATGTATCAGTGTGTAGACTCCTAATTTTTAATAGGAAAGTGAAGGTAGTAGGTTATATATTAACGTTACAAGTAACACATCCCAAAACGATACATATATCGTCACAAACGCATTTAGGAATAACAAAAGGTATCGAATGTTTTTGAATGGAATGGTGTGTTGCTCGTTTCCCAACTGGTAGTCACCGATAGTGATTGTGGCTCAGTTAGGTTAAGGTGATGATTGCTTGACCAGCTACATCTTCAAAAGAGTTGTAGGTGGCTTCATTGTCAGCCGACGATCGTCTGTGAAGGCTTTGCTATCCACTCATTCGCTCGGTTTGCTCTAGAGGAAGAAGTATAGTGTCTCATAAATCTGGCTGTAGATTTTACTGATGAAGTCCGTCAACAGAAGTATGGCCAATTTTTTCGTTATTATGGTCAGCTGGATTGATTGAGAGTTTATTGCAACGTTGCACTTTGATTATGAGCTGCATCACACTGCGACAGTTTGTCCATACAGTCTGATGAAAAGCTTGAAGAATTCATCCATGTGTAACTTGTGATGGAAGGTGAAAGAAGTTCAACTAGGTGGTGGTATTATTAGGTAGTCATGCATTATTTAAAAACTGGAGAATAATGTCCTTGCCTGACGGCTCAACCTAGAGGAAAATAGATTCTCCAATGACCGGGAAAACGAATGTTTTAAGGAGAATTCGGCAAAATCCGTCTTAAAAGTAGTACACAGCTTGTTGAAAATCAGGTTGACGTGTTGACAGCGTATGTGACACTTCATGTTTTTCCGCTCCCACATTAAACTCCGTAATGGTTTATAAAATTATGGCAAACTTAAAATGTGGTTCCAGCTAGTCTACAGAGACCAATTTCAGTAATCCATTAGTGCATTCATATACAAATCTTGGGTCGACAACGTCTTCGTCATCTCTTTCAGAACCTGAACTACTCTGAGTCTAGCCATTGCTGTCACTGAAATACACAGTGTTGACACTTGAGTAGTTACTAATATTACTGCATCTTACAAACATTTTCAAAAACTAAGTACAAGACTTTCCTCACTGAAAATCTTTCTGGTCGTTTTGACATTACTAGCTAATGCACTGCTTAACTTGAGATCACCAGCGTGCCAACTCGACAGTGGGTATACTGATGGATAGAACTCGTCATAGAGATAGACTCAATATGACTGCAAATGCTAGACTAAACGTTGAGAGAGATGCATTGGCGCCGTGGTAACAATTGACGTAATTCAAAAGTAATAGAAAATGGGTCGCATATACTAAAGATTGCCAAAATATAGCACAACGTTATAGAACACTAATAATATTATAATATCAACAGTTCAGCCCAAAAATTTCGTAGGAATAAGGGCTGCACGCACGAGATTCATCAATGTTTACGCCAAATTTTTGTCTTCACATCAATTTATAATAAATAAATAAAAAATTGAGGATTTGGTGCACACCATTACGCCAAAAGTTGCGTATTAACATGCACAATTTCTTCTTGAAAACTGACGTACTTTCCAGTCTAGCGCATAGGCTACCTAAAAAAACGATACACTAGGCCTACTGGTTGCCATGGTTGGGCCTATAGGCTGTCATCTATGAAGCTATTGGCAGTTACAGCAATCTATACAATCTTAATAGATGAATACACGGTATGCAATAGGTATTTTTAGATTTATGAATTTGCAAATTTTGTCTGTGATTACTTATGACAATCTCAAACTGTGCGTTGTTTTAATTTTCCAAGGGCATCACACAATAATTCTGTTTCGTAGCTAACCTTACATCAGCTCATAACACTATATAATTTTGTTGAACAATAATTTACTATTTCCTGGCACATGAATTTGCATTCTCCCAAGATTCTATAAACTTTGCGAAAGCAAACAAGCCCAAACGTCACATTAAATGACATTCTTTTTTATTCATATTTCATTTTTTGTTGTATCATATTTCTTTTTTGTTTTTACCTTTTTTGGACAGTCATATTTCTTTTTTTGTTGTATCAATAAATACAACTTTGATAATAAGCGTTTTTATTAGATTCTTGCATTTTTTCATATAATATAAACTTGTTGTTGCACTTGCCTCTCACTTTCAGAAATTTAAGGACTACATTTTTAAAAGCAACCTTTCTGCAGCTCACCCTTTCACTAATAAATCGTATAAAGTTACTCCAGAAGAATCACGGTCTCAATACACTGAACATTGAAAAATAACGATTTTTGACCCATTTTAGTTGGTTTTTAAAAACTTCAAAATAACATAAAAATGAAATAAGGCTTAAAATGGATTTAATAATATAATGGCCAGTTGAAAGGTGATTATAAAAACTGGGAGATAATTGATTCCATCTGATGCAACAGAGGTTTTCTAAAGCAATACTGTAATTAGGAAAGAAATATCGATTTCAATATGGTGGTCTTAAACTTCTTTCCAGTCGTTGCACCATGCAGTGTTGATGTTAAAGCCGGTGTTTACAAGTGCAGTAGCGTGTCTGCTAAAAGGGCGGTGAAAAACCAGTCGTTGACGGCCACTGTGAAGTTGGCTGCTTAGGGTTCTGTACAAGGGATGATTGGTATTGTCCATGGCTTGGCATGCAATCTTGTGGGTTGCTTGTATGTCGGCGTAGCCATTCTGGTGTGATGTTGTTTGTGGTAAGTCGCTGATGTAGATGTTGAAAAGCATTGGCGACAAGGTAGAGCCCTGGGGTACGCCGTTTTTCAGCCGCCGCAGGCGGCTGCTTTGTCCATCACTGGTCTTGAGAGTGAAACTGCGGTTGGACAAGATGTTAGTAATGAAACGCACTAGGTGTCGGTCAGGGATCATCCGAAGAAGTTTGAGTGTTAGGCCTTGCGGCCACACGGTGTCATAGGCAGCCGTGAGGTCCACCAGGACCACACTCGCTTTCTGTTTTCGCTCGAAGCAGTCCTCGATGTTGTTGATGAGCTTCAGCACCTGCTGTACAGTTGATCGTCCCCGTCGGAATCCAGCCTGTTGTTGTGGGAGCTGTGGGTCAACGACAGGGTCAAGTCGGGCAAGCAGGAGTCTCTCCATGACTTTGTAGGGGACATAAAGTAGAGAGATAGGATGGTAACTCTTGGGATTGTCTTCGGGTTTGTTAGGTTTTAGCAAGGCGATAACATTGGCCCTGCGCCAGATCTTCGGGATCGTCATGCGGCGGAGGCAAGATGAAAATAGATTGTTGAGCCATGTTTGACATTTGGGGCCACACTGTTTGAGGAACTCTGGGGAGATGTTTTCCGGTCCTTGGGCTTTCCCACTCTTCAGCTGCATAATAGGACTGGAGTGTTCCTGGATGGTGAATGGCGTGGAAAGATGTCCGTCTGGTCCAGGTGCCTTCCATTGTGCACTGCATTCCTGCTTTACCTTGCATGCAAGGTTCTTGTCTGATTTACTAAGACGGCCATTGGCTAGGAGCTGTCCGGCTATGGAATTTGCTGTAATCGGCCATGGTTTTGACTGGGAATTTCGTCCAGTGAGGTGGTTAAAGATCTTTCACGCTTTTCTGCTGGAATGCGTGAAATCAATGTCCTTTACGGTATCCTCCCAGCGCTTCCTACATTTTTTGTCGATGCAGTTTAGCAGGTCTGTGTCCTTGGAGGCAGCATCACTAGGTTGCTCAGCACTCACGAATGTGTCATAGTGGTTATTACATTCAACATCCCATGTAGGGATGTAGTGTTGCCGACGCCCACATGGTATGGACTTCTTTGCAACGTCTGTGAGTAATTGGCAGAATGCAGAGTAGGTTACCTTCAAGTTGGTTGAGTTGGAGTCTGGTGGCTTTTCAGATCCAGACTCGACCAATCGAGTGTATTGTTGCCAGCTGGCTTTCCGGAAGTTCCATCTTTTGACTGGTTTTGTTTTCAAAGGTTCTATTGGGTTCATTGATTTTATTAGTGATGGTCTGTGTTGAGATGTTGGGAATTTATCCAGAATAAAACGTCTCGGGCTAGGACCAGTGTTGAGGTTTGTGAAAGCCAGGTCAGGGTTGTAGGTGGTGTTCCATCTGCCTGAGCAGAAACTGCCTGGTTGTTTGGGGTCAAACAAAAGGTGGACATCGGAGGCCGAAGCCCATTCTTCAAGTGCTGCGCCATCGTGGTTTGTAGCGCTGTAGCCCCAGATAGTGCTGTGGCAGTTGAAATCGCCAGCATAAACACATGGGCTGCTAAAGGTGGGGATGGAATTTTTAAGTAGCCTGGCAGGGGGCGGTTTGTATACATTGATGACATTAACGCCTTCCACCTCTACAGCCGTCCATTCTGTTTCGGAGTTAGCAGCACATGTTGCCATGTGCTTCCATTTGGCTGTTTGCTTCACAAATGTTGCTGTGCCATGGATTGCGCTCTCGGTATGGGCAGCCAAGGTGTATCCGGCAATCTTGAGGCGGGATGTATCAATTACATGGGTTTCTTGTAGAAGGATGGCAGTGACTTTGTGGGTACTCGCAAGGTGTTCCAAGATGTTGATTTTGGCTTTTGTGAGACCTTCAACATTCAGCTGTAACAGCGTGACACCTTCCCGTTCGGCAGTTCGAGCTGCCTGCCCTAAGGAGGGCACATGCTTCGGGTCAGTATTAGGCTGCTGGGGCTGAGTTCGCATTTTGTTAGGTAGCTTCTTGTTTGCTTTTCTCAGGTTGTTGATATTAGCCTGACAGGCGTCAGTTTCCAGGATTCACCACGAGGAGGTCATCAACTTGAATCCCAATACTTAGCATAATTGAATGGAATACCACCTACCTGCCTATGCTAGCATTGAGCTTATTTATAAGATTGTTTTAATGTTAAATTGATTAGCGGCATCAATTAAAACAACAAAATCGCTCAAAATACTTTTTTAATGATATTTTGAACGGATATTTGCTTGGATCTAAAACCAGACAAGAAGATCAAACTTTAACAATCGACGTGTTAAAATAATGAAATCTGCAGCATTTAAATTGTGAGTTTGGCAAATACCTTGTGTGTGCATTGTTCATGAACTTGTGGTATTAATTTTCAGTTGTCATTTTTAAGTATCACCTGTGTGTAGGAAGCATGGCACTGCTTTAGCTTACGTAGAACTTTAATAATGATTAATTCCAAATGACTTATTGATTAAAACCCATAATTAGTGAAGATGATAATTTTATGTTTGTTTTATGAAGCTTGTCCTGTAGGATTCTGGGGGGAAATTTGTAGCCAGCGTGGGTGGTGTAATGATGGTATAACAGGAAATGGTACATGTAACTGCAGAGGGAATGTTGCAGGTTCATCTTGTGAAGTTTGCTCCGAAAATCACCAATTTGGGCCGAACTGTGACCAAAGTGAGTTTTGACAGTGCATGCTGGTTTATTATGATTAGTGTTGTAACCTTTTGTAAGTACTTTGAATCTACTATTCCAAACTGCTAAAAATGCAAGTGCATTAATAAAATAAGTTTGTTTTAACGTAGTGTGTAAAGCGTAATATAAGGTATTTAATATGTATGCCAATGTAGAACAGTTTTTAAAGAAGTATTGATAAACAGTAATACTTGAAACACTTTTAAAGTATTATTTTAACGATGGTGCAAGCAAAGTTTTGTGGCGATTAGTACTAGTTGTCCAGGTGATGAGCATTTATCTTGTCTAAGTTGTGTTTGCTTTATGAGCACATTTTTCAGCCATAGTCGTCATGTAAGCCAGTCGTTACTCAGTCACCCGGACAAGATGACAGCCCATGAGTCGAGCAGCCACTGACTTGTGCTGTCATGTAGAGCTTGCAGGCCGTGTATTCCATAGGGAGAATGATTAATAGAAAAGTCAAATATAGTATTGTTTGCATTTTTCTCATCAGTGCTACATTGACAAGCTGCAGAGTTAACCACTTCCCATTTGTATAGAGTGGAAATGCCCGACAAACGTTTACTGGCGATTAAACCACACACAGGCCATATTTAGTGGCAAAAATATGGTGGGGTTTAAGGTCGGCGGCTTTGGCTTTCGTTCAGGTGTTTCAATGAAGTCACCTTCACTTAGCAAAATCACTGAGGCATGATAAACAATAAATGCTGTTATCAAACACCAATGAACTATGACCAGATCAACCAGTAGGTAAGGTATGGTCTTCTTTTCTTTCAAGTAAATTGGATATTCATAAGAGATGTTGTATGCATTTTTGTACTTGGCTCCAGCTTTGCTTGCTCTGGAAAGAACTGGCTGTACAGCCTAATCCTTTATATAAAGAACTAACTTTTTTATTGAGAAGGAACTTCTTGATCCAGGAAGATGATTTGCTTTGCTTATTGCTAGAATCATCATTTACTCTTTGTTCTTCAGAATCATCCTCGCTTGAATAGTCGACTTGAATTTTATCTGTTGAATCATCAGTCATTGTTGTATTCCTGTTCACATCATTCCAGTAACCTGTACTTTCACTGGCAATTCCTGGATAAACATGTTGAACTCTGCAAGAGTGAGCTTTCACATACTGGCCTCCATGACGCTGAAACACAACTGGCCCGCTTTGGCCTAAAACATGAGCGGGACCATTCCACTCATTTTGGTCAGCTGTTTATGGTATACAGTATACACTATACATTATCTCTAATATCAAAATTCTCATCAGTTGACTTGGTCTGCTTCCTCAAAGCCCGGCGTATCTTGTGAGAAGATTCAGCAGTTACAAACGCTGGTGTATTGTCTCTCTACACAGAAGGTAAACTTGGGGTACGTCCCAAAGCCAATTGCGTAGGAATAAAACCCTTATTAGTAACCCTTGACGGACTTAACCTTATATAGAATGTTGCCTAGAACCATATTGTACCTTTTCATAAAGCCCATTACTTCATAGAACGTAAGCAGGGGTCATTAATGTCGTTATATTAAAATTTCATTGAAATTTTCTGCCAAGGCAAGATCAACTGCATCTAGGTGGAGGTATTTTATGTCTAAGACAAATATTACCAGATTTTTCTATGTCTTGTACTGTCTGAGACAAATCCTTGTTCGATGCAATAGCATTCCCCAAAAGTCCATTCAGATTGTCGGCAGATGCATGCCCAAATTGCTTGTGTAGCTTGCTTATAGTCTTCAATCTTTCACACTCTTTCAAGCATAGACACCTTAAATAGAAGGACTGGTAACTTCTATGCTCGGTATCTGGAACTTGGGTCCCAAGTTGGAACTTGGGTCCCATCATAATTTGTGTCAAATACATGGTAAAACCTTCATTCTGGTGTCTCTTGGGGGGTTTTGAAGGGTGAGGAATTACTTTTTCATACTTTTAACCTTCTACAAAGTCATCTGAAGGTCATCTAAAGGTCATCTAAAGGTCAAATCACGAAAAAATAGTCCAAAATCACTCAAAATATTGCATATTTTCCCACTTAAACAACTGAAACACACAGTATGTTCCCCTGTGACTGAATTAAAATGTATTCATGGACAGTTTAGCCTGAATATTTCAACACGAACAATGAAATTTGTGAAACAACAATGAAAAACAACAACAAACAACAATGAAATTTGTGAAACAACTATGAAAAACAACAACAAACAACAATGAAATTTGTAGAAATGAGTAATCAAAATACTTGTTGGCATACTAAAGATACTTGTTCAGTTTTTAGTAGAGAGTTTTTCTTTTCTTCTCAAACAGCCGAGTTGTCTTTCTTTGTCACTGTTGTCAAGCACAAATGCTTTCAAAAGAATGTTTGATAAAGTAAAACATGCTCCTTGAATTACAACCATTGGACTATCAATACGACGCAAAGCATGGTTGAGATGAGCTCGGCAACAATGCAAGTTGCACTTACCAAACAGTTTATAGGCTGAGTGTACAAAATGTACTGTTGAGAGTAGAGGTACAGTTAGTCCACCTCTATTTAAGTTTGTGAGAAACTCCGAATTAATCCGATGGTCGTCATCATTTTCAGTTTCGATACACAAGATATTAGCTGGATATTTGTGTTCCAAATATCCAGCTAGAAAAATACATTTATGCTTGACACTGTCATTAGATTGCACTAGGTCTTCAGTGTCAGCAATGGTGATGTCAAATTGATTATCGTCAATGCAAATGTTAGAGGTGCAAGGCACATCATGAGACTCGCACGGAGTTGACTCATATTTTAAAAGTGCATGGAGATTTTTGGTTTTTGCAGCTGCCTTGATATCTACAATGTCAATATAGAAATTACCTCCACTGCGTTGTCTGGCTTGACCAAAGAACTTTTCAAGGGCCTCATCAGCAAACACACCAGGTAGAACGTAGATGAAGTTGTGCTGAGTCAGTAGCAACTCTGCGGCTTCGATGTTGGCTCTTGTAGACACTACAAATGCTTCTGCAGTTTGATTAGTAAGCTTCTGCGTCCGACCTCGACCACCTGACCATGCACAAGAGGATATAATGTCACAAGTTTCATTAAGTTTCTTGAAACTAGTGCAGTTCTTGGTCCATGGTTGACGACACTCATCACGCATGTTAATACCAGAATATCGATCTTTCACATTCATCATGTGAAACCAATCAGTGATGAGTTTGACAAAAATGATGGTGCCCTCGTTAATGCCAAGTTTATCCTTTAGAGTTGAAAGAGCAGCAACTGTCTTGTCATTGAAGATCTGGCATACAAAAGGCACGCTTTGTCTCTGCAAAGATTTTGGGTACACAGCTGTGTATGTGATCTTGGTAAGACGGATGCTGTTTTTCCGGTCTTCATTGTACAGTGCTTCTATGTCCTTCCATCGTGCAATATATGTGTTTCCATCTTTTGTGAAAGAAAGTTCCTTATCATGCACCGTTATCCAGTTATTTCTTATATTTTTAAAAGAATGAACGTAGTCAAAAACAAGGAAAGCATAAGAATTTATAGCGTCAATAAAGACTTTACCAGGGCCATGTAATTTACCATAAACTGCAACATTTGTATTGCAATTATCACCTACACAAGAAATTATACTACCACCAGCATTTTTTACCGCTACTAGAGCTTCCAATAGAATTTTCTTGAGTTGATCTGAATTAAGTTTTGCAACAGGGTAAATGCGTAGTATATATCTAGGGCCACCAAAATGGCAGACAACTTCAATCACCAAAGCATGTGTTGCAAGAACTTCGGCATCACCAGAACCATTTTGCGCATAACCAACAACACGACCACCTGAGTACCTAAGTGTTTCTGTGAGCTTTACTTCATCAAAAAGAATGTTGACGAGACACTGCTGAGGTTGAAGCTTTTGGAAAAGTTGCTCTAAGTTTTCATCATGGAAACAACAGGAGAGTAGTTTTTTCAACAGTTCCACTCTCGGTAAAACAATTGAACCGGACTTTCGTACCATTTTATATGCAGCTGGAGAAATGTTATGAAGTTCGGCAGCAAGAATATAAAGATTTTTGTCAAAACGTCGACCTTCTGGAGGAGTGAGCAGTAACTGTAACTGAGCATAAATAAACTGGAAATGAGGCGAATCAGAACAGCTCATGCTATTCAATTCCTCTACAGCACTTTTTAGATAGTCTGTATCTTTGAACTCATACTCAGTAATGCATGACAGAATTTTGTCTAACTGTGACCACTTACTAAGAAGGCTATTCTTTTGCAGACAACCAGCTTTGAAAAAATATGTTTTAGGTATGTCCTTTCCATTTTTCTCAACACATTTAAGATGCAAAAATCCAAATGACGATTGAACGCGTTGAAAATGAAGAAATTGAATAACAGAACGTCCTTTTGCATCAGTTTTAGAAATGTAAATGTCATCACTATCACAAAAAAAAAGATGATCCTTTGAGAAATGCTGCTTGATTTCATTACAAAAAGAAGAAAAGTCAGCTATCTTATCCAGGCCTTCAGTACGGAATCGTTCCTTTTCAGCTCTCGCCTCTGCTGAAGCAGTTCTAGGCCTAGTTCTGGGTGCTGAGGAGACCTGCTTTAAGCATGACTTTAAAACTCCAGGGAAAATGGACGGTGGTTGGCTTGGTCTTTTTCCACCTTTAACTGAAATCCATTTACAGTCAAAATGATTAGCACAAGCATAGATCTGCTTAAGCTGTAGCAAACTAGAACGTTCATTTGGCATGGCATCAATCCAGCGGTTTCGTTCTACTTCATCAGTTGGAAATGATACCACTTTAGAGTACGGTTCCTCCCTGTAATTGCCTCGACAACCATATACATTACATTTCTTAGGCATTGTGTGTTATTAACAGAGACCCCTGAAAAAACTTTGTTCCGATTATGAAATAGAAAAAAAGAAAAGTTGCTTTAAAAAATTACCCTACTCTATCGGCATTGCCATAGCCTATAATTGGTTTCATCGTCACATGTGCTTATTTATCAGCTATTGAAGCAGTTAGAAAGCTTTAAAGTCACATATGCTTGTCTGCATGCCTTATTTTAAATATTTATACAGTTCTTTTCCAAAATTCAAAAGATTCGCGGCACACCTGAGAATCTGTGACGGCGCACTAGTATCTGTGATTGGGACCCAAGTTCCGTAACCCGAGAGTGCGAGTTACTAGTCCTTCTATTTAAGGTGTCTATGCTTTCAAGTATATTTCGCAATCATGTATATTTCAATGAGTTTTTCCTACATGTACGCTTTTGGCCAATGGATAACAAGTGTTTTAGTTGCTGAAGGTTTTTATTTTTTTCACTTTTTCTACTGTTTTGAATTGAACTTCAAATCTTATTTGACACAGCAGGCCTACAACTTGATAATTGAACAGAAAATAAATGTCTAGGCAAATTGACGTTTTAAACTGTTCCATTTAATTTATAGCTTGTGCATGTGTTCATGGAAAATGTGACAGTGGTGTGGATAGACCAGGGACCTGTTCATGTAACGGTGGTTATGGTGGAGCTTTATGTGACACAGGTTAGTGCAGTAAAGTAAAATTAATTGTAATGTTTGTTTAAATGTTAGTGATTGCTTTTTTTGGAAAGTTGTTCTGACTTTATTTCTATAAAGAATTGCATGTGTGTAGAATTGCATGTTACAAAATAAATTGCTTAATAAGTCCATCCGTTTATTAAATTCATTTTGTCTGGGACAGAATTGCTCCACCTTAAATACGATATAAAATTTTTGTTATTAAAAGTTTGACCCCACCTTATAAGTTCATTTTCAATGTTAACTGCAATGTACTTGTAAATGAACGAAAGGTTATTCTGACATAACCTACTGGTTTTGAATGTATCACCATTTGAATGATATGATAAGGAAATGGATAGTGAAGAACTAAATTACAGAATCTCTCAGTGGAATATGCAACAGAAAACTTCATCTGTTATAAATTTACTCAAATAGAACATGCAAATTTTGGTTAACAAGCACTTTTTCAGTTAAAAGCTAAACAGAACAGAACCGACAAACATAATGGCATTAGCTACAACACTGCCCTAGGTACAGCGCAACTAGCCACGTGTCTCATTGATGTCAATTATTTATTAAGTATCAAAACCACCAGGGAACGACAAAGAATAATTGATGTCATTAATTATGACAAGAATAACAATCAGGTAAGATACAAATAGGCAATGATACACCAAGGAAAAAATGTATTTTTACAGATAATTTTTACGGAATGTATCTATGAAGTATCATTTCAAAATCAACTTATTTCATTGTCTTAATTAAAGAGTTGTTTAAATGTATTTCTGTTTATTTATTTAAAATAAGAATATGTTTTATGTAACCATTTTTAGGTTCAGTAATAGGTATGAAACTAAAACAAACGGTCACAAATTGATAAGAGCCCTTTTTGACAATAAGGCTTTGTCAGCAAGCTTGTCACAACTGTCGTATATTACATTGGAAGAGTGCTGTTGTTATCACAGGTACTTGTATCAAAGCCACCTTTTCAATCAGTCTCTCGCTTATGCTAAATCAAACCATGAAACACGCTTATCATAACAAAAAAAGAAGGTCACTCCAAGGGTGTTGTAGCATCTCAATTATGACGCAATTACTACAGTAATGCAAAATTAAATTTGTGAAAACACCCATCACTAGAAAGAACACTTGGATTTATAAAAAAAATCCAACAAAAATTTAACTTCTGAACAAATTTTAAAACGCCGACAAAAATTCTGTTGTGTATACTAAAAAACTGTCATGACACCAAAAAATAGTTTACATTGCTCAAGATATCGGTTTACCTATCATCAGCTCTTTTTACACTTTTGTATATCGTAGGATAATATTGCAAGCGCATAACCCTGGTTGGCTGAATGCCGAACACCTTTGAATATTGACTGATCACAGGCCAACAAAAATATTTTTTTTTTAAAAGGCATGATATGTTAGATTGATTTAGGGGTATATCAGGGGCGCTGAGTCCGAAAATGCCTTTACTTTTTCTGAATTGGCTCTAGTTTTTGAGATATTGGTTTTTCCTCAATATGCCATGAAAAGTTAGAAATGTATGCTAGTGAGTAACATAGGTTAATAAAAACTGAAACCATGTGAAGCAGCTATTTAGTTTTGCCCAATTGTTGAGTTGTCTGGCACAAATTTCTCGCTTGGGAGGTAAATAAGACCTTAGATTAGTTTATATCATCTCCCATCAAGCACTAACATAAGCCTTAACATCAACACATAGCATAACATTCTTGATTCGGCAACAAAAATAACGTTTTACGGGGACAGAGAAGAAATGTTAATGCAATTTTTCTCTCAAGAAGATAATTTTGTGTACTGTAAAAACATCGAAGGACTTCTTTCATCTCTTTCAACTACTTGAGTATAAACCAAAAGAATGGAGGTTATTCATTGACAGCTCCAAAAATTGCTTGAAATGTGTGCTACTTCACAACGAAAATAAGTTTGCCTGTGTTGCAATTGGCCACTCAGTCGTTTTAAAGGAACACTACCGAAGTGTAAAGATGATCTTGAAGAAACTTTCTTATACTGAGCATAACTGGGAGATATGCGTTGATTTGAAAATGTTCAACTTTCTCTTAGGACAACAAGGCGGCTACACCAAGTATCTTTGCTTTATTTGTTACAGGGATAGTCGGGCCACTGATCAACGCTGGATTAAAAAGGGAATGGCCCATACGTGAACAGCTTGTGGACGGAGATAAAAACATTGTAAATGAACCTTTGGTCAGTCGTGATCGCATCATTTTACACACACTGCACATCAAATTGGGTTTGATGAAACAATTTGTCAAGGCCTTAGATAAAGATGGTGCTTGTTTTGATCACCTCTGCAAAGTATTTCCTGGTCTTAGCATTGAAAAGCTGAAAGCAGGAATTTTTGATGGGCCACAAATATGAAATTAATTTAAGATTAAGTTTTTCCAACACATATGACTGAAGTTGAGAAGGCAGCCTGGCACTCTTTTGTTGCAATTGTAAAAGGATTTCTTGGAAACACAAAAGCAAGCAACTATGTGGATCTCATGGAAGTAAAGCTTACAAACTTTCAAGCTCTTGTATCAAGAATGAGCATAAAAGTTTACTATCTATTCAGTCACTTTGATCGCTTCCTCGAAAACTCGGAAACATGAGTGAAGAACAAGGTGAAAGGTTTCACCAAGATATCAAATTCATGGATGAAAGATATCAAGGTAGATGTGATACTCACATGATGGCAGATTACTGCTGGTGCCTAATTCAAAGCTGTCCACAACAAGACTACAGGCGAAAGTCGTACAATAGAACTTTCCTGCAGATGACTTTAAGTTAATTTGAGTAATTAACTAGAGTGCATCTAAGAACTTCATTAATGCACATCCTGAGATGGGTATATTTCTTCGTATAGTGTTTTGCTTTGAATACTCCGTGGCAAATGAAAAAAATTGATTGCTTGTTTATTTCGTCTGTTTTTACAAATTGTCGTCTTTCTTGTGTAGGCTTAGGCATACTTGGTTTGTTATTACCAAATTACTGCTATTTATTGTTCACTTCAAGCAAGTTTTAATGTGGTATTGGAAGCTTAGTCTCACACATTGCAATATGTTAGGAGAATCTGTTGAAAATACGAATAAATGGGGCATTTTTTGTGTTGAATATATGGAAAAGAATAGATTTATGCAGCACTTCTTCATTTAGCTAATCTCACTGTGTCTTTAGCTTTTGCTCATTCTTGTGGTTTTAGTGCAGATAAACTTACAACAACATTTAATATAGGCTGTTCCTTAAGATAAAATGCAACCTACCTTCAAAATTAAAAGGTACCAAAAATATCGAAATTCGCTAATATCTTAAAAACTAGAGCCAATTTGCAAAAACTAATGGCATTTTCGAGCTCAGTACCCCTGATATACTCTAAAATCGTTCTTAGCTTCCATGCCAAAATTTTTTTGTTGGCTAGTACAGTACTTCCTCGATTATCCGGTCAAGTTGGGTCAATATTTTCAAAAATCTGACCGGATAAGCAAAAAAAACGGATAATTGAATTTGTATTTTTACATCATTACGCCATGGGCCTGACACCCGCTATGGGACGAAGCCTCGATCAGAAGGACGCGGGCGATCCGCGACGTGCGCAAGACGAATTCTATACGCCACAATTCCGGAGCGCTCCAAAAGCGACCGGATTCGGCGATGGGCTCATCCCGCTTCACTCGCCTTTACTGAGGGAATCCTCGTTAGTTTCTTTTCCTCCGCTTAGTAATATGCTTAAATTCAGCGGGTAGTCTCGTCCGACCTCAGGCCGAAATGTAAGAGACGTCACACGTGCCGAGGACCGACGACATTCGCGATCGATCGCGGCGACTTGGCGAAACGAGGACACCTCTTCGAGGTCGATCCGCCGCCGCCGCGCTCTCCGATCGCGTGCCGGACCCTTGCTGACTTCGACGGGACGGCGGAGACACAGGTCTCCGTCCGACTCCGCATTCGCCCGGGCGACGGGCGCGCCGGGATTGCTTTTCAGACGACCCTGAGGCGGGCGTGGTCCCGGGATTAACCCGAGGCCGCAATTCGCGTTCAGAACGTCGATGCTCAATGTGTCCTGCAATTCACACTAATTCACGCAGCTAGCTGCGTCCTTCATCGACTCGCGAGCCGAGTGATCCACCGCCAAGAGCCATCATCGTTTATCGTTTCAGCTTCTACGAAGCAGTCACAGGTTTGAATGTGAGTGCCGAGCGGACGATCTGACGACCATCACTTGAAACCGCGGGGGTACTCGACGCCCGTGAAAGACTTGTGCCTTGTCGAGCGCCTCAACGGGCGCGTCTTGACCTCGACAAGCGCGAGAGGCGGCCGGTTTCCCGGCGACGCCGCCGCAGCTCGAGCGGGAGCCTCCGTTCGTTTCGATAATGATCCTTCCGCAGGTTCACCTACGGAAACCTTGTTACGACTTTTACTTCCTCTAAATGATCAAGTTAGATCGTCTTTTCGGACACCGGTTCGGCCGTTGCCAGCCGCTCCGGGTCCAATCGGAGGACCTCACTAAACCATTCAATCGGTAGTAGCTACGGCGGCGGTTCAACGTCAATTGAAAAATAAAAACCAGAGTAATCTCACGCATATGATAGTTGCAAGTGCAATCATGCGAAGTAAAACGACCTCCCAAAGTCATTGATCACTCGGCCGGATAATCGAATGCCGGTTAAACGAGGGACGGATAATCGAGGAAGTACTGTATAATTAATCAGAATCACTTTTTACCAGTTATCATCAGCTAATTCTTTCTTGCATTGAACTGCTAGTAACAACTCTACTTCCACAGAACTTTCACTAATATCATTATGATGGTCAACTACACATCCCTGGTGTGTTGTCATCTGAGTCGGATTCAACTTCCTTATTTGGGAGACTTCTTGAAACTTTTTCAACATGTTTGCATGAAATGTTTGCTCTTTCCCAATGACATTCAACACAAAATCACACAAGTTCTGCTTTTCCCTATTACGAAAAACAGTCCCTTCTACTGCACTTGTCTTGATGTAACGGTTTTATATGTTAACTAACCATTACTAAAAAATTATCAGAATGTTGCTATTTATGATTAAACAAGACTTAAAGTATGGTCGCCGTACTAACGTCTGAGACTGATTGCTCTAATGATTAATAGTTATCCTTAATGTTGATCCTACACTCAATGCTATCTTTCCAAAACGACCTCTAATAACTTACCAACAACCTCCCAAGCAAAGAAATCTCCTGACATCTGAAGATGTGAGGAACATTTCCCTGCTAGAACACATTAGATGTCAACTGTGTGCTTATATCCACACAACTGACTGACTAGTCGACCCTAATGGATATATGTATTTCATCAGTGGAAGATTTCTATGCAAAAGCACTAACATTATCTGTACCATCTGCCGTCAACTCTGCTGCACGGCACTTTACATGGGATAAACAAGATCAACCTTGAGGAAACGGTTCACAGATCACAGTAAGCGATATCCGTCATGAACGTAACCATAAACTCATAGCTGAACATTTCAATTCACCGGCCACAACATCAACAGTTTTCGCATGACTGTATCACAAAAATTAATTTTTAATAAATACCTTGATTGTAGAATTGAGGAACAGCACACTGTTCTCGTCTTTAATCACATTAATGGCAACGTTGACGGAGATGCCAGTTTTATTGGCCTTTTGTAATAAAATATTCCTGTTTTGATTTTAATACAGTACAGCTTTATTCTCATTTTTCTTTTATTTAGCAACTGCTTTTATTTAATTTTGTTACGTCATTCAGGATGCATGTAGTTATCACTCCACAATGGCGTTTGTTCTTTCAAAGCAAATTACCTAGTAATTTTGAAATATTTTTTGCCATTTTTTAGTGCACTTAGAGAAGCAAGCTTATGTTTGTGAAATCTTGTGTAGAAGATAGTTATTAACATATCGGTTAATAGTTAGTAACATATCACAGCAACAGTATCTTAGTAACATATTATATTTAACATAATAAACCTTGTAAATGACACACGACTGAACATCAATGAATGACGTACACCAAATAGCACATCAGAATAAGGATCATCAAAAAAGACTGAATACAGTATCACCAAACATACTGATTTATACTAAATGAGTCGTTATGTAATTACATTAGCCTTTACCCCTAAATTGATTCTAGAATATTCTGATGTAGTTGCATGACTTAAAGTACACTAATGATTGGGTAATAGTCAGGTTATAATCTTCACAGCAGATGGAATCTAATAAAAATCGCACTGCAAAGCTCGCAGAACAGCAATGTGCAACAAAACATAGTTAACGACTTGGTGTTAACAAAGTGTAATTCCCATTCACACATTCCCAATACGGTGTAAGATCCCTGTTTTTCAAAAAAATCAGCCAATTAATGAGAGGGTGCTTAAACGCCCGACAAAAAACCTGTCCAAAATATTTTTCTTTTTTTGCCTGAATTGCTTCAGATAATGTGTGTTTGGAGTGCTACCACCAAGAACTTAACACACCAATGCATTATCTAGGCCAAGGGTCTCAAACACGCGGCCCGCAACAACGTTTTGTGCGGCCCGCGTACTGGATTTTCAAGTATTTGACAATTCAGATTTGAAAAGTTAAAATTCACTCTAAAATTGCTCCAAATATTTGAAACTACTCATTAAACTTTTCTATCTCATCACTTTCAAACTTTACCATTTATGCGGTGAAAGATCTGGTATTATGTCACCTTGCCTATTCACTTTTGCACAGTTGTCACAATAACGTTAGAAATTGCACCAGTCAGGTGTTAGTGGAATTGGTCATAATGTTCAAATTGGTTGTCGAGGTGTAGGCTAGCCTAGTATTGAATAAATTGCTATAGTTTAAAAAGCTAAATTACACATGTCTTCTGCTTCGAAAAAAAGAAAAATCACAGACGAAAGGAGAGTTTTTCAAGATAAGTGGTAGGAGTTATATTTTATCACCGCGGTCAGAGATACTAGTTATTGCCTTATTTTCCAGCAAAAGATAGCTGTTATGAAGGAGTATAACATGCGTCGGCACTTCGAAACAATGCACCGCGATAAATATGATGCTTACCAGGGCAAAGTAAGAGAAGAAAAAGTTAAACAACTGAAATCAGCATTTTGCAAACAAAGAAGTTTCTTTGCCAATATTAATCAGTCCAACGAAGATTCTGCAAAAACGAGTTTTGTTATTAGTGAAATGATAGCAAAGTCATCACGGCCTTTTACCAAGGGTTTGTTCATAAAAGAATGCCTTGTAAAAGCAAGTGACATTTTATGTCCAGGTAAAAAAACTGTTTGAAGGCATAAGCTTATCCCCAAATACAGTTGCAAGTAGGCTCACAGATTTAGCTGCAAATGTGGAGAAACAATTAGTTGCAACGGTAAAAGACTTCGAAGCATTTTCGATTGCCCTTGATGAGAGCACAGATGTGTCCGACACCGCACAATGTGCTGTGTTTATCAGGGGTGTAGCCTGCATTCTAAATCTGACGGAAGGTCATGTATCACTGATGAACATCTGCAAAAAACTCTGAGATTGGTTTCTGCTGACAAGTTGAAGCCCAATATCGATGTCCTTGTCCATGAAAAACGCTGCCAGTTAAGTAGCCAGAACAAAAAATAACTAGTTTAAATCATCAGCCCATTTGCTTTATCTTTTTTGTGTTCTTGTTGGTTGACATTTCATTGTGAATTGCGGCCCTTGGGCATTATACACGTCCTCATTTGGCCCCCAGAGCAATTTGAGTTTGAGACCCTTGATCTAGGCTATTGGACGTTCTTAAACTGCTTTGCAGCATCGCGATTTCATTGTAATCCACATGCTTTCTGATAAGCGAAGAATCAAATAATAATTACTGCCAAGAATCCTAGTTGGGGTATTACATCAAGGTATTACATTACATCATTGTGCCAACTAGGTCAAATGACATCACCCCGAGGCTTATGACATCCCTTCACTACCATGTGATCGAGACAGAAAACACAAAAAGAAAAAAAATGAAGATATCAGCGGAGATCTGATTACAATGAAAATATTACGAAATCAAATAATAATAAGAAATAGTTACAAGATTTTTTGTAGGTTTTATAACGATTTCTATTTTTTTTTGTCAGAAGAGGTATGATTGAAACTGAAAGTACACAAAAAAAACAAGTACAATTACAAGAAGAAAATATTAAGAAAAATGACTATGATTACAATTACTATACAATTTGTTTCATCGACTTCCGAGTCAGTATTGTTCGGGTAGAAGGTCTGGCTGCACTTGGCGGAGGTTGTTGGAATGGTCCCAGCTGCCGATCTGATGATACCGAATCGGTCTCTGTAGGTCAGGTGTTATCAACAGATGTCTTAGTGGTTTTGGTCTTAGCATCGCCTTCTTCAATAGTTTTGTTTTGTTTCTTTGACTTCTTTGATTGTTGTTTATGAACAAGAAGTTCATTCAAAAATTATTAAGTCTTCTATGCTGCTGTTTGTTGCGAGCATCTCATCAATGGCTAAGGTACTGCTTAACTTGATCTTGATATCTTTTCTACCTAACTGGTTATAATGGACCCGTTGGTTAATTTTAAAAATCCATGTTTTCTCCACGAATTGGATAAAAGATTTTCAGTTTTTTAATACTCCGGTGCAACCTGACTTTCATAAGACAATCACTATTTTGCCATTTACTATGCCTTTTGCTAAAGGTAAGTTGTTCTCCATTGCCCTATTTTGTGAAGACAAAATTAACTCCATATTGCATTCTGCGAAACTGGATTGTTTCATTGACTGCTGCAGTGGCACTTTTTGCACTTATTACCTAAATTTGCACCAACTGTTCAGATTCAAGTTGTAAACTCACTGCACTTAAGCTAAACGCAAGATTCAAAGGGCCTTCCCTTCTTTTGGTTTTGCATTATGCTATTTCATATGATAACCCCTTCTCATTTAGGTCATATTTGTTCAAAAGACATTCCTTCAACCGATCATAGTACATGGCGTCATCATCCGAAAGCTTACAATATATGTGAAGAGCACACCCAGTCAACACAGCGCTGAGCTGTAGCTCATTTTGACCTATCCTATTCACAAGATGTGCAAATGCAGTAGGTGGTTATCCAGTTCATTACTGCCATGAATTAGTGAGGTTAGCTTTGTTGCCTTTGTCTTGATGAAGCCCATGATTGCCTGGATCTGTAGCACCACATTCAGCACTGGTACCAGCAAAAAACCAAAGACTTCTAGATAGACGAAATGTGCACTCAGACTGCAAGCAAAAGCCGTTGACAACAACATTAAAACATATTTTTAATGTTAAAATTGCCTGGGTATTTATAACTCTAATGTAAGGGAAGTGCTGAATTTTCTTTTGTACCTGACATACTGTGTTGTTTCGCGACTAACTCACTTGTGAATACTTTTTTTGTTTGTGATTGTGCTTACCACAACCAGGAAAATTATTTGCATGTCTTTTTTTATTGTAATGTTAACCTTAAAAAGGCGTTTTACCCCATAATAATCATTTATTCACCTGCACTTCAATCATGTTCAAATAATATGCAGCTGTGGCTAATGCAATGCATTTAAATAAAATGTACTGTAGTTGCATTTGAGCACCTGCTATATTGCTCTGAAAAATACAGTGTGCTATCAAAACTGTTTGTTGAAATTAGCTTGCTTTATTGGAATAGCTGCATTAAAAAAAGTCTATCAAAAATCTTTATTAATTACTTTAGTAATTAAAAGCAAATTGTAACACAAAAATTTTAAACATATAAGTGGTATAATAAGCAAACAATTAGAGACCCACGTTTTAGAGTTTTAATTAAATAAGAACAAATAAAAAGTTAACAGTTATTACAGTACATGTACATTTGACATCATTCATTTCACATGCATCTACTCATTAGCTCTAATGCATCTACTGATGAGCTATTGGCCTTGTAACAGTTTGGTAGTAAACTCACAACGATGGAGTTCTACAAAAACATCTTACTTACAGATGTGATATAACAAAGATATAAAATTTTCAATATAACAAGTCGTATACCATTGTAATGTAACTGCTAATGTGAAACCTAGTTACACGACCCCTTACCTTTTTTTGCAATTTCTATTGTATATCACAGTGTTAGGAAAACATATTTAACTTTTTTCATCCACAACCAAACACACTTGTGGTTGTAACTGACCTACTGTAAATACTTAATACTAGTGCAGCAATTTCTGGTTGGTAGATAATGTGTCTGCTTCAATAAACTCCACTTGACCTGACTTCCACTTTCCATGTCCTTCTCTGCCAGCAATAGTTGCTGACAAATGTTAGGATAAAAACTAAAATTAAAACTTTTCGCACTAGTGAAAACATTAAACATTATGTGACATTTTATCAGCACAAACATTTAAACAGCACTCCCAATAGTTATTATTATACATGAGTAATGCACTGAGAAGTCGGAAAAGTTACTGGGTATCACCGTGTGGAGCTAAACGCCACACTGTGTTAAATATTAATGTTACAGAATTTAGGTCTTTTTTGACAGCAGTCACTAGAATTTCAATGAAGAAATCTTCTATTTTAGCTATTATCTAGCGTGCTAGCCTATTTATTAGAAATGTTAGTAATCAGACTTGTTTTCCGTTAAACATTTCTCAAAACTTAATTACGTATCTTTAACAACGTAATGTGTGACCTACTTTTTTGTAACGATATTCCTCGTTGACTTCATGTAATAAGATGCCATTTTGACGATATCACTACCATACTTTCTACTCCATTTGTGCTGGATAAATTGACTGTGAAATGAAATTACAACTAGTTGTGAGTGTGATTGGGACACTCCTGTAAAATTTGGCTTCATATAGTGGTCAATGCAGCCAAACAGCAGTTGCTGTTTATTTAACTCTTGTCTATTCCATTGAGCAGTAGTTTTTGTCAATGAAGAGCATTTACGTCACAGACCAAATGTTTTTTCTGCTATTGCTATTTTCTGGCTTCAGAAAACTAGTGTGGTCCAAGAGTCAACAGCAGATATGGCATGCATTTCCATTGTGTTTACATTATGAGTGCAGAGAAGTTTAAAAGTTAGTTTGTGATATTTGGTGTGAATTAAATTTATTCAAGAAATAGGTTGTGTAATAACTCATAATGTAATTCATGCTAAATGTTCCTAACATTAGCTGTGTCATTTAGTAATGTAAATTTCAAAAATATTGGGACTGCAGTACTAGATAGTTTATGTATTTGTGAAGTGAATCTGCTTATTTTCTGTTATTGTAAAGGATTATTTTTTAAATAAAGTTCTTTTGGAATGTGCGCAAATGGACTGTCACGTGTACTCACGTTGTCTGAATGAAAGTGGAACTCTGACATGCCTGTGTAATCCCGGTTATGAAGGAAATGGTACTGTTTGCAATGCTATTGATCCTTGTGGTGGTAGTTCCAATTTATGCCATCAATATGCATATTGCTTGCATACAGGCCCAGGTAAATTTGCAAAGATTTTTCTTTTGTAAACCAAATTTTTACTTAATAATACTATTTATGAAGGTTGATTACAGTTATTTGTTAGAAGTTAAACTGACGTGTTTCAAACATAACTATTTTTTCTCTTATATAGTCCTTTTTTCAGAGCAACTACAGTCGAATTAGAGGTAGAGTTAAGTAGCAGCTAATATGGAAATAGCTGCACGAAAAATTATATCATGAATTTAAAATATTTCAGACAAAATAATAAACATAATGTGTGGCGATTAAGGCTTTTTGATGGGTATTGCATAAAAGAAAATTGCTCAGTGTTACTTAAATCAGATGTGTTAACAATTTGTTGAATTATACTTACAAGACAATCTTTTCAGCTACATACAATTGCAGCTGCTTTGAGGGATATACTGGTGATGGAAGATGGTGCATTCCAATTGATCCATGCCAATACAGCAATGGAGGATGTCCATCAAACTCAACTGTATGCATATTCATTTCACCAGGAAAGGTATTAATGTCTGTTATTTCATAAAATATAGAAATTGAAAAAAGAGAGGGAAAGAGTAAAAGGAAATGACAAAGAATTGGTTATAAGAGTATGATTGATCAGTGAAAACCAAGTATTGAATACACAGAGCATTGAACGGTCTTTGATTACGTTAAGTAATTATGCAATTCCATATAGATATAATATAAGGTATTCAAAAGTAGAGATGTGCCGATGCTGGTTCCGCCCATTTGTTACCGATGCCGATATTCATGTTATTTCATGACCTTCCAAAACAGCAATGTTCAATACGATTTTATAATTGTCTCGTTGCATGTTACTTCATGTAATGTACAATATTTATTTTTTCTAAACCTTGACTACCAATCTGCAACTTACCCACATGTAGTTGTAAATCCTAAGGATTTCTCTGCACTTGCTCACTTGTTAAACATCACTGGCTTCGAACAGTACAGGTAGTAAAGGTAAAAATTTAACTTCATTCCAATACATTGCTTGCTCATTCATGATCTGTAGTCTACAAAAGTTTGTGCACAACTTCAAGAAACAAAGAGGCATTGCGACAATGGTTTTCCAGGCATTTATTTGATTTTGTAATGTGTACAGATACAATGAATAATTTATTCAGAAATGCTAAACTTTTAGAATCCCAAGGTTTGCTGAAAGATTTATGGCGTCATGTGACCTCACAGTGTAGCAGAATGTAAAACCATGCAGTCAGAAACTTGATTGAAGTTAGACATGTGCCGTGTCAGTTGCAATTGCTTGTTTAGCAATGACCAATAACTGATAAAAATAGTATTCATCAAAAATATTTTAACTAGTGATTTCTATAAACGACTCCTGTAATTTTGTATAATATTTATTTAATATTTACTAAATAATTTTCTGTGTTTTCGCAGTCTTCTTGTGATTGTAAAACTGGTTATGATAACCAAACATCGGTTGGTTGTGCTTTAATTGACATTTGTGGAAAATACGAAAATACCACATGTGACTTCAATGCAACATGTAAAACTGTGGTAGATAGCGGTGCTATTGGAGTGAAATGTCATGTAAGTTGATAACCTATTGTATTGTATAATCTATGTGAGTGATGCCCAACTGGTGTGCTTTCTGACAATACTAGGGTAACTGTTTTAGATAAAAACTATTTTTAAATAAAATCTCCTTCGGCCCAAACATGGCAATTGTACCAACGGAACCCAGTATAAAGTTATTTTCATTTCCCTGTGGGTAAAACGTTTTCGTTCTCTAGCAGATTAAGTTAACCAAGGTGTTAATGAGGAATTTTATGAATGATAACAACACAAAATAGTTACAAACTGAAAACTTCAAGTTTAACTACCGATCACGATACTATGACACTTTATCGAAAGACACTTTATCGAACGACACTTTATCGAACGACAGTTAATCGAACCGACAGATGATCGAACGACACTTTATCGAATGACAGTTAATCGAACCGACAGTTGATCGAACGACACTTTATCGAACCGACAGTTGATCGAACGACACTTTATCGAACCGACAGTTGATCGAACGACAAACTTTGACAATAGCTTCAAGCAAGATTTTTGCGTATTTCTCAATCATTGAGACAATAAGCCATTGTGATGTGCGGTCTTTGTAATGGTGTGCATTAATGAATTGTGATGTATATATCATAAAGTTGACGATTTATATTTTATATCTATATTTTATATTTGTATCATAAAGTTGACGATTTCGCATGGCGGCCGGCTCGCCATGCGAAACCGTCCGGCCCGAAACATATTAATAAGTTATCACAAGAATACGGCCCGCCGTTTCTTATTGAGTTTCAAACTGCAGTGTTAGCTCTGTTTGAAAAAATTGTGGTATTTTTACGCCATAAGTACGTCGTACTAGTCTATTGTTACGCCATAAAACTGGTGCGAAGGCGGTAGACCAGTATCTCGTACTAAGTACGAGATTGTCTGTACAGTAGACTAGACTAGTCGTTATAGATACAAAGAGTAAGGAATTGAAGGCAAAATTTCATAGCAAGGGGCATATCGCTGCTTGACTTTTACACAAAGTAGCTTCTTGAAAGTGGTCTTTATCCCAGCTTTTTCAATTCTTGTTGTACAACGGTTCGAGGACTTCCTGGCCACGTTCAGTGACGACGATGAGCAGCACTTGTCTGAATACATTGAATATTTAGAAACTACTTGGATTGGACGATTGCGTCGCAGGAATCGTCGTCAACCTCTATTTCCTATCCGGTGTTGGAATGTCTTCCACCGGGTTCAAGATGACCTTCCACGAACGAATAATAGCATTGAAGGATGGCACAATGCGTTCAGCAAGCGTGTCTCAATATCCAATCCGACGCTTTGCAGACTCGTCAAAAAAATTAATCAGGAACAAGGTTCCAACGAAGTGTTTATTGAGCAATTGAGTGCTGGAATTGCTGGCCCACCTCGGAAGAGGCGCTACGACGCTGTCAACCAACGACTGAAGAGCATAGTCGAAAATTATGACTCAACGAATATTGACATAAAAAGTTATCTTCGAGCAATTGCACACAACTTGTAATTAAATGAATGCGATTGAAATGAGCACTTCGTCAGTTGTCGTGCTTTTAACAGTGCATATCGTCAGTTGTTTCGATAAATTGTCGTTCTTTTAATAAATTGTCGTTCTTTTAACAGTGCATATCGTCAGTTGTTTCGTTAAATTGTGGTTCTTTTAACCCTATCCTAACCAGGCTCGCGAGTTTACTAAAAAACTAGGTGTGGCCGACCCCGCACACACATTTGCAATCGCTAATTACTAGAAAACTATGCATCGTAGACTGATGAGATTTTTACAGGTTAATAGAAACATCATCTGGCTTCCTGTATACATCATAATTGTAAAACTAAAGAAAGTGAATTTAATGTAAATTAGGTATTTCTAAAAGTGACACATTTCTATAAATTCTTCTTGTTACGCCGCGCCCCCGCTGTGAGAAGAGAACGAAAGAGAATAGTTAGTCAAGTTATTGGTGCGTAAATGAGTAATACGCTTCAATGCGGAGAGAGAGCAAAATTATATAAATATCACAATATCTCAAAAATTACAAAATCCAACTTTATCAAACAAACATGGACAGATAGCTGAACATTTTTTATGAAAAGTCACCAAATTTCAATTTTCTACAGCAAATAATGCAACTGTACGCCACGTTTTGCTATGACTGTGTGCGGGAGAAGCAACAGTCGATTCGATCAACTGTCGGTTTGATCAACTGTCGGTTCGATTACTTGTCGTTCGATCAACTGTCGGTTCGATAAAGTGTCGTTCGATCAACTGTCGGTTCGATCATCTGTCGTTTCGATCAGCTGTCGTTCGATTAAGTGTCGTTTGATAAACTGTCGTTCGATAAAGTGTCGTTCGATAAAGTGTCTTTCGATTAAGTGTCGCGTCACGACCGATCACAGATGCGTTTTTCGAATTCGCATATGAAATACTGAGCCAAACGTATGGTGATTGACTGATTGTTTTCATTAAAACAAAGACACCATTAAAGTATGGCACAATGTACCATGATTGCTACCAGGTAGTATGAACCATCCCCTTTTTTCTGCCAACGTTTCAATATTCGGCATTGCAGCTGAGGTAGGTCTGTATTGCTAAAAATTTGTGTCTTCCAAAGTGCGCAGTTTCTCATTCTTCGTTCTGTACACTGTTGAACTGTTTTGAAAATGCCTTATAATAATTTTACATCGCCATACCTGTTCAATTTTGGCACAAAGCATGTTTGTTGTTGTCACTTATATGTTGTTTGAGCACCTCTTTCTTTCGATATATGAAATTCCTAGCAATCATATCATTTCTGCAACTTGTTTTTTTCTATTGGAGTTTTGCTGTTATGCTCCATGCCTTGCATGCATACAACATATCATCATAACATAGCAATGAGCATGTGTTAGATTTAATTTGTTTTAAGAATCACTCTTTCATCTTTCCATATCGTTTTGAGTACTCACATTATCGATATTGCCTGTCTGTGTCGGTTTATTATAGTTCCTCTTTTTTTTGCGGTGCTGATTCCCACGTTATATCTAGATGCTGATATATCCTGAGATTTCATCAGCTTGATCATCCATTTTGTAACGTATATAATGCGGATTTGGAGTTTTGTTGCTTCAAACATTGTTGCCACTGTAAATAGGCGATTACTCACAACAAAGAAAAAATTCTTTCCATCACTCTGCATATAAGGTGTAAAAAATTGACGCAATTTTTTTCTGTGCAAACCATGCTTAAGAAAATTTAATTTTGTGCCATGCTTTGTTTGGCAAACAATAACAAAGGAAAAAGAAAGAATTTCAGGGATTTCTAGCAAATGATCAGAAACAGGTGGCTGATTTTCTTACAAGGTGAAATACTGTTACGATATGAATTGTCTTTTTCTGTCCTCATTAACTTAAATCTTTGTTGAACTACACTACAAGTAACTTTAAATAACTGTCAAAAGAGTTTTATGCTAAAAAAAATTTTTATGCAGCATTGTCCTTTGCAAAATTTTGTGAAACAAAAGTAGCTATTGTGGTAAAAGAGAAAATTATATAGATGTAAAATTAACATTACTAATTGTTTTATAGTGGCTATTTACTTCTGTATAGACATAATTTTTATTAAATGTTTTATGTTTTCTAAGTGTCCACTTGGAAGTAGAAGTATTGGTCTAAAATGTTACTCTGATGTTTTGACTGAAATATTGAATGCTAATGAAACAGGATTTTTTAAAAATCAGCTAAATTTTGCCATTGAAATGTTAAGGTAAGTGTGTATACTAGAAATGAGATGTTAGTCAAAAATGAAGCTTTTTTATTTTGAATTTTCTCATGACCTGTTTTACCTAAAGTAATTACCATACTTTTAAGAATTAGTTTCTCTCATCGAAAACTGGACATTGGTTAGTAAGCAACTGTCCAGTTGTCATTATTGAATGCTGCCTTATCTGTGTTATTCTAGCTTATACCAGCTCCATTAATGCCTACCTAATATAAGAATGTAATTTTTATTTAAAAGTTACTCTTGTAAATTTTTCTTTTTAGTTTCTGTCAGCAATATAATTCACGAGGACTTATTTAGCAATACATCAAAAATAAATATTCCAACAAGACATTCATGTTCACAATAGCCATTTAGTGGATTTCTTCAGTGTACTGTATATTGCTTTGTGGGTTACAGACAGTTTTTGCTAAGAAATAGATTACTTTGATGATCTCAGATCTCTGGGTTCGGTCTGTCAAAAAATTCCTGCTACTTTTGCATAAATTATTACATAAGTACGGCTCGTTTTTTATTTGGTTTCGCGAGTTTTTGAAAGATAACACTGGTCAACAAAAATTTTGTTGCATTTATACCTACACTTGTTCTAACCTAATTTGGGAGTGCTGAATCTGACCTTAGTTTTTTCTGCAAGGTCTAGATTTTTTGTAAATTGAGCTTTTTTATTTTATCTTTACTAAATTCAAATTTTCTGAAAAATTACATGATTTGTCAAATGATGTTCTTGCTTATAGTCGAATAACCAACCTCAAAACAAAAATAGGTTTTCTAAAATAATTTATTGAAAATGCTTTTGACATGCGCTAGTCCAATGGACATTTGTACCGAGTATGACTAAGAAGTTTCTTTTACAACATCAAAAGGTTGCCTGGAATTTTTTGACTTTTCCTGGACTTTTTGTTATTCTATCAAATGGGTGCATTTTTATCTGAACTGTGTTTATATTTTTTTCAGAAATGTCAAGTTTTAACAGTTATATCTACAAGATTTTTTAATTTGTTGATTAATGACATTTTGGTCATTGTAGAAAAAGCTGAATAATGGAATAGGGTTAAGTTTATTGTTGTTTTTTATTTGTTGTGTACTTGTATTTCTACAATTTAATATTGCATGGTCTTGTTTTGCAACTCCCTTGAAATCAAATTTGTTTAACTTACAGGTAAGTTCAGGTCCCGTAAATCTGTCAAATTTGTTTAACTTACAGGTAAGTTTAAGTTACAGGTCCCGAAAATTTGTCCTATTTTCTGCCAATAATGCCAGTTATTGCATTGGTGCCCAAATTTGTTTCATGCAAGGTATTTCTCATCACAAAATCTACTACAATCGAATCCGCTTCATTCGGACACCGGATAAACCGGACAACCCGGACAACCGCTTTATTCGGCCAAAATGCTCGGGAACGGAACAAAAGTAAAAATTGAACATAAAAACTCCTGTAATTCGGACAATTCTCCGCTTAATTCGGATACAGGTTCGCAATTCCTATCCTTAGGTTATTACACAATAAACAGTACTTCGTTCGTTTTAACACAAGATGCAATTGCATTATGAGTGATTATGGCGAAACAATGACGATCCATTCAGTAACAGTCGACAATGAACTCATATAAGACCGTACCAGCTTCATAGTCGCTTTTACTTCGGTACAATTGCGTCCATCTTGTAGAACAGAATGGTACAGAAAAGTTATAGCAGAAAAAGTGAAATTGCACACTAAAGTAAACGAAGAAAAAATAAAGACACTTCCTTGACAGTTCGACAGTTAGCTGCGTTGGTAGTGATATAAAAAAATACTTTGCAAGATTGGCTGATTGGTTTGGTATCGAAATAGTGTACAATACAACTAACCTGAAGGTATAACTCTTGTGCGTTTTATGCGATCAGTGCCAATTACTGCAGTATAGCGCAGGTGCAATTCATTTATTACGCAGCACTACAGTATTTTAAATGCGTTGTCTGCCTTTACGCATGACCATGAAACGAACAATTGATTTTCCGCTTAATACGGACAAAGCCGTTTCTCCGCTTAATTCGGCCAAAAGTGAGCGGAACCAAAGTGTCCAAATTAAGCGGAGTTGACTGTACTACCAAAAAAGCATTGGTTATAAAATGCATCTTTATCTGACACCAGTAATGATGTTGAAATATTTATTGTTACCTTCTTCAGTTTTTACACAAGAACTCAAGTTTTCATATATATATTTTCATATATCAAATGCATTCTTAAAATAAATCTGGCAAACAGAATTCCAAACATTACTCAAACATCGGCATCATGAGCATTGTGACGTCACAATTGCTACGAGATATGTCGTAATAATAGTAAAAATAGTAGTACCGTATATACTCGAGTATAGTTCGAGATTTTTGCAACTGATTTTCACCTCAAAAAGCAGGGTCGACCTATACACTGGCAAGCAAAACTAAAACCTCCAAGTTCAGCTGACAGCACGGTGACTGATGCATACAAAGTACAGAAATGTCTCCAATAAAAGAAACAAGTTTAATCACAAAAACACCAAATAGTAAACGCAACCAACAATACGAAATAAAGACAGAAGGTGCATTGTGATAATATTTGCCTGCTGCTTACACGATACGAATATCACGTGAAGGTTTCACGCTCGAGGAAATTATGACTTGCGTCATGCGAGTTCTTTGAAGGTTTGTCTTAAGGAAGTGCTGATGAAATTTACAGTTATGCAATTGCTACACAAGTACTGGTAAGCTAGGGAATAAGCTAGTCGACTTACATATGAGAGAACAAAAATATGTCCGATTTTTAACGACAAAGTAGCGGTTGACCTATACATGAGGTCAACCTATGTTCAAGTATATACGGTAGTTGTAGTTTCACAAGTAACTGTATTTGATACTCCAGCATGACATATTACAAAGCAAACTGGTCTAACAGAAACTGCATTTTATATCTGACATTTGCTTCACTTTCAAAGCTCGAACTACTTCTCTCAGCTTTTCCACATGTCTTCATTCACCGTCTTTGTACCAAGAGATGATGTGTTTGGTGAGTTAGAGGCTGTCCAACCATATTCAAGTGTTTTGTGGAATGCTTACACCAGGTAAACTCTTTAATATTTAGTGGATTTTTTTCACTGTGTTTTACTCATTTTAACATGATTAGCTGACTATGTAAATGTAACTGCATTATATTTGAAATTTGCTTCAACTCTTCCTGAAATATAATTTGTTTTTTCAATAAATTTTGTAGTATTGTAATCAATGTTCCCTCTAAGCTGCGCGCGTGCGCAAATGCGCACTGCTGATACGGTCTCCGCGCACAGAAAATCTGTGCTGCTCACAAGAAAAAAATCCAACCTGAATTGAAAATAAAATAAACGCATAATAATGGCCACAGTGTGCACGTGGCACGTGTTATGTTGCTCACAATGGTCCAAGGGACCGCTCAGGGACTTAGTGTGTTTGCTCAGACTCATGAACAATTAGAGGGAACATTGACTGTAATTTTTATCCCCTGATTTAATAATTTTTTCATGAAAACTGCATCATCAGAAAGTGCCGCTCATGTCTTGCTCATAAGCATTAAACCGGTTATGCAGCTGTATATTGAGCAAGGAGATGGCATAATACATGTCCACCGTCTTAACCAGCTTTCAGAGATCTTACTGCGTGGCTAGCTTTAGCTTCAATGGGATAACTTTCTTTAAAATTCATTGGATGTGTATTAGCTTATCTTTTTGCAACAGGGTTCAACAGAGCTTAAAAGTGTTTTTTTTCCAGCGGCTAAGCATAAGATTTGTTCTTGGTCAGGAGTCCACCTGTTGATTTTTAACATACCTTGCCCCAGGTTATATTTTACAGTTTGCTAGTTTACTTTATTTGTCACTCTATAATGTGATTCCATATTTTGTTGAAATCCCTTCCAGTTTTGTTCTTTGGGCATTAGTTATGTTGGTGCTTTTCGCATCTTATTGTACCCAACTTGCCAAACAGACATGAAACATGACACGTCAACCTGCTGTCACCACCCCAAGCAGTTTTTACTTGCATGCACATCAATACAGAATAAAATTGACCGTTGTTGTGTATTAATCGTATACGATTTATACCTATACACACATGTGTTCTAGAAAAAAGTCAGATTATCTCTCAACCTGCAACATTGTAGTCTTTAATTAACCTATTAAACAGGTGCAGTGTTTTAATTACCTCTTGTCTTTTATATGAAACAGAGGGCAACTGCTCTTTTAAATTTTTGCGGAGCAAAAATTGTACGTGAAATTAGTCTAAAAGCTGACGTTTTTAATTCACTACATAAAATTATAGTCTTATGGTAGTCTGTGAAATGAAATGGAAGTGAAATGTTTCAGGAAATTTTGAAAGGGCTTGCACAGGAACTTCTAAAATGTAAATGAATGTCAGTTACGTGGATACACATTTTTATATCAATAATGGAATAGTATCATCACAGGGCAAAGTTTGAAATTGCCGGGATTATTCCATTCAAGTTCCATTTTAGTTCTCAATCAGCACTTGTATTAGACATTTTACAGAGGTCTGAAAATGTTTTATTACAGATAATACATATTATTTTACGCATTATTATAACGGATCGAAAATTTCGAAAAAATTGCTTGATGCATTATTATTATTCGTCCTTCTCTCATCATATTGCTCTTTTGGTGCGATAACTCACATAAATAACATTGGACATTCTTGAAATTATACATGTGGATGGGGCGTAATAAAATCTCGGTCAAATTAGTATATGATCGTGATCACGTGGCTCCATTCTATGTGAAATCCCTCAATCTCCCAAATTTTATAAATTTTTTAGAGTTAATATCTCCTTTACCTTTTGCTGTGTTGCTTTCAAACTTTACCGCTTTAAAGCTACTTAATCCCTCAAAGTAGCACTTTATTGACGATTACATCCGGTCACTTTATAAGGAGATATAGGAAAATTTACAAGGGCTATTTGGATTACGACAAAAATTTCATGCTTTCTTGCGTAACTTTTTTCGCATCAAGATTACTTCTTCAAACTTCGTGGAAGTAATTATCGAGGTCATAGACTAAGTTGAGAAAAAAAATTTTTCATCACATGACCATAACTGTAGGAAATCATCTTTACATTACCGGGTTTTACTTTAATTTTTGTTGAAAAGTATTTATGATACAAAAATGAAACTTAGTTCGTTAGTTAATCTATTTACCCGTCATCCAAACAAGGGCCGATACTTACATTAGCTCACGTGATATGATGATAACAGCCCAAAATTGTGCTTTCACGTAAATTTTCAGATTTGAATGTTTTTTTGTCACTTATTTTTTCATTTTAACCACAGCTACTTCTAGCAGACTTCCTTTAAAGGTGTAAAACTTAACACATATACTTTTACTGTTAGTTAAAGATCAAAGGGTATTCACAGTTATTAAATATTTTAAACCTTAATATTCTGACGATTTTTAGTCATTTTTCTTGAAACTTCATGTGTTTGTTGCATATTTAGGGGCAATTCAGACAAAAAATTTCAATTCATAATTTTTAACCTGAAATTGATTTTTTTCGACAAATATTACTACAATAAATTTAAAAACATATTTAACAATTTTGTTACATAAATTCATTAGTTTGAGCATAAGTAACATATCCAGTTATTTTCATATCAATCACATGACTACTTCAACCGAAAATTGCCAAAAAGCTTTGAAAATAAACCCTTTTCGGCATTTAATAAATCCTTTATGTTTTAAGTTTGTGTTAAGAGATTTCAACAATTGGTGACAACGATCAAGGCCAGAATTCATGTAAAAAATCATAAAACTGGCCAACAAAAATTTTGGCATGGAAGGTAAGAACGATTTTAGAGTATATCAAAGGCGCTGAGCTCAAAAATGCATTTAGTTTTTGCAAATAGGCTTTAGTTTTTAAGATATTAGCGAATTTCGATATTTTTGGTACTTTTTAAATTTGAAGCTAGGTTGCATTTTATCTTATGGAACAGCCTATATTAAATGTTGTAGTAAGTCTATCTGCACTAAAAACACAAAAATGAGCAAGAGCGAAAGACAAAATGAGATTAGCTATTGAAGAAGTGCTGCATAAATCTATTCTTTTCCACATATTCAACACAAAAAATCCCCTATTTATTTGTATTTTTGTCAGATTCTCTTAACATGTTGCGATTTGTAAGACTAAGCTTCCAATAACACATTAAAACTTGCTTGAAGTGAATGATAAATAGCAGTAATTTGGTAATAACAAACCAAGTATGCCTAAACCTATGCAAGAAAGACAACAATTTGTAAAAACAGACAAAATGAACAAGTTTTTTTCCATTTACCACAGAATATTCAAAGCAAAACACTTTACAAAGAAATTATCCATCTCAGGATGTGCATTAGTGAAGTTCTTAGATATACTCTAGTTATTTACTCAAATTATCTTGAAGTCATCTGCAGGAAAGACTGTACAACTTTTGCCTGTAGTCTTGTTGTGGACAGCTTTGCATTAGGCACCAGTAGTAATCTGCCATCATGTGAGTATCCCATCTACCTTGATATCTCTCTTCCATTAATTTGATATCTTGGTGAAACCTTTCACCTTGTTCTTCACTCATGTTTCCGAGTTTTCGAGGAAGCGATCAAAGTGACTGAATAGATAGTAAACTTTTATGCTCATTCTTGATACAAGAGCTTGAAAGCTCGTCAGCATCACTTCTACTAGATCCACAAAGTTGCTTGCTTCTGTGTTTCCAAGAAATTCTTTTGCAACTGCAACGAAAGATGGCCTGGCTGCCTTGTTAACTTCAGCCATATGTGATGGAAAAACTTGGTCTTTAATTAATTTTCGTATTTGTGGCCCATCAAAAACTCCTGCTTTCAGCTTTTCAATACTAACACCAGGAAATACTTTGCGCAGGTAATCAAAAAATGCACCATCTTTATTTATGGCCTTGACAAATTGTTTCATCAAACCCAGTTTGTTGTATAATGGGGGTAAAATGATACGATCACGACTGACCAAAGGTTCATTTACAATGTTTTTATCTCCGTGCACAAGCTGTTCATGTATGGGCTATTCCTTTTTAATCCAGTGTTGATCAGTGGCCCGACTATCCCAGGATCAAAGAAAGCAAAGATACTTGGTGTAGCCGCCTTGTTGTCCTAAGAGAAAGTTGACCGTTTTCAAATCAACGCATATCTCCCAGCTATACTCAGTATAAGAAAGTTTTTTCAAGACCATCTTTACACTTTGGTAGTGTTCCTTTAAAACGACTGAGTGGCCAATTGGAACACAAGCAAACTTGTTTCCGTTGTGAAGTAGCACACATTTCAAACTTTTTTTGGAGCTCTTAATAAATAACCTGCATTCTTCTCGTGTATATTCAAGTAGACACATAGATGAAAGAAGTCCTTCGATGTTATTACAGTACACAAAATTATGTTCTCGAGAAAAAAATTGTATTAACATTTCTTCTCTGTCCCGGTAAAACATTATTTTTGTTGCAAAATCAAGAATGTTATGATCATGGAGTCGAGAAGCCAGCGCTTCAAACGCTTCTTTAGATAAACCTAAATCACGAACTAGGTTGTTTTGCTTATCTTAAGTAAAAGGCTTCAGTTTACTCTGCATTTGGGAAGATGTTGAGGAGTCGGTGTCGCTGCAGTTGCTACAGCGGCTACTGTTGTCATCTTCATCTTCCACTGCATCCAACATCGCAACTTCATCTGAAATCAGATCTAGCAGGGACGTAAAAACTAGAACAGAAATTTCAGGGCAGTGGGCAACTGGCCGTAAAGCAGAGTCAATGTAGGGGTATTGCAATGTCTTCTTCTTATTTTGGTTCCAATCTGACATGTCATTCATGCAAAAATAACAATCATCATGGTCATTCTTAGGCTCGCGCCAAACCATAGGGATTCTAAATTGCATAGATTTGACTTTACCTTGAGTCCATAAGCGCAAAGTTTCATTGCAATGTGCAATTTCATTGCAGACCATGTCAGGTGCCAAGCATTTATGTTGATCGCCCAACTTCATGCCACTTTGTAAGCTCTCTTGGTGAAATCTCGCACATTGAATAATCGCTGCTTCTTCATCGTGTACTCACCATAGACGTAGCAAAACACATTTGGGTCATAACGACACTTTCTCCGTCTAGCTGTACCACTCGTTTTTATAACATATACTTAAAAAACCCGTTAATTATAATTTTTGAAAATGTTAAAGCATAAATTAAAGTCATGGCTGAAGGTACATTATCTTTATCCTGACTTTAAAAAAGCATGTTAACTCTGAACCTACTAATCGTCGGTCATGAGATACTTGCCATCTGACATAATTCTTCAGTTCAAGTGGGAGGATAAATTAGCGTAAGCTGTCTACTCAAAAATATAGCCTTTAACTGATAACTTTGAGAAAACTAACTATTGCCTTATCACTGCGCTACAAAGCTTATGTTAGTGCTTGATGGGAGATGATATAAACTAATCCAAGGCCTTATTTACCTCCCAAGCGAGAAGTTTGTGCCAGACAGCTCAACATTTGGGAAAAACTAAATAGCTGCTTCACATGGCTTCAGTTTTTATTAACCTATGTTACTTACTAGCATACATTTCTAACTTTTCATGGTATATGTAGGAAGAATTAGTATCTCAAAAACTAGAACCAATTCAGAAAAAGTAATAGCATTTTTGGTCTCAACACCCGTGATATACCCCTAAATCGATTTAACATATCATGCCTTTTGAAAAAATTTTGTTTGTTGGCCTGTGTTAACCATCGAAAAACGCACTAAGAAGTTATGCGAAGGTTACTTTCACGTTTTTTGACATTTTGACCGAAAGTAATGTATTGCTAATCAGTATATTTCAACGAATCATTCTACCTTAAGAAAATGTTTTCAATTTACCATAAGAACATTATTCTAAGCAAAAATAATACAACCGTCCATTGTCATATTAATCAAGTGACTACTTCGACTGGAAGTCGCCGAAAACCTTGCAAAATAGGCATTTTTTGGAGTTTCGTAATGCCTTTATGCAATAATTGTCTCAATCTTAATGATTTATTATCTTCACATTTGTCGTTAGTTGGAAAAAGTCCTTTTCAGTATTTAGGTTTACCGATCAACTTCATTTTTTAGTTACGCTCCTCTCGAAGTGTTGGTCAAAGTTAATGCATATGTATCCATCACTAGTGATTGCGCCGACTCAGTAAATACACTATAAACTTGATCCTTTGTCAAATTTTTCATTGTGCATTTCAATAAAATAACTCATTAGAGATCTATATTTGCAGTAAGGGATAATGTTCATGCTGCCAGAAAACATGCATTACAGTAGAAAGCACGAGTACTGTGGTAACATATTTGCAAATAAAATAATGAACAAAAAAAATTAGCACAAACCTCAGCCTATACCATCCATGCAAAATTTGCAATTAACTAATAACTGGTAGGCTAGCATACAGTTAGAACCCGTTACTTGGTTTAGGCTGAACACGATGTTTTACACAACTGATAGACTGATTTAAAGAGCCACAAAACTATGTAAAGAAGTAAGATCTTCAATGCAAAGTACATGAAATCAATTAGCTGTTATCAGTAAAGCCTGGCATAAATCTCCCTGAATTTTGACTTTCAACAATGTCTAGGCTAGAAACACCTATATTTCTATTTTGGAAAAAATCCATTTGCACTGGTGCCTTTGCGGTACTGAGGCGTATGGGTGTCAGAAAAGTGTTAATTTCTTTGTTTATTTCTATATCTAGGAAGATTATTAAAAATACGATTAATTGAAACCCGCTCTATGTGGACCCATGAAATTTTGCATGTGAACTAGGCTTGCTTATTATATCATACTGAAATATGACAAAAATCACGTATCTCTATATCTCGTTACTTAGGCACAAAGTCAAAAAGGGAAAAGCCTAAAAACACACATTGCCGACATTTTCATGCCAATTACCAACAAATTTTCCAACCTGGAACTATGAAACGTGCCAAATGCTAGGAGAATTTCCCGCTAGAAAAGAACACTAACCATTTTGCCTTCTGATTGGTCTAAACAAGTTTTTTAAAGCTCTGCGTAAGAGTCCAACAAAATCACAGAGACCTTAGTTTTGCATAGTTCGACGGCTTCTTCAAACAATAGCCTATATAGACTTGTTACTAGTTGTTGACAGAATAATAACAAAGCAAACCCGCATTGATGTCACATGCACACCGCTTCGGAATTCCTTTTACTTCTTCTTGTATAGTGAAATCCTGCATATGCCATTCATGACAATTGTCGTGTTGCAACTTCAAAATTCAGTAGACATTTATAACAGCTTTTTAAGCTTTCAGTGATAATTATTTAGAAATTTCTGTAAATTGTCTAATTGCAACCGCCGAATGGCTTGCCTGGCGACTGTTTGTAACTGCTACTTACTACTGCATAGTGAAGAGGAACCTGGCTACCAAGATCTATCATCTCTAGAACATCCGTGTTAATATTTCGATCTGTATTGAAGTTGGCTGGCCAACTACTAGTTATAATTTGTTTGGTGACTGTGTTGTCGTTCTCAAATCACTGTGCTACATATGGAATCGATTAATGGTACCGTGTTTTATGTTTTGAATTTCTTCTGTTTATGTAATTTTGGCAACCAATTTGGAAATATACTTCAATTGCATTTTATGTTGCTTTTTTCATGAGCAATCTAGTTTGACAGCCTAGTTGCATCACTTCATTGCAATGGTTGCAACATATGGTCCATTAGCCAGAATGTGACATGCACAGTTATTTTATGTGGCCTGTATAAGCTTTAATAAAGGTAGCTTAGGTCATGTTCGATTAAAAGTTTTTGTTATTCTTTGAACTCTCAAAAATGTATGTATAGTACAGCATGTTACCGATTTTCTGGGATTTCACTGAAGACTAACATAATATTAATTATGCTTTGTAACCTTTTTCACTATTTCCATGGTTATAAATTACAATACCAGTGTTATTATTAGTTTATAGTAAAATAAAAAAATAAGATATATGTTGGCATTTTTTGCCATCTCATAGTACAACTGATGAAGCAAGCTTATGTCTTCGAAAGTTTGTATAGAGAAATTAAAAATAAAAGTTAACCCTAGAGTGCATCCTATATCTAGCATTTTTTCCCTATATACTGATTATACTGGGTTAATATGGTTCAATCATCATCATCTTCGTACAAGTTAATATTAAGACAGAAGATGCTAAACATCACATTAATTGTGAAATGAAAATTTTAAAACTTTTCAGTTTCAATAAAGTTTTTATTAGAATTTTTACATTGTGTACAGATTGAGTTATATAATTAATTAATTTTGGTCTTCATACTTTTTGCATAAAACTGTTGCATTCCTCTGTCCTTTTGAATACTTGGGTTTTTAAAATGTTAGAACTACACAGTCGGACGTATAATTAAGGAACCCATGAATGATTGGCATCGCATGGACAAATGTCAACACTTAATTTTCGATATGCATCAGGGGTGCCCAACCTTTTTTGACCCAAGAACTGCTTTCCAAACATCCAGTATCCCGCAGTCTACCAGTCCAGTGACAACATCGCAAATTCACACACATCATTTCTGGTGTTTTGTTTTATTATGTACATGCTAATCTCAAACGTTTCAAATCCTCCCCAAAATAAACTTGTAACAGCACCTAACATATACTACATTATGATGTCACAATGAAATGCATCTAGCAAAATTAACTTCAAGCAAAAATTGAACAAACGAAAATGTGCTCTAAACCCTAAAGAAAAATGAAAATTTCCTTACGAAGTGAAGACACATTTTACCTATTTAAAAATGTAATCACTGCTTAATTGCTTTATCTGGTCAATACCGTTATTGTAATGAAACATTATTGTGGCAGAAACAACAAAACTGAATTTCCTTTCCATTTCGTCTTTTACATAATAATCCTTCCTGAAATTGAAATTTCTCTCCTGGTGAAGGTAGAAGCTCCCATCACAAAAAGATTGTCAATTGTTAGCATTTTTGGCAATCAAATTTTATTTGAAAAAAATTGGTCAAGATTTTCCATTGTTATTTGTTTGATTGTTGGATTGTTTTGGTTTCAAAGACATAGTACTTAGTTGATTATTCGATTTTTAAAGCAAGGTAATCTTTAGTTTGACTCTAGCTTGAATAAATAATAAGAAGTTGTGTTGGTCAAACCGTGTTGTGAATTCAATTGGTATTTTGTTTTGTGCTTGATTATGGAGTGCTCCTGTTGGGCCTCACGCACAACAATTTGACATAGAGCTTGGAGCGCACCTTTGTTATTAATGAACTGTTGTTGTGTTGTTTAATGCTTTTGCTCAGACCTAAATGTTTAAAGGGCTGTTTAGCCAAGTAAAAGATGATGGAGATGATAATTTTTTTTCGTCCATTGCCTCAGTTGTTTATTCTAAATTTCTTTCTGAATTAACCTTCTAAATATTTATTTCTTTATTCTTACATTTTGAAACTTTTCTTTTTGTTTTCATAACTTTCACTTTTTAAAATAAGTTTGAATTAATTTTCATTTTATGACTTTGTTTACGATTAGTTAAGTTGATTTTTACTGTAATGACTTTCATGAAATTTGCTGTAAGAGTTATAAGCATTGGTTTTGTAAATTTATGTATTTATCACGCTTAGTATAATGCATTTCTCTCATTTTTTTGCATTTTGATAGCCTGTTTCTGTTACGCTTAGTGTAATTTTTGCAAATTAATGTTTGATCTTTTTCTCTTTATTGTATTTCAAAAATACGCATAGTAAATATTTTCAGCAAATATTGTAGCAAAAAATCTTACATAAATAAATAAATAATATTATAAAAGTGTTTACCGTCTCTGGAATGTTTCAGTTAAGTGAAAGTTAAAAACAACTTCGAGAAGTAAACAAATAAAATGCAAGGCATTGAAACCCTCAGAACAAAACAAACAGCAGGTTTTTAGAAATGAATTATGTAATTTTTATATTCCAAATACTAATGAATTTTGCCAAGAAACAGTGCCTACACTGCTGCTAAAATAATTGGCAAACACTTTCCCTTCTTTCGAACGACCCTGACCTACACTGTGGCAATTGATCAAAACTGACAAATTTTCATTGGTCTGATTATTCCTTTATTGATTGATTTTTCCATATTACAGTCGGTAATTTTTTTCATCAAGAAATTATGCAGAACTGTGCAAGCCCTTACAGTCGCATCATATTTTTCTACACAAACGTTCATAGGGAATGCAAAATTCCTAAATTTAGATACCATTATGTTAAATGTGTTTTCAACTACTCTTCGGGTTTTGTTCAATCTGTAATTGTAAACCGCTTAAAGGTCTTTCCAAGATAGGGCTGAAGAACGCTGTACATAAAGGGAAAGCTTCAGCGCCATTGATGACAAAGGGCAACGTTGTGCTAGTTCCTAGTAGTAATTGCGATGTTAGTACGTTGCGTGTGTGACTGAGAAGTTTCGGAGAAATAAAGAACTCTTAAAAATAGTGCTGATCTGTCAGATTTTACAGATCACATTTGTAGCTCACTATATCACACACACACACTATCACAGTAAACTTGTAGCGAGCATCACAAAAAAACAGCATGGTACTAAAGGTTTTCTTGTAGTTAAAATTAAGGGATCCCGTATTTTATGGTACTTGCATTAAATCTTGTTTCCAAAAGCAATACCCCCAAAAAGATTGGAAAGTTCCAATAGTTAGAAAAAATCTTGGCTGATTTTGATCCAATCTTGAGATGATGGAGGTTCTAAATAGTTTGGTTGAAGCCTCTGTCAAATGGCTTAGCATGTTTCCAAAACCACCGAAGAGACTGTGAATTTATGTGTTCGATATAAAACACATTTGTTTGGAAAGAGTTGCCAGTAATGCAGAATCTATAAATATATTATTAATTATTATACACTTGAAAAATTACATTTTTACAATTCTAACATAAAATTTACAATTGGTAATAATTAAACCAACAACTATCACAAAAAAATTTATGGAGATTCAATTTTATGCCAAACATTTCTGGTAACATCCCTTTTCATGTAATTATTATCGGTGCGCTATACATACCTCAGCATAATAGCAAGACATTTATCAAGTGAAATTGATTCTATCATTACTGTTTGTTGCTTTTGAATATGGTACTTTATCAAGCTTAGCAGATAGTCAAAGACACATTCCAAAACATACTGAAAATTTTGCCACTCTATGCGTAATTCAAGGACAAGACATGTTTCGCCAAGGATTACCTTTACCATTGCATAGCGAGAAAATTACTCTGTGCGCAAAACTTGGTGATTTAGTTGGTGTGGAGTTGGAATTTAAGTTGTAAATGATGCTGCTGAACGTGTAATAAAATTAAACACTGATTTTTCTGGTATGTTTAGCGACAGCCCAGTGCAATGTGCCAACATATTGCAAGCAGTAGTTTCCAATCTTTAAAAATCTAATCTTGTTGATAAATATAGCTTTCGATCTTTTTATATGTTTTTATTTGGAACAAAATTTGGTTGCTGTTAATTCAACTCTTGGTTTGTTGATATACATTGAGTGAACTAGCAGGCCTGGTAAAACTCCCTTTCCTGAAAAGCATCCATAGACCTGAATAAGAATGATTTATGATATAACAATACCTCATTACTTATTTTTTGTATCATTTTGTAGGTATGCTAAGGCTCACTAGACTCCTATCGACTTTAAGATATCATTACACATCAAGACAAGTAGCAACCAGAAAAAACTATTTCTTTAAATAATTTTTTATAGAAACTGTTTATTTGGTCAAAATCAGAAGAAAAACTACCAAGTGCATATAGTTTTCAAATTTTTCCAAATTCCGAACAACCTTACTGTACGGTTAATCAAGCTCGACCATCACTTCGTATTACGAACAATCACATTGACACATCGTAATGACATATAAAAGAGAGAACTTTGTGCACTGCTTAATTATTATGAATAAAAACAGCAACACTATGTTAAAGAGACAGCTGATGAAAAGAGTAGGCTACAAAACTGTTAGACGTTTATTTACAATATTTCTATAATGCTGCCCATAACTGTATCTTTGTTGGTGATATATACATTACACAACACTCGTCTGTTGTAATTAGGGCAACCAACAGTCAATATGGTCAATTTTTTTTAACCTGCTCAGAATGCTATCAAACAAGCACAAAACAAATATCAGCTTTGTACGACGTGTAATATAGAAGTTATTAGGTCAATATAAAGTCAAAATGTTACGTTAGGTCAAAATACGGTCAAATTGCTTCTATTAGGTCAAAATCTATTAAACTTGTAATTTTGTAATATTATTCTTCCGTTTTTCTCTTTTCTTGTACCGCAAACAATTCCAGTGCCCTAAATTATACTTAGAACCAAAGCCACAAAGAGAGGGAAGGCCTTTCAGCGCGTCTGGTGACGTCACGATGTGAAGGCATTGCATTTGAAACTGCAAGTTGTCAATCTTAATACGCAGAAACGAAAAAAAGTCAACACTAGAAAAGCGTTTTGTCAATTTTAAATGCAGCTTTAGATTAGAAAGTTGCTGTAGACAGTGTAGAGACTATCAGTATAGCGTTTTTCAGTTAGCAACATGCAAGATTTTTGATTTTAAAATGCAAGAACAATCATAGCAGTTTGAGCTTTACAATACGCAAGTTATTACTTCTCTAGGTGGCATTGGTAGATCTAAGTTGCCGACAATTTATTTCGTCTTTTATCTCACAATCGCCACACTCACACACCGAAGCAAAATTCGATTGAAATGTTGATGCGATATTGCGCTGATTGTTGCAATTAGACTGAAGCAAGCGACTGGATAGGTTTGTGTTGACATATTGTGCAAGTATTTTAGATGCCACAATAGTTTTGTTTTTTCAGATATTTTAGAATTAGATCATGCCTAAAATTAAATCAGTAAAATCACCATACACTTCGAAAGTGAATGCTGTGGTGCACAAATATAACTCTGAGTTCAAGTCAACACCAAAGGGTAAATTGTATTGCAGGCTATGTGATTGCACAGTAAAATGCGAGAAACAATTTACGGTGGAGGTGCATCGCAAAAGTGAGAAGCATCAAAAAGGTATGGCACGAACAGCAACAAATATTCAGACATTTATCAAACAAACTGTACCAAATTTTGCAGAAAATGTGACTCGGGCTTTTTTGTGTGCAGAAATTCCTTTGCATAATATGAGAAATAGTCACATAAAAACTTTATTTTATGATTTGGGTCATCCGTTGCCTTCTGAGACTACGTGTTGATCAAAAGTACAAAAATTGGCAGATCAAGAGATACTGCAATTGAAAAATTATTTGAAAGATGAAGAAGTATTCATGGTTGTAGACGAGAGCGAAATTGATGAAAAAAAATTTTTGAACATTCTCGTTGGTAAGATGACAGTCCCTGAAACGACTTATATTTTCAATTGCAAAACTCTTTCTAAATCTGCAGACAGTGACATCGTTACTGGAGAAATAGATGATGCAATTCATTGCCTTGGCATTGCGCGGGACCATTTTTGTTTATTGATGACGGACGCTGCAACATATATGACAGCTGCAGGAAACTTGTTGAAAAAATTGTATCCAAAGCTTTTCCACGTCACATGTTTGGCTCACCTTCTACACAACTGTGCTATGAAAGTGCGAGCTTACTTTCCTGCTGTAGATGACTTGATAGAAAGAGTGAAAGCACTAACTGTAAAAAACAAGTCAAGAAGGGCTTTGTTCAGTTCAATTGGCCAGCCTCCACAACCAGTTGTAACTAGATGGGCCAGCTGGTTGCAAGCTGCTTTTTATTACTCGAAAAATCTACCTGAAGTAAGAAGAATTGTGGAAAATCTTGGTGATGGCAGTATCCTGTTGCAACGAGCTAAAGAAGCATTAAAACCGCAGACTCTATCAGCTCAACTTCTTCAAATTGAGGAGCAGTACAGTGATCTAGCTAATATAGTACTAAAGATGGAAAGCAGCCGATACACTATGGGACAAGCCTACGAAGATGCACTATCTCTTGACTTAGGTGCTGATAGCTGTGCTATCAAAGCATACATCCAACAAAGATTAACAAAAAATGAAGTGACGTGCATCATGAGCATGGGAAGGGATGATATTTCCCCCCATTTATACAAGTTGTTTCAAAACTCCCAAGCAACATCTGCATCCGTGGAGAGAAGCTTTTCCATATTAAAAAAGATTTTGGCCAAAGACAGAAACTTTGGAGAAGGCCACGAGAAACATTACTTGATAGTAAAGTACAACAATGCCAACAAAGCACAATAAGAAGACTCCTTTTGCAACAGAATGATTGACTGATTTTATTTTGTTTCATCTTGTTCTTAAAGTTTTACCTTATTCTTAATGTTGTTTTTTTACATTATTTGTTCTTTGTTTGTACAACGTGATTTCCATCAATTGATTTTTTTCTGAAATGTTAGTTCTAATTGCGCAATTTTTTTAGGTCAAAATAAGGTCAAAATTTAAACTTTTTAGGTAAAAAAACTGGTTGCCCTAGTTATAATCAAAGCTATAGTTAATATTTTTTAAGCAATATGAGAATGAAAGAAAACATAGTAAATAAACAAGTTGGAAATACCACTTTACGATTATCACTCAACCCTTGCAAAGTGTATGAACTGCTTTTTTCTTCCCTAATGCTTGGTTTATTCGAATTAATTGATATGCTATTTATTCATAACTGTAGTCCACAAAAGCCAAAAATTACAAAAGTTAAAAATTGAATAAAACTAATTTTTTAAAGTTTACTTGCTTATTTGGTGGACATATTTGCTCCAATTCACAAAACAAATGGTCACAAAGAAAAAATTCGTTTATTCCAATGACCTCACAGTAGACTTGGGATCTGTCCGCGGTCCACTGATAGATCGCCATCAACTGTTTGGGCAATCATGGTTTAAACTGTAGGAAGTGTGACATGTGATTTTCTGGATGATTTTGAAACTTCTTGGATCTATTGTATTTTATTATTGTCTACTTGTGGAAAATGTGAGAAACAATGGCTGACGTGGCATGTAGGTCAAGCCTGACATTCAACAATCGAATTTACTTTAGTTTGTGACTTAGATAGTGCAAGGTAAACCTCATTGAAATAAGCTTAGCATGAATACCTATAGCGATTGCAGTTTTTTCCCATTGATTTTGAACGTGGTTTAAACATTTATGACTCATATAAACTGAACCAAAGCACCATTAAGAAAGGCCAGTTGCTTCCATCTATTTACCAAATATATATTCAACTGCTATTAGATGGCAATTCATCTTATGAAATGTTATGACCAGCGTTCATAATAAGATAGTGTATTTAATTTCAATGGCTTAGTTAGAATGTACTTTTTGGCCCACTTTTACCCTTGGCACATTATATTGTGTTTCACAAATAATATGAAAATATATAAAAGCAAACAAGGTTAACCATTAAGGCCGAGGATTGTGGTGGTTCCACTAAACTCGGACGATGGTCCAGAAAATTAGATTTGAATTCGGGACCAATAAAAAACTTTAATTGGGCGTGTAATTCATTTAAACATGGTTCGATTAAGTGGGGCCAACTGTATTGTAATAACTTTTTGTGTCAAATTAGTACTACTGTTGCCATAGGCATCAAACAGTTTTCTGGCTAAAACTTTTCCTTATACAGGTATTATATCTTATTACAATCCTAAAGTTATATTTATTTTAGAGCTCATGTTGTTCTGGCAGAAGTTGTTGTAGACTTTAGTGAACAAACCGCAAATTCAATATTTCCAATGTTGGGTTACAATTCATCGTTTAAAGCTGTCAAACTTATTGGTTCTGATCATAACACTGATGAAGATGACATAGAATATTTTGCTGGTTTAAAAGTTGGAACAAATGCAGTTGGTCATTTGCTTTCTCCTCCTCAATGGGCTGTTAATGGAATATTCTATGTTACAGATGTTCTTTTTGATCTGCCACCGTTTCCTATATTGGTAACATACTTTTTCAAACATGTACTTATATGTGTCTTAGATATATAAATTAGAGTTTTGTTTGTTAAATTTTATCTGTACAAGTTTTTATTGCAAGTTGGGTTGCAATATCCACAAAATTGCAATTGTACCCTATCTACTTCTGAATATTTTCCTTTAGATGTTATTTCAAATGTTTAGGGTGGAAGAATGAATTTTTTTCAGAATACAAATATAAATCATTAATACAACCTATGCTAGCTTGTCTACCTCATAGCGTGACTGGTGTGACCCTGTGTATTTAATTCGAGCTAGTTGTGAGTTGTCTGTTCATGCCAAGATTACTTCTTTGTTGAGTTATTAATATCATATTATTTACTGCAGACTTGAGCACAACAAAGTCTAACTTTAAGTTATATCACTTTGAAGTACAGTTGTGCTTGTTAAAACACTAGACTGGCTAGATAGCTCAGCTCTATCAGCTTCACATGTCAACTTTTATATTTTTACATTAGTTTTTACTACTGCAAAAACTCTATTCTTTAGCTATAGCTCTTTGTCATTTTAACAGAGCATAAACTATTCCATAAACTTTATTCACTAGTCTAACCTGATACTTTTTCTACCCACTTGCAATGCAACTCATCAGTATATGAAAAACTGTACTCCATTATACAAGTGTTTAACATGAACGGCAATGGACGATGAGCAAGGACGTTTTTGAGTTTTGGTTGCTCCCACCTGTTATAGTTAAAAATGAACCAATACAACAAAACTCGACAACCCTAAAACAACTTGAGTTGTCAAAACAGAAATTGGTCTTAAAGGAGGGTTTGATGACACTTAATCACCTGACGCTTTATCACCGACACATAATCACTTGGACATTTAATCACGCGACACTTAATCACGCGACACATAATCACTTGGACCAGTGGTTCCCAACCTTTTTTGGTGTCGGGGCCGAATTTCAAACTTCATAGTACGTATGGAGCCGCATGAAAACACTCAAGTAATTATAACGAAAATTTTAAAGCACAAAATCATGTACCAACGAATAGCAACACTAACAAGAAAAATAGCCTAACACAAATCAATTTAATGTCCAACTTGGCATTGGCTTTCAGCTTTAACAACTTTGTCAAAGCGAGGCGCAATTGTGGTTTAGGATTCAGGAGGCGGTTTATGATTCACAATAAGTAGACAATGGACCATTCACAACAGTATAAAGTAGGCTACAAGGTGTAACTGTAAGATGTAAAATGAAAAATTTGTAAACAATTTTGACCTAACGCTATAAATTTTGACCAATTTTTGACTTTTTTTGACAAGTCAAAAAATAATCGCCCTAATTATTACAAAGAGATTTTTAATTTTTTTGTGGGATTTTCAGGGGTCATTGAGAGCCGCAAAAAAGCTACCTTGGAGCCGCGGTTGGGAACCACTGACTTGAACTGGACATTTAATCACGCGACATTTAATTACACATTTACAGTACCTTTCACATTTCATGCCAATTTCATTTACTTTGCGCAGGACGCTTTGCGTAAGGTGAAAATAACAACTCCTAACATTTGCAGTAGGAAATGCTGTGCGGAAAGCACTTACTGCGGCAGTCTCAAAATCGAGCAAAACGCATACCGGTGCAGCAGTGGGGATCATTGTTTTAATTGCATCAAAGATGCGCTCATACGTTGCTCGCGTTTTATTTTCAACGAGGCAATAAACTGCTGTAGGAATAAAACCGGGAACAAGTTCAAAATGTACTGTATACAGTTAAAAGAACAAAGACGGTACAACCTTGAACGTTCCATCAGCTAGCCACAATTTCGCTGTGGCCAAACCGTCTAGTAGATCCCTGCTACCAAGAAGAATCAGACGATTGTTTCCAGGTCCAGTGTCGTGCAAAATCATGTGCTGGAATGTTTCTGGTATTGTGAAATTAGTATCCATCGGAGAGTGTAGAGCGGCCGTACAGTCTGCAGTTCGCGACGTTTTCTCTGCAAGGTCCACTTCAAAGGTTGCTTTTTTGGCAGCGCCATGAGTACACCTGGTTCCAAGTCTCTGCTTACAGACCAGATGACGTTGCTTGTACTGGCTGACAGTTCACCCATATTCACCTTCATTTGACTGATAGCCTGTCTTGCCAAAGCCAACTCTTTGTTGCCGCCATGGTTATGTTCAGCATCAGCGTCAGTTATGATTTGATCTTCTTCGGTTGTTATACGAGCATGGCACCGACTTTTCTGGTAGAGTTTGCAACGCCACTGAATCATTCCGTTTACGTACTCACGGTGTTTGACAAACTCGTACTGTTTGTGCAGCACCGATTGTTTCCCTTTCGATGTTAAGCTAAACTGCACTGTCTTATTAGTCATAGTAATGTCTGTTGGCACCGACTTTTCTGGTAGAGTTTGCCACGCCACTGCATGATTCCGTTTTTATTAGTCATTGTAATGTCCGTTAAATTAAATTAATCACGATTTACAACGGTAAGACAGCGGCAGGTTATAGACAAAGGCGCTGTCCAAGTGCTGTCGCGTCCAAGTGATTATGTGTCGCGTGATTAAATGTCGCATGTTTAAGTGTCCAAGTCATTATGTGTCACGTGATTAAATGTCCAAGTGATAATGTATCGCGTGATTAAATGTCCAAGTGATTATGTGTCGGTGATTAAGTGTCGCGTGATTAAGTGTCGGTGCACCTAAAGAAGGCATATGGGTTTTGAAAAAGGGTTAATTTCGTTGTTTATTTCTTTCTGTAGTTAAATTAATTATTAACAATACGATTACTCGAAAATCGCCTCATGGTGATCCCTGAAATTTTGCATGTAAACTAGGCTTGCCTGATACTAGGTCATGCTGGAATATGGCAAAAATCACATATCCCAACATATCGTTACATGGACCCAATTCAGAAGTGGATTTGTTGGACTAAAAACCATCAGTTCCTACTTTTCCATGCTAATTTCTCTGTAAGTTTTTTGCCCGATCTGGAACTTTTTAACGTGACATCTGCTACGGGAATTCCCAGGTAAAAAAATCTAACCATGCTGTCCACTGAATGGTTTTAACAGGTCTTTTAAAGTCCTGTGTAAGAGTCTAACGAAGTCAGAGAAATTTTATTTCTTTCAAAACAGCTGAAACGAGGCTTCAGTGCTTCTCCTTTCCTATTTTGGTACAGATGTAAAGGTTTATACTACACAGTCTTGTTACCCAAGTTTGATAGATTTCTACATGTTACATGAATGCTACGTTGTAACAATTGAAAGTTGAATATATCAGCCATACGTATTTCAAAGACAGTGAAATGATAATTTAAATTTACCCTAAAAATCCTTTGTCATGTGAGCCTTTACTAAATGAAGAAGAAAGAACTGCGTTAATGGACAGACATAACAAAAAATTGGACATTACTATTATGAATGCTGACAAAAGGAACACTATCATAGTGATGAGCCTAGTAGTACATGATTGCAAAATTGAAGATATGCTCTCTGACTGGAAAACATGTCTTAGATTAAAGCAAGACCCAACAAATCAACCGAAAAAGCTTTGAAAAAATTTATCTCGATGATTTCTGCCTTTAAACAAGGACTAACTCTCTCCTGCTAAGACATTGTCCTTAAAGGATTGAGATGTATTTACTCTTTCCACAAATACACAAACGTAACCTAGTTTTGTATCCCGTTGTTTATTTATTGGTTCTCCCATGTACAACCTTTCCAGGAAAATTGCAGAAATTATCTTATGTAATTGGTGAGAACAAATTTTACCCTAAAAAATCAAATGTCCAAGTAGTTGTCTGAAATATTATCCAACTTAATGTCTATCATGGGAAACAGTAGTGTGTTTTAACGTTGCATCCTTATTTACAAACATCCCTGTCAAGTTGGCGATAACAAGTCCAACAAAAAGAATAATTGAAGGCAAGGTTACTGATATTAGATGTTTTATGTTGATGTTTTATGTTACTGATATTTATGTTTTATGTTTTGTGTTGATCATGCGTTTAATACATTATTTAAAGTCTGCAGTTTCATGCAAAGCTCATGTTATTTCAATCTACAGTTATGGTCACCCAAAAAAATAATTATGAAATAGTTTCAAACAAATTTTGTTGCTGAACCTTACACTTTTGCAATTTCATATTTTACTGATTTCAAACGCCTTCGTTGTTGATATCAAATGTGTTGAAGTAGAATTATCTACTTCCAGTTAATTATTTATCCTACCAATATGATAATATGATTATAACATATTCATTTTTTTTTATAGAATTATGATGCCAGTAATTATTCAGTTGTTCAAGCCATTCAAGCTTTGCCCTATGCAACAAACTTTTTAAAATTTTGGAAGAAAAGCTTTCTTACTCAACTCTGGCTCAGAAAAGGGCAGTTTCCATTTACATTATTTCTGCCATTGGATAAAGCTTTTGATATATTTACAATTGATGAAACGAAATATCTACTTGGACCAGTGAGTTGATGTCCTCCTCTTGAACAGATTCGTGTAATTAAGCAAGTAAATTGTTGATATTTTCAGAAACCCCCCATCAACTAACCAAAGATTTAGGGATGTTATATGCTCATGTTTAATTTTAAACCAATTTATCAATAGTGTAAATAACTATGCATAACAGAGCATCTCATTAACGTCCACAATGGAACTTGTCAATTAAAATAATTTTGGTATTTTGTGTGTTACACATTTGCTTGGTGGACACTCAGATAACATCTATTTTTGCCACTAGCTCAGAGTCAAAATAAAAAGTGAGTCAATAGGCCTTAAACCTACACTTAATAAGACTTACAATAAATGCCATGGCTTCTAAAAAACTTTTTGTACATGTTTTATTTATTTACTATGCAAAGCAAATTTAAAACAAAAAGTATTCTGCAAGTAAACTGCATTGGAAAAATCGAATAAGGTCCTAAAATTTGCATAATACTGTACCAACTAGACCGTGTGTATACTGATTGATAGAACTCATGGAAAGAGATGCTTTCATTATCGTTACGAAAACTACGCTGAATATTGAGAGAGAGTGCATTATGCGCTGTGGTAACATTTCATGTAATTTAGAATTAATAGAAACGAATTGCGTATAATAAACACAGCATTTGTTGATAAACACATAAAATAGAACACTTATAACATTATAATATCATTAGATCTGCACAAGAATTCCATAGGAATCAGAGCTAACTATGACAATTAGCAAAATACTACCTACCATACTGATTGCGGGGACTATTTTAGTGTATTGGAGTTGTCTAAAGCCAAAGGCTTTATTTGACCTTTTTCTATTTAACGCTTGACTTAGTTGTTTATGGTATCGCTTATTGTTTCAACAAAAAGCTTGAACAATTTGTCAATGTGTAAGGTGTGATAGAGGATGAAAGAAGTTGCGCTAGGTGGTAGATCTGTCCTTCGTCGTTTAGAAACTGGAGCATAATGTTCTTGCCTGACGGTACTACGTAGGCCAGTGATTCCCAAACTGTGTGCCGCCACAGATTCTCAGGTGTGCCGCGAATCTTTTTGGAATTTTGGAAAAGAACTGTATAAATATTTAAAATAAGGCATGCAGACAAGCATATGCGACTTAAAAGCTTTCTAGCTGCTTCAATAGCTGAGAAATAAGCACATGTGACAATGAAACCAATTATGGCATTGTCGATAGAGTAGGGTAATTTTTTAAAGCAACATTTCTTCTCTTGTAAGTGTGCCGCGAGCGTTTTTCTAATTTTTCTAGTGTGCCACAAGCTGAAAAAGTTTGGGAACCACTGACGTAGGCGCAGATATGAACAGATATCTTCAATGAACAGGAAAACGATTGTTGTAACGAAAATTCGGCAAAAATCCGTCTTGGTAGGGGTAATACAGAGCTTGTTGGAAATCAGGTTGATGCGTTTGCAGTGCATGTGACACTTCCTGTTTTTCCGTTCCCACATTAAACTCCTGGTTGGTTCATGAAACTATGGTAAACTCAAGATATGATTCCAGTTAGTCTATAAAGACCATTTTCAGTGATCCATTAATCAATTCAATTTCAAATCTTGGGTTGTCATTGTCATCATCATCTTCCTCATCTCCTTCAGAGTCTGAACTAATCTGACTTGTAGCCATTGCTGTCACTGAATTAAACAGTGTCCTAACCTTGCGTCTACTCGTTGACAGAACTCATAACAGAGACGCTTTCGCATCAATGCCAAATGCTAAAGTGTCAATTTTTCGAATAATTATATATTTTGATCCTCCACGAATCGGTTACTGTTTCCAGAGCACAGAATGAAGCTGCATTCAGTAGACTGTAAAATCGCAGGCTCTCAATATAAGTCTAACGCATTGAGCGCTGTAGTCTGCATGACGTTAATTTGGGGGTAAACAAAACTGGTTCGAGTATACTAAACACGGTCAAAAATTAGTACGGTGCTTGTTGGTAAATACACGAAATAGAACAGTAATAATTGTGTAATATCATCAGATTTGCACGGGAATTCCTTAGGAGAAATGGCCAATTATGACAATTATCTCAATGGAATAACTGATGTTGCTGTATGTGCTGCACAAATGTCGTAGTTTACCCACTTTTGTACTAAAGGGAAAGAATTTAGGATGTTTTTTTGTGAATATAGTTATTACATTTTTCTGCAGTTAAGTTTTTACACTCACTAACAATGTTTCAAATTTTTGCATAAATACAAAACTAAAATCACATATAACTTTCTATTTATTCTGAGCTTTAATATTTTGCTTGATTTTAATTTATACAGTTAATTTTTCTACTATCAGTAATTAATCACATGCTTTTGATTTGGTGACGATTTTGATGTTGTTAAATGTAGTATTGTTGCATTAAAAATTTTTTAAATCGCGAAAAATCTTTAGCATCAATAACAACAACATTTCACTTGTGAATGTAAAGCTATATATGGTACTACTTATGCTTTTAGTTCTAAAAGTGCAATTAAACAGATAAGTCATGTGTAAGTTCTAATTTAAAAAGTAACTTGTAAAAAATCCTTTCAATGCCCAAAACGATGTTGTAGGGCAGGAATAAACTGAATGTTCTTTTACAACATCATTTTGTGCGTCATCCTGTTACCACATCAGAGCTGGCATCTGGTACCTTTGTGCAAACAGAAAATGACAATCTACCAATAAATGTATCAGATTCGGGCATTATTCTGGTTGGTAAAGAGCAAGCCAAGGTAAAGCATTGCATTTTCATCATGTTTACTTTTTATTTTTGTTGCATTTGTGACTCGCAACATATTAAAATATTTCAAATCATTGAACTTGTTATTTTTGTTTTAGATATTAATTGGTGAAATACCATTGAAACATGGAAGTTATCTATATGTTATAGATAAAATACTAAAGCCAAAGTCGTTTGAAAAATTCATTAAAAACATTTGCCATAAAGTTCATGAGATTACTGACTTTGGACCTTGTGTGGACTGTGAACAGACCAGTGGAATTTGTCCAGAAGGATCGAATGTTATAATGGGACCTGACTCAGAAATGGTTATTATCACCCTTATCCTTTTCTTAACCTTAACATTTTAAAGGCTATAACTATGTAATTAGTGTTTTAATCTAAAGTGAGATGCAGAATTACTAACAGTTTTGAAGAACAAAACAGCTGAAAATTTTGCAAGTTTTTAAGTTTCACAAACCATTTAGTGCCGGTATCATGAAATCATTCAAAAAAAATTGCTTCACATTTTCTCTTATTTTTTGTTACTAGATTGATTTTTAAGTGTCAAAAGAATTATTTTGTAAGTTAGCCAAGTTAGCGTGGCAAGTTTTGTACTTTTGGCAAGTGATGATGGCATTTCCAGCGTAAACGAAATTAAAAGCTTAAAAGCTTAAAGAAACTCGGTTTAAGATAAGACTACCATCCAGTCGTGTAAAGATAAGCCCAATAAACTGAGCTCAAATAATAAGGAATTTTTGCTGAGCTTTAGACTTTTCTCAGTGTGAGGATAAAGGTGTGTTTATATTGTCTTCGATGCCATTCATGCCATTTCACCATCATGTTAGGCAGAATGCTGACCCAAAGTTTTATCATATTGTACATTTATGATATCAATGGAGACCTAGGGTATTTATTATCGATTTCACACAGTTACACATTTTTTGTTAGATGACAAGAAAAAATTGTGGCCCATTGTACAGTATTTTATAATTAGCTTGTGAACAATCAAGTCTGTCTATATTTGACTGCAGTCATGGCCACAATTTTTCAGTTGTGGCGGCTTGGCTCGCTTTTGTAAAATCCTTACGTCTTTCGTAGAAATGTGTTTTCCAGAACAATTGGAGTTTTTAAACTTTCAGTCCCGCCACATCATTCTTATGAAAGAGTTTTCCAGCTAGTAAATGGAGTTTAAAACTTGCCTTTTCAGAACACTGCAAACTACCGTTGGTATATTTGAAAACTTGCTACGAATAACTTCGTGTGAAAGCTCCTTATTTAGTACGTTACCAGGTCGCTTCCAAGTAACTGTTTCCAACTTAACCAAATTTAATTTGCATTGCAAACACACCGATTTTCACGTTCACACGCTTTGAAATGTTCATGCCTTTTTTGTCATATAGTTCCGCCACATCGCAGCACGTTTTATAAGCTTGAACTTTTGTGTGAGACTCCCTCAGAGCCTCAGAACCTCAGTCACAGACGCGAAGTTATAGACATATGTAATACCGTACTACTGTAGTTGTGGTGATTGAATCAGTAGACATCGTGTAAACAGTCACATGACTTGTGTTCTCGGTTATTTGTAATATTGAGAAAGTGTACAGCACCTACAATAAAAGCCTTTTCTGGCAAACGGTATTTGTTATAATATAACACGAACGTTCGGCTATCAGAAAGGTTAGAGAATTCTAACCGCACGCAACAATAGAGTCAGATACTAATGTAGTAGGTTAACTAAGTCAATAACGTAACGTAAGCTAAGACCGATAAACTCTGCATCTGTATCTGCATCTGTCGGCATCAACCTCTACATCCTAAAACGACCCCAACCTCTACATTTCTGATGACCCCGACGTTCTAGTGACCACCGACATTTCTGGTGACAACCCGACGTTCTACTGACAACCCGACGCTTCGACGTTCTAATAAACCACCGACGTTCTAGTGATCACTGACGATCTTGTGTCAAAAACGACGCGTTTCAATTCTCACACTCTCGCAATTCGCACAACCGTTCTTCACTGGTAAGTGGATTTTTCACTTTTTATACAACTACTTGCAACCATAGCTTGTAAATGCATGCTCATCGGCTTGTACCTTATTAAATTAGCTTAAGCTATTCTTATTGTGCTGCATTGTGCTGCAGTTTGAAATAAAAGTTTCTTGTTGTAAAGTATTTTTTGGTTCAATTGTGAACAATTTTTGCGGTGCGCCGCCTAAAACATTTTCTATCGGTTTTGATAAATGTCACAACCTGTGCCGACACAACGAAAAGTTACTTCGGTGCCTGGCAAAGCTAAGACAGAATACCACATGAGCACACGATCAACCGACCGTTCCAACGAGTCAATTAATAATACAACTATGTCGAACGAAAACGGGGAGGGATCTGCAAATACTCCCGATAATGGCATTGCTGGTCCGTCTGGTCTGGGTACTAGTAACCAATTACCAACAAACGCGCAACCACAGAACAATACTTTACGAAACGATTTGTTTTCACACGTTAAACTTCCTACCTTTTGGAAATTTAATCCCGAAGCGTGGATTTCTCACCTTGAACATAAATTTTCTCTTTATCAAATCACTTCTCAAACTAATCGTTACTTGTTGGCGGTAGAGGCAATTCCTGCGAAAGACCTCGCGCTCCTTCGGTTACCTTCGGCGTCAGCACAGAACTGCTACGACATATTGATCAATGAAATCTTGAGAAACTTTGATAAACGTGAGGACCATTTAGATTTTTTGTTGGCGGACCTGACGCTGCACGATCAGTCCCCGAAACATTTAATGCGCGAATTAATGAGCGCAGTAGGTCAAGAGAATCTTACTCCGCCAGTCGTCAAACTAATTCGTGCTAAATTCCTTAAAGCGTTACCACCAGACGTCGCAATTGCGTTAGCCAGCGTGGAACATCACGATCTCCAGAACCTTGCAAGCAGAGCCCACGAAATCTTGCTGCTTAAACAACCAAAAACTTCTTCGCACAACCTTTCCCTTGCCATCACTGATACGGATGACATTGACTACCCAATGCAACCGCAAATACAGCAAATTCAATTGTCTAAACCACCGCGCTATACACGATCTAACGCTAACAACGAATCTAAGAGTTCCGGGCAAAGAAATACGAATTTCACAAATCAAAATACGCCAAACCAACGCAATTCATTTAACTCAGCATGGCAACAACGATCACCACGCACAAACAATGGACAGTTTCACAAATCATACAGCAACAACGGGTTTAATCGAGATAATCGCCGACAAAATGGTTCTTCTTTTGCAAACCAACGCAAATATAATTTTTTACATTCATCCCCCACATTTCAGAAACCAGACTACCAACGTAGCAATTACCCTTGCGCGTCTGATGCTTCTAATGGCTTATGTTATTACCACGCCCGCTTCGGTAGGGATGCGCGCCGCTGTCACCCAAGTTGTAGCATGTGGGAGAACCAATCCCGCCCAACAAAAAACGCGTGGCGATCGACGCAACATTAACCCCGTCAGTCCCGTCGATCGCATCAACAATAAAAAGAGGCTGCCCCTTGTTAACTGTATATGATCACGCCAATAGTATTCACTTTTATGTAGATAGCGCGGCAGCAACTTCTCTTTTGTCCGCTAGTTTAGCTGACGTATCAAACCGCAAACCGCAAACACCGCTTTTCGCTGCTAACAGCACGCCAATTACTACGTATGGCACTACACAACTTAATGTTTCCCTTCATCCTCGTTTTTCTTATCCCTTTGAATTTGTGCTTGCGGACACACCTTTTTGCATATTGGGGCTGGATTTCCTCACTGAATACAACTTTGTTTTGGATCTTAAAGCCAAGCATCTCATAGATGTACCGAACCAACAGCAATATACGTTAGAGCCTGTTGAAAGTGATCCTGTTCGCATATCCATTCTCAGCCAGATAGATCCTGTTGCAGACCTTTTACATCAATTTCCAGACTTGCAAAAACCCATGTCAGCTGTTAAACCAGTGAAGCATTCCATCGTTCACCACATCCATACCACAGGTTCTCCTGTACGTGCACGTCCACGTCGATATAGCCCAGAAACAATGCAGATCTTGAAGAAAGAAATTGACAGCTTGCTGGAGCGAGAAATTATCCGATACAGTGATTCTCCTTATGGAAGTCCGGCCTTGCTCGTTCCTAAAGGCTCTTCTGGCAATAAATATCGTCTTGTCGTTGATTATAAATTAGTCAACAAACAAACAATCGACAGCTGTTACCCTCTTCCGTTCTTACATAGTTTTTCCGAGGTTTTGTATGGTAAAACTGTCTTCTCTAAATGCGATCTCCAAAACGCCTTTCATCAAATAAAAGTGGCTCCAGAAGATGTCCATAAAACGGCGTTTGTTTGCCCCCTAGGACAATTTGAATACACAAGACTCCCATTCGGTTTATCGGGCGCCCCACGGACCTTTTCCAGACTAATAGGGGAAGTAGTACGTCCCCTTCAGCACCTTGGAATCTTTGCTTACCTCGATGATATCATCATTGGAAGTAGTAACCTATCAGAACATCTTGAACACCTTAAGTTGCTTTTTCAACGACTTGAGGAATTTGGCTTAACGCTCAATTTAGACAAAAGTGAATTCAACCGCGAGTCTCTTGACTACCTTGGCCATCACATAAATTCTGAGGGTATACGACCAACTCAAGAAAAAGTGCAGGCCATTCTTGATTACCCACAGCCACAAACCTGCAAACAGCTGAAACGTTACTTGGGAATTTATTGCTATTATTTTCGCTTTCTGAAGCATTGTTCCACAACCTTACAACCGCTTTACAAGCTAGTTCCGAACAGTCGCAGCAAACGCGCGGCCCCTTTAACATGGAATGTCGAAGCCGAATGCGCCTTCGCCAGCAGCAAACAAGCTATTGCAAATGCTAGCACTTTAGCGTTTCCGAAACTCCATGCTCCAACTTATCTAACAGTTGACGCTTCGTTGACCGGTATTGGAGCGACATTAGAGCAATTGCAAGGAAATCAACTTGTTCCTTTGGCCTTCTTTTCAAGACAGCTGAACGCTACTCAACGTAAATACAGTTGCTTTGACCGAGAGCTGTTGGCCGCTTACAAGTCAATACGTCATTTCCGCTACTTCTTGACAGGCCGACAATTCACTTTGCGTACAGACCATCTCCCTCTGGTTTCAAGTCTCAGTAAGCTCTCCGAACATTACTCTCCAAGACAGTTCCGGCAATTGTTGTTTGTTTCAGAATATACAACAACCATTGAGCACATCAAAGGCTCTGCCAATGTTGTGGCGGACCTCTTGTCAAGGTCTCAACCTTCGGCACCCAACATTAATACTCTTTCGGACGTTCCGCCTCCTTTAGAGTATGAGAAAATAGCACAAGCTCAAGCCAATGATCCTGCTATTCAAAGACTACGCACCGCAACAACATCACTCAAACTCCAGGACTGCAAGCTGCCCAATAAGGACCTTACCATCCTTTGTGACGTGTCCACTGACACAGAGCGTGTTCTAGTTCCTTCCTCCTTCCAACGTCAAGTATTCCTGCACTTACATAATTTATCGCATCCTGGAAAAAAAGCCACAATTAAGCTCATCAAGGAAAGATTTATATGGATAGGGATGTGTAAACAAATCGCTACCTGGGTTCAACAATGCCCAAACTGCCAGGAAGGAAAAATTTTCCGCCACACTAAAACCGCACCGGGGAAATTTAAAATTCCCTACGGACGATTTTCTGATGTTGCAATTGACTTGATTGGACCACTACCAACCTCCCATGGTTACAAATACATCCTTACGTGTATCGACCGATATACGCGTTTCGTTCAAGCGATACCAATCCCTGATGCCACCACGGAAACCGTCGCCGCTTACTTTGTAAATCACTGGTGTTCCTTGGTCGGTGTTCCAATCATCCTCACAAGTGATCGTGGACCATGTTTCATAAGTTCCGCTTGGGCAGAAATTATGCGCTCGCTTGGTATTCAACACAATCTGACTACAGCTTACCACCCCACTTCCAATGGAATTACAGAACGCGCAAATGCAGAGATCAAGCGCGCCATCAAGTGTTCAGACGAACCTGAACGTTGGTTTCACAAATTAGGTTTTATTGTCTTGGCTCTGCGTAATCGCTATCTCCAGGATTTGAAATGTACACCTGCTGAGTTAGCTTTTGGACACACCTTACGGCTCCCAGGTGGTTTCTTTTCTGATTCCAAGCTTGCCTCTGCAGTTCCTACATCCAGCTACCTCGGTGCCTACCGAGACTTCATCAACGACCTTCAGTTTACTCCAACGACCGCTCATACAAAATTCATGCAGTCCTACGTGCATCCGGATTTGAAACATTGTGACCGCGTTTATGTTAGATGCGATCATGTCAAACGTGCGTTAGAACGCCCTTATGTTGGTCCTTTTCCAGTATTGGAAAGATACGAAAAATATTTTGTAATATCCCGTCATGGCAAACCGGATCGCGTCTCACTCGACCGTCTCAAACCTAGCTATACAATTGATATTGATGCTCCCTCACCATCATCCTCCTCGCATCAACAAAATTTTTCTTTGCAGACTCGACACCCTGCTCCTCAGTCAGTCTCCGCTACTTCAGCGAAACAGCAAACGACACCACCTACTGTCACTGCTCCTGCTTCTATAAAACCGCCTGAAGTTGTAAAGACTTCTCGGACTGGTCGCAAAATCATTCCACCGAAACGGTTCTCTGACTAAACAACACAACATGTTCGTTTGTCTGCTGCTTACATGTTTCTTTTTGTTCACATCCGCCGCTCAGACGAATCTTCATCCGGATACACAGAAATTTCTGTTATGTCAGCGTTCGCATTCTCTCGGGTTATATACCTTTGATGACGACATACATTGTCAAACGCAGACACCCTTCTCCATACACAACTGCTCTGCTACCGTGTTTGCTCCAGATCTGCATCTCCAGAAGATTCCTGCAACAGTTTGCACTTCACAGATTACTTCCTGGAGCACTACTTACTTCTTTTTTTGGGAGTTATCAAAAATCGGCCAACACCTTTGACGCACACCCACCGTACAACCCAGAATGTTCGTCGTGGAATAAAACCAACGTTTCATCACATGGACCGCTGATCCTGTCTAATCCTGCGGCGTACTCAACACGCAATGCAGTCCATTATAAGTTTGTCTGGCCGACTTCAGCTTCTGGAACAGTAACAAACGACTTCTTGTTTCACACTACAATTTACTACGATTACGTCACGGACACAATGACGTCGTCTCTTGGATCTCTTGCATCGTGCTCAATCGGGCGTGGATACTGCTTAACGGGCAATCGTATGTTTATATGGCGAGTACCTTCGCATATCAACTGCCCACCAACCAAGCCTCTCGGGACTCACAAGATGCTCCTCCATTACAACTCTACGTCCTTATATAGAGTTTCCTTACCTGATCTCGGGATCTCGGTACATCACTGGAGGAAATGCTCCTCTCGTGCGAAAAACTGCTATGGCAAACATATTCACTGCGACAACAACAACTTTATCTTTCGCTACCAACAATGTACAGAGCTCGACAGACTCGCTCTTTTTCGTCCTAACCGGCTAAGGCGTGCCCCTTTTCGAACGCCATACTCTCAATTCGAGCGACTTTTTGCAACCTTCGACACACAACAGGACGACCTTATTTCAGAAGTTCTCACTACCTTCAACGAAGAGAACAAGTTCCTACATTGCCAACTCACGAAGCTAATTGGCACACTCTACAAAGCAATTGGGAAGATCTTCCCTACTGAGATACTCACTACTACTCTTGGACATCAAACCATGGGTTCCAGCCTTGGAGATTTTATGTCCAGAGCAGCATGTCACTCTATCAACGGTACCGTCTTACCGTCACTTGCGTACCGAAACGCATTCAGCCAACGTCCTCTCATCAAATATCGCGATCAAAACGGCCACAGTCAATACGGCCAACTCATTTCAGACAACATTGTCCTACCGGGAATGCACCTGCTGGAATCGTATCGACCAGCAAGAAGTTTTGTCTTCCGAGTTCTGGGACACACTGTCCTGTATCACAACTATACTTTATCGCACGAACATGTGCAGGTGCATCAACTCAACTTACCTTTGTCGCCTATACACGTCAACTACAAGGCACCCGACTACGAGAAAATTCTCAACGAGCTACCTGACTCTGACTCGTTTACTGATCTACAATCGCTGCTCAGCTCTATGTCTGAAGCCAACCTTCTCAAGGAACAAATGCGACATGTCATGACAAGCCTTACTACTACTACTGATGAAACTATGATCAACGGATCCTACGTCGCAGACACATTCGCACACGCCGCGAAACAAACGTTACTCCTTGCTCTGTCGCAAATTACGAATCCATTTCTCTCAGCCCTTATATTCATCCTGCAACTCCTTGCCATGATGTGGGCCCTCTTCCATACCATCGGGTTTATCCGATCGTCTCCGCACCATTTGCAGTATGCCAGATCCCTTGTATCCCGTGTCCGCGCTTGGCGCCACCAACAGCAGGCGCCGGTTGCAAGACCTCAACTACCACAACCGCTGCCCTTGCCTCGGCGTTCTCGTGATGAACCGTCTCCGTCCGGATCTGCTGATGACGCACCGCCCGCTTCATCTTCTCGTGATAATTTCGCGAGCACCCACACACTTTAAGTTTCACTATGTGTATCACCTTGCTTCAATACCGATAATGTCCTTTGCATGTACAATTTTGCCGTTTTCCCTTGTCGCCGCTTTCGATTTTGTAACCGTTTTGCTTCGTTGCATGCTTAGTAGCTTATTCTTGTGCTAGTATCGTTTTCACTTTTCCCGCCTTATTGCATGCTAACTATTCCTGTGCATGAGTTTAGCTGTTTCAACCCACCTCAATAGGGGGAGGTGCAGTTGCAAAAAATTTACCCTCTACCCCTTTAGTTTCTCCACAGACTTTGCTGCCACTACCATTGCTGCCAAAACCACTTCAGTATGTCGACGGTATCTGATTCCTCCGCTGACGTTCAAATTGACGAAATCACTTCAGTTACTGAGATGATTCCCGACTCACCCGATTCACCGGTTCAACAATCATCTCCCGCGCCGTATGTGCCGATCGTCAGACCTGGGGAGCAAGGCGCTCCTGCCCCCATGCCCCAGAGCGCTGATCTAGCAGATATACAAGCTACGGTGTTACAACCAGTACATAGACTATTTCGGCCGTTTAAAACAACCGTTACAATGCCGACCCTTGCGGTTCCTGCGCCGCCAACCACTTCGGCTGAGGATCTACTACTTTGGTTCCAGCAGCTGGATGAACTGTTCCAGCTGGTTCCTGATTTTGAGTTTATGAGCAAAATCCTTACCATGGTAGCAGCCACACCTGCTTTCCACATGGCCCCCTTGATGAAGTATATATCCAACGGGGTTACGGACAAAACCCTGGAATACGAACAGTTCATTCATTTGTATATAACTTCAGTTTTTTGTTTGTGCTTGCTCGCCATTGCCACCTTCAGTACGTTACATGTTAATTGTCATCTTTTTCCTTCCGTAGCGGGGGAGGAATGTGGCGGCTTGGCTCGCTTTTGTAAAATCCTTACGTCTTTCGTAGAAATGTGTTTTCCAGAACAATTGGAGTTTTTAAACTTTCAGTCCCGCCACATCATTCTTATGAAAGAGTTTTCCAGCTAGTAAATGGAGTTTAAAACTTGCCTTTTCAGAACACTGCAAACTACCGTTGGTATATTTGAAAACTTGCTACGAATAACTTCGTGTGAAAGCTCCTTATTTAGTACGTTACCAGGTCGCTTCCAAGTAACTGTTTCCAACTTAACCAAATTTAATTTGCATTGCAAACACACCGATTTTCACGTTCACACGCTTTGAAATGTTCATGCCTTTTTTGTCATATAGTTCCGCCACATCGCAGCACGTTTTATAAGCTTGAACTTTTGTGTGAGACTCCCTCAGAGCCTCAGAACCTCAGTCACAGACGCGAAGTTATAGACATATGTAATACCGTACTACTGTAGTTGTGGTGATTGAATCAGTAGACATCGTGTAAACAGTCACATGACTTGTGTTCTCGGTTATTTGTAATATTGAGAAAGTGTACAGCACCTACAATAAAAGCCTTTTCTGGCAAACGGTATTTGTTATAATATAACACGAACGTTCGGCTATCAGAAAGGTTAGAGAATTCTAACCGCACGCAACAATAGAGTCAGATACTAATGTAGTAGGTTAACTAAGTCAATAACGTAACGTAAGCTAAGACCGATAAACTCTGCATCTGTATCTGCATCTGTCGGCATCAACCTCTACATCCTAAAACGACGCCAACCTCTACACAGTCATCCCTGGGGTGTTTCAATGCCTGAAAGTATTTTTCCATTGTCAGTTTGGGCAGTTGCTTGCAAGTGGCTTTGTCAAATGTTTGTTTTGCTAATATATTTATACATCATAGGACCAATATGATTCACAAGTAAATCTAAATAAAATTCATACATTTTTTTCAGATCTTTCAGTCATTTATTTCACAAGTATGTCGTTTTAACTTTATAGTTCATCATAACTTTGTACGTAATAATCAAAAACTAATATAACTGTAACGTTAAATATAACTATATAACTGAATATGTGATATAATAGTGCAGATAACACATCGTTTAGCAAATTTGAAATCATAACATAATATTTTAGACTAAATTTGTGAACAGTTCTAAATTCAAACAATAACAACTATATAAAAAATCATAAAAAAAAATAGAAAATGTGTGACAAATCAGAATTTGCACAAAGAGTAGCTCAGTAACCGGGGCTAAAGCGATAAGGAATCATTATCAGGTTTAAGTCAAGAAAAGATTTCCAAATAAAGGATTAAGATCATTAATACACCATACAATGCTAGCGAAAGGGTTTTTACTAAAATACAGTGGTTAAGCAGTTGTGGCTCTTATTACCCCCCAAATGAAAAACAAGGTACATGACTTCGGTGTTTGGATCAAATATAAGTAGAATATTTTATGTAGCCAACAAGTAATAGGCATAATTAAAGTGTATAACAGGACCATTTTCTGTTAAAAACTTGAGCTATCTTACTTTTAGTAAATTTCTGCTGGTGAATGTAGATGCTAAGCTACAAGCTCAATTACTCAGTTTTGGCTATTGGTGCTAGTCTAGTACCGTGCTGGTAACCTTTCTAAAGCAAGAATGCTTGAACAATACATGTGTAATCCTAGACGACTTAAGAGAAGGAGTTAACATAATACCACAAAGATATTTTGGGTCATTAATAACATGCCAAAAGTGCATGCCATGGTCTAGTAGATGCCATTGTCATCTTGGATGAACTTACATATATCTAAGTAATAAAAATCCAGCCTTTTTGTTCTTCAAAAGAACCGAATGCATGCATTTCACTTTCGTAGTAACTTTAACGGTCAGTTTCCTATAGAAAAAACTACCAAAACAGCACTTTTGGTAGAAGGTATTCTCAATGAGAAGGGTGTTCCCACATCTTGACATTCATTCCTAAACCTGCCATGGATCAGTATAATACATTCTTGCTTGATATTGTGAAACGTTTATCTATAGACACAATATTATGTAAACTAAGTTTTAAGAAATTTTTTACTCAAATGATCTATAAATATATACCATAATGGGTTGTTTTTATTTCACACAGCAACAATGCATATATGAAGTTAGGGTCTCGAATTTTATTGGTCAAAGACTTGGTTGTAAGCACAGTTGCAAGAAAAATGTTACCACTGAAATTTGTTGCAAAGGATTTTTTGGAAGTGATTGTATCAGGTGAAGTTTGGTGTAATATAGTATTAATATATGCCAGCTGACTTTTGACATTAGCACACATAATCACAGTCATTTATTTTGTCTTTGAATGTGCATGATACTGTAGACTGAGTTGTCTATACTTATACTTCGTACTTGTGAGTTTTGGTGACTGTTTTACACAATTTGTGGTATGCTTCCATTCAACCATTGTGTCACAATGCAGTCATTATTGATTTACAAATGTGTACAATGCTACAATTATTTTTAGTGTGATTGGAATTGTTTTTTGAACTTAGGTTAAATCAGTTAAATTTGAAACATGATTTGCATGCAAACTTACTTGAATATTAACTAGAAAAGACAAGTTAATGTGATAGAAGGAAAAATTGCCCCAAAAACAAAGTTCGAAAAAAATATGGTGATGTTTATCTTGAGCTTGTTTTCGCAAAAGACAAGTTAATGTGATAGAAGGAAAAATTGCCCCAAAAACAAAGTTCAAAAAAAATATGGTGATGTTTATCTTGAGCTTGTTTTCGCTTGTATAAAATAAACAGACTTGTTGTTTTCAGTGTTTAGGTTGCTTCAAATTTTTAACAGTTAACCTCATCTTACTTGAACGATTTTTGGAAGTTAATACCTCTAATGTAGCTGAGACTCAGCCACATTCAACTTCAATTGTACCGCACAAAAAGTACATAACTTACAAGAGCAGTTGTTTCACCAATAACTTCACCAAATTTTGTAAATTTCATCACTAATATACATTCCAAGTTAATTGTTTTTAGCAGCCGTTATTCTACCATTTGCAATTAAGTAAAACCTTTCCATTCCCTAGAATTCCTTTGATTTTACCGTTTTTAAAGTGATTAATGACCTTCTTACATGACAATTGGCTGGTTGGCCAGTTCGATGTAATATTCTGCAGAGCGGCTTTTCGTGCCTTTAAGGTGTAAGCGAAAAAAGATATCTTGAATTTTGTGCTTCGTATTATTTTACTTTACCAATTTTGTCGTTGTACTGTACCAAGTGCCTTTAGCTTTGCAAGTGAACTGCTAAAAATGCATTAGTTAAAGTTTTTTTGTTTGAATAAATTCAGAAGTCATGTCAAAAATGGCCGTAAACTTTGGCAAGCTAATGATTTGCGTAATGCTTTAACATGTATTCTATTTACACCAAAATGTTGTTTATTAGAAGTTATAGGTTATGCGTATATACTGTACATGCAATGTGCCATAATATACAGAACCAAATTGTGGAAAATAATAACGTATAGCACAATAATAAATTAACAACAACAAATAACATGACAATATTGTCCATCTTTATAGTTACCAGTATATATACTAAAGTTGGACTTGTTTAGTACAATTGGGTCATATTTGCATAGTGTGTCTCATGCAAGCAAGACTAGCGGAGCTCTGACATTCATGCTTTGATTTTCCTAATCTACTTTTCCGTTTTTGTCCAATTTTGATAGTGCAGAAATTGCATCGTCGTTCAGTCTCACTCATCGCATTATTTTTGCAGAAGTAATTGTTGGATCCAGAGATGCTGAGAACGTTGTTCAATGCATAGTCAGATTAGCGACAAAATGACCCATTTTGTTGAGACACAAAATTATGTTATTTATAAATATCATATACTTAAGCTGTCTTTTATAACTGTCTTGTCTTATATTGCAAAGAATGCTGCTAAAAACAATCTATACCTAAGTTTCATGAAGGTGTGGTTTTAGTGGAATAAAGACAGCTTTCAAATAATGAAATAATGTTTCAAACATTGTTATGTTTTATGCCCTTGGTGATAACTTAGACGTAGACATTCATCAAGATTAAAACTGTGCAGCTTCTCTGAATATAATAGATTGGTATAACACATAAATGATCAGTACATTAAAAAGATGCCAAAACAAAAATTTAGTAACTTATGAACAAAATTTTTTTTTATTTCATTTGCATACTTTATTGTGCTCATGCCACAGGCTATTACTTGCTGCAAATTTTGTGCTTCATAAACAGATCTGTCTCCAATTTTACGCTCATTATCTCTTTCTAGTATTTAACTAGAAGCGGTTAACTTTTTACTACTTTGTTGTTTAATTAGATTAAAATTATATACCAATGTCAAAGTTTATTAAAATTGCATTCGGGTGTTTTTTTATTTATGGTGACAAAGTTGTTGAAGATTTGTACTTTTGTTAACCTATTTTAGCAGGTTACACTACAAAATTTTTTTTTAAATAATAAACAATTTTATGATTTCAAGTAACATTGACTGAATTTTTTGTGCTTGACAATGTGTTAGTTGTACAAGCACAATGTTTGATCGACACAGGAGGCTCGGAGCTATGGTTGAAAAATTTAGATGTCCAGTATTTTGAAAAAATTTTCTTATCACTTTCGCTGCTTCCTTGTAGGATCTTACTTAGTCTAATATTTTTCTGGCCACGAGCTTCGAGTTAATTTTTGGATGTAACCCGCATGAAACTATGAATTTAATGATTCTTTGTTACCATATAATTCTGGGGTCCAGAATTTTCTGCAATGGCTGATATACAGATGGTCAAGAATCAATAGTATATAGTCCAAAGCTGACTTCAAGAAAATATGTTCTGAACTGAAGACCAACACAACACATTATAAAGTCTAATTCAAATTCTAATACTACGCAAAAATTTTGGCCGTTTTTATTTTCATATTTTTCAAGTGCGAATCAACCAGATTCGCAGATTCAAACCTGATCATTCTGCTGTGCGAGAGTTAAGAAAAGCTATAGCCTACCAAAATGTTAATTGTTTGAATAATCATTAGAATAGTTTAATAGTCGCAAGAAACTTTCATTGTTTTGTACAGTAGAAGACAGGTTGATTGCTATTTGGAGTGAGATAAGACACGTTTAAGCATGATTTCTCTTACCAATAAATAGGCTAATTTTATTAACCACAGTTAGCACAACTTTCAAATTGAGTTGCACACAAAAATTTAAATTTATTTGTTTATTTACTGTACATGGTTATGAATTCAAATCGTTTCCCATTTGGCACACGTGAAGTGTTAAAGAAATATTTTGTATTATTCCTTATCCGGTATCACCTATTTTGTGGTTGTACAATTTTTTTCATTTTTAGGCCCCAAAAGCTTCAAAAAAATTTATTTGTTTATTTACTGTACATAGTTATGAATTCAAATCGTTTCCCATTTGGCACACATGAAGTGTTAAAGAAATATTTTGCGTCGTTTTTTTGGAAAGTTTAAAAACAATTGTCTGGTTGTCAGATATGCAAGTTATGCAGTGAGTCATTATTATCATGTGCAATTTGAATGCAATTTTTTGGTATAAGTACTCAGTGATTATTTACATATTGTAGTGCAGACTATCGAGTTGTAAAGCATTAAGGTAATGTAATGCAATGCTGTAATGTGTCTGTGTTTCTGTTTAGTGTCTATTTACATTTGCAGTTGCCCTGGACCCATACACAACCCATGTCATGGAAACGGCTTTTGTGAAGATGGTAAGACTGGCCATGGTGTTTGCAGATGTTATTCGGCATATGAAGGATCAGAATGTTCTTCCTGCCTAGATGCATCAGCTTATGGATTTGGTTGTGAAAAAAGTATGTTTGTTAGCATTGTGTCGGGTTTTTGTACTACTTTTGTATTATATTCATCATAAGCATGCTGGTCACAACCACAATTCCATAAAGACTCAATTAACCCGGATTTCAAAACTAGGAGGCGATACAACATACACATCATAAGACAATACAATAAAGATAGCACTTCAATACACTATACATTGTTTATAGTATTTTTTGCATCACTGATATCTCATAAGATATCAGGCGAAAGTCTCATTTTAAAACAGAACTTTTGAGGACTAAACTCGAACAAAATGTACTATCAATACAGGATATTTGATAAACAACAAACACAAGTAGTTCTACTGTTTGGCATTGAACATTTAAAACAACAGTTTTGATCAGCACTCTTCATCAGGATATTACAAAACATTTAGATGGATTCCTTGAACTTTAAGTATTTTCTAGGGTTTCCTCCTAAGAAAGTTGCATTGGGGTTCTTCCTAGAGGAAATGATTTCTGTTCGATTCAAATAAATTGATGTTTCGGATTTGGTAAATAATTTGATTGAAATATTATGATTACTCAACGTAAGTTTGGTCAATCGCGAAAGTTAAAAAGATTTTATCACGACAAAGTATTCCTCTTTTACCATAATTGTTCTTTTTCTGATTCTTACCTTTTTTCATTTATGAAACTTGTTCATTGCTCCCTTCTCAATCGTAACAACAGTAACACTATGTTGCCCTAAAATTGTTTAGATTCATCATGAAAAACTCTGTAACCGAGATTTACATTTGCCATTGTTTTGCTGCAACTACCAAAATGATGTGATGTTTGTTTGCTGTAAGACGAATGAATTTCAATTGCAGTGCCACCGACATTTTGAAAGAAAAAAAATAATGAAGACATTTCTACAAAAATAGTTGATCAAAATTTGTGGTAGCAAATATAGTTTAAAAAACTAGATCCTAGGTTTGTCCACAATAGTTTAACCTCTTCGTTATTAACAAGAAAAGAGTAAAATGGTTTGGGGTCCGAGAAAAATGGGCGTTTAAAACTGTCAAAGAAATGGTATGCTCTGAGCCCCTTTTGACCATGTATTTCCATTGGTTATTTCATGTGACACATCTAGTGTGGAAATAGTGCTGTTTTACTTCATTGTTTTCCTGAGAAAAGTAAACACCTGTCGTGAATGTTCCTAAATATCTAACTGAAACTCAGAGATGTTATCGTCATTTCAGACATTACAGTCATTTTGGTGTGTTTGCTTTGTAAAAAGTTTGCTAATATTTGTATGGCCGCAGATTTCTTTTGATGATTGATCATGAACTATTGTTGGGATTTTTTGGATTTTCCAGACCCATGTCAGGTTGGATCGGTTGGTAAACTGTTTTCGATGCTCTAAGTAGGTATTTTTTGCAAAAGTATTTCATCCAATTATATCAATTGTGATGAAGTACACTCACGATGGTTGGCATAAATCAAAAGTAACCAACCTATCAGAAAATCGTTTTGTTTTAGCACAAAATTTTCGCAAAATATTAACCTCCCTTTCTACAGAAAGCAATTGCCTGATGTAAGGTGCAAGATTAGTTATTCTTTAAAACCTTGAAAAACAGGTAGTTGACCTATTGCAGTTAGGTCACTGTGGACTACACAAGATGAAGCACCTTACAGATGCAGCCGTCTGCTGGTCGAGGATTGACCAAAGCATCATAACAAATTGTGTAAAACTGAACTACATGTACAAAAGAAGCCAAGGAAGCTTTCAAGTCATCACCGGATTCCAAAAGAAAGCAAAGAGTAACATTCATATTGAACACACAATCAACTTCATGGCCATTACCGTATTTTACGGACCATAAAGCGCACCCGATTATAAGGCGCACTGTCAATAAATTGCCTTGATTAGTTTTTTGTTCCTACATAAGGCGCACCGGGCTATAGAACGCAACGTATTTTAAGGAGTATGGGTTACCGTATAAATGTTACGTCACCTTGTTACGTAATAAATGTAAGCAAGTCACAATAGTACAATGAGCAAAAGAAAAAATGAGCCTAGTGAATATCACAGTTGCTAGTTGCTTTTACCGTAGTTTATTGTGTAAGATGGTGTTTTATTTATATAATAATAGTATCGGTACTAGTTTTGAGTGTAGGCAATAAAGCACTATCTGTATTTGATCCATACATTATGCGCACTGGCTTATAAGGCGCACGATCAATTTATGAGGAAAAAAAGGATTTAAATTGCGCCTTATGGTCCGTAAAATACGTTAATTGGTTTATAAAATTTTGATTCATTTTTTTAAAACACTCAACCATTTCTTAAAACGCTGATTCATTCAGGGCAAAATCTACAACCACCTTTTTCGTCGACACCTTTGGATACACCAACAGAATTGTCAGTGACAGCACCACAACTTTTAATTCAGAGGAAGTTTGTACTTAATGGCTGCATCAAATCACTTGTCAGCAAATGGGGCAGCTGTTTGGTTGGTATAAACATTCAAACAAGCTTTAAAGAAATCGACATAATGACATTGCCGCTTGAGGCTGTTTTCCAGTACTCCCCTATTGAATATCGTCACATGCTCTTACCTAGTAAACACTTTTCCAGTGAACTCTTGGTGGGGCGTTATGTACAAAGTTAGATGTGATCTCTGACTTTTACAGATCCGATGATGTAAGCTTAAAATAGCTTAACATATGGTTAGAGACAACGCTTTGAACACAAATATTGAGCATAAAATTTGTGTTATCCTTTAGTTTATAGTCTTCAAATAGGGTGAGTCTTTCTTTTCTGGTGAAGGTTGTTTGAACAAAGAACTGTCAATGTCAAGCTGGTACTAAGTGGACCTGTGTAATGATGGCACATGACCAATTACAACCATATTATATCGAAAATGGTGTGGTCTTGTAATTTTTAACCTTGGATTGAGGAAAGATGTTGGACGACATAAAACTTAGCAATGATTTTTTACTATTTGAACCCTGGCTACCGATCTTGCCTTTGACCAGGTTCTGGTGGAAACACATTTTTTCTTTTCTTTTTTGTTCTTCAGAACTACTGAGCAGGAGCAAGTGTTGTTTATGCTTTGTTCAAGGGCACAATGAAAGCACCACTAGAAATAAAACCTGGTTTGCATTTTTGCAAACAGTCCGAGCCCAGATAATCTACAAGAATATGAAAGGAAATTATGTCATTGTTTTGAATATTATCCAACTCACTGACGTTTCATTCGACTTTTACTTAATTACAGCAATTATATCTCTAAGCACACATGACGCCACTGATTGCGTAGTAAAAACTTAATTCTATAAACATTTCAATCAAATGCTATTTCGTTATGCAAATGTTTTCGTTTTGATAAATTATTAACTTCTCCAGTTTTGATTTTTGGAAAACTCTATTTCTGAAACACAGTTATATTTGTGCAAACTGGACGCATTGTTGGGGTTGTGAACTGTTGTTAATTGTTGCTTGATCGATTGTTTGTTAATCTGACTCCAAAACATTGTTTGCTGCAGCAATGTAAAGTTTTGAATTGATTTTTAGTTTGGGTTAAACCTTAGCCCATTTTTACAAATTTCATAATATAATTTTTAGTGCAACAATACTTTTAAACAAGCTAAAAGACTCATTTCAAAGCAGGGACATTTAATTAATGCTTGTTTTAGTTAAGCTCACTAACCTAATCTTACTCAATCAGTGGATTGAATGCTATTTTTTGCTAGACTGCTCATGTCTTCATGGAACATGTGACAACAGTGTAGTGAGTAGAGGTAATTGCATTGCCGGGTCTTGTGAACTTGGATGGTCTGGGGAAAATTGTGACAGGAAAAGGAAGGAATGTGGCCAGGAACAAATAGCTTGTCACCAACATGCAACTTGTGTGGTGTTGGATCCAAATGACAACACTGAAGAGTATGTAGTTGCTTATATTTTTAACCATATGTTGTTTGACAATTTGACTGACTAGTGCTCAACATCATGGTGCAATAGGCTGCAAATGGACACAGAAAGCTGGAAGACCCATCATGTTCATGTTATTAACATGTACTATGAGTAACCTCACATAATTTATTAAAAATAAGTTATATCAGCTAAATTTTTAGCCTTGTATTTTCTAAGCTATTTATTTTCTTGGTCTTTTAATAACTTTCATTTATCACCATTGTAATTTCATTTGCTTCATAGAATATGCCCATTTTTTAGTTTGTAATTTATATGAAAAAGTTGCATTGGATTTGGGCATTTGATCTAAAATGTCGTTTTTAAACTGTTAAGACTATTTTTAGATAGGCTTAGATACCTACACCATTGTTATAGCCTCAGTTTTGCAGCAACAAAAAAGAAAGCTGTGCATGGCAATGCAGTGTGGCAGGTTAGCTCAAGGTCAAACATGTTTTTCCCTGCTTAGTATTTTTATTCTTCGCTGTTACTACTGACAATCTCATCATTTGGCAAAGCTACTGTAGATTTTAATAAGAAAAAGTCATTGCCAATTAATTCGGGTTTTCTTATTTTGAACCTCAGGTTTTGTGATATAAAATGAGCAAACAACATACCTGGCCATAAGTGACAAAATACAGTACGATAATTCACTGGCCTGCATTTTTCAACTTTAAATTTTTTCTTCACTAAAAACATGCAAACATAGCTAATTTTGAGGCACTGATTCTGAATCTGTGGTCCTTTTCATTCTAGCACATCAGGATTTTGAGATAACTAGCGTTTATGGTGAATAATCGCAAAATAACACAATGTGTACAACAAGCTTGACTTGAAAAAATTCACTGTTTGAACAGAATTGTTACACATCTTTGTCTTCTCATGATAAAACAAAAAAGATTTTTGAAATATGGCAACAATAACGATACAATCCAGTAAAATGATATTTATTGAAAGCACAACAGTTCATTATCTCGGTATCTATCTTAATGAAAATGCGCGTCTTCCGGCTTCTTGCATGTTTAGTAGAGTCCTCTCTTTTAAGACACCAGCAGTAGCCAGCAATCATGCTGACATTCCACTGTCCCTGATAGCGTTCCTCCATCACCATTATCTCCTGGTGAAAACGTTCACCTTGTTCCTCACTAAACTTTCCACAGTTATCTGGGAAGTAGTCGAGGTGGGAGTGTAAAAAGTACATTTTGACGCTCATCCTATACCCAAGTCTCTGAAAAGCATCGAGCATATCTGTAACAAGCTGTCTGTAATTGGAGGCTCGGTTATTTCCAAGGAACTGCTGGATAACAGCTTTTAACCCCTTCCATGCTTGCAATTCTGTTACAGACAAATGTTTTTCGAAATCTTCATCCTTTAACAGTTGTCTGATTTGAGGTCCAGTGAAAAACCCTGCTTGCAGCTTAGCTTCTGATAAAGACGAAAAATTTTCTTGCAGGTACCTAAATCCTTCTCCGTCTTTGTCCATACCTTTCACAAAGTTTTTCATGCACCCTAACTTGATGTGCAAGGGCGATAAAATAACTTTTTGCTGGAGCAACAAGAGGATGTGAGTTCACATTCTTAGATCCTGGCAGAAACTCATCTCTTGGTGGCCACAATTTCCGAGTAAAGTGGGAAGTATCCGCCCTACTGTCCCAGAGACAAAGAAAACAGGGAAATTTAGTGTAGCCACCTTGAAGTCCTAGTATGAGAGCTACAACTTTTAAATCAGCACATATCAACCAGTTGCGCTCATGGTACTTTATCATTTGCAACAGCATTTCTATGTTTTCATAAGTTTCTGACATCTCAGTAGAATGTGCAACAGGTACTGATGGCACAGATGGCCTATTGTACAGCAACACAGCTTTCATGCTCGTCTTTGAAGAATCTATGAACAGTCTCCAATCTTCTGCTGAATATAATATCCCAAATGTTTCAATCAAACCCTGAACATTCCTACAATAAACAAGAGTATTTTCTTTACTAAAAAATTCCGCCAATTTTTTCTCTCTGTGGCGGTACTTGTGCCCTTTTCTAGAAGATTCTTTTCCTTTAATCTTGACCCTAAAAGTTGTGCAGGTTCTTTTGAAAGGTTTAACTCTCTTGTGAGGTCATTCAGCTGAGTTTGTGAAAACAACTTGGGAGAGTCATCGTTTATTTTTTCCTGATAGTGCGCTTCATCAACTGCACTTCTTCCAGATTCAGATTCTGAAGAGCTTTGCATCTCTATTGGAGGATTCGGCACAGGAATTTTATCACAATGTGGTACAGGCCTCATTGCTGACTTTAAATTGGGGTACTTGATTTTGGATTTGTTTCTTCTGTTAAACCCCTTAGTGTTCACCATACAAAAAATAACAGTCATTGTGATGGTTTTGTTGCTCCCTACATACCACAGGGACGCCAAAAGGAAGGCTCTTGAGTTTTTTCTGGTACCACATACGTAGTTTTGATGCACACGATTTGCATGCAACATGTGGGGCAAAGTCTTTATCCTGGTCACCAAGTTTAATGCCAAAATAGGCGTGATAAAGTTTCTTTATATTCTTTGTTATGTTGCATCTGTCAGCTGCAACTGTGAACTCTCCACAAATATAACAGAAATAGTTTGGTGAGCTAGTACATTTTTAGGCATTTTGATACTTAAAGAAATGAAATCTGGAAATGAAATCACAGTCACTTGTCTGCATTATGATTTATGCGATTTGTCTGTTTCACGCATAAACTTCAGTGTTTGACTCTTAACTGACAGTCTGTAAGTCCTGATATCATTCAAATTCGTCTGTTTGATAACAACAGTATAATATAAACAGAAGCAAATTTAAAGTTTAAAACACTAAAACACATAAGGTTAGTATCTACACTACAGATAAAACTAAGTAAAACTAACGGATAAAACTAACTTGTTTACTCGTCCTGAACTAGAAAAGTTGCTTCAATAGCTGAAGTAGTAGAAATGTAAACCACAAACTTAATTGAATGGTAACTATTGATAAAATTGTAACCGATAAGAGCTCCATGTGATAACAAAAGTTATTTTATTGATAAACGATATCATTTTGACAACAAAGTGGGGAGTAAAACGCAAAAGCGAAAAATTGTATGGTTTTTCAACAATAACTTTAAAACCTGATGTGACAGATCAAAAAGGATGGCATTTTTGAATTCAGCGCCCTAAAATTAGTTAAAAAACGTAGGCATCATCTGGAATAAAATTTTCATGCAGACCAATTATAATCTTTACTGTGGCATAACAGTATGCACCTTAGAAATGTAGCTTTTGAACTGTCATGTTGAATTTGGGGTCTTTGCTGTATCATTAGCAAGCATTCAAAAATTTTCTGTTTCACAGTAGATTGAGTAATCCATTTGTAATAACGGAAATGGTGAAAAGGGTGAACTGAACAGACAATTATAAATAATTGTATCCTTTAATTATACAGCTTTAATAAACAAGAACTAAACTAAGCTGCAACACAAAAAGTAAATTTAGACAAAAGCATAAAAAGGAAACTGGTAGTCTTAGAATGGTAAATCGTAATCACGCAACTGAAAAGAACTGAGGAGCGTGAACGGAGAGCATCATTGGCGTGATTGCGAGGTATGCGACAAAGCTGCAAGGGGTGTTGATTAGGGGCCGCGAGGAGCGTTGCATTAATCATTACATTCTCCCGGCCCTACAATGAAGCATAGCGTAAATAAATATAACATGCGAATTAAATAAATCAAAACGCGTCAATAATACCAACAATTGCACACCAGTACGACGCATCAACAATAGCGTTAACAAATCGCGTCAACAATACCAACAATCGTGCATCAGCACAACGCATCAACAATAGCGTTAACAAATCGCGTCAACAATATCAACAATTGCGCATCAGTACAACGCATCAACAATAGCGTATGACAAATCTATGGTTCGGCAACATATCTGATTGGAGGCACTCCCTTATTGCTGCGGGCCGACTGACGAATCTCCGCTTCTGCCGGTTCGATTACCATTTGCTCAGCTGAAGTTAAGGGCACTTCAGCGGATTGTTCAGGTTTGTTAAAAATGTTCTAAGTATCTTGGATTTGCGGTGTAGCAGTGACAGGTTGTTCACTTTCAATCTCGTGCGGCCGACAAGGGGCTAGATCCTTCAAAGAGACCGTTGATTCCCTTCCATCCTGATATCGGACACGTACGTACGTTGGATTTGTGTCGACCAAATCAACTTCATCGACTAAAGGCTCATGTTTGCTTGAGCGGACGAATCGACGAAGGAATACTTTGCCTGGACCCACCAGCCACGATGGCAGAGCCGTACCATTTTCCGATCGTCGGTTAAAGGCGAAAAATCTTTCGTGAGGTGTAGCATTAGTTGAGATGCATAGGAGCGAACGGATCGAGTGTAATGCACCGGGAAGCACTCGTTCCCATTCAGAAACATTCTTTCCCCTTGACTTCAGGGCGAGTGTTACGGCTTTCTATATGATACCGTTGTACCGTTCAACTTGAGCATTTCCAATAGGATGGTATGGAGTACAGCTGCTCGTTGCTATACCAAGGCCATGCAGATAGGATTGTAGTTCCATTGACAAAAATGATGAACCTCGATCTGAATGAATATAGTTAGGTAACCCTACAAGTACGAATAAAAGTTTCAAACTTTCGACAACAGTTGATGAGTGCATGTTCGGACATGGTATTGCAAATGGAAGTCTCGAGTACTCGTCAATAATTGTGAGTATGTACTTGTTTTTACATTTTTATGGTAGAGGTCCTTTGAAATCGATACTAACACGTTCCATAGGCTTTGTTGCTTTGATGAGGTTCATTTGAGGCATTTTATAAAACTGGGGTTTACATTCTTGACAGACACAGCAGTTCAAGCACGCTTTGCGAACTTCTTCAGTGGAAAAAGGCAGGTTCTTTGTTCGAACGAAGTGCAGTAATCTTGTTACACCTGGGTGACACAGCATGTCATGAATGTCATTGATTTGACAATTTTGATTCACGGATGCACTGTACGCTCTGGTGAAGGAATCAGCGCCGACGTTTAGCTTACCTGGTCGGTAGCGAATGGTATAACTTAAGGATGCAAGTTCCATTCTCCAGGTTTGAATTTTGTTGTTTTTAATTTTTGTTCGGCAGCGATTGTCCAGCATGAACGCCACTGATCGTTGATCTGTTATGAGCTTGAAATGTCGACGAAGGAGGAGATCTCTCCATTTTCTGGTGGCTTCGATAATTGCAGTCGCCTCTTTCTCTACTGCAGGATACGATAATTCCGCCCCATGGAGCATTCGAGAGAGGAAAGCAAGCTAGTGTTGCTAGTTGCTTGTGGTTTCACCTTTTCAGAAAATTTTAGGATCCACTTTGCGTAATATGCCAGCATTCCCAAGGCTCGTTGTAATCCTTTTTTGTTTTGAGGAAGAGGAAATTCTTGAAGGGGTTTTAACCGTTGTGGGTCTGGCTGAATAAGTTTATGCTGGACACTGTAACCTAGAACGTTGATGTGAGGAGCAGATTTGACGGTTTTGGTTTCATTAAATGATAAGTTTCGACGCTTGAAGGCTTCTAGAAACTTATTTACGTTGAGATCGTGTTCATCTTGATTTCGGCCACAAACAGTTACGTCATCTTGATAAGCATAAACGTCTTTTAAGTTTTCTTCTTCTATGACGCGGTTGATGGCACGTTGAAAATTAATGCCACCGTTCGTGACTCCGAATGGGATACGTTTGTACTGCCACAATTTATCGTTTGCTTCAAATGCACTGTATTTACGGTCCGAAGAGAGAATAGGAATTTGATGGTAAGCAAATTTCAAGTCATATCGAGAGTAAGTTCTATACTCTGCAAGTTGATTTACCATCGCATCTATTCTGGGAAAAGGATATGCATCTAATTCTGTATACAAATTGATTGTCTGCGAGTAATCAATGCACATACGTGTCTTCTCTCCAGTTCGTACAACAACAATTTGAGCACGCCAGGGTGAACGGCTGGTTTCGATAATGTCATCTTCGAGCAATTTCTTGATTTCGCCGGCAATAAAGTTCAAGACAGCCATCATACTCAATTACGAGCCGCTTATGTTGTTTTTGAAAAGTTTGGCCCAGTATAATATCCGCACAGAGATGATCCATGACACCAAAGGTTACAGCAGTGTACGTTTGATTGTTAATTGCAACATCAGCAACGCAGAAACCACTTATCGTACAGGATAACTTCGATTGCGCCATTGATACTGTTTGCTGCGTTGGCGAAACGTTAAGGCGTAGCGACTGTATAGTTTTGTTACTTATGTAATTGTCAGAGCTCCCAGAATCCACCAGTGCACATAATTTTCTTTCGTTTATGACAACAGATAACGTTGCAGCGGATAAGCTGTAAGGACACAATGCACAGAAGCGTAGATCTGGCGTTGAAATAGCAGAAACTTGATAGCCTGTTTTAGATTTACAAACTTTCATAAAGTGTCCAAGCTTACCACACTTGTTGCATGATGAATTCCGGGCGGGACAATATTTTCTCTCGTGGTAGTTGTAACCGCAGAAGTAGCACTTCTTCCGATTCGACGTTGCAACAAAATTCTGAGAGTGCAACATGTTAGTGGCTGAAGTTTCTGAATTTTCTTTGGGAATCGTCACCAGGGGTTCGCACGTTTCCGCAACAGAAATCGTTGTACGTAGATTATAAGCCAACGAGTTCCGATGAGCCGTATCCAGGGCATTTGCTTGGTCGAATGCTGTTTTAAGGTCAGGAGTGCTGTGTTCCAGTAAACGTTGTCGTATAATGGGTGATAAAATTCCATTTATGAAGGCGTCTCTACATAGTTCTTTTCGATATTGTTCACCAGAAACGTCCTTACACTGACAGTTTTTGCTTAAGATTTGTAGAGCTTGCATGAACTCTTGTAAAGATTCGCCGTTTTGTTGTTTGCGGGTCGCCAATAAATGGCGAGCAAAAATCTCGTTTGGTTTTTTGACAAACAAATCTTGAAGGATTTCGACAGCTGCTTCATACATAGTTCAGTCTTCTATGAACTCAAAAATTTCTGCAGAAACGAAATTGGTCAATAAACGTAGTTTGTTAAATGCCGTGCTATTCTCTTGCGCTTCATGTTCTATGGTATAGTTCTCAAATGTCTTTTTCCAATGTTTCCAAGATTTTGCAGCAGTGTCCGAGTTCACATCGATCTCTAGTCGAGAAGGCTTGAAAGCATTTATTGTAGACCACATTTCTTCTTGTTTATTAAATTGAACTGAACAGACAATTATAAATAATTGTATCCTTTAATTATACAGCTTTAATAAACAAGAACTAAACTAAGCTGCAACACAACAAGTAAATTTAGACAAAATCATAAAAAGGAAACTGGTATTCTTAGAATGGTAAATCGTAATCACGCAACTGAAAAGAACTGAGGAGCATGAACGGAGAGCATCATTGGCGTGATTGCGAGGTATGCGACAAAGCTGCAAGGGGCGTTGATTAGGGGCCGCGAGGAGCGTTGCATTAAGCATTACAAAGGGTGATAGGTCAACGCAACCTACGAACGATTAAACCCAGAATGATTAAATCCAGCACAATTTAACCCATGGACCTTTAAACTCAGAACATTTCTACTTGGGACTATTCAAGCCACAGATTTTTGTTGAGTTGTCATGATTTTAGTATTGCGTTACACAAGTATTATAGCAATTAAAATAAAAACAAATTAATTTTCTGGATTTCATTATTGACTAGGCAAAGCCTTGAATCAATTTTTTTGAAATTTCTGAATCAAATTTGATCTGTTTTTTTCATAAGTTTAGTGCAGGTGACTCAAAAATTTTGCAATCACAATCCTTTAGAAAACCTTTGTTACTGCCATGCTTGTTGAGCAGCAGTAATCATTTTTGCAACATAATAAAACTTTATCATTTTTTTCTTAAAACATGATATGTTCAGTTGTTTGCACATTGGGCAAATATCCTAAACTTTAGTGTTGTTTATTTATTTTGTACATATTTTGATTTTTTCTTCAGAAAATCAATACTTGTGCTCAGTACTCGTAGCAACTAGTTGACCACTGATGTCAAATGGTTACCGATTAAAGACATTCAACTAAATGTACAGGGCTTGTTTAGTAGACTTGTTTATTTTTTGCAAAAAAAGTGTTACTAAACGATTATATATTTTTGATATGTTTGTGGCAATAGCAGCTAACCAATTTCTAACAATCAAGTAATATGTTGATTTGGTATGGTATGTTAATAATTTTTATCCTCTGACTGAGGAAAGTCTTTGTAGGGTTTAAACCCAACGATAATTTCCATCGCTCGAGCCTTGGTGCACCTGCTCCATTGATGCACAGTAAGCTGGCCATTGCGCACCTGCTCCATTGATCAGCAGCACATGTCGCTAATGCCTTGCCCAAGGGCATTACAACAGTATAGCACCACTGGGTGTCGAATACGGGCTTTGCACAATATGCGAAGCCAGTGCTGTAACCACTCAGCTGCCGACCCGACAATCGGTAACGTGTTATTGAAGGTTAAATGAACTTCTAGCTAATGATCCGCTAATTTTGAAGATGTCTTTGTGACCTGGGATATACAGGAACCGGCTTGCATTGTGATGAATTTAATCCATGTGTTGACTCATATCAGAGAGGAAGATGTGATATCAACGCTATTTGTTTGTATCTTGGTCAAGGAAATACATCTTGCACTTGCCTGGAGTTTTACACTGGTAAAATAATCATATTACTAACAATTACAGTCAAATAGTAAAATATAGTAGTATTTTTACCGCAAAGTGAGAAATCTTCCCTGTTTTGTTACTATATTTCATTTATTTTCCAGGTAATGGATATACTTGTGAAGCAATTAATCCATGTATGAAACAAAACCATGGCTTTTGTGACCAAAATGCAGTGTGCATATTTGTAGCACCTGGCCAAAGTGTATGCCAGTGCAACCCAGGCTTCCGAGGAGATGGATTTATTTGTACTGAAATTAACCTTTGTGTTGAAAATAATGGAGGTTGTCATTACAGGGCGCGGTAAGCTAGAAAATGGATTTTTAGTTTTCCTAAAACAAAGGTTAGCAACCTTTTTAACCCAAGGGCCATATTGGGTGTTGAGATTTTAGCTGGGACAAGTCATAAAGACATATGACACCATAATTAGTTTGTGCAGTTATTTGGTCGCATATTTGTATTTCTTGATCTGAAATAATTTTCATTGGTAGCTAATGCATAATAATACCTGTGTAATAATACACTTCTCTAATCATTACAAATGTAAATTGCAATGCAACATGTATAAGTAGCATTGCAGTAAAACAACCTATTGTTAGTCAGTTTGAAATCTGTTTGTCTTTTATTTGCACCAAGTCACGCGTGGGATACACAAAGTTAACATTATTACCCCAAATATCATTAAACGTTGCTTACTACTTATGGTGGTGGTTTGCTACTGATGACGGCGTTTCTCACTCGATTTCTCCAGTGTGTCTTTTCATGACTGAACAGGTCAATCCTTAATCTGCATGGCTTCCTGCAGATTTGGCAAGTTAAGACATAAATGTTACATTCTCAGTGCTGGTGTTGCTGTTGCCGCTTTGTTTTAGGTGATTGAATCTCCGTGTTTCAAGGTGGTCAACCCAAGAGGGTATAGACATATTCCAGTTTTCATGATCTTGTGTCATGGCTTGAAGTTTGTTAAGTAGGATTTTACAGGTTTTCGGTTGGTTCTTAATGTAATCTCTATACCTTTTCCTTTTGGCTTCAATGGTGCGTATTCCTTCGGTCAGTTTACCATACAGGTTGAAATTTCGAATGTGTTATGCATGCATTCTAATTAGGTTACCTTGACACCAGAGTTGCCTTGAAGCTATCACAACTTCAATGCTCTGTAGTTAAGTCCTGCATAGAATTTCGATGTGCGATATTTTATCTTCCCTTGTGATTTCAAGGAAGTTCTGGAGGCACTTAATGTGAAAACTTTCTAGTTGTTTCTTATGTCCTTAGTGAAGTGTCCATGATTCTGCTCCGTATAGGAAAGTGGAGAGATAGACTCGAACTGCTCTACTCATATTGATCTTAGTTTTAAGAAGCAGGTCCCGGTTCAGAAACACTCTTGCCGGTGACGCCTGAATGCCGCAGATGAGGCTCGGATACAATGGTTTATTTATTTGTCGGCTATTTCATTGTATAAAATTATACTGCCAAGGTATTTAAAGTGTTCCGTGTTGCTTGATTTTTCGTTTTTGATGTTAACACTGCATGAAGGAGAAAACTGATGGCAGAGTACTTTAATACTTCAATTTTATGAAGGCTGACTTGATGTGTGGACCAGCCTGATTGTAAGCTTTTGTAAGTGCATTTATCATTTTCTGTAGGTAGTCTAGGGAGTAAAAATCAATGACGATAACATCTGCATATTGCAGCTAATACAGTTTGTTGCTTTTTTAACTTCAGTTTTTTTTTCAAGTTGAAAAGATTACCCTCAAAATCATTTCAGATTGAAATTCTTTCTTGTGTGAAATTACTTCTAGATCAGGGGTGGGCAAACTACGGCCCGCGGGTCCATTTTCTGCGGCCCGCCGGCACTTGCAGAAACTCCTACTCATCACTTATTGTTTTAATTAAACAGGTTACCTGACAAAATATTATTCCCTTTACGAGTGTGTTTTTCTCTTCACTTTCAGTGCGTAAACACACACACGTCAGTCGCGCATGTATTGCAACATACACTTCTCACGCATTGCTTGATTCAATTGTTTGATCATAAAATACAATTACGGTAGCGACTACCGTAGGCCTACCGTAACCGTAAAACTGTGAACAGTTGCACAAGTCTCATTAAATTTTGTGATGATGATTGCATAGATTTAAACGTAACTGAGTGTGGAATACAAAAATTGTGTTTAATATGAATATGCGTTTATTTACACACCGGGTAAATTTTCCTACTTTGTAATGAGAATGTGCGGCCCGCCGGCTGCAACATTTTTTCAAATGTGGCCCTCAGTACAAAAAGTTTGCCCACCCCTGTTCTAGATAGTAGTGCCAACGCTCCTGCATAAACATTAAAAAAAAAACAGATCCCGACAGACCAGCGGTTCCCAAAGTATGGATTGTGATGGGTAAAAAATTGGGTCGCGCCGAACTGATCCAAATCAAGGTCTGGGCCGCGTTGCTTGTTTTTAAGGTATTTCTCAATTTCAAGGTTCCTTATCCCACTTTTATTTATCACGGACTCTATGATTAAATGGTCAACCTAATTCAGCTCTATGACTTCATAGACTAGAATTATGTGATTGACCGAATTACGAATTATTACATCAGCAGAATCATACAAATATCGGGCAGTTTAAACTGTCAGTAACGCAAAAGTTGGCATTATGTCAGCATTCATTTTAGGAAAGTTTAGTTATGAGTAGTAATTTGAAGCAAATTTCTCTTCCTAAGCACATAAACATCAAGTTTGTCGAGAATTAGCTAAATTGCTAAAAACTAGCTTAGCGTATTAAGATACATTGCAGTACTTTTATCAATGATCGGGGTGCTGTTGAGCCGCAATGTGTGTGCTGTGAAGTATTGTCGAATGAATCTCTGAAGCAAAACCAGTTTAAGAGACGTCTGGAAATGAAGCATATGTAGCATGTGAAAAAGAAGCATGTCTTTTTTGAGCGCCGGAAAGTGGGACTGAAGCAAAGACGGTTTGCTTCAGCGACAAATCCAACGCTTTTAGCCGCTAAGCAAGCTACACTGGCATTGCACCTAGTTGAGGCAAGGAAGATGAGACCACACATGATCGCAGAACAGCTTGTTAAGCCCGCAGCCATTGACATGGTCAGACTTGTCTGTGAGAATGACGTAGGCTTGAAAATGCAGTCCATATCACTTTTCAACAACACATTGAGAAGCCAAATCATTGACCTTTCTCTAAATATAAAAAGCCAAGTGGTGTTCCGCATAAAGAAGGCTGGATCGAATCGACCGACATAAGGAAGGATGCACAACTAATGGTTTTCGTGAGGTAGGAGGGCGAGACAGACCACGAGGAAGAATTTCTGTTATGCACACCACTGGCAACAACGACAACTGGTGCTGACATGTTCAACGTTGTGGACAATTTCCAACAAAAAGAAGACATAAGCTGGGAAAACTGCATCAGTCTATGCACATACGGTGCACCTGCCATGCTTGGTGAACGACAGGGTTGCACTGCTCGAGTCAAGCAAGTCAATCCCAATGTCGGAGTTGTCCACTGCAGTAGTGCAAGAGGGGGTGTTTGTTTTCAACTTTGTTAAATCCAGCGCAGTGAGTTCTCACCTGTTTGAACAGATGTGTGTCGACTTCCGGTCTGAATTCCAACATCTCCTCTTTTACTCCAATGAGAGATGTCTCTCCATTGGCATCCTTCTGCGTCGTGTAATAAATATATGAACAGAGCTGCAGATCTTTCTTAATGAGAAAAATCATCTCCATGCAATTTGATTCCATGATAAGCAGTGGATGCTCAAAGTATGATACCTCAACGACGTCTTCACCGCAGTTAACGGCCTCACCACATCAATGCATGGAAGGAAACGAAATATAATCACACTCTTTGAGAAACTGTCTGCCTTCAAGGAAAAGTTGCAACTTTGAAAGATGAAACTGGGGCGAGGAAGAATAGCTTTGTTTCCATCACTGAATGAGTACTTGCAGGAATGGAATGAGCTGACCATAAGAACATTCGATGCCATCAAGCTGATCCTGGTGGAGGATTTGAAAATCTTTGAAAATCCGTTTTTGGCAAAGTCTCACAACTTGTCTGAAGATATTCCAGGACTACAGAAAGAGCTTATCAACCTCCACTACGACAAGTTCCATCGTCAACTCTACTCTACAGCCTCACTTGAAGAGTTCTGGACATCAGTCAAAAAAGACAAAACAATAATCACTGCCAAAGCCATGACTATTTTGCTGCCGTTTACCACCACATATCTATGCGAGCAAGGATTCTCAGTACTGACAGTCATCAAAACCAAAGTTCGCAAGCGCCTTGATCCTGGTCATGACATGCACATTGCACTCAGCAAGATTGAGCCATGCATTGAAGACATCATGAAGGAGAAACTTCAATTTCACCAATCGCACTGAAGTTTGTAAAAACCCTGCTTTTCTGTGTCTGTTTGTAGCAATACATTTTGGACAAGACCGCATTATTGACATAAAAAAAAAACTTATTCACTTTTTGAGACAAAATACACTGTTTAAATTTTGGGGCGCAAGATGTTCACTTTTCTCAGATTTGGTTCATGCTCAAAAAAGTTTAGGAAATGCTGCGATAAACAGTCTTGTTTGAATCCAACGGTAACATCAAAGAGGTCAGCCTTTTTTTATCAATCACAAAACAATTCTGCATCCAATAACGTAACTGATTGATCAGAGTACAGATAGTTGGTTGGCAGCCGTATCTTTCAAGAATTTCCCCCCGAAGTTTTCTATTCATTACATTGAAAGATTTTGTAAGATCAACAAAATACCACGTTGTGGTTCAAAAGCTTGTTTATAAAGTACTAAGATGGGTTGACTTAATTTTTGGAATAATTTGACACCAAAAATGGATTGCCGTACAGCAGTTTTTTGGTTGCTGGCTTGGCTAACTAGAAGTTTTGTTTGAAGTGATATTTTAGATAATACTGCTTTGTTTGAGTCTCCAAAAATTCAAGCTTTACATGTAATGTCTTTAATCTGCTTATTCCTGATCTGAAACATTGATTTAAGGAGTTTACTAAATTGCAACTTAATGCTTAATAGATCAAAATTTTGAAAACTTACAGCTTTACAGTAATGTTTAAGACACAGGTAGTAAATTGAGCTGGATGAAAAGTTATAGAAGTTTGTTTCAAAGCTATGGTTTATTTTTTATTTTTAGTGATTAGTTTTTATTTTTATACGTTTTATGTATTTTACTGTGCAAGTTGCCAAAACACTGGACCAGGAGAGCGCATGTGCACATGCGAGGATGGATACACTGGAGATGGGTTTCATTGTGTTGGTTCGTTGATTGTGGAAATTGCAGAATATCCTGAGTTATCCATGATCAAGCATTGGGTTACCACTATAACTAGTCTGCAGGAATTATTGATTTCTGTAAGTAGGATGTTCTGTAAACAGAACGTATATTGTGTTATTTAAAATTGGTTAAGATGTAACTTACTTTTACCACTATATATGGAAAATGCCTGCACATTGTGTTTCATGGAAAGGGAAAAATGTTATGGTTTAACTTTATCTCTTGCCTTAAAATGGTGGTGTAAAAATTCCTATTTGCTTTGTTATTTATTTGTAAAATATAATTACTGGTGACTTGGAAAGCATTTTGAAGTTCAGCATTAACACTGTACCATAGACTGGTGCTGCAAATAAAACAACTTATTGTATGTGTTATTGTTACAATATTATTATTATTGTTAACAACTAATTATATATGCATGCTCTTTGCTTCCCCATGAATCTGCAAATGACTCCACAGATGCTTTAAGTCGCTTGAAAACGCCTTGCAAAAAGAATTAGTGACACTGGGATTAAAATGAGCATGGAGAAAACCATGGTACTCTGGCTTTCAAGAAAATGTGCTCACTGCTCAATTCTTGCTGCAGCAGTGCAGAGAATCATTAAGATAGATGCAGTCATGTGTGAGCTTCAACGATATGTTATCATGAAATGGGAGCCTTCTTAGATTACTAAGCTCTCAATTTTTTTGACTAATTTTTGTGTACTGTATGTAAGTGAAAACGTATGGTTACTGAACGGCTCGCTGACAATTTCTGGCTTCAGAAATATGATTTTTGAGATATCGAATTTTATCATTATTAGATCAAATTCATACCACTGAAATCTGTAAATCTTTGTCTTGGGACCCTATACTAGTGGCTCTTAACTTTTTTGTCCAGAACCCCTTTTTATCTATTTGCGAATATTATTATATCTAATAAAAGGAACGTGTGATGATATTTAAGATGAAGTTGGTTAAATCGTATTATTAATTTGAAGATGTCATCCTATTGCGATGCTGTAGTCTGTGTGCAGTTCAGTAGGTATGTACCAAGCAAACATTTTTCTGATAAAACACTAACCATGATTTAATTGAGATGAGCGCAGTGGATCAAACTTTTTAATCGACGTTCTCACAGAAATGCAAAAGCATTTTGGTGCACTTGTAACTTCTTCAAAAAGAATCTGTGCATCCTCTACAACGTCTTTTACATTGCCCACCGTGTGTGAATAACAATAAAATTGTTATTGAATAACAAATTATAACAGCAAATTCCCACGCAAGCAAATGAAAGTGGATGGACAAAATAAGGTTTATAGGTGAAGGTTGCTCACATAGGAGTTTTATTGATATAACAACGAAACTGTTTCATGTATTTAGAGCAGTGTTTCCCAAAATTTTTTCCAATAATGCCCCCTGGACAAGTTACTGACTATCAAACGCCCATTCAACAAAAAAGTAACAACGAATTTACTATTCATTCGGGAAGCGAGTAACAAAACACATGCACGCTTGCAAAATCAGCACTAAAATGAGCCTGAAATGTTTTACAATTACTCGATGTACGATGGGTCAATTTTGACAACTAAAACATTTCTGACATAGCAGGAATGACTGTGGCATTGGCAAGTGGAATTTGTTTTTTTTTTCGAAATTTGTTTTATCTTCTAGGAATACTGTCTCACCCCGGGTATCTGAATCCCAAGTTAAAGCAATTGCCAACTCTTCATGTAAAACTCCATCATTCACAAAACGAACATACCCAAGTAATAGAGACTTATTTCCTGGCAAAGTTGACTCATCCAGTTGTAAACTGAATTCTGTATTCATGATGATGCTGCATAAGCTATCTTCTATATTGGTGGCCATCTCATCCACCCATCTCTGTACAGTACTGTTACTCAGAGGAATAGATTTAATAACTGTAGAAGAGGCCTTGTGATGCAAAACGGTGTCCAAAACTTCCTTCACTGATGGCAAGATCAATGCTTCACCGATCGTATGCGGCTTGCCTTTTATTGCAAGCATCAAAGACAAATTGTAAGACGCACGTAATCCATCATTATTTGTATGGGAAAGGTTTGAAAACATCGTACCAACAGTTTTCTGTTTTTTGAAATTGTCTCAGAGCATTTGAAAAAATGATGCACTCTTGCCTACTTTATCTGGGTGAATTTTCGTTAAATGCTCAGAAAGTCTGGACGGCTTCATCGATTCATTAGAAAACACTTTAGAGCACAGCAAACACATCGGCTGTGATTCGGAATTTGGGGCTGGAATAAATCCATACTGGAAATAACTTGAACTGTATTGCCAGCATTTTCATTTGGCTGAAATCGTTATTTAGCACTCTAATGACTTAATAACATAACTATAACTAGGTACCGGCTCACTAACTAAAATCTAAGAATATTGCTAATCACACTAACTTCCTCGTGGCTTAAATACCCTTTGGCATATGCTACATGTGAGAAAAAATGCAAGATTATTATAACACAATACTGTTGGAATTCGTCTATTAACGTGACAATAAGAATAGTGAAACTAATAAATTTATTTTATTTTAGGATTAACCGAAAATTCTCAGACTAAGCAACCGAATACAGGAAACTAAAATAAGTAAATCGAAGCATAAAACTATTATACAAACAGCGCAAATGTTTGCATTGGCACTGTTCTTGTTACTGCCCACTTTATTATCAGCGCCTCCCAATCGCCCATTTAGTAGCCAGCGCCCACTTTGAGAACCACTGATTTAGAGGCTTGACTTCTCGTCTTTTCCATTTAACAGTGTTAAGTTTTTAAGTAACTGTAGTTCTAAAAGTGTTCAATACACAATTTTGTGTGGACGCAAAAGGAGGAATAATATGTTTGATGTTGCCCAGTGATTTTACCTCCAACATTAACTTGCTGAAAAGTCTCCACTTAATCGAATCTTCAAGAAACTGTACAATATTGTAGGGTTACTACAAAATATTTTTAATGGCGTAATAGGTATATAGTGAATCAGACTTTTAACTTTCATGGGGAATAAGCATGGATAGTCGCTATTGGATGGATATATTCGATGGATACATGGATATTCACTATTGGATATTTCAGCATGTGTTCATGATATTCAAAACAGCAAAAAGTAAAGATAAGAAGTTATCATAATAAGCAAATGTTAATCCACAGCTGTACGTGGGTTCATTGTATTCATTGTGCAAAACTTTGTGACATTAAACAAGAATCAAGGTATCTTCGAGGTTTTTGGTAACTTGTGAACTCGCTTTAAAAGTGTTGAGAAATGTTTTTGCATAATTCAGTCTTTGAAATTATAAATTGAAGTTGGTTTATCTTTGTTTATCCCATGTATGCATTTAACCTTGGCTGGATATAAGTTATGTGGTATTGAAACTGACTCATGTTACAAGTTGTTTACTGTAATCTGAACAAAAGATTGGTTAAAATAGTATATCTGCCACTAGTCATATTAACAGCAGTACTAAAAATACTTTGGTTGCAATACAAAAAATTTATTTTTACCAATAGTTTGGTAACACTTTCATGTTGGCTCGCTGTTTATGGACAATTAACTGCATCAGAGGAATATTTGTCTTGCTGTTAAAAGCTAGGTTATTTGTGAATTTGCTTTATATGGTCAAGCTTGTCTAAGTGTCCCTGTATTACATGAATTCTTCAAAATTTTCACCAAAAAAATTACAAAGAATGTAGCAGTGATTTTAAAGTTTTTATACTCAGCAATAATCATTAGATGCTTTAGGTGCAATATGAAACTGTTACTGCTTTCTTACCAAGGAATGATGCATGGCATGCAATGAGTGTTGATGACTTTCATTTTTGGACCAGTCCTGAACATATACCATTCTTGTTCAGAGCACATATTGTTGAAGGTAAGTAGAAAACAATTCATGTTTTATAAAATGTCAGCTACTGGAAAATATTGATATTAATTAAAATTAAACATTAATCTGTTCAGGCAGCATTTATTTTGCCTGAATTTGTTTTTACTCGTGTTTTCTGCAGGTTCAATAACTACATCTCAACTGTTTCACTACCAAGTTTTGCAAAGTCTCCTACCTACTGCCGTTATCAAAGTTTCAAATGTAACAGATGGAACTGATCTTTATGTAATGAGTTTTATTTTTGTGGGTACAATTAATAGTGGTATGTAAGCATGAAGTATGAATTACAAACTATATAAAACGTGACTTACTGAAAAGGGCCCTATGTTATTGGTGCCCTGATACGGTCCATATATATTATGTTTATGAATGTTGTTTTATTTACATAGCATTAGTAATAAGCATTTGTTTGTACAACTCCCGGTACCTTTAAATATCAAGCAAAAACTATAGAAAGTTCTATAGAACTGTAAAAACAATTATTCAAACAGCCCATTAGTTCAATAACTTGTATCTGTTTGGCTTATCTTGTGTTTGTTTTATTTTATTAAATTAGAGTATTCTGCTCACTGGGCGTATTGTTGGGTTGTGAACTGTTGTTAATTATTATGTTATATCTAATTGTTGCTTGATCGGTTGTTCACTAATCTGACTTCGTTGATAGGGCATTCATTCATTCTGATAGTCAGTTAAGCATCACAGTACCAGAACCCAACTGTTAATGTCTTGAATCATTATTTATTATTGGTTTTCAACGAAACGGTTACTATTTCTGAGCACAGAATAAAACTGCATTCGATAGATTGTAAAATGACCGATTGCAATTACTAGACTCACAATATCAGAACTAACGCATTCAGCGCTGTAGTACGAATGATGTAGTTCGGAAGTAATTAAAACTGGATTGTGTATACTAAACACGACCAAAATATATTGTAGTACAGTACTTGTTGATAAACACACAAATAACATTATAATATCATTAGATCTGCACGAGAAATCTGTAGGAATGCGGGCTAATTATGACAATTAGCACACTATCTCGCCTCTCAAACATTTAAAAGTTCTCGGCAGGACCCCATATAATAGCACTACAGGTATCATATCAACAGTAATGGCTTGCTTTGATAAATAGGTGGTTAATATCGGAACGTGTAAAGTGGCATTGTTTTTTTTTGCGTCACGTGTGTTTCCTTCAAACGGGCTCACACTTCCTCCCGCAATTTCATGGCTGGACTTAGGATAGGACATTGGCTTGTTGAGTGTTCGTAGATCAAGCTTCTGCACTTCCAAGGAATCGAAACGGCTTGAGTGTTGTGTCATTGCTTCGTTCACTTTTCATTTTGCAACTCGCATGTGACTGGGGCAGTCTTCGACGTCGCTTCTGAAGGATTAATAGGGTAATACTCGTGGATGGCTTCAATGCTTTGCGTTTATTTGAAAATTTTGGTGACGTAATGTTTTAAGCACACGGTGTACTGTTTGAAAACGTCAACATCGGCTGCTCACAGGGACAAGCCGATGTAAACGGTGACTTGTTGCATAGGAAGATATCTTGAATTGATTTCGATTTAATAGTACTGTCAAATGGCGTAATCCCAAGACGTATGACGTCCATTCACTAGCTAAAGATCGAGGCAGAAAAAAGATTATCCCACTAAAAAGAAAAAAAATGTGGTTGTAAGTGGAGATCTGATTACAATAAAAAATATATTTGATTACAAAATGAAATGATAATAATAAGAAATGGGTACAATATTGATGAATTTTATAAATGTTACAATTAAACAGAAATTACACACAAAACAATTACGGTTACAACGGCGAAAAATTAAGAAATTAACTACGATTACGTTACAAATAAGGTACAGTTACGGTTACATTGAAATTGGTTTCTGGTACATTTACGCTACACTAGGGAAAAAATTACAAAAAAACAAATTATAAGGTACATTACACTAAAAAGAAAAGTTATTTATAAGGTTATATTAAGTTAAGCACTGCCCGTGTCTGCTAGTATGTCTTGTGGGTGATGCTTTCGCCGAAATCGGCAAAAAATTCTTCTTCTGTGGACAATCCTCGGCTCGTCAGGTTGTCGTTCAGATTGTGATTCATTAGCGGCTGAGTCATTCTTCAGCGAGCGTCTCCTGTGGCAGACTTTCGGGCAAATCTACAACAAGAGAAGAAAAACTATGATAATGCTTGGAAGTATTAGGTTCTAAGTAAAATATCACAAAGTGTTACATATATCGTCATAAATTGCATTTAGGAGTGATAAAAGAAATGAAATGTTTGTTTTGGATGGATTGAGGTGTTGTCCGTTCCCGAATGGATGTTGCTGATAGCGAATGTAACCTAGTTAGGTTATGGTGAGGATTGCTTGGCGAGGGACGTCTTTAATAGAATTGTAAGTGGATTTATTGTCAACCGACACTTGTCTGCGAAGGCTTTGTTGTCCACCCGCTCGGATGGTGTGCTCTATAGAAAGAAGTATAGTGTCTCATAAATGTGATTTGTACATTCTGCTAGCAAAATTCTTCAACAGGGGAGAGGCCTCCTCCAACGGTGATTGTGCTTAGCAGATTTGGTGGAGAGTTTGTTGTTGCATCGATGCAGTTTTATTACGAGTTGCATCACACAGTGACAGTTGATCAATGTAAGATTGGTATGATTTCATGTGGCTCTTTGTGACTGATTTCAGGAAGCCATTTTCCATCACGATCACAAATCTAGTGTCAAATCAGTCGTGCACTCGGTAAGGGCTTGTATAGAACGATTGCATTTTGTTTCTATAACGGTCTACTCTTAGTAATACCTTGTCACAGTTGTCAAACAGTGGATCCCATAACGTCCGGTTGTTCAACTCAGGATGAGGTCGCATTTCTCCGAAGAATTTTCTCAAATCCATAGTAACGCAGCCGTTCCTGTGGTAATGGTAAATGATGCAGTGGTGGTAAACTTTGTTCTGCTGGCAGCTATCACTGATCTTAACAAAATTTGTGATGTCGAGTTCCATGAAGAGCCAAATATGAGGGACTTGGTATCAGCAATACCACCATGACTAAGGGAATGATACATTTCAAAAATTTGCTTACGAAAAGTGAATGGAATTATTGGGTGTTTGACGCCTTGGCTCACATCGCAGTACAACATCCAATTTGATGAAACGTGAAGTTCTTCAAGTTCAGTTCTTCTTCTTCAGTTCTTTGTTTATAATGAGCCAAAATGGCTTGAATGACAGCATCGGTTTGTTGTGCTGCAGATAACTTAGCATAGTCGATCGGGTGTGGAAAATGATTCATGGTTATAGCAAGGTTTATGTGAGCTCTTGATAAAACATCACGAGTGTGTTGCTTTGTGTGTGTAAGTTTCATTATTTTTTTATTTCTCATAAAAAAGTTTTGCTAAGTCTAAGCCTTTCTGCACGTTTTCATTATCTTCGCACTGACCTTTTTCGGTACAATAGTATACGATAAGCGTATAAATCCCATGACCATATCTTTTGTTAATTTGAACAATCCCGTTTCCTTACCTAATTTATACAAAATCGGCTTTACAACCTATGTATAAACAAGAATCTCACAACATTTTTCCTACAAACATCAATAAATTTTTCCAACCTTTTAAATATGAAAGTAGCAGCATCCGACAATACCATCAACGTTTTTCATCATTTACAATGAACATTTAAATAAAAACTTCTAAGCTCTTAACACGAGGAGTCAGACTAAGATGTAGCAAAAATCCACTTTGAGATAACAAAAATCTCGGTCTGGTTCATCGCTTTAGCCAAATTACTATGAACTTTGTCTTGTCAAAGTATAGTTTGAGCATGTTAGAAGCCATCCAGTACTTAAGTTTGTTGAGAGTGGCCTCAATAGATCCAAACTTCCACCAGAAATCTTCAATCACAACATAGAGGTTGATGTCATCAACATAACAGTGATAGACAAGTTGGTGTTTTTAACAAGAATCTGCAATGGCTTGAACATTTAATGTATGTCACAAAGGATCTAAAATTGATCCTTGTGGTGCTTCTTTCATCACGTAAACTTTGGTTGGAAATATCCCCCCCCCCCCCCCCCACCGACATGCTGACTGCAATCAGTTGAGTGAAACTGAATTGAGAGAGGAATAGAGAAATCAATCAAGGACATGGTCAGATACATTACACGTAAGCTCAAGGCTGAGTATTTTGTGTTAAACAATATCAAAAACAGCAGAAAGAAAGTTTACTCGAGCATCACTCGCAAAACATAAGATCTTTTGTCAAGGGCTCCCACAATATGATTGAACAAGCAAATCATAAATTTCTTGGTATAAACAACTGGATAATAGACAGGTAGATATGTATAGAGGTCCTCCAAGTCTAAATGTAACTCGCTCCGATGCTTTGCAGAGATATGAGAGTTGCACTACTGGCCTATAGTGGTGTATGTCCCCCAGCACCATATGTTGCACCTTAAATGACAGCTACACAAGGGCTTGCTAAAAAAGGGCAGGAAATAGAATTTTTGATTATGGATTTGTTAACCATGATAGTTTTTCCCGGAAAAAACTTCAAATACTTAAGCAAGAAGGTTAATAGTAGGCCTAAAACAATAATGATTGGTTGGTTGTGGATTAAACCTTATTATTAGACTTTGAGGAACAAAAAAGCATGTCAAAATTTAAAGTTTCCTTCAGGTGCAAGTTAAAACAAGAAATCAGATTGGTTCATAATTGTGCAGTCTTTATAGCAAAGTACTGTAATTACTGACTGTTTCGGCAACATTTGATTCAGTGAAATAACTGTTGGAGCATCTAGATATGTATTCCAATAGTTGACATGCAACTATGAACGTTTTCTTATGATGGAGAGAGGTTTTGTTGGATCATTCTATCATACGTATTTTACGTGACTAAAAATAGTTTACCAACAACCTTGCAAGTCATCTTTCCATGTTGTCATTTGACCCGCTAAACCAGTTTCCCGTCTAAGCATTCACATAGTGTGAAATTGTAAGAATTAGGTCCATCATATTTAATTTTTTTACAAACTTTAAAAGTTAGTATGAAAGTATTAGCAATATTGTCATTATATATTTGTTTTTAATTATCCATATGCAATATACCGTATATTTACATTTAAAGTTGCCCCAGTGGTCCTTAATCTCACACTAGATAGTATGTAACACATCATCAATTCTCTGCGATATAACCAAAACTATATGACGAGGCATCTGCTGACAAGGCTCTCTTTTCTTCCTCTAAGAAGAAATGTGAGGCAGCAACTCTATGAGCTCCCTAAACAGTTCGTAATCTTTTGTCACGTCTACCAATTCGGTTAAAGGGATACCTAATTGTGACAGATTCTTTGTTGACATTGGTATTTTACCGATTGGTGTGGCAAGCATAACCTGATTTGCAAGCCATTTCTGAAGCATTCTAGTAAAATTACCGAATTATTTTACTTGGGACCTCTCAGTTTGAAGAAGTATGGCCTCAACATTTAAAGATTTATCAATTTTGGTTGAAAGCATTTGATCTAGTTGCGTTACACCATGAACCCTTCTTAGAAGTCCCATTTCTGAAGCCTGTGCCTGTGAGTGCACACATGTCGATCATTATCCAAGATTCATGACCAAATGTGAAAATTGGAAGGAAAACTGACTTAAGATTGAGATTTTTTGCAGTCTTAGAAAGCTCACGCTTCATGACAACCAAATGTTGAAGATCACATGGCTGAATATGATTTTCCAATTTGATGGTAATTCCGTGTTCTTTCATTTCAGACAGTTGTCATTTCAAATAGTTGCTAAATGGTCGATTGGATGTTGTAAATCAGGGCGTCTCAAAGTGTGGGTCGCGACCCCGTTTGGGGTCGCAAAACTTAAATTGGGGGCCGTGAAAAGAATTAAATTTTTATAATTTGAATTATTTTTTGATTATTTTTTATTCGCTTTACTGTTTCCATTACAGGATTCTTTTATTACTGCAGGCTACAGTTATTGTACTTCGGTGGATTGTGTGCACTTGTAGGATTTTGCCAGAGACAAAAATACCAGTTGAGATTTGTAATTGGGCGTTTATTGTTTTAATATCATAATCGTGTAGGCTAATGTGTAGTGATATCGTTTGGCTTCTCCAACTAGTTTCTACTCTTTTCCTGTCAGAGAAAGGACATTCCAGTTTCCAACTGTTAGCCATTGACAGATTTGTTGGTGAATATGGATACGATGGGCAAGAGTACATTTGATGATCTCTGTTTCCAAGCGGCATGTGGGGGAAAATGTTGTTTATCTTTTAAATAAGCACTTTTGGCTATAACTCAAATGCGTTCTTTGTGCATAATCATCTTTTTTATTTTAGGCCACTTGTGGCAGCAAAGTTTCCACCAGTATAGCTCAAAAGTTCATTGATGCAATTCATTCAAATCAAGTCAGTTGTTACTAACACACGCTAATAAACAGGAAAAAATGTCAAAGCCGAAAAGGATTAAAACGTGCCCGAGAAAAATAACCTTAATAATTGCTGGTAACAACTAGCACGGCCACTAAACCTATACTTAGTTAAATCCATAGAACATAAGCTAAAAAAGCGAAAAATTAAGCAGACGAGCAGGTGGTGTGTTAAGCAACTGATGATTGAAAATTGATTCAATGCTGTACATCAGTGGATCAATCAAGCTTCTCTGCCACAGCAATGCATTAGTCTATGGAGGGAGGAAAAATGTTCCCATTTCCAAAATTTACTTCAATAATCTTATTTTTTGTGTTTTCAGAATGTACAAAACGGCTCAACATTTCATGAAAACATACCAACTTTGGGAGCAAGCCATGCAAAAATCATTCTGCCTGATCTAAAAGTGTACAGTGGGCTACTTCAAATAATTGAGCTTGTACTATTACCTCCTCGTGATGTGGTTTCAAATCATATTACACTTCAGCAAGCCATTCAGGTGTACCAGTAATTCATTTTAAGTGTTCTTTTTTTATTCACTTTGGAATTGTTGGTGATTTTTAACATTATTTTGTTAAAAACTTTTCTAGAACTCTACAGGAACAGCCATGGCCTCATACAGTGTGTTTTTAGGATGTTTAAATAGTTCAGGTATTGCTGCACAACTTTATGTGTCAAATGAACCATACACTGTATTTGCTGTCTCAAATGACTTCTTTAAGTAAGTATTTTTTTATTTTGGAATAATTGTAATTTAAGTCATTTAATGTTGTATTTTAGAAAGTTTAATTTTGTTTTAAGATTTAATTTTGAACAATAATGTAAAAACAGGTAGAATTGTATACAGTATATATATGTACACTATATATATATATATATATATGTATACAATCTCATCCAATGGTTTCTTATCCTTTTTAGTACATTTAACTTCTCTTTTAATGGTTCTGTTATTGCAGTGGTTCTCAAACTTTTATAGCTCATGACCTAATTTCACCTCTAGAGATGAAATCACAATTAATCTCAATTGCCTTAACACATATTACCTTAACAAAACTGGAAATAGATTATTGTGAAATCATTTACATTTTTGATTTCTTCACATTTTGCTATATATTCAAATTTCATAATGCATTAATGAAATGGGATGAATAAACTTGTTTATTGTGTAGTGGCCTGGGTGGCATTAGAGAATTCTAACCGCACGCAACCACGGTGTCAGATCATTAATTCGGCAGGTAAACTAAGTCCAACTAACATAAGTTAAGACAGATAAACTGTGCATCAGCCACTGCAATTGTTCAATAGTAAATTGCTATGTGGTTCAGTGCTGGACCAACCACAACCGTCGTGTCACTCTCCATGTCTTGCTTATTTCTGTATTTTGCCTTTACAACAACCATTCAGAAGAATGCCTGCTCACAAAGACAGGCGGACAGTTAAGACACCACCAATATGATTGTTGATAACTCACTGTATGATTGAATCATTTGGCACCACCCCCCAAGATATGTTCAGTGGGTTGATTTCACACATGCTTGGTTTGCAATGTTTTTTTTTTTCCAAAAAATAGTTGGCAGTTTAATAAGCATGTCATAATTATTATGGCATGATAAAAGTATTGTGTTGCAATCGATCTCTACTCAAACATAGGCTTTATAATAATAAAATAAATTATCGGACTTTTCACTAATGTAAAATTTCTAAGTTTATAACATTCTGCTAAGAGGAGTAGCAGAACGTAATTTTACATAATGTAATAATTTTATGAATTGCGATTAGTTTGAACGAGTATCGAGGAAATTATCCATGAAATGTTCAACAAGTGTAATCACAAACTTTAATGTGTAAGTATCCCCTGTGGTTCAACGCCAAAAACCTTGGATCCAGCCCATTATAACCTATTTAACTATGCTCTCATTGTTGTACATGTCTGTGAAAAAAGTTGGATTGGATCCAAAAATGAACTTAGTCCAAAAATAAATATGTCTTTTTGGACCATTCTGTAATTGGCAAAAAACTCCATGATTTCAGGCTGAATCCAACAATTCGTTTCTAGAACCAAACAAATTTGTAGCTATCGTCTGATACAGAGCTCTCATTGACTTCAGGTAACAATACGAAAGTAAATATTTAATATAATTTTTACAAAACAAAATTTTTAATCACTGTAGCGATTGAATGAGTAATAGAGAGGCCTACGATATTTTTCAGAGTTAAAGTTGATCATGTGAAGAAGGTTGAAAAATATTGCAGTATAACCTATTGTATACAGTGGAGCCACAGATTTTATGCAGTGTAGCGCTGTAATTTCATACAAAAATAAATTGAAAAATTAAAACCGATTTCTAGAAAATGTTTGCTCAGAAAAGAAGTTCAATTACTTAGTTTATTTCCGTATGAAGTGAAATTACAACCGAAAAAGCATTCACTCAAAAATTTGTCATATTGTTTTCAGAAATGTTGGATATGGTTTAAACATGCCACCTCACAATGAAATATGACAAAAATCATATATCTCAAACTCCTGTTACAGGAACTTGTCAAGAGCAAAATGTTTAGCTTAAAACTGCCCGTTTAATCTATTTTCCTGCTAATTTTGAGCTAGATTCTTTTTGCTACCTAGAACTTTCTAACCAGCTAACTGCTAGGGTAATGCCCAGGCTTAAAAACAACACCAATCTTGCCGTCCTTGTTTTGGTCTAAACAGGTTTTCAAAACCTACGTAATATTCTTACCAACTGCCAATGTTTTGCTAAATCTTTTAGAAGGATATCAATTACGTTTACACATCATGTTAGAATGCTTATTTCTTTGCCTTTGAAGTTTTAGATGCAAGTGCAAGTATCTGATCGTTTTTTTTGTCTTTGACAAAACTATGGTGCTAACATCAATGGAGACTAGTCAAATAAGAAATACGGTCACGAAATGAATGAGAAATCAGCAAAGCTTAGAGGCACAGCCACTAAACCCAAAGATAAAACAAAAATAAATTTAGAAGAGACAAAGTTAAAACAGATACCAATATTATAACTTACATTAATACATACATAAGGAAACGTTATGGTCACGCTGCACTTTTTTGTTAATGATTACAATAAGGTCCCACCATAGCAGGCAATGGGAACCTATTTCTGTGACGAGGTTGGAAGCGATAATGAGGTTTTAAGATCAGGTGCACGGATACATAAGAGGTAATACTTTAAAAAATATACAGCATGTCCATACGCGTTCATAAACAGGTAAGTCTACTACCTTCATGCTTCAAGTAAAATTAGAAATTAGTTGATACTATTGCTTTTTAAACGTTTTTAAAGAATACATGAAGGACAAAAATATTCAACTTTTGCCATCTACTACAAGGTATACACAAAACTAGTGCCAACTTTCATTTAGTTTGATAAGTTTTGAAGCAATTCACTTGTAGCCTTATGTTACACTTTTCACTCCTGATAGTAGTTTTTGCATGACAAAACAAGCATTGGGTTTGCTTGTCTTGGGCGATTACCCAATGTTTCTAATTATTGTTTTGTAAGTCATACACTTCTTTATGCTCATGTGTTGTTAAGGAATTACTTTATTGTGTGAAATACATTCTCACAATGTATCTGAAAGACTGCAGTAGGTATACTGCAACACCGATGCCATACATTATCAGGCAAAAAACATGAGATATTTTGTACTCAAATAAAAACAAGTTTATGCTTCATGTTGTAATGTGTGTATTTGAGCGCAAAGGCTAAATCTCAAACTAAATATAATATAATTTTATTAACCTTGTAAAATTTAATCCCAAAGATCACAGCTTTTGTGAATTCATATAAGTGAGATTATTATTGTGGTAGGTTTGTTTATTTTATCATTATGTTTGGAAAGTTCAACTTGAATAGACTAATCAGTCATTGTTCTTGTTTTGTAGGAGACTCTTAGGTAAGTTAATAAGCACAACTAGCACCTAACAGAAGATAACTCAAACTTGAAGTACAGAGTGATGTCAAAATACTAAAACTTTCAAAAAAATTTTGGAACACTTAATTTTGGTTGATACGGAATGAGATTCATTGATGTTTTTACGATAGAGATAGCTAAAAAATGAACGACACTATACAAGTTGGTTTGGCTTCAATAGGGGTATCAAGCAGATAAAATACCCACATAGTAAGTCAAATTAATAAAATAGAGAGGTAAGTCAAATAAATAATATACCCACATGGTAAGCCTGTTTTATTGCCATGTTTTTGTGAAACAAAAAGATTTTGTCTTTCACCGGCCCTGTAGGATCATGATCGATTGGTTAAGAAACCCTGTGTGGTAGCTTATGCTTTCAACCTGTTATATCATTATTAAGATAGACAGTGGAGAAACATTTTCCTTTTATGTCATTATAAGTTTATAATAAGCACTACAGATAAATGTGACAATTGTTATTAGCCTGAGATGAAAATAAGCATATACAAAGCTGTGGTATTCCTCCCTTCAAGAAACCTTGATCCATGTACACTGTTAGTGTGAAGAAACACTAAAGCATTTGGAGAAATTCAATAACACAGAAATGATGAATTTTACGAGTGATGAATGTCTTAAATCAAGATTGAAAATTTGAATCAAAAAAGCAAGTGTGTAAACAAGCTGTACCATTTAATTGTCATTAAGCAAGAGCTTTATAAGATGACAAAGCTTTCTGTTTTTAATCAGGCTTTCCCGCAATGCTCATTTACATTCATTGGTCATGAGTGGTGGATAAATACGGAATAAATGCCTTCCCTTGGGTACAGGTTCAAGAAATACTTGATAAAACAAGTCATAGATAGAAGCTAAACAGATTAACCAAAAAACTGGTGTTATAATTTAAGCACTTACCTAGCCTGGTATAAGTAGGCATCCTCATCAGCTGAACTGTTAGGTGCAGTGTAAGATGGTAAATTATTTTTGGATTCTGCAGCTACTGACCCTTCAAATTTTTTAAAGGATAAAGAAATTTTTACTTGTTTTTGACCATGACTTGTGCAAAAGTAACATCCCAAGCTTGGTACTGAACTGATCTCCAGAAATTTAAGTCATACAACACTGGAGATTTTATGATATTCACGAGAGACTGGTATTGATGTGTGGCAGCCACGGTGTTTCTGCTTTCTTCATTTGGACATATCACTTTAAATTATGCCTGCGTTGATTACTGCAATGCGTGGTATTTTTTCATTGTAGATATGGTGCATACCTATTGTTTGGGCAGACGGGTTCAACAAGAGCAGTTGGGTTGAGTTAGAGTTGAAATTGTTTGAAGTAGGCTACGCTCGGGACAGCTCGCACTCACCTGGAAGATATGCAACCTTACTTACTAGTTATATCAGAGTCATAACTTTTCGAGCACTGCAGATGCAACCTGCACTACAAGTTTTTGTAATGTTATTTAATTCAATTAAATTGCAATAATAAAGTAAGAGTATTTTCAGTAACCAGTGCTGTAATGAATAGTTAAGCAATTGAACCTGGCTTTTTTGACACTAGCTAGTTTTTGTAGTTGAGTCCTTTAGTTACTTAGGGTTTGGATTGAATAATAATAAATTGTGTTTACATCTCATAAAATTGCTTTTGCTCGCGACCAAGCATATGGTTTTATAGATTTTTCCTATATTGCTGTTGTGCTTAACAAGATTACTTGAGGTAGTAGAAGATGTGTAATTAACACCTATGTTGCAGTCCTGATGTCATCAATAATTCTTCATCTGCAATGTTATCCTACTATGTTGTGGTAGGAAAAATCATTCGTGTTAATTCAATAATCAGCGGAGAACACCTCTCTACTTTAGCTGGGATTGATTATCAGGTATACTATAAAGAGTAAAACAATGGTAGCCATGAGCTAAAGTGAGATGTGTTTTGGCATGTTTTGTTTTTGGATACAATATGTATTGTATGTTTGCAGATAACTTTGACCAAACAGCACAATAAGTTTTTTGTCAATGGACAAGAAATTGTTCAGCAAGACCTTAGAACTCAGCATGGTATTTTTCAAGGCTTGTCTGTTGCACTTACACCTACAAAAAGATACTGCGATAAAACTGCCACAAAATTTATAAAATCAGAGTGCTTACCATGTAATATGCCCTTTTCATGTCCTGGAAACTCCATACCGCAAGCAAGGGCAAGTATTTTTACTCTAGTTTAACATTAACATACCTATGTTCTCTTGAGAAAAAAATATAACGTAAAAGCGTATAGCGACAAAAAGCACAAAATTACAGTCAGGCATTGTTTATCCGAACCCTGATAAACTTAAGTCCTTGCCACCGTACATGCGACTATAAAGGAACATTTTTCATCTGGACACCTTAATTTAAAAAAAGATATTCTAAACCAACAGAAAAAACACTCGCTAATCCGGATTGCTAAAAGTGTAACTTATACATATATATATATATATATACGTTAATAAAAAAGGAAGACATAAGTTGACGCTCTGGAGTTTACTTTATTTTTAATTTTTCAAATCAAGCTTTCGTAAATATAAGTTTGCTTCATCAGGTGTACTACGAGATCACTAATATTTATAGACTAAGTTGTCTTGCTTGCCACACTTAATGTTTGTTTTAGTTGCATTTATTTACTAATTTTTGAAATTATTTTTCTTCAATCAGTCATTTGGACGCAATTCAATCTTCAAAAGTTGCTTTTTGTATATAAATATATTACGGTCCTGAATGCATGTCCGGAATACTCTTCCAATTTTGATTATCGGCATACCTCACAAAAGTGACATTTTTAACTAAACAAAGTAATTCCAATTAACGAAATCTGACTGTAATTTTTTAAAAGGCTTTTGAGTATTTTGAATAACAGTTATTCTTAATCATGTGCGATGTGTTTCATACAATCGAGTAGGACATACTACAGTAGAATTCATGCGCAAGTGAAATTTGCAAAACAAATCACCTTAGCACTTGAGTTTTGTGCAAAGATATGTTCTTATGGCCTTTAAAACTGAAATGAAACTTGATAATGATACTCCCGTAGGTAGTGCTTCTGGGTGGAATGAGCTAATTCTACAACATATGGTAAATTTTTTTAACAACATATGCATTAATGGACAGATTCATTGTTTACGAAGTATTTTACATTTCACAACTTCATTGCTGGGATGCAAGCTGATATGTAAGCAACAGACTCGCATTCCTAATTGCTGTGCAAATTTTTATGGCCCTCAGTGTCAACCATGTCCTGGTGGTATTGGACAGTTTTGTTCCAACAATGGTGTGTGCAGTGATGGGATAAAAGGAAATGGTAAATCCATTAATCTAAGAAGTTCATATCGATTTATTGATTTGGTTTTATATAAGCTTATAAAATCATTTAATATGCTTTCCTCTTATGCAAGTTAACATTAAACTGCTTCTGCCTTTTTCCAGGAACCTGCACTTGTAGTGATCAAAAATTTTCTGGATTAGCTTGTGATAACTGTAGGTCTGGGCTGTATGGCACTGATTGTGATTACTCTTGTGGTTGCATAAATGGTACATGCGATGATGGAAAGATGGGGAAAGGCATTTGTATATGTAATCATGGTATGAACAACTTTATGCCAGAATAATGAGCATCAAATTCATTTTATTATTATTTGTTTAAATAGCTACTTTCCATTATTCACAACAGCCAGTTGAAGTTTTTACCAAATCTTCTTGATTTTTTTGAGAAGTTTTTCTCATTTTCGTAGATTTTGCTATTTGTATTTTTTGTTAATTTTTTGATTATTTTGTTTTTATATGTGTTTCATTCAAGGCATTTGCTAAAGATATGATAATTGTTTAATAATAAACTGACATCATTTAAGTTTTCAATAATCACTGTATTATAAATAATTTAATAAATAGTTACTTCTAAGTCCGGATAAAATTTTGTCATTTTTCCCAGCTTATAACATCTAAACATTCAATATGTCATTTTTAAGTAATTTTTCAGATTACTTTAGTTAGACTCATAAGAAATGAAACACCTGCATAATAACCTTGGCTATCGGACCTTACAAGAGGACTAGGCATATTAAAAAATGCACCACTGAGACTGATTGCTTCTCAACTTTATTACCATATAATTCTATACTGCCAAGTTGTGTAGTGCTATAGTTTTCTGAAACAATACGAATAATTAACTAGCCATAGAGAGCATAAAAATTATTTTGTGATCCAATAGACAGCTACATACAATGATTCTAACAATGATAATTTCAAGCAGCACTTACGAAACGGTTAAAGAGTTTTGTTTGGCTATTTAACATTTGCTACTTTTAACAGTACGGTATAATCACACCTGCTTGCAAGTAAACAGACACTGTATTATAAGCTTCTTCAAAGTAACAATAAAATAGCTGCGTGGCAAGGATTAATTAAAATTAAAGCAACTATTTACCCTATTACTAACAACTAGTTATATAGTTAAACAGGAACATTGAACATTAAACGGGATTATTAAATCAAACAATTATTAAAACAACAATGCATACTTCACATTGTCACAGACAAACTAAGTACAATGTTTATAAACAGTAGCGTGATTGACATATATACAATAAATTTTGATCTCTTCTAGGATTTAGAGGACCACTATGTGACCAATTGGTAGATTCAAACGATGGGTGTCAAGGGAAATGCGATTTTGCAGCATTTTGTGTTGAAACTTCAACCAATGAAGGACGGTGTCGATGTGGAACAGGATATTCCGGTTCTGGCACTAAATGCAGCCCAATTAACCCATGTGAAGATTCCAGCAATGTTCTATGTCACCGTTTTGCATCATGCCAGTAAATGTTAATAGCTTGAATTTAATGAATTTAAAATTTGTATTGCAAAACTATGTTTAGTGTAATACAGTTTAGTGTACTTAGTGTTATGCTCAATACTTTTGCTGAACTGTATTATTTTAGTATCTAAATATCATACAAGATATAAATTATAATGTAAATGATTAGCAGCACTTGTCGTTTCTTTGCCATTGACTGTAAATAGTGAAAAGTATTGTGCACTATTATACATCACTATTAGTTTTTCAACAAAGATTAAGTTTAAATCGCAAAATCTTCTAACATCTAGTTATGGTATGGTATAATATTTTTTATTTTCAAACTGAGTAAAGTTTCCGCGTGACTTTAAGCTAGCAAGGATTTTCCATTACTCAAGCCCCAGTTTGTGGGCTAGCCTTTGTCCAAGTTCCGGTTGTGACACACTTTTTATTTTGTTTTCGGATATTTTGACACCATTTTGCCCAAATTTAAAACTATTCACTACCACAACAAAACATGGGCAATCGTTTTTAATGCCTTACAATGGTAACACCACTGGATATTGAACATGGTCTTTCGGACTGCATTATTGCATATCCAACTTTCTAACCACTCACTACTTTTTTAAAGCTCGCACAACTAATTTAAGTTTTTTTGCAACCACATTAAAATTTGTGCTGCCATTATAATATTTGTACAATTGTCAACCAGAAAGGTGATGACTACAGTGTGTATTAATGCTTGAAGAAGTATGAATGCGTTTATGAGAGTGTTATCAACATCACAAGCCATCGAAACAGTGCAGTGTTCTTTTTGCCTTGAGTTTTCCGACTTTCATTTAGCCATTTTTCTAATTTTAATTAATTATATATTTCAGTTATCATGTGTCAATGGAGTATACCATGTGTTGGCAACCAAACTAAAAACTACTCGGAGCCACAACATATGTAACATATCACTATAAATGCATTTCTAACCTCACAATTGGAATTTTCCTCAGTGTTATATAGCAGTTTTGAAAGATATTAAATGAGTTTGTAAAACTAGTCAATTGACAAATATCGAAACCATTATTTTAACAAAAATCTTAAACTGGATGGCCATTGTTTGTCTAAATAATTTTTTTAAATGAGCTCGTCTCTAAGTCATAGGACCTAGAACAGAGTAGTGAAAGCCGTCTGTGGCTCCGGTGCTTTGAATTGCTTATGTATAGAGCATACTTAGTAAAAGCTGAGGAGAAATCAAACTGTCTTGGAAAAGACTTGCAACTGTGACAACACTAGATACTAAGGATGGTTGGTAACTTTTCACTTTTAAATAAGCATTTTAGCAACACAAAAATTCCCTTTTGTCATGACAAAGTCATGATTAAATACAGCCTGCATTTGTTGAGTACTTTTATCTGTTATATATGTTAGTTGATTGCTTCTTTCCTGAGCACACACATCACAGGTAGTGTAACCACTTATGTTTGATATTGCAAATTAAGATACTTAATATATACTTATTGAATTAATCAGGCCCAGTGGGGTGAGAATATATAACTTCTGTTTTAAGGGTCAATTAATTATTGAAAAAAATTGGTTCCTACAAATCGCAATCCATACCATAAAATTTGCATTCAACTTCATAAATTTGTTTGTATAAACATATTTATGTGAAAATGACCTGATGATAACCTTTTCAGAGACAACAATATAGATTTCTCTAAATTGTTTCTTAAATGCAAAACAAAAGCCACATTGACAAGAAAATATGTTACTGATAAACTCTGTGGTGCCGGGAGAACACAGAGAAACACCACACCAGCACCACAGAGAACCGACTAAAGTGGCAAATTATGATAAACTCTGTTTGCCTTACTTTGTTAATATTGTACAAAAATGGTGTTGTTAGTTTACTGCAATAGTACTTATATTTAGTTTTGATGTCAACACTATGTTGGGTTTGTGCATATCCATACATGTAAACAAAGATTGATTTAGTTGTACAAAATGCATGAGGCAAACATGGAAATTTTGTGTTATTTAATTTCAACATGTTAAATTGGTATCTTTATTCTCTTTGAAACAAAACAGATCATTTGCAAACAACAGAGAGCAAACAAATGACTGATCCCACTAATGACGCATGTTACACCAAAATACTTGTCCATTCAGTTCATGTAACTTACTGAAGAGGGTGACAGCACACATCCTTCCTGGCCTTGGCGGAATCCAACATACACATCACATACTGTGCAACAGCATCATTTTAGGCTCAACACTATTTAAACACACACAAGGAAATGGCACAGTGATTTAATGGCTACTGGTAACTTGTCATCAATCACGTACTGTATTTCAAAGATTCATTGAAACTATTTTACAAGACTTTTTCGTATTCTCAGGACTATTTTCTAAAATGTGATTTAATGGCTACTCGTAGCTTGTCTTCAATCATGTACTGTATTTCAAAGAGTCATTGAAACACTTTTACATGACTTTTTCGTATTCTCAGGACTATTCTCTAAAATTTGAACAATTTGTGCTTCAACTTGGACAAATGTCACAATGCTTGTTCTAAAATTGTGATTCATATGAGTAGCAGGTGTTGGAAACTAATTTTTATTTGAAGAATAAATTCAAGACGGTTGGTTTGGGATATTTTTTGTCAGAAAAGGATTTTGATTTGCAACAATTATAGTAAATAACCTTTATTTACATTTTAACTTGGCTTTATAAATAAAACACGAATAAAAAAAATACTTTGTTACAAATAACTTTCAGCAAAATATCTATTGACTGTCGTGGAAAAGAGATGCAAGTTCTGCGACACTGAAACTAAATATTGCATTGAGTAGTTTCTTATGATATTAATCTGCTTTGCCAATAAACAACAATGATACCACAATATTACCATAAAACAATGCATGCGGTAGCACAAAAATATTACGGAATTACTGATGGCCATGTGGCACATAAATTACGTAATTGAAATTCAAGTTAAGTTCAACTTTTGGCCTGTGGTTCTACTTAAGACCGCTGATCCTGAAGGGACCTGGCATGCTGATAAACCTATTTCCCTAGTTTTGCCCCTATCATGTACATTTATCAGTTCCACCGTGTCATGTGACATTTTATATCATAAGAACGTCACCAAATACACAGTCTATTATTTTATAGCACATATCAGAAAAGGTTAAATTACTGTCTTGGCCAATTGGCCACTCGATCGTCAAACAATTATCTTTTGCTATACAAACTTTGGTGGTATATTTTATCTTATATGTAAGGGTGAGATGCCAAGCAGACAGCCAGCTATAATAACATAGTTCAGGGGTGTTCAAATGATTTCTGCCATGATCCACCACAACCAAACCTGACAAGGTGATGATCCACTAAATACGAATAGTAAACATTTTGGACATGCTTTAGTTATTATGGTGCTTTATTTATGTAAATGTACCCTACATTGTAGGGTCTACAACATATTTATAACTTTGTAAAAGTCAAAAGTGAAGTGTGCTACAGCTGCAAGATTGTTTCAAGACTACATTGGAAGATCCACACAAAAGTTTGAAAAGATCCGGATCCGGATCGAGATCCGCCATTTGAGCACCACCGACATAGTTCAAACCACTGTTCTTATAACATATAAAGGTTGCTGGGATAAGTAAAAGATTTTGACCAATTTTGCAATGAATAAAGGTGAGCATTTTTTTAGAATTTTGAAATCCCCTTCTAAATGCCCGTGTGTCAGGTACTTATGTCTCTCAAAATAATGCTTGCTTTTACTTTGGCAGCTCGATTAATAGCGCAAATGGAATACACTAGGCTAGTTTTTACCCCACAACATTGTGTTTCACGTGTGGCTAATGGGCTACACCTGTTAAAAAGTTGTTTCTCTTTTAATTCGTTATATATGCGTCTTGCTCATTGGGCAGGGCATTGAGTTCCTGGTGTTGCATGGAATTCAAGGGGTTGTTAGATACACATTATATGCAGTAGCGTCTAAACATATTTCGCAAAATATCATTTGCTTTCCCACAGCAAGCCCTTTACAAGATGAAGAAAAACCTGAACATTTTTTAATGTGTTAAGCCATCAATGAGTGTCGCCTTCCTTTACCTTATTCTCTTCAATTCTTTTTGTTTTCAAATCCTTGGTATGCATCGCGTGACCTGTACAAAGGCATTGACTCAAAAAGTTAGAACCACCACATTTTAGAGATATTATGTGATATTGATTAACAACTGTCTGTCATAAATGATTCGCTTGGAAAATAGGTTAAACCACTCATATTAACGCTTGAAATACTTAGTTAATTTTTTTGCAAAGTAAAGGAGATCTTGATTACTGGGACGGAAATATAACACTCAGCAATGTGACTCATTAACGTGTTTTTACATTCAGTTAAATATTATTATCCACTTGATTATAATGTGAATTATAATATTTGTCACTGATTACCCGTGTCTATTTCTTCTGTCATATAATGTTCATGTAAGCATCTCTTTTACTTGTAATGTTATGCAAACTTATTATGATCACCTTTGGACTAGACCATTTTAGGTATAATATCTGAATGTTTACCATAACTGAAGCTGCTAACATGCAGTTTAACCACACTAGGATCGACATGAAGGAATGAAATGATAAAAAACATTGAATTCATCGTTTATTTCATTAACATTATTAAACAGCAACATTAAAGTTAATGTCAGTAGGTGAATTAAGAACACTGATTCAATTGTACTTGCCATGTTGCATAATTGACACCAAGAAATTGATGGAAAAATTTGAAAAAGATGGAAAAAAGTGGTTATCATATCTGAAGACTGATCATAGCAAATGGAGAATTTTAAATGGCAAAATTTTGGATCATGCCTAAATAGTGATATAAAGCTGGTTGTCATATCAAGCAGATTCTACCCAGTACCAATATTTTGATTTCACAGCCAGTTTTTACTCAAGTGGTCATTGATGTTTATTTTTTCAAGGTATGCTGGACCTGGTATTCACATATGTAAATGCAAAACTGGATATAGAGGCGATGGTGTGTATTGTGAAGAAATAAATCCATGTATTCAAGAAAATTTTTTATCCTGTGACTTAACTGCAGACTGTTTCCACACGGGTCCAAATCAATTTAATTGCATTTGTAAATCTGGGTACACTGGAGATGGTAAAACATGCCAAGCAGTTAATCCATGTAAAACAGGTATGTTTTTTATATTTTGTTATCTCAGAAAAGGTTCAATGAATAATAAACCCTTTCAATTGACTTACTGAATGGATTTTTTTATGCAACCTTTAAGATTCGCAATGCAATGTTATTTATAGCTTTGGTAGGGTTGAGGTACATTTTTCATACCAAGTGGTTGCAATGAGAGCCGCGAAAGTAGGTATAAACATTAATAAAAGCTGACATGTTTCAAACAGCATTTGTGCTTTGTCAAAGCCAGAATGAATTGAAGTCATTGATTAGTGGATATAAATATTGTACAATGTTACATGATGGGAAAAGGAGATTTAAAGTAAATAAGTTCTATAGGTTACCAATGTGCAGCAGAAAAAAGTAATGGCAGGAAATAATACCAACAATGAGTCTGCAGCGATTAATGAGATATGGAAGTTAAAAAAGGAAGTGCAGAGCGGTAAACCACTTGTTGCTAGAAATAGCAGGATATTATGTTCTGGTCTCTAATAAATTTTCCAAAAGTGCCATTCTTGAATGCTTATTGGGTTAGTGCTGCTTAATAAGGAATGCTTCTTGCGTTTTTCTTACATTAGTTTTTTAACTTTTTTTATGACATTTTTGGATAATTTTGAAATGGGCAATATAAATATGATCTTCTTTGGATCCTTTTCATGTTTCTATGTCTGTTTTGATTGCTAGTTTGTTGTATGTTTGCTAATTTGTTGTTATGCTTAATAATTTATTCTTATCCTATTTTTCCCGTCATGTATCATTGTAAAATATTTAAATCTGGTAATGGACCACTGCAGTTCATTCGGGCTTTAACAAAGAACAAATGTTGTTCGAAACATGTTAGCTTTTTATTAATGTTTATACCTGCTTTCATAGCTCCTATACAACCACTTGATACGTAAAGTGTTATATATGTATTGCGATCTGTTTGTCAAGTGATTGCCATTTTCAATTATTTCGTGCAATTATTTGCATAATGGTTTGATATTATCCAATGTTTGCAGTACAGTTTATTTAAATCGTCCAGCTCAAGCCATTGTCATTATTACTTTGTTGAAGATGACTATCTTTTTCATATGAGCTACCACCCATTAGATATCAAAGCATGAGGCGAGCAGCCACTGGGTTGTCCTGACAAACTCACGAGCTGTGCTGTAACCAAGTCATTTTTTATTTGGGAAGTTGACTTAAGTCAAATCAAGTCAAATTACTAATTGGATCAAGTCAAGGCAAGTTAAAATATAATGCAAGTCAAATGAAGTGATGCCATTGGCTATACCTTTAAGCGATTGTTCGTAATGAAATCAAATGTCTGTAATTCAGTTGATCAATAATTTAACAACTAAGATTTAATGACTTGCATCAAATTAATTTCCTAGACTCGAGTTAAGTCAAGTCATTTCAAGCATTGAATCGAGTCAAGTCAAGTAGTTTGAAAACGTGACTCGAGTCATTACAACACTACACACAAGCCATGTAATTCGTAGGAAGCATGGTAGATTGTTTGTTTCTCAGTGCCACACAAACTGCGGAGTTTTTCGCACCCCATTTGTACAGAGTTGAGGGGAAACACCAATTCACAGGCGATTAAGCCTTACCCAGGCCATCCTTGGCACTGAGAGTCTTGTGAGGTGAGAGTTAGCATCGGTGATGACCTTGCAACATCTAGCAGGACTATCCTACCACTCTGAATTCCATTTATGGTCCTTTTAATTAACCACACTGGTGCCTAAATTTTCGTCTTGCTCTAATAGTAATGTGTGGACGAGACGAGATGAGCGCTTGTGCAATTGTGTTAGACGCAAACATCTAAATGCATTACGCAGTATGCTAGTTATGATAATGTCGATTGTGTGTGCATGTGTGCTTCGACACCAGACAGGTATGCAGTACTCAGCATTGGAGCAGACTAAGGGTAGACCTGCTGTGGTACAAGGAGCAGTGGTACCCTGAGCCCAATAATTATCTTATCAAGGTAGCCTGGGATGTAAGTTTCTTGCGTAATGACTTAAGGTGCCATCAGGTCAAGGTATCTCGTGACAGGAAAGAAGAGCACATGCGTGCCTTTTGGTTTTTACTTTCAGCTTATGTTTTGCTCTTTTGTTGACTATAAATGACTAGTGAACTTTAATTGCTTTTTATTTGTAATTTTGTTTTACTATAAGGCAATGGTGGATGCCATGTGTATGCAAAATGCCATTATAAAGGACCTGGAGTTAACACCTGCCATTGTCTTGCAAACTATATTGGAGATGGAATACAAAATTGCACAGGTATGGAAAAGAAAATATGTTTGTAATATTGTGATTTAGTCAATTTAATAGTTTTTTTGTCAAATCAAGGTAACATTTGTATACTGGTTTTATATTACACTGTGGCCAAACAGGATGTCAGTACATGATGAGGCTTCATTTGAGTCGTAATAAAGTTGCGTGTTCTTCTCGGGAAGCACAGCTAAGTTACTTTTCAACTAAAGCATGTTGGCCAACAAATAATATAAGACTTTATTTGCAATCTGATGAAGAGCAATCAACAAAGAAATTTAATTTAAGAGAGATACGAGAACTTTAAAGAAATTACCCAAAGCGTGGCGTTTTCCTCCACAACACTATAGCAATGGTATTACAGCTCAATGTTATACTGTATTTGTTTAATACCTTGTGATTTTAAGCAGTTTTAAGAAGACAACAACCCGATTGTGACCAAGGTCAGCTATTGAATGTTACTATATAAAAAGTAGAATTAGTTACGGTCCAGTGCGCATGTGGCGTTAATTGGTATTCGTCTGTTGTTCTTATAACGATTGATGAGTGTGGGTCTAGGCTAAAGTTGACGTTTTGTCTTGGTTCAATGTTCCGGCTTTCTGAATGCTTTTTTTTTTGAAAAATATAGGGGAAAAATTGTTCAGAAGTTAAAGCATTTGGTATGAAAATTCTCATTGTAAGAGTTTTCTCAAAATACTACGTTTAGCTTTTTTACATCGTAGTCAATGCAAAAACTCAGCTGAGTATTCGGGCTTGTTGATAATTGAACTGACACTGAAATTGAAATCAATGCCAATTGAAATATTGTACTTTGCGTTGGTTAATGTACGGCTGTGCTAAATTTCGTAATTAGCCCTTATTCCTACGGGATTCTCGTGCAGATCTGATGATATTATAATGTTAATTGTTTTTTATTTTGTGTATTTATCAACAAGCACTGTACTGTATTTTACCGGTGTTTAGTATACAAGACCCACTTTGATTACTTCCAAATTACTACATTCGTACTATGAAGGAGTTTGTTATTTTCAATGTACCAAATGGAGCTTTATTCTGTGCTCTGGAAATAGTAACCGTTTCATTGAGAACCAATAATAAGTAATTATTCAAGACATTGACAGTTTGGTTTTGATACTGTGATGCTTATCTGGCTATCAGGGGTTAATGAATGCGCTATCAATGGAGTTAGATTAGCGAACAATCGATCAAGTAATAATTAACAAAAGTTCACGACCCCAACAATACGCCTAGTGAACAGAGGGCTTTAGATAGGCCTACAAACCCTTGAAAATATCATATTTGTATGCAAGAGGCAGAGTATCTTCTATACCAGTGCTTTTCAACCTTTCTCTTGACGGTTTGCGCTCTTTAATGTCACGAAAATCTTATCCACATGTGGTACAGTCCAAGCTGTAAAATGTTTGGCAGGCTGGCAGCGATATAATCAGGGTTGCCATACCGTCCTTATTTCTAAGATTTTTCCTTATTTTAAAGGTCCGTGTCTTAGAAAATATGTTTGTCCTTTTTTCTAAGAAATGTCCTTATTTTCACTTTCGTCCTTATTTTTAGGGCGGAGGTGGGCACTTTTGTCCTTATTTTGGGCATTTTGTCATCTTTACGATACCATTTTGTACCAAAGAGATACCAAAATTATGAACATGCAGATAGTGTCTTGTTTTTTTTTAGGAGCATTGGTTGCTTTCTCTTATTGTACACTGTTTATGGTGGTATTCCTCGTTCATTTTCTAGTCGTCCTTATTTTTGAGTTGAGACTGATGGCAACCCTGGATATAATAATTTCATCACATTTTTTTGGTAGCCCACTACTTTTTGAAACTAAACCTTTTATAAAACAATTTGTATCACAATCTGCATACGTTTATGTGGCAGCATTTGTTATCCCAATTCGATCCGTACAAAAAACAAAATAACAACATGCTTAACAATTTTGAAATGTTATGTTGTAGATTAACTTTTCCTATCAAGCACAAGTTACGTCAAATTTAAACTACCAAACATCAAATGCGTACAGAATTCGATACCCAGTTGATACCCTGATGAACAGTTTCATGTAATATAAAAAAATTAAACAAATAATAAAACTTGCATGTAAACAAGATCGGCAATCAAGCAACAAGACACCATTGCAAACTATAAGTTGTGGAAAGACTTTCCTCATCTGAGGATAAAGATTGTGATACTATACCTGAACAGTTTGTTAGGAAACTTTTACGCCATTCACATAATCGTAGTTAGTCTTAGCCTAGTTTTGGCGTTCTTGTTTTATGGGTTTGTACAAGCGAATAGAGAAAAATACTGTTACTGAATACTGTAGTTAAAAACAGCAACGAAATGATTGTTTCTTTTAATCTCCCAACAACATAAGTCATAACGGTCCCTCATATTTCATTGGCGATGTGTACATGAAAAGTAAGTAACAACGGTCCCTCATATTTCATTGGCGATGTGTGCATGAAAAATGCATCAATGGCTGCAAGTTGGCAGTAGAGTTAAATTAAATGGACGTTTAAAAACAATCAAGAATCAACAAAGTAAATCATTAGAGTTACATTCTCATTTTCAAGACAACATGGAGTTAACGGACGGATCACACACAACTAATAAAAAGATATTTGAAAACTTTTGTTCCACTTATTACCCACAATTCACTCATAATTTCCAATTCTACGTCAATAAAAGTAAAGTTGTACTACATGAACATGTAACTACAGTACTTCACAACTAAATAAAGCAATGAGACAATTAAGCTGTGCTAACTGGGCGTATTGTAGGGGTTGTGAACTGTTGTTAATTATTATTTTGCTTGGTTGATTATTATATTATGCATTGATATAATAATAATTATTATATATAATAATAATTATATATAATAATAATAATAATTATTGCTTGATCAATTGTTCGCTAATCTGACTCCATTGATAGCTCATTCTTTGACCCCTGATAGCCTAGTTAAACGTCACAGTACCAAAACAAACTGTCAATTTATTGAATAATTATTTTTTATTGGTCCTTAAGGAACGTTTGGTATTCTTCAGAACACAGAATAAAACTGCATTCGACAATAACAGACTCGCAATATCAGACTGACCATATCAGAACTAATACATTGAGCGCTGCAGTACGAATTACACAATTCGGAAGTAATCAAAACCAGATCGCATATTCTAAACACGGCCAAAATATATTACAGTACTTACCGTTAAACACACAATATTATGGTGATTGTAGTAGTAATTGTAATAAGTTATATAATTGGCATTTCAAGAAGCGATTGTGTGTTCTCCAGTTAGATGAAATGTAATATTTAGACAGGTGTATTATCCTTGGTTAATCATGTTATTCAAACATTGAATTCTTAAACCTACATAGTGACCTAGTATATGAGTGTTTTCAAGTAGCGTCGCATTTTAGAGTGTATGAAGTTGGATAGCGCTTGTGGTGAAAAACCTCGGTGACGTAGAATATGTTAAATATTGCATATGTTACACGTAGCATGATGTAAGCAACATATCTGTCGCTGATAGGCTCATATATATCGATATAAAAACCTCGGCTTGGTTCATATCGCTCTTTTCTCCTTTACCTTCTCGCTTAGTCAATTGAAGTGATAGCTCTATTCGGATTAGAAAATCGATATGAAATTGTTTCTGATGTGACTACGACTATATTTTGGACAATATAACAATTTAGACTTTATGAATGTTGTTCTGACTTAAAGAAACAAGCAGAGATAGCATACGCAATGGAGTCAAAGATAAAATAGTCAGGGAGTTCTAAAAGAAAGACTAAAGCCTTTGGCTTTTTGGCTTTAGTCAACACTAGATTATATATTGACAACTCTGGATTTGATTTGTGATCACTGTGTAACGTACATTAAGTATTGGTCCGACACGATGGAAATCATGAAAATGCCAAACTTGCACAACTAACCAGAAGCGTTACTAAAGTAGCCAAAAAACAAAATAGATAATACAATAATGACATCTCAAAAAAGTTGTTAGAGAGACGAATTTCATCTGCACTACATTTTTCCTATACGCAGCACTGCGTACAGTCTCATAGGTTGGGAAGCACTGTTCTATACGAATATTGTCGATGAGCAGCTTGAGGAGTATTTCATGTGATTTGCGAAAAGTTTTTAATTGGTTACAAAATTTGACATAAGTGATGAAATAACATTTGTACATAAGAAAAAAGTTTAAAGGAAAAACTGAACGCTGATACACATTTAATTTCGGAATTGGTAGACAACATAATCTGCCCACAAATCCATTCAGATTTTCAGCTAAAAATTTTTTTCTTTTGGCACATGACTTGTCGTTGCTGCATGTAATCTCTCTGCGTTGTACAGTAAGCATCATATTAAGCACAAGGGATGTCTCTGGTTCAAACAAAGTGCTAGGCAGTTGATAAACATTTCTTGTTGTTGATTTTGCAATCTTCTTCATCCTTAGTTAATTCCATTTTATTGCATTCACCAGCAAAAGCTGCAGATGTACTTCATTCGGTTTCTTTGATGTTGGTATGTGGGAGTGTATAGATATGGACTCAAAAAGGCTTGGCATCTCTCGAGTCAATGTTTAATTTTTCTTTTAACTTTCTTTTGTCCTATGTTTATCTCTTTTTTTTTCGCGCTTGGATAGATAGCAAAAGAAAATTTCTTTTTGTTATGACAAAATAACCTCAAGCTAATCATATGTTGGACAAGTGGCTTGGCCTTGATACTATGGTATGATGACACAATATACGTAATCTTTGCCCACTGTCTGACCATAACTTAAATACTTGGCGGCATTTGCTTAAGCACAGCTTATCGTGTTAGTCTATTGAACAAGTTCTGATTGACAATCATATTTTGTTTTATTTTTTTTATATTGTGTTGCTCGAATCTGGAACTTCTTTCGCCAGGGTCACTGAATAGCAAGTATTCATATAATTAGTTCATGATTCACTACTCACTAGCCTATTCATAACACAGCCCAACAACTAAATTTTTTTCAAAAGGCATGACATGTTAGATCGATTTAGGGGTATATCATAGGTGCTGAGTCCGAAAATGCCATTACTTTTGCTGAATTGGCTCTAGTTTTTGAGATATTGCTTCGTCCTACATATACCATGAAAAAGTAGAAATGTATGCTAGTGAGTAAAATAGGTTAATAAAAACTGAAGCCATGTGAAGCAGCTTTTTAGTTTTGCCCAAATGTTGAGTTGTCTGGCACAAATTTCTCGCTTTGGAGGTAAATAAGGCCTTAGATTAGTTTATATCATCTTCCATCAAGCACTAAGATAAGCTTTGTAGCGCACTGATAAGGCAATAGTTAGTTTTATCCTAAAAGTTATCAGTTAAAGGCTATTTTGTTGAATAGACAACTTACGCTAATTTATCCTCCCATTTGAGCTGAATAATTATGTCAGATGGCAAGTATCTCATGACCGACGATTAGTAGGCTCAGAGTTATCATGCTTTTTTAAAGTCAGGATAAAGATAGTGTACCTTCAGCCATGACTTTAATTTATGCTTTAACATTTTCAGAAATTTTAAGTCACGGGTGTTTTAACTTTTAAGTATATGTTATAAAAACGAGTGGTACAGCTAGACGGAGAAAGTGTCGTTATGACCCAGATGTGTTTTGCTACATCTGTGGCGAGTACACGATGAAGAAGCAGTTTTAATGTACAACCTGCATTCAACTTTTTTCGATTGGATTAATTGAAAAAAAGTGTGGGCTATACTCCAATAAATATGGTAGTGAATTTATCGCAACAGTTACAATTATTTCTACTATTGTTTGCCTTTGGACTGGGTTTTTTTTTCCAGTTTTGTATTTGATATGTTCTTTGGTATGGACTCAGTAGATGCGTGAGTGTTTTGTGAAACCTTTTCCTGTTGCTTCACACTTTTTGTTTTCCTCACCAATGTGGCCATCTTCTTTGATCAATTTATGCTGGCAAGTGAATAGTTTCAAACTTTTTTGCTGTAATTTTAAGATATCGTTAATTAAATCGATACATCACCTTAGAACGCTTTTCTTCCACTTTGAACTTTACCTTTTTTATTAACTTTTAGAGACATTTTTTACTTAAAGCTGATAGCTACTACTATGTAACATCTTCAGCTTTATTGTAGAACACAAGAAAATGAACACAAACGATAGATTAAGAGTAACTCCCAAATGAATGCGTGGCACTTCTGACAAAGCCACGGTACCACATAGACATTGACTGATATTGCTACATAGCAGTGTAATAAATATCACATTTTGTGCTTGCATTTTAATTGGCATTTTGTCAGGACCTAGTTGCTAGGTCTTTGTTGCTTTCAGTTATACACATTTTTGATTTAAGGAAAGTTTTTTAATGAGCTTTCGCAGTGTTATGAGATCTGATAATGATTGTAAGATTGCATCACCAACCTTTAACCAAACTATTTCATTGCACAGCTAGTTTGTTATTACCGGGGTAGAAAATGAATCTTTAATTCGGTAAAGAATGTTTGGTAAAAGATTCGATAATAAATAACTGGACTACAAATGATGAAATTAAATGTGAAATGTCTTTTATTTAAATTTTGACTATTATAACAAACTTAGGGAAGAATGTTTTGGCTCATTTTTCCTTTTACTGAAATATTACATCAGTAAAGGTCTCCGGCGCCTGAATTTAGCCAAAGTCACCAGGCTAAATTAGTTTAAGTTTGTGCAATATGTTTTTAAACTACGTTATTGTTTTGGAATAAAATTCCAATGAATAGAGTTTAGGAATAGCTTTATAATATCACAAAATATATGCCTGTCAGCACTTTGATATGAATTGTTTTCTGGTATCAATATTAATTTATATGTTGCAATTATTTACTGTAATTATAAGCATTTTGTTATATTTGTACTATTACAATTTGTTTAATATATAACCCTTTACGAATGAAACCTAAAGGACAGTTATATGATATTCTTTGCACAGGGAGTATATTTGTTGAGTTACAAAGTGATACAAGGTTTGCAAGTTTTATTCGAAGACGTATGATGAAGAATGCTTTAAACTCACCTGGTCCAATAACAGCATTTTTACCAGATCTAACTCTCATGGGGAATCCTGTGATAGATCAAATCATTGAACAAGTATGTTAATATAATGTGAAAATGACAGTATTACATTTTTGCCATAATTTGTGATACAGGATAATATGCAACATTGTTTATGACTATTACAATCTAAGTGTTGAAAACTATTTTGATTATGAATTAATCAATAAAATATCTGTCAAAGCCTTAGTTAAAACCAAGTTTCACTGTGGCAACCCCAAAAATTTTTGTTATACAGCCGAATCCGGTAAATTGCATAAGCCAAGCCTTTTTATGCGATTAAATGAATTATGCGTTTATGCAAAAGTGCAAAGTCCACTTACTGTCTTACTTGACGTGCGAAGCTGGTCACGTGTAAAGACATCAACACGCAAAACACTAACATTTAATGTGTATTGCGATCATGCATTCATTCAAACACGCAAAACACTCTAAGATTTATTGTTTAATCAAAAAAAATACTGCTCGATTGTTGTTTAATTTTATTTTGTATGCTTTCTTGTATTTGTGTTTCTAAACAAACAAATGTGGCCATGTCCGCCCCTTCAAACTGTAGTCGTCGGCGAATTGGATCAAGTGCATTCAAAGCTTCTTTATTTTTTGGTGAATCGCAGCGATTGCGTCAGCAGAGCTTTCTTCATTGATGTCGTCTTTTTCGACTTGTTTGTTTCGTAAAACTTCTTCACATATTACGGCATCATCTTAACGCAACGCTTAAATGAAACTAAAATAGTGCGAATGTTAATGTCTGCGTATTGACAGCCACGTGATAATACTTAAATTCGGCATTGTGTGTTTGATTGTTTTGTAACAAAGCGCAGTACAAGTCGCAAAGCTAACGCATTGTGTGTGTGCTCCCAGTGCACGTTGTTTTCAATTTTATCTATTAAAAACCTTTGAATAATCGAATAAACCACCTTCATTTTTATTCAATTAAGCGTATTATGCAATAAACCGCTATGCGATAAACCGAAGTATTATCTTTACAAATGATAGACTATGGTTTGGGATTTGCGCTCTTTATGCGATAAAACGGATTATGCGATTATCCAGAATGCAATTAACCGTATTCGACTGTATTACCATATATGCTGGCATGTAAGCCTATTTGGCAAATAATGCAATACTTAAATTTACTTAAAACAGGGGTTTTAGGGAAGTAATAACCCATGTTTTTCTCTTTCTTGAACAGCTGGACGAATTACAATTAGCAACTAGAGCATTAATTTTTCTTTGAATTGTTTTTGTGATATACAGGATGGTCCAAAAAGATGTATCCCCTTATGATAAAGTAGCAATTACTATTGAAAGGAAAAACTAACAATTTTTTTTTCGTAGCCCAGTTTCAAACATGTAATTTTTGGCTCAATAGTTTATAATGTTATAATGTTCTCAGTCCAAGAACTTTGGCACTGATTCACTGTGGCTACTCACACATTGAAGTTTGTAATCACCCTATTCAACATACCATTGGCAAATTTCTTGATCTCTATTCGGATATTAATCTTAGTACTTTAATAGTTTTAGATTGTTAGCATAGACCTTGTCTTTTAGACATTCCCACAGAAAATCATCCAAAGGGATGGGTCTGGAGCCCAAGAGTGATTCGTAGTCCTTACAACAGGAAATAAGCTATCTCTAGGAAAATAACACAATATAGGGTTTTGAGTGAACCATTGGTGCAATTGCAATGTTGCTCCTTTTTGCTCATACTTGTGGCTTGCAGTAGTCAGGCACTTAACGAAAATATAATTTTTATTACTAGTCTAGACTGAAGTGGATTTGCACAGAACATCTAAACCAAAAGAGAATATGTTAATGCCCAAGAGCCCAAATAACAATTCATGCTTCACACTGTTGTGAAGTTAAGGAAAAGGCTGGGGTTGAATTTTTGTGGCTATCTATGATACAGTATGGCACTTTGCATTATGGTAAAAGATGGTGTTATTATTAGCAAAAACTTCAACGCATGAATGGTTTTTCAAGACTCACGTCATTTTGTGTTACTTAACCAACTTATAATAAATAGTTGATGATGTTGAAAAATACAACACATAAAAATTTTCATTTATGTTTGTATCGATTATGACATTGTTGTCAGTTTTATAGCATCAAAACATAGCATTTAGTTTATGTGATGTATTTTGTTTAGCAGCAGCCTTGTTTAACAAAAGGAAAACCCTTCATTTTAGATAAAACCAATTTTCATCTACATTTTTATTTTCTTGAAAATAAATGGTGTATAAAATCAAATTGCTGTTTCCAGAATAAGATAAACAAAAGTAAATTTTTGATTTTGCAGGGTTTGCTTGGTCATATTGTTGGTTGTAACCAATATACTGTAGAACAATTACATAACATTTCACAACTTCATTCTCTAAGTGGAAAGTTAATAAACATTACCTCATCTGAAGATTCAATATTTTTAAATGGTAATATAAGGTAAGCAGTTTTCTGTGAACATTTAACTACATTGCATATGTCTCTTTATGCCCATTGTTTTTATATGTGCTTTTGTATGTATGGTTGATAATTAATAAGGGTAAGCATAAGCCTCAGTTAAATCAGCAAAAACGATTAAATGTATTATATGTTTTGATTGACTTTTGTATGGCAATGTCATAGGTGTCTCAGTTGCCTTAGACATTTTTTGTTTAGAAAATTTTAGGTTATGCAGCAAAAAGCAACAAAACTGTTCAAATCCGTCATTTTCTTCCCAAAACGTTTTGAGTTCCCAGCATACACGGCTAAACTTTGAAGTATTGCCTACTGAACGATACTTGCTCGTTTACAATTGCCGCTTTAGCAGTTAGTGACCTTTGTGATGTAACAATTACTCATGGTTCACTTGCATGGGCGCCGAACTTGGGCGGATTTTTCTGCCCTGGATTTTTCTAGCAAATAATAGCGATTTTACGTTCTTGTAATCAAGATGTTGTTGCTACTCGTTTGAAGAGTTGCAACTCCAATCCGGTCACTTCGACTAAAATTTCCTCATAGCTTGCTTGTCATGATATCAGATGCAACAAGTTTTGAAGACTTAACATTTTTATCAATGCGATGCAACACTAATGGACTTTTTGCACTCACCCATTTACTTGTTACACGTTACATAATAAATTTCATTGCGAAACAGGTGACTTTCTCGCGATACAATAACCATTACTACAACAATGTAATTTATTTTTAATTGAACTCTAAATTAAACAGTTTGTACAATAAGATGACCAGTGGAAAATTTGTTTAAACACGATCAAGGCGAGTAAGAAGAGCTCTGTTAAACGTAATGATGTAGAAAGGTCAGGCAGGCAAACATCTATTACGTCGTTTTTCGCTCGAAATAGACCAGGGGAAAACGACAATGAAGTTAGTTTGCAGCATGAGAAAGAAGACGTTTCGACTTCAGATCCGTCCATTTCCTGGTTGTTCCGAAAGTTTCAATATTAATGTTTCAGCGGAAACTTTAACAACTTTGGGCACTGCAGAGAAATATGTTTTACGATTGCTTGAACAGCACGAATGGATAAAATATGATCAACAAAAAGACGTGGCTATTTTTTCAGAGTGCAATTGGGCTTCTTCAGCAAATCATGTGACCCCCGATGTTATTTCGACTTTCAAACATAAGTATCCAGTTTGGCTGACAGGATACAAAGATTGGAAGTACATCAAAGGTGCCGCCAAGAAACACAGCGAGAGTTCCCTTTACAAGCGCTGTCTTGACGCAAAGCTGAACTATGCCGGAAAAAGTCACGTTGCCACTTTAGTTAATTCAAAAGCACAAGAAAATCCCAAGCGAAATAGGATTGCACTTGAAGCAATATTTGAGAGTATAAGATTTCTCGCTCAGCAAGGTCTAGCTTGAGAGGAGAGGACATGACGACAGCAAGTCGAACTTAGTGCAAACGCTTAAACTACTGAGGAAATATAATGAAGATGTGTCACTCTGGTTTGAAAGATCAGCAAAACCGAAATGCATAAGCCATGATGTACAAAAGGAAATGTTGCAAATGATAGCAGAGGCAGTAATTCGTGGTGTTGTAGCCCATATTAATAAAGCAAGGTTTTTCAGTATAATTGCAGATGAAGCTACGGATTTTTCAATTTAGGAACAGGTTTCCATCTGCGTTCGGTATGTTGACGAGAATTTATGTGTCCAAGAACATATTTTAGGGCTTTATGCAACCGATAGCACAGATTCTCTCACCTTATTTAACGTTATTACAGGCTGCGTTACTTCAGTTTGACTAGACTTGAAAAATTGTCGAGGGCAAACATATGATGGCGCAGCTAACATTCGTGGCCATCTCACCGGTGTGCAAGCACGGTTTAAACAGGCTAACCCAGCGATGACATATATTTACTGTGCAGGTCATCAAATAAAATCAAGCTACAATCAGTTTAAACTCAAATGAGGCTGCAGCTCAATTAAATCTCTCCGACTGTTGTGTCCCACAAGGTGGGTTTTACGCCTCTCTGCTCTGGATTTATTCCTTTCTCAGTATCAAACTGTTCTGGATTGGTTGGCGAGTTTGTCAAACGACTTCTGAATTGACAGTTCCACACATAGTAATGCAAATGCTCATCACAATTCTGCTATAAGTGGTAGGCTAGCATAACCAACAAGTCTAGAAGTTTTATAAAAAGCAAAAACTTGTAGCATGGCTGTTGTCGCAAATAACGTTGATTAGAAGTATATTTTATCTTATTTTGTGTTTTTACAACAATCCTTGACACGAGGAATTCCCAAGCATTTGAACCCATTAACTTTTCCGCCCTACATTTTTTAAACTTCTGCGCCTATGTTCACTTGTAATTGCTTTTATCAACAACTGGAACACGTGTATGTTTGACGGGAAGTGGCTTTCCATATGTTTAGAGGAAATTTGGTCAGTGCATCCATGTTTATGTTAAGAAGGTATTTGCAGTAACTAGTATAATACATTTGTGTGACAGCAGTGGTAGATCTAGTAAATTTTCAGGGGGCTGTCACATTCGTTTCAATTTTAGAAAATGGATTCCCCCAAAACAGGAATTCTGCCAAGTTTATTTCACTGTTGATTTATTTGCTTTCATATTCCAACTGATAGTGCATTGGTTAGTGAATTAAACATATTTGCGCTTTATTGAAAAGACTAAATCGTTCTTAGCTCACTCCACTGCTTGCTTTCGTTGTTAACTGATTTGAATTACAAGACCGTGCAAATTTTCATAGGTTGTTGGTTACCAGGGGTAATGTGTTTTGTTGGCCACGTTGATACTTTTGCAGAAAGAACGGAATGCGTTATTAACAATGTGTGATGTAACCATCACAATGATTGCTTTAATTACATTATGATGCTAATATTTAGATAGAAATTTTAATCATTACGTAGGTATAACAGATACCCTGCGACAAGTTGTGCTCAAACCTTGTCATTAGGACATCTTTTTTGCTAAAAGCGCCATATCATCGACATATTTTAAAGGGATGTATCTCTGTATCAGACACACTTATATCTTTGTTGAACAATCGATTGATGATGTAGTAATTGCTTTGTACATTTGTATGTCGAGCCTATAATTTCGAAATTCGAACCAATAAAACAAATGGAAAATTAGTATGTGTTTACCTGTCCAGATGCAAATCACTCTGAAGACAATTACTAATCAGTAATAATCATGCCTTAGAGTCTAAGGCTAAGACGCTGAGAGAGAGAGATTGTTTGAGACAAGATGAGATTGAGGTGAGATGAGTATTGAGGAATAGCCATTAAAGCCATCAAACTTCAGGCTTCATTTCGCCCATTGGTTATGGTAATGTCATTGGTACATTGTTAATTCTCCCCACTAAAGCGCCAATCTTTAATAACAGGTCACGTAATGTACATGTACGTATGGCAAACAGCCACTTTCAAACATCTAACGCTCAACCACAAACCTTGAAACATATGACCTTAGTGTGTTGTAGTTATAGTATAGTTAGTTGTATAGTTGAATTCGGCTATTGAATCGCATATTCACAACTTACTTAGTCCTAGCCTTTCGTCGCATATTGAGTCAGACTGAGAATTGTGATGTCACAAGAGCATGAGATTTGACACTTGCAAGGTCGCAGCAATGCTTGCTTGCTGGCTTTGCTTTGCTGGCCAGAATAAGCATTAGTCCTATATATTTTATTTCCTCACTTGCTGCCGCAGTTAAACGGAAAGCGATTACATGGTTGTAATGTCTCTCCATTTTAGAAATGTTTTAATTGTCCAAATCAACCCAACCTATGTCAAGTAACAGAGAAAAGTTCAATTAATTTCAGGTTTATTTTCGTGCTGGATCCAGAAGCGTTTGTGTGCTTTTTTCTCTCCAAAGCGGCCGGAAAGAAGGGTCTAGGATTCGGTTTTTCCCCTGGTGCGACCCTGGGGGTTAATCGAAAATAAAAGGGAGCTATAATTTTTCCTGTTATCAGTTGTAACTTCTGTTAAAATTTGGCGTCTATAGACCTCGCCATTGAAGAGCTTTTCTGGTTTGTAAAATACACACACAGACTGAGTAAATGTCACATATATGTAGATAGATGAAAGTTTAACAAATTGGTTCAAGAGATTGCCGATAAAGGCAAATAAAGCTTGAAAAGAAAATGGATATTAATGTATATTGACAAATAATGGAAAAGTGTTAGTTAGAAAACATCAAATTGCATTAAGGTATAAGATAAAAAATAAAAATGATATCATATAGATAGCATAATTTATTCATGTTGTGCTGATAAGAAACACTTATTCATTGGCGATGACTGTACTCAAATTTTCCTATAAATTTTTTGAAAAACCAACATAACGCATAACCCTTTCGAATGTAGAAAACTAATTCTAATGAATCTTTTTATTCCTAGAACTGCATTGAAGATGATTTATCTTTATTTGATTTATATATTATACAATAACAACAATATATATAAAAACACTTGCAGAATACTACATTTCAATGTGAGATACCATAATAAAAACCTAGAAAAATTAGAAGAATTTTTCACTTTTTCAAAGAACTCGCCAGTAATATGCACACCTAAAACAAAGCTAAAAATAAGATTTAGTAATGTGGAACTAAAAAACTACTTTGATACATAAAGACTCTAAAACCAATGCGGGGTGTAGCCATTTATATACACAATAGTATGAATTACTATCAATTGCGAAATGACTTGTAGAAAATATTACATGTTACAGAGTTTTGATGTTAACTTGTAAAAAATTAAAAATTACAACCAAAGTAGCAAATACTATAATCTATTCAAGAGCAAAACTAATGGGCTATAAATCTTATTCATCAAGACTAGAATAACAGAAATGTCTCCCACATTAATTGATCATACTTTTACAAATGAATCTCATCAGGGTAATAAGTGCTCAGGCATTAACACGTGGTTTATCTGATCATCGTGTTATTTACATTGCATTAAAAAAATAAACCACTAACCCTAAACAAACCAAAAAAGGAGTTAATAACTAAAATCTCCTTAAAGACTTTCTAAATGACTTAAGACTATTTGTTGAAATATGTGTGACAATATTAAGACATCAGATGTTGCACATTGATTTCTCAAAAAATTGCAAAACGTTGTTGATAAATATTTTCCATACAAACAATGGTTACTCGGGGCATGCTTTCTTTAGTTAAACACTTACTTAAGATAAAAAAGCAAACTTTTTTATAACTAGACTCTGACCAAAACTCAATCTCAAATAATTGCATACAAGAGGTATTGAAATAGATTAACTTACATTCATATCTGTCTTCCAAGCAAATCCATTATATCAAAAAAGAATTTAGAAGATTTAAAAAAACTCAAAACGCTACAAAAAAGAGTTTGAAAATTGTCAAGAAACTAATAAACAAAGTAATATGTACCCATATCACTTGAAATATATGATATGATAACAACTGAACCAACCGAAATCTACAACTTCTTAAGTTAACACTTTGTAAGCATTGAATACAAAAAAATGATACTGATGACTCTGATAGAGTTCGTAATTGTGCTTACTATATTAACAATTTACTCTAAAAATAGATTGATTTTATAGAAACAGATGAATAAAAAATTCAACTAGAAAAATCAAATATTTCAATTAAAGACAACAAATCATGTGGATATAATGATACACTAGCTGAAGTATTAAAAGCATTCAAACATCTACACACTGGACATATATCATATGTATTTATTAATTATTATGTATTTATCATCATATTTATCAAAGCAGTAAACTCCAGTGTTTATCCACCAGAATAAAAAATTGCTAACGTGATCCCTGCATACAAAGTAAAAGGGAATTAATAATAATGGTCCAAATTATTAATTATCATCTTATTAGACTATTAAGTAAACTAAATAAAGTGTTTAAAAAAATTCTTTGTGGCAAAATTTCATAGTTTATAAATTAAATTTACACAAATAAAGTTTGTTCCATAATAACTTTTGATGAATGATGGGACTTTTACATTAATGAACATAAAAAATGAAATCCCACCTTACAATGTAATTATCTAAAGTTATCTTCACTGTTAATTAATAAAAATATTTTTTATTTGTAATGTAATCTGTTTTATTCGAACAACAATCTTTGATCCAAAAGATTTGCGTTATTTATAATTATATCTTTGACATTATTTACAATGTACTTTAGATTGCTTTTTATAGAGGTTTTTATTTAAATTCGCAATCAACGTATTCCTATTCGGATATACATTTTACTGCAATTCACATGTTTCTTCCCCATATGTAAGAAATTATTAACTTTAGCAATGTTGATATTATAGCTATTACGGTAGAATTCAGTCAATATGTTCAACCGCGGGAACAGCCGATTTTGGGTGCAATAACAACCATTTTTTCTACAATATTACTGTAATCAATCAATGTATACTACTGTATTCATTTAACACACTGAGCCAGAATAAGCAAGACATTTTGGCCGCAATAAGAAGATAGCTTCAGCTGCAATGACCAACTGTTTTAACTGCAATGATTCATGTTTTATAAGGTCTGTTTGATTACATACTTATGCATAATTATAATCAGGTATTGTTTTTACAATAAATAACTATTTACATACACAGCACGATTAAGTTTTTGTTCATAGTAGGCCATTATTTGAATGCACGAAAGAGCAATTTTCATGTTGGGGCATCGAAAAGAGATATATTTAGTAGTGACTGAATGTATTAATGAGAGTTTTATAATAGGGAATGAGTAGGAAATTCTGTCTCATGCATTTTGGATGTAATAGATGTTTGGTTGTATTAACTGTGAATGTAATATTTGGATTCTGCTGTATTGCTTAATACCTGGCTATAACTCCCTTCACAGTGAATTTCCAAATGACTTAATTTTTAGATGAAAATGGACCTGTTGTTTTATTTAACATAAAAATCTACGAAAGTATGATTCCTTATAGATTAATAATTCACAGCCCAACAAAAAAAAAATTTTTTTGAGGTGCCAGCGATGTTTCAACGGATTTAGGGTAATTTGAGGTCGCTGATTCCGAATTTGGCATTGGTTTTGCTGAATTGGTTCTAGTTTTCGAGATATGGTTATTTTCTTTATTTCAACATTTTTCACTATTTCTGACATTAGTGACAGTGTTTTAGCTATCACGTCATCGTTTGTGTTTAGGTTGAAACCTCAGAATAGACTCAATTGTGATTCTCATTAAATAGACCTACCTTATTTGTCGATGTACTGATACAAAAGGCGTTAATTTCTCATGATTTCTTGAAATATTTAATGCACTGAAGGAAAGAATCGCTGACCTTGATCAAGTTTGCTTCTTTCGAGTTGCAGGTGTATAACACGTTACTCTTCTTAAAACTAGTTATTAAGGCGACCGGTTGAGCACTGCAAAAGCATTCCCTTACCTGCGTTTACATCAGTACCAGGTTTGCAAGAAACAGATATTGAGGAAAAGCATGAAATGAAACATTTACGAAGAAAGCTCTTTCACTCCCGAACAGTTCACACAAAAGGAGTTTAATGATCTTATCAGAGACTTTAACTTATAAAAAGAAGCATCTGAGGTTTTAGCTTCCAGACTGAAGGAGAAGAACTGTCTAAAGGCGGATGCAAAGATAACAGCTTACCGGACTGGAGAAGAGGAACTCTTTCCCTTCTTCAGTCAAGATGCAGACCTTGAAAATTGAAATGATATAACTGGACTTCTCCTCAAAATGAAAGTCCTAGACTACAAACAAGAAGACTGGCGATTGTTTATAGACAGCTCTACCAGAAGTTTAAAATGCATTCTGTTGCATAATGGCAACTGCTATTCATCTCTGCCAATTGCTCATTCAACAAAACTGAAAGAAGAGTATGAAAATGTGAAATTAGTTTTACGGAAGATCTGCTATGCCGAGCACCAGTGGTCAATTTGTGTTGACTTAAAGATGGTGAACTTTTTGCTTGGACAGCAAAGTGGATACACTAAGTATCCCTGCTTTATGTGCTTGTGGGACAGCAGGGCAAAGACCCAGCACAGGGTAAAAAAGGCATGGCTCACAAGAGAAAATCTAGAAGTAGGCAAAGCAAATGTGATTAAAGAACCTTTGTTTCAAAGAAAGAAGATCATTTTACCACCTCTCTATGTCAGGCTGGGGCTCATGAAACAATTTGTAAAGGCTTTATATAAAGATGGTGATTGTTTTAAATATTTTTGTAGATGTTTTCCAAAACTGACAACCGAAAATTTGAAAGCAGGCATTTTTGATGGGCCTCAAATTCGCAAATTAATCAATGACTCAAATTTGGAACAAGCATGAACAATGTGGAATTCCAAGCTTGGTCTTGTTTTGTGTCTGTGATGAAGAACTTTTTTGGAAACCACAAGGCAGAAAACTATGCAGAGCTGGTAGAAAATATGCTCGAGACCTACCAACAGGTAGGGGCAAATATGAGCATTTAAGTGCACTATCTCCACAGCCATTTGGAAAAATTTCCTGACAAATTGGGTGATTTTTCTGAAGAACAAGGGGAGAGATTTCATCAGGACATAAAGGTGATGGAAGAATGATACCAGGGCAGATGGGAGAAAAACTTGATGGCAGACTAATATTGGTGTTTTCAGCACGATTGTACTGACGTCCGCCATAAAAGAAAGTCATACAAAAAGCGATTCACCATCAATTATATATAAAACAGACTTATTAGTTATTACACACTGATTGATTTAGTATTGTGATATTTATGCATTTGACTATATTACTGACTATTGTCCAAGTGTATTACAGTTGGCTGAGACCTGAAACCTAGTATTGCGTTATGTGTGACATGAGTGGAATTTCCGAAAGTGAAAAATCTAAATATCTCAAAAACTAGAGCCAATTGAGAAAAATGATTGTCATTTTCGAAATCAGCGACCCCAAATTAGCCTAAAATCGTTGTCAAATCCTTGGCACAAAAAATCGTGTTGACCAGTGAATTTGTCGCTTCTGTAGCATTATATTTTGGTGTAAGCTGGCAGGTGTAAATTTTTATTGCTAATCCCATAAATGATTAATGAAAAATCCAAGGAAAAACTAGCAGTCTGAAAAAAAAATTGAGGATCCTGTAAATGTAATCATGTCAGACTCTGGCTCTTTTTTATAAAAGCTAAAAATTAGATATGTCATTATTTAGGTTGCAAAACTGCACTCGCTTTGACTGGCAACAGTTAATGTTGACAACGTTAACTGTTAATTTCAATTTATTTTAGTTTTTAATTTGATTTGAATATGCAGGCTTGCTTTGGTTAATTTTGTAATTTATTGCAGTGTGCAAATGGGTGGAGTACTTGCTAATGGCATATTTTACGTGGTTGATGGACTTCTATTTGATTCTTCAACCAATATGAATTTTCATAAAAATATGACTTTTGAAGTTGGTACTTACCTTGAAGCTCTCGGGGCACATAAGTTTTCTCAGGTATGATATGTCTGAACTGAACAGCTTAATTTGGTGTGTTATATAATCTTATGTCATTTTGTTCTTTCTATTATATAAAAAGTTAGGCTTGTCGTGTAAAATAAGATTTACTTTCCATTCATAACATGATATGGAAATAAAATTATAATGCCATAACTTTGCGTTGGTCTTCCAAGTACGTGAAATTATCCTCAAACGTACATATTTGAATTTATTTTCATTTTTAATTCAATTTATTTATTCGTTATTATTAAAATTGCTGTTAACTTGTTTTTTAGTTGTTTTTGGTTAAGCATGAATGATCCTCTGTGAAAATGATATTACAAAAAGTGAAATCTAAGTTAAATGCACTTTTAAATAGACTTTGTGGAGAGTGATTGTTTCTTTTTTTTCTCTTCTTTGAGGTCACACTTCAGCAGAGTTGTCAGTTTCCCTTCAAATGGTATGTGTCTGAAGAAAAATGATAAAGTTAAAATTAATGTTTATGCCTAGGATATAACACAAGGTTTATTACAAGTTTCAAGACATGTTAGGGATGGGATGAAAATAAAGTTTCTTCAACTCATCAGGTAAAAAGAGTTTAACTAATGAAAGCGATCACTAATATTAAGCCCAAGTCTTTTCTTACGACGTCAATGTTCTTGATATTACCAATTAATACTAAAACATACAGCAGGTGTACGTTTGTAGCTGAAAAGCAACATAACATATAGTTGCAGTGCAATGAACAGGACAACACAAACAGTGACATATGTTTATAGAAATCAACTCCTGGAAATGTGGCTTTTATCACTACTTTATTCCATACGTAGATTGAAAACACGTTGAGTATTGCATAATAGCAAATATCAAGATCAAATCACATTGTAAAAACAAGATGTCTGATGACTGGGGTTTGCATTAGATATGGTAGGCTAGGTCAGGGAGTCTCAAACTTTTTAGTTTTGCCACGCCATTTCAGAAAAGATATTTCTATGCGACCCTTTGATGGGTAGACTATACGTTAAAGATATTAAAACAATAAACATCTAATTACAAACCTGAAGTGGTGTTTTGTCTCTGGCAAAATCATACAAATGCACACAATCTACCAAAGTATAGTTGCTGTTAGTTGCTGTAGCCTGCAGTAATAAAAGAACCGCATAATGGAAACAACAAAGCGAATAAAAAATTAACAAAAAACAATTCAATTTATTAAAAACAAAGAGATAAAGGAAAAATCCTCATTAAAAGCTTGTTTTTTAACATTCTGTTATGGTTTACCAAGTACCTTCTTGGTAATGCAGTTTGGAATTTATTAAACAGACTGTGGTGGATGATATTTAGATCTGATATTAGTCGGCACAGTGGCAGAACGGTTGGTGTGTCTGGCTCATAAAAATTTGAACTGCGTTGGACATTTACATTGTGCTACTATGGTAAAACTTTTAAGCAAGATACTACTTACTCTTGCTTCTGTTTTAGTTGTCCACATTAAAAGTTTTAGATTCCTGCAATACAATACAAAAAAATCAAGAACCAAATAAAAATGTGTGTTCATCAAAACTTTCCCAAAGAGTAATCATTGCTGAGTAAGTTATGTGAAATCTTTTCTTGATCCAAAGATTTAGATTATGATTCCATGCTATTCCAGATAACATAAAGGTTTGAATTTTACTATCCGTATTGCGTATAAATGGTGCAGTTGATTATGTAGTTTACTTCATGAGAAAACCTTTGTTCTCAGTTATCTGTTTCCGTTAATAAACCTTTTTTAAGAAACATATGCAGAATCATCAATTTAAACAAGCAGAGGGTAGAGAAACAGGTCAATAGGAAAATATTTTTTATATATCTTTAAGCTTTGAATTGCAGTGCCAATTAGCACTGTGAGGTTGAAATATCATACTTAAATTGTTTGCAGTTAAACCTTTTCTATTTAGACAAAACTGTAAACACAGAAAGCATGTGAAGTACTTTTTGGAAAGTACATCTTATAAGATATGGATGTCGTAAGCATTTCCTGCATCATGACTGCAGTAATGTTAGCATATTGCTTAGAAATAGCTTAGGGCATTAAATGTCCTTATTTAATATATTGCAAACTGTTTTAGATGCTGCAATCTACATATTCCTTGGATTTACTTTCTGATCCAATTCATGGGTCATGGACATTGTTTATTCCAACAGACGAAGCTTTTTTGCATTTATCACCTCATAAGCAACGGCAAATTTTCAATGATGTCAGAGAGTATACAAGGTTTGATGTATATTTTGCCTCTATATTCTTTTTTTGTAGATGCATGTTTTTTTTTAAAACTCTTATTACACATTGCAATAATTCTAAAACTGAAACAGTTAACACCAAAAATTTGTTACAAGCTTGTCACATATTATGACATGGGTATTAGAAATTATTATCAAGAACGTGGATGTAGTTGCGATACAAAAGCTTCCGAAGCTGTCAGAAGACCAAAATGTAGCTCACGATCTGCTAACGCAGTGGTTGTTTGGCTAGTTTGTATGGTCAAAAAACATCCGCTCAAAAGATTTAGGCAAATTAAACATACATATCTGCAGAAGTGTAACGCTTACACTAAAAAAATAATATCATTGTCAATCGTACTAAACAAGCAATGTCGCTTTGTTCGTAAAAAAGTTTTTTTTTTAAAGTCTTATCTTATTTATAGTAAAAGGCATGTATGTATTTGCCATTTAATGTTATGGTATTTTGTATGGAAATACACGATGCAATGTTTGTTTTTATTCACAGAGACCACAACACATTAAAACACTAATTTCCAAGCGAGTATTTTAAAAATACTAAACATCTGTTCAGCTTTTTGATTTGTATCTGTTGAACTGTACTGTGTTATGACTTGTTTTTTTTTTCTAATAGCAAAATATTTGCAAGCACTTGGCATTTTGAATGGCTGTCTTCACCACTCCAATACTTACTAAAAATACAACTTGTTTAGTCAGTATTAAGAAAAAAGTTCTCTCAGCACTCTTTTTCGTGTTTTGGAATGATTTAAAATTCTGGTAGTGTGACCTAATAACTGAAAGACTAGTGAAATCATAACTGATGTATACAACCACTAGTAATAAGGCATGACTTTTAAATATTATGCTTGGACTAAGAAAAAAAATTTGACACACAATTGCACACTTTCTAATGATTACGCACTATATACTGCAGTAATGCATTATTTGTAAGTGTATTTCCAGAAGTACAAGTTTTACTATTGATCTGATATGAAGAGTGAATGCTTTTTATATCATTACCATAACAGGATTGTCACATTTGTTTTCCATCGTTACTTGATATGTAGTTGGTTTAATTTTGTTCCACAATGGTCTCAAGCAATCAAGCTTTGGTAGTGGGAACCGCTCTTCAACATTATGGAAAACAGTTCCTTTCCTAAAGTTTCCATTTAAAATGCTTTAAATACATTAATTAACTTTGTTTGCGTTGAAATTCTACACAATTGATTAATAGAGTCATGCTTTTCATTAAATTGTACTAATAATCATTTTAGTACATCAGTTTTGCATAAGCTTTGTGTTCGCTAATTGTTTGAGTCTTTTCTTTGCTGAAAAGGATCATTGTTCCAAATTTTTTTGACTTTGTAGTCAACTTTTGTAAAGGAAAGTAGTTAATAAAAGAAGGTTTACATTTTTCAAACAATAGAAAATAAGCTTTGTTGATGTCTCTTTCTTCAAGTACTATATTTCATGCATATCAATCTGGCTTAAACTAGGATAAGAAGTTTCCATGTTATGCAGACTAAAATAACCTTAAAGGTGGCATTTTTCAGGTTGTTTAATTAAACCGAAATCATAATGACACAGAATGACAAGAAGGTGATTGGACAAATACAGCACTTTTCACTTTAGTTTTGTATGAGTTTGTCTAAATATGATCCAAGAGAGTTGCAGATGTACTGGTAAAGCGAGTGAGCTAGTTTACAAGTTTAAACCTGCACCACCACCCTTACTCAGTTTCATAGATTTTGAGACAAACTTGTAGCCATTTAGAGAGCATAAGCTAATGTCAGATTTTTCTGACAGCTAAGTTTCATTTATTCCAATCAAATCAATTTTAGTTTCAATGACAAAACAAGTGCCTGCAACTTGCTGAAATTGTTGGGATTTAATAAAGATCTCATATTAACATACATTGTAGTTAAACAATGGTTTTTTTTTTCTAAAAATTAACTATGAGCATCATTTGAGAAAATATATTTGTTCTTTATTGGATTTAGTAGGTGATATTTTTTTCAGCTTCGGATTGTCACGGATAACAGTACATAAATTGGTAAAGCATTCTTGTTTTATGTATGTTACCGGTGCAAGACTATGCTAGAGCCAACAGCCAAATCTGAACTGTATACTGTATGTTAGCATTTACATTCACCCGACTTTACATTAACCAGATTTACATTACATTAACAAATACACCATCGACAAGCTAGTTAAAGCTTATTTAACGCAAATTGTTTCGGTTATACTCTTAAGTTCACAATAAATATACCTATCATTCTTTATTTGTCTGTCACAGGAAACATTTTATTTATACTTGATCCCAATACCTGAATCTACGTTATTGTTTCCTTCATTGTGACGTAATACGAACCGCTACCCTTATCATAAGTTAGCAATAAATTTTTGTTTTTTGCTCCCTATTTATAACAATAACTGCTTAAACACTACATATTAGAGCAAGTCCTTTCAGTAGTGTATTTACTAACAACTACTTTTCCATTAAAGTCTAACTTGTTTTTGGACTTGCCCTATACTTTAAGACAAATCTAGAAAAGATCTCATGAGTACATGAAATGCATGTTTTTATTAACAATGTTTGTTACCACAAAATATCATATACATAATATCATAATTAAAATGATATCAAGATGATGTAACTGCGTGGCAAAACTTGATTTTCCGCATGTTGTTCTATTTCGTTTATTTTGCTTTGCTTTCTGTGAAATTTTCCTGTTGGTAGCGATGGCTGGGGCGCTATGCGAATTATACAGGATTGACAATTTTTTTGCCATGATTGCTCGAGTTAATTATTCCCTCTTACCATAAATTTCAATACGTGTAGCAAAAAAAATTTATTTTGCGACACAGAGATACTGTACCTCCAGAGAAGTTAAAACAAACTTAATTTGAACAGTGGCGCTTTTAAAGGCCCCTGCAATGAAATTTTCACATAATATTTTTACAAATAATCAAATGCAAGATTTTTTTGAATTATTCTGTAGCAATAAGTTTACTTTTATGAGTGTGGTTTCCTGGTATTTGAACTTTCATTTTAGCTCTGGGGCACCACTTCTTTGGTGGACTGCCAAAATATATTCTCAAAATTGGCACTTTCCAACCTTGTAGCAAACGCCAATTTTACATTCTAGTAATTTGAGTTGCAGGCAAGCTATCTACAGTTTCATTGCTAATTCAGCTGATACAGCCACAGAGTTGAACCACAGTGAAAATTTTTAACTCTGGTTCAGGTTTTACAAAATTTTATTTTTTCGATTCGACTCTGGTTTGGGTTGGGTGTAGGGATGTGCCGTGAGGAAGATTATTCGTGCGAACCCGAATATAATGAAGGACGACACGAACGAATCCCGAATCTATTCGTATTAGAACCAAACAATAAAATTTCATCCAAAAGTTGTCAAGTCTTGCTTGTAACATAATGTAATCGAAAAACAAATCGCTTTCTTTTAAAAAATAGTGTTTAAAAAATGATTGAAAAAGCAAATTCGTTAGGAAAACGACCTTCATTGTAAGTACTGCTGACTCTAGTTTAGCTTTGTCGGGAATCTAGATCATTATTTTTAACAAAAGTCAGTAAATTCATAAGTAATATTGTATTCGGGTTCGCCATTGTTGGTATTCGTGTTTGCCCGAATCTTCCACAAAGGCGATATTCGGCAAATCTATTCGGGTTTGGGTTCGTATCGGCCCATCCCTAGTTGGGTGTACATTCATTGCATTCGGTTTAGGTTCAGCAAGCTTGCTAATATACGGCTCACTTAAGGTTCGAATGCATTATCTAGCTAACCATTTTTGGAATTTCTTCAACTATACTGCCCAAGTAACAATTCATTAGCTCAAGGAATTTTATCATGAGTAGGCATTTCTTAGGCTAGGTTTTCTACGATTTGAAATATGCAAAGGGATCAAGTTTTCTTTGCACTTGGATGAAATTATTGTTGAAAAAATGGTTGCAATTGACAAAGTATCAACTTCAGTTCATTTTTATCTCTTAGTCTTCAATGGTACAAGTTCGGTTCGGGTTTAAACAAATTTAATATATTCTGTTCTGGTTCCAGTTCGGTTTTTGATAAAACATCCGCTCAAACCAGTTAAAGGGTTCAGGTTCAGTTCCAGTTCGAAACCCTGCATACAACCAGTTTTGGCAGTTGCAATAGTTTATGTCTGCAGTTGAATGTCCATTAAAGTTACAAATAATTTTTTTTCCATACTTATATGGATATTTCATCCAAACTAGGCCTTGCAAGAAATCTGTTACGGTAACCTTTCCAGTGCAAATGTTATGGTTTAAACAGTTTTGTTAACATATAGTCGATTTGAACATTTTTTCTTTAAAGCTTTTCATCATGACCACAAAACAGCATATCGGAAAAAATGGAAAAAATTTTGGATGTTTTATGTTGTCATTACAGATTTCAAGTTTTGGATCCAGTGGCCAGTTGTAAAATAACTTAGAAACAATTGGCTTACTAGTTTGGTGTTGGTTGCTGCTTTTGACCAATATTCAGCTGAAGGGCCTTGATAGGAGACGTTTTGTGCCTCCTGGTCTACACCTGTCATTCAAGTTTAGGCAACTGTGCAATTGTTTCAATCTTTCATATGCATTACATCTAGATATTATGCATTGCCGTAATAAACTAGTCTGTGTGACAAATGCAACAGAGAAAACAAGTGCATTTGAAAACATTTTGAAAGAGATTTGTTTAACTCTATTGTGAAATAACCGAAATCAACATCAACTTTCTAGGAGACTTTCATTAATAAATATCAAGACAAGGTTAATTGATTTCATCCTGATTGATTTCTTCGCATCTCATCCATGGTCATGTCATCGTAAAGACATTTTTATAATTGTATATCAACAATTACTGTCTTGGGCTGACCATGCAGTGTCAAAGGTGACCGGTAAAGTTATTGATGATACTTTTTATGAATAATTATATCAGAGTTGCCTCTTACTACTGCAGTTACAAGTTTTTCTTCGTATCTAAAACCCAAAACAAGATGGCATGACCACAAATTTTCAATTAAAACTTAGTCTGTCATATAAATAACACATTTTTGTTACACAAAAGAAGAAGCAATATTTTTAGTAAACACTAAAAGCAATTGAGCAAGGTCTCTAAATCGCAGGTTGACATTGACAAAATCTCTGTGCTTTGCTCACTTCTCTCTTGATGTTATGGACAGGTTTTCATTAGAAGCAGAAACTTTAAAAATGCTCTGAACAATATCTTTTGTGCAAAATATAGTGCTTGACTCATGCTGTACCTTACATAATTTTCAAAGTCATTTTCAATGCAATGTAAGCGACAAATTAAAAACTGTATGAACGATGCAGGCTTTTAAGTTCACAACTTCACAGCTTTCATTTATTTATTAAATACGTTTCATGTTTAGGAAAATGGAATAATGATTATTTTTCTGTCCCCCTTTACCCTCCTGGAGTTAAATAACCAAGTACAACTGCTATTAACCATGTTTTCAATATGTAGGGCCGAGTTACAGTGATATCTGTCCAATTACAAAATAGCATAGATGTTTAAGCAATAAATAGATTTGATAGAGTCATAAGAGACTTTGTAAGTTTGAAATATCTTACTCTTATAACAACATCTGCAAATAGAAGATTAAGTTATCTAGTAACTAGCTTTTGCTATGTTAAGTAATATTAGTCCGTAAATCGTAATATTCTATAAGCGTACCGGAACTAATCTGTAATAACTAGTTACTACAAAGTAAAACGGGAGTCTAGTGTAGAACTGCATAATCCCCACTGCTTTCATGCATTTGTATACTAGACCCCTGCCACCCAAATTGTGAACTTCTGCACTAGACTATTGCAATGTATAACATTCTGTTTCGCCGACACGACCACTCCGGTATTCAGACCGCGACCGCAATAAAGTTGACACAAAGCAACTGACTGAACTCAGCCTAACACGACCATTCATCCACTATTACAGAAAACTTTGCAAACTTTTTAACTCTCTATTGTTACATCATTGCATATAAGCATCTAGGACTGTATTTTAGTGATGGCCATCATTTCGAGCATTGTGTGTTTGAAGCTATTTTTTGTAGTTTCTTGTTAACTTAGTAGTAACCTAAACCTTACTCCAATTAAATCATAAATAGCTAAGATAAATTTTTGCATAAACATTCTCCTAACCTAACCGTCTATCTTTAATAACGGGCTGCATGACCTACAGGGCTTTGGGGGCGTCCTACGACTACCACGAGCAAATACCTCGCTAGTGAACTAAAGTGTAGGTGTAGACTGTAGAGGAAGACAAGGAAATACTGGACACAAGTTTTTCACGTTTTTTGTACTTGCTGTGTAAAGTTAGTGGTGCGAAGGCTACTGCACACGCAGTAGTGAAATAGAAACTGTTTTGCAATCACCAATCTACATTTTTTAGTGATGAGCAGGGGTCACGAGCTTTGAGGGTCACTGTAAGACAGTGCTTCTCAACCTTTTTTGCGGCGACCAAAATATTAAACGTAAATTAATAGCGATGCTGAGGCGAACCAATTTTTTTACCCAAAAATTGGATATTTACAAATATTTTGCCTTGACTCGAACGTAGCTAATCTAAAGTTTCACAGCAAATAATCATCACCATGCTTCTTCACTTGTGTTTCCGCAAAAATGCACCATGAAATCAACAAACAGTCGATATGCAATGAATAGAGTAAGGTACTCAGTTATCGAACGGCTTTGTGAACTAGTTTAATTGGCGACGGCGACCCAAACCAACCAAATGGTTACCCACTTTTGGGTCGCGACCTAGGAGTTGAGAAGCACTGCTATAAGGGGACCAGGAACCATGAAACGTTGAGAACCAGTGCAATAGTGGATATTTCATGCCACGTTGAAGTGGTTGTGATAGTGGAGTGGTCATATTATCGGGGTGGTTGTTAACCGGGGTTCCATTGTACTTTCGAACATAGTCAGCGTGAATCAGACGCTGATTTTCGATGACATAACTATAATTGTGGTTAATGATTGCTTGGTTCCTAGAAACGCTTAACTGTGATTTGGGTTTTTGCTTCTTTGTTTATGGATTTGGTTTGATTTTAGAAATAATTCCTTTTTTGAATTCTGATTCCAATTTTTTGTTTTGACAGCCTTTAAAATATTTTTATGATTGTATTACTAAAAACTTTCTGCTAATGTTAATGCCTTGAAGATAATGGCAAATTATTGTGTTTACAGATACCACATGATCCGTCAAAGCTTACTTCTTCCAACTGACACACTGCAGAATATTGATTTGACAACAATGCAAGGATCAGAGTAAGTTGTAGTTACATGTACACATTGCTTATATGTTGAGATTGAAATGATATGTTGAGATGAAATTGAGATAGAGGTATGGCTGTGCTTAGCCGCCTGTAGTTTTGAGGCTCGAGTTATGGTTAATGTATGCTTAACATAACATCCTCAAATTATAAGTGTATAAAAAAGTAAGAATGTACAACAATAAAGAACACAATGCACGTATTAGCGTGTGTGTGAAACATGGCTGGAAATTATCTCATTTTCAAGAAATATTAGGCTTGTAGTGCTATAAAAAGAAATCCATGTATCACATTAGCTGTATAAATTTTTCAGTATATATTTGCACAAAGATAGCCAAAATAATTAATTTACCTAAAAATATTTTAATAGCTTTCTTTGTGTTCGTTTATTTTTCTTTAATCATTCTATGTCAAAATTTTGTTTTGCATTTATGATTTTTTTTCATTCCACTAAATGTTTATAATAGACATTATCACACCAAGTGCTGTAACTTCCCTAATTCCTAATGTCACCTAAATCTATTTTTCTTCATGGTGTTTCGATGTTTCATTATATATTGTAGGTTGTTTCATGGTGTTGCAAGGTCAAGCATTGAGTAGGTTTTCGATTTCTAACTCATGCATTGAGCATCTCACCGGACATCAAACATCATTTACATCTATTTGTAACAGACAATGTCTAATGTAACAACAAAATCTAACAAATGCTTCATTTCTCACAATACGTCGGCAAGAGCAAGACAAACAGCCTTGGCGAAGTTTCACTTTCTAGTTTCTCTAAATGAGTTTCTGCCATTTTTGATACTGCGTCTTTGAACAAAAACCTGACAGTAAGTTGTGAAAGCAAAACAAGTTGTTAAAAGTACACAGTTAGGTTAGGTGAGAATTTTCATTTCAATTTAAATTAATACCATCTAAGATTGGGCTTGTGTTTGCATAAGAACAAATTTGTACCTGTCTTATTGTTATATATTTAAACCAGCTTTGCCAGTTTGCTCAACAATTTCTATGCATGAAAATGGTCAGTTGTATGAAAACGCTGGCGACCACTGCATTATTATCGTAACGTATTGCTGGACGTGATGAATGAATGATTCATGTGCCAACGTTATCGGGCGAAAGTTTCGAATGATAATGTTCATTCATATTTAATTTTGGAGGACCTGAGCATTCTTTTGTTTTATTGAAAAATATACCGAGAACCACAATGACTGGACCATTTATATGATGACCTTTGTAATTTGCTCCGCCGTTTCCACTAAGTACACAAAATTAATGTCAGTGTGCTACTTGGGCGTGTTGTTAGGTTGTGAACTGTTGTTTATTATTGTATCAAACTGACTATATCTAACGCATTAAGTGCTTTAGTACGTAATTTTAAAGTAGTCAAAACCAGGTCGTGTATACTAAACACGGACAAAATATAGTACAGCGCTTGTTGATAAACACTCGAAATATAACACAAATAACATAAAGTAAAATAAAAAACATGATATAATTTGGCACTCTGAAGGTTAACTTTATATTTATCAACATGTGCTTTCGCAAGCAAAAGCTTGCTTCTTCAGGTGTACTGTGAAATGGCAAAAAAGATTGCAAATGTTTCAAACAAATAACATTATAATATCATGAAATCTACATGAGAATTCTGTAGGAATAAGGGCTAGTTATGACAGTTAGCACACCATCATCTATCCATACCTGCTTCGCTAATGTCACCCAAAGAGATTTGGCCAACTCACACCTCAATTGGTGATTAAGGACTTTCATTTTATATAGGGCTAAGCTGCGTATATGTTTTTGTTTGTGGTATTTTTTAAAGTAGAAGCAAGCAAGTCGCCACAGTTTTGTAAATTTTTTAAGACTGTAGGCGACGTTTACAATACAGTTTAGCATTTTCATTTACGTAATGAATTTTGCCGCCAATGCAAATGTTAATGCTTTTCACGATTTTTATAACACTGTAGGCAAAGCAGCAATCTTTACACATAATAGCCTATGTGGCCATTTATTAACTTATTCAGTGAAAAGGTTCAGACACCCCTGGTTTAGAATATTGTATCAAAAGAAATGATAATTTGAACATCAAAATTAGAATGATATAATTAATTAGTGAGGAGGAGACACAGCTGCAAAGTAACTGCTTGGGTGAACTTTTATTCACATTATTATATTGGTTCAACGCAATGGGATTCAAACACTAACTAAAGTCATTCAAATTGAGAGTCGTGCCGCCCCCATTTGCCATGGGCACTGGTTCTTATTATGGTAAACATGTAAGAAACATCCCTAAAAGGTTTAAAAGTGCCAAATTTTGTTTATAAAATCAGAATTGAGGTTTACATATTTTACAAGCACACCACTACATATATTTCAATTTTCATTGCATTCAAGTGCGTAGTTTGTTGTATGCTTACTCACTTAAAAACTTTTTCCTTATAAAATGTATTTTCCATGCTAACTATAGTATGTTAGCTTCTCCTAGATTTACTTGAGCCCCACTAAAAACGCAGGCTAGGTAACGCCCTACACGATTGTTTTATGCCAAATGTCAAGCGAGGTATCAGAGAATACACTTTCTGAAGTTTATGATCCGAACAATATGAGAAAAACCAGGAATTGAATCAAAGTTTGTTGCCTTGAAGTTAGTTATTTTAGGCTGTCACAAGGCTATCGGACAGTAGCTCCGACGGCAAAGAATATTAAGGAAATGTTTTTATGGTGTGACATATTGTATGATTGATTGCTACAGCATCATTGTATTCAAAACGGAAGTTCTCTCAGTCACATTTTTTTTTCAGCAGGATTCTCTCAAAATGTTTTTCAGCATAGTAACGTATAACATTTTGTATATTACTCTGAATTATCACCTGCAACATTTCATATTGTAGTAATTAGCAGGATGTAAGTGCATTGTTCTGCTTCACGATTCCAGTTTGTTTCTCTATAAACTGATCAGCTATAGCCAAATCTGTATCAAATTTGTGCTCTTTTTAGTATTTTTTGTTATTGTTATTTTCTGTATTTATTTTATTGTCCTATTTCCTGAGTTTCAGCCTCTTAAAGTTGGTTCATCCACTTTAGTGAATATTTCATTTCGTTCAATTGTTTGTTTACCTTTCTTTCATAGGTTAACAGTTGGTTGTTCATCAACAAAACATGGACAGATAATTATTAATGACGGTCAATCAGCTGTTATTAAATTTGAGCAAAAATCATTACTTTCGAACCAGGTGACGTTGATGTCATCATTATTTTTCATTAATCAGGTACGCGAGTAAATGAAACTTGACTAAAATTTTGCATGTTAATGCAAACTTTCAGATTATTATATGTTTTTTGTAATATATGTGATATTATGGTTATAATGATTTTATCATATTTTATCAATCACAAGAGAAGAACAATTGACAAAGGCTATGCACCAAATTGGATAGAAGAAATATTTATTATAACTAAAATTCAAAGCACTAATCCTTTTACACACTTAATCAAAGATTTGAACAATGAACAGAGACAATAACAAGGGTTTATTTTATGAAGAAGAATTATTAAAAACAAATCAAAATAAGTTTAGAATCAAAAGAAGTTAGCTTTAGTAAAATGAAGGGGATATGACAGTTCCTTTAATAGTTGTGTTCCTAATTCAGATTTACAAGTACTTTGAATCACTGAAAAGTTGTCCAGCTGGACAAAATTGACGATACTCTGCTAACTGAGCATATTGTTGGGGCTGTGAACAGTTGTTAATATAATTGCTTGATCGATTGTTCGCTAATCTGACTCCATTGATAACGTTCATTACACACCTGATTGCCAGTTAAGCATCACAGTACCAGAACCAAATTGTTAATGTCTTGAATGATTACACTGTGCTGCGTTTGAAAATTTTTTTTCATAGGTCAAAGATGTTTTAACTGTTTCTGAATCGATTTTTTGCGCTGAACTCAAAAATGCAACCAGTTTTTTTCAATCAGGTCAAGTTTTTTTTCTATCACATATTTAATTATGCTAGCTTTGGTCATTATTGTGCACAAAGAAACTAATTTCTGGGGTAGCTTAATTGGTCATGCATGTTGTCAATTTTCGCAAGATGGTATTTTTATTTGAATGTAAGGTTTTTGCAATGACAGCCATTTTAAATACTAAAAAAATATAATGACACAGTTGAAATAAAGGCACTTACAACTAACCAAGAAAGCTTCCTAACACATAATTTTGTTCAACGGCGCTCAACTTAAAAGTAGAAGTTAATATGTTACACTATAGACACGTAAACACTTCACATCACAAATGTGTTTTAAATGTGAAATACTTGCCAACATCAATGTGTGAAATAAAAATGAAGTGTTCGAAATAGCTTAACACAGAAAGCGTTGTACGGCACATGATGATATTACGACGTTAAATGCAATAACAATATAAATACAAATGATTTATGCTGACAAAAAGTGTCGCTTCAAAGATTTTCTTCTATGTGTGGTATTGGGAAGATCTCTTTTTAAGCACCAACAGTAATCTGCAAGCATGTTTACATCCCAGTATCCTTGGTACCTTTCTTCCATATGGCGAAGGTCTTGGTGGAATCTCTCTCCCTGTTCTTCGCTGTAGTCACCACAGTTGTCAGGAAAGTAATCTAAATGCGAACTCAGAAAGTGCATTTTTACAGACATCCGGGCTCCAAGGGATTGAAAACTTTCAAGCAGCTCTTTAACCTGTGCTTCATAATCAGGGCTTCTATGCTTTCCAAGGAAGTTTGAAATTACTGCTCGAAATCCTGTCCATGCTCTTTTTTCTACTGCACTCATGTGTGCAGTAAAACCTTCGTCTTTCATCAGCTCACGGATCTGTGGCCCATCAAAGACTCCTGCTCGTAGCTTCGCTTCAGAGATACGGGGAAATTTCATTTGTAAGAACTTGAAGGTTGGGCCATCCTTATCAAGTGCTTTGGTATAGTTTTTCATGAGACCAAGTTTAATGTGGAGAGGTGGCAAAAGAATATTTTGTGGATCAACTAAGTAAGCAAATTTGACATTTTTAAAACCAGGTGTAAAACTTGTTCTGGGTGGCCAGCTAATTTGTGTGTAGTGGCGATCATCAGCCCTCGAGTCCCACAGACACAAAAAACATGGATGTTTAGTGTAACCGGCCTGTAACCCAAGAAGTATTGAAATCATTTTTAAGTCTCCACATATTTTCCATTTGTGTTGGCTATACTGAAGAGATTTCAAAAGGAATTTCATGTCTTCATAGCATTCAGTGAGCTTCACTGAATGTCCAACAGGAACAGAACCAATCTTATTGCCATTGTGTAGTAATACTACCTTCAAACTCTTTACAGATGAGTCCAAAAACAATCGCCATTCTGCCGAACTGTAGACTATGCCCAAAGCTAATATTAATCCTGAAACATCTTGACAGTATACTAGGGAATGGTCTTCGTCATAATTGAAATATTTTCTAAACTCTTTATCTCTATACCGATACCAGAAATATGTGGTGCATGGAGCTAGCAAGTTGTTCTCACGTAGTCATGATCCTAGGAGCTGAGCGGATTCTTTGGTGAGATTTAAATCTCGTGTTAGGTCATTCAGCTCAGGCTGTGTAAGAGGCTTCGGTTGGCTTGTACTTTGCTCTGCATCCCATGTGTCTTGTTCACTTGCTTTGCTCTCTGCAGATGAAGAACACTCCATTTCACTTATTTCTCCAGGTGGTTCTGGAACAGGAATACCAGGGCCATGTGGTACTGGTTTCATGGCTGAAGAAACATCAGGGTACTTCACATGTTGTTTGTTCTTCCGGTTTATTCCTAAAATGAAAAAGAACACTTTTACTCTTAAATCAAGCAATTAATGAAAATGCCTCCATACAGTGCAAGTATCAGCATACCTTGTAAGTTGGTCATGCAAAAATAACAATCAGTGACATGGTCTTTTCCTTCTCTCCATACCATAGGAATACCAAAAGGAAGGCTCTTTATTTTCTTTAGGCTCCATAATCTCAAGTTTTCAACGCAGGCTTTACAACATATGTGCGGAGCAAATGCCTTGTCCTGATCGCCTAGTTTTACTCCAAAATACGCATAATATGCTTTCTTAACAAACTGCGTAATTTTTGCTTGGCGACTGCGCAGGGTGACCTTGCCACATATGTAACAGAACCTGTCTGGATCGTTTTTGCACTTTCTCATTGTACAGTACTGTAAAAACAAATCATCTAAACTGCACACTAAACTAGCCTGTAAAAACAAGTTCAGAAGTTTAACTTTTCAAGCACCAGGTGCATTCGTTATGTTCTTCTCATTGTGATGTCACTCAAGTTTCATCAAAACTTAATTCAAAAGCTAAATCATTTTTATGACACCACAAATCTCAATCGCAAACGCTGAAAGCTGAAGTTGTCAAAAATTTCAAATGCAATTTGCAAAAAAACTAGACCTGATTGAAGAAAACGGATAACAGTTTTGGATTCAGCATCAAAAAGTACACTAAGAACCGTCAATACTTTAGTAACCTAAAAATTAACGCAGCACAGTGTTATTTATTATAGGTTCTCCACAAAACAGTTACTGTTTTCAGAGCACAGAATAACGCTCCATTCGGTAGACTGCAAAGAACAGACTGTCCTTTTCAGAACTAACGCATTGAGCATTGTAGTACTAATGACGTAATTCGGCAGTAATCAAAACTGGGTAATGTATACTAAACACGGCCAAAATATAGTATAGCGCTTACGTCATTTATGTAACCTTAGTTCGTCCTAGTTTAATCAAGGCTTGCTCTCTGATTTAAGGAGTTTATGCAATGCTCCATATACAAACGAATGAAGTGTTGCTGTAGTTAGAAATTTTAATGAAAACATTGTTGTTTTTAGTTTCATCCACCTCACAATAATGTGTTGACAGGTAACTTCAGGGCAAAATTATACCACAGTAACAGCGGTCCCTAATATTTCATTAGCGGTGTGAGCACAAAACAGAAATTTCAGTGGTTGGAAGTTTGTAGTAAATTAGCCTAAATATTATATACTTTTAAGAACATGCAAGAATCATCATAAGCAAATCATGAAATACTATTACTATTAAAATTCATGAATTCATGAAAAAAATCATGAATTACTATTAAAATTCTTCAGTTCGATTAAATTTAAACTTTTTATGAGAGCAACATTTATGCATTGATGTCATACACAGCGTTCCAATATGAGGACATCATATTGCTGGTTGTCAGTAATAGAATACGTCATTCATTTCGAATGTTCCTCTCTTATTTGAAAACAATTAAAATAGAGAGAACATTTTTTGTTGTGCGGTGAACCATAATATGACGTCATATAAAATGAAGTCACATTGTGGCTCGCCACACATCAAATGTGAAAGAAATCTCTATGTGTTCATTAAGGTTGAGAACTGGTTAATTAACATTTCTATAACTATAGAAATGCAGAAGAACATAAAATATCACGTCACGTATTATGTCATGGGCAAGCTCAAGTTGGGTCCACAAAAATTTGAAGCTAGTGCCCATGGGATTATCTTTGCCAACTTTCAATGTAGTATCACTTTGTGAACAAAGATATCGCTTATTCCCTCTCTATTTGAATTGTATGTTATTTCAGTTAGATTATGAAACAGTACACGTTACTAGAGTTTTGAACGTGTTCATTGAACACCACGGATGTTTATTTATTTCATTTATGAACACCTTTTGCGATGGAATAGTAAATTTTTTTCATTAATTTGTAGTAGTTTGAGAAACAACTTTGACATTTTAAGTCTGAATTTGAGTTTAAAGTATAATTTTATAAAACTATTTATAAACATTAATTTTAACTTGCTTTTGTAGGTATTAGAACCACCCTCCTTGGGTGGCAGATGTGATATAGTGAGCAACATTACTGTTGATGGACAATGCTCCTTTTGTTTGCAATCATTACTAACTTGTCCCAATGGGATGCAAAAAATCGGGAAAAAGAATACTTTTTGTTCTGTAAGCATGTTAACAGTATGTAGCTTATAATATATGTATCCCGTCCTTTAGGTATTTGAAACTACAGTTTTGCTGAACATATGTATAGGTAGTGTTATATAGTCAAATACCTTTTATATTTTTTATACATTGTTTGGCATAGATTTACGGACGAAGCTAGGGCTTTAAAACAGTGTGTGAACAGTTTTTTTCTAATACATTTCAGGCTAAAAACATGTCTGTTGTCGCTAGTCATAACTAACTTGTCATCAAAGTCCCGCCGTTTTATTGAGATCTTTGGCAATCCTTTTTGTAATTTTTTTTAACCATTCTGCGTGCTGTGCGTTTGGCTGCAGATGAATAGTGCTTCACGCTTGTGTTTTGGACTTTTATTACAATGAAACTGTAGTACCTGCCGATTTATAGTTTTCTTGTGATGCTTGTGTATTCCATTTTAGTTAAGTTCTCATTGATTTTATACCCTGTGTACCGTATGTACCACTGTATAAGCACCCTTTTTGTCAAAAAAAATAGGGGGGCTTATACACCCGACCAAAAACCTGACCAAAATGTTTTTTTGCCTAAATTGCTCCAGATAATGTCTGTTTGAGTGCTACCACAAAGAAACAAACACACGGTACACACCAATGCATTATCTAGGCTATTAGACGTTCTTAAACTGCTTTGCAACATTCCGATTTCATGGTAACTCACATGCTCATTGAACCGAAAAAATTATGCACTCATTCATAAAACTCATGCAAATCATCATCAAGCAACTTCACCAATTTACGGACAGTTTTATAATGACTTTTCGCTATCCCCATATCCCGGCAGGAAAAGTTGCATGCAATTGAATGATTCGTTAGTATAACGGCTTCACTTAAAACAATTTATACCACTAGATAATGGCTTATGTCGTTGCAATTGCAGTAGCAACTGTCTTGTGACTTGGAAAAAATTTTCAGTTACCGCTATTTTCCCATAGAAAATCGCACGAATGAATGTAGTTTTTCGATCCTGGCGATTTTAATGATAACATTGCGCAAAGGCTAGATTAAATAACTTGAAAAATGGGAGAGGTTTGTATGCCGAGTATATGTTAAAAATCTATTTTAGTTTAGAAAAATTGAGAAGGGGCTTATACGTGAGGAGAGCTTATATACGGTATACAGAAAGAGTCTTCGGGAAATTTTTTGATAACTGTTTCGCATTTCATGTTGCATGGTACATTTATCGTAACGTGACCTCATTCATATCAATCAAAACAAATGCGTAGGATTTTAAACGTTATAAAATAACAACTATACATTTTTTCAAAGTAATTTCTGTTCTACAGTAAAAAGATATATGCTACCCACCTGAGAAAAATTTTTACAATCTAATGCCCAGAATGCTTGTAATTTAAAAGAGAATCATGGTGGGACGACAATTTCTATTGTTAAGTACTGTATCACCAATCACGAAAAATTTTACCCCTCAAATCGTAACTTGAAAAGGGTCTATTAACCTAAGGATTCACATTGTATTTCAATCACAGATGCTTTATTAATTTAATTCATACGTTCGCAGAATGTATACTAGTGACATTTGAATACCAACTCATATTGTAGCTACATTTTAGTTCACCACTTAATTTTTGCACACTGTAATTTTCTGTGTTTTTTCTAGCGTTTAAAATTGTAACTGTTTGTTTCTCCATATACCACTAAACTTAGCATTAATTTATACATAAGGCAGTAAGCATCCAGCATGCGCACAATCATCCTAACTAATTTCCCTGAAAAGCACTTTGTTATGATGAAAGAAGACTAAAACTTTTAACATTAAAACCATGACTATTTTTGGTGTATTTATTGCAGTTACTGTGAACCACTTTTACATATATCCAAGATCAGAATTTTCCCACTCATTCGGCATCCGATTACTGAATTGAGAATTCATTGCTAACATCACGATCATGATTCATGAGTTTCAAAAGAAAAATCTATTTTTTTAATACTCTTATCCTCTTAGACAGCAATGGCATCTTTCTTTTTACCTTTATTGACTAAAGAAGATTCTATTTTGGAACAAGCTGCAATGTCGTAGATGTTATTCCATATTTTGAAAGATGATTGTTGGTGTGCATTTTTGGCTGTACAAACTACGGCTCGTTTAGAAATCCCAACTTTATTAACATGGCCGCCAGAAACCACTAGCAATTTTTTTCATCCCCACTGCACAAAAAAAACACTTTTTGTAATCTATTATTGTAGTGGCCTGCCAGTCAATACATCTTGTTTTTTTTACTCTAAACCACATGAACAGGAAATTTTGTTAAAGTATAAACATGTCAGTAAATTATGTACAAAGTTTGGTTAGTATGTTTATCTTAAATCTCACCAAAAGTCTTTGAAAATTTATACTTTTGCAACTACAGCAGAAAATTAGCATCTAGTTGTTAAAATTCATGGTCTCTTGAAAATTGTTAGTGGCCACCTTAGCCAAACCTTTAAAAAATCTGTTTCTATGACTTATATTTAATTTCTACAGTCATTTGTTTTTGTATATACCAGGGCTACTCAACTATTTCTAGCAAAGGTCCAGTTACAAAATTTCAAAATTTGCTTAGGTCCGTTATAAGTTATAACTCTCATGAAATAATTACAGTCCTACAAATGTATTAAAATACGGTATATAAAATAATATAATTCTCTGGATGGGTATTAATCTAATTTTAAAATCTGTAGATTTTTTTTAACACAACACACGAAATACGGTATATACAAAATCTGGTAAAGGGGTATTGGCAAAAGCGATAAGGGAAATTTATTTATTGTTCTGATAGTCACAGCTAGTGGGAGAATTGACATTTCTTATTTCTCGCTAGTTCTTTAAATCTTGGTTCTAAAGTAGCGAGAACGAGTCGAAGGCAATGGCGAAGGTTTTCATTGGTGATACAGATGCGAAGTTCATGTTTGAAAACGTTCATTTGCATTTGTGAATTGTGAGGTCAACAAGGCTTGTTTGATTTGTTTAAAATTGTACTATTGTCTGCTGTTTTTTGTTTTTGCAAATCATCGATAATGGATTTGGTTTTGTTAAAAAACTGGTGTCCTTTATGAAGTCACAAATATCATTGTGACTTCATAAAGTTTCTTTATGGGTTGTAATTAGCGCCTTGCTGATGATGGGCTTTGCCCAGAAACAGTGCTGTCGAAGGCTAAATCTCCTTAGTGGTTTTGTATTAAACTTGTATAAACATCGTTTTATCAATGAAAGATTGCGCAAAACGGCGGCTTCCCCGATTGACAAACGACCTATTAACAAAAACCGCTAGAAGACTAGTTTGAGCTACCACTTACACATTCGCTGATTAATTGAATAAGCAGGAATAACAAAACTAATGATGAACGATTTCATTTGCGTAAATACTGAGACAGATAATGTCCGGATTCAACACTGAAAAGGTCCACATTCGGACCGCGGTCCGCCAGTTGAGTAGACCTGGTAAATACCATTTTAGATCATGTAATGATGTTTTAGACTTTTATTTACAATCATGGTACAACTTACAGCCATTGAAAAAAAGATGCCAAATTAATTCACTGGTCAACAAAAAAATTATTGCAAATCTACCAAAACTTATTCATAGTTAAATGTGCTGAATCCGAATCTGATCTTTGTTTTCTTCTGCAAGATGTAGATTTTTTACAAATCAAGATTTTTCATTTTTTGGAAAAATCCGAATTTTTCGCAAGGGGCATAACTTGTCAAATGAATTTATTACTGACAGTCTAAAAACCAGCCTTAAGGCAACAACATCTGCCAAAATATTTTTTTTTTATTACAAAAAGTTGTATTTACAGACAGATATGCACCAAACTTTGGGGAAAAATGTAAAGAAAGGGGATTTTTTGCAAGTAAAATACATGCGAAAATCAAGTTTTCATGCAAATGCCAAAGAAAATAATGATGGCAGTTAACTAACTTAAAGCTGTTGATGAAAGAACGCAAAAGTCAATTGTATTTTACGTTCTAGCATGACGTGGGCAAAAATTTGCTTTTCTAACTTTTGCGTTTGTAGACTTCTTGAGGACAGTCACGTCTGATGCTCCAACAGTAATCGACCATCATATGTTGGCCCCATAGAACTTGTTAGCGTTCTTCTACCGTCATGAGGTCCTGGTGGAATCGTTTTCCCTGTTCGTGCAGGTGGCTGAACAGAAAATGAACTTTGGTGCTCATTTTGCATCCTAAATCACGAAAAGCGAAGAGCATCTTGGATACAAGAATCTCGTAGTTTTGTGCCTTTTTGTTCCCAAGGAAGTTCATCATGACAACTACAAAAGCCAACTATGCCGCTTTCTCCTTAGCATTCATCTTCTTAAGAAATTCTTGATCACGCACGAGTGTACAATTTTGTGGCCCATCTAGCACGCCCGCTTTAATTTTTTCATACAACAAAGCTGGGAAAGTACAAACAAGGTGATGAAAGCATTCACTGTAAGACTTTGACAAACTGTTTCATCAAGCCTAACTTCATGCCAAGGGGAGGAAAAACTATTTTATCTCTGCTTACAATCGGGTTGTTTGGTACATTCGACATGCTAGCTTTGAGTGTTTCTTCTATGGGCCACTCCTTTTGAGTCCAGTGTTTCTCACGTGCTCTACTGTCCCACATACAGAGATTACATGGGAATTTCGTGAATCCTCTTAGCTGGCCAAGCAGAAAACTAACCATTTTTAGGTCAACGCAAATGATCCACTTATGCTCATGAAACTTCAGCAAGTCAATGATTATTTTGATATGATCATGCTTTTCCTTCAAGACAGTGGAGTGACCAATAGGAACAGCTTCATAAATATTTCCACTGTGCAAGAGGACACACTTGAGACTATGCTTGGAACTATCCAAAAACAATCGCCATTCTCCTGGATCATATGATGAGATGCCTAATTGCCCAAGAAGGCCTGGTATATCATTGCAATAAATCAGCTGCTTTACCTCTGAAAAATAGGATAAGAAGGTTTTATCTCTTTTTTGGAAAAAAGAAACCTTTGCGGAGCTATCCAGTACACATTTTTCATCAAACCTGGAGGCTAAGAGCTCAGCTGGTTGCTTGGGCAGATTTAAATCACGTACCAAGTCATTCAGCTCTGACTGATTAAATTGCCCAGGAGTTAATTTGGTTTCAGAGGAAGAGTCTTCAGTTTCTGTATCTATTCTCTTATACTCGCATTCCACGACATCTTCCCTATCAGATTCGATTTCTTTATATTCAGAAGATACAAAACCAAGAAAGACTGGAGGTGGGAAGCTGATAGAATGTTGGAATAAGAAACGATTTGTCTTCTTTTCCGGCCAACAGCTTTTTTATTGACCAAACAAAAATAGCAGTCGGTTGAATGGTCCTTGGGTTCACGCAACACCATGAGAACTCCAAAAAGCAAATCCTTTATCTTTCCTTTTGTCCAGTCTAGTATACAAGTCAAACACGTATACAAAAGGAAAATGGTCGGAATAGTTAACAAGTGTTGCATGGCAATGAAGGAACTTTTTGTGCAAAGTAAGCCTAAGTACGACAAACTTAGAAATGTGAAATTGTCGATTGCTTGAAAACTAAAGCATGCATAAAGAAACTGATTGCAGGTTTGAAATCAGCATTCTAAAATTGTACGGAATTACTGGAAAAAAACTCTTGCAAGAGAAAATGAAAATGAAAATGTTGACCTGTGTTATGTTTTATTAAAATAGTAAATTTTCTCACAGTGTCAGCACAATTGTTAAATAGATAAACATGCCTGCTTTAAGTCAAGTAAGAGTTCGTATGTTTGATTTATTCTTATTTTATGATTCTTTTAGCCTTTTGGGGATAGCCCAGTTAAACCGGTGGCTGGATGCATACCCATTTGTTCTTTTTATAATGTAACTGCTAAATGCTGCAATGGATTTTATGGGAAAGATTGTCATCCTTGTCCAGGTCAGCAAATTCAATTTATATCATGGTTTTATGTTATGTATCATAAATTATAGCCTGGTTGCTAAATTTATTATGGTAGGATTATTGCATATTAACACTAAATGCAAATGTCACTGAAATTTGAATAGCTTCTTTGTGAGGAATGTGCTGATTTGAGTTATATCAATTGGTTGATCACTGGAGTATTTTTACACTTGATGTGCTGACCTGATATTTACAATTGGAGCTAGGAGCGAAAAAGTAGTCTTTATTTAGTAAATTTTTTAAAACAAAGAAATAATAGTTTGTATTATAGCGCCCTACACTCGATAAAACAAATGCTCAAAGGCGTTTTACAGTCAACAGACAAACTTAAAAAGCAAAAACAAAGTAATTTTTGTAAGACGTTATATAATTTGCTATAAGTTCCTTGATTGTGACTGGAGAAATTTTGTTGGCTGATAACGACTCAAACAACTCCTAAGATAGATGATTAATCAGGCCCCTCTCCACCTAGACTGTTAAAAGCAAAGGTTAAAATCTTGAAACCAAATCTGTACTCAATTATTAAACAACAAAGAGATATAAGGGCAGGTTTAATGTGCTTACACTTTTTCAATCGACAAATTAACCGTGTGGCATTATTTTGGACACATACTGAGAGGTAATGAGGAATTTTTCCAATGTTTCTAATGTGGAAGTAATATGATCTGACAATGCGTAGACTTAATTAGTCATCAACAATAATAAGCAATCAATAAAATCTTCCAGACTCCATCTTCCAAATCTTCCACATACGGATAGAAATTGAGGTTGACCAAGGTTCCATTCGGGAATGGTAAGAACCATATTCCAGGCGAGCGCTTAGGATGAAAAAATATGAGCTCCATCTTGTCAGCTTAAACATGTCACAAACCATCCAAGAATTAAGTTCTTTGAGACAAGCCTCGACAGGCGTAAACTCCTGCAGGAAAGCATTATGATATGTGCTAATTGTCATAATTAGTCCTTATTCCTAAAGAATTCTCGTGCAGATCTGATGATATTATAATGTTATTTGTGTTCTTTTTCGTGTGTTTAGTATACACGAACCGATTTTGATTACTTCATTCATACTACGGCGCTTAACGCATTAGTTCTGGTAATTGCAGTCTGTAATTTACAGTCTACAGAATGCAGCCTTATTCTGTGCTCTTGAAACATTAACCGTTCGTTGGTAGTCAATAATAAAAATTATTCAAGACTTTGACAATTTGGCTTTGGTACTGTGATGTTGAACTAGGCTCTCGGGGGTTAATGAATGCGCTATCAATGGAGTCAGATTAGCGAACAATCCATAAAGCAATAATTAACAACAGTTGACAACCCCAACAACATGCCAGTTGACACAGATCGTCAACCACAGGATAGAGCTAGATGTTATCAATATGAGACATGCAGACTGGAACAGATCTAGAAAATTTTTGAGGGAGGTGTTCAGTTTGTTTCAAATCTTGAAAATGGGGATTTTCAAAGAAACAGGAATTCTGCCAAGTTTATTTTTCTGCTGGCTTACCTGCTTTCGTTTCCCCATCAATAGTGCATTGATTAGTGAATATAAAAAAACTTGCGCTTTGTCTTGAAAAAAGTTTTTGTTATTTGTTCTTAGCCTGGCTCACTGCAATGTTTGCTTTCCCTATTCTATTACTTGATGTATAACACTACATGCAAATCTACAAGGGTTGTTTGTTAAAAGAGGTTGTGAATTTGGCTGAGTACAGAGCTCGTTGCCCATTGATACCTTTACAGGAAAAAAAAAGGAATCGACTGCAAAGATTGTTAAATAGTGGCAAGAAGTTTAAGTTAAGCCGTATAAGTGAAAGATGGCTGTATTTAATCTTTCACCAACAAAATTAAAAGTTTAAGCAAGCAAATAAAAAACACAAAGTCTTTTTGTCAAATCAGAATCGCTGAGTTTTATTTTTCTTAATAATAATCGTTTAAAATTGCAGACTGGGGTTAAAATGACAGAAGTTGAATTAACCGGGTTGTAGTGACCGAGATTAAAACAAATGGGGTTGATTTGACCTAGTTAGAATTGACCAGGGTTGAACTGAAATCAAACCATTGTATCTTCAGAACTTTTATTAGATAACGGATTTGGAAGCTGTTCTTTTTTGTGATTGCATTGTTTAACATCCACATTTCAAAGCCATAAGGGGAAACAGTAAAAACATTTCCACATTTACTTAACACTTTGACTGCCAAAGGCTGATATGCATATCTTGTCCCAGGTGCCACGCAATATTCGCTTTATTTCTGTGTTTTAAATGTTTAATATATTTCTTATCGAAATCGTTTGTTTCTATTTCCTTTTTTTCTGTACTTGGCCCAGATTCCTTGCATGGCTTTATTAGTCCTTGAAAAAAGCCGAGAAAACTCAAGATTTTTACTTTATGTTTTTGTTTTGGAACTTTGATTATGGGGTAGAACTCGCCTAAGTCGTGGCATATCACTTGGTCTTAGAGTCTTATAATCTGATATGATTACAGTTGTTTGGTCTAGCATTCTATGTTCTTTGCTAATGTTACGTAACCCCGTTATGCGATACAATGTGCGTTTATTGACTAGTATGATCATTTATCACTTAACCTTTTCTACATATGGATATAGACAAATCTTTTTGCAGAGACAAAACAATTCAAGATCCCAAATTGTTTTATTATCGCATTTATATTTGACTGCTTTTTTGTTCTTTATCTTTATCATATTCCAAAAGCTTTGCTGCACACTATGGGCAAGCTACACGGGTACTCAACTCATAATCACTTTTCACACTTTCCTCGAATAAGATTTTATTGCGCAACACTGTCATAGTGATCACGCCAATATCACTTGATGCCTTGAAAATTTCACCTACCAATCCAGTCAGATCAACCTTTCCATATTTGTAGTTGCTTCCTTCACATCTTACATTAGGATGAGATTTTCCAGTCCTTCATGCATGTCTCTTTCACAAGCACCATTCCATTCATTCTCCACATTAAGATGTTGCTCCATGTATTATTTTAAGTTTGTTTAACCTTTTCTTGTTCCCTCACAATTTTAGCGTTATCAGTTAGGATGCAGTTCACTGCTGTCATCTCCATCCTTTTATTTTCCATCTGCCTTGTATAACTAAAACATTAGCTTTGCGTTCTCTTGCATCAAGTTGCCCGGCTAATCGTTGTCTTTCCCTTTTCTGGGCTAAAGCCACTGCTTTCTTTGCCATTGTTTTGCTTTCACATATTCAACCCATGCCATTTCCTGATTATTAGAACTCTTCGTCCTGTACCATTTTTGATACTTCAACCTACTTTTTTACATTGCCATTCTAACACCTTGCTCTTGATGTCCTGGTTGTCCCTTTGTCCAATTACACATCTCATCAGCTGCCATTAATAGGCTATTTCTTAAATTTTCCATTTTGTTTTTGTATTGTGCAAATTGTCAAAATTAGCCCTTATTCCTACGGAATTCTCGTGCAGATCTGATGATATTATAATGTTATTAGTGTTCTATTTCATGCTTTTATCAACAAGCGCTGTACTACATTTTGGCCGTGTTTAGTATAAACGACGCAGTTTTGTTTACCCCCGAATTATGTCATTCGTACTACAACGCTCAATGCGTTAGTTCTAATATTTTCAGTCTTATACTAGAGCAGTGATTCCCAACCGCGGCTCCAAGCTAGCCTTCTTGCGGCTTTCATTGATCCCTGAAAATCCTACAAAAAATATAAAAAACCTATTTAGAATAATTAGGGCGATTATTTTGTGATTTGTCAGTTGGAGTTGGAGTCAAGTTGGACATTAAATTGATTTGTGTTATTTTTCTTGTTAGTGTTGCTATTCGTTGGTACATGCTTTTGTGCTTTAAAATTTTCGTTATAATTACTTGAGTGTTTTCATGCGGCTCCATACATACTCTGAAGTTTGAAACTCGGCCTGACACAAAAAAGGTTGGGAACCACTGTACTAGAGTCTGTGATTTTATAGTCTACCGAACGGAGCTTTATTCTGTGCACTGAAAACAGTAACCGTTTCTTTGAGAACCTATAACACTACGTAACACAATTTTTGTTTGGCTACTTTTTTTAATGCCCCTTTATGAATTTTTGGGTGCTGAGTTCAAAAATCCAGTTAGTTTTTTCGTACCATCGTTACTTTTTGAGATATTCAAATTTTGATGTAGCTGTAAGTACAGCAAATCGTGTTCTACTCTTGTAGTAGAATTTAGCTCCACATCAATGTTCCGTTTGGTTTATTAAACGCAAAAACCAGTTTAAAAACGTTAATAAGGAAGGCTTGAAGATAAATGTAACATAGTTTTGTCAAACAGTAAGAGTCGTTCAAAAATGTACTTTTGAGCGAGTTTTTCTTTTATGACTACTCCTGTCTTGCCTTACTAAGAACCAAATGTATTTTCCCATCATTACACTATCCCAGCGGCCTTTATATCGTTTTTCCATTGGCTCAATATCCTGATGAAGTCTCTCACCGTGCTCCTCACTGAAATCACGTAGATTTTCTTGAAAAAAATCCAGATGCGGACATAAAAAATGAAGTTTGACAGACATGCGACAACCCATGTTTTGGTAACTTTTGATCAGTTTCTCCACCAACTCTTTGTAATTTCTGTCCCTTTTATTTCCCAAAAATCCATCAACCACACCTCGAAATGCTTGCCACGCTTCTTTTTCTGTTTCATTCATTTTTTCTTCCAAGCTTTTACACTTTAACATTGTGTTTATCTGAGGACCAACAAATATTCCTCCTTTTATTTTGGTAAATGATGGTCTGGGAAACATTGAACGGATTTCTTGAAAAATTTGTCCTTGAAAATCCAAAGCTTTGACAAACTGTTTTACCAGACCTAATTTGATATGAAGTGGAGGCAGTAAAACTATTTCCCGGCTTACAAGAGGTTCCCTAATAACGTTGTACATTCCTGGGTTTAGTTTTTCCCGTGTCGGCCATTAATTTTCTCATCTCATAGTGCTCACCGTCAGCTCTACTATTCCACAAGCACAAAAAGCAAGAGTATTTTGTGTAACCACCCTGCAGACCAAGCAAAATTCTCAACATTTTAAAGTCACCACAAACATACCACTTAAACTGAGTGTAGTTGATTTTAATGAGCAGTTGCTTGACGTTTTCATAATCTTCTTTCATCTGTAAGGAATAAGCAAGTGGAATTGATGGGTATATGTTGCCATTGTGAAGTAACACTGGTTAAGACTTTTGGTAGAACTGTCAATGAAACGCCGCCACTGAGTAGGATCATGATCTATTCCAACAGCACCAAGCAGGCCTTCTACATCTTTGCAAAAGCAAAGGTCTTCAAAAACGTCAAAATAGACAGAAAACCCCAAGTGCCTATTCCTGTGGGGGAGGCAGTACTCTTACTTAAATTTTTGCACTGTCTACTAGACATTTTGATTTCTACTATTTAAAAGATGAACTGAATCTAAGATTTACACAAGACTTAACTCTACAAAATGTAATCATATGGCATACATCTCTCTGTAAACACTAAACATGACTTTCTAATGAGACTATACTGAATTTAACAGGCTGAGATAAAATGAAAACTGAGATAAGAAATAAAAGCACATTTGTCTGCATTTCAAAGTTCCACTCCCATTCACTTTCTCAAGTAAATAGGACGCCCATTTACAACATGATAGTGCTGACAGACACAGATCATAACCGCATAAAATACCTACAGTTAATGGAAAATCACAAAAAACGGAAATTTTTTGTATTTTGAAAACGATCGATGATAGAAAAAAACTGATAGCATTTTTGAAATCAGCGTTTGAAAATCATACAGATACACTTAATAAATGTAGCCAAACAAAAAATTTTTCAAATTTTGTTACGTAGTGTAATATATCAATACTCAAATCTTTGACAGTTTAGCACTTGGCATTGCTGCGAAAACATCTCTGTTGTGAGTTCTGTCAACCAGTAGACACTAAATTAGCACACTGTCAGCACTCTTTAAGTCAGTGACGGCAATAGCTACAACTCAGACTAGTTAAGATTCTGAAGGAGATGACGAAGGCGATGATGATGACGACCCAAGATTTGTGATTGAATTGATTAATGCATCACTGAAATTTGTCTCTATAGACCAACTGAAACCATATTTTGAGCTTGCCATAGTTTCACAAACCAACCAGGAATTTAACATGGGAACGAAAAGACAGGAGGTGTCACATATGCTGCAAATGTCTCAACCTAATCACCGACAAGCTGTCTACTACTGCTACCAAGATGGATTTGGCGAATTATGGTTAAAGCATTCGTTTTCCCGTTCATTGAAGAACATATCTGCGCCTACGTCGTGCCGTCTGGCATGGATATTATGCTCCAGTTTTTTAATGATGAAGGACAGATCTACTGTGCTAATTGTAATAATTAGCCTTTATTCCTACGAAATTCTCGTGCAGATCTGATGATACTAAAATGCTATCTGTGGTTTATTTTGTGTGTTTAACAATAAGCGCTGTACTATGTTGGCCGTGTTTAGTATACACGACCCCGTTTTGATTACTTCCGAATTATGTCATTCGTACTAAACGCTTAATGCGTTAGTTTTGATTTTGTCAGTCTGATATTAGGGTCTGTGATTTTACAGTCTACCGAATGGAGCTTTGTTCTGTGCACTGAAAACTGTAACCGACAGATGGTTCTGGTATTGTGATGCTTAACACTACAACGGCCAGAGTTGCGATAAGCCCTCAACGGCCAAGAGCTGTCATTTTGATCACTTCTCCGAAAATTCGTTTTTGCAAGGAATTACGTTGCGTGTTTGTAGCTTAACTATTGAACAAATATTCAAGTCACTTAACTTGATCAATTTATCCACCAAAAAGAGTTTTATTTCAAAGAATGGGCAAAAATCTGGATACGAAATTGAAAAATTGTTCACATTTTTGTTGTCTTGCTGTGACTGAATAACTTTGCAATTTACTGCCAAAAGTTATGCATATTACCATACTTTAAGAATATTACCAAGTCATGCATAAACCTATACTTTAAGAATAATTTAACATTTGTAAATTATTAATAAATTGATTATATGACGCAAAAGCTTTGTACGAATTGAAAATGTCTTTTTTATATTATTATATCAATTATATGAAAATACTTATATTTATAAGATAAGCTCATGGAATCCTCGGCTTGCCATATGTGAGAACATTCAGTTTATTAATTTTGTAGGTGGTCCTGGAAACGCATGTAACAATAATGGAATTTGCAGAGATGGTGTTGATGGTAATGGGTCATGCTCCTGTAAAAGTGACTATAAAGGATATGCTTGTGAACTTTGTGAAGATGGAAGGTGGGACTTCTCTTCAAAAATGCAGTACCTTCTTGAAAGCTGATATTCACACATTTTCGACAGATTAATTTAGCTTCTTGATTTAATTGTGATCTGTTAAGTGTTTGTTGGGTTAGTGTTTTGTTTAAACATCAGTTGCCGATGTAACAAACCATCATCCTACAGAGATGATTTTGAATATGTTGAAGAAATACCATATTACTTAAAATTGTTAATAATAAGTGGTACCACTTGTTATTACTACTAATGACTATACACAAATAATAATTATTCATTATATGGAATGTTTAATTGGTATAATAATTCTTTTTGCGCAATTGTGGCAGATATGTCTGTACAGTTGTGGTTCATAGTCAAGCCCTTTTTACACTTTTTTATTCAATTAATAAAATACATCTTTGTATACATTATTACTTCAAAAATGAGAACATCTATACTTCATTCAAGCAGGTTTTAAAAGGGCACTTCTGTATCCTGTGCTTCGACGACAATGCTCACAGAAATAGAATTCTGATTCTTTGACCCTTTTCTACTTAGCTGCAGAACAAAGAAGTAGATATATATAGAGCAGGGGTGCAGTAACTTGGCTTAGCTTGCATTTCTATCTGGCCTAATTTTATTAATCGTTACATCTTGATATCCTCTAGAACCTAACATTTAGTTTAATAGTCAGATGTCTAACTTGAAAAAAACCTGAAATCGTTTGCATTTTGATATTAGTCTAAAAATTGTTTAGCATGACCTTTGAGGCTTGTTCTTAAATCTTAATTTAAAAAAACGCTGGACAAAATATGCAAACACTCAATGTTTTTATAGTAATGTTCACCTTAAATCATAAAAAGTTAACAGTGACGTTACAATATAACTGATTGAAATAACTGGTTGATGTTAATTTACAAGAAAATAGTAGCTGATGGCGTCATAATACAGCACATTCTAAGAGTGGTGTTTACATTTGCACCGCCAAGAGCATTTCGTTTTGCATGAACACTCAATTAACTTTGTGCACCCTTTTGATGCTTCGGATAACATCATCCATAACGGCACTAGCATTCGTCCATCTATCTTTTTCCAGCCACAATCTGTGATGTCAGGTATTCGTTTCCACATGAAGCCAATGATATGTAAAAATTAGGCAATGTCAATTCGACTTTTGAACCTTTATCAAAAGGTAAATTGTACAATACTGGAGATATTTTCAGTGGGATACTGAAAAAATGTAATACTTCTACCATAGGTCGATTAATTATGATCAATGTTGTCAATGGCCACAGTAATAAATATGCCACTATTGATGGTGGATACACAACACCACCACACTGGTGGACAACACGAGAGTGTTGATTCTGCTGTGAAAGATCTTTTGCGATGGTGGTCTGTACATTCTGCGCTCTGCTGTAGGAAAAGCTTAGGCCGTTCTGTGCTAAATTATTTATTAAACCTTTTTTGCAAGTTTTACAATGAATGAGAAGCCCAGTGTACAGAGAGAATGGAGTTTCAAATTGTTTTTGTTGCAAATGTTATTATGGGAAAAGAATTTGTTGTTCTTCACTGTATTAAACTTAATAAATTGGGAAATGCTGATAATGTTATTGCTAAATACTTTCGCTCTCAAATTAGTAACCGATCCATCAGAAATAATAGCATTAACAAAAGTAAGTAGACTATGTAGAACACAGCTTGTATTAAACTTAAACTCGCTGTCATAAGCTTAAGTCTCGACTTTGCTTGGCTGACCGCTTAACCAAACTGTCGACCTATATCAACTTACCAATTTTTACTCAAACTTTATATAGAAAATATATAATTGGAAAAATAGTTGAATTTAGAACTTTCATGATGAAGTTAGTATTCAAATTATCAAGAAATAAATTAATTTATGACATACATTTAATTTTATTTGGCATTTTTATAAACGGTCATACACCATAAATATCCTAAAACGTAAAACTATAATTAGATGACGTCTTATTGCGGTTCGTCATTAATATAGTAGTATATATCAGCAGCTAATACCAATCATTTCATCATACTCATCATTTCAGCTCCAACTTTCCAAACTAGTCTTTATGTAACTACCGATTGTCTCATATTTTTATTTACTTTTTTCGTGTGTCATGTTGCCAGTCCATGGGCTCCACTGAACAAGACCAAGCATTGTTAATACCTGGTCCAAGAGCATTACAGCCTTTGGGTCACTGGGTATCGAACACAGGTCACATTATTGCTAGCTCCTCAACCACTCTAATAGCTGGCAGTATTAATATAAAGATTGGCTTTGAGTTGAGAAGGCATTTGGTAGTAGTACTTTTTTCCAAGTAGCCAATCGGCTTTAGAATTGGTGGAGGTGGCACAGGCTTATTTTTAATGGTGGTCAGCCAATTATACCAGGAAATATCAATAACATACCATTAAACCGAGGACATTTCAACCTAATGACTAATCACTCCGCATGTGTGTGTTGGGTCATCATGGGTTTAGTGTTTCTATACAATTAAACTATTAAACAGATAATGAAGAGTATATGAAGGGGTCGAGATACATGGGAAAGTTAAATGAGAAACGAAAGAATGTAGAGCAGGGTTTCCCAATACTTCAAATACAATTTGTCACGTCAGTCACAAAAATACTAACTTATAACATGTCAATAAAATATTAGAATATTTACAGATAAATTTTTTTTCTTATACATACAAGAAAGCTGTTCCATTGTTCACTGAACCTTTAATACGTCCAACCTATTGAATACTTTATGCATAAATTGCCTATGTAATTAAATACATTTAAGCAAGTGGAATAAGAACTTTTTTATTGGACCATCATTTTTAGCTGTCTGTTATAAATGTAACTTTGGAGCCTAAAACGTTTGGACAGCCATGGTGCTAACTGTAGAGGTAGTTCCACTTGGTAGTTCTCAGAAAGGTTTCAGGTGGTCTGTGGATTTTTTGATAAACTGCAGTTAATCAAGCAAAAAAGATATATTCTTTAATTTTATATTTTGGTCAGTTATGGTATTCTGTATCAGGTTAGGCAGGGTTTTAAATTGATTTCTGAAGCATTTTGAAGTAAGTCTAAGTACACACCAGCACAAAATAGACACACATTTTGTTATTTTTCACACCAAGAGCAGACAGCAAGCAAACAGAGGCACATGACTATGCACTTAAATATTGTGTTTTATAGCAGTGTTACTCTGTCGCTGCTCTGAGTGAATTTTTTTTTTGCTTTCTGGTTGCACCATGACACCTATGCTGCTGATGTATCAATTGTAGTAGTATGGTCATTAACTTTTGTATGGTTTTGTTGCATTATGGTAAAATTATTCCCAAAATTTAAAATTCAACTTAGTACTGGGGTTACTAAATAATTGGAATTTTAAAAAGAATATTATCAAACCAAGTTTTTAATGATTGATTGACAATGGTACAGACCAGTGCTGACCATTAAAAAACGTACATCCTTTCACATAAACCTTTTTCTATATACCCAATGTCAAATGAGGTGGCCATATTTTCATTGCATGCAGTTATAAAGTGTTATGAAAGCTGTGAGCTTGCTAATAGCTACATCATTTTTAGTTAGAGTAAGTTAGGAGAATACTATTTAAAAAACTCAACGAAGTTTCTTGATCCCCAAGGAATAACCAGCGCCCATTATGTTGAATTTGGTCAAAAATTATTCATTGTAACATAAACGCTGTAACATAGTTATTCATTGGTTAATGGGTTATTACAGGCTAGAATTGTTAAATGTTAATTTTGTGTTCCGCTTATTCAGTTTATTGTTACCATTTATGTGATTCCTACTGTTGCTACTTTCTAATAAGTTCCACTTTGCAGATTTGGAAGACAGTGTGAGCAATGTAAATGCTCAGTGCATGGTATTTGCTCTGACGGCATAGATAATGACGGAAGTTGCAATTGTGATACTGGTTGGTTTGGACTTACATGTAGTCAGGTATGAAAGTAGCAGTGATTACCAACGGCAATGTGTAATTGTGATTTGTCTGTTGTTCTCTTCTCAACCACCTTTACCTACAGAAACTTGGTCATTCTTCATTATGCAATAATTCATGTGTAAATAATGCTGTTTGTATCGATGATGGTTCATGTCAATGCAAACAAGGTTACTGGGGTAATGGGAATGCCTGGTGTGAGCTAGAAGATTTATGTGCATCCCAACCATGTTCTTCACATGCAATATGTACTCAACAAAATCATAGCGTTTTTTGTACATGCAAGTCTCCCTATAGTGGTATGTAGTTTGTAGTAGCAAATTCTTTACAGTTGTTTTTATTTACTTTGTAGATTGTGTTTGTAAAAGTTTATAATTGGTTTCATTATAGCAATGTTCCTCATCAGCCATTAAACAGATTTGTGATTACTACATTTTAAATTAATACTGTCAACATGAGGGTAAAGTTGTCTTTGCCGTGACCACGCAAGATAAATTTCAATTCAACTTTTTTTATTTAAAATTAGGTGATGGGTATGTCTGTGAAAGCTATGCTCCATGTATAGGCTCAAATGATTCACCACACTGTCATTCTTCTGCTCAGTGTGTATATGTAGCTCCTGGAATTTCTCGCTGTGAATGTTTGCCTGAATTTCATGGTGATGGAATAAACACATGTAACCGTGATGTTGGTCATGATCATCGTCTTCCTATATCATGCACTATTGAAAATGGAGGCTGTTCTCAGAACGCTTTATGTAAAGAAAATGTTTCTGCTGCAACTGTTAAACCTTTTGTGTCTTGCGTTTGCATGAAAGGTTATGTGGGTGAGTTGCATTTATTTTAACACCTGTGTGTTGTGTGATAATAATGTTAAATTTTTAATAAAGGTTTGGATAACTTAAAGCAGCTTTACCTGTTTCAACAAATCGCTTCTTGAAGCGTATTTCATTGAATAAAGCTGTTTTACTTCATAATTAAACTCCAATGCATAACATTTAGGAACATATGTTGAGACTTTTACAACCCTATGTTGGTTAGGTAAGCTTGTAGACATGCAATACTAGAAAGAAAAAAGTGTAACATGGACAAGTAAACCAATTAAATTGAATATACGACAAAATATGATTGTGAGTTTATGCCAAACAACAAAGAGCAGATGAACCAGTTGTGAAGCTTTAAAGGAAAAGCTGTTTTATTTTTAAAAACTTTTGATAAAGGCAAATAAATTTTCACAAAAAAAATATTAGGCCTACCCGTTATTAACAGTACAGCTGTTGCACAAGCATAATGCCATTTTAACAATATTTTTTGATTTAGTTTATTAACTTTGCACTAGCTTTGTGACAAATCACTACTAATTACCGACATGAGACATTTCAAAGAGGGCTGTAAAATAGTTAGTAAAAATATAACCTATCACAATTAGAATAGTAGACAACAGACGAATGTTCAAGAAAGAACTTCTCACCTTAAACTGCAAACGTTGTGAAAACTCCAATAAACAAGATTTAGTACTGTTTGTGTGAACCATTTGCCTACTTACTTCACAAATATCCTCTCACATGACTGGGGTGACATAATTATGAAATCCTTTTGAAGAATATGAATTTCTGATTTAAAGCAATTATACAAAGTATGATAAGATGAAGATGATGAAAAATGTTACAAGAAATAGACTATATCACATGCAGTTAAATGTATGATGGATAAGTCAGAGGCTTCAACTGAAACATTTCCTGAGAAGAACTTGAGTATTTCTTTCACTTTCTGCGCTGGTCTTTGTAAAGAATGAAGTCTGTTGCTGCAAAGATTTCACGAGTCTACAAACTTCATCTATTCTGATCTGCCCACTCAGTTCCTTCAATTCTGCATGCTTAGTTTCGTAGTGTCGCTTAACATTGAACTCTTTGTTCAAAGCAACACTATCGTGACAGATGAGGCAAGCAAGTTTCCCAAAATACTGTTTAAAGAAGTAATCTAAAGTCAAAGATTCCTGAATACTGCGGCGTTCTACATCAACCTTCCTGCGTCTAGCCGCTATATGTACAATTATAAAAGGAACTACAGTACTTGCTTGTTCAAAATTTAACCTTGCACAAGTTTGTTTAGGCTATTAACAATCAGGCCCAGCCGCACTGAAAATTTCAAACAAACTTTATGACACAGTTCCAATGCATGCACAAGCAAACACACGCACTAATTTTGTGTTTATACGTAACAATGCTTATTCATAGTACTAAACACGTTGGTACATAAAAGGGATATACCGCATAAATTGCATCCGGCCGAGCAGGAAAAACACCAATTTTTAATGCGGTCACGGGCCGGATACATGGAGCAGTTTTGAACGCTGTCATGAGCAGTAGGTTTATTAGGTTTAGGGCGATTATTTTTTGACTTGTCAAAAAAAGTCAAAAATTTGTCAAATTTATAGTGTTAAGTTAAAAATTGTCAAAATTTTTTACAAAGTCAAAATTGTTTACAAACTGCATTGTCGTGGTGTCGTAGAGGTTTCACTGACAGTGAACTTTTCATTTTACACAACGTAGCCTACTTTATACTGTTGTAAATGACCCATAGTCTACTTATTGTGAATCATAAACCATGAAGTTAAATAATTAGGTTGATATGGTGTGATGCTCAACACACCTCTAAACGTGTAAAATGTTTGATAGGTCCTAAGTCATTTTGCGGCAGCTGTAGGTTAAGTGCAGCTCTTGCTTCGGTTTTGCTTCAGATACTTCATGTATTTTTAGTTTAGTGTATTGAATGTATTGAACAATGTATTTTTTGTTGTGTCTTAACTGCAGTTTTTTGGCAGTGATTTGTAATTAGCTCATTTCCCTTTTCAGAATAGGCTAGGTCTGTGTTCAGATTTTTGCCCTTTTGTTAGACTACAATAAACTTTAAATTTTTGTACAATAATTCGTAATTAACTACTTGAGTTCTTCATACGTCAAAATTTGTCAAAAAAAAGTTTTTTTAATGTCAAAATTTTTAGTTTTTTAGGTCAAAAAATAATCGCCCTAGTCATTATATCAAAGTGCCTCGATTTTTCTGGTTTGAACTAAGAGACAGTTACATTAAACATAGAACCAGTTATGCTCTACTGCCACTGTTGTTTGCCCAGGTTAACCTGCTAGGCCATATCAAAGTATTATAACCTTTCTTGAGTCAGCTTAGTTACATACCTTAATTGTTTAAAGATTTAAAGATTAAATTTCAAAATGTTTGATATCGATTCGTTATAAAAAAGCGGTGGCTGAGTGGTAAGACAGTCTGACTCACAATAATGCACTCCGTATTCGATACCCAGTGGTGCTGCCATTGTAATTGCTTTGGGCAAGACATTAACTGCGCTTTCTTCTGTTTAGTTGACCTAGTTAACAATTCTAAGTATGGGCGGTGCAATACAAAACCAAACAAAAAATGTATGGCAATCGGTAGACAATCACAAAGGTTAGTTCGGTAATTAATTAGTGGTCAAGCAATAAGGAATCATCGCAGACTTTATGTCATGCAAAGAATTTCCTCAGTCCAAGATTATTGTACCATAGCACATGGTTTCTCAACCGGAAGACATCGAAGCATTCTACAGGGGTTACGAGCAGATGCCTAATTAGTGAGCGATAGTGTAATAGTAGAGGAAGACGAGGCAAAGCTGGACATGAGTTTCTTATATTTTTGTATTTGCTGTGCAAAATTAGCAGCCCGGAGGCTGTTGCACACGCAGTAATGAAGTAAAAAGTGTTTTGCAATCAGCAGTCATTTTTTATTGATGGGCAGGGGGCCACCAACTATGAAAGCTTGAGAACCACTGCTATAGCACCATTTTTAGTATCAAACTGTTAAATTATCAGCAGGAATTTCACCTATATGTTCAGAGTAGATGTAGTAGAATATTACAAGAGAATATACACACTTTTTTTAATTGTCAATTGGTAATTGCAGTAGTTCACTATTGTCAACTTCTATGAAGAATGGTTGGCTGATAATGCTATAATTCTAATTCTATACATAATACATAATTCTATATGTGAAAATTTGTTAAATATTTTTAAATATAAATCAAATATGTTGAAAATACTCAGAAGAGTAGCTTCTTATGTATGCTACTGATGATATGTTATTCATTCAATGTTAATATGGTTATTCATAAATGTGTGGCCTACAGTACCATCTGTGCAAATTTTCAATTGATATTTGTTGCGATTAATCACTTAATTATATAACTTCAGTATATGTGTTAAAGACATCTCTGTGTAATTATAAAGAACGGTGTTACTTTGGTCATAAGTTATCCAAAATCGCGACTCTTACAAATTTTAGTCACCTGTGAGGTTGATCATCATCCTTTTAAGGGGTCAGGTCATCGACGATATTTGAAAAACTACAGCGGCTCCAAAACTGTCAAATACCTTACACTAGTGACATCAGTAAACGCATTTAAGTCAGTATGAATTATTTTCCATTGCTAAATTGTGACAGCATGGCAAGTGCAGCAGTGTTCCCCAGAAATCTAAACATCTCTTGCACTATTTTAGTAATTCAAGCAGTTGATTTTAGTTTTCCATGATCAAGTCACAAGGCTGCAGGCATGTGTTGAAGCTTTAACTCTTGTTCATTGGAGCATGAAGTGTCACACAATCAATGTCGTCACAATCAGAGATACTACAAGTTACAACAAACGTTGTGTTCGAATGTCTGTGGTCAACTCAGAGAATAAACATGATTCCTTGACAAAACATTCCTGCCATGTGCAATCATCAACGTAAAGCATAGTTATTTTACTGTCATCAAATATTTGGCAATTTTTCTATCAAATGCGGAACGTCGTGTATGTGAGAATGTGCTAATTGTAATAATTAGCCCTTATTCCTACGGAATTCTTGTGCAGATCTGATGAAATTGTAATATTATTAGTGTTCTTTTCCATGTGTTTATGTTCAGTCTAGTTTGCAGTGATTATGAAATGCATCTCTGATATGTGCTCTGAAAACAGCAATTGTTGCGTTGTGAATCAATAGTTAATATAAATATATTTAAGAACACTGTCAGTTTTGTTATCGTACTGTGATGCTCAACTAGTATATCAGTGGTTAACTCACACGCATTCAACAGAGTCAGATTAACAAACAATAAATAAATAATTACAACCAAGAATCCTAGTTGGCACCCTGGTGATCTCAAGTTAAGCAGTACCTTAGCTATTGATGAGACATTTGCAATGAATGGCAGCAGAGAAGTAGAAAGAATTTTTGTATGAACTTCTTGTTCTAAAACAAAAATTAAAGAAGTCAAAGAAACATAACAAAACTATAGAAAAAGATGATTCCTGCTGATACCAATTGACCCACAGAGAGCATTTTGATATCAGCTGAGCAGTGGGGTCATAAAACCATAGAACCGAATAAAAAACAGTTTAAATTTGGTTAAATGGTTCGAAATCAGTTCAATGAATCATGGTTATTCGTAGATTCATGGTCTAGTTTGATCTTGGTTCCCTTCAGGAGTTTAGCCGCTTGTGAGCCTGGGATGAGTAGAACTTTCTAATTGTAAGAATTCTAATCATATTTCAGTTTGGATGTATGAAATCTTTTGAACACATTTCAGATTCTTTACTTATGTATAAAATTTGTTGATTTGGAATGTTTTAATTGTGTTAACATAGAATTAATTGCCGACTTTACAAATGGCATATTTATACATACACTTTTTTTATTGTTATGTCATAGTAGTTTGTATTTTTAGGTGATGGGCACCTTTGCAATGGAAACATAATTGACGTGTTAAGCAGCGGTTTGTATAGCACGGATAGGTTTTATCAAAAGGTATTTGCAGTTTAAGATATTAGTATATTGATATTCAGTTTTATAAATTACTCTTTTTCACGTGGTAACTTTCACACAATTGCAAAAAATGAATACAAATAATGAAACAAAAAGCACTGAGAAACGAAATGACATTTTTTGCCATAAAGACTTGACTTCCAGGTTATTTGGTTTTATTTTAACTAAAACATCATAAAATTATCAAATGTTTGCATTGAAATTAAAAGTGTGCAAACAATAAATGCTTTTAACAATTAAAATATGTTTTGTTTTATATCTCGATGGAATGTATAGAATGGTTTTATTTCAGAGATGTTGAGACTTTAAGAAACAGGATGTATAAAAGAATTTTTCAAAGAAATATTTGTAACAGTGGTTTAGTATGTACTAAGCTATTTCATTACAGTTTAAACTTTGCACTGTGTATTATTTTGGGCCAGCTGGTATTCTTTGCATCAGTACTTTCATAAATTTTCATTACCATACCTTTTTGTTATTTTTACAGGCTGTTCACAAAGCTGCGGTGTATATGGTAAAACTTCGTTATACTCAGAACTTAACTATTTTCGCCCCAAGAAACAAAGTTTTAATATCAAAACGACTAAGTAGACGAATTGTTTCAAGACATGTAGTCTCAGGTAAAAAATTTCTGTAGTCATGTTCAGCTATATTTTTGTCTATGTTCTTATGTTGATATTTTTAAGTAATGCAAAAGATCCCCATCGATCACCCAAGAGACCGTAGTAAAATGGTCATGTTAGTGGGTTTCGCACTTAAGTATGATGTCAAATGTTGAAACATATTTTGGGCTGATGTTGTATTTGATCTATGAAGAATATGCAGTCAGAACATAATAGCAGGCGTTGTTGAAAAACACATCTAATAAATGCGATATGCAGTAATAATCGCTTTCTATTATAAGAACTCTATGATAAACGCTTGTTTTAATGCAACTGTTGAAATTTCATACTCAATGTTTTTAATCTTCTACTCGGAACATAGAAGATGCGTTGTATTTGTATTACTTGTAATCTAATTAATATAACTCTTAAAATAACTTTTGTCAGTTGCTTATTTGTTTCCCTTCCATCTATTCATTGGTTTGAACCAAACTAGATCACATGAACTGACAGCAATAGCCAAAAATCAGGCTTACGCAGAAAGCTTTGGAAATTTAACATGACTTTTTACAACTTATATATAAAGTCTGATTAAAAATACTTCTAGCAGACGTTCATCAAAACAAGACGAAAAAATACAAGTATTAGTTTTATCTTATCTTTAAAGGGGATTCCCCACTTTTCAAAATTTCAAACTGTAATCATTCGGCAGATTTACAATAAATTTTCTTCAAAATTAGTGGGCTTGTAGGATGATTGGGGACAAATTTATATAAATAGTTTGATTGAGATTTTTCGACCAGAAATTATAGTTTTTGTTCAAAAATTGAAACAGTTGTTCTAAATAGATTTTTGAAATTGTTAATATGCAGGATGAGTATGCTTAGCAAAAAAACATAACCACTAGTTTTCAGATTGATTGCATGACTACCTCATCCAGAAAATTGCAAAAAAAAATCTAAAAATATGCAATTTTTGGCATTTAATAACTTTCTAATAAATTAAGATATTGTCAATTTCAGTGGTTGGTGGCAAAGGTCCCTTAAAATATTGCTATAAAAGGACTAGTATTGCTAAACCGGTTTTCAATTTTTTTTTTAAATAACTGATATAATCAAAGCTGAAAAAAAAAACAGTTTCCAACTTTCGAAAACTAGGCTCCTGAAATTCTAACTTTCTTGCAGTTTACTCATTGAAATTGGGGTATCGTAATACAAAGTCCTTAATTATCAAAAAGCTGTAAGTACTGTTTCTATGAAGGCCCAAGAAACCAAGGTCAATCTCTGTTGGGGTGATTGATTATGCAGTTAAAACAGTCGATAATATGTTGTTGTTCCTCAAATTTGTAGTCAGTGCAGTTTTTGGACACAATGATATGTAAATCATTAATCCTATGACCTGGAGAATCATTTTTCGGTTTGTGGCTTCATTTACAACAATTTTCGCTTCTGTGGCATGTTACAGTCGAAATCGGTTAATCGCATAGTCAATTTGCCAAGCTTTTTTATGCGATTAACCGATGTATGCGACTAACCGATGTATGCGACTAACCGATGTATTCGTTTTTTACCTACATTTTCTCCGCTATTCTCTTTTAAACACCGGCACACGCATTCTTGCTCCTCCGCCGATTTTTGGAATGACACATGGCATTATGACGCAACAAGTGAGCTTCCTTCTTTTCGATTTCGACACAAAAAAACAGGAAACAAAAATGGAAGGTTGCGGTTGCGGAAGGTTGCGCTTTGCGACGTAACGATCCTTAAATAAATATTAGTCTTGTTGTTCTATTGTGATGTAACCATCCGTAACAATCCTTAAATGAAACGTAGTTTTGTGGTTCATGATCACTGTAGAGAAGGCCTTTTATCCTGAAGTTTTACTTTATTGTTCAAATCATTTATGTGCTACTGTCTCTATAGCCTTCAGCCTTGCGGTGAATTTAATCACAGCTGTTTTTAATTCACAACTGCTGTCTTCAGTGTCTTGTCGTGTATTTAATCGCTGCGGGTTATGGGAGATCTTGCGATGATTTTTGTTTATTGGTGAGGATAATCTTCAGCAACTTAACACTTCATCAAAGGAAATATGCGGTTAAGTGATACAAGTCTACAAATCAATCAAGAATTCCTATTCGATTAACCGATTTATACGATTAACCCTTATGCGATTAACCGTTGAATTTTCTTCACAGGTGAATGGGAATGATTTGGGATTATGCAATGCTATGCTATAAAGCGATTTATGCCTTTAACCCAGTGGTTCCCAAACTTTATCTACTCGCGTACCATTTTTTTGGTTCATGTAGCGTTCGCGTACCACCTACATTGTAGGTGGTCCGACAAAACTCCAGAATTCACAAATAAAAAATGATAAGCAAAATGTTTACTAAAGGCTCGTGAATATTAAACAAAAATTAGTCGAACTTTTACCGCCCTCGCTACAGTGCTACAGCATAACTAACGTATTACAAAAACTAACTTCAAGGATTTGTTATGTAGTAATAAACGACGTTCTATTTCGTCACAAAGAAACCCTGTTTTACAATCCAATGCGTGAATACCCTAAGGAATTAGTAGTCAGTAGGGAATATAGCATGAAATTTTACGCTCTACCTAATTTATGTGAATTAAATTAATGCCCAAGACAATAAAAGATCTTTTGTGGTCGTTTAGTGTGAATTTGATAAGTTGCTCGCGTACCACCTGGAAGACCTTCGTGTACCACTAGTGGTACGCGTACCATAATTTGGGAACCACTGCTTTAACCGATATGCGATTAACCGATTTCGACTGTAATCGTTTCCGTAAATTCTTTCAAACTGCTTTTGCATGGCATTGACAGTAGATGGCTTGATTTGAAGTATAAATAGATATATCACATTTTCATATCCTTAAGCATTTGATGGTCTGTGTGATTAGGTTGTCAATCAAATCAGTCAACAGCACGTATTCAGCTGAGGTTTAATACATAAAAGATGCACATATGCTTCAATATAAGCAATATTCAAATTAAAACAGCTATCTCATGAACAAATTTGAGCAAAATAGGCCGAACCATCGATGCAAAAGTACTAATCATTACTTACAGTTGCTGTCAGGAACACTTCAACACAGGCTTGTGGTTAGCACAACAGAGTATGAAACAAAACTAATATCAACAGCTTCTCTGGTCACTTGACATGCACTGGAGCAAAACCATGCGATTTAAGAAATAAGAAGGGGAAAAACTGGCAGGTACGACAAAAATGAGCAAATGACCAAAACATTAACATTACTATTTATTGGGTATGGTATCATCATGATCTTTATCCTAGGATTTAAGACAATTTTTGCACGACTTCAATTCGGAGACGATTCCTTAACGCTCAAGCTTAGTTAAAAGAGGTAGTAGCCTTTGTGCAACTTCAGATTGATAAAAATACCACTAAAATCTAACCCTTGCAAAAGAATGTTAAAGTCAAGACTGCAATTTTTGCCAAAAGGTTAAATTTCATGAATTTTAGCCTAACCAAACAATGTGGCCTAGAAGGTTTTAAAAGCTGTTGACTGGAGTAATCTCTGTACTGAAAAACGACACTGGCCATTGATTGATCCAACACACTTTTTTTTAATTATTACGTAAAACTACAACAAAATCTTGGAAATCACAATATTTTAGCACATACGGCTCCTTACAACACTAGTGCCACTGGGTATCGAACATGGGTCATATTATTAGGTGCCGTGCACTCGAACCACTACCGAGCAGATAAATTATATTTTGTATCTTTCATAAATTTTCTTTGTTGTAAGACAATGACATCGGCAATCAATCATTTTATCTTTCATCAAATGCATGGTGGGGACGAAAAATCAACCAGTTGTTACTAAAATGACAAAGCCGAAAAGGCTTAAAACGTGCTCAAGAGAAATAACCTTAATATTTGCAGATAAAAACTAGCACGGTCACTAAACCTATAATTAGTAAAATCTGTAAAACAAAAATTAAGCAAACGAGCAGATGGTGTGTTCAAGCAAGTGATGAATGAAAATTGCTTCTATGCTGTACATATTTTGTTGTGAAAACCATCAGCATGCTCCGAGTGAAATGTTTTCGATTGTGATAAAGTTAGAACCATTAAGTGGTTTACAATAATCAAATGGTTTTGTGTTTGATGTAGCCTTTGAGTTATTTTCCTCTTTTAAATCCATTTTTCTTTATCTTTGTGTCAATATTAAACTTTAGTTTATTTTTGAATTTACTGCCATACAACATAATCAACAACCAATAATTTTGATGAACTGATTTGATTTGATGATGAGTGTTATTTAAGTTACCTAAATGTTTCAAAAAATATGCTTTTAAACAATATGCTTCTCAGCACGAAACTTCTGTGTATTTTAGGTCATGTTTACACAACGATGGATTTAAGCTCCATGTCAGTAGTCGTCGCTGATTCCAGTAATGTCCTTTCTGTAGAAAAACTGCCAAATGGTTCTATTTATATTAATGGGGTAAGGATGTTCAAAGCTGATATCCCAGCAGTCAATGGAGTAATCCATATATTGGATGGTGTAATACCCAGAAAATTTACTCCTTTGTTGTCTGTCACAAGTAAGTGTGGATAAATTTTTTTTGTATTTTTTGTTTTGTATGGAGTGCTATATTTATAGGGGGAGTAGTAGTCAGGCAATTATTTTTGTCTTCTAGAGTGATTTTCAGGTTTAGTAAAGTAGTTGATTTTATAAATAGCTCACCAAAAATGAAAAAATTATAAATAAAATTCAGTGGTCAACGCTCGGCAACCTTAAGTTGTATGCATAAAGCAGCTTTGTTAAAACTATACAGTGCACTACACCACCACCAAGTGCAAATAATCATTAAAACGAGATATCAACTTCGTCATAAAAGAAAGAGATTTGGTGTTCCTGGTTTAAAAATATGCATCATTCGTTATTTGGGACTTACTGCACTGCTAGATTTGGAATGTACCATGTGTTTTTTTCATTTGGTCTATAAAAATGTTATAGTATTTGCAGTATGTGACAAAGCCAAAAAGGCTTAAAACGTGCTCAAGAGAAATAACGTTGATATATGCTGGTTACAACTAGCATGGCCACTAAAACTATAATTAGTTAAATCCATAAAACATAAGTTGAAAAAGCGATAATTAAGCAGACGAGCAGGTGGTGTGTTCAAGCAACTGATGAATGAAAATTGCTTCAATGCTGTACATAAGAGGATGGGAAAAGAAACCCCATCTAGGGCAAGAGCCCGGTTTCTGGTGGCCATAGCACTAAGGAAGGGTGTTGTGGATAAGCCCGAGTTTGTACGGCAAGAATGCATACAAATGACAATCCTTGGAAGATGTGGTGACAATACCGCTCGTTATAAGATGGTAAATTCTCTGGTACATCGACAATGATGTACAGTGTACAACGATATACTTGAAAGCAGTTATTCCAGTATTTCATAAAAAAATTGACTCCCTGCGTGAAATTATAAGTCAAAATAGATTTATATTTATTATTTTACTGGTGGACATTTCAAAAAAATTGTCATTTTCATAAAAACCAGTGTTTTGGAATTATTCTATCCCGTACGTTTTTTTGCAAATTGAAGAGAAAATTTTAAACAAAAACACATATGTTAGATGTAAATACAGGAATATTAGCATCCAATTATTGCGTTACAAATTTCATACAGACATTCAAATAACAAACAGGGAAACTTCAGACTGCTGGCCTTAAAACATATTGAAAACTGTGGTATGAAGTTTCCACGTATATAACAACAAACAACTGGGTCATTTGTATTGATTTATGTTTAATGATACAGTATTTAATTTTGGCTCATTTTTATCAGATTCATTTGACTCTGTTTCACTAATTTAATATTTTTGGTGGTTTTCCAGTATTTCCAAATTCAGGACATTTGGGCTTCTCATGTCTGCATGACAAAGTGAGCAATGCTACTACTTATCTTCTGTAGGAGTACAGAGTATGATGTATGAATTATATTAGAAACTGTGTGCGATAACAAATTTTCTACAGTGACATAATAAACCAAAGATACATAAAAGCAATATGTCTGTACAATCGGTTAAAACTAAAAACTTTTGTTTGACATGAAGTGCTCCAATTTTTAATTGACAATTCATTATGCAGCATATGGTTACTTTAGCTAAAAGGCCCACAGGTTTTTGAACATTGGTTTAAATTCTTTGTGTCCTGTACCAGATAAATAATGAGAGAAGCAAGTTCTGTTCGGTAAAACACGGATACTGCTACAGCAAATAATAAGTATTATGTTATACATGTTGTTGTTATACAAGATGGGCAAAATGATCAAGTTCACAGCCCTGGCCAAAACACTTGCAATCTAAATTTAGAGAACTGTTTCATATGAGCCAGGGTTGAGAAAGAATGAAAAAAGCTTGGGCTCGTACAAACTCGAACCTGTGGTGTCATGACAAAACAAACTAGGAAATTGAATTGGTCACAAAACCTTTAGCCGGATAAGTTTTTCCAGCATTAATTTACAACTGAATAAAAATTGTATTATTTGTTATTTCTATTCACAATGTTTAATTTTTTTAAGGCACAACAAAAGAGGTTGAAATGACTAATCATGTAAATACTCAAACAACAACTGCTACCGTTGATCACAGTGGAATACCTTCAGTGAGCAGGTCCCCAATTTTGTTGGAGCAAACCACAACTACAGATGAATTAGCATCTGGATCTGAAAGTACAACTTCATCAAGTGGACTGAAAATTGGGATAGCCGTAGCAATTATTGGTGCCATATTAATTGGAGTGATGTTTTATTACTGGAGGCAAAGAAGCAGGACATTTGTTTTCAGACCATTATCGGTGAGTAGTAGTAACACTTTACCGTTTTGTGTTTTTGTTGTACTGCTATTGTGGCGAGGGTTTTGTTAATTTTCGTGTATACTTTATGTTGTGATAACTGGTCAAGCGGACACGTTTTGGCAAAGTTTTGTATTACTGCATCATGTAATGCCCTTGTAATGATGTTTATGGTACCTGTTGCTGATTTGTGTTTCTAGTGTGAACAGTATCTGATAAAAAATCAACAGAAAGATAAAAAAAAGAATCAGTTATTTAAAGTACATAAGTTTGGTACATTGATAGTCTAAATCATGCAAAGCTTCTTCAAGGATAAAGATAATAGTCATTTTTGTTTTATACCACCCCACCATTTAGTTTGATTCCAAAGCTAGACCGTGGCTTTTGTCTCAGCGTCAAAGACTCCAAACTCCAACTGTTGTGAAAAATTAAGAGGAGAGTTATAGGCCGGTTGAAGAAGAAATACTTTAAATAACTGATTTACTCGCAATGACTGAAAGCCGGAATCAGCATTGGAAAGTCCAGCGTTATCAAACCCTCAAGGCAATTTCATGGTAGCAATGTAACAATGCCAAATCTGACTAAAATAAAGTTCTCAAGTCGGAGTAGTCGTATTGCAGCATCGTAACAAAATTTATCAACCTTAAGTGCAACTTTGGTAAAATTGTCTTTCATTGGGAGTCCATATCTTTCCAAGTTCCATATAACCAAGTCATTTTTTCTGACTGGAATCACGTGGAGTCATTGCATTTAACTTCTCAAAGTTCTCCTCGTGTCACACTATGCGATGCGTTAAATTGATTAAATTAGTTAAGTTAAGCCGACGAGCAGGGGGCGTGTTCAAGCAGTCGATGCTTGAAACTTGCTTTAATGCTGTCCATCAGCAGCTGGTAAAAGAAACCCTACTCTGGGCAGGGGGTTGGTTTCTGGCATGACCAAAAATGCAGGATATTGTTGTAGAGCCCAAGTATGTGATAAAATCTCTGCTCTTTGCAAGATTGAATTTCCTCTAGTCCCGAACACCAGATGGTGGACAGGTTTGCGAACAAGTTCAATTATTATTGGTTTTATGCCGTGGTTGAAGAATGGAAATACGTGGGCCATATCTATGTCTGTTTTGATATTGAGACATTTAGTTTTTACATGACAATGATAAAATCTTCAAATGGTTTGTAGACATTTGGGGTATTTTCTTCCAGGTAGCCATGCAAACTCAAGCAGTTCCTTTTACTATATTGTTCCATCTCAAATGCCTTCTTCATAACAATTTCAAACTCCTTTGATAGGCCTTTAATTTGTGACTGCAAGTTGCTGATTTCATTAGCAGCAGACTTTGTGCAAGTACCGGTAGAATCTGCATTACTGTAATGCCTGTCTACTGTCACCTTTAGTATTTGATGGCATTCTTTAATGGAAGCCAGAGCCATCTTTATTTCTTCCATGATTGTAAGAAATGCACAGGCAGTATTTTAAATTTATTAGGCTAGTTTTTTAAACATAGACCTTACATCGTGATCAAATAGAATGATAAATAGGAATAATAAGTTTAATGATGAACGGGGCTTAATAGACATGCTTGGTGGTATTATAGGTAGGTACTTCCTACATTGAACCTTAATCTAATTATATGCTATGAAGGAATAATGTGCAGCAGCAGCACTAAAATTAGCCAGACATTTGTTTTACTTTTTACGTCTACTCCAGGTTTCTACAGTTTTCAACAGCTAATACATTTTTAACACTGTCTACAAAGTTGATGGTGGCTAAACTGTGTTAACCCAACACAGAGCAAAATAAAAACAAGATATAGGTTGGCATTCTGAAGAAGAAAATTTGTTACTACTTTTTCTTGGACCTGAAGAACCTTGTCTTATCTTAAGTTAAGAGGGAAGTTATCAGTTAATTTACCTGTTGAATTATCTGACTCTATTGTTGCGTGCGGTTAGAATACTCTTACAAGAAAAGGTTTTTCTCGTAAGTGCTATACACTTTCTCAATATTACAAATAATTAATAACATAAGTAATAATACTGCTCAGTCAGACAGCTCGTTTGTTGATGTTGCTGATTCACGCCGTTTCCTCGGTGATTCACTCGACTAAATCTGCTCGCTAGTACAAGTGAGAGCTTATATAACGTGAAAGCGATGAGTTAAAATGTTTGACTAGAAAAACGTTGTGAGTCATAGCAGGTGCAATGGAAAAAAACAATATTTTGACAATGTAAGATACATGTAGTTAAAGCTGACACCTTGAGACATAGATAAATATTTAATCAGTGTTAAAGTTAAGAATCGAGTATTTCCAATAAACACTTCTTATCATCACAGATGCTGGAAAACAACCTGGGAACATACTAAGAGGAATGTTCAAATGACAGTTGAACTGTTTGCCCAAAAACAAATTCATAAAGTTCTATCAATAACTAGAAAACACTTTCGCAAAAAATGGTGTAATGGCATTAAAAAAATACCACCCAGACTGCTACAGACCAATGCAAGTAAACACCATCACATGAATCCAATGATGCCAGTCTAGGAAGAGAAAAAACATTTTTGTAGTGCAAGAAATATGTACTCAGGGCTTTTTAAAAAAAATTCAGACAACAATTACTTATTAGTTATTACCTTCATTTTTTTTCTTTGAACTATAACTGACTTAGGACATAAGACGTGACATTAGATGTCAGATATCACGTTGCTTATTGTAAAGTTGAAAATCTTTGTAATGAAGAATTGTACACACATCTTGTGTGTACTGATATCTGCCGAATCGCTGACTGTATACTACATTAGTATCGGACATTGGTAGTTATATAAAACACCTGGAACAAAATTTTGATCTGTTTTGTTCGTATTCTTGATTTTATGGATCACTATGTTGGATTTCTTTTTGCCTTATTTTTAATAATTTGTTTCTTGAAAAACTATAGTTGGTTTTACTTTAATTGCAGGACCGAACAAGATTAGGCATGCCTGTTGATGAATCACAACATGATAACATTATGTCTGGGGATATTGGCATGTCAAATCCAGCGTATGACTCTACAGCTTTTTGCGAGACTTTCAATGATAGCTAAGGATGAAGCTCACAAGTTTCTCATAAAAATAATGGAGCCTCTTGCTTAAGCTGTCGAGCTGTGAAAACATCTACATGTTGTGCATGGGATTAGTGTGAACTTTGTTTATCATTATTGATGTTTTTATTAATGCCCACTCGCCTTGTAATAGTCATTAAGTCAAGAAATTTGTCTTAACATCTTTATCATATCATGTAGTAGCCTACTGTTAACTATAACGCTTTCATTACACACATCGCTTTATAACCTTGTTACAAAATAAACCATTTGAATACTGCTTCTATTGTGGAGATATAAAACTAATAGCTAATGACGTTTAGAAGTTTATTAAAGTTTCCTGCATATGGGGACTAGCATAAGCTGTGTTAAATGCTTAGTTCAGCAGTTCTTACCTTAGCCAACCACCAAACTCAAATTTACCCCTTTTGTTTTAAAAAATATCAGTTTTAGCACTGTACTGTAGCGTCTCCCTTGCCGCTGCCACTTTAAGAAGGCACCACAAGCACAAATTCTACATAGATTAATAACATATATTCTTGACCATTGAGTTAACTAACTACCGATGTGTGAGTTGACCGCATCTCTTCAGATATTATCAAGTGGCAGACGAGCTCATACAGGATTTAAGCGGGCTATATTAATATATTGGAATTATTTAAATTCACAGGCTTTATTTGTCCTTGAAAAGATCTTTTGTCTATTTAACTCTTGACTCGTTGTTCACCAAAAACCATTCTGGATAGTTTAAATCACACTATGACATTTTATGTTGCTTAGTCATGTTTGACGTAATTATGATGTCACTACGACTTGAGCAGTCTCCACAAATCGTCATATTGGATAGCTATCTTTGGTTTGGCTATCGTCTTTGTTGGCTGATGAGTCTCTCTTTTCTGACTAAGGAATTTGACTGCTCTATATTATATTAATATGTAAATGCAATTTAACGCACACTTACTTATCGATTAGATTGCCTGCAAAGAAATGAATACCGTACCAGAGCAGCAAAGAGAACACCACTTTTATTTACAGCTTCCAGTCGCCCGATAATTAATATAATCGAGGTGTTCACGTTTGCCTTGAATGCACTCGGTTCATTGTATAGAAATTAAAGTTGCAGACTTGCAAAATAATTAATTCCTTCCAGCATAAATCGCCTCTTTGATTGCTTAAGTTAGTTTTCGTGTTTCTCTTTTTAGTTCTCTATTTCCTATTGTTTGAAAATGAAATGCATCGTTTAATTATTTATATGGTTACATAACGTCTTTGTAATGCATAAATATTTCTTCTCTTCATTCCGCTGTTGACTTCCAAAAGTTGCATCATCTTGGCTAATTTCGACCTTTGAATTCTGAGGCATGTGTTTTCCAAACTGTTGTACCAGTTCAAGCGAGGTAAGGTCTTTATACAGCAGACGTTGATCCTAGAATCTTCTTGATCAGCTATCCATCTTTATTTGTGATCACATGATTGTTCCTAAGGCGGATATTTTCCAAACGTTGGCTTATGACGTATCATAGAGTTGTAGAGGCTGGGGTCGTTTTAGGATGTAGAGGTTGATGCCGACAGATGCAGATACAGAGTTTATCGGTCTTAGCTTACGTTACGTTATTGACTTAGTTAACCTACTACATTAGTATCTGACTCTATTGTTGCGTGCGGTTAGAATTCTCTAACCTTTCTGACAGCCGAACATTCGTATTATATTATAACAAATACCGTTTGCCAGAAAAGGCTTTTATTGTAGGTGCTGTACACTTTCTCAACATTACAAATAACCAAGAACACAAGTCATGCGACTGTTTGCACGATGTCTACTGATTCACGTCTGCGTCACCGTTTGTGTCTGAGGCTCTCCGGAGTCTCGCACAGAAGTTCGAGCTTATAAAACGTGCTGCGATGTGGCGGAAATATATGACAAAAAAAGCATGAACATTTCAAAGCGTGTGAACGAGAAAAACAGTGCGTTTGCAGTTTCTTGGAAGCGACTTGGCAACGTACAAATAAGGAGCTTTCACACGAAATTATTTGTAGCAAGTTTACAAATATACCAACGGTAATTGCAGTGTTTATGAAAGCTAGTTCATTAACTCAAATAAGTAACTGGAAAACACATTTCCAAGAATGATGTGGCGGAACTGAAAGTTTAAAAACTCCAATTGTTAACTGGAAAACACATTTCCAAGAATGACGTAATGGTATTACAAAGGTCACCCAGGCCGCCACATTCCTCCCCCGCTACGGAAGGAAAAAGATGACAAGTAAAATGTAACATACTGAAGATGGCAATGGCGAGCAAGCACAAACAACAAACTGAAGTTATATACAAATGAATGAACTGTAACATATGCTTAAAATAACTGATGGTAATATAGCTACATGTCGGAGGGTATCTCCAAGATTAACCGGGCATGCAAAAATTGTTTGAACTGTTCGTATTCCAGGGTTTCGTCTTTATCCCTGTCGGATATATGCTTCAACAAGGGGGCCATGTGGAAAGCAGGCGTGGCTGCTACCATGGTAAGGATTTTGCTCCCTAAATGAAAATCAGGAACCAGCTCGAACAGTTCATCCAGCTGCTGGAACCAAAGTAGTAGATCCTCAGCCGAAGTGGTTGGCGGCGAAGGAACCGCAAGGGTCGGCATTGTAACGGTTGTTTTAAACGGCCGAAATAGTCTATGTACTGGTTGTAATACCGTAGCTTGTATATCTGCTAGATCAGCGCTCTGGGGCATGGGAGCAAGAGCGCATTGCTCCCCAGGTCTGATGATCGGTACACACGGAGCGGGAGATGATTGCTGAACCGGTGAGTCGGGTGAGGCGGGAATCATCTCAGTAACTGACGTGATTTCGTAAATTTGAACGTCAGCGGAGGAATCAGGTACCATCGACATACTGAAGTGGTTTTGGCAGCAACGGTAGTGGCAGCAAAGTCTGTGGAGAAACTAAAGGGGTAGAGGGTAAATTTTTTGCAACTGCACTCCCCCCTATTGAGGTGGGTTGAAACAGCTAAACTCATGCGCGGGAATAGTGAGCATGCAATAAGGCGGGGAAAGTGAATACGATACAAGCACAAGAATAAGCTACTAAGCATGCAACGAAGCAAAACAGTTACAAAATTGAAAGCGGCGACAAGGGAAAACGGCAAAATTGTACATGCAAAAGACATTAACGGTATTGAAAAGCAAGGTGGTACACATAGTGAAACTTAAAGTGTGTGTGTGCTCGCGAAATTATCACGAGAAGATGAAGCGGGCGGCGCGTCATCAGCAGATCCAGACGGAGACGGTTCATCACGAGGACGCCGTGCCAAGGGCAGCGGTTGTGGTAGTTGTGGTCTTGCAACTGGCGCCTGCTGTTGGTGGCGCCAAGCGCGGACACGGGATACAAGGGATCTGGCATACTGCAAATGGTGCGGAGCTGATCGGATAAACCCGATGGTATGGAAGAGGGCCCACATCATGGCAAGGAGTTGCAGGATGAATATAAGGGCTGAGAGAAATGGATTCGTAATCTGCGACAGAGCAAGGAGTAACGTTTGTTTCGCGGCGTGTGCGAATGTGTCTGCGACGTAGGATCCGTTGATCATGGTTTCATCAGTAGTAGTAAGGCTTGTCATGACATGTCGCATTTGTTCCTTGAGAAGGTTGGCTTCAGACATAGAGCTGAGCAGCGATTGTAGATCAGTAAACGAGTCAGAGTCAGGTAGCTCGTTGAGAATTTTCTCGTAGTCGGGTGCCTTGTAGTTGACGTGTATAGGCGACAAAGGTAAGTTGAGTTGGTGCACCTGCACATGTTCGTGCGATATAGTATAGTTGTGATAAAGGACAGTGTGTCCCAGAACTCGGAAGACAAAACTTCTTGCTGGTCGATACGATTCCAGCAGGTGCACTCCCGGTAGGACAATGTTGTCTGAAATGAGTTGGCCGTATTGACTGTGGCCGTTTTGATCGCGATATTTGATGAGAGGACGTTGACTGAATGCGTTTCGGTACGCAAGTGACGGTAATACGGTACCGTTGATAGAGTGACATGCTGCTCTGGACATAAAATCTCCAAGGCTGGAACCCATGGTTTGATGTCCAAGAGTAGTAGTGAGTATCTCAGTAGGGAAGATCTTCCCAATTGCTTTGTAGAGTGTGCCAATTAGCTTCGTGAGTTGGCAATGTAGGAACTTGTTCTCTTCGTTGAAGGTAGTGAGAACTTCGGAAATAAGGTCGTCCTGTTGCGTGTCGAAGGTTGCAAAAAGTCGCTCGAATTGAGAGTATGGCGTTCGAAAAGGGGCACGCCTTAGCCGGTTAGGACGAAAAAGAGCGAGTCTGTCGAGCTCTGTACATTGTTGGTAGCGAAAGATAAAGTTGTTGTTGTCGCAGTGAATATGTTTGCCATAGCAGTTTTTCGCACGAGAGGAGCATTTCCTCCAGTCATGTACCGAGATCCCGAGATCAGGTAAGGAAACTCTATATAAGGACGTAGAGTTGTAATGGAGGAGCATCTTGTGAGTCCCAAGAGGCTTGGTTGGTGGGCAGTTTATATGCGAAGGTACTCGCCATATAAACATACGATTGCTCGTTAAGCAGTATCCACGCCCGATTGAGCACGATGCAAGAGATCCAAGAGACGACGTCATTGTGTCCGTGACGTAATCGTAGTAAATTGTAGTGTGAAACAAGAAGTCGTTGGTTACTGTTCCAGAAGCTGAAGTCGGCCAGACAAACTTATAATGGACTGCATTGCGTGTGGAGTACGCAGCAGGATTAGACAGGATCAGTGGGCCATGTGATGAAACTTTGGTTTCATTCCACGACGAACATTCTGGGTTGTACGGTGGGTGTGCGTCAAAGGTGTTGGCCGATTTTTGATAACTCCCAAAAAAGAAGTAAGTTGTGCTCCAGGAAGTAATCTGTGAAGTGCAAACTGTTGCAGGAATCTTCTGGAGATGCAGATCTGGAGCAAACACGGTAGCAGAGCAGTTGTGTATGGAGAAGGGTGTCTGCGTTTGACAATGTATGTCGTCATCAAAGGTATATAACCCAAGAGAATGCGAACGCTGACATAACAGAAATTTCTGTGTGTCCGGATGAAGATTCGTCTGAGCGGCGGATGTGAACAAAAAGAAACACGTAAGCAGCAGACAAACGAACATGTTGTGTTTTCAGTCAGAGAAACGTTTCGGTGGAATGATTTTGCGACCAGTCCGAGAAGTCTTTACAACTTCAGGCGGTTTTATAGAATCAGGATCAGTGACAGTAGGTGGTGTCGTTTGCTGTTTCGCTGAAGTAGCGGAAACTGACTGAGGAGCAGGATGTCGAGTCTGCAAAGAAAAATTTTGTTGATGCGAGGAGGATGATGGTGAGGGAGCATCAATATCAATTGTATAGCTAGGTTTGAGACGGTCGAGTGAGACGCGATCCGGTTTGCCATGACGGGATATTACAAAATATTTTTCGTATCTTTCCAATACTGGAAAAGGACCAACATACGGGCGTTCTAACGCACGTTTGACATGATCGCATCTAACATAAACGCGGTCACAATGTTTCAAATCCGGATGCACGTAGGACTGCATGAATTTTGTATGAGCGGTCGTTGGAGTAAACTGAAGGTCGTTGATGAAGTCTCGGTAGGCACCGAGGTAGCTGGATGTAGGAACTGCAGAGGCAAGCTTGGAATCAGAAAAGAAACCACCTGGGAGCCGTAAGGTGTGTCCAAAAGCTAATTCAGCCGGTGTACATTTCAAATCCTGAAGATAGCGATTACGCAGAGCCAAGACAATAAAACCCAATTTGTGAAACCAACGCTCAGGTTCGTCTGAACACTTGATGGCGCGCTTGATCTCTGCATTTGCACGTTCTGTAATTCCATTGGACATGGGGTGGTAAGCGGTTGTCAGTTTATGTTGAATACCAAGCAAGCGCATAATTTCTGCCCAAGCGGAACTTATGAAAGATGGTCCACGGTCACTTGTGAGGATGACTGGAACGCCGACCAAGGAACACCAATGGTTAACAAAGTAAGCAGCAACGGTTTCCGTGGTGGCATCAGGAAGTGGTATGGCTTGAACGAAACGCGTATATCGGTCTATACACGTAAGGATGTATTTGTAACCGCGTGAGGTTGGAAGTGGTCCAATCAAGTCAATTGCAACATCAGAAAATCGTCCGTAGGGAATTTTAAATGTCCCCGGTGCGGTTTTTGTGTGACGGAAAATTTTTCCTTCCTGGCAGTTTGGGCATTGTTGAACCCAGGTAGCGATTTGTTTACACATCCCTATCCATATAAATCTTTCCTTGATGAGCTTAATTGTGGCTTTTTTTCCAGGATGCGATAAATTATGTAAGTGCAGAAAGACTTGACGTTGGAAAGAGGAAGGAACCAGAACACGCTCTGTGTCAGTGGACACGTCACAAAGAATGGTAAATTTATTATTGGGCAGCTTGCAGTCTTGAAGTTTGAGTGATGTTGTTGCGGTGCGTAGTCTTTGAATAGCAGGATCATTGGTTTGAGCTTGTGCTATTTTCTCATACTCTAACGGAGGCGGAAGATCGGAGAGAGTATTAATGTTGGGTGCCGAAGGTTGAGACCTTGACAAGAGGTCCGCCACAACATTGGCAGAGCCTTTGATGTGCTCAATGGTTGTTGTGTATTCTGAAACAAACAACAATTGCCGGAACTGTCTTGGAGAGTAATATTCGGAGAGCTTACCGAGACTTGAAACCAAAGGGAGATGGTCTGTACGCAAAGTGAATTGTCGGCCTGTCAAGAAGTAGCAGAAATGACGTATTGACTTGTAAGCGGCCAACAGCTCTCGGTCAAAGCAACTGTATTTACGTTGACTTGCGTTTAGCTGTCTTGAAAAGAAGGCCAAAGGAACAAGTTGATTTCCTTGCAATTGCTGTAATGTCGCTCCAATACCGGTCAATGAAGCGTCAACTGTTAGATAAGTTGGAGCATGGAGTTTCGGAAACGCTAAAGTGCTAGCATTTGCAATAGCTTGTTTGCTGTTGGCGAAGGCGCGTTCGGCTTCGACATTCCATGTTAAAGGGGCCGCGCGTTTGCTGCGACTGTTCGGGACTAGCTTGTAAAGCGGTTGTAAGGTTGTGGAACAATGCTTCAGAAAACGAAAATAATAGCAATAAATTCCCAAGTAACGTTTCAGTTGTTTGCAGGTTTGTGGCTGTGGGTAATCAAGAATGGCCTGCACTTTTTCTTGAGTAGGTCGTATACCTTCAGAATTTATGTGATGGCCAAGGTAGTCAAGAGACTTGCGGTTGAATTCACTTTTGTCTAAATTCAGCGTTAAGCCAAATTCCTCAAGACGTTGAAAAAGCAGCTTAAGATGTTCAAGATGTTCTGACAGATTACTACTTCCAATGATGATATCATCGAGGTAAGCAAAGATTCCAAGGTGCTGAAGCGGCCGTACCACTTCTCCTATGAGTCTGGAAAACGTCCGTGGGGCGCCGGACAAACCGAACGGAAGTCTTGTATATTCAAATTGTCCAAGAGGGCAAACAAACGCCGTTTTATGGACGTCTTCTGGAGCCACTTTTATTTGATGAAATGCAGCTTGAAGATCGCACTTAGAGAAGACAGTTTTACCATACAAAACATCGGAAAAACTATGTAAGAACGGAAGGGGATAACAGCTGTCGATTGTTTGTTTATTGACTAATTTATAATCAACGACAAGACGATATTTATTGCCAGAAGAGCCTTTCGGAACGAGCAAAGCCGGACTTCCATAAGGAGAATCACTGTAGCGGATAATTTCTCGCTCCAGCAAGCTACCAATTTCTTTCTTCAAGATCTGCATTGTTTCTGGGCTATATCGACGTGAACGCGCACGTACAGGCGAACCTGTGGTATGGATGTGGTGAACAATGGAATGCTTCACCGGTTTAACAGCTGACATGGGTTTTTGCAAGTCCGGAAATTGATGTAAAAGGTCTGCAACAGGATCTATTTGGCTGAGAATGGATATGCGAACAGGATCACTTTCAACAGGCTCTAACGTATATTGCTGTCGGTTCGGTACATCTATCAGAAGTTTGGCTTTAAGGTCCAAGACAAAGTTGTATTCAGTGAGGAAATCCAGCCCCAATATACAAAAAGGTGTGTCCGCAAGCACAAATTCAAAGGGATAAGAAAAACGAGGGTGAAGAGAAACATTAAGTTGTGTAGTGCCATACGTAGTAATTGGCGTACTGTTAGCAGCGAAAAGCGGAGTTTGCGGTTTGCGGTTTGATACGTCAGCTAAACTAGCGGACAAAAGAGAAGTTGCTGCCGCGCTATCTACATAAAAGTGAATACTATTGGCGTGATCATATACAGTTAACAAGGGGCAGCCTCTTTTTATAGTTGATGCGATCGACGGGACTGACGGGGTTAATGTTGCGTCGATCGCCACATGTTTTTTGTTGGGCGGGATTGGTTTTCCCACATGCTACAAGTTGGGTGACAGCGGCGCGCATCCCTACCGAAGCGGGCGTGGTAATAACATAAGCCATTAGAAGCATCAGACGCGCAAGGGTAACTGCTACGTTGGTAGTCTGGTTTCTGAAATGTGTGGGATGAATGTGAAAAATTATATTTGCGTTTATTAGGAAAACCGTTGTTGCTGTATGATTTGTGAAACTGTCCATTGTTTGTGCGTGGTGATCGTTGTTGCCATGTTGAGTTAAATGAATTGCGTTGGTTTGGTGAATTGTGATTTGTGAAATTCGCATTTCTTTGTCCGGAACTCTTAGATTCATTGTTAGCGTTAGATTGTGTATAGCGCGGTGGTTTAGACAATTGAATTTGCTGTATTTGTGGTTGCATTGGGTAATCAATGTCATCCGTATCAGTGATAGCAAGAGAAAGGTTGTGCGAAGCAGTTTTTGGTTTTTTAAGCAGCAAGATTTCGTGGGCTTTGCTTGCAAGGTTCTGGAGATCGTGGTTTTCCACGCTGGCTAACGCAATTGCGACGTCTGGTGGTAACGCTTTAAGAAACTTTGCACGAATTAGTTTGACGACTGGCGGAGTAAGATTCTCTTGACCTACTGCGCTCATTAATTCGCGCATTAAATGTTTGGGGGACTGATCGTGCAGCGTCAGGTCCGCCAACAAAAAATCTAAATGGTCCTCTCGTTTATCAAAGTTTCTCAAGATTTCATTGATCAATATGTCGTAGCAGTTCTGTGTCGACGCAGAAGGTAATCGAAGCAGCGCGAGGTCTTTCGCAGGAATTGCCTCTACCGCTAACAAGTAACGATTAGTTTGAGAAGTGATTTGATAAAGAGAAAATTTATGTTCAAGGTGAGAAATCCACGCTTCGGGATTGAATTTCCAAAAGGTAGGAAGTTTAACGTGTGAAAACAAATCGTTTCGCAAAGTATTGTTCTGTGGTTGCGTATTTGTCCGTAATTGGTTATTAGCACCCAGACCAGACGGTCCAGCGGTGTCATTATCGGGAGAATTTGCAGATTCCTCCCCGTTTTCGTTCAACATAGTTGTATTATTGCTTGATTCGTTGGAACGGTCGGTTGATCGTGTGCTCATGTGGTATTCTGTCTTAGCTTTGCCAGTCACCGAAGTAACTTTTCGTTGTGTCGGCGTGGGTTGTGACATTTATCAAAACCGATAAAAAATGTTTTAGGCGGCGCACCGCAAAAATTGTTCACAATTGAACCAAAAAATATTTTACAACAAGAAAACTTTTATTTCAAACTGCAGCACAATGCAGCACAATAAGAATAGCCTAAGCTAAGTTAATAAGGTACAAGCCGATGAGCATGCATTACAAGCTATGGTTGCAACTAGTTGTATAAAAAAGTGAAAAATCCACTTACCAGTGAAGAACGGCTGTGAGGATTGGAACGCGTCGTTTTTGACACAAGAACGTTGGTGGTCACTAGAATGTCGGTGGTTATTAGAACGTCGGGGTCGAATTGAAAGTTTTGAGATAACTCTTATAGAAAATTTCAAAAGTTGCCTACCACTACTTCTAACTTTCAAGCATATTTTATAATCACTTTCAATTTTTTTAAATGCTCAACTGCTTTATCAATTGTGTTTGAATTACGTAGGGAAGGAGTTGTAGTACTGATAAACTGGAACTACAGTAAGATAGTCACTTCAATATTTATACAACCGTAAACGGAAATGCAGATTTATGCAATACAGTAAAAAACACCGAATATCTAAATAACAACAAGTCAAACAAGACATAAAAAAATTAACTACGACTAGTAAGAAATAGAGATGCCGCAAACAAACTTGTGCAATACTCATACCAAATTAGGTTAGGCCAACATTATTGTGAATAAAAACGGCTACTCTGGAAGCAAAACAACAAAATAGGTTTGATCAGAAACTTTCTAAGATTGCAGCTGCTACGTGACTTCCAGGCCTATATCATAACGGTACATACTCGTGAATGTTGAAAGAGTGAATGTGAATGTTGAAAGAGGAAATGTGTGAGTTCATTTTTTTTGTTTGTTTGCTTGCTTGCATAAAATTAATTCTTCAGCAAGATTTGGAGGCCCTATTCTACCATAGCCATAGAGCCACACCCGATCGGGGCGTACGGAAGGCCTCTCGCCAGCTCTGCCTAGGATCGATTGCCGTAAGTTATCATAAACGTAAAATATCACGTTAGGGTGTAAACCAGGAAATTTTTTTCGATTCAAAGTTTGGAACCGGAAGTTGTTGGTTTTATGACAAAATTACCACGTTAATTTTTAGACCAGTGTAATCACCATTTAGTCATAACCGTTAATGGTTAATCCTATTCTCTCATGACCTTGACTTTGACTTATAATATCTGTAAATCCAATTGTGGTATTTTCAAGTGTACATACAGTATCTACCACCAAAGTATTCTAATCTCACAGCCCTTTCAAAAATAGAAAACGATGCTTTTTAATAATCATAGGATGGTTTTGTGTATATAGAACCAATGAATATTTTTGACACAGCATTGGAAGACGCTTTTTCCATTGTTTTCCAAGTCGTGACGTTATAATTAAATTTCTGCTATTTACCCCGCTGTTACATAACGTCATACTTGCCATTCTCAGTTTACGTTCAAGTTCATTCTCAGTTCACAGCATAACTGTTAACCTATCGAAGAGTAGTTGATTGACAATCTGTTCTGTAAACATGCTATCTACCTTGCACTTATGAACATATTGTACTAAGATAACCTCATACTTGTCATCCTATTTTGTAAACATTTTATTTACATTGCATTATGAACTTGCCAATTCGAAATAACTCCTATGTGATTGACAACTTAATTGGTAAACATGTTTATCTGCACAATTGACCTCGTAATAACCGCATTGTCATTCTAAAAATAAACAATGTTGATTGACATTTATTTCCCTTCATTGAAAATTCTCTTGTTAGCATTATCACCTGACCTGTAAACCTTTGAGTCTAAAAGTCCAAATCATTTCCTGTTATTGATAAACGCATTGCGCCTCAAATTGGAATTCTATTTCTTTTATTCACTCCTTCAGTGTATATATGTACCGTTGCATGCTATCATTTCATTAGTAGTATTTAGAATTGATTTCTTCAGTATCCAGTTTAGAGTTTTAAAAGTTCGATGAATGAGCAAAGATACATCGTTATAACTCTGTGAACAATTTCCTTAAGTGATCATGAAATGGAGCGTGATGCGCTTTGATTGCTATTGGGTTCTTAAAATCCTTTTTATATGAACAGTAATATTGCTGTAATTTTTCGTGTTTGTTTGAAGTAATAATGAAGAGTATTAAAAGCGGAATTAATCATATTCTCAGTGTTTAAAATTATATAATCTATTGAACTGAGGTTTAGGAATTTCTAGACAGAATTCGCAACCTTTTAAGAGTTGTTCTTAAGAGTCATATTACAATATATTAAGTTAATTGTGGTATACATAAACAGTAAAGTCAAGCATCATTATTTTCAACAGGATATCATAATTCAGTAATTCGATTATCTGTCATATTTATATCACCATTACCAACACTTCATCAGCGTATTGTTAATTCACAGCATCCCTGTCATCTGTTGGATTTGGTAAATTCACAATTTTATGTTTTCCTTTTAAATCATGATTAAGCTTGAAAAATCGTTTGCCATTAAATCAACTTAACGTTCCTCCGTAAGTTCATCAGTTACTAGATGTTCAGTTATAGTATCAAGGTATTGTTTATTCACAGCATCTCTATCATGTGTTGGACTTCCTAGATTTACAATTTTATATTTTCCTTGTATTTTATATTCCCCCTGTACAATTTTATATTCTCCTAAATCAATATCAACAGTTAAGTTTGAAAAATCATTTACAGTTAAGCCGCTTAAGCGTTCATTCCGACGGGAGCAAAGCTGGTGTAAAACCTCATTTGATATTAAATTACCAGTTTTTGTTGTCAACATATTGTTTGTTAGCAGCATCGAAACATTCACTGAGGTTAGGAACATCTTTTAAAATTAATGAATCTCCTTGTTCAATTGATAAAGCATTGTCTTGTTGGAATATATTAAAAAAGTTGCGTTTGGTAAACGAATGAGAGAGCCTATACCATACATTGCAAATCCTTTAACTTGAAAAGGAATAGCTGATATGATTGATTTATTCTCATAGTTAACACTTGTAATTGTTAAATTTGAACCGTATGGGATGCTACGTATCTTTAAAGCGTATAAAATTACTCATTGCATTATCCAAAAATTCTTTGTTTGCACCATCAGTTTGAGCTTCAGGGTTAGTTACATTTTTAATACTATTACCATTCAAATCAAGGTTTTCTTGCATAATATCTCCAGATTTTAGATACTTTATTTTTATTCCCTATAACTTTAGATTTAGTAGTAGAAACATTTTTAGAATTTGTTACAAATTTTGAGATAATACTCATCTTTCATCTGTCTTTATAATAAATGAATATAATTAATTTTGATCAATAATTAAGCGATGATGACAAGCAAATTAAGCATCATTATCTTTTACCAGGGTTTCATTATATCATAACGGGTATAACAGGTTCAGGAAAGACTAATCTGTGAACAAATATGATTTTGGGGTGGCTCAATTTTGATAAATGTTCTATTTATAACTTACTATTAATCTAGAAATAAATAAATATAAATTTTGGAGAAAACGAATAGGTAAAAAGTATATATATTTATTAAACCCTGAAGATTTTATACCAGTAGAAGGACTTACTGACAAACAAAAGACACTAGTTTTTGATGATATAAAATTGGATAGCAAAACATGAATAAATTAAAAGAACATTTCTACCTCTCCAGGAATAGAAATTATCTTAAATTTATCTCAAACAATCATATTTTGATACTCCGAAATATATCAAAAGAAATACTAATTGTTTTATATTTTTGGAAATTTAGATAATAAAGATATCAGACATACAGTATAACTGATGAGTAGGGCGATTATTTTTTGACCTAAAAATTGAAAATTTTGACAAATTTTGACATTTGAAGATTTCAAGTAGTTAAATTACCCATTATTGTACAAAAAGTTAAAGTTTATTGTAGTAACGAAGGGCAAAAATATGAACACAGACCTAGCCTATTCTGAAAGGGAAATGAGCTAATTACAAATCACTGCCAAAAAAACTGCAACTAAAACACAACAAAAACTGTTCAATACATTTGTCTAAACTAGTGATTCCCAACCGCGGCTCTTAGAGCCGCATGCGGTACCAAGCCTTCTTGCGGCTCTCATTGACCCCTGAAAATCCCTCAAAAAATATAAAAAATCTGTTTATAATAATTAGGGCAATTATTTTTTGACTTTTCAGTTGGCGTTGGAGTCATGTTGGACATTAAATTGATTTGTGTTATTTTTCTTGTTAGTGTTGCTTTTCGTTGGTAGGCCTACATGCTTTCAAATTTTCGTTCTAATTACTTGAGTGTTTTCATGCGGCTCCATACGTACTCTCAACTGTCGCCTTTGCCTCAACGTTCTCGTGATCAAACGCCTTCTTCTGGACCTTCCGATGACACACCACCCACTTTCTTTTCTTGTGATGATTTCGCAGAAATCCACACAATTTAAGTTTTATTATTAGTATTACTTTCTTTGTTTTTATGTACCGTTAATTTCATGTGAGTGTACCATCTTGCTGTTTTCCTTTGTCTTTCGTCGACTTCTTCATTTGTGGCAAATTTATTTCTTCACTCTTGCTTGTATAATTGCATGCTTATTTCCTTTATGTTTGCTGCATAGCTTTGTCTTTGTGCTTATATCGTTTTTACTCCACCCTTTTTTGCTTACTCATTAATTGTTGACGTTTATGATTTTCGTTTATGTTTATGATCTCATTAGAAGATGCAGTTCGCTTGAACAACCTTCATCCCTTGTAGTTTTTGCGCAGATTTTATCGTCACTACCGTTGCTTCCAACACAACTTCAGCATGTCGATGTTTCTTGTATCTTCTCCTGACTTTCAACTTGACGATAATACTTCTGATACTCCGGCTGTTGCATCGCCCACAGTTACCTTTACTGATCTCACGCGACCCGATTCACCGCTTCCACAGTCGTCTTCCTAACTTCAACTACCGCTTATCAAACCAGGTCAACAAGGCTCTAGTTACTTCATGCCTCGGCGCATTGATCTGGCTGATTGGCAACGAACGGTGATTCGTCCAGTACAAAAACAATTTCAGCCTTTTGGAAAAAACATTCTGGTGCCAGTTCTTGCATTTCCTGCTCCACCAACCACTTCGGCCACAGGTCTTCTATCTGGGTTCCAGCAACCGGAGGAGACATTTCAACCGATTTCACAATTTCCTTTAGCTCAGTTGCAGCAGTTTTATGACTTACTCGAGTACCGATGAAAACCTGCAATACAAACAGTATTTGGAAAACATGTTGCTCTCGGAGTTACCGTTCAACATGTAGTTGTATTATCATCTGTAATTTTTCATTCATTTGTCCATAACTTCATTAAATACTGTTGTTTGTGCATGCTCACGTTTGTTATCACCAGTGTGTTACATACTGTTAACTTTTTCTTTCCGTAGCGGGGTATGAATGTAGCGGACTGGATTGTATTTTTTAATACCTTAACATCATTTCTTGCAAAAACGTTTTCTAGTTATTGGTAGTGTGTTAATGAATTTGTTTTTTGATAAACACTTCAACTGTTGTTTGATATTAAGAAACTTGCTCTGAATAACTTCGTGGAAACACTCCTTTTAGTATGTTCTCAGGTAGTATGCCAGCATCTGTGCTGATAAGAAGTCTTTATTGGAAATGCCCGCTTCTTAACTTTAACACTGATTAATTAATTATTTATCTATGTCTCAATGTGTCAACTTCAGCTATATGTATCTCACATTGTCAAATTATTGTTTTGTCTGTTGCATATGCAACGACTCACATGTTTTTCTTGTCAAACATTTTAACTCATCTTGCTTTCACATTTTTATAAGCTCGCACTTCTACCAGCGAGCAGATATTTAGTCCAGTGAATCATGGTAATAGAAAGCGTTATCTGCGTGAATCATTGAAATCAACAGACGAGCTTTCTGAGCTAGTCATGGTTATTGCAACACATGTATTAGACATTTTATAAGCAGTAGTTTTTTCCTTTGTTAACTCGCCTCGTTTGATCTTAATTATTTCTTTTGTTTCGTTTCTGCTTCGGATATTTCTTCGTTGTAGACTATGACTCCCACGGTTTGCACTGTGACAAACGAACATCTTTTGAGCTGTGAGGTTGTGTTGCCTTGCTTATCCTTATTCTATTATTTCAGATGAATGATTTTACGTTTAATAAAGCTAAGCATAACGGCATCATTTAGTACACTTATGTTCTTGGTTATTTGTAATACTGTATTGAGAAAGTGTACAGCACCTACAATAAAAACCTTTTCTTGTAAACTGTTTTTGTTGTAATATTAAATCCTTTCTGCTGACAAAAGTAACCGCATGCAACAATAGAGTCAGGTAACTAAAGTTAAGACAAGTAATCTTCAGTTTTATAGTTTTTTGTTTGCCGAATATTGAAGTTGCAGTTTTATTTGGCGTTATTTCTAACCACCAAACTGCCACAACTAAGAAACACATAATGCGAATATTTTAAATGACACTTTTCCCAGTTGGGAAACAACAGAAATTTCTCTATTAATACGTCAATTAACCCAACACTTACAAGCTTGCCTAAAACTGATTATTCACGGGTCCTTTCCCAGAAATGCTTCTAAATGGTTTCACTTGAGTTGTTAATTTACCTTCGTAACTCAATGCACGTGTAAACATACCTTTAAGATCCAAACGCAAAAATTCACAGCCTAAAACAGCAAAATTTCTGTTTTCGAACAGAAAAAAAAACACCAAATTGTTTGAAGCAACATTTTTAATAAAACTGGGAAATGTAAAGCATTGTAATTTTATATTTCATCTTTTCAAAGTCATGTTAATACTACACAAAACACAATTTTTCAATTTTAATAACAATTATGCAATTAGTCTCCTACGAGTACATCGTTATTGTTAACAGAATTTTCCACAGTTACACATTGCAGATCTTCAACCGGATCAAAATATGGAGATTTCAATAAATACTTTTTAAGTTCATTTGGGATTGGAAGATGAATGATGCGTTCTGGTGGAAACTGCAGTCGTATCACGAATCGTGTATAATACTTCAACGACTTCATGCATGAATAACGTGAAACTGGTCTGATAAGCCTGCAAAAACATAACTTCAAACAAAGTAGAAATTTCTTCATAATAAAAATCATGCTTTGTGTTGCATCGAATTCATTTTAGCACTTTGATATGGGAAAAGTGCAACTTTTAAAAAAATACATTATCATTGCCTGCAATCCCAAGAAAATTCTACAAATTTTACTTGCCCAATTGCATCTATAGATATCGATATCATTTTACTTTAGGTTAAATTTCAGGGTTTTTCATTTTCCAAACATGCAAAAGTAGTGGAGAGCCAAGAAGTTTTGCCAGGACAATCAAATACAGAAACCTAAATGTCAACAAAAATAATTTACATGACCAAACATATCATAAAAAATTGAATTATTCATGTGTATGATTGCCTAATAAAACCATATAGGTATCAGATATTGTGTCTCAGTCTAGAACTATGGGCACCGAAAATCTGACACAAAACCGTTCGTGATAATCAACCGTCCAGAAGTAAAAGTAGGCTCATAGATCATACCTAGACTGCACATTAAGAAGTGGCTCAACAAAATCTAGGTGCAGTTCACATACTAAGCTTTGAAAAAACTTTTTTACTGGCAAACATTTTGCATAAGCATAGAACAGCCTTAGAATTTGAATACAGTCAAACATTAAATAAACTTAATGATGTGCATGTAAAGTACAAAAACTTCAATTTTACACTTATAAGCTTGTGAAGGACGTTTCATAAACATATACCATTCTAAGCACCAGTGGCTTTGGCAAATGAGGGCGGCACCAGTCTCAATTTGGGTTACTTAATCAGCTTGTGAATACACTGGCCTGGAACCAATTAAATTATGGGAATTAAAGTTAACCTAGCCGTTACTAATTCACAGCCTCCTCACAAACTATATCATTTCTGAGATTCGTCACTAATTGCAATTGGTAACTAATTTTTGTTCATTTATTGTTACAAGTGATTTTTGTACCGATCCTTGATGCTTTTTTGGTGATTTTAAATCTGACGATTTGTGATATTTGTTTCTGTCTGCAAGCTATAATTTCCTTACAACTTGAAAAACGCGATATTTATAGTATTTGTTAATTATGTATATTGTTAACTAAACCTTGATATTTTCTACCTAGGTGGGCTAAAGCTGGTCTGTTTAAATTCTTACTGTTGACCATCCCCTGATGGGGCTTGGCTTCTCACAGTCATTCGCTTCTCCAAGTGCCTTTGTTAAGCGTGGCTGGGGTTGATTTTGGTGTCATCGCCAAATTCCTGGGTCTGTTCCAATTAGGTCCACCATTGACTCCAATTTGCATAGAACTTTTCCTGAAATCTATTTCGGCCCCAATCCGTAATTGCGAGCATACAACCTAGGTCGTAGCTTTGGATGTGTCAGGGTTCCGAAATTTGTAAAGGATCGACTCCAGGTGACAATAAACTTCAGTGTTGTCCGCCCATGCAAAATCTCAGCTGGTGTCTGGCAGTCTAAACATGGGCGCGGCGAAAAGCGATAACATGCAAGGACACTGCAGAATGCACCTTGTATTTTCATGTGGCCTCAATAGTTTTTTTCCATGCCTCATTTAAAGGTTTGTATGAATCTTTCAGCTTCTCCGTTTGAGGCTGGGTGAAAAACGGGTGACCTGAACCTTTTGTTTGCTTTGACCTGAACTGGGTTCCGTTGTCAGTGACTATCGTCTCCGGAAGACTTTCTATTTAAAAAATCTGCCTCAGCGCACGGATTGTTCCATTGGAAGTTGTGTTAACAACATCCTGCATTGGAATGTAAGAATAATTTCAGTGTGCATCAACACCAATCATCCACATATTACCCAAAAAAGGAAAAGCATAGTCTAAATCAACGGTCTCACACGGGGCCAGGGACACCATTTTGTGCGTCCCCCGACACACTTCCAATTTTTAAATATTTAATTATTATCTTTTTCATTGTCTCATTTATTTCAATAATCTTAGGCCAATAGCAAATCTTTCAATTTTTGCGTCAGTTTTAATAATTTCGGGAAACAATGTAGCGACGATAAACGCCGGTTTTTGCTTGTTCTGGTTTTAGCACTGCATTGAACGGGTCTATGCTCCTGCTCAAACACACCGTTTTCTTCACTCTTGCTTTTTCTGTTTCTTTACGAAGCCAACATGCGATTTTTTTTTGCTGTTTTCATTTTGATATGACACTTTTCATCTTAAACCTTCTGAGGAACGATTGTAAGACAGTTTCTACCTTTTTTATGTGTTTTTATTGTGAAATTTTGCTTTATAAAAAATGTCTTACAATAATATATAAATGTCGTTTCAAAAAAAGAAAAATTATAGGCGAAAGGAGAGTTTTTGAAGATAAGTATGTATTTTATCATTGTCTTATTTGTCAGAAAAAGATAGCTGCTATGGAATTTAAAATGGGCCGGCACTATGAAACAATGCACCGAGATAAATATGATGAGTACAAGGTCAAAGTTAGGACAGAAAATGAAGCAACTGAAATCAACGTTATGCAAACAAAGAAGTTTCTTTACCAATATTGCTCAGTCCAACGAAAATGCTGTAAGGGCAGGAGTGAAAAGTTAGCAAAGTCATCAAGAAGTTTTAAAGAAGGTTTGTACATAAAAGAATGTCTTTTGAAGGCAAGCGATATTTCATGTCCTAATCAAAAGAAAATGTTTGAAGGCAGAAGCTTGTCACCTAATACAGTTGCAAGCAGGATTGCAGAATTAGCTGGCAATGTAGTGAAACAAATACATGCAACGTCAAAGGACTTTGAAGTATTTTCAATTGCACGTGAAGAAAATACAGATGTGTCAGACACGGCACAATCCGCTATGTTTATGAGGGGGGTAGACTGCAGTTTAAATGAAATGGAAGAGTTTCTGGAACTAATACCATTGAAGGGATGTGATTTATTTAAAGCCCTGGAAAACTGCATTGGAAAACATGGCTTACCATGAGATAGACTTATATGTTTGGCCACTGACAGTGCACCAGCAATGTGTTCCAACAAGTTGGATTGGTGGAAAACTAACTAAACAACCTTGAATCCATTGGCTTCAACTTCGCTAGTGTGCATTGCATTTTACATCAAGAAGTTCTTTATAGTAAAGTCTGCAAATGAAGCGAGTCCACTTTATATGATCTCGGCGGCTGAATCACATGCAGTTCAAATCTTTTCTTGCAGATATGAACTCTGAATTTGGTGAACTTCTAAATCATACTGAAGTAAGATGGCTGAGTCCTGGAAAGGTTTTGAAACGTTTCTTTGCACTTAGAAATGAAATCGCTTCATTTATAAAAATGAAAAATAAAGCAGTTCCTTTGTTGGCTGATTCAACTTTTCAATGCTTTTCTAACAGGTATTACGGATCATTTGAATGAATTCAAAAAACAGATTATCACGCAAATGTATGATCATGTGAAATCTTTCAAAGTTAAACTAGGTTTACAGAAAAAGCAGTTCGATGAGGGCAATTTGTTCCATTTCTTAACACAAGTCTGCAGGAAAAGTTTAACCAGAACGCTTGAGACAATATGGATATTTGTTGTCAAACTTACTTCAACAGTTTGATGGGTGCTTTGCAGAATTTGAGGTACTACAGCCGCAACTTACTTTTTTTACTGCCGTTTGCTGTAAAAGTTGAGGATGTTGCAGAGGAATTACAAATAAATTGAGCAGAACTTCATTGCGATACTATTTTGAAATAAAACCATGCAGTTGTACGAATTCCAAAATTCTACTCATTTCTTTCACGTGAAACGTTTCCGAAGTAACTCCCTGTGAGATCAAAGCTCACTGATAAACATTTGTAAGTTACACTGAGATTGGTTTCTTTTGATGAATTCATACCTAATATTGAGGACATTGTTGCTGTGAAACGCTGCCAGCTAAGTAGTCAGAACAAAAAATGAAATGTAACGCCGATTACATTCATTTATTTTTGTTCAATGTGTTCTGTTACTTATTGCGGCCCTTAGGATGATTTGCAAGTTTTCATTTGGCTCTCAGAGCAATTTGAATTTGAGACCCTTCGTCTAAATCAGTGTTTCCCAAACTTTTTTCCGATAACGCCCCCCTGGACAATTTACTGACTATCAAACGCCCATTTAACAAAAAAGTAACAATAAATTTACTATCCATTCGAGAAGCAAGAAAAAAGCACATGCACGCTTGCAAAACCAGCTTGAAATTTTTACAATTATTCGACGTACGATGGGTCAATTTTGACAACTAAAACATTTCTGACACGGTAGGACATTCCTCTTTCGAACTGTGTAATTACTTTTCTTTAACTACATCGATAAGCAAATAAATTGAACGTTTACAAGCCTAGCTCCAGCCATCAGAACTAGATAACAGGGATTATTACATCATCCACTATCCAAGTCAAACGAAGCTTTTGTTACATCATAAACATGTTGTTAGATAACGCTCGTAAATCTCCTCCTCTCACTATCTCCAAAGGGTTTCTTCTATTGTCCAGAAGCATTGTGACGGCACTCAACGTACGCTCTAATTATACAGTGGTTCTCAACCTTCTGATCTTGGCGGACCCCTTTTGCTGCTGTCAAAGCAGTGGCGGACCCCTGAAGTTTAAGCAAACTAAGGGTTCTGAGACTGCACTTAAATGTTTCTTTGCTTAGTTTTACTTAATAGTCTTGGTGCACAACTGCGCTATTCATTCAAAATAACATCAAACTATGCGGATATTTTTACTTAAAATCACTGTATCCAGCTGTCTTCTCATATAATCCGCAATCTAGTGCATCGCAATAGGCCTTCCCTGCTGGTGATAAATCTCAATAAGCTTTTGTATTGTCCCATCACAATAGGCAATTAAGCAAATGTTCAAGCCTATTTCAAAAAGCAATGATAAACAGCAAAAATTTTTTAAAAACTCGTACTTTATGTTGCAAATTTCGAAGTTCTCACAAACCAACTGAAAACGTTTCGCGGACCACCGGTTGAGAACCACTGCTCTAATAAGTATGAGCTGGGAAATGCAATGACAACATTATTACCCGGTCCCACACGTGAGGATACTTCACTTTAATTTCGCGTTGCAGCCAAAATGATTGATTCGAGATACGGAACTTTGGTTTGAGTTCAAAATCATTTTTCAAGAATCCCTTGCTCGGAAATATCAATGAATAGGTCGATTATCCAGTCAGGAATCTCCAATTGTATTACATCCTGAAACCGAACTTCCATGTCTTCATGCAATTCCTGAATATACTTGCTGTATGTCTCAACATCAACATTAGAAATACCTTTGTCGCTGATAGCAAATTGTTGCAAGCTGGAAAACTGGAAGAATTGCGTCTAGCTAAATTTCGTCCATACAAGGCAAGCTTATTTTTGAATCAACACAGTGCTGATTTCACCTTGATTAGATTTACCTTGTTACCCTGAAGGAATATAGGTTCAATTCGTTAAACTTGGAAAATATATCTGACAAGTATGCGATATCATTTCATAGCAATAATTTCTTTGGCAAGGCCAGGGTGACAGCTTTCCAAGAATTCCACAACATTATCTATCAGTGTGTAAAATCGTGCAAGGCAGTTTTCTTTGGAGAGCCATCTTACTTCTCTGTGTAGAAGTAATTAAGCGCTCAAGGGCCTCGTCGTTCTCTTTACACAATTGCTTAAACAAGCGTGTGTTAAGTCCATGAGCTTTAAACTTATTTACTGTCTTAATGACAGTCTTCAATGAGAGGTTAAGACGACCACTGATATTCTTGGCCACCAAATGCTGCGGATGAATCACACAATGAATTGTAAGCACGTTTGGATTCGCTGCTTTTAGGAATGCCATGAAGCCACGGTAACGGCCCTCATAGATGGGGCGCCGTCAGTTGCACACACTATGATATTGGTAAGTGGAATTTGTTTTTTTTTTCGAGATATGTTTTAACTTCTTGAAATACTGTCTCACCCCGAGTATCTGATTCCAGTGCTAAAGCTATTGCCAACTCTTCATGTAAAACTCCAGCATTCACAAAACGAACATACCCAAGTAATAGAGACTCATTTCCTGGCAAAGTTGACTCATCCAGTTGTAAACTGAATTCTGTATTCCTGATGATGCTGCATAAGCTATCTTCCATATAGGTGGCCATCTCATCCACCCGTCTCTGAACAGTATTGTTACTCAGAGGAATAGATTTAATAACTGTAGAAGAGGCCTTGTGATGCAAAACGGTGTCTAAAACTTCCTTCACTGATGGCAAGATCAATTCTTCCCCGATCGTATGCGGCTTGCCTTTTCTTGCAAGCATCAAAGACAAATTGTAAGACGCACGTAATCCATCATTACTTGTATAGGAAAGGTTTGAAAACATCGTGCCAACAGTTTTCCGTTTTTTGAAATTGTCCCGGACCATTTGAAAAAATGTTGCACTCTTGGCTACTTTATCTGGGTGAATTTTCGTTAAATACTCGGAAAGTCTGGACGGCTTTATCTCTTCATTAGAAAACACTTGAGCACAGTAAACACATTGGCTGTGATTCTGGATTTGGGGCTGGAATTAATCCATACTGGAGATTACTTGAACTGTATTGCCTGCATTTTCGTTTGGTTGAACTCATTATTTAGCACTCTAATGACTGAATAAAATAACTATACCTAGGTACCGGCTCACTAACTAAAATCTAAGAATATTGCTGTTCACAATCACACTAGCTTCCTCGTGGCTTAAATACCCTTTGGCATATGCAACATGAGAAAAAACGCAAGATTATTATGACGCAATACTGTTGGAATTCGTCTATTAACATAACAATAAGAATAGTGAGACCATTAAATGTATTTTATTTTGGGATTAATCGAAAATTCTCAGACTATGAAACCGACCACAGCAAAGTAAAATAAGTAAATGGAAGCATAAATCTATTATACAAACAGCGCAAATGTTTACTTCGGCACTGTTCTTGTTACTGCCCACTTTATTATTAGCGCCCCCTTGAGAGGCGCCAACGCCCACAAGGGGGCGCTGGCGCCCACTTTGGGAACCACTGGTCTAAATGAATGCATTGCCAAGGTTGCATTGTTTTCGCCCAGGCCTGGTATATCTGGTCGGGTGCTTATGCCACTTCGCGGCAGGCCTTACATGATTTGGCAACAGCTTCAATATCCATGTTGACGCTCGTGATATCTGTGTCATTCGAGTGATTCTTCAGTGAGCTTCGTGAAGTAGCTTTCAAACAGGAGACTGCAAAGAGTGTAGTATCAGAGTACCCTTTTCCATCCAGATTGAGTCCCTAGGGTACCAATATAGAGCCAGCTCATCTGTCGGGGTTTTTTTCGGCCAACCAGTTTGCTCAACGTAAGCAGTAATCCTCTTCAACACTGGATCTCGCAAAGTTTGTGCTCAGATTTGTTGTAACGTTAGTGGTTATCCATCGAATGTCTCTTCTACAGCATGTAAAATTTCGGCATTGCTCGATTTGATCAAACCGACTGGTAAAATAGAAAGTCCATCTGCGTTAATGTGTTGTGATGTCAGCTTGAACTAGATTTTGTACTGGCACGCCATCAGTGTGATCGCCCACCGTTGTAATCACTGTGAACACAGAAAGCTTCTTTGTGGGTGAGAAAGTTGACACCAGTGGTTTGTGATCTGTGACAAAGATGAATTTTCTACCATATAAGTACTGATGAAACTTGCTTACCCCATAAATAATTAATTGACAGGTCTTCCTTTTTAATCTGCAAAAATCTTTTTTGCGTTTCAGTCAGTGTTTTGGAAGGGTGTGCAATTGGTCGTTCTACACCGTCGTGCTGTTTCATCAGCACTTCTCCAATTCCATATTGCGAGGCGCCTGTAGCCAGGATAAGAGGCTTGGTTTCAGTATAGTGACTTAGCTTAGTCACAACTATGACATCCTCTTTGAGCCGTCGAAAGTTCCATTACGAGAGTTCCATTTCATTGACTTTCTCTGACAAGAATTGTTCGGAACGCATTGGGTAGGACGTGACATCAACTTCAAGACTATCTGAAGTACCTTCTAGAGCTGAAGTATACTTGTACATTAAACCAAACACATGGCTCCAATCTAACCCAAATAGGTTAGTACCCCTTTCTTTGTTAACTACGACTAGCTTTTACTGTTGAGTGGTTTCTCCACCAAGCTTTACATCAACGACACACTAACCTTTAATATTTAGCTTTCTACCATCATAGGTTTGTAATGTAGTCTAGTTTCCATCGCATAACGATGTGGTGAACCAAGTTGACGATATTCATCCAGTCCTACCATGGAACATGTCGATCCTGTGTCCAACTGACACAAGATCCCCTTGCTGTTGATTGTTGCACGAATCCAAGCCTGCTTTCCAATGCGCAGGTATAGCTTGCAGGTAAATCGGCAACCTTTGGCAATTCCGTGGAGTATCACTGTCCAATCTGCATATGACTCTCCTGGTTGCATATGACAGTTATAAAATACAAATCTTGCGGCTTGAACGTGGACAGTATCCTTGAAGTGCAAAGATAGCTTTTCAGTTAGTTCTGCAAAGGAATTATCTGCAACGTGTTCATCAGCAAACAAATTTTCAAGAAGTGCGTAGGTTTTTGAACCAGCTCAGGCTAGCAAAAAAGCTTTCTTTTTGTCTTTGGACATGAAGTTGTAAATGTTCGTGTGATGCTCGAACCTCTGCAAGTAGTTGTGTCATTTTCATTTTGTTTTGTTGAAGGCATCAAACACTAAAACAGCTGTGTCTTTCTCTACAGGTTTTACCAGTTGCACACTGCTAAATGCAGATATGAAGCTTTCTTGCTGTTCTCTCATTTCGTTTAACATTGCTTACAGGTTTTTATCCATGGCTAATTTCTTTTTTAAACGAATCCCGCTGCCACCACTGTTGTATTCTTAGTGATACAGAAGACTATAAAACTTGGTTATCGCCAACATGAAAAACTTAAATCAATAGCGAATTCACAGAACTCGGACACCTTGACTATTTGTTTGCACAAAAACAAACAGAAAAACGCTAGTTGCTACTAGTGAGGCATACACATGTTAGTAGAAAACACAAGTGTTCGAGGGAGCAGACACAAATTACGAAAACACAGTACAGTTATATAACAAAAATCGTATTAGTTTTGAACTTTAAGAATCTGAAGAGTGGGGAAATAAACAAAATTTTTGTTGTTTATCTACGTTACCCACAGGGTTAATTTCATAGCAAACGCGTTGATATGGTCAAACATGGAATGTATTAGTTGCCTTTTTCTCCGCAGACATGAATTTAGTTTGTTTTAATAGATAGTTATATCTACCAAAAAAGCAAAATCCTGTATCCATTTCCCAAATTAAATGATGATCGGTCTTAAGGTTATGTACGCGACCCATTTCTTAGTTTCGGGGAATGTAAGTTCAAGCTAAATCATGCCTTAGGCGATTGAGTTTACTTTACATCATTTTGAAACCTACCGGAACCTTTCCGCGGGTCATGGGTTGGATGCCCCTGATCTAATGCTTCTTCATCCTGAGGAATGCCTCTTTAACCCTGTTTGAAGTTTCAGGTCATTTGTATCATTACAAAAATTACTGTCGGTGTCACTAATGAGGTTTCTGCATTGGTTGGCTTTATTTTGCAATATAAAGAAAGTTTAGTCACGTCTTGATGGCCTGACTCTGCTGACAGTATGTGGAGCACACTTCAAAAGCATGACCTTCCTTACCTTACTCGATGCCGCCATTATTCGTATTTATCATGTGGTTATGTTATTCCTGCACGCTTTAGGGCCTTGGGCTTAACTACTTTTACCTGCTCATTGTTTGCTGGAGGAGTTATATTGTTATGTTATAGTGGTTAAGATTTTAGTTTTTCTTTCCTAATAGACAATGACGAAAAATAAAAGATATGATTTTCATGAATCACCAATTTCAACTCAGAAATTGTTCTTCAGAAAGCAACGACTTTGCTTACTGTACATGTGCCTGTTACGGCTGTTTTCCCCCTTTTCTTTGTCCCCTTCTTATATTGCAAATCTTTTGGTTCCACTTCAGTGGGTGTGACGTGACCAAGGCTGGACTGGAACAGCTGTTCACTTTAGTTTCATTTTATACACTGTTGTGTTAGACAGCAGTGTTATGCTAGCCAGTTATGCTGTGCAAGCCTGTGTCAAAGTAATTCCAGCAGCAAATGTAAGTAGCGTAATACTTTTTTTTGTATCGTTGTTTGACCTATGTTACTTAACTCAGTTTACGACATTGTTAGTTTACCTTTAATGTTCTGCAGATTTTACAGTAATGGTGTACCATTCATTACAGCAATCATGCATGTATCGCAATATATTGGCTAACCTCATTTCAATAAACCAGCAAGTGATAGATGGTCAATTAGTTTCTAGTTAGGCTGACAAAGGCTATCCCATTAACAGTGCATTTAAACCCATAATTGTCTTTGTCGATGTCGCTAAAAGCAGCAATTGAGATTTGTGTCAATATCACTGTGTTATTATTACAATGGTTTTGAGGGTTCTTGGTGGTTTAGATTACAACGTCACGATCACATGACCTTCAATTAAACTAGCCAACAAATAACGTACAATCAATAAAAATCGTAGTGGTTTTAAACTTTTTTATGTACGGTGTGGGAGTTTTAGTAACCTTCGACGCCATAGTTTAATATTCCTGGCTAGACCAACCAGGGGTGAGTGTTGGTGAGGCTATTTTGAGTTACCTTTACAGTCTGCATTTATAGAAAATACAGGGCTAATGCACAACTGGGCAGAAAATGATGATGAAAATTCCTAATCATTAAATGTATAATTTCCGCCTAGCAATTCGAGTTTTGACGTTGTGGCTTACAAGTAAGCCCTAAAACATACTTACAATAGTCTATGTGCAAATTTTTGGAAAGTCCATATACATTTTTAAACTAACGGCTGTTTTACTTAATTTAGTAGGCAATGAATAAAATAAAAAATGTAACTTTTAGTCTTTGTTGGGGCTGTATACTAAATGCATAGCTTCATAGTTTATGCACATAAAAGCAATCAACGTTTTATGGCCTTACCACAAAGATATATATTTATATTCAAGAAAAAACAAAACATTCTTTAACTGCATTATCTACAGCTGTAGTGGTAAGTAAGTTGACTAAATAAAAACACTTATTCAGTGTAGTTATGGCAGCAAGTCTATCTATAGATTATCTTTTGCAAAATATTTTCAACTTTCATTACAGATTCTTTCTATAGATGTGTTACAAAATTCCAGACGCCGGTCAGTAAAAAAGGAAACCCTGGTAGAAAATTGGTAATACAAATAAAAACTCCAATACCAGATTCTTCTAGATTTCTTAACCAAAAACATACCGTATTTGAACAGGAGCTTGACCCATGTTTGTTGGACGGCAAAAATAGAGAAAATTTCCAGTTGCTGAATGTCTCATAGCACGTTCAAGAAATACGACGATATTAGGATGGCAGACATATTCAGCAACCTCGTGGTTCATGTTTCCATCAGGATCATACAACTGAAACTTTCCTGTAAAACATTCATGCCAAAAAATTATTACTTCTCATACTACAACAAAATTTTGCATAAGTTTACAAGAGATAGAAATAAAATATATACACAAAATCCTTGAACACTTTATAATGGAAATTCAAATAGAGGAAGACATATACTAGAAAGAAATAATTCTTGTCAGGCAATCTTCAATTCTGCAAGTTAGCAAAATCAATACTGGAAAACTCAACCCTCCTAATCAGATTGAATCACACAAAATAAACTCAAGGGTAACATTTCGTTGTAAGTAAAAATATATGTAGTTATAGATACTCGATCAGGTTGATAGCAGTTGTGTTTAAGCTTCAGGCTAAGTCTAAGGTGTTTGAACACCCCCATTGAGAGTTAACCATATATAGTGGTCAACATATCGAGCCAAGAAATACATTCGACTCATACGCCCAGCCTAAAATCTGGCCAAAATATTTTATGTCTCATTGACCAAAATTCTATTTGTGCGATAAACAGCATACATGTCATCTCCCGTTAAACAAAAATCGAAGCAACTTACATTCAAATAAACTGTTCAAGTCAAGCAGAAAGCCAATGATGGTGGATGTAATTGAATGCTTTTTGGCAGATATTCAACTTCTGCTTAACATTTTTTATGAAAAGGTTAAGTTAGAATGTTATAGTTTACCACTAACACTTGTACTTATCTTACAGATTTTTATGTTGTGTCAGAATGACCGCAGACCGCATTGATATAAAAAATACCCCGGTGAGAATGCGATTAAATTTTTACTGCACAAAGCATGTCAGTGGCTCGTGTTAGCTGTTAGACATTGCATTGGCATTTCACTTTGGAAAAACTTTTCAGGAAAGACGATACCCACAGTACATAGCGGTACTGGAAGGCTATACGCCCTTGTGACATTGGCATGTAGAAATCTATTAGATTTGGGCAACAACACTATGCTGCGTGAAGGTTTTGCAAGTTGCAACTGTGATAAATTACTGTGTCATTCAAAGCAAAGTGAAAGAGATATAATGTCCAAATTAGCATTGTTGTTTATTCAAATTATATGATTTAAGTCAGTGGTTCTTAAACTGGGGGGCGTGTAACATTCGTAAGGGGGGCGCGAGAGATGACAAGCTGTCTATTATATGAGCTATGTCTAAACATGCTTTCTTGACTTTCACTATAGTTCATTTTTACTAAAATTTTATAGTGTGCCACGATGGCAATTGTATTTTTGAAATTTGGATTCCGAAATACATCAATTGTTAAGTCATAATATTTGCTGTTTCTCCGCATTGAAGCGTATCGTTTTCGTTTACTCATTCATGCACTCCTAGCTCGACTAACTGCTCTCTTGTTTTCTCTTTTTGCGGTGACCTGTTTTTTCTCACAACGGGGGGCGGCGTAACAAGAAAAACTTTTACAAATGTATCACTTGAAGAAATACTTAATTTACATTAAATGCATTTTCTTTAGTTTTACAATTATAATGTAAAACGGGAAAGGACGAAAAGGACACACTACTGTCGCCTATATACTCACAATGTTTTACTTAAATTTGTAATAAATAGTTGTTTGCCTTATCTGCTTGGATTTACTTTTGCTTTATTGTCTAATTTTGCATTTTAGGCAATTTTATCTGTTGTATGTTTTAAAATTTAATTCTTATTCTTTATTATTGTAATCTGCCCTGATGAACCTCACCAACATGGGTTTGTGAAACGCTGGTCCAATAAAGAATTCTGTTACCAGTTGAGCATCTATTGTTGTTGACGAAGGATAACAGGTCTGGAGTAAAATCTTTATTCTATCGTAAGAATGCATTTAACTGCAAGAACAGATTGAACATTATCCTCCCCTACAGTAAAAGTCGTCATGGTAATAAATAACAAAGTAAGTGGAATCATGTTGAGAATGAATAATAAACCAAGCATCGTTTAAAAAAAAGCTCTGATCAGTGTAAAACATAAACTCAGTACGCTTAAATTCTAACAAGCCTCCCACTGACAATCAGGTGTCACAATTTGAGTAGCACTACTGTAGCATACATGACATAAAGATGTGTAATGATATAATATCACATTCTCCGTATGATATGTCTTTATTTTCTGTCATGGAAAAAATTTCCCTTTGATATGGGTTAAGGTATATTGGTATTAGATCTATTTTCGGTAAAGTGTATTTTTGTTATTTCTTTTTTACTGTCAAATACCGAACAGGGAAAAATGGAAATAATTCCAATTTTGACTTCGGTTTGATAACTAACTTAAATCAACGCAAAATAAAATACTTAACATATAATCAAATTGATCCTGATTACCATTTGTGTGTTCAACTCTAATATGGCGAATGGTGTTTTCTGCAGTTCGAACAGTGACCGTCAAAATGTGTAATGGATCCTGACTGTCCCGAACCAAAAACAAGCCTAAATGAAATAATATACAGTTTAAAATATTCACATGAGTGCTAAGAAAAAAATGTGTTAATGTTTCAAGTTGACTATGCAAATAATACTAAAAATTCACACCAGTAAAATGTAATGTGAAAATTGCACTTATCGGTTGGAGTTTTGGAAATCGTAACTCATATTAAGACTTCTTTTGTAGAAAATAGTCAAAAAGAGGTATAAAATCTCATGTACAAAAATAGGTAACAGTCTTAGATATACATTACTTATTTCTCAACCAATTAGCCATATTTTGGAAACGTTACTCATAATTTGGGACATTAAACCAGCAACAGACGTAAATCTAGATTTATAGTTTGCTGATTGAAACAAAGGAATGGATGAACTAAGTTAGTCATACCTACTTTGGTTTGCGTGAAAATCACTAAGCAAGGTTCACAGATTTTTGATGCCATTGTGATTAAAAATATTGAACAAACAAACAATGAAAATATTGATGTTGTCTGAACTGTGTTAACCAGATTTTTAAAGTCAAATCAAAAGCAGGATATAGTTTGGCACTCTGAAAGTTAACTTTATATTTTTCGACACGAGCTTTCGCAAGCATAAGCTTGTCTGAAGTACACATGTAGAAGCAAGCTCAAGCATATGCTTGCGAAAGATCATGGCGAAAAATATAAAGTAAACATTCAGAGTGCATAACTACATCCTGTTTTTTATTTTACCAATTAAAATATTGTATGGTTCATTTGTAGAACAGGGTAGTCAAAAGGAATGTACTGTAATGTAAAATTGTAAATGTTGGTGGTTGAAATTGCGACTGCATCAGTATGCAGATATGCATAGAGTAGAAGATAATAATTAACAGCTTAGCAACCAATTAAAAATATTTTCCGAACAATACAAAAAAAAATTTGAAATGCTCTTCTGTAGGGTTAAACATTAGGTACATGATGTTTAAAGGACCTGTTACGTGAAATATAGTTAATACGTAAATTCTAAACAAACTTAAGGACTTATATAACTTAAAAATTAAACAGCGACTAAATCTAAAAAAAGCTGACTTTTCTGGTTGAGCTCTAAAAAAAGCTGAGAATCTAAAAATCTAAAAAAAGCTGAGCGACCAACTTTAATGTTATGGAATTGGTAAAACTAGTTTCCACAACAACTTTATATTTTGCTAAATTGTGTAGGAGATGTGGCTAACATAAATATTGGAAGTAATACAACTTGTAACTAATATGTAAGGTTTCATTTGAGTTTGGTGGTTCCATAATCATTCACACAATCGTTTGTGAAACGTAATTGAAAAATAACACAAACCAAGCAACACAATTACAATAGAACACAAACCGAACGACACCTTAACACATCTGATAAACTTCAAAACAGCAAGAGCTATAACTAGCTGGCAAAGCAAACATTACAGCGGTGCTTTTTAACAAAATGACCTAAAACATTATGCTCTTACTCGTAGTTGACCATTTTGATTTTTAGAAACAAAAGTATTTTCACGAAGTTTATTACTAATTCCTCTTCGGTTTAATTTTTTAAGGCAATAGTTGTTCCAAAAGATATCAAACAACAAATGTTTAAGAAGATATTTAAAAACAGTAAAAAACCTGTGCAGAAAGCAGACTAAATCTAAAAAAGCTGACTTTTTTGGTTAGTTTTGTTTGAAGAAAACGTTTAACAAAACATAGCACCTCGTGGACAATGTTCCCAAATGGGAACATTTAGAAAAACGGTAATCTAAAACACAAAAACAAATTTTCATCAAAATTGATTTGTCTTTTGTACCTATTCACTTTCAGCATATCATGTTTATGACGTCATTAATCCACCAGCCCCACCAGCAAGCTGAATTTAATGCTCCCACAATAAATTCAGCTTGCTGGTGGGGCTGGTGGATTAATGACGTCATAAACATGATATGCTGAAAGTGAATAGGTCAAAATGAGGGGTTTTGGTGTTTTTAGCTCCTTGTAAAATAACCGGAACGTCACACCAAATCAAAATTTTGACTTTTTCCAATCCTTCATTGCTTTTAAGTTCCCATTTGGGAACATTGCCCATTTAAAGATCTATATGTGAAATTAGCCTTCAATTTAAATTTTGTTGCTTTAAAACAGTGGTCACCAAACTATGGCATGCACAAATCACAATTGAACTTGTTGTATGGTAGCCTATTGACCAAAGCGGGAATTCGACCCAAGATAGTAAGTTTTTATGATTATCTGGTCCTTTGTGAAAAAAGTTTGGTGACCCCTACTTTAAAAGCATAGTTAAAGATAGTAATAGGAAACAAAGAAGAGTTTGAGGAACATGTTGAAATAGTCCTGCTGCACTAAAATGGGAAAACAATAACGTTATTTCTTTGTGTCGACAACCCATGGGGGAAATCTCAGCTAAACCAGCTGGCCCTGGATTGAGTTACGAAATACTGCAGAAAGCACTGGCAAAGATCCAAGTCCAAGCAAAAAATTAAGCAGGAAAACGCTCACTTATCTTTGCAACGTGTTAATGAAAAAAATAATACATATAGCGTGGAAAAGCTCTTGATATTGAAAAACAAAGGTTCAACGCAAGGTTTTTTATCTAAAAGAAGCCAAATTAGAAGCTCTTATCTTAGAAAGTCTCTTATCTAACAAGGCATGACCTAATCTTCATCTTCATCAATATTAAAATAAATTGTACAACAGCGACAATTGGTACCATATATAGCTCCCCAAAGCAAGATTCTGAATCAAACTCTGATTTAAAAGCTATCTAAACCGCTCACTGAACATCATTAATTAATCATAAAAACCTTGCATTATAATGGGACATTTAAATTATGACTTCCTTAATGACTCCAATCCCAACATTAGATTGTTTGTAGATAAAATGTTCCACCACCAAGGACCTGTTACTTCCACCAGTAATTTTCAATAAATGTCTATTAAAAACAAATTACTGCATCTGCAACAGTCTTAGATCACATATAGACAAATGTTTTTAATTCAATAATAAAACTTGCAATAATAGTGGAAAGGATATTTGATCACTTCCCAGTAATGCGATGTTCTGATTTTGGTAAGCCTGAAAGCCGAGAAGAAAATAACAACAGCAGACACTTCAATGATAAAATCATAAATAGTATTCAAAGGCTACAACAAATTGACATAAATGAGTTACTCCTAATTTAAGATGTTAATAACATATATCCAGCATTCATACATAAATATAAGACATGCTTCAACACCAGCTTTCCAGTAAAATCAGTTACAAAAAAGAAAGGCATACACAGGCTTTCAAAAAATCTTCAGGACTTACTGAAAAAGAAACAATTGACTCATAGGAAAATGCTTCGTAAGCATACTACTACAAATGAAAAAGCATTTAAAATACTTTGTAACAACTACGCTTAAATGCAATTCGACAAGAAATGCAAACTCACTAAAAAACCCTTCTACAGTAATGTAAAAGCTACTTTGGACAATAATGAATAAGTTATTAGGGAAAAGAAACCTATAAAAGGAATGCCTAATTGAAGTCAATGGCAAGCTGGAGTCCAATAAAACACCTATTGCCAACCACTTTAATAATTACTTCTCCTCTGTTGCTGATGACGGAGAGCATTTGAAACAGATAACCATGATATTTTGCTTGCCAAATTATATCCCTGTGACATAATAGAAATCGCAAATAACTGGTTTAAAAGCTATCTTTTCAAGTAAAGTTTGCAGATGGTGGAATTAGGCCTGCACAAAATGACAACAGCCAAAATAGTAACGTGCTACTACAGATAACAAGCATGTATGCAAACATAGTATAATATATGGAGAAGTACTGAGCATATCTAACATGCAGATGCAGGCAATGAAGCAAAATGATCAACTAAACATTTGGAAAATCTTTGAGGTCAAACATCTATGTGCTTTGACACTAGAAGTGTTGATGGTGGGAAAGTAATATCATTGTTGTTTCTCTACAAAGCAGATGCAAGTATATTGCACGATTTTTTTTAAAGCATATTAATAAATTTAAGATAAATACAAAATTATAAACACTAATTTAACTCATAAATTATTATTATAGTACAACAAGTAATTGCAAACTAGTAGTTTGAAAGTTTAAAGCCTAAAAATTGTCTGTTCTACCCAACTTAAGAATATAATGTGCATGATAAAAATATTACTAAATAAAATGCTGCATACTTACCAACTTCATTTGGACACTGGTTTAACATTAACTCTGCATCTTGCCATGTCATATTGCCCCAGTACCAACCACACTGGTTAAGATTCCTTACACTATGCAACAATCCAGTAGCAGAGTCACGAAGACAAGAGCAAAAGTGCGCCTTACCAAAACATCTTTTTTGAGTCATTTTAAAAGATGAACCATCATAGACATCACATTGCGATTTACTTTGCCCCTGCACAGACATAGAATCATCACTGATGACATCATTTTGAAAGTTCATAGGGAAAGTTTTTGTTTCAGACCCTGCATAATAATAATGTTCAGTACATTGACTAGTGTTGTTTTCCACATTTAACTTAAAAGATGCAGCAATTGCTTCACTGAATTCATCATTGTGTCTGGAAATGCTGTGAACATCATGAAACAAATTTTCAAAATATTCTTCATTTAACTGTCTCCGCTGAACTGCTGCATCATGATTTAAGACTCGAGGAGGTATTGGTGGGGCAGTTACACCATTCAAACTTGGCCTTAAATGCTGAGGTTTATAAGGAATTTCTGGAGCAACGCATAGTTTATTAAACAGTGAAGTGGATGACATTGATGAGTAACGTGAAACCCTTTGCGGGCAATTACTTGGCTTTGCATGATTTTTGTTTGATGTTTTTACAAGTGGAATAGTCTTTTCTTCAACAAAAGATTCTTCAAGTGTTATATTTTTCCGATTGGAAAAGTCATTTACACTGAACGAAGTTTTTGGCACAAAATTCTCTCTTGCTTTATTACCTTTAAATGTACCACAACTTGAGCCAAATTCACCATAAATCTCTTCTTCAGTATCACTCTGTGAATCATTTTTCTGTTTTTCTGTTTTACTACCTTTACTTCTTACAGTAGTTCCACATTCTTTTGAGATATTTCCAAAATTTCTTGCTTGATGTCTTGACAAAACAACTTTACTGAATGTAGGTCTTGTGGTTTCAGCATCACTAATACTAGAAGTACACAATTTTTTCATAATTTTCATGAAATATAATCTAATAACAAATTACATAGACACAATTTCTGTAAGCATGAAGCAAAGATTACAAGAAATATTAGTTTATGGGACAACTCGCCTCAGTTACCACCTATAGCTTGGTTCTGGAAGAAAACCTATTGTTTTCCGTAGTACAGTCGAAATCGGTTAAAGGCATAAATCGCTTTATTGCATAGCATTGCATAATCCCAAATCATTCCCATTCACTTGTGAAGAAAATTCAACGGTTAATCGCATAAGGGTTAATCGTATAAATCGATTAATCGAATAGGAATTCTTAATTGATTTGTAGACTTGTATCACTTAACCGCATACTTCCTTTGATGAAGTGTTAAGTTGCTGAAGATTATCCTCACCAATAAACAAAAATCATCGCAAGATCTCCCATAACCCGCAGCGATTAAATACATGACAAGACACTGAAGACAGCAGTTGTGAATTAAAGACAGCTTCAATTAAATTCACCGCAAGGCTTCTCTCCAGTGATTATGAACCACAAAACTATGTTTCATTTAAGGATTGTTACGGATCGTCACATCACAATAGAAAAAACAAGACTAATTTTTATTTAACGATCGTTAAATCTCAAAGCGCAAACCACTGCAGAAACATAGAATACCTGTACTGTACTGTAGCCTACGTATATGATATAAAATGCCAGGACAGCAACTGTTTAACAACATATCGGAAAATATTAAACAAACTACAATTGAGAGTTATTTTAATAAAAATTCATTTCCTTTTTTGTTTCGTGATTTTTTTTGTGTCGAAATCGAAAAGAAGGAAGCTCACTTGTTGCTTCATAATGCATTGTGTCATTCCAAAAATCGGCGGAGGAGCAAGAATGCGTGCGCCGGTGTTTAAAAGAGAATAGCGGAGAAAATGTAGGTAAAAAACGCATACATCGGTTAATCGCATAAAAAAGCTTGGCAAATTGACTATGCGTTTAACCGATTTCGACTGTATCAAGTTCAGCTAAGTCATCTTTGCCTAACTTGCCACTGTTCTTGCTACTATGGCCCAAATACCTCACCTACGTAGTCAAACCTTTGAAGCACTTTGTCAGTGTGATATTACAGAATGACAACGAGACTAGCTATATAGTGAATAGAGACTAGCTATATAGTCTTTTCGGTAGCGCAGTTTTGCTTTATTCATCTCCTGTTAATCGTTTAATGATTTTGATAATGTTAAGGTAAAATGTTAAGCTCAAAACCTTAACCTCACAAGAAAATCATGAAATTATTGCAAGATACAAAAGTCGAAAATTGCAAACAAAACTAAGTTTGGAATAAAACACAACATTCCACGATCAATGCTGAATTCCAGAATAAAAGGGTTGGCAAAAATAATTTCTGCTTATGAAGATGGAAAGGACAGTCAATCCAAAAGAATGAAAGAGCACAATTTTGAAGATGTTGACGAGCCGTTGCTGAAGTGGCTTGGGGCTGCCAGAGGTGAGAAATTACCAAGTAGCAGGGAAGACTTGCAGCTAAAAGCTCAATGGTTTTCTGAAGTGTGTGGTTGTGGCCAACCAGAGAAATTGGATATCAATTGGATTGATCAACAGATAAAAATTGAGAAATGAAATTTTCTGTAAGAGACTGCATTAAGAAGTTGCATCTGTGGACAAGCAGTGAGTGGACAACTGGCAAAACACCAGGCTTCTTCTTTGTTTTGAAAAGAACAAAAGTTCCGAAAAAATTCGCTCATTAAAATATCTCCAATGCAGATGAAACTGACCTTTTCTTCAAATGTCTTCGCAACCAAAGACATGTGTTAAAATAAGGACAGTATGCTGGGGGTAAATTGTTCAAAGAAAGACTTACTGTGCTTGTTTCCTCAAGTATGATAGGAGAAAAACGTCTTCTGATTGTAAAACGGGCCAAACCAACCTGTTTCAAAGGAGTATAAAGCTTCTGACTGCCAACATTTTTTATTCTTCACTGAGGTAATTGAATAATATGATGCGAGTAAGAAACATAAAAATTGCTTTAATTTTGGACAATTGCACTGTTCATCCAAATCTTGACTCACAAAAAACTGATATTTCCTCCCCCAAACACTACATCTACAACAAAGCCTTTGGACGCTTGTGTGATCTGTTTTCTCAAAGCCCATTACAGCGAAAATCTCGTGAAAGAGCTGTTAGTTGCATTGGAAGAAAATACAATGCAAAAATTTAAGAGAGACATCCTGACAACCATGAAGTTTCTGAGTCAAGCATGGGGTGATGTATCGCCTGAAACCATCCAGAATTGTTTCATGAAAGTAAAATTCCAGCTGAATGATTATAAAACAGTTGACGAAATCAAAGAAAAAAATGATTTAGAAAGTGAAAACATTTGGGCAAGCTGCTCAGCTAGTTTCTTCTCCGGCAAACTTTTCTCAGTACACAGGCGTTGATGAAAATCTCATAACAGAGAAATTATGTCAGAAAAAAGCATTTTAAATGGCATCAACGAGAAAACAAGTGATAAAAGCACAGAATCAAATGAAGATGCTATTGAAGAACAACCTCCATCCACAAAGGAAACTTTTCATATGGTAAAAAAGCTGCAACATCTTATGCTATGTTAACTAGATAAAAAAGAATTATATATAGGCTGCAATGTCAAAAATCCATTCTTACGTAACTGGACAAATCTTTGGCAAGGGTGAAATAATCAAAGATTTCGAATTTTTTTAATGTTATAAAGTTTGCTTTAAATGAACTGAAATATATACTACACAGCTATGACCGACTGCAACGCTTTATTGTGCCAAAATCCAATTCATTTAATTAAGGTCGCACATTGAACAGCTTTTTTTTAACTCAAAGTATACCAGGTTAAAAAAAATCATCACTCATAGAGCTATTGTAAATTTTGCAACATTTAAGAAAATTGTTCTAGTGTTCTGTTCACAGCAACAACTCTGAAAAGTATGATAAACGAAAAGTTTACACAACTCATCTACGTATAATAATCGAAAGCTCTTAAGACCTGCAGAGGTGTGAGTTGGCCACATCTCTTTGGCCAAGGGTTGGACATGGCTGCATTACATCATTTTTTAAGTTCTTTATTTTCCATACGAAACTTCCACTAAAATAAAAAAAAATTTTAAAAAGTTTTTGTTGGCTTTCCTGTGCTTATTATTAATTAACCCCTCACCTTCCTATCAAAAGATAACTCGTTTTTATATCTGTCCAACACATGCTATCCCGAGTAAACTAACTTGAATGATGAAAATGTTTGCACATACTCAATGTGAATATAACATAATGAAATGTTCAACTCCTCAAACTTTATTTTAAATCAATTGTGTCATCTACAGTATATTTGAGAATCTATTATTGCTGTTGGGTAGCCAAGAGAACCAATAGCCTATCGAGTAGAGTTGTTTTCCGTCTTCAGAAAACAGTAATGCTGCTGGCTTCCAGTAATCCATCGGAAAAAATCTTCCTAGTGTCAAACTTCTTTTCTATCTAAAGAGAAGTTGTTGGACTATCCGAAAACAACTTTTAAGAATCTTCAAATAATCATCATATGTAACATAGGGCTAAATATGACAAGAACATTCCAAAATTAAAATTTACAAAGAATTTTGGCAACCCATAAAATTCTTATAAATCGTGATTATGAATTTTTTGAAAGTTCATTAACTTTTTACTTTATGTCTAAGCAAGCAAGGCCATAACATGAACAACTTTTGAGATAAGGCTTGTCAAACCTGAAGGAAAAACAAGGTATATAGTCTATATACCCCCTAAATGCCACTACATCATTTTCAAAGACTTATATCTTAAAAAGTACTCAAAGCAGAGCAAAAAAACTCCAAAATATACGCGGTTTACACATTCTCAACCAATTAATAATATATTATCAAAATCTGAGAGATTGACCCAAAAATTCGCAAAATATAGTTTGAAACGGCGTGAAATGACCCTATGTGTATACAGTGGTCCAGGGATGGGATTCAAATATTTTAATATTCGATTCTCTCACTAGCAGCGTGCCATATTTACCCAAGGTCGATATACATAGATCAAAGATTGACGTTTGGGTTGCCACAAATAAGAGTCTAGCAAGTGAAATTATTCATCATAATTATTTTCTTAAGTTTAAAAACATGTCTAAAAATGTTTAATGCATCATTATATTGTTAGCAGTGAGCAGAATGTACTGCTATGATTTATGGTTAGTGATTGTGCATGTATTATTCGTACAGTACACGCAGTACCTGTATACCACAAAATAAAGATCGAATCGAGTGTGAAGAAATAGCGTATGCTTTCTTCTGTGACAATAGCAATTGTACTGCCAAAAATCGATTTCTTTAAAGTGATGAATGGATCCATTTATACGAGGTTATATGCGAGTAGATACTGCATTGACATTGCACAATGCGATGTAAACACGCGTGCTTTTAAGTTGTAACGTTATTATAATTACTGTATTTTACGGACCATAAAGCGCACCCGATTATAAGGCGCACTGTCAATAAATTGCTTTGATTAGTTTTTTGTTCGCACATAAGGCGCACCGGGTTATAAGGCGCACGATCACGATATTTATATAATAATAGTATCGGTACTGGTTTTGAGTGTAGGCAATAAAGCACTATTTGATCCATACATTAGGCGCACCGGCTTACAAGGCGCACAATCAATTTATGAGGAAAAAAAGGATTTGAATTGCGCCTTATGGTTCGTAAAATACGGTATTCGGGCTATTAATAGCATATTATTAGCTGCGGGAATACATTGCTTGAAGTGAAACATAGGCCAATACATAAACTTGTTAACAACTAGTTCATGCAGATCATTAAAATTCCAAGAACTTGTGAGAGTGGGAAATTAGCGCATATAATGATAAGGAATTAAAGAGAAACACTAGGTAGGAACAGGGAAGTCGGCATTATTGAGGGGTTGAAAATCAGTGTGTTCTCTAACAGAAGCATTGGAAATTGGGTCTACCATGTGAAAGGGAATGATCTTTTTCGATATGCATTTAGGAGAAAATTTCTAAACATGATTTTGGTGATACTTTGGGATGCGAAGATTACAGTACTAATTTCAGTCTTTCTTTAAAGCATTGTTAAGTGAGCTGCAGATCACCGTTTGTCAGACTCAACATATATAAAAAAAGATAACCATACAAAGTTCGGTCTCTAGACAAATTGAAACCACCCTTAGATCCACCACTGATGCCACATTTGGCCCACATAATTAACTTATTCCATGAGCAAAGCAGAGTATTTACGAACGAGACTGCTGCAATGACAGGCCAAGCTGTAAGAATGTCGTCAATGGTGTGCGCCAAAGTACAGCAAAGTGGAGGCAAGATTATTAGAATGCATTGTATTATACACTACGAATCTTTGTGTGCCAAAAGAGTTAAGCTTGGTAGAATTATAAATTCTGCTGTGAAAACTGTAAACATAACTCGGGCGCGAGGGCTCTACCACCTACAGTTTCAACTTTTTTTGTTTAACACTGAAGTTGATTAACGCCCTGAAAAAGAGCATACGAGGCAGAGATCAGCATGTGTCTCAACTTAACACCCATAAAAGCATTCTGTGTCAAACTTTGCCGTTTTGAGACGCAACTATACAATTGTAACGTCTATCACTTTTTTACCTTGTCAGAAGTGATGAAGTGATTTTCCGGAATCTTGCAAAAATCTTTTGTCTAAAATAAGCAGCAACGTGTCAATAATCATGTCTCTCGAAACAGAATTTACTCAGCGTTTTCAGGATTTCTCAAACATTGATCAAGAAATAAAGTTTTTCTCAAGTCTCTTTCAAGAGAACGCAGTAAAAGTCGAAAAAAGCCTCAAAAATAGCCATCAGCTTCTTACTCTTTTTGACTTAACCGAAGTTTGGAAAAGACCAAATTTCCGTTGATCAGACATCACGCAATGAGAATGAGTTTTTTTCGGGTCTACGTACATATGTGAGCATATATTCACTAGGGTTGAACTATCCGAATATCAGTTAACTGATCCATTGAGGCAATTTTATATGCATAAGGTTAGGACTGAGACGTTTTTTAACGACAGCTGTTTGAAATCGACAGTATGCCTCTGAATTTAATAAATTAAAAAAAAACAAAAATACTAAATAAACATTGAGAATTTGTGAAATTTTTTGCACATAGGTGGTTTTCTTAACAATACTTTATCACACTTGAACGTTTTTAAACTCGACACAGCATGTTATATTAGAAATTAGGATAAAAAGGTTGCTTGTTCTTACCGTTTATTTTCCGGTTAACTGGTTAGCTCAGGGGTCGGCAACCTTTTGCACTTAAAAAGCCATTTTAACCGATATTCCACAAAATAAAAATCACTGGGAGCCGCAAAACTATGTTCACAATAAAACGAAAATATAATAACTAGTCTAACTGCTGCTAGTAGACTGCTAAAAACAACCTTTATGTTAATTGACTAATTATGACGTCACAACCAGAATGATTATGCTTTCATTTACTATAATGTGCTCAGTGAGATAAAGACGCGAGTGTTCTTCTGTATGTTTCTACTGTAGCAATAAAATTAATAAGAGCCGCATTAAAAGGATGAAAGAGCCGCAGGTTGCCGACCCCTGGGTTAGCTAAAACAGAAATATCTGGATGCTAAATATTATTGATATCTAAACTAAAATTCTTCAAAATCCCAAAAAAGAGAATTTCTGAGATTGTGTTTTATTCAACTAAGAGAAAGAGAAAAAAAACTCGTGTATACCATGTAAGCAGTCTAAAGCTAGCATTTGTTCCAGAGGATGCCAATGAAACAAAACCATACTGCTTGTTATGCTGTAAATCCCTTTGTAATGATTCGATCAGCTTAAAAATGTCCACTCAGAGCATGCACAGAAACCTCTTGAATATTTCCAACGTCTTAACAAAGATGGGCAGAAGAATAGGCAAATGTCACTTACATCCATGTTTAACGTGTAAACTAATTTAATTAAATGTGGGTTGCAAGCTAGCTACGAATTCAGTTTTCTTCTGGAAAAGAAATCTCGATTTCACACATATGGCGAAGAGTTGATTTGTGATATACCACCGAACAATGTTTGATAGTGGAAAAGCATAAGACCATCAACTTATCAATAAACAACGGCACTGTTCACCGCCGCATTGATGAAATTGCCATCGATGTCCAGCCACAATTGAATGATATTTTTCAGAATATAAAATTTCTGTTGGCTCATGATGAATCAACCTTTCGAGATAGTGAAGCTCTACTTCTGGGTTAAACCAGGTTCAAACACGATTCAAACTTCATCAAAGAAATGTTTTTTGCAAGTCCTTGAAATCGACAACTATAGTGCGTGTTTATGCTGTAGTCCAACAGTATTTCACTGGAAATAGTATTTCAACTACCAATCTCATTTCCACCGTTGCTAATGGTGATCCTGTAATTATGGGAGGACATAACAGAGTACTCCAGCTTCTAAAAAATGACATTTCACGAGTTATTAGTGTAGTCAACTAGATTAAATCTCGTTCTTCAAATGAAAGACTGTTTAAACGGTCGTGTGTGGACATGGAGGATGACCACATAAGGTTATGGCGAAGGCTAGTGCTGTTAAGTTGTTCGGTTACTGACTCCTGACTGAAAAGGCTGCTGCTCCAGTTGTATGTTAGCTTCGCTCATATATATTAAAAAACCACGACCTTCAGAGTTCAACGCTTTTATCGAGCTGCTGTCTTGCGCGGAAGCAGTGAAGAAAAGGAATGGGAAAACGTAGAAGCATCCAACGGCCGCTACAAGGTTACTTCTGTATGACATGATATTAGAATTTGTTGGTGACCGTGAAGAATTTCAATTTTTAAAATTAAGCAAATCCAAAGCATTGATTTCAAATCAAGCAGATAATATTGGAAAACTGAATGCTTTAAAATAAAAGCTACAGAACATTCCAAAATATTTGGTTTTATAAACAAACTCAAAGTATTGTAGCCTACTACCCAAATTTCAATACTAAACTTCACTGGCTTCACACGTCTTGGCAACTTGGTAATGGATTGTGATCTGGCTGATCAGCTACTACACTGAGTATACTAGCGCATACTTACACAAAATGATGACAGCATGAAACCAATCCATGCATCGAAAAACCAACTTATGTGGTTAAATCTGTAAGTCTGTGCTAAATATGCCAAATTAGCTTTGGTGGCAGAGAGACCACTTCTACCGTTTCCAACTACATGTTTAGTTGAATGTGCTATAGGCCTATTGCTGTTACAGTCTTAAATTTGGGCCAAGAAGAGAAATATTCAAAATTTGCAAGCATGGAGATCTTTCAGCAAAACTGACAAGCTTTCCTCTTGATTTTCTTTGCTAACTTCTCAACATGAGGCTCACAGTTTTCATTGATAATGAATAACAATTTGTTGGTAAATTATTTTGGTTATTTTGTAAAAATTTTCTGTTGCCATTAGGCCTAAGCTATTTAATTTTTTCCCTGAGATAAATTTTCAAAAAACACCTCAAACCATATCCAAGTAGAGTGAAATTTTTGCAAATTTTATCTTTTTTGTTAGTTTTTTTGGGAAGAAATTGACAGTTTTTGGGTTTGTAAGGTAAAAATAGGAAAAAAAACTTTCAGAACCTTTGATCTAGCCTAGGACAATCTGATTGATAGGCTATCTTCTATGCAAAACTTGGGTACGTTTCAGCATCATTTAACTATACAAACATGATTATTGACGCAATACAATTTAGGCTACCCTAGTGCACTAAGTTGGATTAACATTCCGTATAGGGTAACCCTAGAGGCAGTGGTGGGATTCAGTCGGTTCTTGGAATTTTAATAAACTCCACGAACCGGTTGTTAACAAACGTATGTACAGTATATACCTTTGTGCATATCGGCCCCGGGTCAATAGGCTATGTCGGAATTTGCATTTTAATGAACTCCGTGAACCGGTTGTTAATAATCGTATGTATAGGCCTGTGTGTATATCGGCCCCGGGTCAATATGGCTTGCTGCTAGTGAGAGAACCAGGTGTTAAAATATTTGAATCACACCACTGCATAGAGGCCTAGACACTGATCTCCATAAACACAGAACACTGAGAACAGTGAGTCTGGAGCCTTACACCACCACATAACAGTAACACAAACTTAGTGAATTACTATGTTATAATATTTTAGAGGGTAATGGGCAGTTGGGCACTAGAGAACAAAATTCTTACATGTAATCATAGATATCCTATAAAACACGTGTTTTATAGGATATCTATGCATGTAAAACGTATAGGTAGTACTTACCGCTATTTCTTAATGTTGACAAAGCAGGCTGATTTTTTAGAAAACGACTTTTTCCTGTTTTCCCTTCATCGCTGCTGTAGCAATAATTTAACTTAACGATACTTACGTCTAATCAAATTGCTGATGTTTTGTAAATAATAAAATCCGACATTTTTTGAATTATTTTGTACCTTTTTCTTTACTTATGAAATTGTAATTTTCTTGTATTTGAATTTTCTTTTGGTTCCGGGGCGCCTATCCATTAATTGATTCCCAAAATTGATTTTCAAAACCGGGAATTTTCCATGATTTCACGTCGCCCAGTAGCCCTCGTGTAAGCAATTTTGGTTGAATCGAGTTAACTGCAGTATTTATAGCGCATTCAGATAAAACAACTAGCTTTTGCGGGATTACTTGTAAAAATCTGCAGTTGAATGTGAATTGAAGGTGTAAATGTATATGTAGCTATATTTCTACCGGTAATTTATCCAAACTGCCTTGTATGAAATGCGCGCTCCATAAAGTACACTAATTGTCGCAATGTAATTGGCATGGTTTTAAACAATGCCTTTATAATACATGCCTGGACATATAATTGCTCTAGTCCAGTGCTTCCCAAAATTTTTTCCGATAACGCCCCCCTCGACAATTTACTGACTATCAAACGCCCAGTTAACAAAAAAGTAACAACAAATTTACTATCCATTCGAGAAGCAAGAAAAAAGCACATGCACGCTTGCAAAACCAGCACTAAAATTAGCCTGAAATTTTTACAATTACTCGACGTACGATGGGTCAATTTTGACAACTAAAACATTTCTGACACGGCAGGACATTCCTCTTTTGAACTGTGTAATCGCTTTTCTTTAACTACATCGATAAGCAAATAAATTGAACGTTTACAAGCCTAGCTCCAGCCATCAAAACTAGATAGCAGGGATTAAGCCTATTACAATATCCACTATTCAAGTCAAACAAAGCTTTTGTTACATCATAAACCTGTTGTTACATAACACTCGTAAATCTCCTCGTCTCACTATGTCCAGGCGGTACATTCTGTTGTCCAGAAGCATTGTGACGGCACTGAACGTACGCTCTAAGTCTAATAAGTATGAGCTGCGAAATGCAATGACAACATTTTTTCCCGGTCCCACACGTGAGGATACTTCACTTTAATTTCGCGTTGCAGCCAAAATGATTGATACGAGATACGGAACTTTGGTTTGCGTTCAAAATCATTTTGCAAGAATCCCTTGCTCGGAAATATCAATGAATAGGTCGATTATCCAGTTAGGAATCTCCAATTGTATAACATCCTGAAACCGAACTTCCATGTCTTCATGCAATTCCTGAATATACTTGCTGTATGTCTCAACATCAACATTAGAAATACCTTTGTCGCTGATAGCAAATTGTTGCAAGCTGGAAAACTGGAAGAATTGCGTCTAGCTAAATTTCGTCCATACAACGCAAGCTTATTTTTGAATCAACACAGTGCTGATTTTACCTTGATTAGATTTACCTTGTTACCCTGAAAGAATAGTTTCAATTCTTTAAATTTGGAAAATATATCTGACAAGTATGAGATATCATTTCATAGCAATAATTTTTTTGGCAAGGCCAGGGTGACAGCTTTCCAAGAATTCCACAACAGTATCTATCAGTGTGTACAATCGTGCAAGGCAGTTTTCTTTGGAGAGCCGTCTTACTTCCGTTTGTAGAAGTAAGCGCTCAAAGGCCTCGTCGTTCTCTTTACACAATTGCTTAAACAAGCGTGTGTTAAGTCCATGAGCTTTAAACTTATTTACTGTCTTAATGACAGTCTTCAATGAGAGGTTAAGACGACCACTGACATTCTTGGCCACCAAATGCTGCGGATGAATCACACAATGAATTGTAAGCACGTTTGGATTCGCTGCTTTTAGGAATGCCATTAAGCCACGGTAACGGCCCATCATAGATGGGGCGCCATCAGCTGCACAAACTATGATATTGGTAAGCGGAATTTGTTTTTTTTTCGAGATATGTTTTAACTTCTTGAAATACTGTCTCACCCCGAGTATCTGATTCCAGTGCTAAAGCTATTGCTAACTCTTCATGTAAAACTCCATCATTCACAAAACGAACATACCCAAGTAATAGAGACTCATTTCCTGGCAAAGTTGACTCATCCAGCTGTAAACTCAATTCTGTATTCCTGATGATGCTGCATAAGCTATCTTCTATATAGGTGGCCATCTCATCCACCCGTCTCTGAACAGTATTGTTACTCAGAGGAATAGATTTAATAACTGTAGAAGAGGCCTTGTGATGCAAAACGGTATGGGGAAAGGTGGTGTGTTGCCTTTTAGACTGGCCTAAAGCCAAGCCTGATAGACTTACTGTTAGACTCCGAGATAATTGTCTTTGACTCCGTTGCGTTTACTGTCTATACAATGTTTCTTCAAATCAACACCAACTTCATAAAGTCTAATTATTATATTGTCCGAATAGGTTGTATCGAATTAGAAATATTTATACCATCTTTCCACATTTAAACAAAGCTATACTCGAATGCATTAATAATGGTTCCAATTCCGAATAATTCAGCAATACTTCAATTTAGCAGAACATAAGCAATAGCCAAGATAAGTTTCCAAGATAGGTTTCTAAGAGAGAAGAGAGACAAGAGAGCGATTTAAACGAAACATTAGCTTTTATATTCGCCGTATTGACCAATCGGCGCGTGCCATATATTCTTTTTACATTGTCACGTACAAGCATGTTACATAATATTATTCTATTATTACCGAAACACTTGACCAAGTACCATCGGAATTACACAGTAAAAATACAATGCTACTTGAAACATTTCAGACTCCTTTGTTTGAATAACTGCTTAACCATGTAATACATCTGTTTAAACATTTAATTTAATCCCAGCTGGAGAAACACACACAAACCGCTTTTTAAAGTGCCAATTTACATAATTGTTATAATTTGTTATCACGGTCGCCACAACGGTGTCTAAAACTTCCTTCACTGATGGCAAGATCAATTCTTCGCCGATCGTGTGCGGCTTGCCATTTCTTGCAAGCATCAAAGACAAATTGTAAGACGCACATTATCCATCATTACTTGTATGGGAAAGGTTTGAAAACATCGTGCCAACAATTTTCCGTTTTTTGAAATTGTCCCGTCTGGGTGAATTTTCGTTAAATACTCGGAAAGTCTGGACGGCTTCATCAATTCATCAGAAAACACTTTAGAGCACAGCAAACACATTGACTGTGATTCGGAATTTGGGGCTGGAATTAATCCATACTGGAGATTACTTGAACTGTATTGCCTGCATTTTCGTTTGACTGAACTCATTATTTAGCACTCTAATGACTGAATAAAATGACTATACCTAGGTACCGGCTCACTAACTAAAATCTAAGAATATTGCTATTCACAATCACACTAGCTTCCTCGTGGGTCAAATAACCTTTCGCATATGCAACATGAGAAAAAACGCAAGATTATTATGACGCAATACTGTTGGAATTCGTCTATTAACATAACAATAAGAATAGTGAGACCAATAAATGTATTTTATTTTAGGATTAATCGAAAATTCTCAGACTATGAAACCGAACACAGGAAAGTGAAATAAGTAAATCGAAGCATAAATCTATTATATATAAACAGCGCAAGTGTTTACTTCGGCACTGTTCTTGTTACTGCCCACTTTATTATTAGCGCCCCCCAATCGCCCATTTAGTAGCCAGCGCCCACTTTGGGAACCACTGCTCTAGTCAATCCGATCTTTTTGCCGCCGTCACGGTTCATATTCGTTAGTATTCATCTTTTTTTGAATTAATTAATTTGTAACCAAAGGCAGACTATGTTTGTAATATTATAAAAGATGGACGTTGGATTTAATCATATCAGTAATAATTTAACAAATGAACTATTTTCTGTATTAAAAAATTATTGCCTACATTTCATATCATAAACAATTATGGTATTATAAAAAAATGTTTAAAAATTATAAAAAATTGGAATTATTTTTAAAAACATCAGATTTTTTTACTACAACTGGAGTAGCCTAGGCTAATTGCTGGATAGAGTGTTATAGAACCAAATAGAACTAAATCCAATTATTTTAAGTAGCATTAATGGTGCTGTTGTCTTATTCAAAGAATAACAACAAATAAGAATTTTAGTTAAAAAATTGAAGCTAGTAGACATGTTTTTCAATTGTGTCAGAAAATATTAAATAAATTTATTGATATTTTGAGATCATGAGAATTTCCTATTTTTTAGAAAGAAAAACTTGCTATGGCTGATTACCAAGTTGCTGATGTTTGTTCACCGATTTCTGATTGTTCTGAGAAAAATTATTTGAAGAAATTCAAATAAAACTTAAAAGCGTTTGTTCAATTTCATCCCAAATAGAATTATATTTTGAATTAATCATAAGATGTGGAAGTTGTTTATGGATTCCAATCTTTTCTAATCTTTTATTAATAAAAAAGTTGAATTTAGAAAATCTTCTATGTGAAACGCCTTCGGTACTATTTATTGTTTTTATCAACCGTAAATCTTCTTCAACATGACTTCAAACCTCCATAAATATTTCCATTTCATCTGGAGTAAGTATAAAGAGCAGTTTCTTTCTAACGTGTTTAATTACGAGCAATTTCAGCTCTATGAACTGTAACAAAATTTAAGATAATTTTGAGAGTAATTAATGGTTATACTCCTTTCATTTTTCTCAGGTTTAATCGTACTTTATCTCCTGCAGCATTATTCGTTTTATTTAATCGTTTTTATGGATACTTTTTATCAGTGATATCCACTTCATACGATTTTACATAACTGTTCAAGGCTTTTTGATTAAAGTTGCTTTAGGAAAGAGATTTAAATTCTTTTGAATGCTTTCAGAAACTGTTGTTTTAACTTTTTATGGTGTCTATCTCAACAACCAGTAAGAAAATTCATTAATAGCTTTGGCTTCTTTGATCGGTATTGGAGCAACATTAGAACAACAACAAGGGAATCAACTTGTCCCTTTGATCTTCTTTTCAATACAGCTGAATGCTAGTCAACTTGCTCTGAATAACTTCGTGTGAACACTCCTTTTAGTACGTTCCCAGGTTGTTTCCAGCACCTGTGCTGATAAGAAATCTTTATTGCAAATGCCCACTTCTTAACTTTATACTGATTGTATTTATCTACACGTCAGCTTCAACCATATGTAACTCCCATTGGCAACACATTAGTTAAGTTAAAAGCATTAAGTTAAAACAGATAAGCTCTGCATTAAACTAAGATCTGCAGACCTAATAAACATCGCATGTGCCCTCCTTAGGGCAGGCAGCTATAACTGCCGAACGGGAAGGTGTCACGCTGCTACAGCTGAATGTAAAAGGTCTCACAAAAGCCAAAATCAACATCTTGGAACACCTTGTGAGTACCCACAAAGTCACCGCCATCCTTCTGCAAGAAACTCATGTAATCGATATATCCCGCCTCAAGATTGCCGGATACACCTTGGCTGCCCATACCGAGAGTACAATCCACAGCACAGCAACATTTGTCAAGCAGACAGCCAAATGGAAGCACATGGCAAAATGTGATGCTAACTCCGAAACAGAATGGACGGGTGTAGAGATGGAAGGCGTTAATGTCATCAATGTCTACAAACCGACCCCTGCCAGGCTACTTAAAAATTCCATACCCACCTTTAGCAGCCCATGTGTTTATGCTGGCAGTTTCTGCTCAGGCAGATGGAACACCACCTCTAACCCTGACCTGGCTTTCACAAATCTCAACACTGGCCCTAGACCGAGACGTTTTATTCTGGATAAATTCCCAAGATCTCAACACAGACCATCACTAATAAAACCAACGAACCCAATAGAACCTTTGAAAACAAAACCAGTCAAAAGATGGAACTTCCGGAAAGCCAACTGGCAACAATACACTCGATTGGTCGAGTCTGGATCTAAAAAGCTACCAGACCCTAAATCGACCAACCTGAATGTAGCCTACTCTGCATTCTGCCAATTACTCACTGACGCTGCAAAGAAGTCCATACCACGTGGCCGTCGGCAACACTACATCCCTACATGGGATGTTGAATGCAATAACCACTATTCGTGAGTGCTGAGCAACCTAGTGATGGTGCTTCCAAGGCCACAGACCTGCTAAACTGCCTTGATAAAAAACGTAAGAAGCGCTGGGAGGATACTGTAAAGGACATTGATTTCACGCATTCCAGCAGAAAAGCGTGGAAGATCTTTAACCACCTCACTGGACGAAACTCCCAGTCAAAACCATGCCCGATTACAGCAAATTCCATAGCCGGACAGCTTTTAGCCAATGGCCGTTTTAGTAATGCAGACAAGAACCATGCACGCCAGGTAAAGCAGGAATGCAGTGCACCATGGAAGGCACCTGGACCAGACGGACATCTTTCCACGCCATTCACCATCCAGGAACTCTCCAGAGCTATTATGTAGATGAAGAGTGAGAAAGCCCAAGGATCGGATAACATCCCCCCAGAGTTCCTCAAGCAGTGTGGCCCCAAATGTCAAACATGGCTCAACAACTTTTTTTCATCCTGCTTCCGCCGCATGGCGATCCCGAAGATCTGGCGCAGAGCCAATGTTATCGCCTTGCTAAAACCTAACAAACCCGAAGACAATCCCAAGAGCTACTGTCCTATCTCTCTACTTTGTGTCCCCTACAAAGTCATGGAGAGGCTCCTGCTTGCCCGGCTTGACCCTGTCGTTGACCCACAGCTCCCACAACAACAGGCTGGATTTCGACGGGGACGATCAACTGTACAGCAGGTGCTGAAGCTCACCGACAACATCGAGGACTGCTTCGAGCGAAAACAGAAAGCGGGTGTGGTCCTGGTGGACCTCACGGCTGCCTATGAGACCGTGTGGCAGCAAGGCCTAACCCTCAAACTTCTTCGGATGATCCCTGACCGACACCTAGTGCGTTTCATTAGTAACATCTTGTCCAACCGCAGTTTCACTCTCAAGACCAGTGATGGACAAAGCAGCCGCTTGCGGCGGCTGAAAAATGGCATACCCCAGGGCTCTACCTTGTCGCCAATGCTTTTCAACATCTACATCAGCGACTTACCACAAACAACATCACACCAGTATGGCTACGCAGACGACCTGGCTCTTCTCTACGCCAACACAAACTGGAAGAACGTTGAGGGTGAGGCGAACCGTCAGTTAGCTATCCAACTGAACGGGACTGTACTGCCTAATATCCGGCAACCACGGTACCTTGGAGTGACACTGGACCGCCAGCTAACGTATAGACCACATATCACAGCCCTCCGAAGCAAGATATCGGCAAGAAACAACCTTCTAAGATGCCTGGTTGGGTCCTCATGGGGAGCATGCACCTCCACCCTTCGTACTGCAGCGCTTGCGATTGTCCACAGTTCTGCAGAGTACGCTGCTCCAGTCTGGTGTAGAAGTGTGCATGCGAAGAAACTGGACACCATCCTAAATGAGACCCTCAGGATCATTACCGGCTGCCTCCGCCCCACTCCTGTTGCGTTCCTGCCAGTACTGGCAGGCATCGCTCCGTCCAATTACCCGAGAGTACAAGCAACCCACAAGATTGCATGCTAAGTCGTGGACAATACCAATCATCCCTTGTACGGAACCCTAAGCAGCCAACCTCACAGTGGCCGTCAACGACTGGTTTCTCGACGCCCTTTTAGCAGACACGCTATGGAACTTGTGAACACCGGCTTTAACATCAACACTGCATGGTGCAACGACTGGAAAGTAGTGTCCCGCCCCCGCCCCCCAGTTCAATGTGGAGCCCTCCACCACCTCCCTGGTGGCGCAGACCTTCCTCGGAAAGTCTGGACAACCCTGAACCAGCTCAGAACTGGAGTAGGCCGTTTTGGCGAATGCATGCACCGCTGGGGCCTCAAAACATCACCATCATGCATTTGCGGTGCGGAATCACAAACAGCAGAACACATCCTTTTCAACTGTCGTGTTCTACACCCACCCATAGGGAAGAAATGGCTGCAATTGGTAGCTGAATACACTTGAGCCGACCTCATACGAAAGAATGAACTCATTTAACCTCTTAAAAGTCACGTAATTCTATTTGTGCCGGTAATGCAGCCTCAATGAACTCGTTTAACGTTTAAATCACGGGACCAAAATGTCTCGGTTGCGGCCCTCAAAAATACTGTAACTTTTTTCATTTCTAAATATTCAATTTCTGCTTTACAATTATCTTTAAAGTCACTTGGCTAAACTGTTCTTGCACCCTCATATTATATGTAGTGTGGCATATAGGCCTAGCGCAAACAAGTGACATTTTGACCACTCGTGTGGGCCTGCAAACAATATGCCATACTACTTTATTATAACATAAGAAAATAAACTGTAACGTCAAACTAAAACCGAATTATGGAGCAGCAAAATCCTGGCAGAATTTCAAATTTGTAAAGGAAGATGCAACATTTGTAACAGTTAGCCTTGGGCTCCAGACATATCAACTAGGCTACTAACAAAATGCAGCTTTACATCACGCTTTAGTCCACGTTATAGCGATGTTGATGCTATATTAGGGAATCGGGGTTATCTAAAGCCAAAAGCTCTGATTGTCCCTGTAAAACTGTCCCTGTCCGACGAACTTTTGATTCCTCTGTTTTTGCTATCGCTTCTTTGTTTCTTCTAGCCAGCACGACAATCATAAAAGTCCAATTATTTTATTCCAAAAATGTAGTGGTATTACCTATGTATTACAAGAAATCATGCATGTACAGTTTCCCAAAACATACTTGTTCAGAAGCCGAGATTTCAGAAGAAACGATTAAGCCAAAACTATTTTTTTATCGCCTTATGCTATATCCAATCAAAATAGGCTACCAGTTAAACGTCACAAAAATATGTGTCACAAAATACTTCATTCTTAACCACTAACAATCTGACAACACTTATACGTCACAGAGATAAGTTTGTGTAGTGTACTTCATGCACTTCCAAAACCACATCTATTTTTTAAAACCCAGCAAACTATTTTACATTTCAAAAGCTATCTGATAGGCTATATAATAATGTAAAACTATACATAGAAGTTTGAATGACACGAATTGTGCCAAAGGCAATATAACTTTCTCCATAACATGCACAATTTGTAATTTAATATATCGTTACAAATGTTACAACGAAAAGCGACAAAATTCGCTATTACATAAAAAGTTTGCTGGAAAAGCGAAATAAAAATGCTTGAGCGTTTTCATAAATTTATGACTGAACTATTGGGTTTCGATACATTTTTGCAAAACCAAGTGGCCGTTTTCTTATGTACCTTGTGTACAGTACAATGCCGGGTTAGTATGCTTTCGTTTAAGCTCCCATCAAACAAGCGAAAAAATTGTAGTTCCCGTATATGAGCCCGTGCGTTTCTTTCTCAAAAAGATATTAAGAGGGGAAATGTGGCTAATTCGAGGGGAAATTCGTTTGATCTACTTGAAAACTGTGAGAAGAACAAAATGGAACAATCTTTTAAGTAAACACTCATAACTTTTTATATAGGCCAAAACTCCCAAACCTGCAATATAAATGTTTGTTTATCTACTTGTACAAGTGAATAGCAAACAAACCACCAATAAATTCCTTTCCCTTCCTGCATAAAATGAGTCCCAAAAAAATCATGTGCTCAATAAATACACTGGCCTATGGTAGGCCTGATTGTTTTGTGGTAAACCGATAACAAGTTTTCCGTTTTATTTGACATTTCGTCGTAAATCTTCATAAAATCTATAAGTGTAGCATAAACTAATATTTGCCAATCGAACGGTCTTTTCTTCTTTTATGCAAGGCATGTACAAACAGTGTTTTTGTATCCGCTCGGTACTGACAGACGTTAAATAATTGCGGGATATCTATCTTTTACAGCTTGTTGCGCTTATTACGGTTGTTGCATTTTCGTTGGTCAAATACAGTAAGGGAGACAACAAGCGTTTTCGCGAATAGGCTGAAATAAGAAGCTTCGCAGGTTAAGCCTGTAGCAGCTGGTTGATATAGTATAAGGATATGTATCCTTGTTGGACCAAGGAAATACTTTGCATGCTTTTTTAAAACTGGCGATATGTTTTCACCGTTTTGAAATACTTAATTCCTAGGGCGTGCCTGTATGCAATTTATATTTGGTACAGCCAACATTTTTTGAATAATAGTTCTGTGGATTCGCGAACTGTTCATCAAAAAACGCGTTGTTACTACCTTAACCAAAAGCATTGTCACCATAACGTTGCACCATTCAGCATCGAGCCCGACGTGCACTATTCCAAATTTGGCGTTCTTATTGCGGTAGCCACTGCATTGGCAGATTGATACGGTATGGAATATGATAATCCTTGTACTCGGTCTGAAGAAAGTACATGAATAAGCCCGATGATAATGTCAAGCCAAAATAGACGAAAGTGAAAACCGTTGTCTAAGGAATTGGACTAGATAAGTGAGAAAAGACGCATGTAATCGCAGACGATTATGGGCTAACAAACAGTGAAGTGGTGGATATGTACTATGGCAATCATCAAATAAATAAATGTGGGCTGAGTGATAGTTTCAGATTTTTTTCTGTTCGCCTGGTTAACTTGGAGCGCTAGCAATTCATTTCTTGATATTTTTTCAATCTTAATTAAAGGTTAATTACAGCCATAACGGCAAACATCTGGGAAACTCAACCATTAACCCCCCTCCCCCCACTCACATAGCGTTAATTGTTATGTCATATTGAGAATGCAAGCCTATTTTTATTTATAACGCTAATCCTTCACTGCCCTAGCATTCATCTTTACCAATTGTAACTTGGACAATAATTGAGTGTTCGAAGGATATCTAAGTCATACTTCAGTCAGCAAACAGTTGTATACAGAGCTTTAAGCTTTTTTTATCAGTACCGATGAAAAGATAATTTCCAACAAAATGTGAAAGCTGAATATAAATTTCATATTTCATAATTAACATGTTAAGTTCAGGGTAGTGAGAACTGACTGCTATAGTCAGCTAGTGGAACATCAACCCATGCTCACAGAAACCAATGCATGTTTTAGCTTCAAGGCCGCAATACAACTTAACATTGGTGATGCGAGTGTATTTTCATTTGTTAAGTGTCTGTTAATTGCAGGTTACTGCATATTGCAAAAACCTGTGGAGCACCAGTGGCGTAGCCAGAAAAACAATTTGGTAGGCCAAATATCTCATGAGTTCAAGGGAACTACAAAGTGTTTGTTTTAAGACACCACCTGATGCAGAAGCCTATAGACAGGAAAGTTTGGCTACGTCTATGGAAAGCACGTAACTAGATTAAAATTTAAATAAACTTATCCTAATTGCTTAAATGAAAAATGCCTACTGCAAAAAAGTGAAAAGCACATTAAAATTATCAGTGAGCTAGTAATATTAACTGCATTAAGTATATTTCGCATGTAATGTTGTGCCTTCTTTACTAATGAAGGGAAAATTTGGGCCATCGTAGTAAACGTTTGCCGACCACTGACTTCCATAAGCAATGATTCCTCATCGCTCGAGCATAGGTTACCGAGCTAGCCTTTGTGCAAGTTTTGTTTGTCACATATGTTATGCTTTTTTATATTTATACAATAGGTCTGTAGCATATACGCATTGCCCGAATTTAAAAATGTTCAACAGGGCACCGAGACCAATGAACTGTGGGGATGGCGATGTTAATTGTTTTAGGTTGGCCTAAAGCCAAAGCTTTAGTCTTTCTTTTAGAACTTCTTGACTATTTTATCTTTGACTTTGTTGCATATGCTATCTCTGCTTGTTTCTTTAAGTCAGCATAACATTCATAAAGTCTAAATTGTTATATTGTCCAAAATATAGTCGTAATCACATCAGAAACAATTTCATATCCATTTTCTAATCCGAATAGAGCGATCACTTCAATTGAATGATGAATAAGCGAGAAGGTAATAAGAGAAGTGCGGTTTGAACCAAGCTATCTCAGCCAATTAGCGAAAGACATGTTATTTTTCATCCTGCTACGTATAGATCGCATTTTTATAATAGTAACTAAAAAGTAACATATTCTACGTCACTGAGGTTCTTTACCACAAGTACCAGCTAACTTCATAAACTCTAAAGTGTGACGCTACTTGAAAACACTCATATTGTGTCAAATATGTCAGTTTTAGGAATTCAATGCTTGCTTGACATGATTAACCAAGGATAAACAGCTTTCTAAATATTTCATTTGATCTAACTGGAGAACACACAATCGCTTCTAAAATGCCAATTATATAGCTTATTATAATCGCCATAATAATACCCTCAACTTATAAAAGCTTCGAGGTAAGGAATGTTGGCGTTGACAGTTTGCAAGTCCTGAGAATGCAGCATTTGTGTTCTCTCCAGCCAGACTCTGGAGTCATTGAAAAGTCACACTAATAGATACATGCAATAGAAAAAAATAGCTTTAAAAATTCTTCGTTAATACTACGTTGTATACTGTATAGTAAAAAATTTTTAAATATTTTGATGTTTTTTATAGATTTTACTTATATGTACCACAACCAAAATAAAATAAAAGTACGTTATATCGTAAATGCACACAAAACATAGCACAAAGAGATTGAATGAAATTATTGCCGTTATAACTAAAAGCATTTCAATATTTTGGCACAAATGATATCGGACAATGCATTTGGTTTTGCCGAATTTTTAATGCTAGATAATGTAAGCATAAGTGTGGGTTAGAGTAAGAGGATTTGCAATGCAGGAGAAGAAAATAAAAGTTCGATTAGTCTGAGTAATAAGTTTAAATCGCGATTCGCCTCCATTCGTTTTCTCCTTGCATGTGCTGTATGCAAGTTTAGTCGACCCATATGTAAATCGAGGCTTTCGGGACAGTCACAAATTAACAGAATCTGACTTATACAGGATGGCAGCTAGCAACCTGGTATATTATGACAAACAAGGCAAATAATCGTACGGCGTGTGATAACGCTAGTACTTAATGTAGGTCATTTATGAAAGCAATAAATGTGGGTTAACATAATGCGTAGCTAAAGTTTCTTAGCATAAGAAAAGATTAAAAGAATACTTTGTAGGTAGATAATGGGGAGTAAGTGATCCGTGATAAGTATTTGCCTTAGTTAGCCGGTGTCCATGCAAATAGAATAAAAAATCATCTACCTCAAAACATAAGCTTGAAAAAAAGTAAAGATAGAAGTCGATGGGGGGGGGGGAATTCATTACATTTTAGTTCAAATTTAAATTCTTCTTTATGATTATATGATGCGTGGATTACGCAGAACAAATATAAGGTATAACTATAGCAAGAAATTTACGTGCGCGTTGTCTTTGGGGACATAAAATCTATGAGGTAAAATCAGCTTAACAAAATGTATTAAATGTTTTTGTTATTATTATCATGAAAGATGTGCGCTGATATATACTAACAACAAGAATTAGCTACGATTTATTCAGAAATGATTAATGCACTTTACCGGTTAAGAATTAGTGGGAAGCAGAACCAAAACGTTGTAGAGGTGTCCACACAGATTGATAGCTTCGTTCTTCTTGATGATTTTTCTTCCATCTTTCCTTCGAGCTATGCTTGCAGCTTGCCTGTTCTGCTTGCTGGCGTTGGCATAACATTCATAAAGTCTAAATTGTTATATTGTCTAAAATATAGTTGTGGTTACATCAGAAACAATTTCATATCCATTTTCTAATCCGAATAGAGATATCACTTCAATTAAATAATGAATAAGCGACAAGGTAAAAAAAAAAGCGCAGTTTGAACCAAGCTATCTCAGCCAATTAGCGAAGGACATGTTATTTTTCAACCTGCTACGCATAGATCGCATTTTTATAATAATTACTAAAAAGTAACATATTCTACGTGATCGAGGTTCTTTACCACAAGTACCAGCTAACTTCATACACTATAAAATGTGACGCTACTTGAAAACACTCATATTGTGTCAAACATGTCAGTTTTAGGAATTCAATATTTGAATAACATGACTAACCAAGGATATAGTTCATTAGAATTCCCTATTACAATCGCCATAGAACAATAGAAAGCTATATATCGACTCAGCTTTACCCAGCCAATTAGCATTTGTTTTTACTACTTACTTTGTGATTAGTGATTAGTCTACTTTGTATTTACTTTGTCTACTGTTAGTCTATTTTGTTACTATAAAGCTATATTTTAGATTTAGAGTCGCTGCAATTTTCGTTCATGCTTTGTTGTATATTTGTTTATTAACTTGTCATCATGCAGCATAATGGATTGCAGTCAATAAAGATCTGTTCAATAATCATGCTGATTGGTGCCGGTGGTAAGTTTATCAATGGTTTTAGTGTCAAATTAATGTTTCACTCGATCGTCTCTTAGCCACTTCAGTTTATGACTTTTAGCGCTCGATAATCTTTTTTTAATCTACATAACATAGACTAATCTGTCTAGTAAAGACGAAAGGGCCGTCAAATATTTTGACCTTTTATGATAGCATGATAATCTTTATCATTGAACTGGGGAAACTGTTTAGTTAGCACAGCCTTTTTCACGACTTAAGCCTAAATCTGGTGATGATTCCTAATCGCTCGAGCCCCTAATACCGAGCTAGCCTTTTTGAAAGTTGCGATTGTAACACCTTTTTTATATTGTTATATAGCCTAGTATTGCCCGAATTTCGAACTGTCCACCATGTTCACTGAACAGGAGGCAAGTGTCGTTAAAGCCTTGCCCAAAGGCATTGTAAGTTTGTAACGATATAGCGCCTATGGGTAACGAATCAAAACACAAGCCACTCGGCTACCTATCCGACTTGGCTAAATTGTAGCTATGCGTTTATTTATCTAGCTTCTAGCGTGTAAGCCTATTTGTTTAAATTATACAAATGCTAAAAAACTGCGCTTGCAGCAGTATCCGTTATAAAAAAAAGTACTTTTGCCGACTCCCGAGTACAGACAAAGTAACCACATTATGCACTAAGTTACAACCATATTATTTTGAAACAGTACCGAATACCAAAGTCAAGTCAAATTTGTTCCAGGCATTGTGACGTAAAATTGTCGCATGATTCAGCGTGAAGTTTTCTGATCATAAACTTTTTTCTCTGTAAACATGTAAGCTTTTTTTCTTATTTGGAAGTTTAGTTTCTAACCTTGCAAGCCTAATTCCTAAACCTGACGGCAACCTCCAAACTTTTAGAGCCGAAAACAAATGTGCCATCAACCAATCACTTACTGCATACATTAAACGTGTTTATCAAAGTATTTATTTTTGTATGCAAGATTGCAAGCATACCCTGACCAGCATTTAAGAACTGTGTACACACCTCAGTTTCGGAGACGAAACGCGGTTGTCTGCAGGGTTTGTATAGCATATTTTGCAAAACTTAAGTAAAGTTTATAAATGAGTATCTATAATTCGGTAACTAAATGCCTCCTGGAAGACTATAAAATATTGTATAAAAGGAACGTATTGAGTTTAAGAGTAAGATAATAGCTTTTGTATGTTATGTCTTTACTTGGAACGTTAAAAAATGATTATACAGAGAAATTGATTCAATACAGTAAGGATACCCTCATGAGCCAAAAAGGATTTCTTCAAGATTATAATCTAGATAAAACCCAACAGGATGTAGTTTAAAGTTTAGACCATTTTTTAACTTGATCCGCAACCATCAAATGGTTTAACGTGCTATCGACATTATCCAAACCTTTTTATTTGGTTGAATGTTCAAAATCATATTTGTGCTAGCCGTTAGTCAGGTGACTCCTTTTTTCTGCTGAGTGAAAACGGTAGACATATTTGAATATACGATGTCACCATGAGAGGGGATCACGTGAATTGACCGTGAACAAATTCACCGGCGACAACTGGTAGTGGTCAACTGACCGGCAACAAATTGGCCGGCGATCAAATTAACCGGGAAGTAAATTGGCCAGCGATCAAATTAACCGTCGATAAATTGGCCGGCGATCAAATTAACCGGCGACAAATTGGCCGTCAAAAGGTCAAAATTCTAATTCACTATCTAGTCGCGCATCAGCTTTAATCCCAGCCAATTTAGTATGTGTATTGCAGTCAAGGTTGCCACTCGTAGGGTTTGTTGGCTCCTTGTAGGGTGTAGGGTGACCCTACGGTTTTTTCACCTTTATTCATAGATTTCCTATTGTTACATGCATTTTCCCGGTCTAGACGAGTTGTTTGATGAAATTATGAAACAATTCAGCACTTGCACCGTCAATGTACCTCCCGGTCAATTTTCATTCCGGTCAGTCTGTTCCCGGTTAGTTTGTTCGCGGTCAATTTACGTCACGTTCAGTTGTCCCCGGTGAGTTTGTTCGCGGTCGATTTCCCGCGGTCAAATGTCATGGAACCCATGAGAGGGACAGGTTTCGGTACGACACTGGTACTAGTGGAAGATATCTGGTATATAAAGGATATTGAGAAAGCATCAAACAATGATCGTTACAAAAAGGAACAATTGCAAGCAAGAAGAATCGGTTGGCGAGCATAATGGTTACTGATAAGAAGGCATTAACAACAAGCATTAGTAGGGTAAGAAAACATGAATGAAATGAAATCAATGTGACGATGAACGAGCGTTAAGAAGGATTAGTAAGCATATTAAAAAGGAAAATTTACAAACAATCAAGCAACAACAAAAAAATTATATCTATTTTTTGGCTAGATTTCCGTAGTCAAATTAGGAATTTTATACATTTCTTTGTAAATTTTAATGGTAGAAAAGCGCAGGCGGAAGCGAACAAACAAATGAGTAGAAGCAGAATGTAAGCGATGATATAAAAAAACGGTAGTAATTGGGAACGTGAGCGAATAGCGGTTATAATAACAGCATGCGGAGAGAAAAAATGATACGTGCATCTTAGTTGATTATACGGTGTGAGTTTCATCGAAGTTTTCGTTCATCTGTGGAGAAACTGGAGGAGCATTGGGATTGGTAGATGAACGAAATCGAATCATTGAATCGAATCATCGAATCGAAGTTGAATCATTTGAGCATACAATGTCTCTGGGCGGTCTGGCAGGATGCATCTTCTTCCGGGCATAGGAGTCAGCGGACGTAGAGACCCGTAATCAGTTGGTTTGCTTTTTCACCATTCTTTAAGTTTGGCAAAAGCTTGCTTGGTTTGGCTCCAGTGTCTAGGGGCTGAACGAATAAAGTGTATAGTGTGGACGAAAGCCCATGTCATGGCGAGGATTTCCAAGATAAAGATAAACGCGCTGAGGATCGGATCCAAAATACGGGATAAGGCCATCAATAATCCGTCAATCCGTTGTAGTGTACATCCATTGAGGAGGAAAAACCACTGACAACTTCTTACAGTTGGTGTTTGAGGAAGGCAGTTTGAGAAATACTGCTCAGAACCGATTCTATATCAGAAAAGGTGTCTGGAGGAGACGGGAATTCACTAAAAATACTTTCGTCCCGCGTCCCCGGCTCTAACTCCACTATGCACATCACACTATCTTAAGTCTGCATAATCCTTGCTTATTTGTTAAATTCTGCATCACGATAACGAGCAAATTGTAAGTCATGAAAACACGATTAATGACACTTGGTACGTATTTTTCGCTTAAATAATAATTTAGCTGGACTAACTCCAGTATTGCTATTGGCGGTAGAACGTATGTCCCATGAAATACCATAAAAAATATGATTGTAACTTTTTTAATGGAGGCGCAAAATCAACACCAGAATTTTTGGCTTAAAAACAATTTTAGCTACTTCCATGGCAATATTTAACCTAAACCTACACGCGACCGAAGATATTTAAGCACGCCAACTGGTAGGGTAATTCCCAAACTCAAAAACAACGCAAACTATACATCATTCTGATTGCTCTAGCCTAGGGGTGGGCAAACTACCGCCCGCACGCCCATTTTATGCGGCCCGCCGGCACTTGCAGAAACTCCTACTCATCACTTATTTTTATTTTAATTAAACAGGTTACATGACAAAACATTATTCCCTTTACGAGTGTGTTTTTCAGTGTACACGTCAGTCGCGCATGTATTGCAACATGCTCTCAGCGGTTCCATGACATATGACCGCGGGAAAATGACCGCGAACAAACTCACCGGGGACAACTGAACGTGACGTAAATTGACCGCGAACAAACTGACCGTGATGTAAATTGACCGCGAACAAACTAACCGGGAACAGACTTACCGGAATGAAAATTGACCGGGAGGTAAATTGACCGTGCAAGTGCTGAATTATTGTGTTTAAGTTGATGGTAGTATATGATATGTAAAGTAAATATTTGTTTGTAACTATTTCCTTTGTTTTTAACAAAATTTTTTTTTTATTTCAATACACATTGAAACATTTATTGAAATTAACAGAAATATTTCCGGAAATACGAGAAATACGAGTAACAACATTAAAAGAAGTTCACTGCAAAACACATATGACACTACATAATAAGGGCACTAAAATTTACACAAACTGTTATTTGACAAATCAGGCAACCTTGACTGCAATACACATACTTAATTGGCTGGGATTAAAGCTGATGCGCGACTAGATAGTGAATTAGAATTTTGACCTTTTGACGGCCAATTTGTCGCCGGTTAATTTGATCGCCGGCCAATTTATCGACGGTTAATTTGATCGCCGGCCAATTTACGTCACGGTTAATTTGATCGCCGGCCAATTTGTTGCCGGTCAGTTGACCACTACCAGTTGTCGCCGGTGAATTTGTTGGTTCCACGACATATGGCCGCGGGAAAGTGGCCGCGAACAAACTCACCGGGGTCAACTGAACGTGACGTAAATTGACCGCAGACAAACTGACTGTGACATAAACTGGCCGGCGATCAAATTAACCGTCGATAAATTGGCCGGCGATCAAATTAACCGACGACAAATTGGCCGTCAAAAGGTCAAAATTCTAATTCACTATCTAGTCACTATCCAGTATGTGTATTGCAGTCAAGGTTGCCACTCGTAGAGTTTTTTGGCCCCTTGTACGGTGACCCATATTCATAGATTTCTTATTGTTACATACATTTTCCCAGTCTAGACGAGTTGTTTGATGAGATTATGAAACAATGCGTTGTAGCCTATCTCATGTTGTAACAATGGACTTATTGCAATAACAATGGACACTTTAGTTAAGTAAATTGTCAGATTGAAGCTGTACGTCAGGACTCCCCTAGTTTTAAGTCTTGGTTATGGTTATGCTAATAATTGTAAATTGCAAAAAGAGTTGGAGAAGCCCAGCAGGTGGAGACTGGAGAGTGAGACAGCAGATGAGCAGAATCAGCAGATTGAACAGACAGGAATCAAGTGATCTTGTTTTGTACATTTACGACTTTGTGTTGTTTAAGTGAGTTGCCAGTAAACCCGGTGTAATGCCTATAGCCACGTGATTGAGATACTAAATTGAGATACTTTTGCAGACTAGATGCCGACACTTTTAGAATAAAACTGATTTTTAAGGTCTGAAAATGGCAGAAGTAATCTCACAAAGAGGTAAGAAAAAACTAGTTTACAACCATTACATTTTCTGGAGAGATGGACAAAGTTCAGACGGGAAAACTGCATTCTGGAGATGCAGTAATTACCACAAGAGTTTTTGTAAGGCACGTCTCCATACTGTAGATGGCTTAGTCACGAAAGAGTTGCACGAACACAGTCACCTACAAGAAGAGAGACATGTTCAAGTGGCCAAACTACTTACGGTCGTCAAGGAACGCGCTGGCAACGCTAACGATACATCCACACCAGCAAATATCATATCTGACGCGACAGTGGGATTGCCAGGTGCCGTCAGAGCGCATATTGTGGAAAAAAATCTGAAAAGATCAATACAACGAACACGACTTAGGACTGTTGCAGCACCTGCAAATCCACTGAACTGCACAGATTTAGAAATACCTGACTCGTACAAAAATATTCTTTTAGATGATGCTATGGGGTCTGAACTTTTTTTGCAGTATGACTCAGGAGCTGAAGAAAATAGGATATTAATTTTTGGCACCGAAGAGAGCAAAAGAGTACTAGAATTATCAGAAAACTGGCAAGCTGATGGGACGTTCAAGGTTACCCCGCCAATATTTTCACAGGTTTGCTCTATCCATGCTTCACGACATGGCGACCTTGTCCCAGCGTTGTACTGTTTACTACCGAACAAAGCACAAGAAACATATGAGCGGTTATTTCGCGCAGCGTGGCAACTGATACCAAATGCACATCCAACAAGTTTTTTGGTTGATTTTGAAATGTCTGCAATAAATGCAATTCGGATGGTGTTTGACTATGATGACCTCACAGTAAGTGGTTGCTTTTTTCATTTAAATCAAAATGTCAGGAAGCACATGCAGCAAATCGGACTTCAAAGAAGGTATCAAAATGATCAAGAATTTGCACTACTGCTGCGTCACATACCGGCTTTGGCATTTGTTCCAATACAGCATCTGATTGAGGCTTTTGAAACATTAGAGGAATTTTTGCCTGATGAAATGCTTCCGCTTCTCGACTACTTTGAGCGTACTTACATCGGGCGTCGCTTTCGAACTCAGCTCCGAAGAGACCCGCCATATTCACATGACTTCTGGAACGTCCATGTTCGGGTGTTAAATGGCGAAGCCAGAACCAACAACAAAGTTGAAGGTCACCACAGTCTAATAAACAGGATGTTATCAATGCAACACCCAACCATTTGGAAATTTATAGAAGTTTAAGGAAATTGCAGAACATAAACAAAAACAAGATTGAGGCGCTCTGTGCCCAAGGGCCTCCTGCCAAAAGGAGAAAATACAAGGATCTGGATGCGCGACTTCAAACCATCGTTGAAGATTTTGCAAACCGTGACATATTAGATTTTCTCAGAGGCATCGCCCACAACCTACAATTTGCGCAATAAACTTCCTTGTTTGTCAAATAACAGCTTGTGTAAATTTTAGTGCCCATATTATGTAGTGTCATATGTGTTTTGCAGTGAACGTCTTTTAATGTTGTTACTCGTATTTCTCGTATTTCCGGAAATATTTCTGTTTATTTCAATAAACGTTGCAATGTGTATTGAAATAAAAAACAATTTTGTTAAAAACAAAGGAAATAGTTACAAACAAATATTTACTTTACATATCATATACTACCGAGTTTAAAATTTTGACCTTTTGACGGCCAATTTGTCGCCGGTTAATTTGATCGCCGGCCAATTTATCGACGGTTAATTTGATCGCCGGCCAGTTTATGTCACAGTCAGTTTGTCTGCGGTCAATTTACGTCACGTTCAGTTGACCCCGGTGAGTTTGTTCGCGGCCACTTTCCCGCGGCCATATGTCGTGCTCCCGAATTTGTTCACGGTCATTTCTCGTGATCCCGCTCTCAGCAACTAGCCGTACACTTCGTAGGCCTACCAGTACTTCTGCTTTCCTCCAAATAGCTTTTCATTGTTATTTGAGACGCACAGTGTAATGTTTTCTACTTCGACAGGATTTTGTTAAAAAATAAAAGATTTATATTTTTATTCTGTTAAAATAGGGATCACGAGAAGTGACCGTGAACAAACTCACCGGCGACAACTGGTAGTGGACAACTGACCGGCAACAAATTGGCCGGCGATCAAATTAACAGTGACGTAAATTGGCCGGCGATCAAATTAACCGTCGATAAATTGGCCGGCGATCAAATTAACCGGCGACAGATTGGCCGTCAAAAGGTCAAAATTCTAATTCACTATCTAGTCGCGCATCAGCTTTAATCCCAGCCAATTAAGTATGTGTATTGCAGTCAAGGTTGACTGATTTGTCAAATAACAGTTTGTGTAAATTTTAGTGCCCTTATTATGTAGTGTCATATGTGTTTTGCAGTGAACGTCTTTTAATGTTGTTACTCGTATTTCTCGTATTTCCGGAAATATTTCTGTTAATTTCAATAAATGTTTCAATGTGTATTGAAATAAAAAAAAATTTTGTTAAAAACAAAGGAAATAGTTACAAACAAATATTTACTTTACATATCATATACTACCATCAACTTAAACACAATAATTCAGCACTTGCACGGTCAATTTACCTCCCGGTCAATTTTCATTCCGGTAAGTCTGTTCCCGGTTAGTTTGTTCGCGGTCAATTTACATCACGGTCAGTTTGTTCGCGGTCAATTTACGTCACGTTCAGTTGTCCCCGGTGAGTTTGTTCGCGGTCATATGTCGTGGAACCGTTAAAATAATGAGTGCTGTTAAGAAGCGAAACATTGAAGACGAAAGCCGTATTTTCAATAAGGAATGGACTATTAAATACTATTTTATCGAAATTGAGAATAACGCAGTTTGCTTGTTGTGCCGTGAGTACGCATATGAATATGCATATGCATATGACGTGACGCATATGAATATGCGTTGATTTACACACGGGGTAAATTTTCCTACTTTGTAATGAAAGTGTGCGGCCACCCGGCTGCAAAATTTTTCAAATGTGGCCCTCAGTACAAAAAGTTTGCCCACCCCTGCTCTAGCCAGCTATTTAAATGTTTTCGTAACACGTCTAACAAAATCATATAGATCTTAGTTTCACCCTGTTTGACGGCTTTTTAAGGCGTTTAAGTGAAGATCTATTCTGGCGTTCAACTTCCCCGTTTGCCTTGAAGCCATCTTAGGGTTACTTTATGGTGTTAGGCCTATACGCCTTGCTTATTTAGATAACTTGTAAATCGAGGGCCATTGTTGGATATAAAAGACAGAGGCAAACCAAGGGTAGTAAATATTCGTTTGTGAACTTTTTGAATTTTAAATATAATAAATAATTCTTTCGTCCAATTCGGGGTGTATCCTTTATCAAACAATTTTCGTTTATAATATGAAATTTGAAGAGTATCAGCAATTTCAAACTTTGGTTTTTGCGTCGCCTTTTTGATGTCACTATACAAATTGAAATAAACCAAGAATTCATTTTCCTTTTTGCTTGTCATTTTAATGTAATTTAAAAGTAGCTCTACAAGATTCATTTTAAGGTAATTTAATGGCCTGTGATAAATATTATTATATTCATTCCCAGTTTCAAGCAACAATTTTAAATATTGAGTACGGTAGGCCGTAAATTTCCTCCACATTTTAGATTTAATTGATATATTCTAGCGCTCAACCAAAAAACATTTTTCTTCATTTTCAGTTGAATATAATTTAATATCATGATTTTTTACAAGTTCGTTCATATGTTTATTATAAAATTCCTTTCCTCTATCAGTCCATAAAAATTTAGGGATTCTATCATCAGGAAATAGCTTCTTACAAGCATTAGCGACAGTTAGACCTTTTTTATCTTTTAAAGGAACGATCCAGCCAAACTTAGAAAATAAATCAATCACCATAAGTAAATATCTATAACCATTATTCCACTTGCTAAATCGTTTCATTTCTACCAGAACACCTGCCCAAATTTCATCAATAAATTTAACAACAATTCGACGACGCGGAAATTTCTGTTTAATTCGTTTTAGTAATTCATTAGCTAGTTCAGATTCCCATGACGTTTTTTTCCGTTTTTAGCAGCCCCAAAAACCCTAATTTATATTTAGTTGCAATTGCGGTTTGTACAAGTTTTTATCAAACGATTCCCAAACACCTTTTGTTTTGATTTGAGCAAAATTATCTAACATTTCTTTATTACATTCGATTTCCCCTTGCTTATTATTGTGGTCGCGGTAACAAATATCATGTTTTATGGCAATCGCATTAATTTGATTAAAAGGTTCTTGTCCGGGTAAAGGATAATTATCATTCGCATCAAGTTTATCAAAGGGGTTATAAGGTCCAGTATATTTATGACTTGGCAGAGCCTTTTGGTCAAGGTAATTTTCCAATTAAATTATGAACCCACCAAGCCCTTCCGGTAAGCGAAGCTCCTTTGGTAAGCAAAACCACCATGTCTGTTACCGAAAAAACTATGCTTCATTATACCACGACTAGCACATTTACATTTTCACTTTCGTCTGTTTCCTTTTCTTTTATAAATTACTTCAGTTCCAGTAACCTATTTCATTTTTGTTCATTCTTTTACACAATTCGTTAACATTGACATCTTATTGTATGAGTAGGCCTATATAATTAGTACCGAAAGCAAACTTTGTCCCTGAAAAATTTCATCAACATTTCATTAAAGATTATAGATTCTTTATGAAAATCTGGTAAAACTTCATTTGGTTTTCTTCCTTTATTTCTTTCAAAAAAATAATAAATACAGCAATATCTACAAAGAATTGAATTAACATTTTCAATTTGTGAATAATTATGAATAATATTTTAATGTGTAGTTCTTATATATTTTATAATTTTATTGAGAGAAATTAATCCAAAACTATCAAAATATTCATTACACGTAGTGCCTTCGCTATTATAACAATATAGTTAAAACAATGTTATATAACAAACCCAATGAGTCCCATTTCCTTTAAAATAATCCTGTTAATTTTTTCTTTTTCATTCAATTTTTCAGGTAATATGGTTTTAATAAAAGTTCCACGGTAGTAATGATAATTTCTCATAATATCATCAATATTTAAATTTGGTAGAGGTTTCATTTATTGTACAGCTTTATTAACTTTCCTTTGAATAGCATCAGAAGCTGCTGTTAATCTAAGAGTTGGTTTACCTTTTTGCGCTAAAAACGGTAACACCATTCTTTCCTAAATTTAGTAACGCACTTAAGAAACCTCCTTGTTTTGGTAATTGTGTTTTACTGTACTTTATTTTAACTCCACGTCCGGCTGCTTTTGCTTTTTTAATTTTATTAATCTGTTGATTTGTTAAATTAACCTTTGAATACCCTTTTATTTTTAAATTCTTATTTGATAATCAAATCCTTTCATCAGTTATTTTTTTCTTTTAATTTTCTGTTAAATTAAGTAAGTATTCGTAATACATTTTATATTGAACATTATAAAATCAAACCTGAAATTGGAATGTTTTTTAATGAAGAATTTGTACCAAGCAATAAACCTTTTCCGAACATTTTTGGTTTAGTAAAATATTGAACTGTTCCCTTCGAACCTGATAGCAATAAACCTTGACCACTTGAACCAGATAGAACTAAACTTTTACCAACTGCAGTTTCAGGTAATGTCAAACCGTTACCAGTTAATCCACTTATTATATTAGGTAAAATAGTACCCGCTAGACCAGCCAAAAATGTTCCCAAAAACCCACCTCGATTAGAGATTTGTAATTTTGATAATTTCATAGTAACACCGGAATTTGTAAATTTAGCAGCCCTCACTTGTTTTACTTGAGAATTTGTTAATATCAACATGTAAGAAAGTTATTCCTATTATTAGCAGGAGTTCAGTCTACCGTTATCTATCGCACAAACATTTGTTTGGACCCTGTATACTTATATCATCTTGACACACAAATAAGTAAATTGTAACAGATTTTCTGACCCTGCTCATTCGAATGGCTGATTTTAAATAATTAATTTAACAAATATTTTCAGTTTTGCAGGTTCATTGTGTTAAACAAGCTACACTTAACTACATTGGAGGAAATTTACAAATAAAGTATCAAGTTATAAATAATCTGAATGGGAATGCTGAAACCTTTAACGCAAGTATTGAACTTAAAAACAATGGAACCCAGAATATATTGAAGGTTTGATTGTTAATTTGTAAACAGAATTGCTTAAGATGTCTTTTGTAATATTAATATTCAGTGCACGTTAAAATTACAATGAGGCCATCAAATACCTTTTTATGCCAATTTTTAGTTTAAGTTGTATTGTTTACTTGGCTCTTGGCTCTTCGCCCCATATTTATTAATTTTTTTTATAAGATAATGTAACACATGAAGATAAGCTATAGGCGTTGACTTTCATATTTACACAAGGTAGCTGTGGCATGGCAAGCGACTGTCAGCATTGCTAAAATTTTTCGAGGTGACTTTATTTCTGCTAACTGCGTTTTGTAAAGTCAAAGTTCGTAATTGTTAACTTTTTTCGGTCTGGTTTTTTTGAAGCGGGTGATTATCCGTGCTCACTTTAATCTTTACGGGTGGTGAGACGAGCAGATTTTTACACCTTGTAAATGCTGCCAGTTGAATATTCATAATACTTCACGATGACCGTGTTTTAATTTAGTTTGACTTTGAATCGTATTATCTGGCAATTTATGAGATCTAAGGTTTTCATGGCATATTAACCACCTCAGGTTTTTTCTTGCAATGAAAGTTTTGCGTCATATACTGTACTTTATACAACATGACTGTTTTTGACTACCGTATTGATTGGGGTAAAGCCCACACTTTTGAAAATCTTTTTGTTTTGCTAACAGTAATGCAGAAAAAGTTTTGTTTGGTGTATAGTCAGCACCCACTTCTTGCGTTTCCTCATAGTTTACACTCTAAATTTCTTGCGCTCCGTTGCGGTTACACAAAAAAACGTTTAAGAGTCGCAACATGATGTGGCGATGAATGGGTACCATATTAATGTTTTTGGATGACATAAAGCCAAAGGCTTTAATTGTTCGTTTAGAACTCCTTTTGTCTATTTACTTTTGACTCCGATGCTTTATGCTATTGCTCATTTTTTCTTTAAGTCAGCACAATGTTCATAAAGTCGAAATCCTTATATTCCGAAATGTAGTCGCAATTACATCAGAAGGAATTACCATGCCATTTCAACAAACAAACTTTTTAGATAGACCTTTCATAAAACCAGATTTTCCAAAATGAGAGATCTTATCAGAAGTGAACGATTAAACCAAGGTCAATTCTTTTTATACTTTTTGCTATAGCCAATCAACTAAGGCTACCCCTTGTACAAATCGACGTGTCACAGAATATCTCCTTTCTAACCAGTAACGATTTGAGAACACCATTTACGTCACAGAACTAGAACACTTCTAAATTCGTAACACTCTAGGAGTCTAGGGCCTAGGCATACTGCTAGCACTTTGAAAGCAAGTTAACTTATCACACGTATACGTGTCATAGTTAAACGCGACAGCTATGTAAAGCCACCGAACCCAACACGAGCATTTTTAAAAGTCACATTTATCTAGCAAGAGAGCACACGATTGATTACTAAAAAACATCAATCATCCAGTTACTACAATTCACTATAACAATCGCCACAATATAATAACCGCAATTTATGGAAGCTTCGAAATAGTGATGGTGGCGTTGACAGCTTGCAGGTCTTGAAAATGCAGCATTTGCGCTCTCTGCAGCCAGGCTTTCGCAGTCATCGATTTGATGCATGACGAAGAAAACAACAGCAGCAAGAATTGTTCGCTTAACTATGTTGCAGTACAGAGTTTTTACTGCTGCTTCAACTTGCTAATATTGGGTGCTTGAAGGGTTGCTAACCCGGCAACTGTATTATCATCATCTTTGATCCAAAAAAAATTGTGTTGCGATAGATGTAGTGATGAAGGTACGGCACACAAAGATCTCAATATCGATGAGGCGTGACTGGGATCATAAACAGTTGCTTTGCATTGATGAACTGCGGTATGCTTCTTATGCATATATTCTTCTGGAGGAGGTATATAATATTCTCGCCTTTCGTAATATGGTTGGCACAGGTTAAAGATTAGTAAGGAAGCTGTCTGTGGGTGGACCTCAGCTATACAAATCAAGTAAAAGTGGCACGTACATGCTTAGTCTTGAAGTACTTTGAACTGAACAGACAGTTGTAAATGTTCGTATTCTTTAATTGCACAGCTTTAAGAGACAAAAAACTAAACTAAGCTGCAACACAAAAAGGTAAAGTTAAACAAAAGCATAAAAGGAAAACTGGTAATCTTAAAATGGTGAATCGTAATCACGCAACTGAAAAGAACTGAGGGACTGAACTGAGAACATAAATGGCGTGATTACGAGATATGCGACGAAGCTACAAGGGGCGTTGATTGATGACTGCGCGGGGCGTTGCATTAATCATTACATTCTCCCAGCCCAACAACGAAGCATAGCGTAAATAAATATAACATGCGAAATAAATAAATCAAATCGTGTCAACAATATCAACAATTGCACATGAGTACAACACATCAACAATAGCGTATGACAAATCTAAGGTTCGGCAACATATCTGATTGGAGGCACTCCCTTATTGCTGCGGGCCGACCGACGAATCTCCGCTTCTGCCGGTTCGATTGCCATTTGCTCAGCTGAAGTTAAGGGCACTTCAGCGGATTGTTCAGGTTTGTTAGAAATGTTCTGAGTATCTTGGATTTGCGGTGTAGCAGTGACAGGTTGTTCTTTTTCAATCTCGTGCGGTCGACAAGGGGCTAGATCCTTCAACGAGACCGTTGATTCCCTTCCATCCTGATATCGGACACGTGCGTACGTTGGATTTGTGTTGACCAAATCAACTTCATCGACTAAAGGCTCATGTTTGCTTGAGCGGACGAATCGACGAAGGAATACTTTGCCTGGACCCACCAGCCACGACGGCAGAGCCGTGCCGTTTTCCGATCGTCGGTTAAAGGCGAAAAATCTTTCGTGCGGTGTAGCATTAGTTGAGGTGCATAGGAGCGAACGGATCGAGTGTAATGCACCGGGAAGCACTTGTTCCCATTCAGAAACATTCATCCCCCTTGACTTCAGGGCGAGTGTTACGGCTTTCCATATGATACCGTTGTACCGTTCAACTTGAGCATTTCCAGTGGGATGGTATGGAGTACAGCTGCTCGTTGCTATACCGAGGCCATGCAGATAGGATTGTAGTTCCTTTGACAAGAATGATGAACCTCGGTCTGAATGAATATAATTAGGTAAACCTACAAGTACGAATAAAAGTTTCAAACTTTCGACGACAGTTGAAGAGTGCATGTTCGGACATGGTATTGCAAATGGAAACCTCGAGTATTCGTCAATGATTGTGAGTATGTACTTGTTTTTACCTTTAGATGGTAGAGGTCCTTTGAAATCGATACTAACACGTTCCATAGGCTTTGTTGCTTTGATGAGGTTCATTTGAGGCATTTTATAAAACTGGGGTTTACATTCTTGACAGACACGGCAGTTCAAGCACGCTTTGCGAACTTCTTCAGTGGAAAAAGGCAGGTTTTTTTGTTCGAACGAAGTGCAGTAATCTTGTTACACCTGGGTGACACAGCATGTCATGAATGTCATTGATTTGACAATTTTGATTCACGGATGCACTGTACGCTCTGGTGAAGGAATCAGCGCCGACGTTTAGCTTACCTGGTCGGTAGTGAATGGTATAACTTAAGGACGCAAGTTCCATTCTCCAGGTTTGAATTTTGTTGTTTTTAATTTTTGTTCGGCGGCGATTGTCCAGCATGAACGCCACTGATCGTTGATCTGTTATGAGCTCGAAATGTCGACGAAGGAGGAGATCTCTCCATTTTCTGGTGGCTTCGATAATTGCAGTCGCCTCTTTCTCTACTGCAGGATACAATAATTCCGCCCCATGGAGCATTCGAGAGAGGAAAGCAACGGGGCGACCACCTTGATTCAAGGTGGCAGAGACGGCGACATCAGATGCATCACATTCTACTACAAACGGCAATGTTTCATCAATTGACTGAAGGGATGCATTCATTAACTCGCCTTTAAGATTGCTGAATGCTTGACAAGCCTCGTCGTTTAAGGGAAAGGAGTCAGCTGTTGCTAGTGGTTTCACCTTGTCGGAAAATTTTGGAATCCACTTTGCGTAATATGCCAGCATTCCCAAGACTCGTTGTAATCCTTTTTTGTTTTGAGGAGGAGGAAACTCTTGAAGGGGTTTTAACCGTTCTGGGTCTGGCTGAATAAGTTTATGCTGGACTCTGTACCCTAAAACGTTGATGTGAGGAGCAGACTTGACGGTTTTGGTTTCATTAAACGATAAGTTTCGACGCTTGAAGGCCTTTAGAAACTTTTTTACGTTGAGATCGTGTTCATCTTGATTTCGGCCACAAACTGTTACGTCATCTTGATAAGCATAAACGTCTTTTAAGTTTTCCTCTTCAATGATGCGGTTAATAGCACGTTGAAAATTCATGCCACCGTTCGTGACTCCGAATGGGATGCGTTTGTACTGCCACAATTTACCGTTTGCTTCAAATGCAGTGTATTTACGGTCTGAAGAGAGAATAGGAATTTGATGGTAAGCAGATTTCAAGTCATATCGAGAGTAAGTGCTATACTCTGCAAGTTGATTTACCATCGCATCTATTCTGGGAAAAGGATATGCGTCTAATTCTGTATACAAATTGATCGTCTGCGAGTAATCAATGCACATACGTGTTTTCTCTCCAGTTCGTACAACAACAATTTGGGCACGCCAAGGTGAACGACTGGTTTCGATAATGTCATCTTCGAGCAATTTCTTGATTTCGCCGGCAATGAAGTTTCTGTCTGCTTCGTTGTATTGCCGAGATTTCACAGCGATTGGCTTACAATTCCGAGGTAAGTTTGGAAATAGCGTTTCGGTTGGCACTAATGCAGCAGGGAGTGCACAAGAAGAAGATTTAGATATAACAAAATCTTCAAGACAGCCGTCATACTCAATTACAAGCCGTTTATGTTGCTTTTGAAAAGTTTGGCCAAGTATAATATCCGCACAGAGATGATCTATGACACCAAAGGTTACAGCAGTGTACGTTTGATTGTTGATTGCAACATCAGCAACGCAGAAGCCGCTTATCGTACAGGATAACTTCGATTGCGCCATTGATACTGTTTGCTGCGTTGGCGAAACGTCAAGGCATAGCGACTGTATCGTTTTGTTACTTATGTAATTGTCAGAGCTCCCAGAGTCCACCAGTGCACATAATTTTCTTCCGTTTATGCAAACTGATAACGTTGCAGCGGATAAGCTGTAAGGACACAATGCACATACCCGTAGATCTGGCGTTAAAGTTGCAGAAACTTGATGGCCTGTTTTAGATTTACAAACTTTCATAAAGTGTCCAAGCTTACCACACTTGTTGCATGATGAATTCCGGGCGGGACAATATTTTCTCTCGTGGTAGTTGTAACCGCAGAAGTAGCACTTCTTCCGATTCGACGTTGCAACAAAATTCTGAGAGTGCACCATGTTAGTGGCTGAAGTTTCTGAATTTTCTTTGGGGATCGTCACCAGGGGTTCGCACGTTTCCGCAGCAGCAATCGTTGTAGGTAGATTATAAGCCAGCGAGTTCCGATGAGCCGTATCCAGGGCATTTGCTTGGTCGAATGCTGTTTTGAGGTCAAGAGTACTGTTTTCCAGTAAACGTTGTCGTATAATGGGTGATAAAATTCCATTTATGAGGGCGTCTCTACATAGTTCTTTTCGATATTGTTCACCAGAAATGTCCTTACACTGACAGTTTTTGCTTAAGATTTGTAGAGCTTGCATGAACTCTTGTAAAGATTCGCCGTTTTGTTGTTTGCGGGTCGCCAATAAATGGCGAGCGAAAATCTCGTTTGGTTTTTTGACAAACAAGTCTTGAAGAATTTCGACAGCTGCTTCATACGTAGTGCAGTCTTCTATGAACTCAAAAATTTCTGCAGAAACGAAATTGGTCAATAAACGTAGTTTGTTAAATGCCGTGCTGTTCACTTGCGCTTCGTGTTCTATGGTATAGTTCTCAAATGTCTTTTTCCAATGTTTCCAAGATTTTGCAGCAGTGTCCGAGTTCACATCGATTTCTAGTCGAGAAGGCTTGAAAGCATTTATTGTAGACGACATTGATCTTTGTCTCTTAAATTGAACTGAACAGACAGTTGTAAATGTTCGTATTCTTTAATTGCACAGCTTTAAGAGACAAAAAACTAAACTAAGCTGCAACACAAAAAGGTAAAGTTAAACAAAAGCATAAAAGGAAAACTGGTAATCTTAAAATGGTGAATCGTAATCACGCAACTGAAAAGAACTGAGGGACTGAACTGAGAACATAAATGGCGTGATTACGAGATATGCGACGAAGCTACAAGGGGCGTTGATTGATGACTGCGCGGGGCGTTGCATTAATCATTACATACTTCACGCATTTCAATCTCATCCTCACTAACGATGTGGTCCAAAGCGGCACTAGATGTGCACATTTTCTCCTTAACTCTTCCCCAATATTGAGCGGAAATTTGTTCACGAGAATAATCATGGAGTAAACGTCTATGCTCAACATCAACTAACAGGCCATAATGGACTAGAAAATCAGCACCCAGGATCGGCTACTGTAAATTATCACAAATACAAAACGACCATGGACAACTGAAATGAAAACTTAATTCCAACTTGAGCTTGCTTGTCGCAGAACAACAAATTTTGGAACATACAGTAAGTTATAGTTGCATGGTGATGGTATTTCGAGGTTCAGTGCCATTTAAACTACTGGTTAAGGCACTGATATCGCTACCGGAATCTAATCTAAAAAGAAAGAACAGGTTTACAATCATAAACATAAAACGTCGCTCTATGAAGTCTGTTCCTCTCCACCAAATTTACTAATGGCGGTGAGGAAAACGCTGGTAATTTTTTGAGAACATGGCGTGGTGAACACGCAGTTCCTTGCATTTATGCCGGCCAAACATAGCATGATAATAACAGCTGGTCTGTCAAAGTGGCTATTTACAGCCCTACGACCGTCGTGGGGATAACGAAAAGCCAGACGAAATGGCGTTTGGTCGGAAAAATGGAATTTTTGACGTGAGTTGGTATGCCATGAATGATCCTGAGTAGCTCTATATCTCTGCGGTGAACGATAAGATGGAGGAAAACGGTAAGTATTATTCCCCGCAGAACCTGTTGGATCGTTTTGTCGTTATACAGAGCATTAGTAGGCTAATTTGAGTGATACGTCGTTTGAAATTGTCATCAATAAACATTTGCGTAGCATCCACTCGTGGTGACTGTTGAATGCTTGTCTTAGCTTCTAATTTGTCTTCAGTCGTTTCCACGTAGGTCTACATATGCGCAAAACCAGTCTGCAATCTCAGACTACTGTGCCGCCGTGATTTTATACTTATGTTTAGTTTTTTTTTCTGACGCTACTCAACTGGAACTTAAGGAAATATGGGAAAAATGTTTGCCTATATAAAAATATACATAGGAAATATATTTCAAGATTTGACTCTATTTAACTTATTTTAAATTATGAGGGTGTCTTCACTTAATTTACCTGTTGAGTTTTCTGACTCTGTTATTGCGTGCGGTTAGAATGCTCTAACCTTTTGTCAGCCGAAAGATTTTAATGTTACAACAGAAATAGTTGACAAGAAAAGGTTTTTATTGAAGGTGCTGTAAACTTTCTCAGTATTACAAATAACCAATAACATAAGTAATACTACTGCTTATAAGATGTCTGATACATGAGTTGCAATCACCTTGACCAGCTTAGACTGCTCGTCTGTTGATTTCGATGATTCACGTAGTCACGTAATTGCCACTTTCTATCTCGATGATTCACTTGACTAAATCTCGGTCCGCTCGCTTGTAGAAATGCGAGCTTATAAAACGTGAAAGCAACAAGAGTTAAAAAGTTTGACTAGAAAAACGTTGTGAGTCATAGCAGGTGCAATGGAAAAAACAATATTTTGACAATGAGAGATATATGCAGCTAAAGCTGACACATTGAGACATCGATAAATAATAATAACTAATCAGTGTTAAAGTTAAGAAGCGAGAATTTCCAATAAACATTTCTTATCAGCACAGATGCTGGAAAACATCCTGGAAATATACTAAAAGGAGTGTTCACACGAAGTTATTCAGAGCAAGTTTCCAAATATCAAACGACAGTTAAAGTATTGTGCAAAATTGTTCCGAAACTGATAAAGAAATTGGTCAACTGCGCATTACAAAATCGGAAATAAATGTCCGCCACGCAGTATGGAAAGATTACAGTCTGGCCTACAACTTCTGTTTGAGTAAGTAAAAGTTACAGTAGGCCAACTGCTTAGTAGCTTAGCACTTAACCATCACAGTTAGCACATCAAAGTGAACAAACAGTTATGACCATGACTGAAGTCAGGAAACGAAGAAATTAGCACTTCATTGTGGTGAATTTTCTTCGCTATACGAAACGTAAATAACGAAAATTTAGGTGAAAAAACGTTTATGTTTACTTGATGTTTCCGGCGTATAGAGGCTTCCTTGTCTACTTAAATAACTCTATAGGGTTCCACAGACAAAAAAGTTAGGGAAACACTGTGCTAGACTCTTTGCGCCTGGTCTTTTTCTCTTTTCTATCGCCTTTGCTTTTTTCTGTTGTGTTACTTTTGCATCTTTACTTAACACGGCGCGTAATAATTAGTTGAAGTTGCAATGGGTACTGATATGCAATAACGATGTCGGCCCAAATCAAGCCTCTCAAGCATACATTTTTGTTTACAGCTATATACACTGACTTCAAAACAAAAAAACATTGTTTACGAATGTGTTATTAAAACAATACACGTTAGCCCAAAAGAATAATCTTATCACGAGATCCTCTACCATCAACTCCTGGGCAGATTCTTTACTATTCCTACAAATTTACATTGCATCATGTCATCAAAGCAAGTATCTTCTACTACCGCACAAAAATTAAAAGTTGTTATGTTTGCAGAATAACATGGCAATCGCGCTGCTGGTCGTCACTGTGGTGTTTCTGACCGCAACGTAAGAACGTGGCGAAAAAGAAAAGCTAAACTAGAAACGTTACCATTCGTTCGAAGAAAGCAAAGTGAGGTGTATCTGTAGCTTTCCCACAATTAGAAACAGAACTTTTCGAATGGGTCAAAGAGCAAAGGAGTGCTGGAATTGGGATCAGCACTACGGATCTGTGCATTAAAGTTTTGCAAATTGTAAAACAATTTTTTGGTGCGGTCAGGGTTTTATAAAACGCCATGAACTCTTAAGTTGTCGTCACACCTACATAGCCCAAAAATGATCGTCTGATTTTGAACATAAGCTAAAACATTTCTAGCTGTTCATAATCGAACTACTTGCCGAGAAGAAATACAATTTATCTCAAATTTGAAACGTTTACTGTGATGCTTTCGGTGTCTGGTGATGACGCAAAACTGCCTACTTATGTTGTTTTTAAGTGGAAAACCTTGCCGAAAGAGAAGCTATCAACCTACATTAAGGTGCAAATTAATGAAAAAGGATGGGTTGATTCCAACTTAATATGTGATTGATTTAAAATGTTTGGGGCAAGCCACCAGGAAAACTACATAAGCCTTCATTGTTGCTTGTTTTGGCCGTTTTCCGATGCCACCGACAAAGCGAGGTCAAAGATCAGTTAAACGAAATGAACACTGACCTTGCTATTATTCCCGGGGGCATGACAAGCATGCTACAATCACTGGACGTTAGTTTGAATAAACCCTTTAAGTTAAAATTGAGTGAATAGCGGAACTGGTGGATGCCGGAAGGACAAAAAAGTGTTCCAAAGACTGGCCGAACTCATCGACCTACAATCATAGAAGTGTGCCAGTAGATTAAGGATGCATGGGAAAGTATTGCTGAAGAAACAGTGGCATTAACATTTAAAAAATGTTGCATAACAAATGCCCTAGATGCAGTGGTGGGATACAATCTAGTTAGCAACCGGTTCGCTTCCTTATTCATTGTTGAAGGTCAACTTTTTCTTTGTATGGGTATTAAAAAATACAAGTAATTAGGTCATAATTTTATTTACCATAATAATCCATCTACTTCTATATAGAGTCAATATTATAGACAGTTCATTGCTATTATATCATGCTGAAGCTGAATGTTTACTCTGGTAACATCGGGTGAGTAGATTTTCCTTAACCACATTTTAACCAAATCTTTTGCGTTCCACAAAAAGGAAGCTAGTCCATTTTAATAATGCAAGATTTGATGAAGATTCGAACGTCAACCAAATGTATGTTGTAGTATTAAGAGGGGTACGATTAGTAATGAAGGTAGAGAGGCCTCCCTCTGAGAGTGAGTCTAACTATTTTATGCGGGAGCGGTTTAAACACATTTGAACAGAAACTGTACGAAGAATGAACATGTTCAATTCTGTATTCTCCAATATGATTTGCACATATTACATACTGTACATAAATAGGTTTTATACGTATAACATATAAATCATGTAGGCTATGTAAATTAGTCATTAACAATTGGCTAATTTTTCAAAAATATTTTAGCCACGCTGCATGTAGATTAGCCCCTTTGGCTCAAAGTAGCCACATCTGGCAACTCTGCGTACCGTGATTGTATTAGGTCCATTCGAGTAAGTTGGCCAGAAACCGGTCTTGCGAGCTTTTTTATTTTAAGGTTTTTGAGTGCACAACTATTTTTTACTTCTTCGTGGCTATCATTGTTCGTCATTTGAATTGATATGAAATAAATTATAATTTGCCAGTGGTTTATCGCAAGAACGTGGATAAGTAGAAAATACAAAGTGATTTTAATTGCTCAAAATGTATTCACGTCTTTGACATTGCCTTTGCTTTCTTTTGTAAAACACAGCAAAGTGCAAGACGCTGTGAAGGCATGTTACGAGCCAAAAGAAAAAAAAGTTACCCAATAAATTCTAGTATATAACCTACATTAGACTTTTTTTGATAGGATTTTTGAAAAAAAGTGAGGGCTATTCCCCAATACGATACAAGAAAGTTATCCAATTTTTTGTTTGTTCTACTTCGTCTTTGTTAGTGATGTTAAAATGTTCCATGTAATAGTAAATGCATCCGAAACAATTACGGCAAAACAAAAAACTCAAGTTTCGTCGAATTTTATTAATTAATGTTTTTTTTTGTTAATATCTTATCAATCAAACGAGACGACAGCATTAGATTGCAGGTGGTTGAAATTTGTTTAATAGCACTGACAACATCCAATGAAGTTTGTAGGTGACTAAAACAAATAAACTTTCGCACATTTATCTACCGCCTGTCAATTAATTGCAGGCAAAAAGCATGAGTCAGCTAAATTGTGCAGGTATCTGTATTATTATTATTATTATTATTATTTACCGAATAACAGTGCGGGAAAATACGCCTTTTATACATTAGGGATATGTAAATATATATTTACTTCACTTTTAAGAACGTATAATTTTGGCACAATTGCAAAGTGTGATGCTGCACCTTGAGGTCGACCTAGTCTGGTAAAGGTCTACATGTATGGGACACAAGGGTGCGTTTTTTGTAATTGTTTTGCATTGCATTTTGTATTTTTTGTAATGTCTTTAGTAGTAAGACAATGCAATGCTTGCAAATGTAGTGTTGGGTAATTTAATGGTAGGTCATGGAGGCATTTTAAAAATCATCGTTCAACAGTACAGTGAATGTCCTTAACTCTTTGTATTGGAAGCCCTTGGCAACCTGGATGTAAATATGGGTACCCGTCAAAAAAGTTGGATACCCAATTCTGGTAAACTAAGCACGGAACACGAAAACAGTTAAGAATACAATGTTACGAGTGAAGTTGTTTCAAGAAACAGTGCATAAATGGAACAATCGCCCGTCTGGCTGACACAAATGGAGAGGGCCGGTCGTTCACTGCGAGCTTGCCAGAAATTATTTGACCTAAATAAATTACTTTTAGCCATGTTAAGCGTAATCCACACAGGAAAGCAGTTTAACTGATGCTTGATGTACACTTTATGTTGTCTTGCGATAAAGAGTGCTTTTATTCATTAAAGTGAAAGGCAAGTCCAATAACAAGTTGGTCTCACACCAAAAGTAGTGCTCAGTAAAAATATTGGTGAAAAGATTTCTACTAACGTGTAGTGATTAAGCAATTATTGCCATACATAATTAGAAAAATCGCAATTTCATCACTTAATTATCACGAGGATGGTGATTGGTGGTTCGTATTATGTCACTGTGGCGATGTATGGGGCTATAATATTCTTTTGGGATGACATTATGGCGATTGTAACAGTGAATTGTAATAAGTTATATAATTGGCATTATAAGCGATTGTGTGTTCTCCAGTTAGATGAAATGTAACATTTAGACAGGTGCTTTATCCTTGCTTAATCGTGTTATTCAAGCATTGAATTCGTAAACCGATATGTTTTACCCAGTTATGAGTGTTTTCAAGTAGCGTCACATTTTAGAGTGTATCAAGTTGAATGGTGCTTGTGGTCAAAAGCCTCGGTGACGTAGAATATGTCACAACTTTTGTTATGATTGTAAAAATGCGATCTTTACGTAGCACGATGCAAATGACATGTCTTTCGCTGATTGGCTCAGATATAGCGATATAAAAACTTAGGCTTGGTTCAAACATGAAGCTTTTCTCTTTTGCCCTTCTGGTTTATTCATTATTCAATTGAATTGATAGCTCTATTTGGATTAAAAAATGGATATGAAATTGTTTCTGATGTGATTACGACTACATTTTGGAAAATATAACAATTTAGACTTCATGAATGCTATGCTGACTTAACGAAACAATCAAAGATAGCATATGCATCGGAGTCAAAGATAAAATAGTCAAGTAGTTCTGAAAGAAAAAGTAAAAGCCTTTGGCTTTGGGCCAACCTAAAACAATCGACATCGCCATCGCCATCCTCACAACATAAAGCCGATGGCTTTACTTGTTCGTTTTGCCCATTTACTTTTTGATTCCGTTGTTTATGTTATCTCTTCTTGCGTCATAAAGTCAGCACAACATTCATAAAGTTCGATTTGTATTTCCAATTTAGTTGCCTTTAAATTACATCAGCAGCAATTTCATGTACCATTTAGAATCCGAATAGAGCTAACGACTTGAATTAAATGATGAAAAGGGAAAAAAGCGGACGAGTAGAACTAAGACTCAGTTTTTATATCGCTATGTTCAGCCAATCAGTGAAAGACGCCGTTATAGCATACATCACGAGATGCGTGTCCAACATTGTTTCACTGTAATGACTAAAATTCTAACATATTCTACGTCACCGAGATTCTTTACCACAAGTACCATCTAATTTCGTACACTCTAAATACATGACGCCACTTACAACACTAGAAAACTAAGTCAAGTATGTCGATTTAGGAATTAAATGTTTGAATGACATAGTTAACGAAAGACAATAGGCCTACTACTTTCTTAATACTATTCACATACCTAGCTAGAGAACATACGATCGCTTACTAAAAACGACAATTATCTGAATTATTACAATTCAATATTACAATCGCTATATCACAATAAAAAAGATTACTGATGTCTGATGACTTAAGAATGTGGATCAAGTACAAATAGAATGTTTCCGGTGAAAGACAAGTTAGGAGGAACAGGTATAATTATAGCGTACTTAAGTATATAACAGGAATACTTTGCGTTAAATAAGCTTAAACTAACTCACCGTTGGTGTATTGGTACCGGTTATTGTAAATGCTAACCCGCAGTATAATTCAGTCTTGGCCATTGGGTCTAGTCTAATCTGGTTCTGGTAGCTGCGCTAAAAACAAGAATGCTTTACCAGTTTATGTCATGCTACCTATTATAATCTTATGCTGAAAATAAACATTACCTGCTTCTAATCAGTTATCAGTATCACCAACCTAAAGAGACATTTGTAGTGCATAGAAGTGCTGCTTTTATTACATTGTTTTATGATGTCTATTTTGGATCGCTACTTCCCAACTGATCGAGGTGGTCATGTGACATGGTGCATAATGTAAACAGAAGAAAGGAAAGGAAATGTGCGCTCGCGAGTTGGATGCTGATAGCCTGTATGTGCTGTGTGTAATTTCGTTGTACGCCAATGTACGTTAAGTGCAATAGGCTCCGTCAGCGTGGTCCAACTACTTTTGACTTACGGGCCACTTTACAAAAACGTGACAACTTACGGGCCATTTCCAATAAAATGGTAGTGAGTGCGTAATGGAAATTGTTAAACAATAGCAAATTTATTGCAAATCTCTATCAGTGAGATTCCTGTGGTCGAGGTTTCTCTGATACTATCGTTTCTACATCAATTCCAATGTTAGTGGTAGCAAGTCGGAGACTATCTTCCAGTGTTTCGTCTATCATTCGATTTCTGTTTTTATACTTGACTTCCTTCATTCTAGAAAATGTACTCTCGCAAATGTATGTTCTTCCCAACATTGAGTGCATTTTTAATGCAAAATTTTCCAATTTTTGAAATCTATCCTTGCTGACTAATTTCCAGAAGCACTCTGGAGTTTCATTTTTCCTTGACAGCAAGAATTGGTTGCACTGAAGCTCGCAGAGTTCGAGCTGGAGTTCTGGTAGCTGTGTTTCCATATTAACATCCATAGGACTGTTATACAAATGGAGATGAGGTTTTAATCTGTCAAAATCTTTAAATATATTCTCAAATTCACAAGATAAAGCCTTAATATCATTCACAAAACGGGAGCATTCCACTTCATAATCATCTACCACAAGTGCATGCAAAGAATCAATGTGAGAAAGATCTTTATTTTTCAAGCATATAGCAAAAAGGTGCAGTTTCCTCTGGAAAGCTTCAATATGTCCAACTAAATGTGAAATAGTTTGCTTTCGCCCCTGCACACTTAGCAAACACATTCAAGTGCATTGTCATGTCTGTAAGAAAAGCAAGATTGCACGGGAAGTTTTTGTCGCATAACTGAGTTTGGTACATTTGTGTTTCACCCAATTGTTGTGTTTGAAGAAATGATAGTATTTCCTTCCGAAGACCAAAGAAATGTTGCAGTACTTTTCCAGCACTAAGCCACCTGACATTTGTATAAAGTGGTAAATCACTGAATTCTGCATTTCACTCTTCTAGAAACGTAATGAAACGCCTGTGTCTCTGCGCCTTGTTGCCGCCTCTAACTAAATTTACTATGTCGACAACTGTCTTCATGACATCACTCGTTTGTAACAATTTTCCACAGAGTGCTTCCTGGTGGATGATACAATGTAGTGTTGTACATTCCACACCATTTTTCTTAATCAAACCAACTAATCCTTTGTTATGACCAGTCATAGCTTTCGCGCAATCAGTTATGATGCATGAACATTTTTCAAACCCTCCATAGTAATGAATAACAGACTCGAGGGCAGCATTAATATTTGAACCTTTTGTACCTTCATTCAAGGAACACATTTTGACCAGTTCTTCTTGCACAGTAAAATCGTCACCAACAGTACGTACGAATATAAGAAGCTGACTTGTGTCACTTATATCCGTACTCTCATCCAGTGCCAATGAAAAATATATGTAGCTTTCTATTACATTCTTCAGTTTTAATGATACATGTTCGCCAAGATCACGTACTCGTCTCGCAATAGTCTGATGAAACAGTGATACAGTTTCAAATTATTTGACAGCCTTGTCTTCAAACACCTGTGCAATTTTTATTGCACCTCGTTTTACCAATTCGCCATCTCTAAATGATCTATTTTTCTTTATCATCATCAGAGCAATTTCGTACGATGCTACTGTACTTGTTGTTTGTGGTTTTAAGAAATTACTCAGAACTTTCTTTTCTTTCTGATATTCCCTCTTAAGACAGATAGCAACATCAATTCGTGACTTCCCAGAATATTCTTCATATTGCATTTTGTGCAGCATCTCATAATGTCGTTTGACGTTATATTCCTTCATCACTGCAATTGTTTGCTTGCATACAAGACGTAATGGCTTGCCATTATTCTCAATCATAAAGTAATTTTTCAACCACTCTTCATTAAGGTCAGGTCAGTACAACTGGCTTCTTACAGTAACTAGTAGCCTACCTAGTACCGGTAGAACGAGTTTGTTCATTCACATCTATAATGCCCACTATTATGACGTAACACACAAATGGATGATGCTGTCACAATTATTGGATTATGCCAAATTTCTGACTGTTGCGCAATAGCCAGTATTAGGGTTCCCATTTAAAATATACTAACATGAAAACTGTGGAATATTTACAGGAAACAAAAACGTCCGGAACACTAGGTACATATCAGCCTTTAAGAAGCCCAGTTGTACTGACGAGACCTGATAGGTTGAAACAGTATAGGCCCTGCTGTCTACAACCTTGAATTAAATTTTTGACACTTTTTATCCAAATGCTATACTTGTTCTAATTGAAATAAATTAAATCAATACTGTGAAAGCTCGCGGGCCGCAAAAAGTTTATCCGCGGGCCTGTAGTTGGACCACGCTGGGCTATGTTACTTGCTGGTAGTCAACATAAATAAGATTGCAGTGTTTTTCACCATGTGGTTGTGGGTAGGCTTGGCCGTACTTAATTATGTTCTTCAACTGATAACATGGTGACGTTATGGGGTACAATTAAACCTACTGTATGGTAAGACCTTTTTAATTTCTAGCTGAGCTTTGACAATAGCCCAGTTTAAAAGTTCAGATTTTACTGGTTCAAAACTGTACAGACTAAACTGGTACAGAACAGCAATAAAACATGTAACACTCGTTCCTGCAGCACGCTCCAAAAAGGATGACTTTATTCACAAGGTCGCTCACAACATGGAACGCAGTGTTTCCAACATAACACAAATAGTAAACACATGGTGGCGCTAATACGGACACTACATTTCCTCCCATGTCATATGTATAATTCCCTATTAACTAAGTTTTGCTAACATTAAAGAACACAGTTCACTGCGCATAAAAAAGGATCATTAAAGATTCAAAACTCAAAACACACATTGCACAAAATCATCATAACGCCCTGGTTTATTGAGATCGTTACGAGGCCGTAGATTAAAAGAGGGTTTAGTAACTTCACGACTTGTAATTTCAACACTGGATTGAGTATCAGGTGTTTCGCCTTTATCACAATCAATTGCATCATTATCAGCATTAAGTTTCTTTACATGCGTCACATTACGTTTATATTGCACTTCAGCATTATCAACTACAACACTGTTTCCATGTTTCTCTACCACAACAAAAGGTTCTTTATGGAATGTAGTAGACAATTTATAACGTGGTACATTTTGTTTCAGTAACACAGTGTCCCCAGGTTTAACATCACTATGCCCAGCAGATCGTCTTAAATCTGCATAGTCTTTGCCTTTTGTTTAAAAACGGCATCATGGTCACGAGCAAATTGTAAATCATCAAAACACTGTAAATCAAACTCAGGTAACTTGGTACGTATTTTACGCGAAAACAACAATTCAACTGAACTCACTCCAGTAGCACTATGAGCTGTAGAACGATACATCAATAAATAAGTATTAATCTCCTTTTTCCAGTCCTTACCCTCGGTCTGGGCAATCTTTAGGCGTTTAAGTAATGATCTATTCTGGCGTTCAACTTCCCCATTTGCTTGGGGCCATATTGGTGTGACGTTACGATGATGAATGCCCTGCTCATCAACATAACTTTTAAAGTCACCACTTATAAATTGAGGGCCATTGTCGGACATAATAGACAGGTGTAAACCATGGGTAGTAAACATTCGTTCAAGACTAGCAATTATTTTTTCCGACACAGTCGATTTCATAACATCCACTTCGAAATACTATAATAATCAACAACTACAAAAATACTATCTCCAGAAGGTAAAAGTCCCATTAAATCAACTGCTAAGTGTTGCCAGGGGCCTGATGGCAATTCCGTACTACTTATTGGTTCAGGACTAGCTGGTTTTCAAACAAGTTGGCAACCATAACACGATTTATAGAACCGTTCACTGTATCAATACCAGGCCACCATAACTTCTTTTGTAGTCGACGTTTCATAACGATTATGCCTGGGCAAGTTCCAGCACACGTTTATGCAAACCTTTTGGTATACCGATTCTTGTTCCACGAAGAATGACATGTCCTATATTCGTCAGCTCATTCCGAACAGGTAGGTACAGCTTGCATTCCTTCCTGGTCCAATCATTTCAAGAACTGCTTCAGTCAGTGACTGCATTTCTGGGTCAGCTCCTGAAGCTTCACTATCAGGAAAGAAATCAGCACTAGAATTAGGTCTTCTCCACGTTGGCCAATTTCCACAAGTTGTCAGCTATGTGGATGAAGATATTGTAAAGCTATACAGAAGTTGTTTATTGCTGAAGGACTACAAACTAAATTTGCACATTGATAAATCAGTGAGTCCAGTTGCGCAGCCAGTGACAGAAGTATCTTATCAACTGAAAGACAAAGTAGAAGAAAAGCTGGACGAATTGCGACAAGCTGACATAATAGAAGCTGTGCCAGAAGGTCCGACTACATGAGTTTCACCTTTAGGATTGATAACAAACCAGATCTAGATACAGTGAGACCTCGTTAATCCGGACCACTTTGTTTCGTCAAAAAATGTCGGTTTAGCGGGGTATCCGGATTGTCGGAAAGTACCGAGTACCGAGTTTCTGGCTGGACAGCAACTAAAATAAAATTATATTTTTTGTATGATCCGACCCAGTGTCGAACCCCAGAACCACCGTATTAAAAACGAATGCTCTAAGCCAGAAGTGACGAACATGCGGCCGCAAATCGGTTTGACAACCGCTCTTGCATGGCGAAGCATTCCGGCGAGACCAGCATTCTTGAACTTTCTTTGACCTGTTTCTAATCTTTGCGCAATGCGATATCAAAAGCTGATAGCACAATTGAGTTGCAGCAGTATGTCTTCAATAGATTGCCGCATTCAACCGATATACTGTACGTATTTTTTTGCGACTGCAGAAGCGTTGTTTGTTACTGTTGATGAACAATTTATTTTTTCGTTTCTAAAATACTAAATACACGGCTAAATTTTTTTATAAAGGGCAATGCTGTACAGCACTGTTGAATCCATAAAGACCGCAACGTTATCATGCGTAGATAATCGGCTATTGTTTCGTCAACTAACTACATACTGTATTAGGACAATCGTGAATCATTTTCGCTTAACCGTTAATAATCCGGTTTATCGGATTTTATTGCCATTGATTTAGCACATTTGTTCCAAAACTTTTGTGTCGGAGTCATACAGCGGGGTTTCCGGATTAAAGGGGTAAAATGCATAGGAAGAAATCCGTTCCCGGCAGTTTTGTGTCAGATAGCGGAGATTCTGGTTCATCGGGGTCCGGATTATCTGGACGAGGTCTCACTGTATAAGGATTTGTGTAAATATGTGTAGGGCAACTGAAGCCATCATGCCATCCAATTCCAACTGTAGAGAAATTGTTGCTGAAACTCACGGAAAACTGTGTGTTCAGTAAGTAAGATTAAAAATGAGGTTTCACCAGATTTTGCTGGATAAAGTTTCTAGGCATGTTACAATATTTTTGACATATCAAGTGAACCAATGCAAAAAATGATATTTGGTTTGAACTCAGTGCCAGAGAAATACCAGAAGATTATCAGAGAACTGAAGAACTGTGTTGGAGTAGCAAATATTGCAGATTTAATTGGTCACTGTCACAATCAATATGTTTCACATAAAAGACAGTAAGCGCCTGAGTATTTGTGGCTTAATTTGTGCACCGATTTCATTGCTGAGTTCGTTCTGTTTTGTGCCTGAAACGCAGCTGATTCCTGTGAAGTGGTGCTTCTTAGGTTAATTAAGCCGTACTCGTTGGTGTTCGGTGCACTGTAGCGTCAGTCTAGTTTTGTTGTGGTACTGAAAGCTTCTTCAATTGGAAATCAGAAAATAAATTGTTCTACGTAGCAATTAACTTGTGACATTCTTGGACAGAACAGAAAAGACCCCGATGGAAGACAATGCTGTTCTTGACAAGCTAGAAAGAGCTAGTTTAACACTTAATCAGAAGATGTGTGAATTCAGGCTACCGAGGTTAACTTTCTTGTATTGCATGATGTAATCAAAAAAGGATTTAGCCCCAGGGAAGAGAAAATAGCTATCTCGCAGGATGCAGAGCCATCGAAGACTGCAACAGAAACGAAATCATCAGAAAGACACAAAGTTTGTGTCAGGCAAGAAATGACCTGGTTTCATCGAGAAGCTCTAGAAGCTGATGACAAAAGCTGAAACTTTAGCATACTTCAGGAATAATTGTTAGATGAGAGTGATAGTGGATGGGTATAGTGTCAGTGTCAACCAAAGAGCAAGATGGTGAAAAGAGAATCATATTGCATGTATATAGGAGTTTGTCTGGCTTGGAATGTCGACACAGTGAAACCGACAAGGAAGCCTTAGCTTTAGTGTTGGCTTATGGACGATACGACTTGTATAATTTTCTAAAATTGTTTGAACTGGAAATGGATCATACACTATTGCAGTACATATTCTCGAGGAAATCCAAAACGTCAGCACAGGTGGAAAAATGGATGCTGATACTTCAAAGTTATGCGCACGCCAGGAAAGACAAATATTGCAGATGGTTTGCCAAGATTGAACTCGAGAATATGCAGAGACTAAGGAGACTAGTATGATTTTGTTAGATTGTTGGTAATTAACAGCACACTAAATGCTTCGACACTAAAGAAATAGAGAAAGAGTCTGCCAATGACCTGGAAATTGATGAAATAAGAAAATATATCAGTTTAGAAGATTGGTCCAAATACGCTAATGCAAAGTTACTTGCATGTGAAAGATAAATTACATATTTGTGGACAACTGTTATTGTGAGGAATAGGAATGGTATTGTACTACACACACTCACTTATTGCTAAGTTAGTGTGTTTTTTGTACAAAATTGCAGTGTATAGTTGTTAAACCTATCTAACTTGCCTTTAGTGTGTAATACCCACTGTTTAAAACAAAACTTGACAAACTGAGTTTTTGCTGTAATAAGTAGCCTATTTAGTTTAAACTGTGTTTAATAGTATCTATGTTGCATGATTATGTTTCAGTAGATGAATTTCTGTATGATTTTCAGTATTCCTCAAGTGTAACTTTCCTGTGAGCTGCAGTTACATTTTTTCCTGCTTGTCTGCTACAATGTCGATACAGAGTGTTCTACTGTGATAATGGCAAAATACCTGTTCAGTGATATGGTTCCGATGACATGCTTCTAGATTATTTTGGGTTAACTTTAATCTAAAGAAGAGGAAGATGTATTTTTTGAAGTGCTGCTTTTAATTGTTTTATGATGTCTATGTTGGACTGCTACCTCATAATTTTAAAGTCTGGGTTTATTTGTTCTCTTCAGAATCAGAACCGTGTATTTGATACTCGTGCTCTTGAACATTGTAATACAAAAGTGATAAAAAACACAACAATGTATGCAATCCAAAATGTGTTAGCAAGCCCACCATACCTAATAAAAACTCCATTCATCCAGCATATTGTTCTTTACATTCTGACATCATAATAAGAGACCAAGTTTCTGATACAATTTTGACAATAACTGCTTAACCACCAGGCCTACATAGTATTAAAAGCCCTCTCGCTGGCATGTTGACTGACAACTAAATCTTTGATTTTAGGCCAACATAATTTTGGAATTTCCCCTCACTTTAGAAATCATCCTGAACTTGTTGTAGCTTAGGAGCCAAAGTATAAAAATCAAATTGAATTCATTCTTACACAGAAATGATTCCTGAATTGCATTTTTTCATCAAGAGATGATGATGATTGTGATCACATACCAGGTGTTGGCTACTTAAGAGTACGGTTTGTAATGAAATGATTGTTTATCGTTCCTTAGCCTGTAAGGGCGACCACTTCAATTACAAAGTTTGTCTGTTGAATTGTTTAATGTCCTCGAAGTGAATGAGTCTCAGGTCGTTGTTTCGCTTTTCTTAATCTTAGAATTGATTGTACACCATGACAATTGTATAAACTGATTATATTGTTTCTTGTTTAAACGATTACATTAAATAAGACATTGGGACAGCTACATAATAAAGTCGACCACTTTCTAGGGTTAACTTAGTAGACTGTGACGCAATGAATAGCTATAAATGAAAGAATAACTCACGTCACGATTTATAACGATACACAGGAAGTCATGCATAGGCGACACGTAACGCAATGCTTTGCTTTGCCGATTTCCGTATTCTATGCGGCATTCGATTTGCAAGCAATTTTATAATATCATCACAGGTTAAATAACAGTGCAGCAACTCAGAAATACCAAATTGATCTATAAAGAGCGATATAAAATTGAAAGAAAATTTCTCAATTTTTTTTGAAAAACAAATTCCAAACTCTTGATAGGCTAGAAAATGTGGAAGAAAACATTCCTTTATTGAAAGAGAGAAGACACAAATCTAGATGACACTTGAAATTATTGTCCTCCTGGAGAAAAAACAAAAGTAAAGTTTGACAAACGCAAATAAAAAATTTTAATAAACAATTAAAAAATAAATGTATCAAAGCCAAAGATACCTGGATAAATGCAAAGTGACAAGAAATTAAAAACAACCATGGGTATGAGCAGACATTGCTCACAGGCAGGCTGCATCAAGGAAATAAATGGAGCGATTTGAATGGAAAGTATATTTTAGTAAGAATACATAGAGGTACTTTTCTACCATACAAGAGGAGGCATGCCTTCTATTTTCAAACCCATGGCTCCGCCTGCTATCATAAAAGAGGATATAAAATCTGTAATAAATAGTATGAATTCGTGGCAAAGCAGTTGGCCCAGACAACATTTCAGTTGAAGTTTTTGATACAAATCACCAAGATCTTAAATGATATATATAAATCTAGAAATATCCTTGTTGATATTACTCATTCCATATTTATGGCCTTACCAAAAAAGCCTACAAATCAGTTTGATGAGCCATTTAACAAACATTTTACTTAAAATTTTGATTTCGAGAATAAGATTAAAAATAAGACCAGAAGTATCACAAACACAAGTTGTTTTTTTTGCCAAAAAAGGAATTAGGAACAGATAACAAGGAAGATGGAAAGATGCGTAGAAAGAAACAAAGGTTTATATCTATGCTTTGTAGACTTTTCTAAAGCTTTCAAAAAATTTCAACATAGTTACTTAAGGTATTGAACTTTGTTGATATTGATGGTAAAGACCTAAGCCTTATCAGAAACGTATTATGAGAGCAAGAGTATGCAATAGGATTGAATGGAGAACTCGGCCGTTTCACACTATTTATACGTAGTGTAAGTTAAAATGGAACATAGCCAAACAGAGTGCACGACAGCTTCCAAAAAGAAAATTTATGCAAATTGTAAATTTACCATCACTGAAAAAATGATAAAACAGGTTGGTGGTTTCCACTATAATACCTAATGCAAGGAGTGAAGTAGAGATCAGGAGAATTGCTAAATGTACAGTTTGTTGAAAATAGAAACCTATGCATGACTACAAAACCAAGGTCTTGAAATCATATATTATGCCAGTCTTAGCATACAAGTATGAATGTTGTACCATGAACAACAAAATGAAAAACAGACTGGAATGGCAAAAATTTGATTTTTAAGAAGAATGTTACAGATTCCGTTGAGGGAAAAGAAAACCTTTGAAGAATTACTGCAATTAAATATAATGGAAAAGACTTCAATAAAATCGATCAGAAAAGGACCAATGCAATTTGTAGGACATAGACATGGAAATCTGGGGGAAGCAACACTATTCGGTTTCATAGAAGGAAAACAAAGTAGAGGACGACGAAGATTGACATATCTCAATAGTGTAAATAGATGGACCACAGATGAGAATATTAAAACCAACGACTTCATCCAAAAGGTTCAATGACAGAGAGGCTTGGAAGACCATTATTGGCAATGTCTGTTGCAGATCTGGCATTTAACCAACTGATTAAAGTTAATGGCAAAAAATGAACAAAACATTATGCAACATTCAGCACATCAAAACCGTGTGATAGCAGTTTGATATTAATGTTTTGATATATTTAGCTGATAACAGTGATCATGGAGACTGGTGACCAGGGTTGCGAACTCAGACTGAAAAGAACGTAGTTATTTTGCCGAACTCGAACTCACTGAATGAAATTTTCTGAACTTGAAAAAAGAATCGACCAAGTCCGAGTTCATTAGCTGAGTATCTGAGTAATCTTGAAAAATAAAAAATTTTCTAACTTCTCTGTCAGAAACATCAAAAGCGAGCTTGCTTTACCTTACAGCGATTGGATTAACCTTTTACCTACCGTTCTATGGACGCACAAGAGGCACAACAGAGTGGAACGTAGTGCAATGCTTTAATTAATTTGAACTTGCAAGTCGGCAATAATGGTAGAGCTTTTTTCCATGTACCATAAAAGAACATTACACATACGGCAGAGGTGACCTACCTTTTTTCAACCAAGCGTCAACTTTTTTACATACAGTGCCAGATGCGTAATAAATTTCCTTTACATGATTAGATATTACATAACAAACAAAAAACAACATCTAACATAGCTGACCAACTTTACATGTCATAATGAGATTTTTTAAATTGCTTTGATTTCGCTCAATTTTCAATGTTTGAAATTAAATGTATTGCTGAGAGCAGCAATGTATTCTTTAAATTTGAATTGGTCGTTCGCAACCTTGTTTTGATTTTGATCAATTTCAATGAAATTTGACTTCATAGAAGAACTGGCATTATAAGTGAATATATTCAAAACCGTTCTAAATAAATTTTATTATATCTTGAATTTTTTTATCAAAAAACGCCATATAGTTTTTGAAAAATCACCAACTAAATGTGTGGAGTGCTTTGGTGGTTTGTTATACGTATTACAATAAAAATTTTATTAAGTTTTCAAGCTTAAAATTCTAAAAAATTCCCAAAATCGGTTAGAAAAACTTGAAGTCAAACTTAATAATACTGCTGAACTCGAACTCGAATAATTGAAATGCAGAACTCAAACTCGAACTTTACAAACCTTTCTGAACTCAAATAATTGAAAATGCAGTACTTGGACTTTAAAAACATTCCTGAACTCGAACTCATTTGAAAATCGATCCAGTTTGCAGCTCTGCTTGTGACTGACGAGATGATAGAGAGACTCACACAGATGAGTCAAGTTATCATCGTATTGTAATAATGTGCTTCGCGTTGCTTTTATTTTTATAACAACTGATAGGCCTATATACTTTTGAAGTGAGGAATATTAAATCATTGAACGTCGGCATCTACAATTCCAAAGTGTTCTTTATGCTCTACAGAAAACTGTGGTCTATACCCCAATAAATATGGTAATATTTCTTGTTTAGACGTCCTTGCAAAAGTGAGAAAGGTATTTAACATTTTTGTTGATTACAATTTTGAGCCTGTTTGAAACATATTAGCTTATTAATTTCACTCAAAAATATTTTGTTAGGTTACAGTCAGAGTTGTAAACATGTCATCAAACTTAAGTCGCAAGTCATGTTAGGTCATTAAGAAAAGAAGTGACTCAAGTCTTTTTGCAAATAAGACTCAAGTCGAATCATTTGCTATCTGAAAGCAAGATTACTGTTTTAGACAGCAAAAAACATTTGGAATTTTTTACCACTTTTCTTCGATTTTCTGCTTCATACGTGTTTGTAGGCAAAACATTTTAATGTGTTTCGGGAAAAAATGAAAAAATTTGTTTTAATCTAATGCCGAAACCTAATCAACGGCAACTGACTCGAGTCAAGCCAAGGCATATATGCAATTTCATGGAATGAGATTTGTGTCAAGTCTTTGCCAAAAACTGATTTAAGTCATTACGAACGTGGTTATTGGTAAGATGTTATATTGAATAGATGCCATCTAAATTGGTGGATAAAAAAAAATTCATTCGTCATCCAATTTTCAACTTCTGTCTTGTACATATTTCATGTTTTTTTTTCAGGATTCTTGGTCATTATACTTTTACAGTTTGTATATGGTTGAACCAGCCCATCTCCCTCATCCTAGTGGTTATATAATTCCTGAAGTTGATTTCAAAGTATATCATGTCAATGGTGGTTTGTTTAAGTTGGTTCCCACAGAGCAGTTTAAAGGTTTGTACTTACATTGATATGTTATTACACAGTAATCAAATAACTGTACCTTTCTTTACAAATATGCCAGAACTTGAAAATGACGGTATTTTTGATCGTCAGATCTTTCCGATTATTGTTGAAATTTAATGAGATGTTCTTTGTAAGCAGAGTTGGGCAGTCCATAGTTAAGTATCGTAGGTAACGTTACCGGTACTTGGTGAAAAATGGAACGACGTTTCGAGTATTTGGCACTATTTCAAAACTATTTCAAAACATTTTACTACTTTGGTACTTGGCCGGTACTTTTTTACAGCGGCCCCAGTTGTAGGTGCAGTTTTTGCAAATATTATGACCCACTAAGGGTTACTTCAGATGAAAAATATGTAAACTCACTTTTTGCAACATTATTAAACATTTTATATTAAAAAAGAATAAAACACGGTAACATTGACATTAAATGTTTACTAAAATGAAGCTTTAAAAACATACTTCTAATAACCTTGAAGTAATCATTTTAAAAACATAGAGTACCGGGACTTATATTTCTTGAAAAAAGTAATTCGGTACAAGAGAAAGTACAACCAGTATCGGTGTCGAAAAAGTATCACAGTACATTGATTTGGTACTATAGTACCCAGATACTGCTAACCTCTGCTCATATACAGCATTCAAAAGAAAACCAACCAACAGAAAATATTCAATTATATGAATTGGAATGTGTTAATGTACGAGTATATCGGGTGTGTTTATTTATGTCAAAACATGTATCGATGAGTGCAACGTATTTTGATTCTGTGTTTTCCAGTCAGATTGACGCTTTTAAAATGGAAAATACAAGTCAGTTCTACTTTGTTTATTGATATAATAAAAGAAACATACTAAATTTTTTACGCGTAACTGTAAAGCATTAGTTTAAATTATATATGTAGCGTTAGTTTTTTTGTTTTAAGTAGTCGATCAGGTGTACTGGCTCGGAGTAGGTTTTAGTTTGATGGAAACGAGACCAAATGGCTCTTTCAATGCTAAAGGTTGCCGATACGGTTCAATGGAATGACCTTAGTCAGTAAGGCAATCAGAAGGATGCCGGTACGATACGGATAAATTAATTATCATTATGTGATGCTATGATGATGATTATTATGTAATTAGATTATGTGATGGACGAATGTTTGGTAAACATATATAGCACTGTACACCAATTAACATTACAATACCAACTTTAAGAACAATTCAACATACGAACAGCCGTTCGGAACGTAACTCGTTTGTAAGTTTAGGAATTACTGTAAGTAAAGTTACATACATTGGCAGGGAAAGTGGTACTAGTTACTGAACTTGCTCTATTTAAATATGTTTGCGCTTTCATGGTATCGTAATATCATAGTAACGTAATACATGGCTTCAAAAATTATTTGACTTGAAGGCAATATATACAAAGCAGCAATCTCAATCTATTAAGTATAATATCGAGTTAGTTGAACTATGTCTCAGCATAATTTCAGCTTTTCTATTATTTGTGTGTCTATGAAAGTTGCTCAAAATTCTGTATCATTAGACTGGTGCATGGAACGATAATATCCATTTTCTTACTAAGGTTTGTCAGCAAATGGTGGGATGATTTACCTCAATCTTGTGATTCAGTATTGGAGTGTTTCCAAGTCAGATATTCTTCCATCATGGTATGTTGCAGCAGCCAATTTGACACCAGTGGATATAGATTCTACCATATGTGAAAATTGTGAATTTGTTGGTGATTTTACACAACCAGAGCAATATAAGCGTTATGAAGAAGATTTATATCAACCATACAGTGCCCAAGATAGATACGACAGGTAAGACCAAAACCAAATAAAAAACTAGTGGTTGATGATACAAACTATCATGTTTAAAATCTAGAAGCAAGTCACAATTTTAAAGGAAAAAACATTCAGCATTTGTATCAATAATTCAAAAAAAGTTCAGTATTTGGATGAGCTAATGTCACCAAATTTCACTTTTGATAGTTGTTTGTATATTAACCATGCTGACAGTCGTGTTAATGTAGCACTGCACATTGATATGTTTTTAGTTATATAGTTAGATGTATATTCCACGATGTGTTTTTAGATTTATATTAGGATGTATTTCACCCGAATTGTTGTGGCCATAATGTGTGACTGCGTTTTTATATAGTATTAGTAATTCATCGATATGTCATTTGTGATTCCTTTTATTGTTAGTAAGTTTTCTGCACACGTACATGGTTTACGCATTTACCCACAACTCCCACTGAGGGAGGAATGATAAAGGAATAAATTAGGTAATTTATTTATTAAAGGAATGCTCATAAAAGATAGCAGAGCAGAAACCGACTAATCGACTAACCGTAAAAGCGGGAAGTTTCATGGCTAAGGAAAATTTTGGTTACATTAAGATAGTTAGATGAAAACCTAACTGTTTGGAACAACTTGACCATGACCAAGTTTTGAAAGAATTTAAGAAAAGGCAAAATGGCTACAAACAAGTCTATGATTTTGGCGTGAATACGAAAACAGTATAAAAACCAATGCTATGTGCAAAGTGGTTCCAAAAACAGTACAATCGCCTGACAAAAACGGAGGGCGTGCTTGCCTGCCAAGAATTGTATGACTTAAATGAAATATTTGTAGTCATGTGTTGGCTAATCTTCATGCAAAAGCAGGTGGTGGTAAGCGATGCTTGACATAGACTTAAGTTGTCCTTTGGCAACTATTATTATTTCCTGTGAGCAATAGGGTGGCTACCGCCCTTTGACAGCGGTCATGGGTGGTATAGCCTTGTTTGTGGCGACCCTGTAACCTTCTCGATTAAATTTTTCCGATTAACCAGATAACAAAAGAGTAACATAATTAATTAAATTCTTAATTCGTTTATTCAAAGCGCTTTGTCCTATATTCTCGCCCAGACACCAGATATTAGGGAAAATTTGTTGTATTATGTAACAAACAATACACAAAGCGATTAAAATGTGCCATTAAAATTACAAGTTAAGCTCCGTACTTAATGGTTTAGTACAGTGATTCCCAAACTGTGTGCCACGAATATTTTTGGAATTTTGGATTTTTGGAATTCTGCGATTGTCAGTTTTCATGATGATCTAGCTCTAGCCGTTTGTGAAAAAAGTTTTGTGACGCCTGGCTTAACGAAAAACTAGTGGCCTGGACCAATGGCTGCACCTTATCATAATATTTTGAGATCCATTGAGCATAATAAGCAGTCATGCCCAATGCTCTCCTCAAAGACTTTAAGTCGTTTAGAACAAGAAGTTGCATTACAGGCTCAATACAATTTGGATATGGCCGAAGGACGCGCTCTTGTTGATTCAGTAGCCCAGCAAGTCAATGGAATCAGTAGAAAAAACACATTTGTCGTCATTAAAAGTTAACTGGGCTTTACTAGCCACATCTAGGAACTTGTTTAAATTAATGTCATTTTCTTGCTGTGTATTACCGTTGATGGTAATTCTGTTGAGATAAACGAAAGTCCCGCGACAATTGTTGCTTGATAGAAGCTCGTCCATTATTTATTATACTTTGAAAAAAAGGAACTGCGTTAGTTAAGCCGAACGACATTCCGTGAAACTGGTACAATTTACCGCCGCTGTCAAATGGGGTAAAAATCTTATGGTAAGGTGCCAATTGTACCTGGTGGTTGACGTTCTTTAAGTCTAGCATACGGTAGATGGAGAATCGAGATGCACATCATCAGCACTATTCTTGTATTTTTGGCAGTTGATAACCATCCAGTAATTTAAATTTGTTAATTTGTTAATTGTTTGAATGTAATCGATACATAGTCGCTTCTTATTTTTTTTTCGTGGTAACCGCCACTTAGGCTTAGCAAGATGAGTTTCTTGGTTCAATTGTTTCTTTAAGTAGTAGTCGGTCCACTTCAGTTGTAATGAAGCGTTGATCTGCTGAAGTATAATAATGTGATTTAACTGCAATTAGGTAGCAGTTTTCTTTGAAATTTTCAAATAAACGGGGCGTAGAAACATTTAGAGATGAGAGTGCAGCTATGATCAAAGGTGTTTTGCATCTGCCCAAGTGACGTTTAAAAGTTTTATGAAGGCTTAAAAATTTTTTGCCTAATATTACATTAACAAACAGATTTTCCATCACCGAATGCTTTACAGCTTTGTACAAATTACAAACACTGTAACATTAATGATGCAGGTTGAAGGGTCAGCTTTGCGATGTGCTACCTATTATTGCCAATCCGACTGCTAGTCATATTGACATTGTGACACTCAACTCATACTTATGTGGCTATTTGTAGCACCGGTTTCTATAAGGGCCCTCGCTGGCTGTCGTTTTTTGTAATTTGAACAAAAAATTTCGATTGGTGGCTTACCGTAGAGCAAGTTGAAGAAACCGCAGCGGCGACTAGTGGATCTCCGTGAAAACCGGGAAACTTTTGCAAAATTTCCTTTTTTCCACATTTGAAGCAGGTTCGATTTCTAGCCGGACAATTCGCTCTGGCGTGTCTACATTAGTTGCAAAAGTAGCACTTTTCTTTAACTATGGTAACGGTATTGCTTTAAATGCTTTTGCTGCCGTTAACGTTCGGTGACTCACTGGAGTTATATTAAATCAATTGTCCGCACCCCCGGGAAGCTGAATACTGCTCAAAGCTTCGATTGTCTCTGTTGAGTGCGCAAGCCTTTTCAAAAATAGTGTTAAGGTCTACTTTATAGCTTTCCAGTAACTTCAACCAAATGTTACTTTACTGCAAGCTGGTAATAAATATATCACGGACTGCCTCTTCGCGGTGAACAGCCGCGCACACACTGCCTTGTAGTTACAATCTTTGCTTAGGCTCTTAAGCCTTTGAAGTACTCTTCTAACGACTCTTCGATTTGTTGCTTACTAGTTGCAAGTATGTACCTTACAAAAACTTCATTGGTTGACTTGACAAAGGTTTTCTTTGGACAATTGATTGCTTCGTCATCAACATTGTAGTGATTCTCAATGTTTTTTTTACAATATTACGTAATAACGTTTCTTAGGTGTTGTCGATTCTTTCATAAATATTAATTGATTAAGACTTGTCGCAGCCATGAGTGTGTTAATTGTGATTGTAAAATCTGCCAGTCATTACCGATGGCTTGGGTGGAAGGCAGATCATACAGAACCTCATTAGTCTTTCACCAAATTTGCTTACGCGTTCCTGAGTTTTACTGCTCTTCTTGCTATAACAACCGATTGTAAAAAAGACTTGACAAGCCAAGAATGGTTTTTAAATACTGGCATTTCCAACCGTAACATCAATGAGCCGAAGTCAAGACCTCTGCCAATCAAAAAGCAATTACATACACATCCGTAATTAGCACTTTTAAAAGGAAATGACAAAAAAATTCACAAACGTAATGACCACATAAATATTGTACACAGCATCATATGGCATAAATATTGTACAAACGGAAAACAGAATTTTAGAATTTTACAGCGAACATAGACTTAATAGCTTCTAGTAAGGTGGATGCATTGATTGTTTGATGACAGCTACAAAACTGGTGCCATGTCAAATTTGTTTGGGGGAATGTGACATAGAGATGTTGCATTACTCAAAGATTGCCATCGGGTTCAGGGAAAACCTACAAGGTAAAAAACGTAACTTTCAAACAAGAAAACGAAACTTACAGAGAAAACAAGATTCTCCATCATAAACTTACACTTGATTCAATTTTTACGTCAAAATGCATCTAAAAAAATAGGCATGACTATTTAACGTATGCAGCATTGCAGATTAACTAAGTTAGCTTGCATTAGTGAATAAATCTGTACATCTGCAAAACTCCGTTAGCTCTAAATCATGCTGCAAAAGATTAACCTTAAGGCTAGTATGGGTGTCTTTTTTGTTGAAATGTGTCATATACATTATACAGTCATTTATTGTGATGAATGAATAAATGTTTAAAAAAATCAGGGAGAATCTTGTGTTCAAAGCTTTCCAAACTGCAGACATCGACCTTTAGCAATCTCTTTCTGGTTTAGATTTTTGTCACAATTATAAGACAGCACAAAAGTCAGCAACATTGTTATATTAAATCCGAAGTTTTAAATCATACCTTTAAGCGTAGTAATGAAAAGTGATAATATGATAATATGCTGTCTGTAAAAAAGGTTAAGAGTGTTTGATGACAAAACCATTGTGAAACATTTGCATTGCACAACAAACAGCTATTGTGCCTTTTAAAATAATCAAATCACGAAAGTCTGTTAGCATTTTAAAATATTAACTAATGCATCGATTTCAATGATTCCTTTTTTGCTCTATGCAGTGTATTGTTTCTGGTATCCTGGTCCTGTCCACCGTATGATAATAACATGAAATACTTTCTATCTAATATGGCTGTTGAAATGAATTGCGTAAATTTAAATTTAGCCACACGAATGTCTGTTTTGAGGGCTCGCACCAAAATGAAAAATGCTTTGAAAATGACAGAGACAAACACGCCACAACTATAAACAAATAAACAAAATTTCAGGACGAATATCATCCTTATGGCTAGCTCCGCCTCTGGTTTCAGCTATACTTTGTTACCAATTTGTACATTAACAAAGCAATAAACGTTAAAAGTGTGCAGTGAAGTTAATTATAAACTTTTAAGTTGTGTGTAAACCCTTTTCTCAAACCCATAGATGCAGTGCGAGCCATTTTAATCACAACATGAAAAGTACGATTAATATTTGGGTTGATGTAATTCGTGGCTAATCTGACTCTGTTTTAATACATAGCATTTGAAAAAAATGTATATCACTGATCATGCCCAATTCCGTTTCACGGTTGATCATACCAAAATCTACTAATCTAATGTTAATCTAACTAATCTACCGTTGATCTACTTAGCATCTGGACAAAGCACAGTTCGGCTGCTTTTAATTAAGCAAAGCAATAATATCTGTATCATATGAGGCAACATCGTAATGTTGTATTATTGCGGCTGTTTACTCTTTGACAAGTTAACCTGTTTGCCTCTATTTTATTGTGAGTCATTTTCACCAAATTTAAAATTTTTTTAATTACATTTATACATTACAAAACACACATTGCTCAATGATCAATGCTCCATTCAGGAAACAATTTCTTGCCCTGATAAAAGTAGGCAGGTTAGGGCGATTGCCCCACTTTTCTCATCCAAGCCTACACAATAAGGTTAATATTGCAATGCGACGGTTCAGCTCGTATTGTAAAACCACTCTAAAGTTTTAAAAATATCTTAAAATTGAGAAAAATCACACTACCTTTATGCTTATAGATAGTTTTGAAATTGCGGAATTTTTTTAATTTTAATTCTATGATTGGAATTAGAAAAAATGGTTAAAATTCCAGGATTGAGATTTCCTGTGGACCCAACTCTAAATACAATATGTTATTGTGTGTATATTTTGTACTACTGCATGTTAACCAGCCAACTTTTGGGTTATAACCATATAAAGGAAATGAAGTGATTTTCTATGTTTTCTGTGATGTATTGCAGGTATAAATATACATCAGAATCAAAGGCAAAGATTCTTGTACCAACTCCCTACAAAATGGTAACAGACAGTACAGGCACTGTTTTTCTCTCAAACATGTGGAAAATTAGATGTTTGGCATATGAAATTGAGTGTAACTACCTGTCTGGTAAGTTGATCTGGTTGGTCACATTTCTTGTTTACCCATTCGAAAAATTTGCGGTATGACTGACATTCTTTTGTGTATTCATGAATTATTGTTTTCATCAAACTTTTTCAACTTTTAGTGTGACATTTTACTTTTGACCAGACTTGGTATTGGTATTTCTTTGAAAACAATTTTCCTCCAGTTTAGTTCAAAAGTTCATCGAGAAACTTAAATTCCTCTACCTTGACAAGGTAGTATAGTCCATAGAGGAGGCATGACTTATTTGAACAAATCACAAGTCATCAAATCAAAGCAGATTTTTTAAATGTTAGCAAGTTTAAAGTTTAACACTAGGGAATAGGCTAGTTATTAGTTATACTGGGCATAAATAACATAAATATTCAATACCAATTTTCATATTTGTCATATGACTACTTCAATCAGAATTTACTGAAATTTGTTCGAAAATAAACTCTTTTTAAAATTTGGTATTGTCTTGAAATTTCAGTGGATTCAGTTGATTACAAGCCCCCATATGGCTTGCCTGGTAACTATTTGCAACTGCTATGTCAAACTGCACGTAAAAGAATGACTTGGCTGAGTAGATCTTTTACCTCTAGAAATTCGTGGTAATACTTTGATTTGTATTGAAGTTGGCTTGCTAACTACTAGTTTTTATCGCTGTTTATATTCATTGATCATTAGGTCCTGTTACCATTCAATTAAAATGAGAGGCAAGTCCAAAAACAAGTTGGCTTTAATCAAAGAATAGTTTCAGTCAGTATACTAGTGAAAACTCTTTGCGGTGGTTAAGCAGTTATTACCAAAAATATATCGCTGGACTTTAATTATAACACACACGAAACATTCTTGTCATACTTACTTCATCTATCTGAGTGATACACATTGTTTTTCATATTGAGTTGAGTGTGAGAATTTCCTTGTACAGAGTTGAGCATAAAAGGCCAAAGCCCGGCATGCATGCGATTAAGCACTATCCAGAAGCTATCGCACAAATCTGAAGTCTCAAATCTAATCCCATCTAACGTCGGTTAATTGAACACTGTTTGTGCGTTTGCTCAGGTTAATTCTATATTTTTATGGACAAAATATTCCGACGAAAAGCATTTTTAGGCCATATGTTATAAAACAATAATTTATTTCTCTTTTAAATTTGTAGCTGATTTTCTTTCTGCAGAAGAACAGACAAAATAGTTGCCGTGCTCATTACGTCGTCACAAACAACATTGTCATTATCGGTCTTATCGCATCCAGTTTCATTTTGTCTGTTTTACTTTTCTTTTACTGACGTGATAATTTGGCACCATTGCGAATCTAAAGCTGCACAGTGCATAGTGCACTGTCCAAATCTGATAGGTTTTGGCACAATACATGATACAAGGGAATAGAACTTTAATTACTACTACCAGTATGCATTGTGTTTTCTGAAGTCTTTAGCGAATTGGAAATGAATTGCTTATTTCTTAGTAGCAACACCAACAGCAGAGATGCTTTATGTGGAAAACAATTTAACTGCATTCCTGCCGAAGAATTTTTTGTTTTTGAGCGATTATTTTGAAACAAGGTTGTTAGCCTACCAAGCAACTCATTTTAAATCATCATAGGTAAATCATAACGTTTGATGCTAATTTTTTTTCGAAGGACGTTAGTCAAATAGCTTGGTAGCGGTGACTTTCAGCAGTATTCAAAAGATACCAAACTCAAACACTAATAGGCTAACAATGCTACGATGTTAAATAGCATGAGTTGAATGTTGCCCAAAAAGGTATTTCAATTACGTCGACGGTTAATGATTTCCAACAACATGTTAAACACACTTTTATGATTAATTTGCATGTGAATTTATTTGAATTTGTTGTTTTAACCATAATGACACGTGCACTGTTTATCACATGAGCAATATTTCGACCAATGAGACATAAAATGTTATGATCACACATTTAAAATTAAAGTCTAGCATATAAAGCCTTGACTGTTTTGGGTCTGATAGTTTTGTTTTAAAAAGCTTATACGCTGGCATATATAACAAAAATCGGTTTATCCGGTAGTGATGTTTGTGTGGCTTTGTTAGAGTGTATTTCTGTACAGTACACAGTCGTCTGTTCAAACTAAACCTGTTTTCCGGAGTAGAATGCTTAAACGCATACATTGGATAATTTAATAAAAATGTCACAAAAAATGGATATGCGATTACCCAATTTGCATTTACAAAATAAACCAAAAGATTTTTCCTGCATGATGCTTGCTACCAGCATAAATCAGCCTGCAGCATTCTCCTCCAATATCAGTTTGCATAAAGATTATAACTCCTTATGTCAGAAAGCTTTGAGATACAATTATAATAACTCTTAAGGACATCACTGTTAAGAAATTTTATCCATTAATCGTGTATAATTACTGATCAATGCCTTCACTTTTGATGATATATATATTCAATTACGTAATGATACGTTTTGTATATCCCACCAGCTTTACAAATTTTTGTGTTAGACAACAATAAAGTTTTGATATTACAGTATCTTGTTTCAAACAAAGCCTAATTAAACTAACTTCTTACTCTGAGGTGAAAGCATGGAAAACTTACGACCTTGTTTCGCGTACAACAATAAAAATGGCGTGAAACAAAAACAAGAAAGTGGTAGAGTTGTTAGCGTTATTAAATTGACATGAAAAACTAACTTAATACTGTGTATGGTGATAATCATACATAAATGTTATTTGTAGACAAATAGTGCACATTAATCATAAAAACATAAATACAGCTATTTTGCCAAATATAGCTGAGTTTGTTGCTGCACATTCCTTCTATTTAAAGATGATGACGGTTAATCCCATGCCAATTACTGTGTAAATAGTTAATTTAAACAATTTTTGAAAAACATGACACCATAAGTTCTCAAAATCTTGCCAAATTTACAACATTTGTAGGTATTGTTGTGACTTGTAGGATTTAAAAAGATTTTTTAAATTCATTTAGTCGTTTTTAAGCTATTTCATTTCAAAGATTTACTACTAGGTAGCAATTTTTGTGCTGAGTGCATGACATTTTTACATTAAATATGATGTATTTTCATAACCTCGTTCTAAAATTATAAACAAAACATTTTTTATGAATTGTAAGGGTAAGGAATCCAATGAAACTATTATATTTCCAATAAATTCATTGCAAAACCCTCACATTTGAGGATTAATTTTTTGCAGCCATCAAACTTAAAATGTCTGTAAAAAATTTCTGCTTGATTTTTTTTCATTGATTTTTGTTTTAGCTAAGACATGAGTCTTGTCTTTTGTGATAAAATTGTAGGGATGTTTTGCCTAGATAAGAAGTAATTAGACTTTTAGTGTAAACCAATTTGTAAAGCATGGGAAGATTTTGCATGGTTGGTCCTGCAAATTTTAACATATTTTTATTTTGTATGATAAAATAAGATAACAATAATCAATTACTACTAAATATTACATTATACAGTAAAAATTGATTTTATGGTACTTTTTGACATTTTACTGTGATTTTGATATTTTCTGTTGTTTCTAAAACATAAAGTTGCTGTTACCGTGTTAACTAAAGTACTTGCAAATTTACTTCACAGCAGTATTGCTCTTGTTAAAATGCAAGTTGCACTATGAATATTTTCTGCAAAGTTGATGTTGTTTGAACCGTGTTAACCAGATTTTAATTATCCGATTTTCGATGTATTTTATCCGATTTTCCTCTAAAGCCACTCCTTTATTTGCGATATTTTAATGACATATTCAAGATCTGGACTCATAGTTACGATAATCTTGTAACGGTTACGATAATCGGAAGCCCTCAACTCTAAACATTCTAGCATCCCATTGAAATTGGAACGGTCCAAAACGAAAGTCTACTTCTTTGACACCCAGGTGAAGTTAATCCAGAAAAAAGTACAAACCTCACTATATCGTAAACCTACAGATTCTTTTACTTACCAACACCCTAACAACTTGCACCTCCTTCATATATGAAAATCTATTGTTTACAGTCAAGCAATAAGATACTGCCGCATTTGCTCTTCCATTTGAGAGACTAACAACTACAAAGAACAGAGAACAACAACTGCGAAACTCGGCTACCAAAACAATCTCATAGAAGAGAAAATCCAAAAAGCCAAAAAGAAACCACGCCATAAGCTCCTAGAATACGGACGTAAGCCTCAAGTGTCATATGGGACTCCATTGGTCTTGACTTTCTTTCCATAATTGAGACCCATAAAGTGTATAGCTAAAGATCTACAGGGCATTCTCAATGTTGATCCTACACTCAATGCTATCTTTCCAAACCAACCTCTAATAGCTTACCCACAATCTCCCAACCTCATAAACCTCCTGACGTCGAGCAGATTACCTGACACATCTGAAGAATTTGGAACATTCTCCTGCCAACACCAGAAGTCAACTGTATCCGTACATCTACACAACTGACTGAGTAGTCTGCCCAAATGGATTTACGTGTCGCATCAGTGGAATATTTCAATGCAACAGCACTAAAGTCATCTATGCCATCTGCTGTCAATGCTGCCCCAAGGCAGTTTACATGGGAGAAACAGGATCAACCTTGAGGAAACAATTCACGGATCACAAAAGTGATATTTGTCATGAACTTAACCATAAACCAGTAGTTGAACATTTCAACTCACCGGATCATAACATCAACGACTTACGCATCACCGTGTTACGAATATTAATTTCTAATAACCGCCTTGATCGCAGAATTGAGGAACAGCAAAACAATCACGTCTTTAATTGCATTAATAACGGCCTTAGCAGAGGTGCCGGTTTTATGGGACTTTATAAATAAATATTCATTATTTTACTTTAATACGATTTTATTAGCGTTTTCCTTTTATTTACCAATTTATTTTATTTTATTTTGTTATGTCATTACTCATTAAGTATGTTGTGATTGCTTGGATGCATGTAGATATCACGTCACAATTGCGATCATTGTTTCCAAGCAGACCTTTACCTAGAAATTTTGAAATATTTTTTGCCATTTCACAGTACACCTGAAGAAGCAAGCTTATGCTTGCGATAGTTTGTGTCGAAAAATATAAAGTTAACCGTCAGAGTGCCAAACTATATCCTGTTTCTTATTTTACTTATGAATATTATGTAATAGGCAACCTGCTATGCAATGTATTTGACGTTAAACTGCTTAAAGGTGTATCGCAAACTGCTTGGTCGCATATTGAAAATTTAATTGAATTGATTGTAAACAGTCATTCAGAATTGTATATCCAATATCCATAGCAATATCTTATTAAAGACTTCTGTAGTACAGTGTTCTACTGCCTATAATAAAGTGGGTCTAAAGCTTTCTCCTCATGACCCACTTCCGATTAAGACTGAATCTTCTTACCCACAATGTGTTTTTAACCTAAAAGGAACTGAACTATTTTCATTATAGTGCAGACAACATGCTTAAAAGATAATAATGACATTTAACAAATTAAACATTTCAAATGCAAAAAAAAACATGAAAATGACCCAAAACTTTATGCAAAAGCTTCAGTGCAATGTCAGATTCAATTTTTAAGATTGCTCGTCACAAATCTGACTACAGATTTAGCTATATGCTCTAAGCTTTTGTTTTAGCAGCAACCACATATAAAGAAGCTCCCTAACAGATAGTGGTTTAATTAGGATTGCTTTGAGGTGAGGGGGGTGGAACATAAGTCTTTTAAAATGGAATAAAAGGGAATAAAATTTTAATTTTGTCCTCCCCACCTAGAACACCCATAGCAAAAAACTATTGTGTGTTTATGCTTAAAATAAATTAATATACTTGATTAGTTAATAAGTTTACTCACTTATTTGTGCATATAGTAGCTGACAATTTACCATGTAACATTGTGTGATGTCATCTGCCAATTGTATATTTTGCTAGGATCAGGAAAGTTATTTGACAAAGCATGCTTGTTTTGCATGGGAGCCGCATCCGAGCTCATCCCATAATAAGTTTTGTAACATAGTCCTTTTCGGATAACATAAGTAGTCTTTTATAATTCGATTACGCAATAAGTAACTCAACTTCAACAACCGCTGTGGGTGATTTGCTTTCTTGATAGTAGGCCATCAATTATTTTCTAGCAATCAGACCATTATGTTCTTGACTATGGTCATTGTTTTATTACAGTGCTGTCTGTAGCCTTCGTAGTACTTAATATTGCAAAGATTATAGCCGATTATTTGTTGGAAACAAATAACGAAATGAGTGGAACGAAAGTATGGTTAGTTGTGTTATTTTTAGTTGCAAATGTTGAAGGGACCCATGAAGCTTACTAGGCTACCTCTTAATTGTGCCCCTGGCTTTGGTGTACTTACCCCCTTTTATCTTTTGACTAAATATTTTTGTTAAAAAGAGAGTTTACACTCTTATAAGAAACAATACACATTTGGCAAAATTGCTACAAACGAAGACAATTCACTGTCAACATACCAAAAATTATTCACAGAGATCCAAATACCAGAAAAAATTAAATCTATTGATTGTGAATGAATTGCATTTATTTGCAATCTCAAAGGATTAAGATCTTGTGATGCTCACATTGAATTATTCTGTTTGAGTTTTGACATATTTATAATCTTTTTTACACTGATGCCAACAGAATACTTTAACCTTGAGATGGAAAACAAAACTGCCAAATCTTTGGACAAGGTTATCGTAATAAAAAATGGAGAAGTCAATTTGAATACTTCATTATACAAGCAAGAAGCTTACCATTTGCTTATTAAAAGGTTAGTTAATGGTGTAATTGTACAATGTGCGCATATGCAAAGTCACCTACATATTTTGTATATCGTCATGTTGGTTTACTGATAAGGTTTTTATACAAAAATAATAGTGTTTTTATCTTAGCATCATCACTGATATTTGGGTCATTTCATTATAATATGAACTTTGGTTGGAACTGGTCTATTTTTATTTGCTAAAAGGATTCCAGTTATTTTTCTAAGATGAATGGTGAAAATTTAACAAAAATCGGATTTGCAGTTTTCGAGTTATGGACAAAAATATTTTTGATCGCTAGGTGGCTTGAGATTAAGAAGCAACAAACAAAATGTAATATCTCAAGATCCGCTTATTGTATTTGAATAATTAAAACTGTATTTGGAATTTGTTGTAACCTTTATGCATCCTTGCGGGCCTTGGCGCTCTTTCGTCTGGCCTCATAGTGAAGAAAAGTGCGTTACTGACATTTCATTGGTGCTTTCTGTCTTCAAGTTTCTGCAACTCCATCCGTTTGACGAACTTATGCTTTCCAATTTTCAACAGTGTCAAATGTAAACAATTTGTTTATTTTTAAAACAAAACCTGATGAATTTCTTGTATAGTGTTTGAGTTGCAAGTGTTAGACAACCAAGATGTTGCAAATTGTAATTAAAAACAAACACTATCATATAATTAACAAGTTATTTTAAGTCAACTTTTCAATTATCTGGTGATTTCAAATAGATGGAAAATCATACAGTGTTTGTTACATCATATATAAAGATGCATTATAAAATACTAAAAACTGCAAATGCAAAAAGTTGTTCCTTAAAGGCAAAATCAAATACCAACACCTTTTGTTACAATAGACAACATTTAACACGACAAAAGTTGACCATGAAAGTTTGCAATGGCTACTGTGTGAAACGTTGTGAGTGTAACAATATACTGTTTGTGGCACTATGTTGCCTACGTTTCTTCCTCTTTTTTTATAAAATAAGGTTTTTGAAAAATATTCCACTTCATTGTTGTTCCATTCCCTTTTATTGCCGTTCAAAATTAGGGATTCAAAAAGTAGAGGTCGTACCTTATTTTCATACGCATTAGTTGAGAGCCTAACCCTAAAAATATTGGAGAAGATCGAAAAGGTATCCAAATACAATTAGCGGATCTTGAGATATTACAGTTTTTTTGTTGATCCTTGAGTATGTGTACTATGTTGTGGTTGGAAATCAAATATTATTAAATTAGCTCGTCAGCTCTGATTCAGGGTTTTGTGTAGCAATCTAATTTAACGATTTCACTGCTGCTTTCATTGTGGGTAGATAATTGGCAATTGTTTTCGTCATCTATGACAAATGTACAAAAACTTGCGTTCACAACCAATCTTTTTCGCTTCGCACTTCACAATGCAATTTATCGGATTTTTTGTCAATGTATTTAGAACATTTGTTCTGAAATTTCTGTGTCAGAGTCGAGTAGCGGGGTTTCTGGATTAAAGAGGTAAAACACATGGGAAGAAATTGTTCCCTGCAGTTTTGTGTCAGATAGCACAGATTCCAGTTGTTTGGGTTTGCAGGTCTGTTTGTATTTTCAGTATAAGTCACAACTCTCAACAGGTTGCTCTTAAATAGAAATAGGCTTTCACCAGAATTACATGTTCTTTAAATAATAGAGATGCGCTGATGCCGATGTTAAACATCGAAAAAACGATACACAGGCCACTTTACTAATGCAGTGCAATGCAGACTGCCGATGCATCGACCGATATTTTGTATAACTTTTGACTTTTTTCCAGAACTGCTTTTTCGATGTTTAACATCAGCAGATTACTAAGACATGTGTAAATATGAATTTATGTACATAAGTTTTTTAAACGAATGGTGAAGATTTGACAAAAATTGAGTTAGCGACTGCTGAGATATTGGCAAAATTGTGACGAGTGATGAATGTCAAAATTATGACGAATATTAAAGTTTTTTTTAGTTTTTATCTTCAGTGTCCAATCTTGACAGGGTAGTTGATAAGATGTCTGGTTTAGCTCCATGTTCACACAACATAAAAAAATCTTTGAAAATGCAACCTTTCAACCATTTCTTTGTTTTCAAACATTACTGTGTTGCTTAGCTAGTTTTAACCAATATTTTACTGAATGACCAGTTAATTTTATATAATCAGTGTCTTTTTAAGGTTTGGCTTAGGCGGCCGCTAAGAAATTTTGAAGGACCGAAAATTGTTTTACCTAAATACGAAAAACTAGCCACATTTCACAGTTACTTGAACGAACAATTTAATTATCAACACAACAGTGCAGAATTTATAACAGATATTTTGCATGTAATGAGGAACTTTTCTATTTGCTATATCCTCTTTAAAAAACCAGAAAATTAGATGAACTTGTTCGGCCACCTTTTTGATTTTATTTGAAATGGCATTTTATTTTATTTTGGCATCGACTACTGCTACATGCTCTCTTTTTTCTCGATTGTCATTCTGGGTATCGATCGACATCTCGGGCCTGTGATAACTTTTGTGCATATTCTTTCCTCCAATCTTTGAGCAGCTCTAATATTAAGTTTCGGTGTTTGATGCTACTACGATCACATATTTTGTATGCAATCCAGGAATTTATCAGGGCAATACCCAAAATTTTGGACCAGACCGCCAATGGCCACCTTCGCATTGCTGAGTGAGTTGAGTACTTTCTCGCCATTTGATCAGCCACGTCCACTCCTACTGTATTTTTGTTGTAAAAGTGGGTGATAATAAGTGTCTTTTTTTCTGTTGTATCCATGGTTGGGTTTTGATGTAGTTTTTGGTCATGACTCTGAGCTTAGGTCATTGTTAGTATGATGTATCCTGGTGAGTAACAATTACCATACTTTACAGCGCACTGCCCTTTTCCTGCTCTTAGCTAAAAATTTATAAATAATAGCAGCAGTTTTGTCTACAACTGTCATCCCTTCATGCGCCAACGATCATATTGTTGATTTTGATGTAACACAAGCAAAAAGTGTGATTTGATATAACAACCAAACAATGCTTCATCTCAAATTTGAGATAACAAAAAACCTACTTCTGAATAAAAACAGTCCCTTTGTTGCACTAACTGCATCAAGGATAAAGTATGAGCATTGTTTGAAGGGCACAATGCAATCTTGCAGGAAGGTATTTTTAAAGGCTGTTTTTTACCCTTGCGGCCGTTGTAGGTATATCTCGTAATTGCAGGTAAACAAAATAACTTTTTGGAGAAAAATCAGTGTTAGCATACTGCTCATAAATACTTAGGAAGCTACTGGAAGTTTGAAATTGATACGATTTTAAATATTAGCAAAATAGCTCTACAAATATGGCTGAAGGTTGATTTTTGAGCCCCTCGGTCGTTCTAGTGTTAAGCAAACTTGTGGTATTGTTTGAAGGTAAACTTTCTAGGTTTGAGCTAGTATATTTTGATTGTTAGCTTTATCAGAGAAGCGTTTACGTTGAGACGATTTTCCTGAAATAACATACAATTTCAAAACAGAAAAACTGCAATAAATCGATCTACAAATATTGAGGCTAAATCCATGTAGTAGCTAACTGACTAATCCCTAAAGTGACTATATATTGCTCTTCAATTAATCGTCTCTTCTGTAACCATTTTTCAGTCATAAAGCGTTTCGGCTGGCTTGACAGGAAATCCATCTGCCATTTTGAAGCAGTCAACAACGTCATTAAGCAGGCATAGTGCAGTCGGACAGAGACCAACGGTAGCGTGTAAAATACTGAAAATACTGCTACAGAAATCTCATGCAAGGGCAAAAATATAAAGCTAGAAATTATAATGTTATAGCGGTGTGATTATTATCAATGCTGTAAGTACAATGAAAACTAGCAAGCAGTTGCAGATAATTTTTTTATTGTGGTTGAATATGTAGAAATTAAATTTGACGTGCTACAAACATAAAAAAATGTTTATTTTAAACGACCGTTTCAGTGGCTCAAAACACCTTAAAAAACACTGAATAGAATCAATGTAGTCGTAAATCATGATTCATAATGCTATCAACAAACACGCCTTGTAATATTTTGTCTATACGTACTTTTAACTTGAGCCTACCTAATTCCAAATGAACTGAAATAAGCCTGTCAACTCGGAAAAGCTTGTGACCCCTGGCCTACACTGGCATGCAAATTTAGGCAACTATCCAATTATGTCCGTCTTTCACATGCATTGCATCTAGATATAAATCATACCATGCATAATGAATCTGTGTTACAAGTACAAAAAAGAAAACATAGTTTGAAAGTGATTTGTTTAATTCTATTATGAAATAATAGAAAATTACATCAAATTTCTGGGAGACTTTGTTCACTTTGTTCAAATATCAAGTTAAGGTTAATTGAACCGACTAAGCAATGCTTGACTGGTGCAATGTGCTTTTTATATAGTATTCAGTTGTGATTTCAATTCCATTTTCAAAAACTTTGCAACTTCTGTCTCTGATTCATTGCTTGTAGAGGATTTTTAGTTAATATACTTGAGTAGGTTTGTCTGTTATTAGCTCCACATCTCTTTCTGCAGCATTGATCACAACTTTCATTAAGAAAACAAAAGATTAGGTCCTACCCAGTCGTATTGATCTGAAAGAACTTAACTCCACCACTAGTTTGCCCAGCCGTTTGTGTATAAGGCTGATGCAATAAAAACTGAACCACTAATCTGGTGCAATAAATTCTGCACATATTGTGGTATCTCGTATTCTTTTTGTTGTGACAGGTATTCTTTGACTAAACTTATTCATCTTTTGCAAAGGAAGGAGGTATTTTGATACAATGCATTTTTTGGTTCATGACATCAGTAAAAAAGTCATTGAGATTTAAAAAAATGATACATAGCTTTCTCTAAGGCACTAGTTGTGCTTCCTAAGTTAACTAAAAATCCTCGACAAAAAGAGATTCTTGTACAAGCAGTAGAGACAGGAGTGGATGAATGAAAGAATGAATATATTATGGTATCAAAAATGTTATACATAAAATGTTTAGCCTAATTAACTCTCATCACTTACGTATCATGAAGTGTATCCAGAAAGCCTGCGACACTTATCATTGTCCCCAAATGTCAGCAGAGATTTGAGATTTGATTTCCAATTGTGACATCTGCCATTGAATACTGCACTGCAAAGGGTTACATCCAATGAATCCACACTTCTATTGGGAGAATTCATCTTTCCTGACACCATTTTCTCAAATGTAACCCAAGACCTTCAGCAAAGTTAAGTAACGACACCAGTTAATGATATCATGAGTTAATAGACAGGAAAAGCTTATAAAGCTTACAATGTGACTGAAGAAATAATGGTATATCTAACTAGTAGGGTCACTACATCTAATAAAAACAGAAAATATTTTCACGTTACATTTCATATAAAACTCCACTTGTTTCATTCTAGATCAATTAATTATTTATAAGCTCAGCTAGGACCACCATATCCTGTAATGCTGTTACAATATGTGCTATCTTCCAAGTGTGGGCACCTCACAGAGAAGAAGATTAACAGTGGCAACGTCCAGGCAGTCATCATGTGGGATGATTGCCATGCTCAACACAAGGCTAAAAAACTGTGAGAAGTGCCCAATGCTTACCTTGAACTCTAAAGGTCTTTCCCAAGTATGCGAAAATGTCTTTCCCTATATGCTTCTTCACAAACTTCAGAAACATATATTTACCATAAATATAGCTGAAATTACAGTGTTAGAGTTGGTTTCACACAGGGCTTCGAACTCGAAATAACCCAATCAGTTTTCCAAATTTGAAATCGAAAAATAAAATTGCTCGCACCAAATATACTAACTGTGGTAAAGTCGTTTACATTGATTTAGTTGGGCTCAAATGCAACTACTTCATTTACATCAATTGCAAAAGATAAACATTGTAATGCATGTATATTCTAATTAGACTAGATGGTCACATTTTCATTTATCAATGAAGTTACCAGTTATTTGTGAACTTATGCAGATGAAATTTAACAAAACAGTAGGTACAGTCTCTGTTAGCAGAGGTCAACAACAAAGCTTCAAAGAAATTAAATCTCCAACATGACCAGCCGGACTACCGACACTGATATCTGGGTGATGTAATGGGATTTTGATTGCTGTTGCTGACCCGAGAGCTTCAGTGAACTTCACTTGTATTCTAGCAAGGTCGATGGATTTCGAAATATTTTAGTATTTCTACCTCACTAAGATCGTGTTATCATTGCGGGAGAGGGCCCACGGATGTGGTTGGTTTTATGGTTTTACGTGTACAAATTGGATCATGCACGTCTAAACATTGATGTGTGTTATGTATCAAGTGACTTTGTGTATCTTTGTTTGTTTAAATGCCAAGGTTGGTCATTGTACCATTTCATAGGCTGGACAACTTGTTCTCAACTGCTACATTTCAGTTAACTGGGAATCAGTTAGGCTGCAACTTAAAAGTACAGATACACAAAATATTACGGCTCTAATGACTAAGTCATACGATAAGGCTGTTGATCATTAGGTTGTGGGCTTCTTGTACATTTGCCGAGTGTGTCACATAAGTGTAATAAAGGACTCCTGATAATATGGCCTTGACTCCTTTTCAGGAGGGAGGTGTCCTTCCCAGGCAGCACTGCTTGTTTGTCTTAATAATATAAAAGTGTAGGCTTAGAAAGGTGGAGCCCATATTTCCATATGCTTAGTAGTACTTAGGTTTCACGAGTAGAATGATGCACAAGCACAAATGGTTGTTGACCTTAAAGGCTATACAAACTTCAATTGGGCCGGCCAATAAAATTACACATAACAACTATGATAATAAAAATCCTAGGAATTCCATCTTAACATTTCTATATTGGGGCTGGATGTGTAGCGCCCACTAAAGCTACAAGCCGTTGAATTGATATACGGTTGAAACATTGTTGAGTTTAAAATTAATTGGTCTTCTAGGTGAAAATCAGTCAAAATTAGCAATCAACGTTTGTAAGTTAAGGAAGGGTTGAAGGGCTGCCCAAACTCTGCAAAGACTGTTCTTCCCCACTCCTGTACTATATGCTAGAAAGTTTAATGCTAATTAAAAAAACTTTAGCTTAATAACATTTTAGTGAACACAAAAAGTGGCTAATGCAAGACAGATATATCAGGAAAAATGCTAAGACTGTTTTGATTCGCACATTTTATACAAAAGTACTTGCGCTTTTATCCTGCAAGGGATGTTTTCTCAGAACTAAGGATTTTAACTGCTAAATTTGAAAATTTGAAACAAATTTCCATGGAATTACTTTAATCAATTTTATCACAGCAACTAAGTTAACATATTGAAAATGAACGAAACAAATTAAAAAGTTATCCAAAATATTTTTCTAGTGATGAAATTGAAATTGTGTCCTCAACGGATGTTGGTGCATTTTATGGCATTCAGAGTTTGATATCTCTAGCAGAAAGTAGCAACAACTCCATTCCATTTGTTGAGGTTACAGTAAGTTTCTAAACTAGTGCAAACAGTCCATTTTCTTGAATTTGTGTTTTTTTTTTTAAGAAAAGCAGTTATGTAGTTTAAAAGAAGAATATCCTGTTGTGTTAGAAATGTTTGAAGTATGAAAATTGACATAACTTACAATAGATAGTAGAAATTAACATAGCAAGTAGAAATAAAATACTACACAGATTTTGAACAACTTTTAATTTTTGTGCTGCATGCGTGAACATGCTTGTTCAAGTATGGTCAAACGTTCCAAATCGGGTCCACAAAGCTTTTTCCTCAGAAAATGCACACTGGTTATTACAAAAAAAACAAACAAAAAATATATCACTTTTCATGTATTTTTGTTGACCTATCTTTCATCTAACCACTCACTAAATATGGGCTGCTCTGCATGCAGTCGGTCTTCTCCAGATGTATTTTGTCGGGTTATTGATTTTAGGCCAATGACATATTTTGCTTTGTTTTTAGTTTTTATGTTATTTACTAATGGAGGGACGTAGTCTTTGGTAAAATTTAAAACATTTTTAAACCTTCTGCAGTAATTGGAAGTAATGACGTGCGCTTGGATTTGGTACACATTTTCTTGTTTGTACAGAAAAAAATGCAGGTCACGTGAGTGGTCTTGAGGTGACTCTTCGCGTGACTAAAGTTTTTTTCTTTTTTTTCTGTTGTGTTTTTTAACATGTAAATCGTTGTTTTATTGCTGAATATGTTTCAGAAAGCAGTTAATTTCCACCCATATCCACTGCAAAAAACTAATAAAGTTGACTCGCTCACATCAAGGAAATACAATGGCATGTGTTGGATAAAGAAATGTTCTAAAAGCTGTCCCCAACCATATGCCAAAAGATATTGATTTTATTGCTCGCTGCAACGTTATTACTAGTCTCTTAAGAGTACAAACATCATTAGTAGTCCCTTGTCGCAGTGGAACGTGTGTTCAATGACGTCAATTCTAAAAATAGTTGAGGGTTGACAATCAACATTTTAATGTGAATTGCTCCTATTGCTCGTATGTTGTTGTTTATTTGTTTTCTTGGCAACGATTTGCAGCAATCAGTTGTTCTTAACCCTGTTTAATATTGACTATTTTATGTTTTTCTCGAAACGTGTTTTGGCTCAAGTGTTTTTGCTGTCAAAAACATATTCTTATTCTATTGCTGTATTCATCCATTTTATTAGGTTAAACAACCCAATTTGATAAGATTGCTGGGTCAAGGTCATTCGATAGAGAATAAGTTGAAAAAGGCCGCATGCTAAGAAATTCAAAGTGGCAGATAATTGACTTTGATAATAACAGCATGCCATTCTATTGTTGGCAGACAATATTATTAGTGATATTTACATTTTGCCATCACTAAACAAAAGACATGTTATTAACAAAAAGCAGTGATTCTTAATTCGAACATTGCAGCTTAATAGCATTAGGCTTACGAGATAATAAACCGGGATAGTTTCAGATTTCCTATAATGGCTAATTAATTTCTCAGTTAGTTAGGTGCAGAGAATAGTGATTAAGTACAGTTGCACATTATTGTATTTAGTAGTGCATCATCGTCTGTCCTGTTTATTTAACTTGTGGATAGTGAAACAAATCGAGCGAATCGTTTGTGTTAACATCTATACTCACCGGTCTATGCCAACCAATGTGGCTTCTTTGATGCTTTTGATATGCAAGTACAAATTGCAAATTACAAGTAAAGTAATTGCTGTTATTGTTTCATTGTGCATAATTTGGATTTGAGCTGCTTTAGTTGATAAGCAACAACTGAACTGAAGATTCATCGCTTACTGTTCAGGTGGCGTCAAAGATAAAAAAATGCAATAAAAACTTTGTTTATTTTATTATACAATGCATTTACTAAAATACTGATTAGTCGAAAATCCTCCATGGAGCTCTCTGAAATTTTGCATGTTAATTTTGTATGTTTTGTACTACCATTCCATAAGATGCCTTCAAAAAACCACGATTCAAATTTTTTTAACAGAGTTGCAAACTAAACACTGGAATTTTTGGCCCAAAAACCCAATTCTAGCTACATTCATGCTAATTTTTAGACTAATTCTGCACGCGACCTGGGACATTAAAGCACGCCAACTGTTAGGGTAATTCCCAAGATGGAAAACAACACCAACCATGCTGCCTTGTGATTGGTCTAAATAGGTTTTTTATAGCCCTACGTAGGAGTGCAACAAATTCATTGAGATCTTAGTTTTAGGTGTTTGACAACCCTTTAAAGGTGGCAGTTCTGATGTTGTTGTTTGCAAGAATCTGGGACAATTCTACAAGAACTGCCACAACTCGAAAATTTGTGAGTTTATCTTAATCGTGGCAAACTCTGTTATACATTTCTTTAGTTGGCGGAACATCTCTTCTTCTTTTTATATAACCAATAATAAGAAACAATACAATATAATTTCGGTAGAACTATAGTTGTTTTGAAGTACTAAATAGTTGCTGATAATGCAACTTAATAAATGAATATTGCAATAAATATTCTTACCAAGTTTTTATATTGATGAAGATAATTTTTTTTGCCATTTGTATATTTGTCCATAGTGTTTGTTTTTTAATGATTCGAATAGTCTCTATTCTTTTATGGATTGTGTGATCTGTGTTAAGCAGTTAATTATGTTGAAACTTGATAAATTACCTGTGTTAATACTTGCAAAATGCGAAGGTCATTATGGAAATATGGATAGCTTATATCCTAATTTGATATTTGTTTAAAGAACAATGTCAAAATGTGTCAATTGAAATACAACTAACATTATCAGTGGTAAACTATCACATAAAAAATAGAGCCAAAGTGTCCAGTTTGTACAGTCAGACCTGATTTTTCCAAATCCCTATAAAACTGGAATCCCCGCTATTCGACATCAATCTGTTTCTCTCCAACTCCGATAGAGCAATTTCTAAAGGAATATGCTAAATCAATAGAAAAAACATACGCTATTCGGATTACAACAGGTGTTGCATACTTGTACATCAGTTTTTCATACCTGCTGCACATCAATGTTTGTATTAGGACAAATCGTTGACCCATTTTTAAAATTTCCTTATTTAAATCATTCATTCTTCTATACAGTATTTTTGTGTTTTTATCTAGTGTTAGCCTTAATGCATGCTATTTTAGGCAAACAGACTTCACTTTAATATTCTGTTAATTTCGATTAAATTCAAATGCATTGCTTAACTGACATTTTGCTACGAAACAAAGTGATCCGGATTAATGCAAATGTTTTGGTGGATGAGTAAAATCTAATTTGTTGCAAATTTTAACACCAGAATTTTTCAACAGGATGCTCCACGTTATCAATACAGAGGCATGCATTTGGATGTTGCTAGAAACTTCGTCCAAAAGAATGACGTTATACAACTACTTAAGGTACAAAATGGTGATTGGCTGTTGGGAAATATGACCAACTTCAATGAATAGCATTGAAGTACAATGGTCACGATCTCTACACAATATAAAAGTTAAGATTTTGGGAAATATGTTTTAGAAAATGGTTAATACATCCACCTCTGGACCGGCCGATTTTTGTATGTAATAAGCAGGGATTGTAATAATCGGTTTTCCTAAAACTGCAACTAAACAACTTCTTAGTAATCAATAAATTCAACAAATGTAATCAATGTAGTGCATAGTATTTATAATGATAGGCCATTACTTCAATACTGTAAAGAGCGGTTTGCCTTCATGGGAATCGAAAGTGGATGTATTAACCTGGGTTTTTATGATGAGAAATGAATAGAAAAATTCCACCCCAAGAAAATTGGATGTAAAACACTTTGATTGTATTGACCGTAGATGTATTAATCAGATTCTGCTCTAATTCTCAATTTATGGCTCATCAGTGCTAATTTATTTGTGACAGGTCATGGCAAAATACAAATTGAATAATTTTCACTTCCACCTCACAGATGATGAAGGGTGGAGAATACCTATGAATTGGTGTCCTGAGCTAACAGCAGTTGGAGGACGAAGGTACTCTTGATTAAGTATAGGTGTGCTATTCTGGGGTGTAACAAATAGTTACACTTGTTACATTTTCAATTAATTCGATGCAACAAATTTGTTACCTAGGAATTTGTTAGCTATAGGTAGGGTGGGTTGAGTTGGATCCATGTCGGAGTCCTACTACTTCGTTGAGTATTGGTATGTTTTCAATACTTGGACTCGACCCAATATTTTTTGATGCTCAATGATGTCACTCATGTTAGTCTTTATGTGTGGGTAGACTTTAATAATTTTTTTTAATACTAAGGGGACCAGATGTTGGTTTTTGCCCATACTCAGTTTTGTATTGAAAAATAAAGAGTATATATTCGTGATTGTTTAAGGCATTGCATTGTTGTAAAAGTCACCTTATTGTGTAGCTATAAATTTTGTCTTTTTGTAATCTGAAAAAAGTGTTCATGACGTTCATGGCGGTAAATGACAAATTTCTGACTTGTATAAAATGATAGAGCTAGTTGTATCTCATTAATGGTGTATTTTATGTGTTTAACAACAAGCGCTGTACTGTATTTTGGCCGTGTTTTGTATACACGACTCGGTTTTGATAACGTACGAATTGCGTCATTCGTACTACAGCACTTAAAATGAATGATTAAAGCACTGGCTTGTAGCATTCTGTGAGCATGTTTTGCTCAAAAGCAGAAGCTAATGTTGTAGTAAGTGAAATATAGTTATTTTCTGCGTTGCAAACATTTGGTCAAATCCTAGAAGTTCTCTAGAATGTTACGGCAGCATACGGTCAAAGATTATACACTGGCCAACACATATTTTTGTGCCAAGAAAGTTTCAATAGTTTTAAGATAACTATATGTCGATAACAATGCTTAAGATAAAAATGCCGAAAATGGCATTGGTTTTTTCCGAATTCGCTCTAGTTTTTGAGATATTCCATATTTTTGTTTCAAAAAAGTGCTAAAATTGCACAATATCTGACAGTAGTATTCCCTTTATGTTACAACTTGTATGAGACTGTATCTTTCTTCATAAACATGTCCATACAGTATTCTATTATTTTTGATGCAATATGCTCTTCACTTAGATCACCGAGGTTTGCAGGAAAACGATCTAAGGGGTTGAAAAGATAGTGAACCTTGCTACTCATCTTTACACCTAAATCTTTGAATTTGCAAAGCATGTCTTTCACCAACTCATGGTTATTTTCCGCTATTCAATTTCTGAGAAAGTTTTGTGTGACTAAGACAAACGATTGCGAAGCAACACTCGTTGAGTCTGTCATGGATCCTACAAAACATGGATTTTTTATGAGCTTGCCGATCTGAGGGCCATCAAAAATACCTGCCTTCAACTTTTCCATGGTCAAAGAAGGAAATGCTTTGCAAATATAGTTGAAACAATCCCCAGTTACAGACAAGGCTTTTACAAACTGTTTCATTAAACCAAGTTTAATATGCAGTGGTGGAACGGTGATTTTCTCTCTGGTAACTAAAGGCTTGTTGACGACATTAGCTTCACCGACTTTCATGGAATCTCTAGAAGGTCGCCCTTTTTACTCCCAGTGATCATCACTTGCTCGACTGTCTCACAAGCAGATGAACCATGGATATTTCCGCTACTATTACTCTCAGAGCTTTCTACCTCTTCATGCAACTCACCATATTCTATGGATATGTCGGGTAAATTACTAAGTTGAAGGATAGTTACTTTTTCACAGTGAGGCATAGGTCTTCGTGCAGATTCTAAATAAGGGTAATTCCAGATACTCTTCTTGTGGTGATTGAACACTTTCAGATCAACCAAACAAAAGTAGCAGTCATCAAAAGGATTTTTTTGTTCTCTCCAAACTTGCCCTTTTAACGTGTCCTTACTCCACCTTTGCAAGCTTTCTGTGCATCCTTTGCAGACAATATGCGGTGCCCATAACTTATGTTAGTCACCAAGCTTCACTTTAACATATGCAAAATATACTTTCCTCACAAAGTCAGCGATAGCCTTTCTTCGGTCTTTAAAGGTGTATTGCCCATAGATGTAACAAAATTTATCAGGATCATTGCAACAGCTTCTTTGTGACGAGCTCATATTTCTTAAATCCAAAGTTTATTTACCTCAGTATGACCTCAAATAACAGTCGTGATATTCCTTTCTCTAGCTATAGCGCTATTAGACTTTGGCAAAAAGTTTATTTGATCTCTCAAACTATAACTACAAAATAAGATATTGGCTGATCTAATATGATGTACCATAGCTTGAAGGGAGTGCAGTAGCCTACATATGCTAAGCATCACAAAGGAACCATAGCTATCAGAATGATAAACCTGCTTTGCATTCCCACCAACTGCTTGGTAACTGCCTGAGAGTGTGTAATGCTCAGTTTGCTGAAAGTTGTATAAATCATTTGTATACTGAAGATGTACAATACAACAATATACATAACACTAACTATCATGTGATATGGAAGATGGAGTCTGCAATGGTGTAAATCCCAAAAGTGTTTTCAATATTGTACTACTGAAGTAATGAGATGTTACAATGACACTTAAACGTATGACATAGGAACATGGTGGAAAATAGCGGCCCAATATTTCCATAGAACCGCTAAAATATCTTTGGCACGCGAAAAAAAAATCACGCGAATTTTTTTTTGGCCAGTGATCCATTGTAGTGTCACAATAGGCGTTTTCTACTGTAGTTAGCATTATTATTAACTAATGTTTTGCTTAGGCTTCCTGCAATGAAAGCTTGATAAGATCATTGAGACCAACATCTAACAGACATGTGATATACATTCGTACAACAGTAATAAATGTTTTTGAGTTTCAGCAGAATTGAAATTAACAAAATAATAGGGTGATAAATAATTAATCATAGGTGTTTAAGTGACTGCTTGTGATTGGAAATGTATCGTTAGATAGCTGGCTTTTTGGAAACCTAACAAATGTGCTTTCATAAATGCAAATTTTCTTGATGTGGTCTGTCAACCCATTTTTTAATCATCTATATCTTGCTAGACCTTGTCACACAGTTTTGTAATATACTAGAGCACATGATCTTGAGGAAAAATCAAGCATCATTCCACAGTTTGGATCTGGGTCCACAATTCTTTCTAGTGGAAGTGGTTATTACACAAAAGAAGATTACAGAGAAATTCTGCTTGAAGCTGAAAGACATCACATTCGTGTTATCCCTGAAGTGGATTTACCAGGACATGCCCATGCTGCTATCAAGGCAAACTTGGCACAGTAAATATTGTGATTGATTGCTTCATCTTTTTATGGTAAGTTTTTTATTGCTTGTATTATTTAATACTGTATATTTGTAGTTTTAATAGATTGCGGAGGGATGGCAAAGAAGCTTTTGACGACCTTATTGTAGATTTAGAAGATCGCTCAGAATATTTATCTACTCAGATGTTCACAGACAATGCAGTTAATCCATGCATTGAGGGAACTTACAAGTACGTTTCTATAAAAATTGTGAGCCTAACAAATAATGAAATATTTTGTCGAATGGAGGAAAAACAACTTAATTGCCCAATATTTTACAACAACTGTATGTTCACACAATGCCTTACTCAGCCAAAAATGATGCCACTTTTTCAAAGTGAGCCACACACTAAATGACTTTTAACACATGAAAATAGTTGATCAAGCTTAACTGAATTTTCATTTGAAAATTCGAATGAATCTATAAAGTTCTAGTCCATTATTTTGTTGTTATCGTCTCTAGGAAATTAAGATATACTAAAGTACATCTGAACTAACAGCCAACTGTTACAAGAGTCCAAAGTACAAGAACAAAAGATAAGCATTTGAGCAAGTGCTGTAGTTAAAATGTAAAAGATTTTGAAATCGATATCTTCGAAGTGTTTTTGTTCATGTATAATTTATGCAACTTAACAAGAAACTATCTGTTTACTTAGGATATACATTTCCATAATTTATTTTACTAAAGTCTAAAGCAGCTATGTTCAACTTGCTCGTCACATGCTTGGTTGAAAGATTTGTGCAACCCATTTAGAAATATTTATTTTTATGTATGCCCAGTAATGAAAACTACTACTTAATTTAACAAACAGTTATCACAAACACTCTGACCAGTGTAAATTGACCTAAACAAACCACTTTCATTATAACAATGTAGCAATTGCCTGCCACTTGCTAATATCTTCCAAAGAGATCGGGCCAACTTACACTTTCTTATGTGTTAAGAGCGTTTAAATTTTACATATGGCTCAGCTGCAGAAACTTTGCATTTGTGGTATTTTCTGAGTTGTAGCAGTTTGTAGTTACAACAATGTGCTCAAGTATTACACAATTTTGAGTTGCTTTGCTTAAGAGAAATGATTTTTCATTTGTACTTAGTGATAAACTTAATCAAGTGTTATAGATTATTATAATCTATTAAATAATGACCAGTTCTTGTTTGACCAGTTTATAACGAGTTTTGCACCATACTTTTGGCTCCCTATTGTCAATAGTGAAAAGCAAATGTAAATAATACAGTGTGCAGCCCTCATTAAAAATTTACATAATTTTTGGTTTAGTAAAGCATTTTGGTTAGACTCAGCAGGTTTAAAACTAAGCAATTATAGTAATAACCGACACTTTTCCCAACACCACAAGCTCTTAACTACTATAACAAGTTAAAGGTTAAAAAATAACATTAACAAAACCAAGTTTGCACAAAATCCTTTTTCTGGGAATTGAAGTTTTTTTTCATCGCCATTTGGACTAAAATAACCGCTATTCTTTGAGTGGAATGTTGCAAATTAACCACTCCATTTCATCAAATATAAGACAGCATTTTTGTTTTTAACCAAACTTCAAACTTGTCAAATAGATAATTTTTTTCTAAGCTTTAAGTTTGTTTTTGAAAGGTTTATCAAAAATGTTGTTTATGACTTAATTGAACTCCATCGTGGTTACCAAAACCTTACCATTTTTCACTTGGGTGGTGATGAAGTTGCAGAATCATGGACTAATTCAAGCAAATGCAATGACCTGTTAAATACCATTGGAAATTTATCGTCTAGGTATGTTATTTAGTGAGGCTCTAAAGTGAATAGACTGTAAATAAAATTTAGTTCGTATGTAAATATTTTTCAATATTGAATTGTTGCAACTACACTGCAGGGATTTGGATCTCATGGAATACTTTGTGAAAAATGCCAGTCAGAGTGTCAGTGAGGTGAGCAATAACTCTCTTCATTTGGGATTTTGGGAAGATGGCATAATTGGGTAATTGAATAGTTAACATATAGTGGTTGTATAATCTTATCCTTCCAGTTTTAAGTAGAAGAAATAAGTTTTTTTAAACTTCAAATTTTCTTTGCTAATAATTAATGAACAAATTGATGTTGGTGCTGCACGATGGTCATAAACATAGTACTTGAATGGGCATGTAATCCTATTTGCATTATCTCTCTAAAGCAATGCTTCCCAAGCTGTGAGACCATACGCACTAATAAGTAACAAAATGTAGTGCGGGTGGCAAACAAGATGCAGATGAATTTTGTCTGTTTGTTTTTTTTTGAAATCTCACGACTTCAAGGTTGTAAACTATTCTCCAGGAACGGTGGTAGGTTGAGGTCCTACATCTCAGAATTTTCTGACTTAACCTCAAATCAGGCCATGGTTGAAGCAAGTTCAATGTTTGTTGATGTTTATCACTAATCAAAGGCAGTTACGTCAATTGGTCCCATGAATAAGACTATCGATAAAAAGAGCAAGACAGAATATGAGAGAAAATCAACAGCAAAGCAACAGAGCATGTTGATATCACATTGTAATATCTACGGCGATGGCTTATCTCGTTGCATAGTTGATTTGAAAAGAAGTTTCATGCTGGTATAGACACAAGGCCACATGCTTTTCTAGTATCAAGTTCTACTCAGCAGGGGTTAAACCAGGCCTGGGCATTGTATGGCTCTTTGGTTGACTCTAACCCAGGGCTTCCCAAACTTTTTTGCTCGCGACCCCTTTCAAATTTCTGAAGTTTTCCGGGACCCTTCACGTTTAAATTGATTAGCAGTGCGAAATATACATTAGTCATTAGTGACATTTATTGAGATGCAAAGACTGAATTCAAGCAACCAGAACTCAAAGCCTACTTACTACTTTACACATATGTAGGCTATTGGAAACAAAAAAGCACACACATTTATTCAGTGTGATTGGTGCGACTGCTTTCTGCTACAAAGCAAGTCCAGCCGTGGCTCAATATCTGTTAATGCTGGTCTCAAGGCGGTATCAATGTTGATTAGGCTGGAACGATATTTTGTTTTGATTGTATTTTGTACTTCGTGTAAAATTGGTATACGCTGTGCGACCCCTCAAGTTCGTTACGCGACCCCGCAAGGGGTCGCGACCTCCAGTTTGGGAAGCCCTGCTCTAACCGACCCTTGTAAGGTTGTGGTAATTGAAAATGACAAAACAAATATATTTTCTAATTATACCTCATGCATGAACTAATTGTATTTAATTTGCTTTTATTTTTAAATTGTTTATTATTCACAGACATAATGACCCACTAACCAAAACGTACTCATGATTAGATCGTTTTCAGCTGTGCCGGTCTTAAGACGACTTGAAAACTTTGCTTTAAAAATGTCCGCACACACTAAAAAAAGAAAGGTAGACACCGAATGCAAGGTTTTCAACAAAAAATGATCAGCTAAGTATTTCTTTACTAAATATGGAGGTCAGAGCTGTGTGTTTAGTTTGTGGGGAGCAGATAACTGTGCTTAAGGAGTATAGTCCTGCAGTGTTGGCATTGTGAGACAGAATGTGCTAAGAAATAGAAACACTTGACTGATGCTGAAAGGGAGCGGACATTGGAAGCTTTGCTTGCTAAGCTGCAAAAGCAGCAAGACTGTTTTATTGAGCTTTACAGATCCAGAGATGCAGCAACCAAGACCAGCTATGTGATATCCCACAAAATCACAAAAAAAAACAAAAGGAGCATTTGTAAGTCCCGCTGTCCAGGCGAACCGTGATGAAAAGGCTTGAGGAAATTGCAGGAGATCTACAACATCAGCTGTAACATAGAGTGGCTAGTTTTGACCTTTCTTCTTTTCTCTTTGACTTCAAACAAGAGCTGTGATGTCCGCGACATTCAAGGTGCCCAAATCTTACTTGAAAAATGTAGGACTTTTGAAACATATACAAGATAAAGTGACTTAAATCGATGCAGATCGGCACTTAGTATTTTTACGTTGTATTATATTATGTACTATACATGTGTTGCGCAAGTCAATGCTAAAAATTAATAATGTTATTGATGTTGTTACTAAAATAGTAAACTACATAAGGGCACAGGCATTGAATCACAGACAGTTTTTCACACTTTTGGAAGAGCATGAGAATGAGCATAGTGACATCGGCTACCACACAGCTCAGCCTGAATAATGTGTTATAGAGAGTTTGGGACCTGAAAACACAGATTTGAGACTTCTGTGAGAGGAAAAGTAAAACAACCCAGATGTCTAAATTGAGTACTGGATGTCAGATTTTACCTTTGCTGTTGATGTGACCGCAATGATGAATGAACTGAACACCACCTAACTGCAATCTAATGGCTTTTTTGTTCACAGTTTGATGAAGGCTTTCAAGAGAAAGTTGCAGCTTCTTTCAAGACAACTGAAGCGCAACACTCACACTCACATGTAAACCCTGAAATATATCACACCATCAGCTGATTACCTCCGCAGGTATTCATCCACGTTAGGAGCATTGCATGGTGAGTTATGAAGGCGATTTTAAGATCTATGAACAATCGAGGATGATATGGAGGTGATTTCCTTTTCCTTATCTCTAGTGCATCCAGTGATGTGCAGCTTGAACTCATTGACCTGCAGTCTAATGCAGTACTGTCAGAGCGCTTTAGGTCAAGATCTCTGCTGGATTTCTGCTCTTCTCTTAATGAGGAGAACTTTCCAAACATGAGAAGACATCCTCAGAAAATGTTGGCTCTCTTTGGCTCTACCTATATTCGTTAGCAAACGTTTTCAATGAGGTAGTTTAATAAATCCAGGTATAGATCCTCTTTCACTGATGATTAATTGTTATTATCTGTCAGCTGTGCTTTGCATCACCACCTCAGACTCTTAACCTGACTTTGATGAACTCATTAAAGCCCAGCAGACATGAGATTTCTCTCAGTGAACAAGAAAACATAATAATGTGAGACGGTTAGACCAGAAATGTAGGGGCACCAACTAGCAGTGAACTGGGACACTTTCTTTACAAGTGGTATTCTTTAAATGATGTATTCGATATTTTTAGAATGCTAGGAACTTCTTTCAAAGAGTATTTGAAACTCTATGTATTTTTTTATTATTTTTACCATTGCTATGGGAAATTTAAATGAATGGAATTGACGAGAATGAATTATTATTCATTGTTTAATTGTATCGTACAAGGTCTGTTAAAAAAATATGCAACCTTTTTTCTTCCCGGCAAAAGTAGTACCACCTGACAAAATGTGTATAAACCTAAATATGCACATACCACGAAACAACCAAACGCGGAAAGCGAAATTCTTGACTTGTAGCATCATGTTTATTTATTTAAAAAACGTCCTCTAAACACAAAAGTTCATTATTTACACCAACTTTTCACATTTGTTAATACAAGCCCATTAAAGTGTATAACTAATTCAATAAAATGACATCATTGTTGTCATCCGAACAATTGATATCCACAAGCCACTGCATCTTGAATCTTAGATTCAGGATGGCTGCCAGAAAATAAATTAACTCTCCAAACGGATGGTCATTACTCATATCTATGAATATGTCGGTTGTCATGTCAACGTTAGCAAATATGACAAGAAACTTTTTTTAAGGGAATGGAGAAGACGGCAGATATGGGATTTGTACCATACTGCTTTAAATGTCTGTGGAGAGCTAAGGTTGTTGGCATCACCAAACTTATGGTAGGAATTACTTAACCTTGTGTTAAATCAGCTATTTCTGAGAAAGGTTGGAGAATCTCCACCAACTCCTTTAATTGAACCCATTCACGCTTGTTGTTGCCACCTCAGAATGACTAGTGTTAATGCACACTTGGGTTAGAAGCAATGTTCCCTCTAAGCTGCGTGTATGCGCAAATGCGCACTGCTGACACGGTCTCTGCGTATAGAAAATCTTTGCTGCGCACAAGAAAAACATCCAATTTGAATTGAAAATAAAATAAACGCATAATAATGGCCACAGTGCACACATCTGATGTTGCTCACAGTGGTCCAAGGGACTGCTCAGGGAGTTAGTGTGTTTGCTCAGACTCGTGAAAAATTAGAGGGAACATTGGTTAGAAGCTGGCTATCCAATCTTGCTAAAAATGGAAGTTGCCGAAATGTTGAATTCCAACGAGTTGCATTTGCCACAGTAAAGGAACGATCATTTTCAAATTTGCTGGAAAAAATATTTTTAAAACCAGTGCTCATGTGCAACAATGTAGAGATTGTAAAACTTTTTCCAATCACTGGCCGAAGAACTAAGAATATGTAAATGCCAGTTAAATTTTATATGTTATGATAAAAGAGGATTTTCAAATGGACTGTACATATTTAGTATCACAAGACAAAAAATAGATAATAAACAGCCTTATACAACACTGACCTAATCTAAACATTCAATGTAAAACATTACCATCACAAGCAGAAACTTTGTAATTATTGTAACCAAACTGTATAACAGATGGTACAGAGGGATGTCAGATTTCAACAACAACAGATGGATGTCAGTTTCAGTCATAAGGTGGTTTAATGGGTGTTACCTTTAATTCAAACGTTAATGTACCTGTAATGTAAAGTTTATTATTTGCTTACAAATGCTTAAGATTAGATGGAAACGTTGCAATCGCTCCAAATGAAGTAGAAATAAGGGCTAATTATGCTAATTAGCACATTACATCCACTATTTAAGCCTATCTCAAAAACCGTCCATGGATGCTTTTCCAATATCCGTTATTGAAGCCTATCCCAAAACTGTCTATGGACGCTTACGCAAAAATCGTCTGTTTTCAAGTGTCCATGGTCCATCTCAAAACCACTACTGTACACTTATCCTAAAACCCGGCTATGGACGCTTTTTTGTAAAATAACTGATTTAGGGCCTATTTCACCAATCGTTCACAGTTATTTTTACAGTTTCTTCTTAACCTAAAGTAAACGTTATAATACAAAAACCTAAATGTACTTTGTAATTTAAAACTCAGTTTAATTAAACCCTAAATGACCAAAATCAACTTTTAGTATGTCCACTTCCCATACCTACTGACCTAATCCCCTATATCTATTAATGACTTAATGAAAGTATATTGAACGCATCATAAACTACCCACACCGTACTACTGATAAAATGACTACAACATTGCTATGCCATGTTTTACAAGCTCCAGCATTGCACCACACATAGATGTAGGATGTGTGTGATAACGGTGCATTGTTTGATCGCCAAACATAGAACATAAACAACTAAACACCTTTGGTGAGGTAGCATAACATAGACATATCGGTGGCTATACGTTTAACCGAACGTTCGCAAAGAAATCAAAGGCTTGTAATTCGGTTGGTCAATAAATTAACAGCTAAGATTTAATGACTTGCATCAAGTTACTTTCCCGAGACTCGAGTCAAGTCAAGTCATTTCAAGCAATGACTCGACTCTCCTTACAACACTGCACTCCATCGTCAAGCTCCTTACTCTCCAGACTTGGAACCATGTGATTTCTGGCTTTTCCCCAAGTTTAAAACCACTCTGAAAGGGACATGGTTTCAATCCCGAGAATATTATATTAATTAGAGAAAATTCGACAGAGGAGCTATCGAGCATTCAGGAGGAGCAATTCAAAAGATGTTTCCAGAAGTGGAAGAAGCGCTGGGAAAAGTGTGTGGACCGCCAACGGGATTATTTTAAAAGAAATTAAATAAAATTTCTGAAATTCCTTATGTTGTTGGTTTTATGCCGGAAAGTTGGATACTTTTCAAACAGTCAGTATATATATAGCCTACTCTTACCAGCTTGTAAACACAATGCTATTGACTGCTTTCTATAAAGAAATACAATTAATATTATGCAGAATTGAGTTCATCTTTTAGGCTGGGCCCTCTGCAATATTTCTGTTTCTCATGTGGCCCCATAGGAAAAATAATTATACACCCCATGAAAAAAATAATTCCAATGGGCTGAAGAGTGAAATAGAATTTGTTGAAATATCGTTTTATTTGTTCTGCACAATCCGACTAATCACTAACTTCTCCATCTTGAAAACAATTCAATGTAACTTTTGTGATTTGTTAGGAAGATTCTTGTTTGTTTTTATGCATTATATTTTATGTAATATGCATTTAATCAACTTTAATATCAACTTCCAGCCCTTGTTGCTTCATTTTTATGCACACATCACTAATGAAATATTAGAAACAGTCACAGATTCCCAAGCAAACATAATTTTGTTAAGTTTATTTTTCTGCTGGTATATTGTGTTTTTTTTGGTAAGACTAAATCTTTCATTCACACCACTGCTTTCTTTCTTTGTTATATAACTCAGAATATAAGACTACATGCAAATCTGCAAGGGTTGTTGGTTACCAGGGATAATGCGTTTCATTGAGTAAGTCATTTATTGGCCATTAATATTTTTGCAAAAAATGAAATGCATTCATTAACGATACCTAGATATGGTATCCAAAAAGCGATTGTTTCATCACAACTCACACACTACTTTAGTGCACATAGATATATACAAGCGCAAGGCCATTGCACCATAGGCTTCGATACAACCGGGAAAGATTCCCGGCTAAAGAAGCGCTTATGTAAAAAGCTTACTTGCAGAAAACTGAATGCAAGGAATAAAGAAGTCTACATATCTTTTTGTCCATAAACATGTCTAATATTTTTCATAGAAAAGATGAAGTCTTGTATGAGAAAAAAGATTTTCCAAGTGAAGTCATTGCATTTGTTTGGCAAAACATCTGGGAATGGGGTGTTGCTAATAGGGCATACAAGCTTGCTAACTCCGATTACAAGGTAAGTGTATCATATACAGCATATTCAAAACAATATTTATGGTCATGTGTGACATGGTAATGCCAGAAGAATCTTTCTCATTACATATTTGATTTTTTAGGTAGTTTTGTCACCAGCAACACATCTTTATTTTGACCAACCATATGAACCCGATCCTAATGAAAGAGGATTGTATTGGGCATCCCGGTTTACAGATACTAAAAAGACATTTTCATTCATGCCAGATTACATCTATGCTAACTCTGATGTGAAAAGAAGCGGTGAACCCTACTTGGGTAAGTTTTTTGAATGGATTTCCAATTTTTGTCCGCCATGCAAAAAGTAACAATAGCAATAACACTGTGTTACACAGAAAAGGATCTGTGTAACAGCATGAACTGTACTCAACTTGAAAAACCACAGAACATACTTGGAATTCAAGGACAGTTGTGGAGTGAAACTGTCAGAACAAGAGAGCATCTTCATTACATGATTTTTCCACGATTGATAGCACTCGCTGAACGTGCTTGGCACAAGGTGAATGATCGTTTTTCTATCAGTTTTGTTACTGCAATGACATATGGACAGTTGAATAAGATTTTTTACTGGTATTTTTGCACAAAATGTTGCCTTCAATTTATTCTATTTGTTTGAGACTTATTCCTCTCAATTAGTTTCCGTTTCTTCACATTGTATAGCGATTTTGTTTTCAGTACCAGTTATAGAGATGACCTTAGCGGGCTTTTTTGATGTGAAATGGGATGTGGGGGCATATGGGCCAATTTTTTTTATCGGAGAACATGCTTTACTATCATAACACGCATCGTTATTTAAAATTTAAGGCTAATGGCTTGTTTGCAAGGTTTTGAAATGTTAATTAATCACTTGAACCTAACTTTAAGAATATCAGAATAACATAAAATTTTTGAATATAAAGTTCATCTTAAAAATTTTCCTGTTTCTCAGTAATGGTTTGTTACATATCCAAGAGTGTGATATGTGAAAAGCAGTTGGAATTTATAATCTAAAAATCTTATAATCTGACACCTTAAATGGCATGCTCATTCCAGCCACACAGTAGTGTAGGCTACCTAAATCCAGACGTACTTTATTTTGTGTTGAAGACTGTGTAATCCACACGCACTGAAAACGCTCATATCACAAAAATAAGCTGTAATTTAAGCTTGTTTATAAGCTGTAACTTGTAACCCCTCGGCATCTTCTGATGTTTCTGAGCGGAAAACGTGGCAATTTTACGTCATAAAGCCTGGAGTCATTTTTGCTTGATAACAGTTTCTTAAAAGGAGTGATCATTTCACCAAAGGGGTACATTGTTCACAGTAAATCACGCAGCCCATAGTTACACATTGATGGCTAGGTTAGAAGAATCGGTAAGAAAAAAGTTGATTTTAGTTATTTAGGATTTAATTGCAACTATATTACAACATTGGGTCTAGGTTACTACACAACCACAGCATGCCTTTGTACATTAGACCCAAGTTACTCAAATTGTGACATTGTATTATATTCACATCATCTGGTTGTGCGCTTCTATGTCGGACCCCACTATGGCAGGTAAAATTTAAGCTAGGCCCCAAATGTTCCATGATATCTTACTGTGTTTAACTACCGCATGTTGCCAACCCTCCATATGATACCGGTAGGCTAGACCAGCCTAATTGAAAAAATTTCCTACCTATCAACAGAAGTGCCAATGAATCCTGATAATTATAATTATTAACCTGCTAGCTACACCAATATTTCAAAAAGATCCTTTTCATAAAGACGTAAGTATCTAAACTTGCCTATATAGTAAGTATCAAGTGGTTTACAAATCTTTGTGGAGTTCGAACAACTTAATTGAAACCAACTGCAGCCCCAATACCACCCAAAAAATAGGCCCACTGATAACTGAAGTGATCTTCGTAGAAACACTATAGAACTGGGAGCCCGGAAAGTTCCAGAATTTTGACCGTTTTTTTTTTCATTTTAATCCTGCGATTCATTTCATTCAAATTCCGAGATTTCAAGCATTTATTCCTGAACGTCAAGGCGATTGTGCTGTTTTTGTGGGTTTATTTTTATTTTCGGAAAAAATTTTACCAGCAATTTGTGTGATATGATTTGATGCGGCAAGTAAAGTCCTGTGATAAAGCGTAGATCAGGGTGTCGAACCACAACTCAATCTGAACCATAAAACCGGTTTACGCAAATTTTTAAGGAAAACGAACCGGAACCGAATATATTAAATTCTTCTGAACCCAAACCGAACCTGAACCACTGAAGGCAAAGACAAAAAAGCGAACCAAACCTTTCTCGATTCATGACCGTAGGCACTTTTTCAGCGCAGTTATTTAAATGTAACTTTAGGTCAACTTTTAATTTCCATCATGTTTACTGTTCAGACAGTAGTATTACCAAATAGATAGGCTTAGTTTTTAGACTAAATTAAATTTAAGATAGAGAGATGAAAAAGTGCAAAAGCCTTTGGGAAAAGGAGAAATCTAGAAAAGAAGCAACAGAAAAACTCGAGAAAGTTGTTGCAGAGTCGAAAAAGGTGACCGATTTTATTCATGCAAGAAAATCCAAAAGTAATAAATCAGGATCGAAGTCAAATAATGCAACTGTTTTGTGTTTAACAACTTCCAGTGATTGTATTGCAAAACCAAATTAAAAAATTCAGTCATAAGAAACTAACGTAATAATGGATTCATCTGATGTTGTTGAGAATACATCACATAAAGAAAAAGAATCCTAGGACGAAATAGATGTTAGAGAGAAATTTCTGATCAGTTGAGAGATTACTGCTGCCAAGTGGGAATTTTAGAGTTTCAAAATCTTGATGTAGATTTTTCTACTCCGGAGACGATAATAACTTCGATAAATTCAAACGGTAGTGTACTAAGGCCTTATTCTTGCTTGTACAACGGAATGGTGAAATAGTGAAACACGACTGGTTGTGCCATTCACTTTTAATAAAAAAAACTTTCCTGCTTTTTGTGCAAAATGTTTGCATTTGATTTTAACAAAATTATGCTGGCATCAATTGGTTACGGCGATTGGAAACATGTACCACGCGATTTAGCCAGGCAAGTCTCTTCTGAAAAACACTTGCGTTATTTTTCTTTACACATCGCTCGAAGGGCGAAAAAGTCGAGCATTTGCAAAGCTTTTGAAGAGAAAAAAGAATCTAACAGAAAGTATCAGTGTAATGTTTTGCTCAAATTTTAAGCGTGGTAAAATTCCTGTCATCAAGAGGGTTGGCCTTCCGCGGAAGTAACAAGTTGATTGGTTCCCCACAAAATGGTATCTTCCTAGCAATTTTGGGGTTATTGGCAGGATACAACACTTTCCTAACTTAGCATATTCAAAAGCGAGTGAACAAAGGCAAAGACCACGTTTTACATTTCTCATCAACTGTATGCAAAGATTTTATCGACATACTTGCAACGAATGTCTTAAATATTATTCTTTCCGAAATAAAACAACAAAGTATTATTCAGTGTCTGTGGACTCAACACCTGACATCTTAAATATTGACCAGCTAACAATAGTGGTTTGGTATGTTTTTACCGGATGATCTTCTGAAACAATTTGTCAAATTTCTGCCCATCTGGGGGTACACTGGTCATCGATTTGCTGATGTTCTTTTAAAGATTTTAGAAACCAAGAAAACCTTATGAATCTTACACACCCCCCAGTTTAAGAACCACTGATCTAGAAGAATCATTGCCTGAAGAGATGATTTTTTTTCTGCACTACTAAAACAGCGCCATGATCACAGTGAATATAGTTAAGAAATTCAAATGCTTCGAATTATCAATGAAAATGAGTTCATGTATGCATTTCCTAACGTGTCTGTTGTGTTAAGAATGTATTTTTGTCTGAGGTTATCCGATTGTTCGGGCGAGCACTCATTTTCAGTGCTCAAAATGGTAAAAAATCAACTGCGTTCTTCTATTGGCCAGAAAAGGTTGCAATCCTTAGCGAAATTTTGAAAAAAATAGACAATGATGATGCTGTTAACAGCTTTGCTTTGACCAAAACCAGAAAATATGAAAATACCATCTGAATGCATGTTTGATTATAATTAATCAAAGTAAGCATCAAGCATCTTAATCTGGCCCTGACTATTATAGCATTGAGTTTACGCTGTGTTACACTATGCGGCACCAGTGTGTATTGGCCTTCAGTCTTGCGCCTATTTTTGTTATATTATATTGTTTATTTTCCCCATCAACTGTGCTGAGCGGAAGTTAGAATGCCGTTGTGCCCTATGCAAAATTAGTCTCAAATCGGACATTTTTTTATTCACTGCATGAAATTCAATCAATTAATCATTTAATTTTTTGTGAAAACCTTGGTGGAAACGAAAAATCAAGACAGTTATTACTAACACTGGAAATAAGCATAAATCAACAGGACAAAGCCGAAAAGGCTTAAAACGTGCTCAAGAAAAATAACATTCATAATTGCTGGTAACAACTAGCACTGCCACTAAACGTATAATTAGTTAAATCCATAAAACATAAGTTGAAATCGAAAACATTAAGAACACGAGCAGGTGGTGTGTTAAGCAACTGATGAATGAAAATTGCTTCAACACTGTAGTACATCAGTGGATAGGAAAAGAAACCCCATCCCCGGCAAGAGCCCGGTTTCTGGTGGCCATACCACTAAGGTAGTGCGTTGTTGGTTAGCCCACGTTTGTAGAGCAAGAATGCACACCGATGATGATATTTGGAAGATGTGATGACAATACTGCTCGTTGCGAGATGAAATCTTTTCTGGCACATCGACAGTGGTGTACAGAAAAAGATGCCAATGCTGTCCAATAAATGGTAGTGCTGAAAGAAAACCTCTCTTGTCCCTAAGCTGAAGACTTGTAACGCTGGTGGTGACCTTTCAATCCATTAACTGGTTCCAGTTTTTTATGTTAATAATGTGTAAAAGCGATGTGCAGTAAATATCTGAATTAGTTATGTATTGAATGTTGAAAATTTAGAAGTTACTTAATAAATAATGAGAGTGACGTATAATTTTCTTAATCTGATTCCAAATTTTCCGATATCATCATCTTATCAAAGTGCTTTATCAAAAGGTACTTGTAGTGCGCATGCTGGATGCTTACTGGCTATGTCAACAACAGTTTGGCAACAACAAACTTGGTGACAGGTGGTTGAGAAAAGTTTTAACTATTTTGAAGTTAAAATATACAGCAAGTGAATGTGTATTAAAAATTCTGTGAAACCTCGTCAATATGACTACAGTTCCAGTATTAATAAATGTTGCCTAAACTCAACAGAATGTGACTTAAACCTGGCAAACATCCATTAGTGAAATACAATTGAAAATATATACATAATATAGAGAAAGAACAAGTGTATAGTGCAATAAAATATATGAAAGTGCTTGGTGCTGGAGTGTAGATGTACAAAGTGCATAAATACAATTGTCACAGTGTCATGCAATTATGATGATGAAGCAAAATACATTTTAAATTTTCTATAAAAATTTATCTTATTTTCCAAAAGTTTTAATCATTAGGCAGTGAATTCCAAATGTTTGGTCCCATATATCGAATAGTTTGTTGGGTTAAGGATTTACTGTAGAAGGGAAGCTAAAAATTAATTTTGATTTCTTAGCGAATTGGTATGTTTCGATGAATTTATTTAGAAAAATCTGAAAATAATAGAGGAAGCAATTGATGCTTGGCTTTAAACATGATGATGCATATTTCATTAGTCTCAAAACAGTCCAAAAAACTAATAACTTTTTAATCTAACCACTTGTAGCCAATTGTGCACATGCAGAGTTCTTCAACCCTTAAAAAGAACGTGCTCGTGGCTCTGCTCCTGATTAGAAAAGAGTGTTGTTCCAAATATCATTCCCAAAAAAGGAGCGCGCACGTTCCCGGTGCTGCTAGTGAAGCATTCTATCCTGATTAACAATTCCATTTATGCAGAACCTTGTGAAGTGGGCCTAAAAATGTTTTACAGAACAAAAATAGGCCATGACTATAAAAAGGTTGAGAAACCCTGGTTTAATTTATGATTGATTCCTGGATGGATTTGCTTATGGCACCAACTTTACGCATTTTCGTAAATTGAAAAACTTGGTAAATTTGTGAACATTTGGATAAATAAGTGTTTTGGGGCCAATAAAATTTAACCACTTTTGTATGGCACCGAAGCAGACCAAAATAACTTGGTTATTATGAGGTGCACTATCTTCAAGCCAAAAATAACTATGAATGAACTGTTTTCTTATGGCTAGCACACACACTTTTGGCATGCTGATTGCTTATAAGTGAACGTCCAATATAATTAATTAACACTTTTATTACAACAGGTACAACTCATTTTAGTGAGGTTTTTCTTCTTTCCAGGCACACAGGACGGTTTCATTTTGACGGTGACACAGCACTTATGTCCTGCCAGATTATCAGCTTAACTTTTGTTTTATATTAATGTGTTTAAATTATATTTTTGTAATTTGGGTTTGGTGGCCATGCTGTCGCTAGTGTGGGGATGGCGATGTTGATTGTTTTAGGTTGGCCTAAAGTCCAAGGCTTTAGTCTTTCTCTTAAAGCTCCTTGATTATTTTATTTTTGACTCCGTTGTATATGCTATCTCTCATTGTTTCTTTAAGTCAGCACAACCTTCATAAAGTCTAAATTGTTATATTTTCCAAAATATAGTCGTAGTCACATCAGAAACAATTTCATATCCCTTTCTCCTCCGAATAGAGCTATAACTTGAATTGAATAGGCCTAATGAATAAGCAAGAAGGGAAAAAGAGAGCGGTTTGAACCAAGCCTAAGTTTTTATATCGCTATATGAGCCAATCAGCAAAAGCGTGTTACTTGCATCATGCAACGTATAGATCATTTATTTATTTTTACAATAATAATTAAAATGTGACATATTCTATGTCACCTGAGGCTTTTCACCACAAGCACCATTCAACTTCATACACTCTAAAAATGCGACGCTACTTTAAAATACTCGTAACTGGGTAAAACATGTCGGTTTAAGAATTCAATGCTTAAAAAACACGATTAAGCAAGGATAATGCACCTGTCTAAATATTACATTTCATCTAACTGGAGAACACACAATCGCTTATTAAAATGCCAATTATATAGCTTATTACAATTCACTATTACAATTGCCATACTAGCAACTATTTTATATTCTCGTACTTTTCTGTAACTCACGGTTTTGCCTCCCTCAAAATCTTCCCACATTTGCCTGTGTCATTGGTGGAAAATATTATAACAGCTAATATGTTTGTGACCACCTGCGTCAGCATAATTTATCGTTTCCCACATACTGAAGGTGAAAAATGCAATGAAGGAAAAAAATGAATGGTGCAATATTGTGATGTTCCTAAGCATCCATGTAAAAACTGTCATCTTTAATTATGTATAATAAAGCAGGATTAGGTAGCTAATGTAACACCTGGTACAGAATATGATTACAAACGCCTGGCACAAGACTAACTAAATGCTACAGCCTTTTTGGTTAATTTTACGTCCAGTGGAAAACTTACAGTTCTTCGTTAACAGGCTAATTGGGAAGCATCAGCAAGCTCACCAGCAAACGAAACCTTGCAAAAGGAAGATTGGTTAGAGTTTGCAAGCACCTTAGGTCTTAAAGAATTGCCTCGTCTAGCACAAGATGGCATTTTCTATCGTATCCCTCCACCTGGTGTTCAGTAGGTTTAGCTAAATATACCTTAGCCCTAAGTAATGTTTTATTGCACGTTGTGGTATGATTTCTTGTTGAGTAGATTGTAAAAAGTTCATTGAAAAAAGCAGAGCAAGTTGTTTTCTCTTTTACGCAATCGAACATTTATGTCCTCTCAGACTTCTTAACTTTTGAAAGGTTAAATGAGGAATATCTTGTTGTGGGTTGTGAATTCCCTGGCATGTTGGTGAGATACAGAGAACAACAGGGACCGTGGTATATGGTTGTCTGTGGTGATAATATCCCGGCCTCTGGAAAAACAAAAATGGAATTTCAGACTAGCTCTCGTGCTGCTGGAACAGAAACACGATTCAGTCGTTCTGTGTATGTTGATGTTGCGTTCGGAAATAGTCCAACAGTATTCAGTGTTTCCAGAAAACTGATAATGTGCACCGTACTAATGCTAATTGGATTTATTTAGTTTACATAAAAGTAATAAAATAAACGAATCAATGTTGCAATTCCGTAGATGCTTCCTGTAATTGCATTCGTATTTTAGGGGAGGCTGGACTGAAAGTCAAAACAATGGTTGTCACAGTGATTAGTTACATTTACATTAATTAATTATTATTATTAAAGAAAGCTTTGTAGAAAGTGTACTTAAGTACTGGACAAATTATTTATTAGCCATTTTGGGGAAAAAGATTATTTTTCCTGTTTTAATTCAAGTTCATGTAACCAGATACTAATTATATTAAATGTTCATGAAATAAATTAGGCTAACAAAATATTCTCGTATTTTGTTTTCCCACCTATAGCCAACTTTAAAGCAGCGACTCTCATAGGCGTATTACGTATCAATGTTCCACAGAAGTCTTTAATTTAATTGTATTCGTACCCTGTGATTTACCAGGTCACGGGAGTAATTTAAAGAGGCTTTTACTTTTCCAATCGTTAACCTTCCTTGCAGTGTGGCATGGGGCTAAATATTGCTGGAATACGCGTGGCTTATCTCCATACCACTTTCTAAAATGAGCTTCAAGCGTGAATTAAGCATCACTGTGTACTTTACTGCTTTCGTAGTGCCTTCAACAATGTATAATAGAATATGCTGCTACCATGTATGGAAATAGTACCCTACATCATATCATAGAACATAACCTAAAGAAACGAACATTGTTGCTGGTTTGAAGTACTGTACAGTGTGTAAAATGAATGCTAAACTGTGCCTGCTCCCAATCGTGAGCAGTCCAGTTACTGCGCTGCTCTGCCCATTCACGAGGATACACTTTCATCTTTTTTTTTCAAACAAAACTTTTTTCTGGACCTATAGGCTTTCAAACCAACGTCATACAATCTTCTATATTGCCTGTTCTTCTATGGACTAAGAATCACTGACTGGCTAAAACTGATGAAGCTTCTCTTCAGAAATTCCTACTGTCACCAAGGGATATCTTTACTAGGTACCTTCCTGTCAACTCTGGGTGTGGTTTTGCGATTTCTTCCACATTTTCCAATTCTTTTGGCCTCCAAACCTTCACCGTTCTTCAATTTCTTTGTAATTCGTCGAACAGCACTTGTAGAGGCATAAATGTTTCTTTGCAATTTCGTTCTGTTTTAAAGTGGAATTATTCAGCAACACCTTTATTTGCCCTTTCTTATCTTAAATCACTAGCCTTACCCATTTACAAGTGTGTTTCAAATAACTAGTGCCCAAGAGAAACGTTAATTAATTAGCCCTAAAGGATTTATATCATGTCATTTTAACAATGTTGGCACAATTAACTTATATTTGAAAAACGAAATGGCTAATGATTTGTGCAGTACTGATAATTTGTATATCAAACAGCACCGTTTATTGGTGAAAGGTAAGAGAAAAAGTTTTCACTGATTACAAAGTTACCGTCAAAATATGTGGTTGATTTACTGTTCTCAAGGAAGATCACGGTGCTTAACAACAAGACACTTACAGTGAGAGATCTGACGAATTTTTTGTATTGAATGAGATGTTATAGTATGGGTTCATTGGAAAATGTTAATTGATATATAAAATATCACTTATGAATATATTGGGATATCTCGTAATGTATTATAAAGTATAACTAAAGACCAACAGGTTTATTTTGGATACAGCAGTACCGGTACTGTAGTTTTTTTTTTTGGTTGGTATATTGTGTTTATAGCCTGTTTGTAAGATCCTTTCAATGGACCGTCTTGCAGCCTGAGTTAGTGGCAGGTTTCGGTTGAAGCCAGTTTAAATTTGAATAACTGCCCAAATTACAGCAACTAAGCTTAACATACAACGTACACCATTAACATCCCCGATTAATGGTTTTACCTGACGCAGTACCTAATTTTCCAATCACTGATATAAACCACTCATTCCTATATCCAGTTTAATCAAAATCTGCAGCTAATTGTTTATGCATAACCTTTCATTCCACATAAAATTCAGAAAAACACTATGTATATTTTTTCATACTTGAGTAAGTGTCACTGTTACGCACCATGATTCTCTTGTGTACTGTCAACAGTTATGTCAATATATGATCTTCAAATTAGTGACATGCATTTAGCGCTGGTTTTTAACCATTGAATATCGTTCCATCAGGTTATTCAGTGAATGGTATTCTCCGACCAGGGGCACAAGATAACTTTTCAGGTGTCTGCAATACCAATTATTGAAAGAACATAAACCAACTAATACTGGAGAATCTTGTCCACTGTGTGTAAACTGCATAAATGAACTCAATTCGTCACTATAATGCCGTTAATTGTGGTTATACAAAAGCAGATGTTATGTCAAAGGAAGCGCTTCAGTGTTAAGCGCATATACCAACAAGTAAAAAAGGCCTAATAATGTTTATTTTATTATAAAGTTAAATTATTAAAAATGCAATTAATCGAAAAATTCCCCATAGGACTCTCTGAAATTTTGCATGTCTATTTTGTATGCCTTAGGCTTTTATTTCATGAAATCCTAATAGAATCACATATCTCTAACTCGTGCAATAGAATGTTAAATTTAAGATCTTTGCGCCAAAAAAGGCAAGTTTCACCTACAGTTTAGGCTAACCTAAACATGCAACCTGCAAGTTTTTAAAGCGCCGTTTGCTAGGGTACTTTTCCGCACGAAAACCAACACTGGCAATGCTGGTCTCTTATTACGTAAGAGTCCGACATTTATGGCTCCTTAGCATATAGGTTTCCGTACTTTGAAGAATCTTTTAAATTCTTGCACTTCATCAAAGCATGAAATATTGGGTCATCCAACCTCGGCCTCCCCTAGTTTTTTGTTTTAAATTGTCGTATTAAAAATGACAACATGCATGCAAAATATAACTGAATACAATTGAAATTGTGTGATATCTTTAAAAATGAAGGCCTTTTCCGGAATCTCATGAAACTATAACCTAAAATTTAGTTGGAAGTTTTGTATGAAAACCCTGGTGGCCAAGAAAATGCTTTTATGGCATTCCACCCAATGTAATCGCACACACACCAGATTGCATGGCATTTCGCAACTAAACTCAAAAGTTTGGAAAGACAAAGAGAGCTTTGTGACAGTTCTTAAAGAAAGTGCTCTATGTGCCTCTACTGACAAAACTGAATTTGCAAAATTCGCCAGTGAAGTTGTTCAGGACGCCTGCACAATATTCTGTGTAAAGCATTACTTTTAATTGAAAACGGACATCATTACGTTGCACTAAAACAGGGTTACCATACTTTCATTACACAAAAAGAGGACAGAGAATGCCACAAAACAAAGTGGTGTATGCAGAGCCGCGTTGAGGAGAGAGAGACAAACGTTTTCAACATAATATTTAAATTACCTGCAATGTTATTACCCCACCAAAAAAGCATGGAGCGCAGAAACAACATTTTTCTCAAAATAAGTTACCGTAGTTGAATTGCAATGACCGTCTACATTTCAGATTGATTAAGGTATTGTTTACTGAGTTATTACGATCGATATCTATCATTCATTGAACTTTAAAACTCTTAAGCTGAACGGTGAAGAACTAATACTAACAAAACGAAATCAATCTAATACTCATACTAATAAAAACATAGCATGCAACGATACATTTATACCCTGAAGGAGATAATAAAGAAACAGAAATTCAACTTGTGGCACAATGTGTTTATCAATAACAGGAAATGAGTTGGACTTTTAGACTTGAAGTATTACAGGTCAAGTGATAATCTCATTTAGAAGTTTCCAATAAAGGAAACAATATGTCAACCAGCAGTGTCTATTTTTATCTTAACAATGCTGTTAATACGAGGTCAATGGTGCAGATAAACATGTTTACAAATAAAGTTGTCAATCACACAGGAGTTATTTCGAATTCGGCGAGTTCATAATGCAATGTAGATAACATGTTTACAAAATAGGATGAAAATGTAATCAACATGTTTACAGAGCTGATTGTCAATCAACTATACTTCGATGAGTCTGCAATTATACTGTGAACTGAGGTTGAACTTATGGTAAGTATGACGTTATGTAATAGCGCGGTAATTAGCAGAATATAATTATAACGACACAACTTGGAAGACAATGAAAACAGTGTCTTCCAATACCATGCAAGATTTCTGATCATGCCACATGTTGGGACACTAAATCTATTTCCCTTTGCACCAACAGAAGTTTACACTTTCTGAATGATTTTCTAGTTCGATATATACCGCAATATATCTAAAAAAACACTACATGTGGGGTTTACAGTTTTTATAGTGTATACCATAAATATTTAATACATTGCAATCTGACACTTAAAAATAATTAGAAGGTTGCAAATTCTGTCTATAAATTCCTAAACTTCAGTTGAATAGTTTATATAATTTTAAACTCTAAGAATCTGGTTGATTTCACTTTTAATACTTTTCATTATTACTTCAAACAAACACTAAAGTTACATCAATACTACTGTTCATAAAAAAGTATTTTAATAACCCATTAGCAATCAAAGCGTATCACTCTATATGTCACGATCACTTATCTAAATTGTTCACAGAGCTATTACGATCTATCTCTTCTTATTAATTGAATTTTTTAAACTCTATACTAAAAACTAAATACTAAACATTAATACTAATAAAATCATAGCATGCAACGGTACATATATACGCTGAAGGAAAGTATAAAAGAAATGGAATTCCAACTTCAGGCGCAATGCGTTTATAAATTACAGGAAATAATTTGGACTTTTAGACTCGAAGTTTTACAGGTTAGGTGATAATTTCAATAAGAAAATTTTCAATGAAGGGATATAAATGTCAATCAACTGTGGGGATGGCGATGTCGATTGTTTTAGGTTGGCCGAAAGCCAAAGGCTTTGGTCTTTCTTTTAGAACTCCTTGACTATTTTATCTTTGGCTTTGTTGCATATGCTATCTCTGATTGTGGGATTTGTAATAAAACAGGATTTGTAATAAAAGATAAACACTCAAAAAGATTGAAGAAGGTATTCTCTATTCTGTGTCTAACGCTAAAGAAATCATAATCTGTAGTTTGATCAGTATTTGCGTCTAGGAAATGGTAAAATTTATCTTGGGCGAGCTTGAATTAGCTCATCGATAGTATTTTGGATATCTTCAAATTCTTCATCTTTCTCTGAAGGATAATCATTTATAAATGTTTCAAAATCAATAACTGGTTCTGTACAGTTCCCTGGCGCGAAGGATGGACGTAATGTTTGCACATCTGAGTCTATTTGACTTAGAGTGTAATTCTCAAATTGATAGAATTGGTTACCAATGTTAAACGAGAATATTCGACCAAGAACGTAGGTTTCGATAAATCGAACTCCTCTATAAAGATTGCCGTCTCGGTATATTTGACCGATCATTTTGGATCCATTGTTATAGAAGAATTTAACTAGGGGCCTAGCAGAAAATTGACCCTTACACACCAGTCTTCATAATACGGTACTTGGTACTGGGTGACATTGAATTTTTGTAATAAGATCACCTAAGGTGACCGTTGCTTTTTTCTGTCCGCTAATTGCGGTTAAAGTTACCCTGGGGTATTGACACGCGACAAGTGCTTAAAGAGATGATACGAGTGTTTCAACTTGACATTCTAAGTAATGTATATCGTCAACTAGATTAGACACAAGTTCAGCCATATTATCATTGCTTTCCGTCATAAGTGGTGCAAGGGCACCGGCTTCCGAAGTTAGAGGTGAGATCCCTTTTTGTTCACCAGATGACCCAGAAAATTAATTTCCTTCTGGAAGAAGAGGGATTTATCTCTGTTAATGATCAGCTCAAATTTGGAAAGTAGTTCAAATACAGTCCGCAAATGTTCCATATGTTCCTACAGCGACTTCAAGTATATACAAATATCGTCTATGAAGGTTGCCACGTTGGAAACACCTTGAAAAAATTGATTCATTAAAGGTTGACATGTTTGGGTAGCGTTTTTAATCCCAAAGGGCAGAAATTGACAGACATGATTTTTGTAAATTGTCGCTAATGTTGTCTTAAAGACATCCGCAGGGCTTAAGGGAATCTGGTGAAATGCAGCCTTTAGATCAAAAACCAAAAATATGGTACTACCGTCGAGTTGATTGAGGAAATCTTGCAGATGAGGCAAGGGGTACGTGTCCCTTGGAAGCTGAAGGTTAAATTTACGGTAGTCGCAAGCTGTTCTAAATTATTTATTTCTCTTTTTGACCGTGAGCACCGGACTTGTCCACTGTCACACTTGTGAAGTAAGTGTTATAATGCTGGCTTCCATCCGTTTGTCCAACTCCTTCCATAGTACGCGAGTGAGTTCTGGTGACATATGTCGTAATGGTGCAGTGATTTCAGTAAATTCATCAAGTATCCGCAAATACTGCTCAGCTTTGCCGACGTTTGACTCCGAAACGAGCTTCATCGCTGAAGGTTCCTTGTCTTTTGACATGCTTTGGTGGCGGCATGACGTATTCGCCGCGGTAGCTTGAAGTGATTCACACACTTCAATATCATCCTCACTAACGATCTGGTCCAATACGACTCTAGATATGCCCATATTCTTTTTAATTTCCTCTAATTCCTTAATTCTTAATTCAGTGTTGAGCGGAAATCTGTTCACGAGAATAAAGATGGAGTAAGCATCTATGCTTAACATCACTAACAGACCATAACGGCGTATAAAATCAGCACCCAAGACCGGCTGCCGTAAATTATCACAAATATAAAACGATTATGGGTGTAACACTCGTTCCTGTAGCACGCTCCAAAAAGAATCACTTTATTCACAAAGTCGCTCACAACATAGAACGCAGTGTTTCCAACAAAACACAAATAGTAAACACATGGTGGCGCTAATACGGACACTACATTTCCTCCCATGTCATATTATATAATTCCCTATTAACTAAGTTTTGCTAACATTAAAGAACACAGTTCACTGCGCATAAAACAGGATCATTATAGATTCAAAACTCAAAACACACATTGCACAAAATCATCATAACGCCCTGGTTTATTGAGGTCGTTACGAGGCCGTAGATTAAAAGAGGGTTTAGTAACTTCACGACTTGTAATTTCACCGCTGGATTGAGTATCCGGTTTTTCCCCTTTATCACAATCAATTGCGTCATTATCAGCATTAAATTTCTTTACATGTGTCACATTACGTTTATATTGAACTCCAGCATTATCAACTACAACACTGTTTCCATGTTTCTCTACCACAACAAAAGGTTCTTTATGGAATGTAGTAGACAATTTATAACATGGTACATTTTGTTTCAGTAACACAGTGTCCCCAGGTTTAACATCACTATGCCAAGCAGATCGTCTTAAATCTGCATAGTCTTTGCCCTTTTGTTTAAATTCGGCATCATGGTCACGAGCAAATTGTAAATCATCAAAACACGGTAAATAAAACTCAGGTAATTTGGTACGTATTTTACGCGAAAACAACAATTCAGCTGGACTTACTCCAGTAGTACTATGAGCTGTAGAACGATACATCAATAAATAAGTATTAATCTCCTTTTTCCAGTCCTTACCCTCGGTCTGGGCAATCTTTAGGCGTTTAAGTAATGATCTATTCTGGCGTTCAACTTCCCCATTTGCTTGGGGCCATATTGGTGTGACGTTACGATGATGAATGCCCTGCTCATCAACATAACTTTTTAATTCACCACTTATAAATTGAGGGCCCTTGTCGGACGTAATAGACAGGGGTAAACCATGGGTAGTAAACATTCGTTCAAGACTAGCAATTATTTTTTCCGACACAGTCGATTTCATAACATCCACTTCGAAATACTATAATACTATACTACTATACTATAATAATCAGCAACTACAAAAATACTATCTCCAGAAGGTAAAAGTCCCATTAAATCAACTGCTAAGTGTTGCCAGGGGCCTGATGGCAATTCCGTACTACTTATTGGTTCAGGACTAGCTGGTTTTCAAACAAGTTGGCAACCATTACACGATTTACAGAACCGTTCACTGTATCAATGCCAGGCCACCATACCTTCTCTCGTAGTCGACGTTTCATAACGACTATGCCTGGGTGTCCTTCATGTGCAAGTTCCAGCACACGTTTATGCAAACCTTTTGGTATAACGATTCTTGTTCCGCGAAGAATGACATGTCCTATATTCGTCAGCTCATTCCGAACAGGTAGGTACAGCTTGCATTCCTTCCTGGTCCAATCATTTCCAAGAACTGCTTCAGTCAGTGACTGCATTTCTGGGTCAGCTCCTGAGGCTTGTTCAATCTCCCTTGTCCTTAATGCGATAGGAGCTGATTCGACGGCAAGAAACTTGAGATATTCATTGATCTCTCGTCCTCCGTTGCTACTATTGCTCTCATCTAGCAATCGAGATAGTGAATCAGCAATATTCTTTACACCGGCTATGTGTTGTACGTGGTATCTATAAGATTGCAGTCTGAGAACCCATCGTTCTATTCTTGCACTGGGTTTAGAACGTGGAGAGAATAAATATTCAAGCGGTTTATGGTCCGTTACCAATTGAAAATACGAACCGTATAGGTACGCATGGGACCTTTCACATGCCCATACTAAAGCCAAAGCTTCCTTCTCTGTCCGCGAATATTTCCGCTCTATTTGGGACAGTGTTCGACTAGCATAACTTATGATACTCTTTTGACCCTGTTGCTCTTGTATAAGCACTCCACCGAGTCCAAAAGGGCTGGCATCTGCCATTACTTGTGTTTCACAGTTTTTGTCAAAATACGCCAAGACCTTTGCATTACACAATTCATTTTTCAGCTCATTAAATGGTTTGTCTTGTACATTTCCCCACTCAAATCTAGCTCCTTTTCCAGTTAGCCTGCGTATTGGTTCTGCTATAGTGGCTAAATTTCGTATAAATCGTCCGTTGTAATTTACAAGACCCAGGAAACTCCTCACCTCGCTTGGATTCTTTGGTGGTCTCCGCCACAGCTTTTACCTTGACGTTGTCCGGTCCAATTCCTCGGGTTGACAGCACATGTCCCATAAAGGTAAGTTCTGATGCCAAATGCCAGTAGTTAAACACCTAATATATACATAAAAATGCAAAATCACATAATATAGGAGTTAGATTAATTAAAATGGACAAAAGAGGTACAGAAATGGAAGGTAATGCGAACACGGTTTTTATTTACTAGTAACCATAATAAGATACCTCCTGGATTTGCAAATTAGTGGATAAGGGTTTATTGGTATTTTCGTCGGTATGCCGGTCCACCTGCACTACAACTAAATCATCTCTGTTTACTGGAGCATCTTCTTGTGGTTGCTGTTGAATTGATGTATTTGCTTCTGATTTGCCATCTGTCAGTTCCACGTACATATGCGGTTTTGATATTTGCAGAATATTATCCACTCAATCTGGCAATTCCTTCAAAGTCAAGTCTGACAATTCTGCTGCTAAGGTTTTTCAAAGATCCGCTCCGCTGGCAGTCTATTTAGTAAAAGTTTTTTTAGAATCGTTTCCATCATCGTATCAATTTGACCATGTTGATGGAACGTGTTTCTCATATCACGCAGCAAATCACCTGAAAACCTAGTCGTGCTACTTATATCCGTCATCGACAATATCTTATTCAAGTGAAAAGATTCACTGGCCATAAACTGTTTGATGTTGATAAGGCTTCTTGGCATTTTCTTCAAAAATGACATAATTCAAACAATCTATATGACCAGGGTCCAATGCAGAAATAAAATGTAAGAGTTCTGACGTAATGTTGTGTTCTACAAAGATGTCTTCAACAACAAAAACCCAAGTAAAAATATTCTTTAGCAAAAGCTTAGGTATTTTCAACCACGCAACACCTGAAACACGCGAACGCAGATCTATCGACTTGTAAGCTATCGGGAACAAAGCTACTGTTTGGCGGGTACAAGGACGTTGACATAACCGGGTCTGTTCTGCTCGATGTCGGTACAGATACCATTGAAACACATAAAACCGAAGTAACAAAATTTGAATCCGGCAACTGACTTAAACTACTATAAGGGTTTAAGAGACGTGAGAATTGAATTGACTTGAGACATTACAGTACACGAGGTTTCCACTGTTGTCCTAATGCCGATATTAGATTTAGGGCTTTGTTTTATAGCCAACTTAATAATAATTGGGGGGGTGAATTCGATCGTGCTGTCCAACTAAACACAAGCGATAACGTAGGTATGTTTTAAGAAGAACGCAAATTATTTTGAGTTCCAAAAATCGGTGGAAAAGCTGCCATAAACTAACAACAATGAAACAAAATGTACAGTGTGTAAATAAAAACAAAAAATTATCCCGAGTAATAAGTACTCCGATAAATATACCATAAATAATCAAGTGTTCCACTGAGAAATTATCCAAGGAGACTTTGCTGTGAACTTTGCGTCCTGGTCATCTTGATCACTTTGTCGTCAGAAGGAGCGGTTCTCTTCTTCTTATAGGAAGAAGGGAGCGGTGTCCAAAATATAGCGACGACGACGGCTATATTAATATACTGGAATTATCTAAAGCCAAAGGCTTTAATTGTTTTTAGAAATCCATTTATCTAATTAGCTTTTGTCTCCATTGTTTATGCTAATGCTCATTGCTTCTTCTAGCCAGCAAAACATTCATAAAAGTTCAATTTTTAGATTCCAATCTTAGAAAAGTTTTACTGACTCTCACATTCACATAATATACGAGCTAGATTATTATTGGCCGAAAAAGTAATGCCAGCACGGTTTTTGTTTAATAGTAACCTTAATAAGACAACGCTAGTAGAGTAAGGGGTCGAATTTAATTACCGTTGTGATGTTAAGACGTGAAAATGAAAGATGTTAAAATGTTACTTGAACGTCATTAACGTTTAGAGAAACTTGACTTCTTGAATGAACGTTAGTTGCATAAAATGCACCAAACATTTCAAATGTTGTTTCTGGGTAGCTACTTACTGTTCTTCAGTGCATAAGTTGTTATGCAGTTGTTTGGTCATCTTTTTAGTTGTTTTCCTTTTAAACACCTTTTTTTCTTGTTGAACCATTATCAACGCTTATAGAAGATTAATTTCTTTAGTGAACATAGCTTTAATTCTTACGTCATAGCACGTAACTACATTATATTACGAGTTAATTGAAGTTATCCTAATAGCTTCAACAAATATTGTCTGCTGCAAAAAAGTGAAAAAACAAATTGAAATGTAGTACTATATACTGCATTAGGTTAAGCATATTTCATATGCGATGTTGGGCCTTCGTTTACTAATGAAGTGAAAACTTGGACCACCGTAATAAAAGTTTGCCACTGGTATAAAGTATTTACCACAGCGCGTTTGTGTTCAAGAGGATGTTGGGAATGAAAACTCAAATAGCGGTAGCTGCGAGTAGGTTTACGATACACAGAAGAAGTGAGTGTACCCTTGTTAATTCTGGAGATTAAAGAGTCCAAAAAAGCAATTGAATTATTCTCTTCCTTCTCTAAAGAAAATTTGATAGGATCTTCCTGTGAATTCAAATGAAACTGAAATTTATTCATGTCGGCAGTTTTTAAAATTACAAACAAAAATTGCAGTGCCAAAAATTTGTTGGTAGTGTTTTCCATGGAAGGTAAGGAATTTTGTTTGTGAACAAATCGATAGTCCTTCGCTCATGTCGTGAACACTTGGTTTTGTACGTTCTTTTATTTAAATGGATGTCTTGATTAAGTCTTTTCTTGCAATTTTTATAGCTAAATTAACGGGAATATTCGTAAACAAGAATTTCAAACATTATTGGAAATGCAAATTCATTGAATTTTTTTTTTAAACAAACGTAATGATATTATTAGTGATAAAAAGGATACCATGCTTTCCCCAATTTATGCCGAGTATTTTGCATAATTATAGTTAATTTGTAGTGTATTTGTTGTTTCGTATAACTGGGCATTTTATATCATTTTTATATTGCTTTTGTATAACGATGTCAAAGTATTAGCTAAGTATGCATGATAACGACGTCACATTGATGTGTCATAGTTATTCCTAAGTAATGCAGCAAATTTTTAATCTAGCAGTTGCTATTCTACAGTACTGTATATATTTTCGCCAAATTCAAATTTTGTTCCCCTTGCCCTGATGAAGTTAACCCAAATGGGTTAATCCGTTAATGAAACGTCGGCAAACAATAAAATTCTGTATTCACCAATTGTGTCTTATACTTGATGATTAATTTAATTATTATTCCTGGTGGCAACCATAGAATATTTTATTTCTTTGATGAACGTCAGTAAAGGGTTAATTGCGACAATTAACACAGGAATACACCAACGAGTTCTCAAACTGTTGTTTGGTAGGTATTTAGCTGTTCTTGAGTGCATAAGAGATTATGTAGCTTTTGTTAATTCTTCGACTGTTTACCAGTTGTAAGCCAAACCAATTCATTTTGCAGATTTGATTTAGATCCCGCTGCTAATGAACTTTAAGGATTTATTTCTGCTGGTCCTATTAGAACGCCACTGTGCCAACTAAATTAACTAACTGAAAGCAACTGGTAGATATATCTTGCGCAGAAGCAGTATTTTGTCTTGATGGCAGAGCGAAAATCTTTCATGAAACCGAATTAGTCTACAAACAACGACAAAGAAAAAGCTGCAACCTGAGCAGGGCTTCTTGTTATGTTACCGATTGGCCAGAATTTTCCAAGCCAAAGATGACAGGCCTAAATCTAAAACACGGTCAAGTTATTAAAACAAAATTTAATTTTGTTGATAGAAACATAGTACACAACACGAAAAAAAATATACAACAAGAACACAAAACTAAGATCGATAAAGTGTTCAGGGATTCACGGAAGGCATGCTTACAGTTGGTAACAACTTAATAATTGTAACAAGTAAATTAAATTTTCAAAAATCACACGGCTGCAATTTAAGTTAACCATAAAAAACACAATTTTAAATTTAGATCATAAACCCATCGGAATAGTGAAGTGATACTGTAGATAACAACTAGCCTAGACAATATCCTGAGAACTGCGTAACATCATGTGATCCTGAAACTAACGGTAGGCAAATTTGTGAAAAAAGCTTTGGCTTGTGCGAGCCCGAACCTATGACGTAATAATTAAACATACTAAAAATAACTGATTTCTGAAGGCAGAAACATCAATCTTGATATACTGTTGGCTATATTCAGACTTTACGTCCATAGTATACATACTTTTTAATTGATGTAATAACAGAAACTACTGTATTTTACGAAGAAAATTTTCAGGACAATAAACTATTTTGTATATACCTAGTATAAAATTTATATGCTATTACGTTTTTGTGGAAAAGAAAACAAAGGAATTGAAGTTTAATAAAGTAGTTTTATAAACTTCATTGAATTGAAACTGCCTATATGCGTGACGTAATATGTTCTAATTTTTAAACTTAACAACAGCGCAGCAAATTAGTAACTATTTCCGGCAAGAAATATTGTTTGTTCGAAAAAATAAACGTTCAGCCAAAACAAGAAGTTTATCTCGGGTTCGTGAGAACACTTAAAAATGGTGACGTTCATGCCGAGCTCGGCACATCCCTAGCGGTAAGCTTGCCGATTAACTTTGAGTGGGCTGGTAATGTTTAAGCCCCAGATAGATTATACTTGAGTGTGGGTATAGTTCACAAATGTTTTTCGGGTGCGGTCGCGGATATTACTTTGTAGTTTGTTGCTGGATACTACGACACATTTTCCTTTTTCATAATTTTCTTTTGAAAATTCTGTTTCAAAACCTGATACATGATCAATTTTTTTAACCTTGCTGTCAACATCTTCTGTGCATCGAAAACGCACAATGCTGCTACGCAAGCTATGGTCAAGGTTAATTGTATACTTCTGCAACTGTGTCATGCTTAATTTATTAAGCATTTCTTTTTCTTTTAACTCCTTGAGGAAACTATACAGAATTTCAGGGTCACAGTCAAGTGCCAAAAGACTATCTTTTTCGTCACCTTCAATAGCTTTCAGTTCTTCGAGAACATAGCACCTGTAACGACAGAAGGAAAAATACAAATTCCATTTGTTCGCTACAATAATATGAACAAGTTTTAACAAATATAGCAAAAATATATGGTGATACTAATTTGACAGGTAGGTCAAATTAATCAACCTAGGGTCCTATGCTAGCCAAAGCAACGATTAGGCTTTTTCACGCTCGTGTAACAACGCCAAGTTCTCTTTCGGCTATGCTGTTGTCATATCCACTCCTCGTTCAAGACAGACTGCACAGAGCAGCAGACAGGATCCCTTGCAATTGCGCTGATTTTATCATACTCAATTGAAAAAATTTAAATTCAAACTTATAAGTAATAATCACTACTAGACAAGTTAAAAAATCACCATGTCACAAACTATGCCCATAAATACAATTTCACGACGATTCGATACAGTGGTTACCTTTGCCTACATAAGGTTGGAGTGAAAAATATTTATATAAATGTGCTCTTTATACGACCAAATATCAGTCGTTTTATTTTTAGTTTTTATAAGCAAACTTCAACCCTTTTATGCAGGAGCTTCAGCTTGCAGATGAAGATTTGAATAGATTGGGTGGGAAGCCGAGTAAGGCCAAGTTTCATGTATTCCTTCATGCATATTTTCAAGTTCTTGTTATGACACAGCCATTAAGGGTGGACTGAAAAAAATGTTGGAAACCAAGTGTCTCCCCAAACGTCAGCAATTAAGTGCAAAACTCTTATTCTTAGTAAAATTCTTAGTTGCTCCCTCTACTGGTCGACAGACACCAGATTAAACATCATACAAGATCAAATTGCATGAAACTGCTGTAACTTTGCTGTGTCAGATTTTCGTAGAAAACTCAAATTGGCATAAAAAGACACAAATTTAAACTTTCTACGATAATAATCTATAACAAAGTTATATGGACTTCATAAAATTTTCCCACCTTTGACGTGCTGGTGGTCAACCACAGAATCAACTCAAAAATGTGGAAATAATGAAAGTTTGTGACTAATGGCTAAATTTAGGAAGGGCCAGTTTTTTATTTCGAACTTTTTTTCAGCCCACCCTAACCGCCAAGTGTTCTCCATGATCCTCAAACCAAACTCTCAGAAATGGGTCAGCCTATTGTTAGTCTACATTGTGTTGACACTATCTCATATGACAAAAAAATAAACAATACAAATTGATACAGGTTCCATACATGTTGATATTTCATCAATTATTACTTGCTAAGAAAATGAACGTAAGTGGATTTCCTAACTTACTAATTGAAATTAATAACCATAGTTACTTTCAGTTTTTGCACTCACTTGTAAATATCTAAGAGTGGAGCATCATCCGCTATTTGTTCACATCTTTCATGAATAAATCTTTGGTCGGTGTCTTCTATTACTTGCAGCAGGTAACTAATTCGAAACGGCCACTGATCGGTGAGAATGACCCAGAGAACAAAATCACGAGCCAGTTGCTTGCATAAATCATCTGTATCAACAACAAAATAAAATTGTTAAAAATACTAAGAAACATGCAAGTTTAATGCAAAATCAAATAATTAAAGGCCAATTAAGCAGGGTATCATTGAGTATGAGTACTTTTCCTCACAACTCAAATGAAGTCAAAATTACAAAGTTCTTAAGTATGCGGTTTTGTGATAAATATTGTAGTGCTTTAGGGCAGAGAGCCTTTGAGCATTAATAAAGCTAGCTGTGTGCGACGCTACAAACACTACTTGGTGTGAGAAAAAGGACTCAGGCACTTAGAAAGAAACGTATTTTTATATCTCTCCATCTGATTGCTTCGATTTCAGTGCACCAGATGAATGCAACAAGTGGATCCATCGATTCAAAAGTAAGGGCAAGTATCAAAGCTTTGCGACGACTCAGAACAGAAACAGGTGAACCTTTTGCTTTATCATTTGGGAAGCAAGGGTGATGATATTTTATTTTAGTTTCAACTATCTAAAGAGGACCTGGGCTCATACAAGGTCGTAAGAGTACTTTGCAAGTTTCGTTATCAGGTCATCTATTCTTGGAAATGGATATGCATCTACGTGAGTATAAAGGTTAATCGTTTGTGAGTAGTCCACACACATTTGTGTTTTTCCTTCAGTGCGAACAACTACTATCTGTGCTCGTCACGGAGACCGACTGGGTTCAATAACATCATCGTCTTGCATTTTCTTGATTTCTCCTCCAATAAATTGTTCGTAAGGTTTGTTATATCGTCGTGATTTGACTGCAATAGGTTTGCAAAATTTTGGTAACTGTGGAAATAAGGTTTCGGTTGCAATAAGGCGTGGCTGCTGATAAGGCACAGACTATAGGTTTGGATAAGGTAAAGTCTTCCTCACTACCACCATATTTGATTATGAGCCGATTATGCAGTTTCTGGAATGCTTGGCCTAAGACAGGCATGTGCAACCTTTTTCACTGGAGGGCCAAATACAAAATTTTGAATGACAACGCGGGCCACATGATTTTTTCAGAAAAAATTAGTATCGTAAAACGACTTTCCTATGCAGTTTATGTAGTTAAGAAATAGATTTAATGCAGTCCACGACACACAAAGGGCAATATTTCTATACACAGCGTGCGAAAATTTCCATTGCTTTGATGTAAACTGCATGAAATAGTGATGGCTAGTATGAAGTTCTAACATTTTGCTGAGCACCACGCGGGCCGCACGGAACAACCTGGCGGGCCGCAGTGCGGCCCGCGGGCCACTGGTTGCACATGTCTGGCCTAAGATCACGTCGCTGCATAAGTTGTCCATGACACCTATTGGGACTTTTTCGTATTTGCGGTTGTTAACGATTATGTCGGTTGCGCAGGAACCTAACATGTCACATCTTAAGCTGCTTTGTGCCATAGATACTTCTTGATGTGTTGAGGTTATTGGAAGATTGAGTGATTTTGCGGTGACGTTATCAATGTAGTTATCGGAACTTCCAGGGCCAACCAGTGCGCATAGGTTTTGATCACGTGTTGATATCATTAGCGCCGCTTCAAGTAGGTTGTGCGGATAAATGGCATACAAGTTTGGTGTAGCTTTTGCTACTGTAGCGACCGTTTTCGAAGGGTATTTACGTTTAAATACCTTCAGGAAATGTCCAATTTTCCCACATTTGTTGCACGTGAGATATCGTGCTGGACAAGATTTTCTCTCATGGAAATTATAACCGCAGAAATAGCACTTTTTCTTCTTGAAGGAAGCTGCGATGTACGTCGTTGTCTCGTTAAGCTGGTCTCCTTGATCCTTCATTTCATTTCTGAGATAAAGACTTTACAGGTTTGCGGAGGCCGATGAGCATGTTGTGCTGTATGCAGAGGCATTCTTGATCGCCATGTCTAATGCTTTACTTGATCTACAGCTGATTCGAGAGAAAGGGTTGTATTTTCTAGAAGTCTTTGACGGATCGAGGGAGATGAGAGACCGTTAATAAATGCATCTCTACAGAGTTCTTTGCGATATTGTTCCCCAGTAACATCTTTGCACTGGCAGTTTTTGCTGAGTATTTGTAAAATTTGCAAAAACTTGGTTGGGGACAAGCTTGGTTGCTGCTTTGTAGTTGCCAATAAATGGCGAGCAAAGATTTCATTCGGTTTCTTGACAAGCAAATTCTGCAAGATTTCAACAGCAGAGTCGTATGTATTGCAATCTTCTATGAATTCAAATAACTCCGCGGAAACAAAATTCGTCAATAGTTGCAGCTTGTTAATAGGAAAAGCTGTAGGACTTTTTTTCTCGTGAAAGTTCAGCTAGGAAGTTATCAAACGTTCTTTTCCAATGACTCCATAGCTTGCTGACGGTTTCAGCGCACTTGTTTTAGACATGTTATTGTTAGCCTACAAATTACGTTTAATAAATTGTACTAAATGATTCCGTTATGCTTAGCTTTTTTAAACTCGTTATGCTTAGCTTTATTAAACTTAAAATCATTCATCTGAAATAATGGAATAATGATAAGCAACGCAATACAACTTCACAGCTAAAAAGATGTTCGTTTGTCACAATGCAAACGGTGAAGTAGTTGTAGTCTACAACAAAGAAAAACACACTTGCTCGAAGCAGAAACAAAACACAAGAAATAATTAAGATAAAACGAGGCCAATTAACAAAGGCATTTTCATTGCAGTGGCTATAAGATTGTTGTCCAATTAAACTGTGATGAGTGTCTGTTTGGTAAAGTAGCCTACTTTTCAAGTGGTTGCGGTTTTAGTAGCAATTATACCAGTGGTTCCCAAACTTTATCTACTCGCGTACCATTTTTTGGTTCACGCAGCGTTCTGGTACCACATACATTGTAGGTAGTCTGACAAAACTCCAGAATTCACAAATAAAAAATGATAGGCAAATGTTTAATGAATACCATTGCATGGGATACTTAAAACCCTCAAGATGAAATTAACAAAAACACAACACAATTTTAATGAGATGTATGAAGTTGTCTTTTCTCAACCAGTTGGTCGATGGGAGGAATAACTTTGCTTACAGCGGATCGAAAGTCATGTCCAGACGCAACAAGACGGTTCCGTTTCTTCGATTTGATAGTCACCATAGCAGAGAACCCCTGCTCGCATTCCCACATAGACGGAAAAATTAATAACTGGGGAACAGCATAACTGGCTAGCATAGGGTATGATGATACCATACTCAGCCAGAAGTTTTAGGACAACATACCTTGTGTTTTGCTTTAGCTGTTTCATCAGCTTGAATGTCTATTAGCTCCTCTTGTTCCCCGGTTCCCGCAGGCACATCGGCTGGATCAACAAAGAACGGGTTTGTGGAGTACGCACAGCATGCAAAGTCTGGGAAGGATTGCATCAATTCAGTCTTGAGTTGTGAAAGATGCCAGACAATTTCTTTGGAAATATCATCATTAGGTTTGTTCTCGAGGGCATCCATGACTTTGAACATTCCGTAGCTATTATTCTCAACATTCTTAATCCAGAGGTCCAGCTTCCGAACAGACGCTCCAAGCTTTGAGATGAATTCTGTTACAGTTCAGTTGGGCCCTTGCAACCACAGGTTGAAATTGTTTAGGACTTCAAAAATGTCTGCTAAGTAGGCCAACCTCAGAATAAATTCTTTACTCTCCAAGTCTGTTTGAAAATCATGATTCTTCTCCTTGCAAAATTGAAGCAGTTCTTCACGCAGTTCGAACAGACGCCTTGTTGCATTACCTCGGGAGAGCCAGCGCACTTCCGTATAGTAGAGAAGACAAGTGTGGTTTGAGCTTAAATTGTCACAGAGCCGCTTGAATAACCGAGTATTCAGGGCTGATGATTTAACAAAATTTACGATCTTGATAACTCGCTGCAAGCATGATAACATATTTGGAGGGAGCACCTTAGCACAAAGGGCAAATCTATGTATGAAGCAATGCACAATGGTGGTGTGGGGAGACACAGCTTTCATATGGGCCGTAAACCCCGATTTTCGGCCAAGCATAGACGGAGCCCCGTCTGTTGTGCATCCAACCAACTTTCCCCAGTCCAATTTATTCAGTTTGAAAAAATCGTTAACAATGTTAAAAATATCCTTTCCTCTTGTTGTACTGGGAAGATCCTTGCTCATAAGTAGCTCCGTCTTGACAGAATTGTCTTGCGTAAAGCGAACATACACAAGTAACTGACAGCATTTGGTTACGTCAGTTGACTCGTCCAGTTCGATTGAAAACCCAAACTTTGAGGCTTTAACTCCTGCAATTACTTGGTCGGCAATATCGACTGATATCTCCTCTATTCGATTCTTCACGGTGTTGTTAGATAGGGGCACAATATCCAGCTTTGCAGCCGCTTCCTTTCCGATCACTTGTCTAACCAAAATCTTCGCCGCTGGCATTATGAGAGACTCTGCAATTGTATGCGCCTTCATGTTTTTAGCCACCAGGAGGGGAGACTTCATACAACGCTTTGACAATGCTCCTTTTCCTCTGGTAAATAGTGCCAGTTTTGTCCAGACATTGCCCCTTCACGTTCTCGTCAAGTCGCTGAAAGTAACTGCCATCTCGCTCCTTCTTGTTAGCATAATTTGTCTCCAGATGGCGTTTGAGCAGGCTGGGTTTCAGTGCTGCATTAGCAAGAGTCTTCATGCATACTACACACTGCAGCAGAGACTCTACTCCGTGTTCGATGGCTATGAGCCCGTGCTTTATATAATCCGGGCTATACTTTCGTTTTGACATGTTACTAAAGGCTCGTGAATATTAAACAAAAATTAGTCGAACTTTTACTGCCCTCGCTACAGCACAACTAACGTATTACAAAAACTGACTTTAAGGATTTATTACGTAGTAATAAATGACGTTCTATTTCGTCACAAAGAAACCCTGTTTTACGATCCAATGCATCAATGCCCTAAGGAATTAGTATTCAGTAGGGAATATAGCATGGAATTTCACGCTCTACCTAATTTATGTGAATTAAAATAATGCCGACGACAATAAAAGATCATTTGCGATCTTTTGGTGTGAACTTGATAAGTTGCTCGCGTACCACCTGGAATGAATGAATATTGCGTTGGCTAGACGAAACAAATGAATTATGATGTTATATTTCAGCACGAGGTATTCTCAGGCATGTCTAGTTTACATGTAAAAAATTCATTGAGCCCCATGACGTCATTTTCGAAAAATTGCATTTTTGCTAATTTTACCACATACAGAAATAAACCAAGAAATTAGACCTTTTTTCAAACACATACGATTTCTTATAGTAACACTTTTCAGAGGTCCCTTCAGGTGATTTATATTGTAGTACAGATGCCTACACCTAAACTTTATGATACATGACCTCCTCTCCTATTTTAGAGTTTTTCGAGAAAGTATGTTAGTCACTAGTAGATTATGTAGAATACTGTATCAGTAAAAAAATACATGTAATGTATTTGCTTGATTATGTTTATTACCATTTTTAAAATGTCTTGTGAGTCTGTAGTTTAAAAATTACCTAAACACAAGTCAGAAATACCTTTAAGATCACTTTCCAGCATCACTGGTTGCCCAGCATGATCAGCTTGTGAAGTATTCAGTCTAAGCAATGAATTTTTCATCTTCTGCAAATATTAAAGTTATATTACTACCGGTATACTAAGTTGGACACAAAAATCATACATGTGCAAAACTGCCAATACCTGTTTTTCAGAGCTATTCATAATCGACGCAGTGAAGGATAATATATTGAAAATCCTTTTAATATTTCGAGGATTTGCTTCTAAATATTTGCATACCATTTTATTGATGTAAAAGAAATGCCTGTAAAAGAAACAAACATGCAAAAAACTGATACAGATACACTGATACAAATGTGAAACTTCATAAGCAACCATACAATTTTATTTTACAGCACCCAATTGCTGATGTCAGTCAATATTGAAAATGTTTACTATAGAAATGGTTTCACCTGCATTCAAACAAAAACTTTTCCTCTTCCAGCAAAATAATCCTGAGTTGAGATTGCATGAGGTCCCTAGATCCCACTACATTGGGTACCTCATCTATATGACAACAATAACATTTATTAATACTGTTCAAATTTTGAAATTACTACCTGGCAATTGCTATAAGCATGCCACATAACAGTATTTTATGTTAATACAACTAGGATATGACCCGACCCTGTCTTAAAGCGTTTTGACCTCTCAAAGTAAATGTTTAATACCAAAATAGGCATTTGTCCATTGGTACAAAAAATTCATTTTAAAATACATAAATTTCAAAAGTACTTTAAATAAAAGATATTCTATTTTTTATCTTAAAAGTAATAAGCAACAGGGAATACCAAGGTTGCAGTAAACTCAACTAACTCAGTAGATTATTCGTTTTTACGGTACCGCAGTATAATTTACTTCATATAATGTTGATTGATGATTTGAACACATATTACTATTCAATTAATTGCTGAATGGACATGAATTTTCTTGTATTTTAAAAAATAATTCCCTTATAACTGCATATTGATGTCCAGCGACACAACTCGCAAAAATCAAAGAGGGACAGGAAACAAAATATACTAGTTTTCAAAATAGCAGTAAGTAGTCTACTTTGTAGAAAGCGAATGGCTAGTGTTTCACTTTATTAAACTTTTAGCGCAAGCACCTGCTCCTTTTTACGTTTTCCACTGCTTGCCTTTTGCTATTTCTGGGCACAAAAATGCCTAGTTTTAACTATTATTGTTGACCTGGCATAAGCTAGTTTGCCAATGGCCAACTAAAACTTAACTTCACTTTATTTGGCTTAATACCTCCTCAGAATCAGTAAATTAATGCCATGTGTTTGATCTGATATGTATTTTCTGTTAGCAATTCACGTCATTCGCAAACAGTGTGCTTGATAACAAGCGCACATCGTACAAAATTGCAGTGAGCATATACGAATACAGTCGAAATCGGTTAATCGCATATCGGTTAATCGCATACATCGGTTAATCGCATAGCATTGCATAATCCCAAACCATTCCCATTCACTTGTGAAGAAAATTCAACGGTTAATCGCATAATGGTTAATCGCATAAATCGGTTAATCGAATAGAAATTCTTGATTGATTTGTAGACTTGTATCACTTAACCGCATATTTCCTTTGATGAAGTGTTAAGTGGCACGTAAATGATTTGAACAATAAAGTAAAACTTCACGAAAAAAGGCCTTCTCTACAGTGATTATGAACTACAAAACTACGTTTCATTTAAGGATTGTTACGGATTGTTACATCACAATAGAACAACAAGACTAATTTTAATTTAAAGGATTGTTACGTCGCAAAGCGCAAACCACTGCAGAAACATAGAATACCTGTGCAGTACTGTACTGCAGCCTACGTATACGTTTTTTTTGTTTGTTTTTTTTCGTTTTTTCACGTGTCGAAATCGAAAAGAAGGAAGCTCACTTGTTGCGTCATAATGCAAGAATGCGTGCGCCGGTGTTTAAAAAAGAGAATAGCGGAGAAAATGTAGGAAACGCATACATCGGTTAATCGCATACATCGGTCAATCGCATAAAAAAGCTTGGCAAATTGACTATGCGATTAACCGATTTCGACTGTACAACAATGAACAAGTACAATGAACACATTAATGGTGAGAGTGATTGCTTGTCTCTAATGCCTGGGCGGGCAGTTGATTTGAGGGAATATGCTTGCCGGGGAAATTTCACTCACCTCTGGGCCTTTTGGTGGACTCATCCAATGGAATACTTTTGAGAACACTGGCAGGAGCAGATGAAGGGCAAAGCTATCGATTAAGTGCCATGCCATGGGCAAACCCCAACAATTTAACTCACTTTATACTCGCATTGTAACTGCGAGGCAGTGTTCTTTTCTATTTGCGTAACCTAGGCCGCCACTTACAGGAAATTCTTAATTAGCCCATAATTCACAACATTAATAAAAGCTGCACCATCAATGAAAAAACATTTGTTTCGTGAAAGCTGCTTTGTGGTAATCGTTTATCATTATTTTTCACACACAATAGTTAATTGTTTAAGTTCTGCACAGTTTAATTTCATCAGCCAATTGAAAACATACCATTAAATGTGACAACCATCACATTAGAAAACAGTGAACCATGGTGAAATTAATACAAACATCAGTCAACTACCATCATCTTAAATAATGGCCACTTGGTTTTGGCTACCATTTAATATGCATTAATGATTAATTAAAAATTCAGTTAATTTTGGCCCAGTGCCACTACTCTCACAGCACAAAGTTGGTTCGCAAACATTCTTCACACAAACAGAGATAGTGGTTCAATATCCAACTAAACTATAACAATACGTAAATTAATTTTTCAAGTACAGTGGAAGTCAAATAATAAATACTTCTGTCTATTAATTCAAATTTTCGTTGAGATAGATTTAATTTATTTGAAACACATTATACTATTTTACATAGAACGCAGTGTAAACTGATGCTGTGACACACATTAATTGTTATGTAAATCACAGTATAATAATAGTAACTCACAGTATAGTTACGCAAGTCATGTCAGTCAGTTGCTTATGCACAGAGGTGTGCAGTCGATACTTTGAAAGTATCGTCGGTAACGGTACCGGTATTCGGTACTAGTTCAAAAAAGTAGTTCAGTACTTTTTGTGTAAAAGATGCTGCTGCAAATGCAATGTTTGTCGCTATCATGGCCGGTAAAAGTTACTCCAGATCAAAATATATGTGGTGTTACTCGCTTGAGATTTCAATTGACATTTCTAGATTAATAAAGATGAACAGATGCTAAAATTGGTATTAAAGATTAAGTAACATACATTTTTGAACACATACTTTTTAAAATTATGAAATAATCACATAAAAATTACCGTGGACCGGGACTGACAAAAATTTTTTTGAATAAAGTAATTTGGCACATTCACTACTTTTTTCAAAAATAGCGATCGGTACTGAAAAAGTACCGCGTTACAGTAATTTGGTACTATAGTACAGCAGTACTGCTCACTTATGTTTGTACATCTTGCATGCTGTATAAATTAATCACGTAGGTTTAGCTACAACACACTAGTGTTGTATGTAAAGAACTACAAGTATGAATCTTACGTAAATCCATAATGGAGTAGCAGTTACAAACGTTTGGTATAAATTACACAGAGGAACAAAATTTTTGTTGCATTAATACTAACAATTGTCTTTAAACTGTGCTAATTGTCATAATTAGCCCTTATTCCTACGGAATTCGCGTGCAGATCTGATGATATTATAATGTTATTTGTGTTCTATTTTGTGTGTTTATCAACAAGCACCGTACTATATTTTTGCCCTACAATATTTAGTATACACGACTCAGTATTGATTACTTCCAAATTATGTCATTCGTACTACAGTGCTCAATGCGTTAGTTCTAAGATTGTCAGTACGATATTAGAGTCTGTAATTTGCATTCTTTTGAATGCAGATTGATTCTACGCTCTAATAACGGTAACCGACTCGTTGAGAACCAGTAATAAATAATTATTCAAGCAATGGCAGTTCGGTTCTGGTACTATGATGCTTAACTGGCTTAAAGGTTAATAAATGCGTTAACAATAGAGCTAGATTAGCGAACAATCCATCAAGCAATAATAAAAAACAGTTCACAACCCCAACAATACGCCTAGTTAGCAGAAAACAATATGAGTGTACCGTGCCGTTCTCAAAGGTACAGTGTTTTTGCAATTTCAAATTTTGCATTTTAGCAAATTTTGCATTTTTAACGCTAATTCCAATGAATTATCCAAATTATTTTAGGCTGTACACTTTGTAAGATGCTGAAAAAGTAGTCTTTTAACAATATCTCTATTTGCTTTCAAAGAAGAAAAGATTTGATACAAAAAAGATAAATAAACAGTGCGAAATACGATAAATTTAGTAGCATTTTCTCTAATTTTTAAATCCGAAAATCTTGCACTATGTGAAATTGTAAAAATTGTACACCACATATGTGAAATTCAGTTTAGGTTGCTAATTAAAAAAGTGCAGAAATTTGTGTTTGTAGCTTTTATGCTTGTAAATACTTTCAGTGCAGTCTCATTTGATGCTGCAGTGATATTGTATGAACATAAAGTTTCATGAAATCGCTGATTTTGTTCATCCTTTACAGCCCAAAGGTTATCTGAAAACGCATATAATGCTTCTGTTAAGTGCTAACTGGGAAAACCGAAAACCTTTGTCACTTCATTCATGTGAAATCATATACAGTGAGACCTCGTTAATCCGGACCACTTTATTTCGTCGAAAAATGTCGGTTTAGCGTGGTATCCGGATTATCGGAAAGTAAAAAATCAATCAATCTTGCAAATGCAGTACCGTGTTCAAAACGCAGTATGCACCTTACTCCAATTCTAAGTACCGAGTTTCTGGCTGGACAGCAACTAAAAGAAATTATATTTTTTGTATGATCCGACCCAGTGTCGAACCCCAGAACCACCGTATTAAAGACGAATGCTCTAAGCCAGAAGTGACGAACATTCGGCCGCAAATCGGTTTGACAACCTCTCTTGCATGGCGAAGCATTCCGGCGGGACCAGCAGTCTTGAACTTTCTTTGACCTGTTTCTAATCTTTGCGCAATGCGATATCAAAAGCTGATAGCACGATTGAGTTGCAGCAGTATGTCTTCAATAGATTGCCGCACTCAACCGATGTACTGTACGTATTTTTTTGCGACCGCGGAAGCGTTGTTTGTTACTGTTGATGAACAATTAATTTTTTCGTTTCTAAAATACTGTACATTATTTCATAGTATGACTAAAAACCTGTGCGGCTTACTCAGCTGTAACTGACAAAGTGGCTTGCCACAACGAATAGATCCGTCACCCCTGCTCTAATCACTAAGTTATCTCCGCGATCTTAATCCATTTTTATTTATCAAAATGCATCAATATCGCAAGATGGCAAGAACAGAAACTTAATGCGAAATCAAAACAAACAATTTATTACTTAAAAAAGTCTGTTATCTCACGTTACACGAGTGATTCTTTACTGAAAGATTGTATGTTCCTTTTCATAGCCCACGCACTGTCAAGATAATTTGTGACTTTCGGCAATGAAGAGTGTTGCTCAAAGAAATAAATCAAAGTAGAAATTGCAGATATGGCTTCGTTTGTTGTCACTGCACGAGGTGGACTTTCTGTCTCATCATGGTCACTTTCAGATTCACTGTCGCGTTGAGTGGGTGGGTTAACAATTTCAACAATGGCCTCATCGGATAAAACTTCGCCAGTACAAATCCCAGTATCAACGTCTAGCCAGTCGCAAACAGACATGAGATGTTCACTAGAGATTGTATGGAATCCTTGCATGTCTCTTTGGATTTCTTCAACCACTTCTGCCTCTGTCCCACATGCCGCCGATGTAATCTCAGCAGAAGAGGCCCTGGGAATGATGCCTGTATGCTCCCAACAGCTTTGAATTGTTTGCATCTTAACATAATTCCACGCCTCTCTGATCAAGTGCAGTGCTTCCCGAAGATTAATGGCCATTGGCTGATCATTTTCTATGGACTGCAAGAAATGTTTGGTCAATCCTTTTCGATAGTAAAGCTTGAAATTTCGAATTATCCCAGCATCATTTGGTTGAAGATGAGCCGTTGTATTTGGTGGTAAGAAATGCACCTGAACATTTTCTAAATCTTCTGGAACTTTGTGACTGGCAGCATTGTCAAGAAGAAGCAGAACTTTACGTTTTTGCTGTATCATACTTCGGTCAAAGTCTTTAAGCCAATCTGTAAATACCACACTTGTCATCCAAGCTTTACTGTTGTGTCTATATGTGACATACACGTTTGGATAAAAATCCTTTCCGAAACAGCGGGGCCTTTTTGCTCTTGCAATTAACAAAGGCTTTAGCTTATCTGATCCAGTTGCATTTGAACAAAGACCCACCGTTATCCGCTCTTTATTTTTCTTCTTCCCTTTTACTGCACCTGTAGCCAGTGTTGCATCTGGCTCCAAGCGATAAAACAACCCTGTCTCGTCCATATTATAGACGTTTTGTAAAGCATAGTTAGCAATGTTTTGTTGTAAATTTTCCCTACCGTTTGAAACTTCAACAACATCAGCTGCAGCAGATTCTCCGTGCACTTTTTGCAACGCTATTCCGTGTCGTTTCTTAAAACGATTCAACCAGCCATTTGAATAAGCAAAATCTTTAACACCGAGTTGTTCTCCAAAAGTTTTGGCTTTTTTTTAGCATGTCGCATGTAATCGGGAGATTTCCTGAACGGACATCTGTAAACCACAGAAAAATAGCGGATTCTAACTCTGGTTCCTTGCAGTGCCTAGCTCTTGTAAGGCTTTTACGCTTGATGTCATCTGATGATAACCATTTTCCCTTTTGTTTAAGAATGTCAGAAATTGTTGACCTTCCTACATTTATTCCCCATTTTAAGTTGAAATGCTGTCTAACCTCATTTTGCGTTGCCTTTTTATGATCCCGCTGGTATTGGCAGATCTGCTGCTTCTTTTCAGTTGATATTTCAATTCTTGTATGTTTAGATGGTGGCTCTGATGAAGGCATACTGAATAGCACAGCTAAATCTTTTTACAAAGCGCAATGCTGTACAGTACTGTACTTTTGAATCAATAAAGACCGCAACGTTATTATGCGTAGATAACCGGCTATTGTTTTGTCAACTAACTACATAGTGTATTAGGACAATCGTGAATTATTTTCGCTTAACTGTTAATAATCCGGTTTATCGGATTTTATTGATATTGATTTAGCACATTTGTTTCAAAACTTTTGTGTCGGAGTCGGACAGCGGGGTTTCCGGATTAAAGGGGTAAAATGCATAGGAAGAAATCCGTTCCCGGCAGTTTTGTGTCGGATAGCGGGGATTCCGGTTCATCGGGGTCCGGATTAACAAGGACTCACTGTACCCGTAATCACTAAAATCAGATATTGTTGGCTCCAGGGCAGAGTGGTTAAAGTGCTAAGCTCGCAATAAATGCAGCCTGAGTTTCGTGTTCGACACCCAGTGGTATTTACATCATTTGCTCCTGTTAATTGGACCTGTTCTACATTTGGGCAACACAATGTAAAATGTCAAAACACCAAATCAAAGATGTGTGCTGTAGAATCTAGCACAAAAAGCTGGCTCAATTACCAGGGCTCGAGAAATAGGAAAATCATCAGCAAGTTCAAGTTGTACCAAGGTTTCCTGAAACCGAGAATAAAGTTTGTCATACTATATCATACAACTACAAAAGCAATGTTTTTTTGGTAAAGATACTTGTGTTATTTTAGTTAGTACTTTGTGACATGTTTTTAACAAGAAAACAACCAAATATAATCTTGTGTTAATGTGCAATGGCTGCATACTTTGTAGCTAGTCACAACGGAAGAAAACTTGAATTACATTTGGTGATGGAAAAAATAAAACAAAAAATGTTTGGATTGCTAGCAACAAATGACGATTGCATTAATGTGTGCCAACCCCTTTCACTGTACAGAAAATGTTGGATGGTATGACAATGTAATCAATCTCAAGCCACAAGAAAATTTTTTTGCAAATTGTATCCAGTACAGCGACACATTCAGCAAGTATAACCTCCTTACCTTGACCACAAATAGCTCACTCATTTGGAATGGCAGTGACAAACAATACCTTTTTGGAGAATAAAGGCTTACAACAATCACAAACACTGCACAATGTTTTCTATAAAAGCCAGTAATAATAAAATGATGGTTTAGTATCATTTACAAAGAGATGAAATTACTTTGCAATAAAAAAATGATGTCATCAGCAAAAGTGCAGACATAAACATTTTTCATTTAGTAAATAAATATGTAATTTCTGTATTCATTGTTCTGGTTACAACATTATGGTACTGAAAACGATATCATATTTTATCATGTTACCAGCTTGTTTATGTGATTCCAAATGTCCATCTGGAAAATCCTTTGAAACATTTTTTAAAACATCAGCAGATTTGATATGAGGTTGTTTGATTTGAACATTTAAATTAACATCAGGATAGAAACCTTCCTCATCACAAACAGCAACAAGAGTAGGCAGCATCATGTTTGATGAAATGCTTTTGTTGCTGTCAGATTGATCACTTTCTGAAATTTCTAAATTGTTTGCTGTACCAATTTTTGCAGTTTCATGTGAATTTTTTTGGGTGTCATCAAAAGCATTTGACCATTTATGATTATCTGTCCGTGTATAGAATCAGAAATTAGATTAATTATAAACATGAACCAAACTAAGTTTTACAAACTAAGTTTTACAAACACAGTACAAATATATTGAGGTAAAAGTGGACAAAATCTTTTATTGCTTCATTAGAATAAATTTAACAGTATAACACAGAAATATAGATTTCATAATGGCATGTAAAAAGCGTTTGTACCTCTTTTAAACAAAATTCGTTTTCTTGTTTCATCAGCATCATCAATCAAACCATTAACGAATTTTTTCTTTTTCTCGTTATCCAACTGTGAAAAAGTAAACTTTAGAAATAGGAGTAACAAGTATTGCCTTAATTATAAGCAACGGCTACTCATTGCTTTGTTCCTCTGATTGGGACATCTTTGCACGAGGGGCTTATAAACAAACGTGAATTTTCATCACTTTTGCATCATCATCGTCACGCACAATACCATGTTAGTAAAATGTTTTTTCACCTCTGGCAAGCAGAATGGTAGGTTGATCAGCTTCTTTAGATATTCATGTCCACTAACATTAGCTTTCGGTAAAGTAGATCCATAAGATTGATCAATACACTTCACAACTATTCTTGAGTCAACTGCTATTAAGCATACAAATGGTGAAGATCCATCACTTAATAGAATGTTTACTGCTTCCAAAACTGATTTTACCTTTAAAACATATCACATAGCATTAAATTGGATGAGGGTTTTCTAATCTTAGCAATACAAATCAAGCAGCACAGCTACAGGTCTTTGACTATACATACTTTATCCAGTGGAACTCTATCCAAATCATCGATTGTGATAATCACTTTATACCGCTTTTTATAACAAAATTCCACACATTTTATCAGCTTTGAAATAAACATCACCTAAACGTCAGCAAAGAAAAACTTTAATTATTTGCATTTACCGTACCTAACCAAAACAACCATTTATCCAACTGTTTTTACAGGGTTTGACTTTAAACAGTACGCTCAATAAACATTTACACTTCATTATGCCTCTCGATATAATAATTAATGATGGTTTTTTCTAAAAACTAGATAAAATATACTGTACTAAGTTTGTTTTTATGTTAAGTTAAGTTATGTTAAGTTAAAAACAGCAAAAAATAACGGAGGTAAATGGCTTTACATCAATTTATATAAAGTTGATCGCATATATATATCACATGTTAGCTTTTGATCGTTTTTCAATTTTTTATCGAAAACCGACATAATACAAATATAAAACTTTTTTTCCAACATTTGAAGATTAGCCTCTTCAAAGTGGGCTATCATCAAGGCTCTTGATTGATGTGTATCCAATTTTGTTACACATTTTATGGTACGTTACCTAGTTTTTATTACTAGTTAGTTCAGTAGTAAAGGAGGCAGTCTGCTGCATGAGCATATCACCTGCATACTACTTAACAATGTAGAGCTGGAACGTCAAACTCAAATCACATTTCATTCATTCATTTTATTTTTTCGCCCAAAGCATAGTGGGGACAAAAAATCAAGCCAGTTGTTATACATCAGTGAAGGAGAAGAAGTGACGAAACCTGAAAGGCCTGAAGCATGCTCAAAAATAGCAACTAGCATAGTACTACTAAACCCACAGTTATACAAAATATAAATTAAAAAACGCTAGGCTGAGCAGGTGATATGTCTAAGGCAAGGGTGTCAAAGAATGTTTTCACTGATAGCCATGTACAAAATATTTTATCATCGGCCAGGCCAGACATTACGTGTGAATATCGCTGCTTTGCCTATAGCCCGAAAATTGGGAAGATGTAATCAACAACACTTTTGGTGGCCCGTTGTAATGTAACTTTGGCAAGCTTACAACCACTTACTGAAAGTTAACAATTAAAAAAACAAGTAAACAAAAAATAATAACTATAAAAAATAATAAAGCTTAAAAACGCTTAAAGAACACATGAAAATAATAATGGCAATAACCTGCTGAAAACAACTAGTATGACCAATAAACCCAAAGCTGAAAAACATAACTTAAAAAAGTCAATTTAAGCAGATGGTGTGTTTCACATAGCTTAAAATTGCTTTAATAACGCATGGAATCATCAGCGGATGGGAAAAGAAAGCTATCACAAAAAGCATCCCAAGTCAAACACCAGCTTTTAGGGTTGGTGTTAACAATACATTTCTACTTGGATCATGCTATGGTACATGACTTCATATTATACCAGTTACAAGCATTAAGAAATACATAGTCATTGTCGAACAATTACTAATACACCTTACAATAAGAATTTGCAAGATATGTTTCTGAGAGAACAAGGCCACGAGAACTTCGCCTTTTAAAGGCAAACTAATGAAAAAAGCAAGTTATTTGTAAAGTAGTTCTGGAGCCAATCCTAGTCCCAATGAGATCATTTTAATTTGCTCAATCTCAAAGAAAAACAAACAAACCAGAGAGCTTACGAGCTTGGAGCTTGATAACATGTGCTCTTATAATTGTTTAAAACTTCAATTGACATGTAAACTTTAAAATGTCAGTGTTTGGAAAATTATATGATAGAAAACACCTTAATGATAGGAAACACATAGAAAATACAGCTGTAGTACCATAGTTATAACAAGAAGGTAAATAGGTAATAAGTAAAGGAATTAAACTGTTTAAGCAAAGGCCAGGAATGTTTATTGCTAATTTTAACTTATTTTGATTAGGGCGATTAATTTTTGACTTGTCAAAAAATCAAAAATTTGTCATACTTACAGCATTAGGTCAAAAAATGTCAAAATTGTTTACAAAGTCAAAATTTTTTACCAAGTCAAAATTGTTTACAAACTTCATTTTCGTGGTGTCTTAGAGGTTGCACTGTAGGTGAACTTGTCATTTTACATTGTACACCTTGTAGCCTACTTTATACTGTTGTAAATGGCCTATTGTCTAATTATTGAGAATCATCTGTTGTTTCGATTTTGCTTTAGATAGTTCAATAACTTCATGTATCTTTAGTTTAGACCAGGGGTCGGCAACCTTTTGCTAGTCACGGGCCAAATGTCGAGCGTACAACTCTTTGGCGGGCCGGAATTTTCATTAATACTATAATTCACACTCATTTGAGTATATTACGCCACATTGCTGCAATCTCAATCACACCAATCACAAAAAGAACAAAATTTATGTATTCACACTTCAACAACACAGCATTAATGAGACACTTGATGCTGCTTGCTTTGTGAAAGTTTTTCAACATCTGGTGACAAGTCAAATGAAGCAAGAACCAGAACATTTTCTAAATGGGCGTCAGAAATTCGGGATCTTAGCTTGCTCTTCGTGAATTTCATTGATGAAAACATTTGTTCACATGTGTACGTGCTACCAAACATCGACGCCATTTCTTTTGCATTGTTGGTCAAGCTGGGATAAAGACCACTTTCAAGAAGGTACTTTTTGTAAAAGTCAAGCAGCGATATGCCCTTTGTATGAAATTTTGCCTTCAATTCGTCACTGCATTGCATTTCAATAAGGTCCATTTAAAATTTTTCGGGAATGGTATTGGCGTCCACATCAAAGGGATTACTGATATGCCTGAATTTGTTTTGTAGAGAACGAATGTCGGCAAAGCGTGAGTATAAATTAAGTATTTCTAAAAGTGACACATTTCTAGAAATTCTTCTTGTTACGCCGTGCCCCCGCTGTGCGGGAAACCAGCTGACCGCGAGAAGGGAACGAAAGAGAATAGTTATTCAAGTTATTGGTGCGTAAATGAGTACTCTACAGACAATCTCGTACTGATTACATCATTACGAGATACTAGTCTACCGCCTTCTCACCAGTTTTATGGCGTAACAATAGACTAGTTACTAGTACGACGTACTTATGGCGTAACAATACCACAATTTTTTCAAACAATGCTAACACTACAGTTTGAAACTCAATAAGACACGGAGGGCCGTATTCTTGTGATAACTAATTAATATGTCTCGGGCCGGACAATTTTGCATGGCGGGCCGGATCCGGCCCGCGGGCCGTAGGTTGCCGACCCCTGGTTTAGACAAATGTATTGAACATTTTTGTTGTGTCTTAGTTGCAGTTTTTTTGGCAGTGATTTGTAATTAGCTCATTTCCTTTTTCAGAATAGGTTAGTCTGTTTTCACATTTTTGCCTTTATTTACTACAATAAATTTTAACTTTTATTACAATAATGCGTAAATTAACTACTTGAGTTTTTGAAATGTCAAAATTTGTCAAAAAAAAAGTTTTTTAATGTCAAAATTTGTCAAAATGTTCAATTTTTAGGTCAAAAACTTTCGTTTTTTAGGTCAAAAAATAATCGCCCTAATTATAATTGATAGTCAAAAGTTTCAGTAAATTATACAAAGTGTGAATCCAAATTTGCTCAAATGAGTGTTATACAACTAGATGATACTGTGGCGCTTTGCACCTGAGCGATGCCTTTGTTTTTATGAATTATGGGAAAGTCATTGAAAGGTAATGTGACATATACATGTAACTAATTTATTAATTATTTATTTATTATTCTTCTTGTGAGAAATCGCTGGAGTTGGTTTTACGGGAAACACATAGAGGTGGGCAGTCGGTACTTTGAAAGTACTGGCAAAAAAAGTACCGGCGGTTTACCGTTCGGTACTACTTTTAAAAAGTAGTTTGGTACTTTGTCGGTACTCGGCACCGATACTTTTTTTTGTAAAAGATGCTACTGCAATTGCAATTTTTTCCGCTACTATGCCCTCCTAAAGGATACTCCAGGTCAAATGGTATGTGACGTTATTTTAAAAACATACTTGATAAAATTTTGAAATCATCATATGAAAAGTACCGAGTACTGGAACCAATGGAAATTTCTTGAAAAAAAATAATGCGGTACAGAGATTCGGTACTTTTTTTGAAAAGTAGCTACAGTACTGGTATCGAAAAAGTACCGCCTGCAGTACAGTAATTCGGTACTGCCCTCCTGTGGCAACAGACATGGTTTGGAGAACTTGTGAAGATGTAACAATATCATATTTCCAAACAAGTTAGCCCTATAACATGTGGTCTTTTTGCAGAATTATGACACCATTTTGTCGAACGCAACCAGGTATTCTTACAATGCTTATAAATATGCTGTTATGGTTATTCTTTATTCTGTACTATTAGCAAACTAATATAGTTAACTTCGCTTTATTTAGCCTTCGGATATTCTACGCAAACACTTTATTTATAGAAAAGTTCCAAGAACGGAACAAAAGTAATCATGGCAATCATAATTCACTTGTTCATTTTGAAAAACTTTTGTTCAGTTTGGTCAATGATGATTCTACTGTTTTAAAAGAGCCCTTTTGCATATTATTCAGAAGTATACCAAACTGTTGCAATTAATACAACCACAGCAGGGATATTCATAATACTATTTTATTACACACAAAAAAGCACTAACATGTTTTGGGTTTTTTAATGGTTCATCTTCTTAGTGAAGTAAAGTGATCCAGGAATTATAGTTCATAGTTTACTATAAAGACGAGAAAAAAGAAAAAAAAATTGATATAATTTGCGATAAAAGCATGGTTTTGTAATGGCAATATTATACTTTTTATTTGATTCGTACTGTCTATCTTTTAGTGCACTTGTGGGCATCAATATTGTGCTCTCTCTTGGCCACTCAATATTGTGCTCGCTTTGCACAGTTAATGGATAAAAATAAGCAATACAAAAAAATTGCACGATAAAGTGTAAAGCCAACACACACATCAGTATAACAGCATGACCATATTATATGGCGCAAAATGGATAAATAAGACAATAATGATTAAACCTTGTATTTATGCAAAATCATTAGCTGCATGGGAATGGCCATACAATATGTAATGAGAAGGCGGAAAGTGAAAAAATATTTTAACCATAAATTGTACATAACTTTTTAAAGGAAAGACGATCAATTTTTAAATGCTTGTTTATTGAGTATGGGATTGAGTTGCTTAATTAAACGGGCTTCTTGAATTTTGTTTTTGCAGACACTTTCGCATGATTTTAGTATTTTAAAATTAATTACGGTGATGTTTGCTTTTCTGCATCTCGTGCATTTTTTGGTATGGTCTTTTATGGCAGATTTGGTGTAGTCTGGTGACATACCGATTTCGAAGTTAAACATTGGAAAACCAATATACTGGTCATTTTACAGATGCATCAAACGAAGTTTTGTATAACTTTTAACCTTTGTTGGAATGGGTTTTCCGCCTTTCATTAGCTCTCTTAACAAAGACTGTTTACTAGCATCTAAAAAGCACTCAAGTATATATACTGGTGTATTATATAACAATGTGTATAATAACAAATTATCACACCGGGTCTAATTTTGTCTGTCTTACTTCGTTTTTGGATACGTGGTAATTTAACACAGTTCTTTATGCTGCACAGTGTTATCACTTTAGTCTGGTAGTTCTGTACATGTCACAGTCTTACATTACCTCTATACATTGCATCGCATTGTACTGTATTTGACATGAAAGTCTCTAGTGAAATGCCAATACGAGCAGCTGAGATACTTTGTTTGGTGAAAAATTTAACCGCATTTCTGCTGAGGCATTGTTCATATTAAAGCGATCGCTTTGAAACATGATCAACAAATCAGCCAAGTGAGACACTTCAAAGCGACAATGTTAAACCATGACATTGATCTGATTCTTTTCATATTATATTATTATAATGCAAGATATTGATCAATTGGTGTAGTTGCAATGACTTTCATCAGTATTGAAAATGTAACAAAACCTAACATAAAAGTAGGCTACGAATGCAACAACGTTAATAATGGAAGTTGAATGTCAGCCAAAAAGCATGTCAATTACCGGTATGTCAACGCTGATGTTTAACATACCAACAGACTTGAACAATTACTTTGAGTGTAAAATTTTTTAATTTAATTTGTTTCAAGATGATCATGTGTGGTCTGTTTATCGCACAGAATTTGGTCAAATGGACATAAATTTTGTTTTCCAGATTTTTGGTCGGGTATATAAGCCAGTTTTTTTGGCCCAATATTTTCATCAAAAAAGACACATTACACAACACTAGGGTTAGTTCGGATATCAATAATATTTACTTGCTGGATATTTCTGTTTTACTTAACCGATTAATCGGATAATTAACGGTAAGCACAAAGCAACCTTATTATCCTAATTACTAGTAAAACATATGTGTCTATTGTAACGTTTAAGTGTGACGTTGTTTATCATGAAAAAACAAATACATGTCCAAAATTTCACAAAATCTTAAATGTTTATTTAGTATTTTTGTTTTATTATAATTTATTTTTAAACTGAGTAAATTCAGAAGGGTGAAATTGATCTCAAACAGCTTTCTTTAGAAAACCGCCCAGTCCTCACCTTCCTATGCATCCATTAAAGTGTTAATCTCCTCAGGTTAACTTATAATTCTACTTGCGCATTTTGATCGATTTGTATGTTGTTTTTGGCTTAATAGAAAGAATTTTTTCAACATTTAACATTTTGTAAATAATAGAGGACAAATAGCTGTGAACTAGGTTTTGAATTAAATTCAGCATGGAGTCAAACACCACTTCTGTTCTGCTAAGCTGCCCGTTTCTGAAAACAAAGGAGTTTAAAACTTATTTAAACAATCAAACAATCGCACTAACGATGTTATGCACCTGTTATCCAGTTAACCGAGCAAATTTTTTCTGGATACCAGATAGCTAAAATTCCCTCGGTTAATCGATACACGTATAGTGAAAATTACTCAAGATTTGTTAGAGAAGTCAAGGTCGAATTTCTTTTTTATGAAATTACAGAGTTGATTGCAGAAATCATATTATGCATTGCCGATAAACGGTATTTTTGTTAATGGCAACTTGGTTTTCTCATCAGTTTTGATGATTTCGGTTGGTTCATTTTGTGAAGTTTCATTAACATTTTTTATGGAAACAAATTCTTGTACGATTTTGTCAACAACTCATACAGGTAGTGGTTATGGAAAAACATATTCCTGAATTCCTGAGTTTATTAATATTATACTGGAAAAGTCTAGGGCTGGAGCAAATTGACCAAGGTCTACTAGCTGAGAAGAGTATTAAGCCTTTTTTAAAATTAGTTGGGTGTGACTGCATCACAATGTAGTAAAACTCCGCTGTGTGATGGTTTTCTGCATACCTTGAATTTAAGCGTGTAAGCGTCCGCAATTCTAATTTCTTTGTCATGGAAAGCAAAAGTGTCAGTGGCACTTTCCATGGTGAATTTTATATTGGGATGTTAAGTGTTAAGGAGTTTGAAAAATGTCTAGGCCTTCTTTGGTTTCGGAAAGCAGAAAAAGTGTCATCCACGTTTCTTAAATGCATCTTTTACTTTATTTAACAGCTCATTTCTATATTGGCCAGAAATAAATTTGCTAACACGAGGTAGAGTGGGTTGCCCAAAGATACTCCATCGGTTTGTTTGTAAAGAACTTCTTTATGAAAAAATATGCCTCTTGTGGCAATTCTGAATAAATATATAAAAACGTTTTTACCAAATGGTGATGTTATTGTTGCCTATTTGCTATATACAAAATTAGCGATGATTTTAATGTTTCTTTGAGGGGAACATTGGTAAAAAGTGAAAAGAATCCTTTGGAAATATTTATCATATAAAAACCATAAAGATATTGGGTCTTATGTAACTTACTAGATATTTAGCTAATTTTTATTCATTCGGAAGGTGAACGACAGAATGCCTACATGATGCTGAACTGAATTTCTTTTGTACCTTAGTGCCCAAACCCTTTACCCACTATTCTCCTTCACCTTTTAACACTAAATTGCTTATCAACGCTTTAATACTGAATATGTTAGCATTTTGAGTGATTGTGCTCTATCAATGTTATTGTATAACTGGAAGCAAGACAAGCCAACTTCGCTGGATCTTCTCTTCTAAATATAGTAACATTAGGGGAGACTGTGGGTGGTTCAGACGGTTAATATAGCCCAGATTTTTCTTGAACTATGCAGAAAGTTGATAATCCTTATGTTGTTGTAAACGATAGAACGGCCTTGCCAAGAACAGGTCAAAGTATTGTTTGTTTCAGAAACCAAATGTGCCCATAAGAAGCCTAATTTTTGCAGTCATCAAGTGTTGTAGGTCGTCCCAGGACCGGGGTAGCTGGTGTCATCGCATACAGTATTTTTTACAGACGTTTTTACAAACGTTTATAGCGTATTTACAGATGTTTATTTAACAAATTACATATTTTCTTTTAGAGTAAAGGGAACAATGTCTCTAGACACATCATCAGCTAAGTTCGTTGTTTCGGACGTCAAATATTCGTAACTGGATGAACTTTCGCTCAAATTTTTTGTTTTGCTTGCCTTCTCCTTTTTTGGTAGTGTTTTGTTTTGTATTCTTTTCCTCTTCCTAACTTTTTTATCAGGTGTGTCAGTAGCAATTAAGGATCGACTCGACCACTTTCCCTTCCTTTTCTTGAAGCCTGTTTTCGTGGTAGAGTTTTTGGATAGGGTCTTACGAATTTTGGCGTAATGTTGGTATTAGATCAGGAGACGTTGGATGTTTCTGAAAGCTGCTCGCTATTTGGGTTTAAATCAAACTCCTGTTCTTTGATGGAACCCGTAGAAGCCTCTTTTTGAACTTCAGCAGCTTCTTCTAGCAACAAATTTTCCGCTAGTGATCGATTGATTTTCAAATTGAGGACCAGGACGGTTGGAAATAAAAGAGCACAAGAAGTTGTTGTCTGAAAATATGTTCTGATCAAAACAAAAGATGCCGGTGGAAAAAAATACCCGATTTAATGTTCACAGATGTCATGGCTCAGTTCCAAGCTTGCATGGCTATCTGCGGAAGATCATATGTTGGGATGCGTTAATCTGGGTGAGCAATCATCAATGCCTTGATGCAGAAAGGTTTTAAATGGGCCAAATATTGTTTTGTCAAGTGATTAAAGTTTGTTAGAGGTATGTGGAGGCAGTGTTTACAAAACTATCCTGTTGTTTTTGGCATAGTGAACTCCTTCATTGTTCAAATATGACTCATGGTTGTCCATAACGAGTAATGCCTTGTTGTCATGAGAGCATTTGGTAATTGGAAACATCCAAATTGGTGATAACGCTACTCTGATGGCACCAACGATGCCAACTTGAGTCACAAGTTCTCCTTTTTCTCTAAGTGTCACTTGGCCAACTTGGCTTGTTTCTCATTGATAAACAACTTTGGGGAGTTTGGTAACGGAGAAAATTAAATTATAACATTCTGTATAAACGCAGTCAATATATAACTACCTCGTCTACATCGTAAATTTCTGATGACTTGAAATGATATCTTTCATACAGCTCAAGAAGGTTATTTGAAAATGCACTACATTGGTTCTGTTAAAGCTCGTCATCCAGGCTAAAGAAGTAGCTTTTGTTTTTTGTTTCATAAAGCCAGAAAACCAGTCTCTACAGCCATCTGGTATAATTGCACACTCATATGGCGGCTCAATGAGTGGCTTTAGGCAACAGGGTGTAAAAAATTTTAGAGCAATTCAAAAGATAATCTACAGAAGTTGTTTCCATCTTCGCTGAAAAGACTTGTTGCTGCCTAAATTTTAGAGAATTGAATACAAAAGCCACCATTGTTTCTTTGGCATTGCACGTAGTCAGAAAGAGTGGACTTGTTTACTCCGTATTCATTGGCACTCTTTCTGTAAGAGTACCCTTTTTCAACTACTGTCAAAACAGCTAACATCATTCTTTCAGAAGAAGCATAATCAGAATTTTTTTTCATTCATAATTTCTGACTTTAATTTCTGTAAAATAGATCTACTACCTGAAAACAGATTAATGGAGGCTTTGATTTACATCGGGATACCTCAGACGCATTGTCCGAAGTAGCCCTGACCACGTGCCAAAATGTAAATAAATATGGCCACCTGATCAACTACTTGGCAGATTTATCAGTTGCGTATCTAAATATTGCTTTTTAACTACAACCTCAACTAATGCAAAGTTTGTTTTCGTTAACTACAACTGATTTAGGATCTTACACATGCAATCATGAAATCTAGATTTTATTGAAAAATTTACTTTTTCGATCATAATTTTCAAAGTAAAGCCGCCATGCTGGCAAACTTCTTGCTGATTTAAAATGAAGGTATAAAAGTCTAGCCCAATGAAATAACAATGCTCTATTGTAACGTCAATTGTGAGATGCCCCTGTGACCAAGGTATACCCAATGTTATAAAAATTGTTGTTTTTTGTATCTTAAATATTTTTATTGCGGGTAAATATTCTATTGTGAAGGCTGAAGGTCACTGCTCTGGTCTTTTATATTTCTTACCTGATATGGTATGGTACCTACTACCATTTTACCATATAACCATGAACACAGGCACATTAGCACCTTGAAGCACATTATTAAATCAGACAAGCTTGTTTTTCTGCTTAATTTGGACAAAATCAGCCAGGACCAAAGTGGCCAGATAAATCAGATTAAACTCTTCCAAAATTTATCTCTAAAACCAATTTTTAAAAGATGGTTAATTTTTCATATTGTTTAATTTGATACTAATAGACTTAAACGTTTTCTCATCACTAGATTTACTATTTAAAAAAAAAAAAGAATGAAAAAAAAAAAAAAAAAATCTGATACATGCAATTTTAAACTTTTGGGATATACCGTACTCGAATTGCTTCACTACTGAACTTTGAAAACACAGAAACACTCACAAGTAATAAAATCAGACTTACTTCTGTCTTTACTTTATTCATGAAACCTAACTCGGCAGCCAAATTTTCTTTTGTTCCCTTCAATGCCCTATTGATACGAGTATGTTGGGAATGCATCATTGCCCAAAAAAATTTGATAATAACAAATGATGCAGCTAAAGTTGCAGGCATCCAAGCTGCAATTTGCACTGCTACGGGCACAGTTCGAGGTGTCTGTGGGAATAAAACATCAACATAAATGAAAAACATAAACGATTTCATGTCAATTTAACCCACGGATGATTAAATACAGACCGAATAAACCAAAGACGGGGGCTGATACAGCCAGGGTGTTCAGATGTTGCAACACCACCACCTTTGGCAGTTAAAATAAGTTTTGCACTGCTTAAAAGTTTATTTATTACTCTGTTTCAATACTAGCATGTAACACAACACATTTTCTAAAAAATTTTTATGACAAGAGGTAAGCATTTTCCTTCTCTAATCGTTCATCAACTTTGGCTCTGCCAATTGCACATTTTTTTCTCTACGTTTCTTTGAAATACTTGCATCTGGTTCAAGTGCAGTCCAGCAGAAAATTAAGTCGCATTGATGCTATCAACAACGCTTGGCGGGAGTGCGGTTAAAATTTTCCTACACAAAGCATGTCAGTGGCCCTTGTTGGCTTCTACACATTTTGCCATACTGGTATGTGGTTAGTAGTTATCATGGTTATCTCATTTAATTTAATTATTAAAATATGTCTATTTCTGCACTCATTGTATATACTGATTACAATTATATCATTTTGGTATACAGTAATAATCTTAATTTTGATACTGCACAAGCCCAGAAAATTTCATAAAATCGTCTATCTAATTCACTGCCCACGATTAATTAATAGGTACTAGAGCAAAAGTTCATTAGTTTTTCTCAGCTGAAAACTTCGCTTGATAGTATCCAAAGCAGCCATCTCTTTGTTTTCATTGCCCATTTGTAAACAAAAGAAACTACCCTAGACATGTCCATATACCGTGTTGTTTCACTATAACAAGCAGTGTTTTAATTGAGCTGACAAACAAGAGAGGCAACATACACAGTTTGTGTCATTGTCACTCATGTCGTCATGGCTAAGCTAAAAAAACGACTTATTAACACAATAGAGAAAAACTGCTCAAATATAAATAACGCATACAGTACAACAATATATGTGGACTTCTTTATTTCATTGTATTTTCTGCAAATAAGATTTTCTTATACAAGTTCCCTGAAGTTAGATGATTTCTGGTTTTATCTATGGCACAATACAGATATAGACTTGCACTTAAATACGCTTGTGTACACTGAAGTAATGTTTGAGTTATCTAGGTATTATTAACGAACGCATTCCTTTCTTTGTAAAAGTTTTAATGAGCAACGAGCATCCAACCAATGAAAGTACCCCTGGTAACGAACAACTCTTGTCGATCTGTATGCGGTCTTATACTTTGGGTAATTTAACAAGGAAAGCAAACAGTGGAATGAGTGGAATAATTTAGTCTGCTAAAAAAAGTGCATATAATTTTAGCTTACTAAATACACTATGGATGATGATATGAAAGAAAATAAACCAGCAGAAAAATAAAAGCAAAATTTCATTTTTTTGAAGAAACCACATTTTCAAAACGTCAGAAAAACGGAACACCTGCCTTAAAAATTTTCAAGATGATCTGTTCATGACCTAAGACAACCCAACCAATGTTGATAGGTTGAATTTATATATCTTGAGTTTAAGTGTCTGTTGATTGAATTGCCCTAAGTAAAATCATCTGACCACTCACATAAACATATATATGGTAGATTATGGTTTACACTTTTATATAGGCCCAGTTAAATTTTGAACAACAGAGTCATTGAAGAGGCATCAAGCATATGGTTCCAATCCCATACCAATTATTATTGATCATAAAAATAAAACGTAGCTTGAAATGATTAATGAAACAAGCAAGCTTCTACTAAAGTAAAAACGTTTAACCAGATAAATGAGACAATTCACATTAAATTGAGTCTAGATCTATTGCCAGCAACTTTTATTGGAATTTTCAATTTCAAATTTAACAGGATAAACAATAAATAGATTCATTCCTCAGTTTATAAATGTTACATGATATCTACATCCTTACCCTGAAAACATCAAGTTGAAGAGATTCTGCAACTGAATAAGTAAGGAAAGGAATTGTCAAGCCTGAAAAGAAGATCAATATCCACCAGAATAAAACTGGAAACTTGCAAGTAGTTTTTGGATACTTTGCAAAGTGTTTAAAGAAGCTGACATCTTCCTTCTCTTGCTGCGACGATTCATCAAAGCATTTTTTATTTGAAATCAACCGCTCTTGGTCTGAAATTTCTAAATTAAGTTTGCTTTTTTTTCTTTCAGTGTATTCATCCTTATTGCTATCGACAACATGCTTGAAACTATCGATGTTTTGTCTTTTTTCTATCAAATAAGCAGGATCATGGTAAAGAACTTCAATCCTCTTCAAATTCAGGTCTTCTTTTGCATTGTAAGCACTGGAAGAAGAACTGTAATGCACCACCCACCATTGTTTGAATCTGTTTTCAGATTTTGTGTGTAAAACACGAGCCCGCTTTTCTTTTTTTGCAGAATTTCTTTTCCAGGTAACATATTCTTCACAAGAACACACCACTCCATAATCTAGCATAATAGAAATAACATCTTCTCTAGACATGCTGGTCAGTTTAACAAAAACGACTGTAGGTTGTTCTTTTGCATTAAATTTGTTTATTGGCACTGCTTCAACAGTTAACATTCGAATCAACCGTGTAGGTATGCTCCCAAATTCAGCTTCAACTGCATCGATTAGATTAGTTATAATTCCAGCCCATAGAGTGTCACAACCAGCACATTCCCAGGCATTGAAATTGACAAATATGTACCTAAATAACATATCCAGAAATAACTTCATTTAAAAAATTAACCAATATCTAACGTAAGAAAGTCTTACACATTGTACATATATATGTTTATCTTTTTGGATTTGTAATTACCACAGTTTAGGGAAACGTTTTGCATTAACAAATATCAAAACCACAGCAGTATGGTCAAAAGACAAACCTAAATAAGTTTATAACATTGTCTTGCAGAGAATTCACCAATGTAACCTTAACTATCATTTGAATACAGTTGGTTCAGTAGCGGATTGATTGAAGTGCTGGGTTTGCAAAAATTTGACTGATGGGATTATGATGTTATGGGGGTAATATCTCATATATGTCTATAGATACATACATTTGCTTGAATGAATTATCACTGTGCTGTTTTTGAAAATTTTTCTTTAAAGGCAAGAGGTGTTTTGAATTTTTTTAATCAATTTTTTGCATTGAACTCAAAAATGCAAATAGTTCTTTTAATTAAGTCAAGTTTTTTCTCAGTCGCATTTTTTAGTTTGGTAGCTTTAGTCGTTATTTTGCTTCTGTCACAAAGAAAAATAATTTCTGTGGAAACTTACTTGGTCATGCATGTTATCAATTTTTGCTAGTTATATGATAGTTACATTTTAATGCAAGGTTTCTGCAAAGACAGAGATATTAAATGCGAAAAAAATAGAATAACACAGTTAAAAGAAATGAGCTACAAGTATCTAAGAAAAGTGCAGCATATCTAACACTGCAACATACTGTTCATTTTTCTAATGCTGCTTTCAACGAAGGTGCAGGAGACCTTGTTGTAGACATACCGTCATATTTAAGCTTCTCTATAGTATCCAGAATGCAGTGAAAGTGAGTTTTAAATACCCTGATGCTTTGATATTTTGAAAACTATCTTGTTTGGCACAGCATTGGTATGATAATTCCCAAAATCGATCGTCATGTTTGACCTTTTCTGAAAAATATCACTATTTGCCTCATGATGTCACAAGTATTCTGAATGACGTACACCTGGCTCTGATCATTAATCGAAAGATTGAAACAATGGGCAGCACAGTGGATAAATATAGCTTGAGGATAAACATATCGTATTCTTCTCTGAACACCACTAACATGTCGAACCATAATCGAAGAACTGTTGTAGCCTTGTCCAACTAATCTTTTTCATTTAACTCCAAAAACCTTCAAGCAATTAAGAACTAAACTAGAAATAGTTTCAACATCTAAGGAAAAAGTTCGGTGAAACCAATTACACTGGCCAACAAAAATTTTTTTCATTGTGCCAAAGATGTTTCAACAGCTTTTACCTAACTTCGTGTTGCTAAATCCAGATATGGACTCAGTTTTACTCTATCAGGTCTGGTTTGTCTGTTATGATGTACCCAATACAGTGACAAAATAAGTTCATGAAAGCATAGCCGGTGTTTATTGCAAAAGCGATAAAATGGCAATGTATAAACAAAAATGCATGTTTATTTTTCTAATCAAGGAGTAATAAGACAACTTAGTGATTTTAAACAAGTATATTCAATGTAAAATCCTTTAAAACGGTCAAATGTCAGCCATGAATCAGTATTTTATTGATGTCCAAGAATGAGTGGCAAAAGCACCGCCATGTTTAATTGACTAACAGTAATCAGCTAGCACAACAGAATCCCAACTTCATGGCTTGGTATCTGCATTCGATTTCACTGATATCCTGATGAAACCGTTCCCCCTGCTCATCACTGAGGTTTTCGGAGAAGCGACCTAGGAGGCTATATGGAAAATGATGCTTGATGCTCATGTTAACACCAATATCCTGTAAACTGATCAGTAAATTAGTTACAATCTCTTTGCAGTTGGAAGCTTTCCTATTTCCCAAACAAATTTTGACAACTTTCACAAACCACTGTAAGCACAGAATTCTTTTTCATTCATGGAAGTTGAAAAGTTAGGAGCATCTATAAGTTTTCTGATCTGAAGGCCATCAAAAATTCCAGCTTTTAATTTTTCTATTATGATCCTGGAAACTTGGTGCAAATATATCACCATCCTTTTTGAGTGCTTTAATTGTTTCATAATACCCAGTTTGATATGAAGAGGCGGTAAAACTATTTTAGATCTTTCCACCATAGGATAAGCTTGAACATTTTTAACGCCAGGTGCCAATTCTTCTCTCACAGGCCAATCTTTTTTTATCCAGTGTTGGTCTCTAGCTCTGCCATCCCACAAGCACAAAAAGCATGGGAACTTCGTATATCCACACTGCAGCCCAAGTAGAAACCCAACCATGTTTAAACCAACACAAATAATCCAGTTGTGTTGATATAATTTTCAAGTACAAATTTAATTTCGATATACTTTTCTTGGAGAATTGTTGAGTGCCTTAGAGGAATAGATCCACAAGCTTTACTTAACATTGTGCAGAAGAACACATTTCAAGCTGCTTTTACAGCTGTCAATGAAAAGTCGCCAATCATTATGATTACATTCTGAGATGCCAAGCTTTTTTAGAAGGCCTTCAACATTGTTACCGCAAACGATCTCATTTTCTTGTGCGAAATGTTGTAAGAACTCGGCATAATGTTTCTGATAAAAACTGTTGAGAGTAACTGACTTTTAAAGATTTTTTTCTTTACGCCTAGAGGCAATTAACTCAGAAGACTCTTTAGAAAGATTCAGAACTCTTGCCAAGTCATTGAACTCTCCTTAGAAAAACTGTTGCTTGGATAAAAGAAACGGGGTAAAATCGTTATTTGCAAGAATGTTATCATTGCCAGTTGAAAAATTCTCTTCTTCACTCGAAAAAGAAGATTCTGGTTGTGGTAAGCCTTCAAAGACAGAAACATGAAGTTCTTCGCTGCGTGGAACTGGCCTGGTTGCGGAGCATAAGTTTGGATATGTCATGCAATTTCTACTTTTCCAATTGATACCTTTAATTTTCACTTCACAAAAATAGCAGTCGTTGCAGTACTCTGTTGGTTCTCGCAATACCATTTAAACTGCAAACTTTAGGCTTTTTCTCCTGTTTTTTGTTCATTGTCGTAAGTGTTCAACACAAGGTTTACACACGATGTGCCCAAGACTTGTCTTGATCACCCAGCATTACTTTCAGGAAGTCTATTTTTGCGTAAATACTGTACCTAAGAACCAAAAATTTCTGTTCTTTTCCTGATATATTGGCGGATTCATCAGCAATTACTAATAAAAATGAGTGGTTAGCTTCGCAAATAATATATTCTACTATAGAAGAAGCCGTTAGCTAGATTTCGTTTTAAATCTGCGAGCTAGTGTACTTAGCATTGTTTGGCATTTTCGCAAAGTGGTCTGCCAACACTTGATCTCTCGCATCAATCCTAAAGTTTAGAAGGTTCATAGAATTACCAGTGCCAACATTGTGACTTTGGAAAAGAAGGTTATTGGTTGCAAACAGCAGAACAGTTTTCATGATTTGGGAGGAAATACAGTTAAGTGAAAACTTCACTGGAACTTTGGAATCTAGTGACATCCAAGACATTACAGAGGACAATGATATGATCATTTTTGAATAAACTTAATTCTCAATTTTGTTTTTAATAAATGAAAACAAAAGACATCCCCTGAGATGTGAGAGAAATGAGCTCTAGTGTCATATTTTTAAGCGAAAAATAATATAAGCCCTGTCTTATTTTCGGAGAAACACGGTAACACCTTGTACATTTTAAACTTCTTGGCTCTGCCATTATTTCATGTTCATTGTCTGTGAGCACAGTTTCGTGTTGTTTTGCTATAACAACGTTAGCACACTTTATCGTTCCCGAGAAATAAAATAAAAATAAACATAAATTCAAGCATGACCGCACTCTGTTGGTTATTGTACAGTTTGAGTAAAAGTGCTGTAAGTTGTTGGGGGGAACGTATATTCTGATGATAATAATGTTTGGTTGACAACTTAATTAACTAGGTGTGCGTTATCAGATGTAAAGAACAATTATATATTTTAGAAAAATGTTTACGATTTTTAGCAAGGCATATTGAACTGACAAAAATAATTGAGCCACTGCAAATAGATATAATTAGAGTTGGGTTTTTCATAAACTAAAGCAAGATATTCAAAAACGCCCAAACCCAAACACTTTTTACAGCAGATTTCTACTCATTTCGATACTAAAAAATCTTATAAGCAATCCTAAAGTAGATTTTACTTTACCTTGTAGAGAAGTAAAATCCTTTCTCAGTTGTTTTCAGATTTTTGTTCAAGTGAAGTGACACATCTTCATCTAATCCTTTACAAATAGAACTCTCTATGTTTGAAATTGGCAATTTTGTGAAGGCCACAAACATGAGAAGTTTCAAGCTTTCAAAGGTCTTGTCTGACCACCAATCACTGCTTGAACATACCATGATGCAAAACAATAGCAATGATAATAAAAGGATTGTCAAACAAGTATATCGTACATAGTTAATCCATGTGTCTGATAGACTATTTTTTGATGCTGAAATTGTTACTGTTTCATTTGGTAATGTGTCTGTTATCGTACTGCTAGTAATTGCAGCTTCATCTTTAGCAATGCCCTTCTCAACAAGGAAGCCTAAATGTCGTCCAAAATATTGAGGAGATCCAGCAAATATTGCACAAATTACAATGAGAAAAATAAAAAATATCAGCAAAATTGTTTGTAAGCAGCACCTGAAGTGCCAGTTACTATGTCTCCCACGTATTATTGTATGACTTTCACTTTGCAGTTGGTCATTAACCAGTAAACCTGCAAAAACAATTATTAGAGAAGACACAACCGTATAATTACATTGCTGTAGCAATTACATTAATAACATCTTCACATCCCAGTTTTATATTCTTGTGAAACTCTAAATCCAATTTATAAAAACACATAGATGTTAATTATACTTCTTTGTGTTGAAACTAAAGTGCCTTAAGTCCAAGAACTAACTTTTCAGAAAACAGCTTTTTTAAAAAATATAGTTGCAAAACGTTAGAGCTCCGTAAGTTGTATAAGTTTTCTAAAATCGCTTTCAGGTTTTCAGGCAATGCATACATAATTTTAACCCCACGAGTGAATAAATCTTTTTCCTCTTTGTTTTGGGCATATTATTTTCAAATATATTCTTTTGTTTCTGGACATAAGTAAAGCATTTTTTATAAAAATATGATATATGTTACGTAGAAACTTACGCTTAGTTTAACAAGTTAATATTTTACTTAAAACTGTAATTACAAAAAATATTTTCACTTTGTTATTTTTTAATCTACTTTGTGAAGATCTGTGAATTGGTTTCATGAAAACAAAACAATTGTAAATGGTCCAGCTACATATTTAAATTTGTATGCATTTTCATATAACTTCAAAAAATCTTATTAAGAATAGAAAACATAGATATTTCGTTATATTCTCGAAGACTCTTGCCTTTATACAATTTTCTTCTCTTAAAGCTTGTGAACCTGCTTGCTAATTTGGACATAATTTTTTCTGACGTCCACAATTATCAAAAGCAATGTGCATAGATTCATGTACGTGACTTAGGGCTGTTTAGTAAAACATTTTTGAAAAATAGGGACAGATATATCAATGTTTCAGAAATTACTTATTTAAACTACAGAAATATATTTTACATTACTAAAAACAACATTACTTTGAGAAAATCCAAAGTCACAAATGAGCAGTAGGTGGTCATGCAATAATTTTAAGCAGCTAAAACTAAAAAAATATGGACATAGGACAGTTTAGTTTCAACTTAAGGAATGCTAAAACAGCAACAAAACGAAACGCTTGTATTAACTTCTAAGATAATGGCAAAATAAACTAGGATTCTAACCTTTTACAAATTTCATTAAAAATGATTTCCCACTTCCCCACCTGGCAAATATGCCAATAGTAATAGGTGTACTGACGTGTTTGATTCTTTTTGCAAGAGCTTCAGCATAAATATAATTTCCCAAATAATCAACACCGGTGTCACTGTCATTAAGAATGTTTCCTACAATTTAAGAAAGCAAACAAAAACCTGATTGGAAGAACATTAGGATAGCTTGCAGACACAAACTCTATTTTAGTGGTTTCCAAACTTTTTATTCTCTAGGTGCCCTTTTAAACCTTAACACTCGTGACGCCTTAAAATTCGAGTAAAAAATTAGAGTCAAGCCCAAAGTTGCAGATATTTCAAACAACTGAGCAATTGTATTATATAATCACGTTCAATCAGTGGCGGATTAAGTGGGTGGCTGACAGGGCCGCAGCCGGGGGCTCCGTGAATTGAAAAACACATACTTATAACAACAGAAATGACTTAATTCTAGTGTTAAATAGGCTTCGTCAGAATCTGTTCACTACCAGAAAATTAATGTCTAGCATTTTGTTAAATCTATCCTTTCTTGTGACATTATTATGTCAGTATATCTATTTCCATTTCAACGAATCAGTTTAAATACTGCATACATTCAAGCGTTGATACCCATTAAATCATTTCTAAACGTCATCATGGATCTGTACCCTATTCTGTTATAACATCATAACTACTTTTATTTGGGTCTAAACAAAGTCTTAAATTGCAACATTACTAGTCATACTTAAAATTGTAATACCAACTCGCCAAACTAATTAAACTGTAATTTAGCCCCAAAACATAAAAATGTTGTCGAATTAGCAACCTAACTTTAAACACCAATGCGTTTTAAGCCAATTTAAACTTTTCTGCATCAAAAGAACAACGTTCGGGAAAAACACTTGGGAGATTCTTAACAAAAAAGATTTACTTTTTAAAGTTTATCTAAGGTTAATTCTGAAGCTATAGCCATTAACAGCTTACTATGTCATTTGGATGGTTAACTTAACAAAAAAATTAGGTCTGTATGTACTTGCTACTAAACAAGTAGCTTGTATCGTACAAATTCATGTCTGCAACAACATGTTGACGAATCAGTTTTACTGTATTAGAACTGATAATTAACCACAGCATTGATCAAATCTCATGTCAAGTAAGAAAAGCCTTGCATTTATGGGAATACCAATAATACGCTTTGATATTTATGTAAATCCAAATCTGCTGATTTCCAACTCAACAAAGTAACTAATAAAGAGAAAACGAACTGTACAAATAATTTGTTACATTGATAGTGAATTAAAGGAATCATTTTTTGCTTGCCTATATACAAATTCACTAAAAAATTTTTAGCAACTATTCTACTGTCTGTAAGATCAATCGATTAAACTGATGTAGGACTGAATCTTTTAGAAAGAATAAGATGCTTTTGAGACTACTTCACGCAACAATAAATTCAAAACATCTGCTATTAATAACATGATGGTTAAATTTTAAGTATGTGTAATGCAATGTCAAAATAGGTAACACTACTTATATAGGCCTATATCGACTGATTTCAACTAAAGGGGCCACTAACTCAATGTTAGCCATGGGCGGAACCCAGTCTTAATCCACCCCTGCATGCAATGCACAATGGAACAAAGTTTTTAACTCTTTTTCATTTCAGCCTGTTTCTTAAATAGAATTACATTCTTAAATATATGTAAATTAAACTACCGTAAATACAACTGTTTTATTTTAATTTCTGCAATGCCCCTGGCAAAGTCTCACAGCGCCCAGTTTGGGAAGCACTACAGACTACACTATCTTAAACATCAACAGGCCAACCAAATACAACCTGTGCTGTAATGAACTTTATTTTAATTTAATGAATTTCACCTCATATTACTTTTAACTGTTAAAAATAAAAAAATTGGCTTCAATTTGAAGTTAAAACAAGGATCAATGCCTACCGTCAGTGGTTAGTAATGAAGCAGTTCTGCTTAAGTAGTCTACTTATTTGAGTAGTATTGTTTTTTTTTCAATTTTTAGGTCAAAGCAGCCTATTTGAATTTTTTTATTTTTGCTTAACTGAGAGGTAGTTTAACTATTCAACTTGCAAAACAATAAACTTTGTTCATTTATAGACAGAAAGCAGTCCTTTTAAGTTTTCAACAATATTTAGATGGATTAAGGTATTGATAGCAAGATGTTTTATCATCCATTCATAGTTTTCATTTTACCAGTTTAAGCATGCGATCATTTGCTACCAGGAAATGGGTGTTGTCATGTTATATTCTTTTTATCTTTCAATATAAATGCAAATAGGACACTAAATAAGAAACTGTCTAGATGTCATTGAAAGGTGGTTATTTCGCAAAATGCAGAGAATTTCCTACATGAGCCACAAGATAAATGAAGGAATACAGCTGAAAGCGGTCAACTTCAAATACTACAAAACAACATCATGAGAAGAAATTTCTTTACATGATGGCATATCATGAGACAAGTAAAATTGGAATACAAAGCTTTCTGTAGAAAGGTTATAGAAAAACATCCACATCTTTCTATTCTATGCAAACAGTTGAGCTAAAATAATTGAACTAACCAGTGAGATAAAAATATTTGTACTTTTTTTAAACAAACTAAATCATTCGTAGCCTAACTCACTCCACTGCTTACTTTTCCTGTTAAATTACGAAAGGTATAAGAACACCAAGTAAATTTCTAAGGGTTGTTGGTTACCAGGGTAATGGCTTTCATTGGCAACATTAACACTTTTGCACAAAAATGGAATGCGTTTGTTAACGATGACTGGATACTTTATTCAAAAACCGATTGTTATATCATAACTCAAACACTGCTTCAGTGCACACAGAGGAATTTAGGTGCAAGACTGTATCTGGATTCTGCCATAACCTTTGATGCAATGTGTTCAACAAAATCTGGAAATCATATAGCTTCAGGGAATTTAGGTAAGATAACTTATTATTGCGGTTTAAGCAGTTTTTGTCAACTTGTTTTTAGTTAGTCATTTTTAGATTAGCCATGATCGCATGTACAACAATGGTTTAAACTGTGTACACTCTCGTTTATTTGTATATATTTATTAACACAAGTATTCCTTGTTATAGTAAAACAATATGCTCCAGAAGTGTTTAATCTTTTTTCTTTGCTAACAATTCATGAAAAACGAGATTTTTTTGATACTATTGAGCAAATTTTGCAATCATGAAAAAAAATCAACTTTTGCGCAAGTATCCTCAATCAAATGTGGGCAAAGGGCCAGATAAGCAGATTGATCAAGTTATCCAGGCACAAGTAGTATCACATTTAAGATAACAATACCAAAATGATGTAATCAGTACAGGTACAATGAGTGGAGAAACAGAGACATTTATTAATTGAATGAAATGAGAAAACCATATACCAGATGACGGTGTAGCAAAATTTGACCAAAATACTTCTATTTCATCTATTTTACTTTGCTTTTAACGACGCGGTAATTAGGCACGGTTGCAAACTTTCATTCAGAGCAGTGTTGTCATGTTCAAACAAGCACATTATAAACTTGCCCTAGGACAGTTTTGCACAGCTGTTCCTGCAAGGAAAAGTGAAACAAAAAAGTGAATTGATATTTTTCTAACCTAAGATCTGCATTGAACACAATGCACACCTTGTTTTTGTGTTAAAAATTGGTACAAAATTAATTCCTACAAAATTCGAATGTGATCTACCAGTATACACGGTAGTGCTTGTAATGTTTATGGACAATTAATTAACATAATTAATTCTATGCTCCAGTGCACATAGCGCAAATCAACTTTTAGCATGAGACCAACCGACAAGGTCATGCGACATAAGCAGTGATGGAGCGTGGTTCTCTTAACTTGTCTTTAAAGTTCTTATGTTATGTTGCCTGACGTTTTACGCTAGACAATACATTATAATACATGGTGTCAGAAACAATGGAACCGTCAAAGCAGAAAGACATCCATTATCACAGCTGAAATGGCGACAAATGATGGAACTCATGTTTGCGGGTCTTTTGTCAAAGAAAACCGAGCAGGAAAAAGTAAGCTATCTGTTACTGTACATCGGTCAAGATGGCAGAGATATTTACAATACCTGAAGTTGTGAAGGATGAAGAAAAAGCAGCACCAAAACCTTGCTAGACAAGTTTGATTTCCATTGTAGCCTGAAACACACCATCATTGTGGAAAGGCACAACTTCTCCACAAGAAACCAGTAACCCTATAAATCTAAGGACGAGTACGTTAAAGACCTAAAGACTACTACCAGAACCAGACTTAAATCTTGATCACTGTATCAACTTTTTTCATGCAAACTAAATTTTTAAATGGCATCTAAAATGTATGGCCTCAAGTGATCAAATGATGAGTTTCAAAGTTTTTCAAGTCCAAAGGCAAAACAAGGTTGCTGAGTTTAGCAGAAAACATGAGACAAAGAAAAACCTGTACATGTTGCGAAAGGTTTTACACTCTACACACACACTGCCCTGCTCAAGGAAAAACTAGCTACAAGTGCAAAAAAAAAATAATCGCAAAGCTTTGCAACTCTAAAAGCATTAGTGCATTTGAAGAAGGAGATTCGACGAACAAACAAAATACATTCTTCATTGGATCAGTGGATGACGACAAACCACACAACAATGAAATGCTTCTAGGCATCCAAACTATGCATGCAGGTAACAAAATCAGCAACGTCAAGGTTTTTCAATCATAAACGTCAAGTCTCTGTCGAAAGCATTCTTGAGCCACATTGCCCTTGGGAACACCAAAATGGCCCACCGTGCTTTTGGTGGCTATGAACTTCCCGTGTTGGGAAAGTGCAAGTTGCGTTGCCACTGCCATAAGTGCTGCTACGATTTAAATTTCTTTGTTGCAAATTGTGCTTCCAAAAACATCCTAAAGTTATCCTCAAGAAGTCGAGCTAATAAAAGTAGTTCTTTAAGTCGATCCCGCCAACTGTGACTCCAGTTCGAGAAAGCTACCAGTCTTTATGAATTCAGAGATGTATTCAAAGGTATAGGTCGACTCGAAGATGAACATCAAATTGTGCTTGATGAGAATGTTAAGCCAGTGGTCAACCACGCCAGACCCTTCTCCCTTTACGAAGCGATCAAAGTGGAATCAAATTCCATGGAAAAGAAAAGCAATATAGAAAAAACTGACAATCATGCTGACTGAATCAACGTCATTGCACATCAGAAAAACGGCAAGGTACAGATTTATCTTGATCCTAAACCTTTAAACAAGACTATTAAGAGGCAGCCCTATCAACTGCCAAGCTTTGAGCATATTGCTGCCATCATTACTGGCGCAAAGTATTTTACAGCATTAAATGCCACATCAGGTTATAGGCAAATTCTACTCGATGTGGATAGCTCAAAACTAACAACTTTTAATACCCCATTTGGGAAGTATAAAGTTTTGCGCTTGCCATTTGGTTTAAACATTTTACAAGAGCATTTGTAAGAGTGGATGGTACTATAATCTCTCACGCTTATAGTAGGTATTACATCATTGGCAATTCTGTATTTATCACTATGTTAGTCGGTGTGCATTGTTGCGCCGGAATTTTCTTCAAATCATATTTCCTGTATAGCCTATTTTTGGTGCTTGTAGTTTGGCAATCAATTACATATTGAATTTGATTTTGGTTGAAATGGAGTAGTTATGTGCGATATCTGGTTTTCAGATTTCTTTTCTTCATAGTTTTACGTCACAGCCATAAGTCACATAGAGCATTATTGGTATGATTGACGTAGTTGAACAATCTGGCTAAGTTTCAGTACCAGGTTTCTTAAGCTTCAGCACATTTTCTCCGATTATTGTCAGGAAATTTGTACCAAATTTATCAACGAATTGTTATGACTAGTTTCTGATGTGCATGAGAAAAGCATGTCGTTTATTGCCGTAGTACGTATATATGTTTGTACATTCTGTCAGTATATTCATTCATGCAGTAGTTCTTATTCTGCTAAGTCTACAGTTATCAAGAATTCTGTAAGCTGTACTTATCAATATAACCATTGAAAGAAAAGTTTCTGAGTAGAATTAAGATCTATCAGTCATCTTATTGTAAGACGCAACCTGATCACAATTGAAAGTTGTCGCTGATGTTTCAATATCGCCAGAATTGATCTGCTACCCATACATCAGTAGATGAACCAGGCTGTGAAAAGATATTAACGACTGTAGAATTGTGACTCATTATATAGTAAGTTCATTTACTTACCAAGATTATAAACAACGTAATGGTTGGATTATTTGGACACTTATGACCAGCAACTCAAGTTCATTACGAGCTTGACTCAATCTATTACAGTACCAAACTAATATCAATATTGTCAATATTGACAACATTTTAAGCTCTGCAGATAGTGAACAAGAAGCGTTAAACAATCTTAGAACAATATTCGAACAAAGCTACAAGAAAGGTTTGAAGCTTCACATACCCTAATGCATTTTCAGCTTCACCGAAGTTAAATATTTTGGGCACATAATTATTAACCGTGGTATTAGGCCAGACCCTGAGAAGGTCCGAGCAATTTCAGAGATGTCTACCCCACAATCCAAGCAAGAGCTTGAAAGCTGCCTGGTTCTAGTCAACTATCTTCAGAATTTTGCACAAAACTTTTCTGAAGTCACCATACCCCTCCGGACACTTGTAAAGCATCTGTTTACATGGAATGAATACCATACAGAAGCATTGAGAACATTTAATTACTGCTAACCCGGGTTTATTTCTCAGATATTACGACATAAAAAAGTCACTTTACATTCAAGTTGACGCTTACGGACCTGGCATTGGCACCAAGCTGTACCAAGGCAATGATACCATCTCTTATGCATCTCAAGCTTTGACTGAAACCAAGAAAAAGAGATGTTAGCTTTCGCATTTGGTTGCCTCAAGTTCAAGCAGTACATTTTCGGACAACACACCACTGTCAATAGTTAAAAAACCCTTATCATCCGAGACTGAAGCGATTCATTTTGAAATTACAATCTTTTAACATTATATTGTTTTTACCAGCCTGGTAAAGACATTACAATTGCAGACGCCCTTTCCTGTAATCATTTTTCAACCACAGAAGATCGACATGCAAAAATCAACTGCGAATTATTGGCATTCAATACCGATGTCACACCTGGCGATCTGGATGAAATCTTTAGGTTGACCACACAAAGTCCAGATTTGCAAATTCTGAAAAAATATGTCCTCCCCAGATGGCCTACCCACAGACACGAGGTTTCCCCAGCCATAAAGCCATATCATATCATAACGGTATTATGGTTAAAAAAGCTATAAACAAACATAAATTAATTATCCATTAATCTTGAGAAATCTCCTAAACTGAGAATTTTTACTAATTTGTGCATTACGTTTTTGGCCACTATTCAAGCTTTTCCCAATACCGCTTACGCACTTTTAGCTAAGCCACTGCGTAGTGCCTAATTAAAAAAATTACAATATTTTGAAGGATTTTAGCAATCCAGCTTGTAGACTGTCAAGGCATTCAACATGCCTGAAAAATTGCTTAATCACCAACAAAACATGACTAAAACTGCCACTGGTGGGGACTGTTTTACAATATACATTCATTCAGAGACAACAGTCTGTAATGTAGTATAACATGTGATAGATTTGGAGAACACACTGATATTATTTTTAACATTACAACTTACCAGTTGGTTTAACATCATTCACAATGTGAAAATTGTTTCCATGGGCCATGTTGACTAAGACAGAGGATTCTGCTACACAATATTTTTAGGCAAAATAAGCATTAATTTATCATTAGTTTGTCCTATAAGACAGTTTTTAAATAAGTTTTACTATAAATCCTACAACTTCTGAAAATGTTTATATAAAAGCATATATAAAATCATAAGTGCTGATTTAAGGAGTTACAGGACGGCCACGCCACCCCATGACCACTGCTACAAGGTGGCAGCCACCCTATTGCTTACAATAACTTAATGAAATACTCTTTTCCACGGGAAAACATTCAAAGCATCCAGTAGGTCAATAAGGTTCAACAATTTTTGCAGCACACACATCTTGCATACCATTGGGTAAACTGCTTTCCCGTGAGCCAGTATTTTATTTAGGCCTGGCCACATAATTTTTGGCAAGTGACCTGTGACTCATCTTCTTCATTGCAAACCAAAAAGATTTACTTGTGCTAATTGTGATAATTAGCCCTTATTAATACAGAATTCTTGTGCAGACCTGATAATATTACAATGTTAGTATTGCTCGATTTCGTATGATTACCAACAAACATTGGGCTATATTTTGGCTATGTTATTTAGTACAAGTCCCAGTTCTATTACTTCCAAATTAAATTACCTGTTACAACAGTTCACAATGGGATCTTTGTTAGTTCAGTTTAGTTTTTCAGTGATACTGAAAGCATCTCTGTCAATGAGTTCTGTCAATCAATAAACGCACAGTCGAGTTAGCACACTGGTGATGTCAAGTACAACAGCTTCCTAGCTCTTCATGTTGAACCAGAGAAAGACTTTCAGTGAAGGAAAACTTGCGCTTAGCTTTAGCACCTATACGTAAGCTGAAAGAGTATTAGTAACTAATCAAGTGTCAACACTGTTTAACTTAATAACAGCGATAGCTGCAGCTCAGATTCTGAAGGAGATGAAGAAGATAATCAAATATTTGTATCTGAATAATGGATCACCGAAACTGGTCTCAAAAGACTGTCTAGAACAGTAATTTGAGCTTGCCACAATTTCACAAACCAACCACGAGTTTGAAGTGGGAACGGAAAGATAAAGAGTGTCACATAGGCTGTCAATCGGTCAACTTAATTTCCAAAATCTGTGTACTATCTACACACCATGCATATAGATTTAGATCTATGCACAAATTTGTCGCTAAAGTCTGTTTCATATGTTGTTAAAAGTCATTGACAATCCAAGCAAATGAAATATTTTAAAGAGAGAGGCAAGTCCAAAAACAGGTTGATGATGTACAAAAGAACACTACTCACTAAATATGCTAGTAATAGTTTTAAAAAATAATTTTAGGTTAGGTAATTATAAGCAAAAGAAATTCATAAAATTGGCCTTAATTGGAATGTATATCAAGGCTCTTGTGATGTCATAGGTAATCAAAGACCACGTTCGCCAATTCTAAATTTAACAATACCCACTATATATCGTGTATGTATCTGTTACAGCTGTATGTAACTGCCAAAAGCTTGATAGGTGGCAGCCTATCTATGGCAACCAGTATGGCACTAGTTTGACGGGTAGCTTATGCGGTCCAAAAAGTACCATAACATCACGGACGCAAATTATTGGGCCACTGGATTTTTTATGCTTAAAACAATTGTAAATTATTCAATTACAATGCTTCACGTTGCTAATTTTTTTTCATAATGCCTAATCGTCATAGGCTAAACTCGTATTACCTACACTTCTGCCTTAAATTGGCTATTGCGCAAGGACAGCAATAGCAGCAGTATGTTGTCAAGCAACTGGACCAATCTATGGCATAACAAGAGCCTTGATCTATGTCACAATGAAGGCCAAAAACTGAGACTTTTTGCAATTTTCTTTTGCCGTTAGCTACCTAACCACAAATTAGTTTTTTAAAATATTTTACCAGAACGTTCAGTTAATAATGCTCTTTCATATAAGATCAAATTTTTTTTGGACTTGCCCTTCACATTTTGTTATACTATTGAAAGCCATTGATTGTACTACACCATTTGAAAAACGTTCTTTACAAAAAATGAAGATGGACTGTTATGTTATAGTTTATGTCAGTACTTTTCAACCTCTTTGGTGATGGTTCACATTTTTAGTGTCACAAAAATCTCATCCACACATGATGCAGTCCATTTGGCAGGCTGAAGATTTTGACATGCGTTCACGGTTTCTTGGTACTACTTATTGAAACTAAGCACTTCCTGAAACAATCCGTATCATATTCGGCATTCATACATGTGTTAGCATTTGTAACCCCAATTTGACTTGTACAGAAAGAAATTACAGCACACTTAACATAGCCTTGAAACATTACATGAGAGTTTTACTTTGCTTCAAGCGCGCGTTACATCAGGGTTAAACTATCAAAAGGTCAAATTCAATTTCCATTGTAATTTCCTTGAGCAAGGTGTGAACGATATTTACTTTTGTTCAGTGGTCTTAATGAATGGTTTCAAATTCAGGTAATACACAAATTTTTTTACAATATTTGTGTATCTATTGGCACTTGCACGAATACAACCTTGGCAGCAAAAGCTTAACCGAAAAAAAATCATCGTTGAGTTTAATTTGTGGAAAGACTTTCCTCAGTTCCAGAATAAAGTTTGTGATACCATATTAGATTGTCAAGCAACTTTTTTATGCCATTCATGTACTATGTAGTAAGGCTTAGCCTTGGAAAGTTTCACCATATTTCTAATTTTGTTTAGCCTTCTTTATGTCCTTTATTTGCCAAGTATGCGAAGCCAATCTAGATAACCTTCATGCATTATATCCCAAGCTTTTCATGATATTATTCAAACATCGTACATTTACCCAGCACAGCTTATTTTGGCACATTAAAGTCAACTAAATAACACATTAAACATTTTCATTTTATTTAACGATTGTTGCTACCAATTTCCTGTATCTTACAATCTACTTCAGCGTGGTATAACTGCAGGCCCGCCCGCACCGATTTTTTGGCCCACGAACTGATAGTCAGCTTTGATTCAATCTGGCAACATAACTTCAATTTTTGTTTCTTTGTTATTGTAATTGACAAAAAACTTTGTAAATGATCATTTGTAATGCGTAACAATACCACTTTGTCCAAAAAGTTCTCTTAGGTTTTAGTTACACGCCTTGTTGTCCTAGCCTAAAACTTACCAGTTTAAACACTTCAACAAAGCTACAGAATGAGTACTTGTAAAAAAAGAAAGGTGGAAGAAAGGTCATTTCAAAATAAATGGGAAGAAGATTACTTATTCGTAGAAAATTCAGGGAAACCACTCAGTCTGGTATGCAAAAAAACAGTTTCATCTGCTGAAGAGTACAACATCAAGCGTCATTATGAGGCTTTTCACAAAGATAAGTTTAAAAAATATGGAGGTAATGAAAGAAAGAACGTATGGCCAAATCTCAAGAACAAACAGGAGAAACAAGTGGCAGCGATGTATACTTTTGTGAGCAGTCAAAAAACAAGCCTTGCAGCTTCATATGAAGTTGCACTCCTCCTCACAAAAAAAAGGAAGTCATTTCGAGAAGGTGAATTGGTTAAGAAATGTGCGATCAAAATGGCAGAGGTGTTTGGCGACAAAAAAGTTGCTGAAAAGCTTAAAACCGTGTCTTTGTTACATCAGACAATGGCAAGGAGAGTGACTAATTTAAGTCGACACGTTTCTTGTAAGTTGGAAATCTTAATAGGCAAATGCAGATATTTTTCAATTGCTTTAGATGAGAGTACGGATGTGAGTGATATTAGCCAATTGCTGATATTTTCTCGAATAGAAGACGAGGATTTTCTTGTTTACAAAGAATTGCTTGAAATTCATCCATTAAGTGGTGGGACTAAAGGTTCTGACATATATGCAGCTCTTCACTGTGTTTTTTCCGAGTATGGAGGTTTTAAAAAATGCTCTTGTATTGCAACAAATGGGGCAAAGGCCATGGTGGGAAACAAAACTGGTCTTGTCGGATTGCTGAAACAAAATTGAGTTGATTGCATAACGCTGCATTGCATAATTCACCAAGAAGCACTTTGCACGTCATGCAAAGCGTTGTGAAGATGGTTAATCTAATAAGGGGTGGTAATAAAGCTCAAAGGTATCGAAGATTCATGTCATTCTTGGACAAAGTCAATTCTGAATTCAACGACCTTCCTCAATACGCGAGTATCAGATGGTTGAGCGCTGGCAAAGTGTTAAAACATTTCTTTGGCCTGCGCAAAGAAATTCTTTCTTTTTTTGAGGAACAGCGCATGGAAAACACAGATTCGTTTCAAGCGCAGATTCAAAGCAATGAATTTCTCACGGGCTTGGCTTTTCTAACTGATATAACAAATCACTTGAATGTGCTAAATTTGAGTTTGCAGGGGAAAGGGCAGCACATTTCTAATTTAGTGGGACATGTAGAAGGTTTTCGCTCAAAATTGGGCTTGTTCAAGGACTGTTTGGAAAGAAACGATCTGACTCATTTTTCCTGTTGCTCTGTCATCAAAGAAGAAAACCCAAGTGCCAATTTTACTCAATTCGAAAATACTATAGATTTGCTGATCGATGAATTTAGCAGCAGGTTTGCGGACTTTCGCAAGCTCAAGATTCCTCTTTCGCCATTCAACAATCCCATGAACGTGAGAGTTAGTACACATCCACCAGAGCTTCAACTCGAAATATGTGAACTTCAGAACGATTCGTTTTTGCTTTCAAAGAAAATGGAAAATCCTGAAAGCTTTTGGAAGTTTGTCTCAAAGGATAGGTTTCCCTTTTTAAAAGATACTGCTATGAAGCTGTACTCTATGTTTGGAAGTACATACATAATTTGTGAATGTACGTTTTCAGCAATGAACAATATTAAAACAAAAAATCGAGGATTGTTTGGACTTGGAGACTTGGAAACGAGGCTCTTCAGGCTTGCCTTCGCATGGCCACAACTACGATTTCCGTGCATACCAAAGCTATTGTCGAGGAAGAACCTCGACCGCAAATGTCACATTGATCAGCATTTAATAGCTAAATTTTGAACTATTCTAATTTCAGTTTTAATAAAAAAAGAGAACTTTTTTCACTTCTAATTTCAGTTCTAATATCAATGTCACATTGTTCTTCAGTTCTAATTTCACATTTCTTCAGTTTCAATTTAAAAACATTGGCCCGCAAGATAAAAAAATTTTCTGATTTTGGCCCGCGATGAAAAAAAGTTGGACCACGCTGATCTACTTAAAGGCATGCTGGACAAGTGACACTTAATGAATTCTGCATTTATTTACGCCAACACTATTATTTGCGATGATTCCACAGCACAAAACTCAGTATCATTCCAAAATGTGCCCATCTTGTAAATCAGCAGTAGCGTGCATCAGCCTGTCCATTATGTCCAAAGCAGGAAGTAATTATTTTATGGAACCTAATAAACTGATGCATACCAGTTGTTTTAAGTGAGATCTTAATCTTTACTTTAATGTGAAAAGTGTTACTTTCCCAACAATAATTCGTATTTGTACATTAATTCTGCAATGCGATGATAGAATTATTACTAGGACATACTATTTTATGTTGAAAGTAAATTCCTGGTAATTGACGCCTATGCTCGTGTACATCTTTGTGTTGGAAAAATGTGTTCATAGTGTCATAGCTGTAAGAGACACCTTCCATTCTCATTTAGGTCTGCATCACCATGCCTCTTCCAATCACACTCTTGAGTCATCAGCTCTAAAATGTTCATTAAAGTTTCCCAATGGAAATGTGGACTCATTCGGCGCCACTTTTTTCAGGGTAGCTTCATCCATAAACTCAAAATATTATGATATCAACTTTGAAGTGTAAATATTTATACCTTTTGGTTTTATCGCTCAACTTGATTTTTAAATTCTGTATTCATTCTCTAAGTGAATCCATTTATCCACACAATTCGCCAGTTGAGGACTTGTGAGCATCCCCACACATACCTGCGCAAACTTTTGAAATGACGTTAGAGTATAAAAGTTTCCACTAGACAGCCAGCTAAACAGTACCGGAGTCACAATCAATGCTTTGTTAAGGAGATGCTTACAATATATAATTAACATCATTTGGTTTCTCCAACTTTAGCTTTTTCCTTTTCTGTCAGAGTAAGTGCAATCAAGTTTCCAACTCTTAGCCACTGACAGATTCATGAGCGAATGCACTTAGGATGTATACAGGTACTCTGTGCTGTCCTCAGTTACCTCCCCAAACAGGTATCGAACGCATTGGTGGGTTGCCATTTACAGACGGCTTGTGGGGTAGAATTTAGTATGAGGAATGAATTTATAAAAGAAGATTAATCAAAATTAAGTTTTTGATCTTACGTAGATACAAATATTTGCATTGTGTTTAGTAATTTAATATTTAATAAAGTTTGTTCGACTTTTAAAATAAATTACACCATTAAGCTAATTTGACAACTAAACTTTAAAGTTTTCTAAAACTAACAAAAGAGACATTTTTATAGGCTCAACATTACGATTTTTATCAATTTGTGTATGATCAGCTCCAAAGAAAGTTTCTTACTTAGGTTTAAACTAGTTAAAAAATGCATAACAACGGAATATTTCCGATATAATTATAATTGCTCGCTAAAAAAAATAAAGTCAGTATGTCGAAGGCTGGACAAGATATAATGACAGTTTTCCAGCGTTTGGCAGCTTATAACAAAAGTTAAAAGAAAACATGAGCAAAGGAACGAGGAAGAGAAAAAAATCAAAAAGTCTTGTACTGAAAGCATTATTGAAAAAGCGTACCGATTTCACTTTGTATCGATATCACTGGTAACCGGAACAAAGAGCAGTAACAACCACACAAGCAAAGATTTTCACTAAAAATGAAGACCCATTTTCATAAATTTGTTTGTGAAGGCTGTTTTTTTACTATGTAAGCTTTTTGGCTTTACAGTAATCACATCATATAAAATCGGTCTTTTATAGCAGATTTTACAAAAGTTTTGTGGTTTGTGTGTTTCTTGATCCTTGTAAGAATATGGCGAGTGGCTTTACTAATGTAGCTATGTCTGTGTCACATGGACACATAAACTGATATACAAAATAGGTTGTTCACAAAGGTCCCAGAGGTAGGGTAGCAAAGAAACAACAAACTAAATTTAAATTGTTAATTAATTTTTTTATTATTTTATTAAAGTGTCGTTTATTGCTACCGTTAATTGAGGGATGTAAAAAACGTATGGTGCTAACCTTGTTATAGCATGATAAAACAGGTATTATACACTCATAGGTCCTTACTTTGGAAAATGTTCCAGGGCACAACAAATACGTCATAATGACTTCACAGGATACACGATAGGTGCTGAGCTCACTCACTTGCTGTCCAGGAAAAATTAAATTAGTGTCTTTGCTGATCAGTCACTCAATCGCTGCAAAATGGTCTTTTACAATTCGGATTATGGTGGAATGTTTTAAATGTAAGGGTGAGAGGCCAATCAGACACCCAACCACAATAAAAACTTTCAGACCAGTGTTGATATTATTTATTAACATTGCTTGGATAGGTAAACAATTTTGACCAATTTTGCAATAAACAAAGGTGTGCACTTTTCACTAGGAGTTTTAAAGTATCTTCTAAATTCCTGTGTGTCATGCTTCCCGAAATATAATTTATTTTTACTAGGGCGGCTTGATTTATAATGCAAAGGGAACACACTAGGCTAGTTTTAAATCCTGCAACACTATGTTTCAGGGGTAACAATTGGGCTAGTTTTTCTCTTAAAAAGTTGTTTTCTCTTTTAACTCATTAATATGCATCTTGCTCAGTGAGAAGAACATTGAATTCTAGGCGAGAAATGGAATTCATGGGCTTTTTGGTCTACCTTATATGTGGTCATGTTTCACAAAATACTGTATCTTTTCCCATAGCTGGCCTGCTTTACAAGATGAAGAAAATGCGTAATAATTTTGAACCCTGCAATGTAGCGTTCGATGTGTGTCGTCTCATTTCGCTTTATTCTCTTCTATATTTATTTTTCGTCTTTTAACTCCTCAGCACACGTTGTGTGAACTGTGCAAAAGCATTGACTCAAAAAGTTACAATGCTTTCAGAGATAATACAACAAAAATTATTTTAACAGGGTATTTATGTTTCCTTTTAAACATTCAGTTAAGTGAAACTGCATTTGTTTGTAAAAAGGTATAACCGTATCAAAAAAAGCTATGAGTAAACAAAATGTGGCAAATAAAAATGTAGCAACTGTAGAAACACTTTCGTTTTTGTTAAAAGCATTATTAAAGCCATGGGGAAAAACAGTAAAGAGATATTGTTTCACGGAATTGATAATTTATAATTGCAAAGTGGATTTTGCCTGGTATCTGCTTGCCCAAACTACTCATGTAGGTAAGGTCATTGACGATCATTAGGTTGATGTCGAATGCTTGTGCTTCATTTACATTGAGTGTATTCTTTTGCGAAAAATAAAAAGAAGATAGACAACTTATGGATATGTTCTCAGCTCTTGCGTACTTTAGTCAAAGTGAATACTTACAACTTGATGTTGATGAACAGCTGTCTGTCGTAAATAATGCACTTTGGAATTAGGTTAAACTGCCATTATTAATGCTTTAAACACTTAGTTAAACTTTTCGCAAACGTAAAAAAGATCTTGTATTCTAGGAGGAAAATACAACTCAGCGATGTGACCCATACACTCGTCCTTATCTACAGTCAAACATCATGATACTTTTACAAAAATATGGTGGAAGTCACTCGATTATAAGGCGATGTGCTAATTGTCATAATTAACCCTTATCGCTACAGTATACTTGTGCAGATCTGATGATGTTATAGTGTTGTTAGTGTTCTGTTTTGTGTGTTTAACAACAAACACTGTGTTATATTTTATTAACTCAACTTAGCAATCAACTCTGTGTTTAGTATATGTGACCCATTTCTATTACTTCCAAATTACGTCAACCGTTGCTACAATGTACAATGTGTTGTCTCTCTATGTTCAGTTTAGTTCTAGCAGTGATTTCAAATGCATCTCTGATATATGCTCTGTAAGCAGTAATGGTTTCGCAGTGAATAGTATAATTATTAGTTATTAACTATACTCAAAAACAATGTCGGTGTGGTTATCGTACTGTGATGCTCAACTAGTCTATCAGTGGTTAACGAACACACATATCAACGAAGTCAGATAAACAAACAATCAAATAATTAATTACAACCTAGTCGGCACGGTAACATGAACTTTGTTAAATGTTAAATTTTGCCTAAAATAGGCTGCCATAACACTTGCAAAACTGTTGTCATATCTGGTCCAGTCGTCGACGTAGTGATTTTAATTTTTTTAGCATGCAAACAGTGATTAAATAAGGATGATTCCATTGAACTTGTGCATTTTTTCACTTGCTCAAATTTAAATAAGAAAAATGCCTTGAAGCTGTCCCTACACATACTAATAAAAACTGTAATATTTAGCCTACATATACGGTGATTGTCAATAGGCCTGTCACTAATTATGAATGTGTACTGCGGTACTGGGAGGGTAACAGTAACATCCGTCAATCTTATTTGCTGAATTGATGACTTCTTTCATTTCTTAGTCGAGCGAGATGGATGGTGAAGTTTGTGCTGTTTCACGGCTATTTCTCAATACTGATGAATCTCATCTAAAGGCGTGAATAATTGCTGGTTAGTAGTTGTCCTAAGAATGGCTTACATACATTCAGATATAGACCAATTAATTCCCAGTTCTTTTATTAGTTCGACCGCCTGGGCTAATAGCCTGACAATTTTTAACTTGGTCAATTCGAATACTACATCTTTCACTGTTGAAAAACTAAAACTGTCCGATAAGATACAGTTATTTTTTAAATACAATTTGCCCGAGGGTAAATATTACATTAGTATAACATTTGCAACCAAATACAAGCATCGTAATGCAATTAAAGCAATAATTGTGATCATTACAAGGCTTAATAGCAAGTGGCAGGAACACTGCCCTATTTATGATGTGACTAAATGGTAAACCAAGCTATTTGAATTAGTTTCTATTATTAAAATTCTTACAGTACAAAATAGAGATGCTGATTTTAGTTAAGGAAACTTTTTGTTCGACTTACTTAGTCGTGGTTTCTCATCGAGACCTGGTTAATGAGCTAACTGTTATGCAATTTCCGATTAATACACAAAATTTTTTGGTTGGTTTTTGATTTTCGTAATATTATTGCCCAAAATTTTGAAATAAAATTAAAATATTGAACATATAATTTAGTTGATTTTATTGTGCCAAACTAAGATGTACTGCTTAAATGTATGCTGTTTAAATGAAACATCGTGAAAAACTTGTTGAAAACTTTACAAACTCAACTAAATTAAGATATATGTTAACAGAAATCATTGCAAAAATGTGCAAATGGCCTCCTTTCTTCTATACAAGAAGAGCACCATACCTTCTGAGAACAAAAGTTAGGCAGACCAGAAATTGGAGCCAGATAAGGGCCGAGAGACTCGTTACATTTGGCGGTGTATTACTGAGCGAAGTACAGCAGAGATTTCCAAAATTCTCGAAATACAGTGAGACCTTGTTAATCCGGACCACTTCGTTTCGTCAAAAAATGTCGGTTTAGCGGAGTATTCGGATTATCGGAAAGTAAAAAATCAATCAATCTTGCAAATGCAGTACCGTGTACAAAACGCAGTATGCAACTTACTGCAATTCTAAGTACCGACTTTCTGGCTGGACAGCAACTAAAATAAAATTATATTTTTTGTATGATCCGACCCATTGTCGAACCCCAGAACCACCGTATTAAAGACGAATGCTCTAAGCCAGAAGTGACGAACATTCGGCCGCAAATCGGTTTGACAACCGCTCTTGCATGGTGAAGCATTCCGGCGGGACCAGCAGTCTTGAACTTTCTTTGACCTGTTTCTAATCTTTGCGCAATGCGATATCAAAAGCTGATAGGACGATTGAGTTGCAGCAGTATGTCTTCAATAGATTGCCGCACTCAACCGATGTAATGTACGTATTTTTTTGCGACCGCGGAAGCGTTGTTTGTTACTGTTGATGAACAATTAATTTTTTCGTTTCTAAAATACTGTACAGTATTTCATAGTATGACTAATAAGCTGTGCGGCTAAAATTTTTTACAAAGCGCAATGCTGTACAGTACTGTACTTTTGAATCAATAAAGACCACAACGTTATTATGCGTAGATAATCGGCTATTGTTTCGTCAACAAACTAACATACTGTATTAGGACAATCGTGAATCATTTTCGCTAAACTGTTAATAATCCGGTTTATCGGATTTTATTGCTATTGATTTAGCACATTTGTTCCAAAACTTTTGTGTCGGAGTCGGACAGCGAGGTTTCCGGATTAAAGGGGTAAAATGCATAGGAAGAAATCGGTTCCCGGCAGTTTTGTGTCGGATAGCGGGGATTCCGGTTGTTCGTGGTCCGGATTAATGAGGTCCCACTGTATTCAGTTTGATGAAATTCTAACAGCAGAACTATGGATGAAAAATTGACTGCAATTCTACTGGCGCTGTGGACTGTCGGTGAACCCAGGCAAGCTGCAAGGGGAAGCTTTCCGGATTAACTTTCAACGAAGAGAAGTCGAAACTGCGTCAGCAAACCATAAACCTGCTTGGGTACCAGATATCCCACAATCAAGTGAAGCCAGACCCCGAAAGACTCTGCCCGCTACTTGACATGCCTCCACCGAAATCCCCTCGGGAACTTAAAAAAATTTGTGGCATGTTTGCATACTATTCCAAATGGATCGAGAATTTTTCCGGAAAAGCTGGCCACCTTTTTAAGGCTACCGATTTCCCTTTGAACGCTAAGGCATCAAATGCTTTTGCCGAGTTAAAAGAAGAAATTGTTAAAGCTAGTCTCAGTAGTATTTGTGAAGATCTGCCGTTCGAGGTTGAGTGCGATGCATCCGACTACGCCGTTGCGGCCACTTTGTCACAAGGAGTTATAGAATTTAGTCGTTACCCTTTTGTTTATCCTTGCAAGAAGATGTCTTCAGACACAGTTATCGATTGTCTCTGCGACCTTTTTTGCTTGTTTGTTTTTCCGGCATACAAACATAGTGATCGAGGATCCAGCTTCATGAGTCGGGAACTTGAAGATTTCTTCATGGCTCGAGGAATTGCGACGAGTTATTCTACTCCATATCATCCTCAAGAGAACTCGCAATGCGAAAGAGCCAATCAAACGATTTGGAGAACCATAAAACTGCTTTTATCCTCCTACAAAATCTCAGAAGAACATTGGGAACGTGTTCTCCCTCAAGCTCTACACGGAATTAGTTCGTTGTTGTGTACGGCCACTAATAAAACTCCACATGAAAGAATGTTTTCTTTTCCAAGACGGGCAACTTTGGGAAGCTCGATGCCTACATGGTTACTAAATCAAGGAACCGTACTGCTACGTCGATTTGTGCGAAACAAAGGCGATCCAGTCTGCGATCCTGTTGAATTAATGATGGTGAACCCCACTTTCCCTCGAGGTAAATGTCCAGATGGAAGGGAGAGTATGGTATCAACTTCCGACCTTGCACCTTACCCACAAGTAAACCCAGCTAATGATGAAATTGAGCAAGCCGCAACGTCGGATGTCGCTTCCCCATTATGTCAACCAGGATTACGTTTGTCTACAGGCACTAGTGACAATGTGCAAAGAGAGACTGACATTGAAAACGGTGGACACCAGGAAACGTCTTCCATGGAGGATGATTCAGAAACACCGACTATTAGGCGCTCCACGAGAGAGAGAAGACCTCCACAAAGATATGGCGAATGGACTTTGTAGTTTTCAAACATTGAAATTACTTATTAGTATTATTACTTAATAATTATTTAACCAGGGGAGAATGTGGTGACATTCCTTTGTTTATGCTGGTTTGCCTCGCGCATAATCACGCCGCCTTAATTATGTTGGTCTCATCTGTAGAATGTCATTCAGTTGTAAGCACAGTGTCGGTGGGTCTGCTGCTCAATAGCACGAGTTCATATATATAAGTATTATATAGCTTTCACGTTTTGCTTAACTGATTCTATTTGTTTTAGGACTGTTCTGTTTTTAATAAAGCCTAAGTTACTTGAATTTCGTGTTTGAGTTACAAGGTCATAACACATAGCTCAAGGGAAAGATGGAAGAAAAGTCGTCAAGAATGAAGCTATCAATCTTTGTGGATACCTCTACAACGTTTTGGATCTGCTTCCGATTAAATCATAGCCGGTTAAGTGCATTAATTATTCATGTCTGAATGAATCGTAGCTTATTCTTGGTGTTAGCCTATTTCAGTGCTCATATTTCATGATAATGATAACAAAAACATTTAATATGTTTTATTAAGCTGATGTTACCCTATAGATTGTTCTTCTCCAAGGACAACGCACATGTAAATTCATGCTATAGTTATACCTAATATTTGTTCTGCATAACCCACGCATCCTATATTCATAAACCAGAACTTTAATTTGAACTAAAAGTTAATGTATTTTTTACCCCATTTACTTAATCCATCGACTTCTACCTTATTTTTCTATCTTATATTTTGAGTTAGATGATTTTTTGATTTTTTTTGCATGGACACAGGCAAAATAAGCCAAATACTTATCCCACCGGATCACTTACTCCCTATTGTCTACCTATAAAGCATTCTTTTAGTCTTTTCTTATGCTAAGCAACTTTAGCTACACTTTATATTAACCCACCATTATTGCTTTAACTAATGACATACATTAAGTACTAGCGTTATCACACACCGTATGATTATTTTGCCTTGTTTGTCATAATATACCAGGATGCAAGCTGCCATCCTGTATAAGTCAGAATCTGTTAATTTTTAACTGTTCAGATAGCCTCGATTTACAATATGGGTCCGATAAACTTGCATACGGCAGCATGCAAGCAGAAAACAAATGAAGGCGAATCGCGGTCTAAACTTATTACTCAACTTATAACTCATTACTATTACTTATTACTAAGTCACCCTTATACTTACATTATCTTGCATTGAAAATTTGGCTAACCAAATGCGTTGTCTGATATCATTATGTGCCAAAATATTGAAATGCTTTGAGTTATAACGGCAATAACTTCATTCAATATCTTTGTATTATGTTTTGTGTGGATTTATGGTATGAAGTATTTTTTTATTCTACTTTGGTTGTGGTACGAGTAAAAACTATAAAAAATTATCAAAAAATTTAAAATATTGAAATACTTTGAGTTATCACGACAATAATTTCATTCAATATCTTTGTGTTATGTTTTGTGTGGATTTATGGTATGAGGTATTTTTTTTATTTCACTTTGGTTGTGGTACGAGTAAAAACTATAAAAAAAATATCAAAATATTTAAAAAGCCCTTTGTACAACATAGATTAGCAATGAAATCTTACTGCCATTGTTTTTTTTTCATGCATCAATTCACGTGATTTTACAATGACTGCGAAAGCCTGATGGAGAGAACACAAGTGCTGCATTCTCAAGACTTGCAAGCTATCAACGCCAACAATCACTACCTCGAAGCTTCTATAAGTTGGGGGCATTATTTTGGCGATTGTAAAAATTTACATAATTGGTATTTTAGTAAGCGATTGTGTGTTCTCTAGCTAGGAACGTGCATATTATTAAGACAGTAGTACTTTCTTTGGTTAATCATGTCATTCAAACGTGTAATACCTAAACCGACATACTTGACCCAGTCTTTTAGTATTGTAAGAGCATCATGTATTCAGAGTGTACAAAGTTACATAATACTTGTAGTAAAGAAGCTTGGTGACATGGAATATGTTGGATTTTTAGTCTTTGCAATGAAATACTTTTGGTTACGTATCTCGTGATATATAATGATGTCTTTCTCTGATTGGCTGAACATAGAGATATAAAACTGAGTTTTGGTTCATATCGCTCCTCCTTTTCATTATCTAATTCAAGTCGTTGGCTCTATTCGGATTCTAAATGGTATATGAAATTGATTCTAATGTAATTTAAAGGCAACTACATTGGAAATGCAATTTGGACTATATGAATGTTGTGCTGAATTTAAGAAGCAATAAGAGATACCATGTCCATAAACAATGAAGTCAAAAAAGACAAAAGGAGTTTTAAACAAACAATTAAAGCTTTTGGCTTATGTCATCCCCAAAAACATCATTATAGCTCCATCATCACCACTCCAGTTTGGGCATGGACATCATTCTGTGTGCTTAGTTAAATGTTTTATAGTAATTATGTCCAAAGCTACTACATAGCATAAGAGCGAAACGTCTGCCTTCAGTCAAAACAAAAACATAGTCGGTGCGTGACGAGAAAAAAGGACACAAAATGAGAGCTACAGAATGACTGTCGGAGAAAAAGAGAAATCTAGCACTGAATCCATAGAATACTAACAGCATGATTGTTATTAAATTGTTAGATTTCTATGCTGAAACCACTATTGAAAAAGCGTACCGATATCACTATAGTAACCATATAAATATGTTGGGAATAAAAGTACGAAACTGCAAACAACCAGTCTCTAACAAGGTCATCCCCTCACAAAATCAAAATTTTGGACGATAGGCCTTTATGCATCTTCTTGGTTTTTTGTCATCATATTTCCTTTTTTATGACTACTTATCAGCTTTACCCTGTAGGAAAACATATCCAAACTGACTATGATTTTCTTTGCACTATTATGCACAGTGGTTTGCAATTTGGGTTGCCAAACGTCCTTGAAAAACATGTCATTTCATTTCTTTAAAACAAGCACATTACATATTAATCATGAAAACATTTTTTGTTATCATGAATCAGCAGTCAGGGTTGCATGGCTGGTTGACTTGACAAAGGATTATCCATATGTAACAATGTCTTTTAGTAAATGCGGTTGATTACCTATTGCTATACATTTTTTATTTGAAAGTATTTGCCGCACCACTATAATCCAACAATAGTTATAGTGTACAAGTTTTGAAAAACCAGTAATCTCTCAATGTCAAAATGTCCTTGAAAAAATTTCAAGTTATCTGACAACCCTATTTGCAATTGACCTCTGTTTAAGCAGTGCCCATATTGGGCAGATATCCAAGCAATTGTACCAGGAGTATCTTCTGCCTATTACAACGAAAAGGTTGCCTTTTCCAAATTCATTTCAGTTGCAAACCATGACTTTATGTAACCCTGATTTGAGGAGCGCTTTACACTATTCTGCGCGAGGTATTACTTTGCTGACGGCGTTGTGTTTAGTTTTTTACATTTACCTTACATCAGAAAATATGTTAGCAATATATAATTTGCTAAAAATATTTTAATAATTTAATTAACAAATAATTTAACTGGTTATGCCCGGCCCAACCATTAACTCTGCATCGTCTTGAAACTGATTAAATGCAATTGTCATGATTTGCATATGATCATTCTTGCTTGTTTTTTATATCATTTTATTTAACTCTACTGCCAACTTCCAGCCTTCCATGCATTTTTCATGCACACATTACCAATGAAATGTTATAGACCGTTGTTATGTGTGGAATCATATCGTTTGTAGATCTTGATTATACTATATCTGTGGTAACACGGCATCAAAATTGTTCTATACGGCGTTTCAAAATTGTACAGTTACTAATGAATTGCCAGTTACTTATGTATCAATAAGTGTTATAATTCATTTCATAATTTGCGCTTCGCAGTTTTTGGACGGGCGATGGGGTGGTCAAACGTAAAAATTAAGCAAATTATAGTACGTTAAGTACAATCCGGTGTGGGTACCATGCCGTGGCCATCAGACCTAACTGCGGATACGTCAATGGAGTAAAAAGTCGCCCGATAAACTGGTCTGGTATGACAAACTTTATCTTCAGGCTGAGGATGTTTTTCCACAACTTTTACTCTGCACTGGTTTCTTGTTGCTCGAGTCTCATTTGCCAATCTTGTCTCCGTGCAAGTTTTATCACTTGTTTAAATTTTTAGCATTACACGAGTTTGGAACTGTTCATCAGGCAAGACCAGGTAGCGCAACTGGGAATCGAACTCGGTTCGTAGTTGATCTTTGACTTAACATTCCTTAATATTTTATTCATTCATTTTATTTTTTACCTTCAATGTGCGGGGACGAAAAATTGTGCTGAATCAATTGGTCGCAAACATATTAGCAGTTATGATAATAATTGCCACAAT